>NW_022882945.1:2787544-4181317 GCF_011952255.1 Bombus vosnesenskii | reverse complement strand
TATAACGCCATATCATATGACGTTATACCATATAACGTAATACGTTATGACGTAATACCATATAACGTAATACGTTATAACGTTATACCATATGACGTTATACCATATAACGTAATACTTTATAACGTTATACCATATGAAATTATACCATACAACGTAACACGTTATGACGTAATACCATATAACGTAATACGTTATTATGTTATACCCTAATAACGTAATACGTTTTAACGTTATACCATATAACGTAATACGTTATGACGTAATACCATATAACGTAATGCGTTATAACGTTATACCATATAACGTAACACGTTATAACGTTATACAATATAACGCAATACATTATAACGTTATACCATATAACGTAATACGTTATAACGTTATAAAATATGACGATTATATCATATAAGGTAATACGTCACAACGTTATACCATATAACGTAATACGTTATAACGTTATAAAATATGACGATTATATCATATAAGGTAATACGTCACAACGTTATACCATATAACGTAATACGTTATAACGTTTTACCATATAACGTATTACGTTATGACGTTATACCATATAACGTAATACGTTATAACATTATACCATATAACATAATACATTATGACGTAATACTATACAACGTAATACTATATAACGTTATACCATATAACGTAATACGTTATAACGTTATACCATATAACGTAATACGTTATGACGTAATACCATATAACGTAATACGTTATGACGTTATACCATATAACATAATGCATTATAACGTTATACCATATGACGTAATACGTTATAACGTTATACCATATAACGTAATACGTTATAACGTTATACCATACAACGTAATACGTTATGACGTAATACCATACAACGTAATACGTTATAACGTTATACCATATAACGTAATAAGTTATGACGTGATAACATATAACGTAATATGTTATAACGTTATACCATATGACGTATATATAATATAATACGTTACAACGTTATACGATATAAAGTAACACGTTATAACGTTATACCATATAACGTATTACGTTATGACGTTATACCATATAAAGTAATACGTTATGACGTAATACCATGTAACGTAATATGTTATAACGTTATACCATATAACGTAATACGTTATAACGTTATACCATATAACGTATTACGTTATGACGTGATACCATATAACGTAAAATTATTAACGTTATATCATATGACGTTATTCCTTATAACGTATTACGTTATGACGGGATACCATATAACGCAAAATTATTAACGTTATATCATATGACGTTATACCATATAACGTAATACGTTATGACGTAATACCATGTAACGTAATACGTTATAACGTTATACCATATGACGTTATAGCATATAACGTAATACGTTATAACGTTATACCATATTAAGTTATACCATATAACGTAATACGTTATGACGTAATACCATATAACGTAATACGTTATAACATTATACCATATAACATAATACATTATGACGTAATACTATACAACGTAATACGATATAACGTTATACCATATAACGTAATACGTTATAACGTTATACCATACAACGTAATACGTTATGACGTTATACCATATAAAGTAATACGTAATAACGTTATACCATATAACGTTATACCATATAACGTAATACGTTATAACGTTATACCATATAACGTAACACGTTATATCGTTATACCATATAACGTAATACGTTATAACGTTAAACCATATAACTTAATACGTTATAACGTTATTCCATATAACGTAATACGTTATAACGGTATACCATATGACGTTATACCATATAACGTAATACGTTATAACGTTATAGCATATAACGTAACACGTTACAACGTTATACCATTACAACGTTATACCATATAACGTAACACGTTATTATGTTATACCATATAACGTAATACGTTATAACGTTATACGATATAACGTAACACGTTAGAACGTTATACCATATGACGTAACACGTTATAATGTTATACCATATAACGTAACACGTTATAACGTTATACCATATGACGCTACACCACATAACGTTATACGTTATAACGTTATAACATATAACGTCATACGTTATAACGTTATACCATATAACGTAACACGTTATAACGTTATACCATATAATGTAACACGTTATAACGGTATACCATATAACGTAATACGTTATAACGTTATACCATATAAAGTAATACGTTATAACGTTATACCATATAACGTAATAAGTTTTAACGTTATATCATATAACGTAATACGTTATAACGTTATACCTTATAACGTAATACGTTATAACGTTATACCATATAACGTAATACGTTATAACGTTATACCATATAACGTAATACGTTATAACGTTATACCATATAACGTAGCACGTTATAACGTTACATCATATGACAGTATACCATATAACGTAATATGCTATAACGTTATACCATATAACGTAATACGTTATAACGTAATACCCTATAACGTGTAGTATCGGGGAGAAGGGCCCAAGAAACGTCGAGCTAACTACAGACAATGTCGCGAGAGCCGTGGCGTTGTCGGCTCCATCAATGCTTTACCGTGTCCTTCATTTAAATAGCTTTGCCGAAAAGACTTACGTGACCCTAGCTACGAGCGTCTGTAAAACATGTGTGCGGTGGGCCCAGCAACAGACAATAGAGTTCTAAAACGAGCAGAGTGTGAGTCGAGAAGCAGAGTGTGATTTGAGCGGACACGGAGTGTGAGTTGGCGTGCGACTATATCGTAGTCTGCCCTTTTGTTATCGAATATCACTCATTAAAATACCTTAAACTTTAACCTCTACCATCATCACTTGTCCTTACTCTAAGAATCCACCAGTTACTACAAACGTTATAAGTTATAACGTTATAACATATAACGTAATACTTTATAACGTAATACCATATAACGTAATACGTTATAACGTTGTACCACATGATGTTATACCATATATCGTAATACGTTATAACGTTATGCCATGTGACGTTATACCATATAACGTAATACGTTATAACGTTATATCATATAGCGTAATACGTTATGACGTTGTACCATATAACGTAATGCATTATAACTTAGTACCGTATAACGTAATACGTTATATCGTTATACTATATGACATTATACCATATAACGTAATACGTTATTACGTAATACCATATAACGTAATAAGTTATAGCGTTATACCATATAAGGTAATACGTTATAACGTTATACCATATAACTTAACACGTTAAATGTTCCAAATAAGTCAAGGGTCCAGTTCAACAACAAAATTTTGTTCGGAGGTTTGACAAGCAAGGAAATGAAAGAGAACTCAAATTAATAGTGTTATAGTTTGTATTAAAGTACCAGTATAAAAGTACCAGTTGCATTCTGTGAGTTACCAGTCAGACCGCAATGACACGACAGATCATTTTCGATTTCGCACACAGATCTCAGTTTGTTGGATCGTATTATCACGTTGGGTGCATTACGAAAGGCGCAGGACACCACACTGGGCGTATTACAGAAAACGCATGACACCACTGAGCGTATTACAGAAGGCGCAGGACACCACACTGGGTATATTACAGAAGGCGCAAACGCTACACTGGGTAATTACAGAAGGCGCAAATACTGCACTGGGTGTATTACTATGACCACAACGTGGTGTTAATGATCCCCTGAGATCAGTGTACTCGCATCGTTATTATCACCGTCGTTGTCATCACCGCAGACGTCTAACTCAGCAAGAACGCAACTATCTGACATTTTTCTCAATTTGTCATGTCTGTCCTTATATGACCGTTTGCCGTCTAAGGTTTTTAAGGTATATCTATCTCCTTCCAAAATCTCTGCTATCACGAATGGACCCCTGAATTTCGGATCTAACTTCCTTTGATTTCTTTCCTCCTTCTTACGTAATACAAAGTCACCGAGATTAAACCTAACTATCTTAGCTTTCGTTTTGTCGAACCTGTCTTTATCATAACTAGCGCAAGTATCTATGTTCTGTATCACCTGTTGCCTTACATTGGAGATGTCTACTTCCTTTTCCTCGATATTATCAAGCAACGATAAGCCGTAGGGCCTTGCTGCCTTCCCAATTAATAATTCTTGATTTAGTCACACGATTAGTGGTGCAATTCAAGGTTAATTGTATCTCGCCAATCGCGTCTTGCCATGATCGCCCGGTCGTTTCCACCGTCGTAAGCATGTTCTTTAACGTACTCATAATACGCTCTACTTGTTCATTGGCCCTACTAGCACCGGTTGCTATTAAGTGCAGTTTAATGTGTTTTGGAAATTTTGGAAATCTTTACCCGTAAAACATCTTCCTTGGTCAGCTATTACCCGGCAGGGATTGCCGAATAAAACTATAGCGGACTTAAGTGCTGTAATGGTGTTAAGGGAATCTAGTTTACGGGTATGATGCAGATATACAAATTTTGTAAAAGCGTCGACCAAAACAATGACATACTCCTTCGAGTCACTCCTACCGCTTAGTTTGCCCGTTATGTCCATATGAACCGTATGCCAAGGTATGCTGGTCTTAGGTATAGGATGTAATTCGGCTTGTATTTTACCTGAAACTCGACATATTTGCCTTTGAAACTCGACAAGTATGACAGTTCTCTACGAATTTACGAATATACTTCGCCATTCGTTCGAACCAGTAATACTCGTACAGTTTCTCAAGCGTTTTATTCCAACCTAAGTGCATAATGGACTGGTGCACATGGTTAATAACGGACCACCTAAAACCTCTTGGGACAATGGGCGAGCAGAGAGTTCTGCCTTTTCTCTGTATTTTACGATGGAGGGTACCGGACCGTGATTCATACGTATTCGCGACATCTTCCGCGAGCTCTTCGTTCTGCAATTTATTGACGATCTCAGAAATTTGTGGGTCGTGACGTTGTTCCGCTAGTAACCAATCGTCAGAGATCGTACGATGATCCAAGTCTACGGGATTCCGCGAAAAGAAGTCTACGTGGGCCATTCGTCTGCCTTCCCGATATATAATGTCAAAGGTAAAAGTTTGTAGGTAAGCCCACCACCTATAAACCCTGTCATTTAAATGTACCTTATTACTGGATGCCTTCAAGGAATTGCAATCAGTGACAAGAAATTCTCGTCCGTGTAGATAATGGAAATGCTTGATGGCGTTTACAACTGCTAACGTCTATAGTTCATAGGAATGATACCTAGATTCCGCAGGGCTAGTTCTTTTGCTGTAATATTCCAC
The DNA here is from genome assembly GCF_011952255.1 of Bombus vosnesenskii. Taxonomy (NCBI): domain Eukaryota; kingdom Metazoa; phylum Arthropoda; class Insecta; order Hymenoptera; family Apidae; genus Bombus; species Bombus vosnesenskii. The sequence goes on along the minus strand of NW_022882945.1, from coordinate 4,176,057 downwards.
TACTCTGTTTTTACCTTCAACCTTATGCATTAAAATAGCCCCATATCCCTCAGAACTAACGTCAGTATGTAGCTCTATCGGATAATTGGGGTCAAATATCATTAACTCCAGCGCGTCGGTCAGAACGGAGATTACCTTTTGCCTTATTTTTTCATATCTATCCGTCCAAGTTATGTTTTTATTGCCGGAAGTAAGTGCATACAAGGGTTTCATTACCTGTGAGAATTTAGGGACGAATTTTCGGAAGTAAGAGGCTAAATCTATGAATTGCCTGAGCTGTGTGACGGTCGGTGGCGCAGGTAAAGTACTCAAGGCGTGTATTTTACCCGGGTTGGGACGAACTTCTCCGTCATGAATTACATATCCCAAATAGAGTACCGATGTCTTTAGAAAAGAACATTTTGAAAAGTTAAAAGAGAATCCGGTTTTTGCGACGGTATCTAATCGGTGTACAATCTTTCTATGGCCTGATCTGTCGAGTCGGCAATAATTAGGACCGTAATAATCATCCAAGTAAACAACAACGTATGAATACGCGAGGTCGCCTAAGGCATTGAGAATGGTCCTCTGAAAAACGGACGGTGCATTTTTCAATCCGAACGGCATTGTTATGTACTCGTATTGTCCGTCGGGTGTAACGAACGCTGTATACTCCGTCGAATTAGGATGAATGGGAATTTAATGAACTAATGAAATATCTCGCCTTTTGCAATCTCGCGATTTGATCCGCGATAAGGGGTAGGGGATACCTATCCGCGATCGTATCTTTGTTTAACGCTCGAAAATCTACACACAGTCTATCTGAGCCGTCCTTTTTCTTCACGAGTAACATAGGGCTCGCAAATGGTGAACTATTAGGCCTTATGATTTTTGCTCTAATTAGTTCGCTTACGGAAAGCCGTAATAAATGAATCTTTAAAATTTTGGAAAATAGAAATCAATCAAGAAAGCTTGTTTTATTAGAGAGCTATTCGGATTTTCCTAATGGGCGCATACCCGCTTTCTCCGTGTTTTAAGTGCGCCTAATAAACCCAAGGACCTCTCTAAAAACCGACTGTGTTTCGAGAATATTTTTAAGCTTTAGAAATTCTTCCAGACAAACGGATTGAAGACACATGGCGAAACAATACAGGGAAGTGAGAGTTATGGTGGGTCCTTAGGTTTATTGAGAGTCGAACTGACGTTACGCAGGCCGGTTGTTGTCCGGTCGCGCGGGCTGGCTGCAGATGTTTTAGGCGGCGTAACAATAGGTTTATATACAACATATTTACACACAATTTATTAGTTTCATATTGTATTAGATCGTATCATTGCAGTCTTTTACTTCTGAATGGTAGGTGCAGACTGATTGGATGATTTGGAATCTCGCATAGAAGCGCTACGTCTTCGCTTTAGTTCTTCTTGACGTCTATTCTTAGCTTCCTTTTGTCGTTGTGCTAACAGCTTCGCATACTCTGCTGCTTGTTGCTTGCGAGCCAAGCAACGCCTCCTCTTTAGAGCCAGTCTATGCCTCTTTCTCTATATAAACATATTTTTATTTTATCATAAACTCCTTACTTTTGGAAAATTTTAACTGAAACAAAACAACAATACGATATAAATACATATATGTACAAACCTGGAGTGTAAGTGGGGTAATAAGACGTTGAATTTTGGGGGCTTTCGACCGCTGTGGTTTGCCCTCTTTTTGAATTGGTCGTTTCACAACGAATCGACGGACATCATCTTCCTTGGATAAATTAAATAGCTTGCGAATTTTGCTCGCCCTCTTGGGTCCTAAACGGCGAGGTACTTCCTTGTCAGTTAAATCCGGGATATCCTGTAAGAATTTAATCAACTTATACATTAAATGCTTCTTAGCATTAAAAATGTTCTTTAACATGTTCACGTGGGCGCTGCTTTTTGTATTTCTCGCCGTGGGACAGCGCTCATATGGATTATTATTTGAAGGCCACATGCAGTTTATAGATAGCTATTATACGAGTGTCCCTTTGGTTGAAGAACATTTGCAGAAAAAAACATTTATTTGTGATACTGTAAAAATAAACAAAAAATTTCTACCGCCACAGGCGATACAAAAACAAAAACGGGATCACATTGTGAGTTTTGAAAATCGTAGCAGAGTTAAATTTTTTAAATGGACTGACAAAAGACCAGTTTATATGTTTACTACTTCCAAGAATCACATGTGTACAATTATTCAAGGAAAAAATGACGAACTAAAGCCTAATGATTTTTTTTATAATAATACAAAAAAGGGTGATGACTTATCCTATCAAATGACATCGTATTATAGTTGTTTACGGAAAACGGTTAAATAGTACAAAAAAATTATTATACAATTAATGTGAGGGACTTGCCTCATAATTTTGTGGTACATATATCAAAGACGATGTAATAAAGATATTAATATTTTGCAATTTAGAGAAAAAAATTATTGTTCATCTTTGATCAATAATCACCACATTGCAGAAATGGCTATTGAAAAGCAAATACCTTCACAAAATGTTCACATTTTCTCCATTCACATAAAGGGTTTGTAAGAAAGTCAAGAAAAAGATATAAGGAATGTTACAAATGCTTATATAAAAAAAACATTAGATTAGAGACTATGTCACGAAAAAAAACTAAAAAAGTAACGATATATTGCAATCGCTGTGAGAGCCAGCTAGCACTTTGTTTGAAATGCTTTTAAAAATTGCATAGAAATATATAAACAATTAAGTTAAGTTTATAATATTGAATTGCTGTGTTTACTATCGAATTTTTCTTTTATATGTTTATAATATTAAGATGAAATAAAATAAATCCTACTTCTTTTTTATTTAATAGGCGTTAAATTTCCGTTTAAATTTTCAAATATTTCAAATGGCGACTTTTTCTAGTTACTAAACGAACTACATTTTCAGTGGTACACACCACCTGATGGAACATCCAAATGTGGGACAGGTGCACGCCGCCTGATGTGAAACTCGAGCGCGAGCCACCGGTGGTACGCGCCGGCGTAAACGTCTTAATAACTTAACTCACTGATCATTACAGTCATAGATATGTTGACTTTTAGTGTATCGCTTGTACACTGAGAAAAAGTGTAAATTATATAACACAGTCTCCCAAATCAACACGATAGTTAATCTTCCATGTTTACGATAGTATCGTAAGATAATAAGTCAATTCTAAGATACACCCTGAAACATGGATTATAGATAGAAAGTACAGTCAAATTAATACCTTTTCTCCTTTTTTGACAATGACAAGAGCAAGTACTGAAAGGTTGGAATCGACGATGCATCCACGGACAGATTTACGTTTGCGCTCACCATCACGTCTAGGTCTGTAGCATGAATGTCCTTTTGAGAGCAGTAAACGTACGCGCCCTAGATACAGGAATTTTTAAAAAATTAAAATCAATGCATTGTACCAAATCTATAAAATTCATAAACACATGAAGTTGTTACAAACGAAATTAAAATAGAAAATGCTTGTGTTACCATTAGTCAGAACACCCTGTTTCATAGGAAATCCTTGTTTATCATTGCCGCCTGAGATACGAACGACATATCCTTTCCATTCGTTACCAAGAGCATCAGCCTCTACTTCTGCGCCCATACGCTTTTCATAAAAAATTCTCAGCTTATGCTCATCGGAGATTTCAAACAGTTTCTGACATCCTGTTGCAGGATATGATACGTTCAACTAGAAAACACATAAATATCATACAGAATATACAAAGATTTAACAGCCTTTGTCAGTTTATTCAACGTACATAATCAAATAAAAAATGTTCTATATACATAGCTGCATAAAGCTTTATTAAAAAGTTAGAACAAAAATCCAAATTACAGGGGGAGTAGATATATCACTTTGTAATAAGACTTCAATTGACTTATATTTATAAAGCATATTTTCCTTGATAATAGCCATAAAATATATTCACAAAGGTCGGCCGTTTATACTTGTACAGTGACATATAAGTTAAACGTCTAAGACATTTTAATGAGGTTATGCTTACTTTCATAGTATATTAATGAAAATTGTAAATTTTAATGCTCTGAAGAAAATTTAAGTTATTCCTCGTTAGAATATGACTTGCTTAATGTTTATAATGTCAAAATTAAATAAAATGAGTCATATTTCAAAATTGGTTAAGTATACAGATAAACGAATGTTTCATAAATTATATATATCTAAAATTATTTATAGTATTTCAATAGATAAATTTTTATAGTAACTGTTTGTAATATTTGCTAGATTCTGAAATTATTACTGGATGCGTACCTTCATTTCGACAAGTCTGAAACAGCACTACGAGCTACAAACAGAAAGATGGGATGTCGCATTAACGGACACTGCGTGCGTACTGTAAGTGCGTTAACCGGATATCCGGTTTAAGTCCAATGAAATATTAAAGTGAAAATAACAATAAACAAACTCTGTACAAATCTGTAAACAAATCGTATTAATATTTATGTTTATATAGTAATTACTTAAAACTTAATTTTTTAATGTTAAATTAGTTCATCAACGAATTATATTTCTCTAACAGACAGATGTGATGAAAATTAATAACATTTTTTTTAAATATTTAAAACCACTAATGTGTACGTACATTACATAGAAAATATATAAATACAAGAAAAAACGTTATTGTTTCTTTATTTTTAAAAGATAAGTAAATATCCAAATATTTTATCAAAAGTATTATTTATATTGTTGTCTATTAGAAAGAACTAGGTTTTTAGTTCTGGGATAGTTCTTTGGAAAAATTGGAATTTTTGCTTGAGTACATGAGTAAATAACATTATTATAATAGATTGATCGTATATGACGATATATGAATAATGGATAAATAAATCGGGAGTAGAATCGCGTTTTACGCGTAATAAGCTGGTTTACACTATGGCAATAACTGACATTTTGTAGAAAGAGAAAGAATAGCGATAAGTTGTTTTTATTAATGTATTTTCAGTCCTATTCATACATATGATTATAATATGATTAAATCATTATTTTGTACTTCATTAAAATTTTAAATTATATCATCAACAATATTTACAGTAAATAGGGAAATTAAAAATTAAATTCATAATAGACTTTTCATTGATCAATCAATGATAACATCAACAAAATTGTTACTTAGTGTACAAATAATGAGGTTATGTAGATTATGCTTATATATATAGTGTCTATCCAACGAGATGAGACAGTAAACGTAAATATTATTTGACTGCTACAGCTGCAATATACAGATTAAACATACTTAATCTACAATCTACATATGTATCTCCGTATATATTATTTGAAATGGAAGAGTTAGATTCATTACAGAATATCAAATAGAATATGGAATATATTGTGATGTCTTTATATAAAAAATGTATGTAAAATTAAAACAAGAAGTATCAGACAAGATTACTTTGCTGTAAACATGGGGTAAAAAATTCTATCGCATTTAATAAACTTAGAATCTGCTAGATCTAAATTTTAGTATAATGTTAAGAAATTAAATTCGATACTCGTCTTAAATTAAGAATAATATTAAAGTAACTGTTGATGTTGCTAAACACTATAATTAGGCTTAAATCATTTCAGAATCTTTAAAAATTACTAATTAATTAAAATGATAAGCCTCTATCTTACGTATATGCTGTATAAATTTAAATGAGTATAATAGTGAGTAAATGAATATTACGAATATGGAACATATAAGTGAGGTCAACAAAGTATTACAACATATTTATACACAATTTATTAGTTTCATATTGTATGAGATCGTATCATTGCAGTCTTTTACTTTTGAATGGTAGGTGCAGACTGATTGGATGATTTGGAATCTCGCATAGAAGCGCTACGTCTTCGCTTTAGTTCTTCTTGACGTCTATTCTTAGCTTCCTTTTGCCGTTGTGCTAACAGCTTCGCATACTCTGCTGCTTGTTGCTTGCGAGCCAAGCAACGCCTCCTCTTTAGAGCCAGTCTATGCCTCTTTCTCTATATAAACATATTTTTATTTTATCATAAACTCCTTACTTTTGGAAAATTTTAACTGAAACAAAACAACAATACGATATAAATACATATATGTACAAACCTGGAGTGTAAGTGGGGTAATAAGACGTTGAATTTTAGGGGCTTTCGACCGCTGTGGTTTGCCCTCTTTTTGAATTGGTCGTTTCACAACGAATCGACGGACATCATCTTCCTTGGATAAATTAAATAGCTTGCGAATTTTGCTCGCCCTCTTGGGTCCTAAACGGCGAGGTACTTCCTTGTCAGTTAAATCCGGGATATCCTGTAAGAATTTAATCAACTTATACATTAAATGCTTCGCTGTACACTGAGAAAAAGTGTAAATTATATAACACAGTCTCCCAAGTCAACACGATAGTTAATCTTCTATGTTTACGATAGTATCGTAAGATAATAAGTCAATTCTAAGATATACCCTGAAACATGAATTATAGAAAGTACAGACAAATTAATACCTTTTCTCCTTTTTTGACAATGACGAGAGCAAGTACTGACAGGTTGGAATCGACGATGCATCCACGAACAGATTTACGTTTACGCTCACCATCACGTCTAGGTCTGTAGCATGAATGTCCTTTTGAGAGCAGTAAACGTACGCGCCCTAGATACAGGAATTTTTAAAAAATTAAAATCAATGCATTGTACCAAATCTATAAAATTCATAAACACATGAAGTTGTTACAAACGAAATTAAAATAGAAAATGCTTGTGTTACCATTAGTCAGAACACCCTGTTTCATAGGAAATCCTTGTTTATCATTGCCGCCTGAGATACGAACGACATATCCTTTCCATTCGTTACCAAGAGCATCAGCCTCTACTTCTGCGCCCATACGCTTTTCATAAAAAATTCTCAGCTTATGCTCATCGGAGATTTCAAACAGTTTCTGACATCCTGTTGCAGGATATGATACGTTCAACTAGAAAACACATAAATATCATACAGAATATGCAAAGATTTAACAGCCTTTGTCAGTTTATTCAACGTACATAATCAAATAAAAAATGTTCTATATACATAGCTGCATAAAGCTTTATTAAAAAGTTAGAACAAAAATCCAAATTACAAGGGGAATTGTAAGAAACTCGTGATTACTATGCTATAAAATAACAGTAGATATATCACTTTGTAATAAGACTTCAATTGACTTATATTTATAAAGCATATTTTCCTTGATAATAGCCATAAAATATATTCACAAAGGTCGGCCGTTTATACTTGTACAGTGACATATAAGTTAAACGTCTAAGACATTTTAATGAGGTTATGCTTACTTTCATAGTATATTAATGAAAATTGTAAATTTTAATGTTTCATATGAAGAAAATTTAGCTGCTTGCCTTATGACTTAAGTTCCAATAGTGCGTGCCATAAGCAACAACAAGGTTGGTCAAATGTCGAACCATTTCACAATTTGACTGAGTATTCGAAATTGTGCAAATGGTTCATGTCTTTTTGTAAATGCATGTGTAAGGCACAATTAATTTTATTTTGCAGGATGTTTGATAAATAAATACTACCAACTGATCATTGGACAAGCAAGATTTATTATCTTGAAGTCAATAATAAATCAATAATATTTTTATTACAATTCCTAAAGAAACATATATTTTAAATTATGAATGTCTTAATAAAATTTATAAAAATTTAATAATCTTCAGTTGTGTGGTATCTTTCAAAGCATATTGGTACATGTAATGCAACTTTACATCTTTTGCATTCCCACGTTGTTTCACTACGTTTTTTATGTTTTGTGCAAACTTTACAGGCTCTTGATGGCTTTGATTTCGATGGTGTTGGATCTATATGCTTGGGAAAATGACCCCAATGTTTCCCGTGCAGTCTCTCTGGTAAATCTCCATTCGATAATCGTCCTTTTCGTTTATACTCTGGTAATGGTATATTTTTTAGTAATGATTGGGCTATTTCAATTCTATATTCAGCATAAGTCTGTTTTTTGTTAGTATCTATTTTGTTGAATAAAATGTACGAGTTAAACAGAGCAATATCAAAGAGGTAAAAGAAAACTTTTCGGTATCCTTTCATACATTTCCTCATCACAGGGAAGCACGCTAGCATTCGGTCTTGCCGGTCAATTCCAATCATTCCTTTATTGTACTCAATGACACATCTTGGTTTTGAAGTACAATTGAATTGATTTTTTTCTGCTTCAGTCATTTCTGCTGTTTCGTGTTTTGAAGAAAGAATATAAATGTCTCGTATATCCTTCCATTTTAATGCCAGTATTCCATTGCAGCTTCTTATTATATATTCACCCTTTTTTAATTTTACTTTACAAAAATCTTTTGGCATATTATTTCTGTTCGAGTGCACTGTTCCAACAACATTAGTTTTACTGTTAATTAAAGTTTTAAACAGTTTTGGAGAACAATTGTTTAAATATAAAGTATGTCCTTTATGTAATATTGACTGTGATAGCTCTTTGACAATACTTTCAGATGCACTGTCACCAGAATTTATTTTATCACTACCAGTGTATATTTTAAAATCATAGCAATAACCTGATTTTGACTCACATAATTTATAAAATTTTACACCAAACCCTTCTGACGGATTAAATTGTTTGTAGGATAAATGTCCCTTATATTTCATCAATGATTCATCGATAGTAATGTTCTCTTGCATTGTATATACTTCTTTAAATCTTTGATTCAAAAAATTTATTACAGGTTTTATTTTACATAATTTATCTGTATTGTTAACTGAATTGTTATCTGAAAAATGCAAACATCTAGTTATTTGCAGAAATCTTTTGAATGGCATTGTTTTTCTGAAAATTGGAGTTTCTATAACTGCTTTCTTAGACCAATTCATTTGAATTGTTGGTTTTTTAACTTCAGTCATTATTATACATAGTGCAAAATATATTTTGATTTCACCACTGTCTACGGGAAACCAAGTTTTATCTATTTTTAGTCTTTTATTTTCATTGTTCATTATTTGGTTTGCGTATTGATTCGTCTCCGTGACAATATTTTCCCAAAATATATTATCAAATATTATATTAAAAAAATCTAATTCTTTTTTGTTTTCACCTAACTGACTCAAAATTGCCACTTTTATGCCAGGAATCTCTGTATAGTTCCAGATTTTTGGATCATTAGTTTCTTCTTTCCAAATCCATAGCTCTGATTGTTGATGATTACTGCGGTCTTCATCGTCGGTATCATCTTCAATAATCAGTCGCTTACAACGTTTTCGTACAGGAAGTGAAATATCACTACTGTCACTATCACTATTTAAAGTATCTATCAAATCACTTTTTGCAATGCTAGCTGAATTTTCAATGTCCTCAACAACGCTTAATATTCTTTTTGAAGACATTTTTGAGGGTACCTTTCTAATATTTTTTAAGAAAATATATCTGCATGTCCGAATGCGGCCAAGAAAATTAGTAAGTATTTGTCGCGTGTAGCCCGAAGAACGTACCACGTCTCTCACACGTATTATTTACTTTTGGTCCGAATGACTTACCATGTCTCTCACACGTATTATTTATATTTGGCCTGATCGACGTACCATGTCTCTCACACGATATCGTAGGATAAGGGGTTAAGTATTCTACATTTGGATATGACTTGCTTGATGCTATTTATGTTGAAGATAAATAAAATAAGTCATATTTTAAAATTGGTTAAGTATACAGATAAACGAATGTTTCATAAATTATATATATCTAAAATTATTTATAGCATTTCAATATATAAATTTTTATAGTAACTGTTTGTAATATTTGTTAGATTTTGAAATTATTATTAGATACGTACTTTCATTGTAACAAGTATCAAGCAATGCAGCGAGCTATAAACAGAAAGACCATATATCGCACAAGCGGACACTGACTGCGTAGTAGAGTGCGTACACCGGATATCCGGTTTAAGTCCAATGAAATTTTAAAGTGAAAATAGCAATAAACAAACTCCTTATAAATCTGTAAACAAATCATATTAATATTTATGTTTTCATAGAAAATATAACTTAAATTTTTAGTAGTAAATTAATTCACCAACGAATTACATTTCTCTGACAAACAGATATGAAGAAAATTAATAACATTTCTTTCAAATATTTAAAATCACTAATGTGTATGTAGATATTTTATTATATAGAAAATATATAAATGCAAGAAGAAACATTATTGTTTCTTTATCTTTAGAAGATAAGTAAATATTGAAATATATTCTATCAAAAGTATTATTTATACTGTTGTCTATTAGAAAGAACTAGTTTTTAGTTCTGGGATAGTTCTTTGCAAAAATTGGAATTTTTGCTTAAGTACATGAATAAATAACATTATCATAATAGGTTGATCATATCTTATGACGATATATGAATAATGGATAAGTAAATCTAGATTAGAATCGAGTTTTATGTGTAATAAGGTGGTTTACACTATAACAATAACTGTCATTTTGTAGAAAGAGACGAGAGCAGGAGGGGGGCAGCGTTCTGAAATGCCGACTTGCGGGCGTGTGTGACATTTTGATGTAGAGTGTCTTTGATGATTTTCGTCATGTATTGATTTAATACATAGATATTTCCGAAAAAAGTTAAGTTTAGTTGATCTTTTCAGAGGAAAACAAATAATAATGAGCTATTTGAATTTAATGTAAAACATTGAATATATTAATTTTTTGTAGGAAGATGGATGTCGCAGTGATAGAAGTCCTTCAACAAGCGGGTAGTCAGGATCCCACTATTTTAAAACCAGCTGAACAAACTCTAAAACAATGGGAAACTGAAAGGGGATTCTACACTGCGTTATATGTAAGTTGCATAAATAAATGTAAAATAAATTTGATTAGATTGTAAGGAGGCAAAAATTTATTCTTGATCATTTTTATTTTAACTAGCATATATAAGCATATACTATTTGCTTATGTATGTAATATTATTTTAGGTTATTTATTTTCATTACTAACGAAAGTCTAATTATTATATTGTAAGTAAAATATTAATAATTATTTCAGAATGTGTTTTCTAATCATTCCTTGAGTATCAATATTAGATGGATGGCTATTTTATGTTTCAAAAATGGTGTTGATAAATATTGGAGAAAGAATGCTCCAAAGTAAGTATTATTTAACGCAATCAAATTTGACTAATAGTATTAACATTTTAATGTAAATTAATAATTAAATAACATGCATTATTACTACAGTGGAATTGCAGATGACGAAAAGGAATTTCTTAGACTACGTTTAATAGTAAACTTTGAAGAACCTGTAAATCAGTTAGCTATCCAATTGGCAGCTCTCATTGCTAAAATTGCAAGGTAATTGATATTGATTAAATAATTTGTGTTTATTTTTCTCTCTGATTCATAAAATAAGTTAAATGAAATAATGTTGCGCAGATATGATTGGCCTAGAGAATGGCGCTCATTAATTCCAACCTTATTGGATGTTATAAGAGGACAAAATCCTTTGGCCCAGCATCGGGCACTGTTAATATTACATCATGTTGTTAAGTGTTTAGCCTCTAAACGTTTAGTTCCTGACAGACGACTCTTCCAAGAATTAACCAGTAGTGTGTTCAGTTTTATTCTGAATGTGTGGAATACTTACACAGAATCTTTTCTTATAATGGCATCAAATGGAGCAGACACAAATCAGATACAGGAAGCTTTGGAAAAAGCATTGCTTCTATTGAGAATTCTTAGAACACTTATTGTAAATGGGTTTAATAAGCCTTCAGAATCTCATGATGCTATGTCATTCTTAGAAATTGTTTTTGAACGTGCAAGAACTTGTCTTGAATGTCGTTAGTATATTTCTCCTCTGATACTATCCTTAATATCAGTTATATATTTGTCTCTTTTAATAATGATTTTTATATAATTTTAGGAAAAACATTAATTTCAAGAGGTATACAGATGGAAGTATGCGATAAATTTATAATTCATTTAACTAAAGTATTAATAGGAGTATTAGAAATGCATCCATTTTGTTATGTAGAACTAATACCAACATCATTAGAATTTTCTGTTTTTTATTGTTTTACTGAAGCTGGTCAAGCCCTAGCTTTTGAAAGATTTGTTATACAGTGTTTAAATTTAATGAAAGGCATTTTATTATCTACATACTATAAACCAGCTAAAGTTCTTAAAGGTATATATGATGGATAATGGTATTTTGTAAATTTATGGGTGTGATTTATTAAGCTTGAAAATTTGTTAATACAGATACGAAAAATCCGTTAACGTTGAGAGCAAATCAATTGAGACAAGAATTTTTTACACCTGAAACATTAGCAGAAATTTGTTCAAGGCTCGTAACACATTATTTTCTTCTAACACCTGCTGAATTGGAATTATGGGATACAGATCCAGAAAGTTTTGGTAAATATTTGTATACATACATACATATATGAATATATATATATGTACATACAATGTTTTATATTTTTTATTTATACTGTTTTCAGTTGTCGATGATGGCGGTGAATCATGGAAATATAGTTTAAGGGTAAATATTGTATAGCCGACTATTTGCAAATATTTATAAATGAATTATAATTGTAAAATTATACATTTTTATTTACTTTATAATTAATATTTTATTTTCTTTAGCCTTGTACGGAGTGTCTGTTTGTAGTAATTTTCCATCATTTTGGAGAAGTTCTTGTACCAGTTTTAGTTGAATTAATGCAAAGACATCATCAACCAGTTGACCCGAATAATTTGCATGCTATTCTAGTAAAAGATGCAGTATATAATGCAGTTGGTTTGGCTGCATTTGATTTATATGATGAGGTGAGAACAAAATATCACAAAATAATCAGTGTAATCAGTCAGTCATCCAGTTTATCATGCTTCTATTTATTAGGTAAATTTTGATCAATGGTTTTCAACTACCTTAAAAGAAGAGTTGAAAATTCGAAGTAACAATTATAGAATTATTAGAAGACGAGTATGTTGGCTTATTGGGCGCTGGACAAGTAAGTAAAGTGCAGCTTTTTAAACAAGTAGGATTTATTATGTAATCATTTTGTATTGTAACAAAATTGCAGCTGTTAAGTTAAGTACAGAGTTAAGACCAGAATTATACAAACTTATGGTTGAAGTTTTGAGTCCTGAAGAAGATCTGGGTGTTCGTTTAGCAGCAAGCGATGCTTTAAAACTTGCGATAGATGATTTTCAATTTAATCCAGAAGAATTCTCGCCATATTTAGAACCAGCATTCTCTTTGTTATTTTCGCTCCTAAAAGAAGTAAAAGAATGTGATACCAAGGTATATATATATACATATATATACTGTTATATGTTACTTTCAAAATATTGTTGTAGTTCACAAAAACATATTTTAAATAATTTTCAGATGTATGTATTATACGTATTATCATTTATGATTGAACGTGCTGGTAGTGAAATAAACCCACTTGTTGGAGCCCTCAGTTCATATTTGCCAGCACTTTGGCAAGAATGTGAAGAACATAATATGTTAAGATGTGCTATAATTTCAACACTTGTACATCTGGAAAAGGTACATTTTTCTTTATATTGTTTAATGAATTGAACTATATTAATATAAATCAAATTATTGACCTTGATATTGATAAATCAAATATATAACTCAATGATTTTATTGAAAATTTTAAATAATAGATAACATTTGAATTATTTTTTAGGCTTTAGGTTCTGAAAGCGTCCTTATAGAACCACTAGTAGTAGGTGTTATTGCATTAAGTTGTGACGTCAATCAAAATTGTCACGTTTATTTGTTAGAAGATGGCTTGCAATTATGGTTAGCTTTACTGCAAAATGCAGCTGCGCCAACATTAGCTATAATGGAACTGGCTAAAAATTTGCCTGCTGTATTAGGTTAGTAAATAATTCTATTTGATAATGATTCTTATAAGCATCCAGAAAACTTGATGCTCTTTATATTTTTCAGAAAAATCATTTGAACATTTAAAATTATGTTTGTATATAGTTCAAGCATATGTAATATTAAGTCCCCAAGAATTTTTAAGTCAAAGAGGAGCGATTATAATCGAAACACTTAGGTCACTTTTAGGAGATTTGAACTCGGAAGGAGTTGTAATGATAATGACAGTGTTTGAACTATGTTTATGTGCTTCACCTCGGCAAGGTGCAGAACTTATTAAACCTGTTTTAATAACTATATTTGAGTGAGTATAGTTGCTTCAGTATGTTATATCAAGTTATACACATTAATATTTATTTGAATTTTGATAGAAATATGTATAAGGAAGAAGAAGTTACAATGACGATGACTATGTATTTATCTATTGTGGCAAGAGTTTTATGGTTTTACAAAGATATTTTTATACAGGTATTAACATTTCATATATTGTATTTATGTATTTGTCAATTTGTTAATATAATTTGTGTAAGCATTAAAATAATCGTTTAGGTAATAAGCGAATTAACCAGAAAAATGGGTGGAAACGAAGTTAGAGAAGAAGTTGTATTGGGAGAAATAATACGTATATGGGTTAATCGAATGCCATATATTCCTCTACTAGAAAGACGTAAATTATTAGCTCTTGCACTTTGTTCACTTCTTGGACCTGACAGTCCTCCCTGCGTTCTTCATTATTTTCCACTAATAATATCTAATATCGTCGGAACTCTCAATGACATCACCAAACTTGACGACATAAGATGTGAAAATATTGGATATGCCATTGAGTACGTAGAAATTATTCACACAATACATATAATTGCAATAAAAAATCATACTGCTATAAAAGTTAGCATTTTTACTTATTTTAGATCTTTGTCAATTAGTGGGCAGTCTAGTCCATCTCAGCATGATGATGAAGAATATGGAAATAAACACGAACAGCGAAAAAGGAGACTTGATTTTAGTGATCCTTTGCCTAGTATATCTTTGAAAGATACATTACAAAATCAGGTAAAGAGATAGTTCACTTTTAGTTACAATTATGTACCTATTATATGCCAGAAACCTCCTAATTCAATTATGTATTTGTTATATATTAAAAATCTTTGTTTTTATTTCAGTTACTTACTTTACGCAGATTAATTGGAGATAACCAGTTCAATCAATTGATGTTAACCCTTCATCCAGAAATTGATAAAGAACTTAAACTTTACGTATCTTTATGAAAAAGGAGAAAGTCTAATTGAAAGAGAAGAAAAACAAAATATTATGTTAAACGCCCACTACGTGTAAAAAAAAGCTTTACGGCGCTCTATTATAAAACGGCACTATTTTATTGTATTATATTAGCTGTTTCACTGTACTAATAATGTTGATAATAAAAGACTTGACATTTCAAAATTCTATCTTATTCATTTGTTTAAAGTATATATATATATATATATAAGTTCTAATAATTGAAGTGTTCCCGCAATAAGGTAATGCCATACCTAAATTGTATTTATTACAAGGGAAAGAAAGGCTTTCATATACAAATAGTTGTTTGATTTTGAACTGATTTACTCAAATTATTACAAATACTATAATTTAAGTAGTATAATTATAGCAATTGATTATGAAGAATTATATTCTAATAATCTAATAATCTGCAGTTAAGAATGTAATAGTACTATAATCATATTTGTTCTATTCCAAAAATTATTAAATTTCGTAATATATATAAGAATTATATATTTAAGTAGGAAAAGGCATTTTTAATTCATAATTTTTCCCGCTTCTTGGTGATAATGATTAAGAGCAATCTAGCGTTGCTGCTGCAAACTACAAACAGCTGTCGTCTATGTCAAATCGTAGCAGGGGGTTTGCCCATTTCCAGTTTCAAATAGTTCTCTGTTCTCACTAAATTGAGGCAAGGTGAGTACTCTAAAACAAATTACATTCATTATTATCCTTAAAATAACTAATTTTAATGTTTTGTGCAAAAAAATGTTTGAATCAGTATCTTTATTCAATACACGGATGTACTGTATATAATATTCGATTGGTCGGTGTACTTGTTTGACATATTCATTGATTTTATACGTTTTTTTGTACATTCAATAAACAATTCAATAAACACGTGTATAGTGATATTGCGATTTCATAAATTACAAAATAGGTTTAAAGCGAAAACAAATGTTAAGTGGACGCCATGTTCATTTTTGGTTACTTACAGTAACATCTGTGATTGATGGCGTGGTATCATTGTTATTATCGTTTTAAATTTTGGTGAAATATTTAAATTGCAGACAATACACAAAACACGCAAGATTAAATTGTAAAAAAATTATATACAAGTCAATATATTTTTTTAATTACAACAAAAACATTGACAATGTTGTTGGTTCTATAAAATAGTTTTCACGCTGAATATCTAATAACAAGATATGTACATGTATAAGTAAGTACATTATACATATAGAAATATACTTTCTAGTCGCTAATAACTGATTAATTATGAATGACTTAATATTTGTTGATGATCGTAGTATACGATGCGCATTCAAAGTATATACAGGGTGTTCCAGAAATAATGTACAATCGGCATGAAGGCGATTCCACATGAAAAATGAATTAAAAATATAGATTAAAATTTGTTCATATAGTGTTTCCTTTTCGATAAAATAAAATTTGGAGATTTGGTTCGTATATGTGATTTGGCTAATTCATGACTGAGTACAAATAGACAATCAGCAGGACATTATCCTGTATAGATAAGTAAAAAATGTAGAATAAAATGTCATCGTAAAGGTTTCGTTTTTAAGAAAATAGAGTTTGTATGTGCTTAGTTAAGAATTTATCTGGCACTTGATAAATTTTCAAATTCCATCTTCTCGGAAACGAAACGTTACGTGAACAAAACTTGTTCTTCGAATGTCTTCGAATCTTTTTTTCACGTAGAATCTTTCCCTTGCCGATTGTACTATGATTACTAGGATACCCTGTAGCTCTCTCTCTCTCTCTCTCTCTCTCTCTTGGAATCTTCATTGGGCAAAAGCAGATGTTCATTTCATTCTTTTTATGTAAACTCTTTATATTTTTTAACATTAACCTTTTTAACATTAACATCCTACTTCTAAAATCAGTATAAGGAGGCTATTTACCAAAATAGCCATCATATGTTTCTTATATTAAAAGGTCATTAATAAAAAAAAAAAAAAGAAAACTATGATACGTTGGCATGAATATTCGTATATATGAATTGAAAATTTGCTATCTATTACTTTTGTACAATTCTAGATCTTCTGATGGAATTAATTATAGATAAGTACAGGTTTATCTTTGTTAGCATAGATTTTGATAAATGATAAATTGTTATAAGTGACATAACATAGGTTTGTTTTTTAATCTGTATACATATTTATTGTTTACATAGTAAAGTGACAATCACAAGAGATAAAATAAATACAAATATTATAGATAGGTTAGTTTTTTCTTTATAATTAATTTCTTTATAATCTTTGCAAAGAAATTAATTATAAAATGAATATCGTGTCCTAACAACATCTATAATGATACCATATTCATGATAGAATGATAAAGCTATATGGTTGATACAATTGTAAACAAATCAATTGCATAATAAGAAAATGATATTGAATTTTTTAAAATAAAATTCGTGATCGTGGAGCTATATTTTTAACAAAATAGAAAAATGTTATTTGAACACAAAGAATTAACAGAAAATTGCAGAGATATTTCATATTGCATATAACTTCGTTGCGATATCATTGTTTCCTTTTCCGTGTTTATTTTATGAACGTTAAAGAGAGTTCATAATGGAAAGCTGCTCTAGAAAAATGAAAGTAAGAGTTATTTCAATTTTGGCAGATTAATATTGTCTCCTGCTGAACCGGCATATATTTTTAGAACTATTTTCAAGAGGCCCGCGTGGGGGTGGTTTGTATAGCGGATGCATACTCAGTATAGGGGGCGTACAAAGCGACAGAATGTTATCGAATGATAGCAGTACCATGACCTAATCGTATTTCTCTTATGATTCTTCGCTGACCAAATGTCTGAGATTTACGAAATTTTAACATTTAATTTCTTCACTTATAGATGATACTTTTATTTTATTTTTGTACCGAAATTATAATTATTGTTGTTATATTAAGGTAATAGTAATTCGAAGAATGAGTTCATGATAAATATCATGATAAATATTCATTTAGGACTGCGATAAAAATATTTCGTATTGCTTCTTTGCCCTTTCTTTGTCAATGGGAGTCATGAGTTTTCAAACAAATATATTTTCTCGCGCCCCTTTCGTTGCATGTAACACCGTGACCTTTTCTTGTAAAATCCTTTGAATCCCCGAGGTGCTAGTGTCGGTCCTAACGAAGAACGCCAATAATGCGTATTTCGTTATAGACATACCAGAAAAATTAATTGAAATTAGATAGGTATTAGATAGTGTTTTTTTCATGGGTTTGTATATAATTATTCCGTTTTCGTCTATTTCATATTAAAATATATTCTTTTAGCTACCAAATATTATCAAACTAAAAAACTAACAAAAATGGATTTATCACATCTTTTCCTGTGGTTTTTATTTGGTATGTATTTTTAGCAATAGAAATGCACAAGCTTGTTCATTGAGTATCAAAAATCTTGTTAGTATTTGTTTACTTCTTATTGATTATATATAGTTACATCAATCACTATAATAGATTAGCGATAATTGAAATTATAGGTTCAGTTTTATAATTTTTGGAAACGATTGGTTTGCTTAATAAATTTTAGCAAAATATTTTAAATTATCTCTTACAAAAGAAGCATAGTATTTGATAACGAAAAATAGAAACGAGTTGTAAAATAGAAATTTCGCTATATTATAAAAACGGAAGAGAACGGCAATGTTTTAAGAACTAAAGATCGATTTTTCCGCATTTTCGTAATTTTTTATTACTTAATAATTTGAATCGAACATTTTGTAGTGCATTTCTTTTTTTCGCGACATTCTGAGTAGGGGAAAGCCTAAACTAGTGTTGTAGGTATATAATGTGATGGCGCGAAGTTTCGAGTCAATAGCCTGTTCATAAAAAGATTTCAAAAATTGTAAACCATAAGAATTGTAATAAGATATTATTGTTTTTTGGAAAGCAAAAACGTCAAATTTTCGTATCGAAGTAAACGTTGAATTGTATCTTACAATATGCTATTTTTCTATAATAAATTTTTTCTGTCTAACCAAATAATAAAAGCTCTCAACAACAACTTCTTACACGTTTTTCAAAATCTTATTCTGAGATATCCCATACACAGCAGGAGATTCACGTTGATTTACATCACTTACATAGTTGAGGCAAAAACAGAAAGGAAGAAAATATAGTAAATATGGGCAAATATATGCTGGCAAGATATTATACCTCGACGAATGTTCAAACTGGATCAATAAGAAACAGCGCAAAATCTAACAAAAACTTGTAAGCTACGTGTATTTTCTGCTCGATAAAATCGTACTAAGTAGAGGTTCGTATTCAATTAGTTGATTTGTTGTTTCTGTTGCATACTTTCGACATATGTTATGCCGTATAACCTTCAATAATAATCTTCAAAGTTAACCACAGTTGAAATTCCCATCAGATAAATATGGGAAATTCGTACAAAATGATATACTTATGATTCTAGGTCTATAACTTTTTAGTTTATGTAACAAATTGTGTAAATAAAATTATATTTATTAAATGTTTTCACAATGAACATAAAGTAACAAAAGTAAAATTCAAAAGTTTAAATATAGCGCTCAATTAACGGCAAATTAAATCTCTTCTCTTCTCGATTTTAGCCCTTTGGCTGGATAAACCGTATATATTATACAATATTAACCCCGGATCTAAACTAAAAACGATAATATTGAAAATCATCCAGTATTTTGGATTCACAGGCAGTGTAGTTGTCATATGTCCAATATGTTTATTAAACACGTTTTATACTCTATATACTATCTTCATCTAAGTGGCTTAGTTTATATTTCTCGTGATAATATATGTAAAAGTTATTTCCATTATCGTCATGTTTATTTTAGTTTCTTTATTCATCAATTTTCGTCTTTCAACTATTATTGCCAAAAGATTAAACGATTTTTAATAAACAATGGTTCGGAATACAATACTTCACATAGTGTTTTTATTCTGTATAGTCCCAGGACTTACGAACAGAATTTTCTGCTTGAACCTAAATATTAATACGGGACTGATTGGCAATGATTTTAAAAATACAATGTAAATAGATACTGTTAATATGTTTTTCGTGTAACTTATCTATAAACCTATGCGATCTTCATCTTCATGTTACTTTCCTATTTTGCTTATTTCACAAAGGGTCAAACCTAACCTAACCTAATTTTTATCCAGTATTACTCTATTAATTCCACAAAAACATCGTTTTTTGTTTTCTGCCTATTATTTCCAATGTCTTTCTACTCTGTCTGTTTTACAAGCGATCAAACATAACCTGACCTAATTTATATCTAACATTACTGTGCATGGAATTAATGAATCGAGTCAAAATGAACACCATTCTTCGCTTCATTTCCACGATCCTCAGCGCCACTTTCCTTTGCTGCCTTTGCAAACGACAAAAATACGTGGCTGATCCCGTAAGGGGTTGCGATTAGACGGTACGTGGGCGTAAATCTAGCGACACGCAGCGGCTTGCAGAAAAAGTTGTAGAAAGGAAAAAGGCGTGTGCACTTGAAACCTATTGGAAGTCCAGAAAAACCCACGGAAATGAGAAAACAGGTTAAAGGAAGGAACGAAAAGGGAATAAGGGAAAGTGTAGTAAATACAAAAGCTTGAGACAATTACGACAAAGTGGAAGTAGGAATCGCAAACGAGACAAGTAGTGGGGGTACGATGTAGCGAATGTTGAACAGAGATACTCATGTAATTTTTGTGCATGCGACAAGAATGGACAATGTGCGTGGAAAGGGAAGGCATGAGAGTGAGGGTAGAGGGAGTTGGCAAGCGTGCGCGTGAAAGAGTGGGGGAAGTAGAAAGAGATGGAGAATGCGATATACTCTACTATGTTGGTTTGAGAGAGACAGATTGATTTTGGTCGCCGGGTATCGATCGTCGCGTTGAAAACTACCCCTCGAGTTGGAGGCGCAGTGTGCAAAACCGACTACGTACGAGTCGGTGGTGCTCGTGGTGATCGCGGTCCACGCGGATCTCTACGCTTTAGGCTCCTAGAGTTTTCACTTGCGTGTTCATCGCGATTTCCTCAGTTGTGGACTATCCACGGCACAGATCATCAACAGTTTTAAAAGTGCCGCAAGGACGTGTATAAGGTGAGATGTCTGCTCTATCGTTACATCTGCATCTGTTAAGAATCCCTCAGAAGTTCGATCTATCTGTTAGTCCGTGTATTATACTCGATATACGTTGCTTCTTTGGTCCGAGTGTCTTTTATTTGTGGAAAGAAAACAAATTATTCTGGAATATTTGGAATTTAGAGCAATTGCCAGTTGTTTGGTCCTCTTTGCACGAATTTTGGCTCATTGGTCATTTTCTGACCAATTTTGCTTGCGGATAGTTGAGAACATATTTTATTGCTTTCTTCGTGTTTTCAACGTTATCATGATGGTTAACTTTCAGATTGCGAATGTCCTCTGTAGCTAAAATCTTAGAAAACTGAAGTTCCCTTCATTCGACTTTAAATATATAGTATTAACTTTTCGTATTTTAATTTTAATGTTACTTTTGTTGTATTTTAATCTTAGTATTAATTGCTCATATTTTAATTTTAATATTATTATTTCGGAACACATTGTGTGACATAACTTTACTTATAAGATAGAGGATACTAAAAGAGAGATATTTTTGACATATTTCTACATATTTTGAAAGATGAGAAAAATGCTAGATTTTAGTTAAATAGATAGAATTTTGGGTGTTTTTAACACTGTCACAAATAAAGGTGAACGTAGAGCGGAGACCAGCGCTGTCATGTCAGCACCGGGTCAATTGGAAGGGAATTTAGTTCTATGTAACACCAGTATACACTTGTATTATTCTTGATGTTAACCGTTAGCAGTCATTATTAGCCCGTTATTAAATGCATAGGTGAATCCTTTTCCCTCCAATGCAACCTTTGCCCTTATTCGTCTGACACTTGTTCTGTTCTCCTCGAAGAAGCGCGCGGCTTATTAAGAGGGACGCCACTCGTTAATTCCTCTTTATGAACGTGACACTCTATTTTTGGAGTCTTTGCTCCATGACGGAAAGGCCTTATAAGAATCTCGCTAGGACTAAAACATATGATGTAATTTTCTATGAAAATTTGCGTCAGGATTAGCGATGAGCCCGAACACACTGCGAGTAGCATATTCATCGATTAGATTCGAACTCTGTATAAGTGTATTAGGTTATACAAAAAGTTGATAGCGTTTCTATTATATGAATTTCTATGGAATAGTGGAACGTTCGAACAAATATTGTTTTTAGTTGGATAATTTTTAATTAACGAGAATTAAAGAGAAATGTCGAAAATTTGTTAATGAAACAGCTTTTTTTTTGAAGTGAGACAACGTTGAGATTTGTATATCCAAGAAGTGTTGAATCGTAGCTATCATGTTCACCTCTATCTGTCTCATTCAACAAATATGGCAGAGTCTCGTTATTGTTTATCATGGCCTTTATAAATCTTATTCAAAAGAAATAGATGAGAAATGAAATATACCAGAAGGCTATAAAAGCTATGCGATGGGATTTATTAGTCAAGACGAACAATTTTTCATGCCGACATTCATTTCGTAAAGCTACAGATGGTAAAAGGATTAATTCTAGATAAATTTTTCTTAACATTCAGTATGAACTTTTGGTACAATCTAGTATTAATTGTCTAATTAAACAGATAATAGGCCTTACAGATTTACTTATGTTTTCGAAAGTGTCCTAATACTACTGAATACTTATGAATTTATATTTAGTTCCAATTTTATATCTAGTAAGTTTATTAATTGTTCCTTTGTTCCATTTCCTATGTATCAGTTTCTTCAAAATAGTAATTGTTTCGTAAAATGATGAATATATTATGATACAGTTATTATTATATTTTCATATCCATGCAAATATATGCAATATTGGAAAGTATACATTACAAGTATGTTCAAACATTGATCAATGAGGTTCGAACACTCTACATATAAGTATTTCGAAAGAAACTACTTTCAACTAGATTCGAACCTAAACGCATCAGATTCGCATCTTCTACGAGTACTTTAGCAAATAAAAATAATAGAATAGTCCCAAGTAGAACCGATCGAACTGATCAAATAAATTCGAAACTATACGAGCGTCTTTCCGGAAATTCTCCAATCGCTTAAAGTCATTTTTTAAATACTTATAAGTGTAAAACGTTCAAATAAAATTTATACGAATTCCATATATCATCTACAGTTCTATAGATTTTTCCTTTTTTTAGAAAAATTCAACAAGATGATAATGTTTTTCTGATTCTCGTAATTCGATTGCTGATATTGAACTATTCGTTTCGAGTACTCGTTCCAGGGTTCGAAGCCAGCTTGTGAGGATCGAATATTTGGCAAGTAGAATTAATGAAACGTTGTATGTTACAAGTACTATTCAAATTCTATGAAATTATTTATAGGATTTATGAGTTACATATGTGTATATAATATTGAATTTGATGCTATCACTAGTATACAGTCAGTTTCATCCATGAATTTTTATTTTATTATTTCAAACTTACTTTCACCTCAGCAAAAAGAAAAGATTTCTTTATTCTTTTAGATTTCTTTATTCTTTTCTTTATTCGTTTATCTTAAGATAATAATATTCTTTTTGTATTTTGTTCAAATGAGATATTTTTTAGCATCAGAAGAATACAATTAAGTTGAAAATGATTGAAATGCAATAGGATTGTTTAGAATTTTCACTTGAAAAAATTCGTGAATATTTCTCAAACGTTACTAAACATATATGCAAAAAGCCAATGCAGAAAGTGTTCCAATTTCTTGAAAAAAAATCTCAATAAATATTTGAAACGAAGTAGGTATTTTAAAACAGAATACCCTCGTTTAAATATATTCGTAATTTGTTAATCATTTCTAATGATATTTTTTCGTCACACTGATTCTGTATACGCGTGTGTGAAATATTGGAAAGGATTAGCATGTACATGTGTGTCGGCGTTTATTACATCAGAAGTAAGTCAGGATGCTGGAAAACGTGGTCGATCGATAACATTGAAAATCATCCGTCCGTGGATGGCTGGATCTGGCGAGCAACCAACCGACCAGTCATAAATTCAAACCCTTCTTCTCTTCGTTTTTCGAAAATTTGCTGCGATCGTTTCGCGACACACACACATCGATTATCCTTTTTTCTCTTTTTTCTGCTTGCAGGCTTTCTGCTTATTTCTGTCTAGAGAGAGAATAGAAGTATCATCAACACCACCATGGCGTTCGCAGGGTTAAAAAAACAGATTAACAAAGCAAATCAGGTGAGTGTATAACTTTATTTAATATTTGTTTATATCGCATTTCTCATGGTACAATCAATAAGGGGGGGGGGGTGATTCTATGTGAAAAAATAAATCAGGAATAGACAATAAAATCTTTTCATATTCCATCTCATTTTTGATAAAATTGAATTTAAAAGTTTGCTTAATAACGTGAATTTGTTTATTTATCGTCTGGGTACGAGTAAACATAACCAGCAAGAGGTTATTCCACGTGGAAAAATAAGTAAAAAATATAGAATACATATAATTTTTTCGAATCTAAGGCCTTGTTTTCAAGAAAATAGAGTTTTAACATGTTTAATTAACTTGGATATGAATTTTATTTTTGTTAACTACTTTATTATAACATTCTATATCTCATTGTACTATAATCAGCAGTTATGATCGGTTTGAATGTTGAAATTTTTATTACGTTTCGCGATTCCTCATCGGTGACCTTTTATCAACGCGAATTTTATTGCTACCGTAATTTTCATGAAACGAACATTTAATAACGTAGTAAAATACTGTGGAATGAAAAATTGAACGTAAAATTTAATATATTCAAATATTAAACAGAACTCTATGTTACAATGTTACAAATTAGATAATTTTTCGATCCAAAAAGAATTTCAAGTCTTTAGCACAGGTTCCCAATTTAGTACAGCACTGAATACGCAATGGAGTCAGTTGAACATATTATCATAATTAGCAGCCCTGTTTTAATACGCGGACCACCAGTGACTGATTCAGAATCAGAGTTGGTCACTTTTTACTTGGAAAAGAAATAATAGACGAAAAAATCAAGTATTTATACTAAATAAAATAGTAAGAAAGTTTATTTGAAAATAAAACCATTTGCAAATAAATTTCAAAATCGTACTGGAAATGTAAATTATTTCTAAATAATTTATTTACCAAATATTTCATTGTTTCAAATAATAATGGGAGATAAAGGATAACGAATAATTGTTTTTCGTGTAGAAGGGATGTTAATTACTCTATATGTTGATATTTAATACTATCCTTTGAAAATCATTTCGCGATCCACACTTTACAATCTATGGAATAGCATGTTACTTATGTGTCGGTGTTCAATGTCTCTTGTAATGTAATTACGGTATGCTATGAATGTGAGAGGCGAAGTCGCGTTATCCTCGCCTACGCACGGTTAACTGACCGAGATTCGTGGAGTTTTTTTGAGGCCAGATTTTCAAGCTTACTTCGCCACCGGGGAATCACCGTTGTCCCTTTGTAGTCGCACGTATATCGCTGACTTTTACTAGGTCACGCTATGATTTCAATTGCATTTCACCGTTTGATAAATCATTATTATGCACGTATTATGATTTCGAAGACATTGCATATTTCGGTATTACAATGACAAAGAGACGAGTAGAATATTTCTTTTTGTTAAACTGGGGTTTGGAGGTTTGGATATATATATATATTCTTATCTATATCTATTTAATATATATTATTTTATTGTAATTTATTTATAGTTATAGCAAAATAGTTAATACATATAAACATACATACGTAAATGAATGGAATATATATTCCTTTCTTTCTTTTTGCTAAATTGAGATTTTAAAATTAAATTTTTTTTAAATCTAGAAATTTTGATATACTTCTTTATTGTATTTTTTATGTTCAGTTCTTGAAGTATAATTTTTGGTCATAAAGTATACATTAACCATATTTTCGAATTATTGGATCATCACTTTTTCCTTTCCTTTACTGCTTTATAGTTTCATAATAAGTCAGAGTGATATTCGTGAAAATATATGGATTGTCCGTGGGCGATAATGATTATTCCTATACGATGCAACAAAGTTTCGTCTTATATAATTATCGAACGAAATATAAATTGATCGTAATGCGGTAACTAACGGCACGGATAGATTTTAAAATGCACTATTGAGGTTTCAAATGCAGGTTCAAATGCTATTTTTACTTTAATTTTCGATAATATTTTACAAAGTACTTTTAACAATTTGTTCAACTGGAACATATCGTTATTTATGAAAACTGTCCATAGAAGCATTAATTATAATATGTAAACATTAGAAAAAGGGAAAGTTTACGCAATTTTTAGTTAATAAATAATAACATTTAACATATAATTGATATAACTAATATAATTAATAGAACAATTTTAAACTATTTTTTTTTTTTGAAAAATTTCAAAACATAATAATCTTTTAAATTTAATTTTTATTTATATTCATTGTAACTTCAAATAATATTATGTTAGTTATTTATATAATAATACTATATTTTATATGTTTACCATAATATAATAAATTATTATTATAAAGTTTTCACTTGAAATAGTACCACAGAATATATCTTATTAAACTTATTCATTAGGATAAAAGAAAATACTCTTTTATATTAGGTCATCCCATAAGTTCGTGGCGACTTTTGTGTATACATTTCATGTGTCGATTTATAAACATACGGCGATAAGGAGCCAATGCACTTGAGCTTAGCTGATCGAGAACAGGCTAGAGCAGATTTTCGTAGATATAAGATCGTAATATAGTGAACACAGTGACTTCTAACAGTAAAAAATCATGAGTGAAATGCGTATCCATTTTCGACATCTCATGTTATATGAATTTCGGAAAGGAAATTCTGTAACAATTGCCACGAAAAACATATGTGCTGTTTACGGAGAAAATGCGCTTTCATCTCGCACCTGTAGGAAGTGGTTCCAACGTAGAGCTGGGAATTTTTGTTTAGAAGACGAGGAACGCTCCGGGCGTCTTCCGCAGACAGACGAAGATAAAATTCGGGATCTTGTTGAAAAATCACGAAGTTTGACAGTTCAAGAGATGTCAAATGTTCTGAAAATACCTAAGACAACGATTCATAGGTGTTTAAAAAAAAAAACATATATAACCTCTCGAAAAATGGCACGAACTTATGGGATGACCTAATAGAATTGAAAGATTATCTACGACCAATTATACAATTTATTTCATGCATTCATAATATGTAATTTATTGATTCTTAATCGCTTTTAACAGAAAACTGAAACAAGCAAGTTGTCCTCGGAACAATACGAAGAACATAACAAACAGTACATTAAATCAGTCTTGCAGTGCAATTTGTATCGTTATATCGTTCTTTAATGATCAATTTACCGGTATCCTAAACTGCTTATCGGATAGTCCTTGTCGATAATTAGTTTTACCGTTATACATGGTTTTATCGTAAAATAATTCTGTATACGTTCACGTTCAACGAAATATTTTATAGAAGTACTTTAATTAAATATTGTTAGTATATTTTATGAGATCAAAAGCATACATTAGTTTAACTTCATTGACTTTCTACATCAGAAATATTTAAGTTTTCACAAAATTCGATTCAAACATTTTTAATGTGGAAATTTGATGAAGTTAAACTGATATTGCTGACTGAATTCAATTCAGCCAACAGATAAAAAATGTGGAATTTTCAACGCAGATCAAAATACAATATTTATTTCCTTCCTGAAACTCAATTTGCCTGGCTTACTATCGACAATAATTTATATTTGTTCTTTTCCAATAAACTTCTCCCTTTTCTATTTCTTCACGTAATCACGATATTATTTTACTTATACTTGCTAAGTTTCCCTTCATTGACGATTAAAAATAAATAAATATTCGAGGTGATTTACTTTTGAATATCGATTTCTCTCTGTTATATCATTAGGCTCCACTTGAGTTTGATTCTCTCTTCTCGAAGCTTATTATTGTCATTTTTCATTTTTCAAATGTACAACATTAATATGAATTAATTCGTTAAACCTATAGTTCGTAATCGTAAAAGATCAATATTAAATAAAGGTAAAGTATGGCCACAGAGAAAGTAACTAAGAATAATTACGATTTCATATCGATCGATGTTCCAACCATTAGTACAGTGTTTTGACCCGTGAACAGGGGTCTCGTTCGTCACAATGCGCCTTGAGTGGAACAATTAATTCTTATTTAGGCTGACACTTATTAAATGCGAGATGGGAGACGTGTTCATAGTTTTACATGGTTAAAGATAAACTTTCTCAAACCAAGATAAGTATTGCAAAGACCAATAATTGGATAAATATAATCTTATATAATTTTTGAAAAATTATAAAATTTTAATAATTACAAATTATATTATATAAAAGGGGTTGCTTTGCAATGAGTGATATTCATAGGTATATTTAGATAAATGAAGTACTACTGTACTTACATATGTACATTATGGTATTTTCAGTTGCAGATACTATTATAGAACAATTTGTATATAGTTCTTTTCTCAGTGTTTCTGTGTCAAACAATTTATTCCTGTGTAATTAAAAAGAAAATATTCATTGAAAAATTAATTGAAATCGTTATATCGTGAAACAGATGAATGTAATTATTTTGTTATACATATGTATGGTGTAGAAAGAAAGAGAGAATTTATGGCAAGATTGTTCTATGAAGTAATGCAAATAGCGTACGGTTTCAATGAAGTTCTCCGTGTATTTTATACGGGTATTAATTCAAATTTACCGGCTTTTTAAACGAGTCTGGGAAATGATACTCGAGGTTGCAAGAACGACTTTTATTTCAATCATAGAAAGACAATATCCGATTCATGAAAATTTATATTCGCCAACCAAGGGCGTAAATGTATTTTTATCCTTTTGAAGTCGCAGTTCTGAAAGTTCATCATGGCACGGTTTTTGTCAATGTATTAATTAACTTTTAGAGTTACTGTTTATTACTCACTTATTGTTCTTAATGACCAACAAAAAAAAGAATAATTTTAAATATACTACAGAAAATTGCAAAATAAAATTATCCTGTAATCTTAAATAATTTAGGTTTGTCAGTTTATTTTTTTATATACTAATTACAAATATCAAAGTATTATTTTTATAATTAAAAAATCAGGAACTATATAATGGTTTATTTGTTGCGTTAAAGAATCAAATGCTCGTAATAAAAGGAATATGAAAAGAATTCTAATGATCTTCTTTTAGAAATAAAAAATTTAAAATATTAGGTGTGGTATAAATTATGTAAAATTTACAAAATGTTCACTTTTATTATAGATATAACATAGCTTTACATATTAATTTTGACATGCGTGTAACAATTATATAGTTTTGGATTTTACGTAATTGATTTCGTAGCAGCTACATTTAAAATTTTAGCTACGAATATTTTAACTACGAATATTATAGAGACAGTGTAACGTAAATGTTGCATGAATTACACATTTATTCAAAGTATCGCAATTATTGCATATAGGTAATAATAATTACGTTAGCAAGTGCTATTGGTAATAGATGCTCATTTGCCCTTTATAAACATGAAATATGTGATACTAAGCTACTATTATATTTTAATTCTTAATTGTGTTGTGTTATATATTAACCAGCATAGAGAGATATGAAATTTTATTATATTAGAAATTAGGAAATCATCTTTATAATCAATTTCCGGAAATATCATTTTAATGTAATGTATGTATGTATGTATGTATGTATGTGCAACGCATTAAGTAATATGTTTGATAGAATGTATGTGTTAATTAGAGATTAAAATAGTCTTATCATGGTATCTTATCATCATCATCAATTGCAAAATAATAATTTAAGGGACAGTGAAAAATTCAGAAGTTTGAGAATAATTTGAAAGAAGTTCGAAAATTTGAGAGTAAAGAACTACTAACGCCGATTATAGTTGGTGCTCAAATAATAATATGTTTGGTTCTAATTACATCTGAAATTATTGTTTTGATTTTGTGTTTGATTACGTATTAATAATGTAGTTTCTTCGAGGAAAGAGATTGGAACAAACCAGCTATCTGTACATCTGTTAATTTCTTCAGTTGTCAAGGTTACATTTTTATCTTATCCTAACCCTTTTTTTATCCAAAGTGAATATTCGTAGCGAGTAGAGGAAATATACTCGCAGCCATGTGCGCCTTAAAGAGAAGGTTAATGCAGGATACGAGGAAGATTTTTTCGTACTTAACGTCAAAGTTTTTCGTCCTTCATAAACGAAGAAGATTTACAAGAAATGAACTTGTTTGCGCACGATCGAAATATTATTAATACTATTTTAAAATGGCAAGTTATAAGCTGCCAGTATCAATAAGAACTTATCCGTGCACAACAGTAACAAACTTGATAACAAAAGAAATGAAATTTTATAAGCGGAGTTGAAAAATTACAAATTATCTGTTTTTATTTTTTGTTATTCTCTACTACTTGAAATTTGTTCGTTAGCTTAAGGTTATTTATATTGTATCCTAATTCTAAAAAGAAAACTGTTTAATAATAAACGTACAAAAGCCACATTCGCAGTCATGTGCGCTGTAAGGAAAAGTTTAACGCGAGTAACTGTATTTACCGAATAATTCCAAGAAACCGGATTTTCATGGTAACCATTCTCAGAATATTTCATCGGCAGTTGTAACGTCGCGAGCATTACAATATAATCGGTGCATAAATTCGAATCAAACAGCATGTGATATTGCAACTACCGGATGTGGGTCAGATTTACTCTAGGACAACGTGTAATCGGCAACGGTGCGCTACCTATGTTTCTGCGTGTGATGCCGCTTCACAAGTGGGTCACTGTTAAATATAGGTCACGGTCGTATGGGACCTTCGTCAAATAATCGTGTTGCTTGGCTTTTACACTTTTCAAGGATCTTGACATAGTGTTGCTCTCGTCTGTAACTTGCGATTCAACTACAAACGACTCGATATTCGCGATTATCTTAGATTTGCTATATTAAGTTACGCGATCACTTAATAGAAATAAACGATTTTCAACTTAGCTTTAAACCGGAAGCTTCTATAATTATAAGATTAAAAGTTAATAACGATAAAGTAGTTTTAGCTTTTTAGACTTCCTGCAAACATAGATACGATATTATTTATTTCCAAAGTTATCTCGGCATAACTTCATAAAAATGAGAGATTTTTAACTTATTCATTATGCAAATGAATTTCATATATAAAAATACACGAATAGAAATGCTACCTATAAATCATGAATTGTTCAATAGGAAAAGAATTAAAGTACACATGTGATTAACAACACTCTCGCGATATTGTTTGAAATTCTATTATATTCATTATATGGAATAGTGAATGAAGATAATTTCGAATTAAACAGAGCTGAACAAAAACGAGAAGAGAAAGAGAGATTGTGGGTGGGTTCGCGATGCGATATGCGTTGTTATTATGTAAAATGAATTGCTTTCATTTCGCGTTTCAAACATTGTAGACGATTCATCTTCTTCGAGAAAAGATGTGTAGAATATTTTGCTTGTTATTGCGAAAGGGCGCGTAGTAATGTTTGCAATCCTCATTCATACGTTCCCGTTTCATTGAAATTACTTGCGTGTTTCTCAAATGAAAAGAATTAAGCCACCGTGATAATCTTTATTCATATATGCAAAGTAAGAGAGAAGACCAAGGAATGGCACGAAATGTATTTATTAAGAAAATCTTCTCGAACTTTTAGATGCGTTAAAATAAATGAAATAAATAACGAATGAAATAGAAATTATATTTGTATAATCATTTGAAGAAATAATAAAAATAGTTCACTTCCGTAATGTCCAACTTTAAAACGATACATTTAAGGGATAAAAAGATATAACCGCTCTAGAAAGCTCGTTTGTAGGCCGGATATGATGGACAACCGGAAACTGGCCCGTCTGTCGCCATAAAAGAAAGCATCGTAGAAATCTTGAGCACATATATTGTGATAGTCGATTGGTTAATGTTGGTTAATTGCTCGTAAACCGAGATGATCTTGAAAGATGAAACGAGATTTCCTATGAACGAGAGATATCCGTAGGTCAGAGGCGAGGGCAAAGGATATATGTAGTATGGTAAGATGTTTGAAAAGGGAAGAAAATACCACTGCCAGAAACGATAGGCTCTCCGGATCAATAATATCCGTCGTCAATTGATCTAAAGTGATGTATACCTCTGAAATCTTGGCAACTAGTACGAAGGAACTCTCGACCGATATTCAACCATTTTTATCATACAATCATCACCGCCATAATAATCAATAATCAATATTAAACAAAGATATTTGAAACTATTAATTCATTACATAATTGTGGTCTATACTATATGAGTTATTGATATGACTGTTTCCATTTTAGATTTATCTAGTCGTCATATTATACAAATACATTTTGTATCGTATCTGTATAATATAAATATCTCCATTGTTTTTATTATCAAACGAAAGTTCTTGAATAACATTAACATAAACTTGCATATACAAATGTATAACGTTATGAGCAACAGAACACAATAATAAAAAGCAAGAGATTTAAATCTATTAAAATCTATCGCGCGATTAAATTGACGTACTTCCTTTTCCTTAAATAGCAAAGGTGAATTTAACGAGCAAAAATCGAATAAGATGAAAAGCATGTCTATATAATACGAAATATGAAAATACAAGAAAAACAAAACAACGAGTATTTATTTTTTAGTGAACGGTTACAAACAGAAAATGTTCATGTTAGATAATATTAAATATTTGATGTGCTAGTTAAAAATAGGAATTATGGATCATTCACCTGGTCGAAACGAAAAATGACCTCACTCTTCCTACTTTCACTATTTCTGATTAGTAGAGATAAGTTTGCGTTACGTCAAGAATAAGAAAACTTTCAACAAAAATAATATAAAATTGATTAATTTTAATAAATTGATGAGTATAAAAAATATGCTAAATGTAATTTCTATAAATCCAACTGCTTTTTCTAACCAGTTACAATTTTAGGCAGAAAATTGATACGAAAGTTACAGTTTGAAAATTAAACAGACTAAACTAAACTAAATTAAATCAACTAAGTTTAACAAATTGTAAAGTACATCATTGAGGTTTCAGATATGATTGGAGACACATTATGAAGATTTTAAATGCAGTTTTAAGTGTATCATGAAGAAGATAATTATTGTTCTTCATAACTTTGTTATTGCTGTAGAAATTCATTTAACCAGCTTATCCGGCTTGTTTATGTACAATCAATTTCCTGAAACATAATTAATAGAGAAAATATGAAAGAGAGCGTGATAATTAACGTAGAAATTATACTACTTATTAACGCAGCGTTAAAAAGATAGGAAATAATACAAAAATTTGCTTTTTTTAAATATTTTCTTTTTATAGATTATGAAAATAAAAATAAATGTTTGAAAATAATAAGGAATTGATTGACATTGCGTTCAACTTACAAGAGTAACAAATTTGTGATTTTTACGAAAAATAGGTAATATAAATTCTCTTGTATTATTTAGTAATCAACATGAATTAACGAGTATTATTCAAGAAATTAAAAATATGCGCAAATAATATTCAGTTCCTGCATAATTATAATCAGTTCAAAAGTGCTTTTTTTTGTTTTTAATCAAATGTCCGTTTATACATTTAACAATAATGAGTATACATAAATGACATGCATTAACGTTCCGGTTATTATATAATTTATTATATAATACATTAAATAATTTATTATATAATAAAAGTGTAAATAAAAGTGTAGTAAACATTCATAAAATGAAGTTAACAAAAGAAAAATTTTATTAAATGTGTCAGAGAATATTTACGTAATATACGTAATTATAATATAAGGAAACAAGACCGAGAGGAGACGAAGATCGCGAAAATTTATTAAGTTAATGAAAAACTCGTTATTAATTTATCTATTAAAAAATTACTAAATTATAAAATTTCAAGTATTCAATCTCTCACACACAGAGTTAAAAACAATAAAAATTTCTCTAATAAAGACATTAAAGAAATGTGTTTCATAACTTCTTTAAATTCTATTTATTAGTAATCAGTAGTCGACATTATTTATTGTGAAATTAATAATTTGCAGGATGGTCGCATGTAAGTCAAATGTACTTTGCATTTATTTCAGTAACAATAAATGCAAATGTACTTTGCATTTATTTAAGTAACTCTGCATTACACCGTTATTTATAGGTTCCAAGCACACCTCTTGATTACTGCAGACGTATATCAAGAGTCTTTCCCTTTAATTATTTACGGTAAAACCAAGGATTACTTTCGGAAAAATAGTTATATCTCATCCATTCATGCTCTTGCATTACGATCTTTTTTGTGAATTATTATAAAAAACACTAAAGATTTGTCATGATATGAGACATTTTTCATTCATATAAATTTTATAATGGATAAATCCGTAATCTTGTAGACATTTTCGAGTTATAAAGGCTCGCCTGTATCCATAAAAACATATATTTAATCCCAGAAATAAATAAAAAGGTAGAGTTAGAAACATAGAATTTTAAAATTATTCCTGTGATCTTCAGTTCGAAAAGCAACAATGGAAAGAATCATTTGCTATTTTCGCGTGTACCTGCAGATTTTAAGGTTTTTATGTTTCATGAATTTGAAGGCTTCCTGAATAAACAAAATGTAATCTTGTCACGATTTTCGAATTACCACGGATCGACTGTACTTAACTCTTAACTGGTATTATTGGATCACAGGCAACCATAACAATTTGGAATTAGATTACTTAGTTTGAAGAACGTAAAATATAAAATAAAATTAGATATGTTAAGTTTCAGTAATCTAACATAAGTTATAATAGTTATACATACATAATCTAGCAGTACTATTTGAAGGATAAAATTATAATGTTTAATCTTATTATTTAATTCTAATGAAATTTGTATTTCCAGTATATGACAGAGAAGATGGGCGGAGCGGAAGGAACCAAGCTCGACGTTGACTTCATGGATATGGAGAGGGTGAGTACACGTTTCTACATTTTTAAGGTTTCCGGAAGGTGTTCTTATTGCATCGTCTTTAACCTTCGATCAATCTTCTCGCCAATGAAACCTTCTTGATGAAGTTTGTTCGCACCTCTTTTACTTCAAAGAAATGAACTCCTTATGTACTTTGAAATATTATTTAGAAATAGAATTTAGGAAAAAGAAAATAAGAAAACGAAATAAAAGTAGAAATTTGATAATGTAATATCATTTAAGCTAACGTACAGTATGATATAATTTTGATCGTAGAAAACGGATGTCACGTATGAGCTGGTGGAGGAGTTACAAATGAAAACGAAAGAGTTCCTTCAGCCAAATCCAACTGCAAGAGCGAAGATGGCCGCGGTCAAGGGCATCAGTAAGCTCAGCGGTCAGGCAAAAGCCTCGACTTACCCCCAACCAGAAGGTGTTCTCGGCGATTGCATGCTTATTTATGGAAAGAAATTGGGAGAGGATAGTATTTTCGGTACGTTTGTTCAGTCCATATAGTTAGACTTAATTAATAATTAATTGTTATTTTAAAACATTCATATTCACTTCCTATCACCAAAAAGCTGTGCCGCTACTTTAACTTTCGGAGGACATTCGCATCTCAACCCATAACTTTCGTAATTGCATACCTAACGAAGAAACTAGTAGAGCAGACGCATAAATTATGCATCTAAGTACAAGCAAACATTCGGCTCATTAATCTTTCCTAATTTCTGTTCGCAGCTCAGGCTCTGGTTGAAATGGGCGAGGCGATGAAGCAGATGGCGGACGTGAAATATTCTCTGGACGACAACATTAAACAAAACTTCCTGGAGCCTCTGCACCATTTGCAGACCAAAGACTTGAAAGAAGTGATGGTAGGTTGGTTACTAAAAAAAGTTGGCTTTTCTTCTTGACTCGTTGAGTAGCGTTGTCCCAGTTTAACGCGACAAGAATACGCGACGAGACAGAAAGAAAGAAAGAGGGGAAAAGTGCATGTATTCGAGAACGGGAATTGATATCCCTTTTTGTTTTCAGCATCACCGGAAAAAGCTTCAGGGACGAAGGCTGGACTTCGATTGCAAGCGGAGACGTCAAGCGAAAGGTATACTTGGACGCGAGTTGACTTTATCTTTCTCTGCGATATTTATTGATTTATTTAAGCACAACACATTGGGGCCGCGCACATTGTGTCCTTGCACACCTTGTACATACATCATGTCTTTGTACAAAAACTCGATGCGTGTCGTTTGCAATTATACGCACGTAGAGTGGCTCACAAAAGCGTTCGAACACTTTTGAAAACCTCTTATGGATATATTATACCTGTTACATATTTTGAAATTTCATTGGTATTGTAGTAAGATAGAAGTATCATGATTTACGTTGGTAAAATATAAAACAGATGTACAGTGCCTACACAAAGTATTTACATGTCATTGTATTTATTATTGCATTTACTTACTAATTATTTAGACTCGATTTCGTTATGTTATATTTTATATGGTAATAACAATTTATGATTAAAAAGGAATATTTTAATATATGACAGGTAAAAGTTCTATGTCATGATAGCCATATCTCACTACAGTATTAATGCAATTTCAAACAGTTCTGTATAACACACATAACACATTCATAGAAGATTTCTATAAATATTCAAATAGTTTCATGGGTCACTCTACTAAAAATAAAGATAACATGTAAAGATAAAATCTAAAATCGGACAAGAAATGCAGCTTTATTAAATGATTTATGCGTGTTCTTCCTTCATTTTCAGTTCATTGTCTTAGTTTACAGGCATTCCATTCGCATGTTCTGCTGCATGTGCACTTTGTCATAGATAAATTATAGTTGGTTGATGTTACCATGATAATTTTTTATTTGTTTATATGGGGTGTTTCATCAAGTTAAAATGCAGATTATTTATTGCAGATGATCTTAATGCGTATGAAGGTCCATATTTATTTGCAAATTATCAATCATTAAGTTTTTCAGTTTAGTATGAGAGAAAAATATTTGTTTTCCGTTTGTTTGTCTGCATTCTTAATAATTAGCAACTGGAAAAAGATCAGCCAGTCCTCATTTTGGAAGTCCAGTGAAGTCTTCTTCACCATACACTGGTACGTGATTTCCTACGTGCAATAGTTATTAAATTCCTCACTTTATTTCCAATTTTTTAGATTTAGTTGCTTTTTTTAGAAACATATAGAATAATCAACCCTTTAATTATTTCCCTTTAAATCCATAATCATTACGTTACATTATGTGCATATAAATAACAATCCAAGTTATAATCTTTCTTTTTTCATCTTTGATGTATCTTTGTATATTTTTTCTAAAATAAATGTATGTAGATTTATATCATAGTAATTCACAATCCTTTCAGATGATTATATCAAAAATACTAAGTATAACAAATATAAATATATTCAGAAGTGCACTAAAGGTACTGCGAATGTTGAATGTGTTGTTCTTATTCTGTATATATTTTCTAGTGAAACTTCAATATCTGTATTATAAATGCTTGTGTTTCGAGAAAGAAGGAATGTACACGATCAAAGTACTTAAGCATTTCATATGGTTTAATTTCACTAACTTTTACTCCTTGTTGTGTGTATATCTTATAATATATCAAACATAGGCATTTAAGCAACCCTGTAGTACAATTTTTAATACCTTCACCGGCGCAAATTTTGCGAGCAGGTTCTCACGTTTCAGACGACGAAATTCGTCAAGCAGAAGAGAAATTTGCAGAGAGTCTTCATCTGGCACAATTGGGCATGTTCAACCTTTTGGAGAATGATGTAAGTAAAAAACTAATTGAATGTGTGTTAATTTTTACTTGAATAAGTTCTTATATAGAGATGTATCAAATTCTTCATGGAAGAATTGAGCAATTAACACGATAAAAACTTAAAGATGTTTGCTTATCATTGTTATATTGCTATATTGTTGCTTTTCATTGCTTTTTCCTTAGGTTGAACAAGTGGCACAGTTGGCAACATTCAGTGAAGGTCTCCTGGAGTACCATCAGCAGTGTACTGAGATTCTAAGAACACTAACAGAGACACTTTTGGAGAAGTATGTATTGATACAGTATACATATCTCACCAGACTTAGAACATCTTTTATTTTTTATAATCCTTTACAAGAAAATGTATAGAATATAAATGTTAATTAATAAATTGAAAAATTATGGCAATTTATATATTAATTCACTTTCACTTAAGAAATTCATTTTCTGTATTGCTCTAAAAAAGAATTTTGATTCTTTGTGTAATTTAATGTGATTATATTATGTACAGGGTATATGAATACTATTGTTAAAGATCATCACAGTGCAACATTATACCTCTGGATCAGTGGAGGTTTGAAATTCGAAGTTAAAGACAATTTTATAGCAACTTCTTTAACGAATCTCTATCGATCTAAAGATGTAGAATCGCACTATAGTGGTCTTTATTAACAATATCTATACATCTTTTACTTTATTATATGAATTTTTTCTAATTTCTATAGTTTTAAGGTTCCTAATAACATTATTTTATACTATGAAATAATCTTCCACTTATTATCCACAATAATTTTGTAATGATTATGCTATTGTATTTTTATCTTTAATCACAGGAAAGACGAGGCAGCGAACAAACCAAAAATGGAATTCATACCGAAGACATTGGCCGATTTACACGTCGATGCATTACCTACATCGGATGCTATGAACGGTGGGAACTTCTCCTTCCACGGTAAAACACATTCACACATATGTTCACATCCAAGATAATG
Organism: Bombus vosnesenskii; assembly: GCF_011952255.1. Lineage (NCBI taxonomy): Eukaryota > Metazoa > Arthropoda > Insecta > Hymenoptera > Apidae > Bombus > Bombus vosnesenskii. Next base: position 4,137,044 of record NW_022882945.1, on the reverse strand, counting down.
ACTCTTGCGGGTGAATTGGCTGTCTGTTTCTTGTTTCCTCTGTCATGCAACATTTCTGCGTGTCCTGCAACTATACACTATAGTCGTATACATTGTATTCTTTCCTGATTGAGTTTCCCTCGCCATTACTCTGACTGTTAAACGGACATTAAATTTTTGTTATCTTTTGTACTCAAAGGAATATATTACATACACACTAAAATATGACATAATAGTAAGATATAAAAGTCGATGAAATTATATTTGAACTTCAATGTGGAGATTGATCTTCTTTTTTATTATGGTTTCGTCGAGATTGTAATAGAGCTAACAAATTGAATAACAAATTTTCCTGCAGTTTTATGTTAATTTTGATAAATAATATTATATAATGTTTCTGGGTTTAGCATTTCGTTTTTTCAAATGCTAGAAAGTTATTCTATATAAATTTATTTATTTATCTATTTAATGGTAATAAAAGGTGAAATTGCTTCACTTATTATTATTGCTTCACTTAATTAAACATTTAACACGATTACTTACCTATCACCTTGAATGCATTTTATTTTACTGTTTCCAAGCTAAGCAATAATTTTTTTGTATTTCTGATACTTTGAGAAATAATTGTACGCAAGTATGAACTATGTATATATTGACTCACCAACGTAATTTCGCGAAACTCATCTCTAACACATTCATTACACGTTATCCGACTGTTCTGTGTGTATACTCTCGTATACCTGAATGTCTGTCCTTTTGACACAATGTAGGGGCAAGTCGAGCCGGGTCTCCGATTCATGGGGATGGGAAGCGCTCGCAGCTTGAGCTATTTCCAGCCGGAAACCCGCCACAATCTGCCAATGGTAAATTTTGCATGGGGTTGGTTTCTCCTATCGTAGGTTTCGATCGATCGATTAATTATTCAATTTCAATTCTATCGCTTTTCGTGCACCGCAAACAGGGCAAGAAAGTAATTACTATTTTGCTTCTTGTGTATCTTCTATCGATGTATCCTAATTTAGCCATTTACTGGTCATTAAGTATATACATGCATGTTTATGTAATGGTTATACATTTCTTTTTGTGTGTACTGTTATGGAATACTTTGTTTTTCTTAATTTTATAAGATATAGTGATTCACAATAAAACTTGAATGTCAAGATCATTATGTTGTTTACTATCATTTTTTAATAATATAGTATTTATTGGATTGTTGTAGATTTCTCTATAAAAATTATATAAAAAGTCTACTTAGAACCAATAGAAATCTAATTTTCTAATTTAATTTTCACTGCATATATAAATCTCAGACATTATCGTATTTAAATATTAATGTGATTCACTGTACTTCATAATTTTATCTAGATTTTAGCGAGAATAGCTGTTTAAGTTGATCATCAGATATTATCATACATTTAGTTTTGCATTATGTTTTATTTTATTGAAGATAAAATTCAAATTATTTAGATACTGTAGTGCTCTAATTTAAGACTGTTGCAGCAAGCCTAATATTTTGTTGCATTATCTATTTGTATCTAATATAATTCTAAAATTCTTGATGGTTTCTAGCTTCGCCCTTGCCATCACCGAGCAAATCGCCAGCCAGGACTCCGATGACAAGACAACCTTGCTGTACAGCTTTGTACGATTTCGAGGCAGAAAATCCTGGAGAACTCGGCTTTAAAGTAAATATAATACAATTATATATACAATTTTCCATTTCTGATTGTTTTTTTGTGTGAGTAATCTGAATTGGTAAATGTATTTAATTAAATATTTTGTAACTTAATTTTTTGTTATCGTAATTGAGGCATTGAAAATAAAAGTGAATTAACATAGAAACATTCTCAAATGTAAATCACAGATTTTAATAAAACTTATGTAGTATGATGTAGTTCTTGAAAAAGTATTTGACACATATCTTTTTTATGTACTGATATTCATGTTGAAAGAGTGAAAACAGCTTCCGAAGTTGAATGTTGGAAACATATTTGACGGAATATCTCCGAAGCTATTAGGTTTAGAAAAATTGTCCAAATGTAAAAAGAAATGTTTTTAAATAAGTAATGTATCTAACAATGGTGTATTATATTTCAGGAAAATGATACGATCACTTTGACCAAAAAGATTGACGAGAACTGGTTCGAGGGTAGCCTGAACGGTCGTACGGGTTATTTCCCAGTAACTTACGTGCAAGTCGTAGTGCCATTACCTTAAGGAGACGCGGTGCGTCTCGAAACCAAAGACCCTGCATTCGTTCATCAGCGTTTACCACGAGAATTACCTTAAATTAACAAACAATTAGCCTAAAAATCTCTCTTTCAAGATTACTCTCTTCCCTACTGAAATCACTTATTGCGTTATGGTTCGCTTATTCGAAATGGATGAATCCTCAAGTTCTACTCTATTCACTTATTTTATTTCTTTCCTTTTGTCCCCAGGAATAGCTCTATACGCATGTTAATGTACATATATAATGTTATAGTGTCTTTTATCGACGTAAGGACCTTCGCGCGCGCAGATACATATATATATAACACATGACTTACAGTACTACAATTAAGTATGAACACACGTATACACGTACACGAGATATACATGTACACACAATGTTATACATCATGAAGTACCTACGATGGCAGTCCACTGTCAAGGGCGGCTCTTTTCTCACTTTTTAATGTCGCTTCATGTGTCATCGATTTAATATCATTAATTTCTCACCAAAGTTTTATTGCACAAAGACATCAGAGCGCCAAGACTGCATTGAAATTTTTCAAAATACTTTTTACCTCAAGTATTTTCCCGTTCATTCAATCAACAATCATATACTCATTTAGTAGACATAGAACAAAATAATATTGCCTATTAAGTGATGGTTGATCTGCTCGGAATCGATTTTTCAGTCATAAGTATTTGAATCACTCGATATATCATGTTCATATTTCATGATTTCATTCAACGTTCATGTTTTCATGTTGTATATTTCTTTCCATACATTTGTTATTTGTTCATCATGTTCTGAAGTGCATTGTTCCTAATATAAGGGGAGAGAGAGAGAGAGAGAGAGAAAGAGAGAGAGAGAGAGAGAGAGGTAATTGAAATCATGTCATCCATTTTGCGTTGGTCCGCACGGCGCAGCAAAAAAGAAGCCACATAATTCGTATGATTAATATGGATTCGTATGTTGTATAGTAATTCCTTTTCATTCCTCTATCATTTTTTCAACGTTTATCTCGTATCATTTGTCATTTTTTTTTAATCATTTAGGTGACACCGACTAGAGAGTTAGAATTTAGTTAAGCGATCTTCAAAATGGCGGCGAACCTCTTCCACGAAGTCGTCGATTAATATTTAATGAATAATTAGAAATATTCCATGTTTTCCATTCTGACTGTTTCGAGTCGTGACGCAGAATATGATTAACTATGTATTTCTGTCAGTCAGCATTTCTAATTCATTTAAATCTTGTTAATTCTGAGCTCCTTCTGTGTTATAGTCTCAAATTGTCTTCATTTTTTTAAGGTTTTAGTTCTTGTTAAGTGTAACTTCTTAGCAAATTAATTCGAATGACTAGTAAAACGCGATATTTTCGGAATAAAATAGATTTTACTTTACTAAGTATTTTAGAGATTAGATATTTTAATTTCTATTCTTCTTGGACTTTGTACGAGAGTTCAACCGCCAGAACAATGAAAGTAATTAAGGAACTTGGTTATTTGTTGCCACGTGGATTTTAGGTAAAAAATCTTCAAACAAAATATTTGCTAAGCATAATATAATAATGTTAGAGTATATAACTTACATATTATATACATATACAATATATATACATATATGTTGTCGATGACGGCGACAACAGTGATGACTACGACGATGGCATTATTATTACTGGTACTCGTATATTTTTCCATTTACTGTTACAATGAAAACATTTTCCATGATGAAAAACGTTCTTGGCCTTACTTTATATTTTTAACTGTTCCAATAGCAGTTTCATATAGTTGGTATTTTATGAATTATAACAACTCGCTAAGAACGACGTTCCAATGTGAGTGCGTTTCATGATTAAAAATTTTATGACTGGGATCTTTCCTAATGTAGAGATTATAACAGATTATAAAATTTCAAATCCGCATATAATTTACGATAGTTTATGTAAATTCATATTTTTATGTGTATTTGGATATGAGGACTTCTTTCATTCTCTATATATTGTCGTCGATACTTTAAATGTTTTGTATATTTTTGCATTACATACATTTCCTACGAATGCATAAGCTCTGCAATCTAATTATTAACCATTTAATGTACATATCCATGATACACATTACATTTAATTTAACCAATATTAAAATTTAACCTATATAAATTTTTATAATATAACTAATTTTACTGTCTATTTTATGAGCAAAATGAAAAGATTAATAATTATTACCTGTTGATCTTTTCCTGATCTCTTTTTAGTTATCATGATGATAAAAAGGAAAAAGGGAATCCTAACTTCAAAAAAGATATAAATTATAACATATTTTATTTCTTGAAGATACAAAATATAAGAATCGAGGAGAAATGAATTGGAACGTTGTTCTTACGACATTTAAAATTCTTAAGAACGAAACCTATAGTTTGATTTGCCACGAAAATGAAAATCGTTCCGAGTTATCAGCTGATGTATTTGAATACCACACTACTATCGTCATCAGCGTTCAGTCATTGCGAAGACGAAACAGAAAGAGAAAAAAAGAAAACGAAGAAGAAGAGACATTCATATAATTTTATCTATTGTAATTCATCATAAGTCGCATAAAACTTTTTCCGACAAAAAAAAATCGAAGTGTTATCGATGTTGTGCAATATTAAAATTTTAACGTCATGCTGTTTAAGTCACAATCGCTGGATCAGTGTTTCTCAAAGGCACGATTGAAGAAAAGGGAAAAGATAAATCTGATAGTAAATAAACAAATGCCTTCGATGTTAGATATCAATGATCTTTCGAATGAAAGCGTAATCTTATTACGTATTTCTTCTTTCGAGCAATAGAGGAACAAAACTCTCGTTCTTTGTGATTTTTGTCTTCGGCAGAGCAAAACGACGCGAAAGAACGTAACAATTGTAGCGACTAGGTGCCATACAGAGAATGTATTCGTAATTATAATTGTCGAAAATGTAACAGCTTATAGCTACAAAACCACAGGTTGTGATAACCTTATGTTCTTTCGAGCGTTAGCCGCTGCTAAAGAATTTCGTCAATTAATAAAAATACGCGAATTAGTGAGGCGTGAGTTTCATCTTCCAAGCGTTGTCGAGAATCGTTGAGAGATATATAGTTAGATAAAATCATGATTGAGAAGGTTGGGAATTTTGTAACTTGCGTCCACATGCAAACGATAGCAATATAAGTATCTTTCTAGAACGAGAGACATATCATCGAGATTATCTTTTTGCGGTTTGAGAAACACTGCACTGGTACATACATACATATGTACGTTTAAAAAAAGAGTATCATGAGGGATTTATTCTCGTTGAGTGATAATTATTGTTGCCCTCGCGGACCTATAACAACAATCTCTGTCAACTGGGAATTATAATACGATCGACGATTGTCGAGAAAAATAAAAGGAGAACGAGATGAAACGATCTATGAATAACTAAAAAAAAACAGATCGGTATCTTACTCTATAAATGTTGGCTATTGTTAAATGTTGAATATTGTTCTGCGGAGGGCTTGCCTCCTTTTCGAACGATGGAGCACGCTCGAAGCTTCGAATTGACTGTTTATTTTAAAGAATTATGTTAATAGTTTTACAGCGATTATTAGACTGCGAATATTTATGTATTGAATATATATTATATATTTATGGAAATCTCAAAGTGCAAAATTACATAAAATACTCGAAGTATAGTGAAACAGATCTTTGCTTAGATTTCATTTTCTTAATTATATTAAAAAGAGTGTAAATGCTTGCAGTCTAGTAATCGTTAGTCTTGTTTTTCTTTTTTTTACCTTTCTTAATGGCGACGAAGAAGCATTTTATATATATATAAGTACATATGTATACGTACGTTTACTAGGTTATATTTCTTATAGAAATGCGTTATTTGTAATATGTATATGTAGGTAGATTTACTATTTTAGGGTGTTCTGAAAATTCTTAGCGAAAGTTAAGAAAGATTTCATTGAAATTAGAATTTTCGCAATCTATAATTTCACGAATTTATTTCTAAAAAATTGTTTGTTCAGTAATGGGTTTCCTCAAATAGGTTTTACCGCCTTCCAGAGTATTTCACTTTTTTATTTTTCGAATAAGCTTTACAAAGAGCGCAATAACAATGAGACTATACTATATTCAGTGAATGAGATAAAGGTGAATCTATCAGTTACGACTCAAAATTTCTTAAATGTATGAGATTCAACATCCTTTCAATGAAAAAAGGAAACTTATTTTATTAACGAATTTTCGGTGTTCCTCCTTAATTCTCTCTAGTATTCAACTAAGAGCAGCGAACGTTTCGTTATTCAATAGAAATTTATAATAAAAATGCTACGAACTTTTTGAAAAAAACATTATTTCAAGTAGTGTATTTTATGTAGAGGTTAACTTATTTTTGAACGCATAAATTTCGTTCGAAACGACAAGCTCTCCGCATTTTAATTGTAATCTAACTATTTCGGGGTCGGGGTGACATTGAATCTACCGCCCCCCGCAGTCACTGAGCATCCTTGGTCTGGAAAACTCGAATTACAGACGCTATTCTTTTTTCCTCCTATCTTGTATAGTTTAGCTTTTCATCGTTCTTCTATAACCCACGGTTCTTTATTCGAAACTCTTCCTTTCAAATTTCTCGTGATTCTGGTCCACTTATATTTTGTAAGCGTCAAAATGTTTGGAATTCATCGAGAAACACGAAAGGAAGCGGGATATTTTTCTTCCTTTGTTCTTTTTGTAGGTTATGTTTTTTAAGCTTCTTGTCTTGGATCTCGTTTTCTTGTTAATTTGTTTGGTTGTCCTTGACGAAGTGCGAAGAGACGACCAGTGGATGCAACGCAGTGATACTTTCAGACAATACATTACAATTAATTACACTTATATTAATAAATTAATCTATTATGATTATTGAACTTCGATCGAAGAGGAATATACGATATGTACTCGATTTCGATCAATGCTAAATAATTATTATCACTAATTAAGAAATAAAGTGTGCTCTATGTCATGCTACTTTCGGTCTTCAATGATTTCTTAGATCTTTCATTTTTTGCATTTTAAAGTAGTTTAACTTAAACATCTAATAACACTTAACATACTATACAATTCATTTCAATAAATTTTCTATATATTTTCTAACTATTTATTCTATTTATTTCAATCAGCACAATTAAATGCTTTTTTTTTTAAACTACTTCATAATTAAACTGCATTGACATAAAACCTAAAGAGTACTGTTAACTAATTTATTATCAAGTAAAATATAGTAAATATATTGCATAATAGAAATAAATATATTACGTTAAAAACATAATGATGTATACTAAAAAGTAATGTACAATAAAAGTTTAATTAATTTTAACACTAGATTTACCGACATTTCGATTGCGTTAAATTGGCATGTATCCAAAGAGATAGATATATCACATAGAAAACTTCAAAACGAGAAAGCTTTGAAGAAAATGAATTTCGATATATATTTATCTCGTTAAATGGATAAGTGAGTACAAATGGTAGAAGAAAAGTATAAACGGTTCGTATAATTTTCCTCATGGAATTCAAAATGCAACAAAATGACGGGTCCCCTAAAATCTAGTGTAAAATATTTTACTAAATTAAATTTTAGTTATTTTAACTAATTTAATATTTTTCATTATTTATTAAAATTTGTTACAATTTTTTATTCGTAATACGTAAATAATAAAATATACAAAAATATACCTCCATTTTATAATACATTTACTATTTTTTACTTTCTAGTAGATACAACCAACAAATATAAAAACAATAGTTCTTTATCTCAGCAGTTACATTAATTGCTTCATTTATATTAAATATCATTCTTAACCTCATTTCATACACATTTGAAACCCCAAAAAAAGTAGTATCAATCGTAAAAAGAAAGAAGGCTTGCTTATCTTTGGGAAGGTGGTTAGGCGTGATTCTGCAGATCATTTGCAGAGTTAACCAAGCCTGCGACATGATTTACTGGGCATAAAAGCTGCATCCATAATGCATATCTGCCCTTCGGTGGACATAATTGTATATGATATTACCCGAGGGAGCACGGTTCTTCCCGGTAACAAGGCATACCATCAACTCAAAAAGAACCCTCATAAAGCATCCTCTCCACGTGGCGTCGCTTCCACATACTAGTTCGCGCCGCAAGATCGAGCCTCTATTCGCGTTTTCTTGAGCTGCGTTATTATCTGGCTACCGCAAACTCAGCTTTTCCCGAAGTTAACCGCGGAAAATACAGCCTTTTCATGCCCAATTACAGAGCTAGTTTCTCTTTATGTGCTCCTGGTCGTGGAATTTTTTTCACCAGTGTTTAGCAAGCTGAAAAGTCTCAAAATGAATCTCAGGATATTTTAAAGAATTTAAGTTATATGTGAAATAATAGATAGGTTAATTTTATATTTATTTCAAGTTTTATTAGATTAGAATTTTTTATACAAGATGTTTCAAAAGTAGGCTTTTTTTATTTCTTTTGGTTATGGTATTCATCGAAAAGGATAAAGAAATGTTTAATTAATATACACAGAACATAAAATCGATCAACGAAATAGTAGTTTTTACATTTGTAGAAGTTAATAAGTTGATATTTATGGATTATACAATATGGATTGATATACTTGAAGTGAACTACCGTCTAAAAACATGTAATTTAATTATAAAATTTTCACAGATCGAGATAATTATTCTAAATTTTGTATCTATTTTATACGAGTCCTTTTCAATAATTTTTTATTAGCTTAGGTTCCTTTTGTAATTCTTTTAAATAGGTTTCACAAATGTTTACATTTTTATTTTAAATGAACGTGAGAACTGACAAAAAATAAAAAAGAAAGAGGGAAAGGAAGAGTTCCAGAAATTTGCAAAAAATAAATATCTTTAATCTCATCGAGAATGCCAATTTAATTTGATACTTCAATTGACAACGATTTGACAAAGCAACATCCTTCAGAATATCATTCATTGTTCCTCTTCTAGAGTTTAAGAAATATTCGTTCAGGGACTCTTTTCTTCGAGGGAAAAGTCGAATTACTTTCTGGCAGATACAATACCCGCTGCTTGTTCGCATCCCGTAACAGGAGGGTCGTTTTTATTAATGCATACGAGAGGGGGCACGTAAGCGGCTTACCTCGTGCAATTAAAATGTTTCTTTAAATACTCAGCTTGTCGACTTTATTGTAGATGACTGAAAGTTGTGTTTAAATCCTTGCTTGTTATACTGGCTTCCGATACATTCTTCGCCTCTGCACGAGGGCCATAGGTAAAAACATCATGTTTTTCCTCTCTTCTTTTTTCCAATATAGTTTGTGATTCAAAGTTCGTAACATTCGCTTGCATAATGTTTTTTATAATATTAAATGAAACGATTATATTTAAACATGTTTTGCATTTATTATGACACATTTTGTCATATGGTAGAATTATTTATGAGAATTAATGCAACGCGACGATTTAAATTATAATGAGTTAAGTTAACATATGGCGTAACATTGCTATTACTATTGTCATCACTTTAATTGTTTCATTGTGCAAACATTTAGGATTGGAAGACTGACGTTAAATCATTTCGGCAGTGTATTGGACAAAATTACTTCAAAATTCCTGTATCACGCAAGAATCGAAGTCACCTTTATCGATCACATTGTGGGTGGATTCTATTTTGTGTATTATTCATACGATATCAACAATTGACAATTTAACGATACCAGTTAACAGTTAAGAAAAATGTAGTATTTATCAAATAGATGATTAATCTGTATTTTTTTTTTTTTTATTGTTGGAGAAGAAGCAAGTGGAATTTCGTGAAGTATCTCTATCGATTATAGTCGATCGCAAACGGGCAATATCAATAATAGGCATCGTTGAAGAAACACCGTCTGCGGCTAATGTTCCGGCAAATTGGCTTCGCGAACGAAGACACCGTTGCCTCTCGGGAGGAATCTACAAGTACGACTGGCTTTTCTCGCGTTGACTTCTCCCGTAACTACCTCACGTCCCGACAATACATGCTCATGTGCCATTATAAAGGGTCATCTAGATTCTGAAACCGGGAGTATTTGTAAAGGTTTGTTTCGTTCAGGAATATGGGGTGTCCTGCAGAACGTGTAACAAACTATTATATGTATAAAAAGGAAACGTGAAGTTAGTCTTCTGGAATTGACGGTTAATTAGGATTTATATTAGCATTAGGTATGTGTATTATGCAAATTTTATATAATTACTACTGAAATTTTTTTTTTGTTTTTAATGGCTATCATTGTTATAGTTGAGTATAAAATTCTGAATATTTAATTTATTTTATTATTATAAAATGTATGTGATATTTTTGAAAGCCAGAAACATTAATTCTTCTGAAACCGTATTTAATTAAAATAGAATTAAAATGATTTATATGTGTCGGATTAATGTGAAAATTCAAGTACCTTCATTTGCATTATACAAACTATGAATAATAGTTAAATTTACAAGCATAGAGTCAATTAAACTCAAGAACTTAATTTCGAATAAAGCGATTAATCTTATCTTTTTATTATTTTTTATTATCTTAATTACTTACGGAAGAAGTCTTAAAAAAACATATTTTATACTCTCCTGTAAATAAACATTTTAGAAGAAAATTACAATTTTCAAATTTCGTATTTGAAAAAATATATAATATGACTGTTGCATAAACTTCTTTTCTGAACGTTAAAGATAACTTTCCTCTGTATGTAAGTAGTACATACGATCGCGTATATTTTATGAAAAGACGATTGAGTTCTTCATATTTCTTTTGCCGATACGCTTACGAAAATAGTATCGTGAGTACCATATGTGGTCGAAATCTGAAATTTTGCTGACGATCGTCCAGGGACTACAAGCTGTATCTGTTAAGGGTTTCTGCTCATTGGAGCGTCCTCGTGTAAGCGGGAGTGCTCCCCGAGGATTTCACAGCCAGGATACATCCAACGACCAAAATTACACCGTGCATTCTACTATACACCAGTTTCTCCAGTAATCGAAAGAGATTTGTTTTTTTCTGGTCAGCTTAATGTATCTTTGTATTTGTTATATTTACGTGACTGTTTCGTACTTTTGGTTTTATGTTTTATAATTTGATTTAACTTTGCTGTGTATTATATAAAATCTTATCATTAATTATATATCTATATTGATATTTTTATATAAAGAAGATTTCCGAAATTAAAAGTAGCAAAGATATAATAGAGTTAAAAATAAACTTTTCTTTCATTGCTCAATACCATGCAAATGTTCTATTTTGTTTCTTTTACGTTTTTTTATTATATGCAAAACAGTTAAAAATTGTTGTGCACTTCAAAATTTTGGAGTTTTAATGTTGACTCATCTCCTCATTTCTCACAATTTATATGTTAGGAACAAAAAACAAATCAATGAAATAAAATACTATTTATGAATAAATAGAGCATAATCAACATACACCAGTGATCAGAACTTTTATTGTTATTCGGATTACACATAGTGTTTCCATATGCTGCCGCTTACACTTGTTATGTACTTTATCAACAATACGTTTCGTACCATCTACACGGCATCCTTTACAGCTGTGTTGCGTATACACCGGTATTCTACGAGATAAAAAGCAGAGGAAATTACTTTCATCGAATACCGTACCTCACGATACGACATAATAACACAGATTCTCCCCATTGACTGTAATGTTTCATGTATAGGTAATACATTTCCTTTATATGTAGATTCGTAGTTGAAGACCACATGGGATAAACGATAAACAATAAAAAACGAAAACAACCAGTTGAATCTGAAGATAAAAACACATGATATATAGTCGAATTTTGATAATTTGAGTCTCAAGGAGAGGAGGGAAGAACTAAAATCTTCTCAGAAGTAATTAAAGGGGTGAATTAAAAACGGGATAATTAGAATTTTAATTCTTAAATAGTATCGTTTTATAAAGTTTAAGTTATTTCACTTTATTTTGTATTTCATATTCTCTACGAAACTAGTAAATAAGCTAGTAGTGAAACTAGTAATAAAGTGAAATTAAATGAAAAATTCCAAAGTTAAGTAACCTAATCCTAAATTGTTATGGTCCCAAATGGTTTAAGTATACCAGTTATGAGTTAAAATTGACATGAAACGCAAATAATGTAACTTATCATGTTTTATCCCTATGGTCTTCAATTCCAAAAGTGTTGATGAAGAGAATCTGTTAATATCTTCACGTTAATTTTCAGGAACATCCGCTCCATACATATTTTCGCTATCTTTTTTATCGGACAAGCGATCGCAACGACTAACCATTCGCTCGAGAGGCTAATAACCGTAAGGAGTACCTATATTGCACAGCATATCGACTCGCGCAGAGAAGCCAATTTCAAGCTGCATTAGCTCCTCGATGCACTAAGTAGAGTAATTATTACAATGTAAAGGAATCCTCGTATGCATGTTTGTGCATGCACGTCTTAGTGAATCGTACTTAACCCTGGAATTCATACCAATGATCGTGAAATCGAAATATGTTTCGTTGCAGAAATGCTTCAGTTCCGTAGTATGAATAAGTTAAGTAGGCATTAATTAATTTCATATTGCCACATGAATAAAATAATGTGCGTGAAATATACAATAGCAAGCGCAGGTTGTATATATATATATATTATTTATTCAATAATGATTATACGTATATACAATGACAAGTGTATAAATATAGAAATATTACTCGTAAATTCAACTATATATTATTATATAATTCAATTATAAATTGTATTACGAAAGAATTTATTTCTACGATACAAAATTTCTTATACTTTCAAACGCTGTACCTAAATAAAGAACAATGTTTCAATTTTTATTTCGAGTAATTAATTATAAAATAAATTAAGGTAAATTTAATATAAGATTCTTTCTTCTAATATTAAATTTACCTTAATTTATTTTATAATTAATTACTCGAAATAAAAATTGAAACATTGTTCTTTATTTAGGTACAGCGTTTGAAAGTATAAGAAATTTTGTATCGTAGAAATAAATTCTTTCGTAATACAATTTATAATTGAATTATATAATAATATATAGTTGAATTTACGAGTAACATTTCTATATTTATGCACTTGTCATTGTATATATGTATAATCATTATTGAATTAATACTGGGCAGATTGATTAGACAAAAGCTAAAAATGCTGGAATATCTTTATAACAGATAATGATAAAAGTTGTCAAAGATAGTTTTTGATATGAACTCCATTTTTTTCTCTGTAATTTCTCTGTAATTAGTTAACGTCAAAGAATAATTTATTTTAATTCCAGGGAGAAGTATAATTGACTATTGATCGTCCTTTCCACAATCAAGTTTCTGTCATCGTATTTGAAGTTCGTGACTAACTGCATTTTTCCTGCCATTTACACACGTACGTACAGTTCAATTGTTCGTAAAATTACAAAGTTTTGTAATACAAACAATTCTCTATGTGCACGAAACTTGATGATTATACGCATTCATATAGTTCACCATAAGAATCGAAAATAAATATCTCTAGATACGTACAAGTTTTGAGCGAAGTTCTTTATGTATATGTATCTATATCGTGGAAATTAGTTACACGAATATTTATAATAGTGTTTTTTGTGCGAGCGTAATTGATCTACAAAATTAATTATGAGCGTAAGAACGAGGACGACGATCAAATTTTTTTGTGTTTTTTTCGTGTCTTCGTGCATTTCGTGAGTTTGCTCAATAATAAAAAATACGTAACATTTTTATCCACACTACTCGATTAAGACTAGTTTTGCTACGTCTCCGCGATGAAAATTGAATGAGATTCGCCTGGTGAAAGATTGCGTCAATGGAAAAATCGAGAGGTTAGAAAGTGAAATGATTATTTAAAATAAGGATCTCCATCGTCTAACTTTCTGGGCCTTCTTGCGCAATAATTTATCAATTAATAAATATAATGAATTGTATCGATCAATTCTTACTTTTATTAATTTTAACTTCACTACCGAAAAATTTTGAAATTAATTATAATTATTACTGGATATAGTTTCATTTGTAAGTTAGAAATTTCATTTAACGCTTATAAAAGCCAACGTACTTTAAATGAAAAATTTTCAAGTATATTGTTATAGAAAGATCCTGGATATTTGACATTTATTTTTCCAACTTAAAATTTATAAATTCCCAATTTTCTCATTGTACACTTACAAAAAGACAAAAAGGCAAAAGAGAGCCATCAGATCAACGCGCTTTAAACTAATTGGAATTCACCGGATCCGAAGCTGAATGCCGACGGAGACCCCTAATTTACAGTGTCTTTTTGAATTACTCTCTACCTCATTCCCTCTCTTTCCCTCTTCTACTCGTCCGTTCTCTCTTTTCCTCTTCTTTTTCTTTCCATCCTTTCTCTCTCCCTCTTTCCCTCTCTCTCTTTAACCTCCATCCCTCACACTACTTCTCTTCATCCTCTTTCAGCTGCTACTGCATCTCGTGTCGATTAATTAGTGGGCGCAGACGGGCTATGAATCTGGCCGTAAAATATTCCTCGTGGATGGCAAGCGGAACAATCCGCATTCGTTCTCTCGTTCGGCTCACTTCCTGCAATCATCATTGTTGAAAATTAACAAAATTCCGCTCCGCGTGCAAAGCCAAATCAAAGGAAACAAACAAAATCGAAAAACCGTTTCATTTATTCATTTAGATTGAATGGGTAATGAACCGGGCGAATGGTCTCCGGCGAAATTGAAAAGTTAGTCGAGCAAGTTGGGCGCGATTAAAGGTGAGCTCTTTCGATCGGTTCCGTCATATCGATTGGTATCTTTCTCTTTCTCCTATTTTTTTCTATGAAAAATTTAATATAAAAAATTTAATAAAAGATATATAAATTTAATATAAGAGCAATGTAGTTCTAGAAATAAGGAATAATTATGTTTTGTGGCAGATTAGAATCATAGTACATATTGTGAATCAGAGATAGTATTAGATTGTGGTAAGTCGATTGTTGTTTTTTAGAACTTGATCATCGCTAAGAAATTGAGTATTTTTAATGAGAAAAGTATCACGATGGATGTGCATATACAGGTTGAATCTAGTAACTGGCTCGAACTATAACTCTGTTCCTATTGCAGATGGAATAAAATTGTAGAGGCAAGTTTTGCATCGTTTGTCAAGTTCTATCATCATGCAGTGCGATTTTTTTCAGAAGTGTCTCGGTGTAGTTGTAAGGTACAATTGCACTTTTTTTAAAGGGAACTCTACGATTTTATTTGCATTAATTGATTCTTCGTGAATCATTGCGAACAAAAAAATATTAGGATAAATTTATAAAAAACTGTTTTGTCTGCAACAAATGCTCAGACATTCCACCATTGCATTCTGAACATTTCCTCGCTCATTTCTCTATCTTTTCCATTGCATTGTATGGAATTTTTTATTACATTTCATGGAACATTATTGAATAATTGTAAATACGGTAAATTATATCCTGTAGGGATTCGATATAATGGACAAAAGCTTTCTCTTCAAGAAGTCTACGTTAGTCAAAGCATTTTCGTTTGTTATCGATGATCTCATGTTGGCATTCATATATAAGGTAGATCGATTATCTCGTTATTTTCAGCTTACGGTCGTTTTCAATGTCGTGATTCCTGCTCCAGCCGAAGTATTATATGCTTTCATATAAGTAAACGTATGCAACACACATATACATAATATTCTAAACATATTTTTCATTGATTATTTGTGTATCTTTATCTCTGTGTTTTCTCTATGTTTACATGTTAGTATTAATGTTTGAAGAGAACAACTGCATGAGAAAGGAAAAAAATATAATGTATACACAAAAATATTGTTGTTATTTCTATACTCAATGGTAAGATCAGAATAGTTATTATTTTATTGAATGGATAAATCTATCACACCGTTCTGAGCCAAAAAAACCTTTATTGCATGCGCTTACAAAAACTGGGGATAAAAACAAAAAGGCATCTTAAGCCTATCGATTAAATCTATCGATTGTAACTAGAATCATCCTCTAGTTACTATTTCTTATAACTAACGCATCTACATATGGATGGCGAGCACGAACTCACGTTGTCATTTTCAACAAATATATACAATTATATTATGTGCATGCTAAATTATATAATATTAAATTATATAAATTATATAGATAATAGTAAAAATATATAAGAAATCAAACCCGATAATTCCATAATCTTTTATATTATATTAAAGAAAATTAATTGCAACGAACTCTATAATTTAAACAGAGTTGTAGACTGTATTTAGACATTTTTTTTAGAAACAAGGAAGGAATTCGTTTCTAACGGAAGGAAAGTTAAACTTGATTGCATCGTGCCATACTTGAACTCGAGAAGCGAAAGTGCGCAAGCGTCGTCGGAAATCACGCCTCCTCGTCGAGAGAGGAGTTCACCCTCAACCCCTTTTCCTGTTATTACCAACTCCAAGATCCACCCCCGCGTCTGATATCGAGGCAACCCTCCGTTCTCAGTTAACACTCTGGTCGCAACTAATTACTCTAATTAATTGAAACTCCCGAGCTTCCTTTGCACCACTCGTGCCACGCTAATTACTAATTGCTAATAACAGAGGAGAAGCTAGTCCAAAATACCGAGCAGATTAAACGTTTACCAAAGCGATGTTTATCATTTATATTATTTAGCTGTCGAATGGTAATTATTTTACAGAATTGTCTCTAAACGACGATATTTGGATATAATTTCTATTGCTTAGTTGTCGAATGGTAATTATTTTGGAAGATTTTCTCTAAGTGGCAAGCGATCACGTTAGAGATGTTAGGCAGCAATTTCGTTACTGTTTGGTTTCTGGAGTTGATTGGAAATAATCATAATGATACATTGGAATTTTTGAAAATACGGCGAGGATATTTTCATGGATTTTAGTAGGAATTATTTTCGGGTTAAATAGTTGATAATTGATGCTATATGTAATTTGTATTTGTATATTATATATTTTACTATCGACTGCTGAAATTAAATAAATGAATTTATATATTTTTCCTTTCCTAGATAAATTCTGTTAACACGATTCCCACATACATTTTTACTTACAACATTATTACTTATAAATTATAAAGATTATACTACAAACAGAACATTTTGTAAGTAAAAAGAAACAATATCTATTTGGTATTATGTGACTATACATATATTACATACCTTTTATTACATTGAGATGCCGGTAAAAGCTATTCCCTTGCCAGGTGTCGGGACTTCTTGCAGGTTGAAGTTCTGGTTTAACGTCACGCATAGCTGCTGTCTCCTCTGCTATCTTTTCAGCTTCTCGTTCCTAAGACAGAATCAATCGGAATATCGATTTTAGTTTTTCGAAATCTTTTCACATTAATAAGTAGCAAAATATTCATTTTAGTAAATGTTTTTTACAAATATGAAAAACGTATTACATTTAGGGCGCTCAGTAAACCTATTACAAAGCATTGTTTCCGTTATTTTTAATATGGTGAAATGCTTAAGGAATGAATTGTTTTGTTCGAAGAAACATCCTATGATGCGAAACATTTTGTTCGTGGTCAAATTTTTCGAGATTTAGAATAATCTCAATATTTCCGTAATTTGTAAAGATGAAATCTTCTATTTCTTTTATATATCCTTATCTTATCATTCCTTGTCTTTTGTACACAAAGTTATACAAAATTCTATGTAATTAAAGTATTTCTCAAATTATTACTATATTACTATATTATTACGAATACATGCGACAAAAGGACGTTTATTTTTCAATCGTTCAAAAGGGTTAACCACTAGAACCATAGTAATCGGATTTAAAAATCGAAGAATGATGTTAAACTTCAGCCATAAACACGTGTCCAGAGGTGACGTTCACTTTTTCCCGTTAATGACAAATGACTGAATGGAATAAGGACAGCTAACGTGAACATGACCATCCAATCATCATGAACGACCACTCAGTTATGCAACGATGGCCACAATCCTGTTGATGTGTTGTGACCAACGTTGGTTTACTCGACGATCTATAATCTAAAACGCAGCTACCTGTACAAGCGGGACGTGGTACTTTATTTAATGTTTCCGCCGATAGCAATCGTCAAATTACTTAAATTAATTTAATCCCTCGACACGGCGCCGATCAATTCGCGTGAATTATTCCTGGTTCCGGAAGTTGTCGTCCCTTTTTACTATATGCCACCATTTTCGCGTTTTGGAAATATTTGGATATAAAGTAGAAGTTAGTGTCAGTGTGCTATTTTTTGTATTTTTCGTTATTATCATTTGCAATTCAATTATCCTAATGTAAGTTATAGTCTATGCATAGTTTTTTGCGTAATTTAAGTCCATTTAAAAATTATTTCAGGGAACACTTCAGTAGCTGCTATAGTACATTTATTTTATGTTTGTCATACGACAAATGAAATAATAATTCGATTTTATTTACTCATATTTTCAAACAATAATAATTAATTGTAACTAATGATTCGTTTGACATTATTTATTTATATTTCGAAACAATAAATGAAATAGTAATTTACGTTAGTAAAAGACACAAGACTAAGACTCTTTAAAAATACAACCTCGCGTGTCGAATGCCTAGTATTCATAGTTTTCGCGTGCTTCGTGTCACGAAATGAACGGAGATCAAGGTATACGCTGATTTTTAAATAATGTCTGTCACGCGGCTGTTTCATAGAACTGATTTAATCACTGAATCATATCAGAAAAATCGATGACACATAATGTGTTGCAAGCAAACCTGCTGTATAATTTCAGAGCATCGACTTCTCTGACTAACATCAGATACTAATCGTACATTTTACTTAAATAAGACACTCGATTGGGAAATGAGTTTTTATGCCCAGTTCTAATTTAGTAAATTGAAAATATAACATAGTGGCCGTTCTATTGTTCCAATGTTAATTATTGCTTGGTAATATCAAATATTGGTGTATTAAATGTAGATAATTGTACATGTATATGAAAAATTATTATTAATTAATATATTTTATATCTTATTATAAAATTGATTATACAAAGAAACTTTAAAAGAGATACAATCTGAAAAATATTTATCAAGTAATAAAATAAAGATAGAAGTCGATTATTAGATGCACGCACGTATAGTAGAAATGAACAATCATAATTTTAATTGCACTTAATATTTATTATATTCTTGCACGCTCGAATCTTTATTGTAGCTATCATAAAAACAATGAAATATTGATTTATCTTTACAATACAATACTGTACTAAATGAAGATCGTAAAATTGCAGGAGAAATAACAAAATTTATGACGGTTGATATTAAAAGCCTTAAATGAACGAACTCGTATATCGAGGAAAATGTATAATCAATTAATTTTAATCAGTTAATATTTCACATTTGTTAGCACCATTTCTCTTTTATGAAACAAAAGGTTAATAATAACGCTTCGCTATAATGTAGGAAGATTGGAAACATTATCGGAGAATATAATAAAATGTTTAATTTCAACTACTTAATATTTATTAATGTTGTATTTTTAAATTCCTATTTTTATCTTATAAAAACATGTGCCTATTTCAATTATATTTTACGTATTATCCTACATGCCGTTTATCACACAGAAAATAAATGAAGAATAACATTTTTACTGGAAAATAAATTATTTTTTATTTCCTATATTCATTTTCTCTTGCATTATTTTTTTGAAAACTTTAAAGAAAGCTAATTTAAATAATAGTACTATGCAAATAAGGGTGATCATTTTTCTACCATAGATTCTCATAATATGATTTTTACAAAGATGACCCATTGAACGTTAAAAGAGGCTTCTTAATTAAAATTTTTAATTCCATTTTGTCGTTCATTGGTCGTTATTCGATACTATAATAGATCAGGACGAGTAAGGCGCCGATAAAATTTTCATGGTGTTTGGGATTTCAAGTAATTACGTTTTGTGTACACAGGAGCTTGACGAGACGCGCTAGGGGCATAAGAGGGTCGATTTATCTATTGTGAAATAATTCAACGAGTCGAAACATTAGAAAGGGTAGATTTTAATCGATAGACTTTGCTCCAAAACATACTTTTGTGACTTCTTTTCATTTATTATTGTATTTATACATTATTTGTTATTTAATTTCTTTTCCCAATTTTTATAATGTTTAGCCTGTATCTCATGAAAATTGAGGTAATCCTTAAATAAACCGACAAAATACCTACATTCAAAATTTAGCCGAAAATCCGAAGTTACAGTTGTAAGATATTTATTGCAAGTTAGCTGTTTATGCTAGTTTGCTAGATGAGATACACCTTAACCAAAATTCCTGTAGCGTCATAGAGGAATCAATAAATCTATCATCATCGTCGTTTATTACTGCGATGAGGTCGCTGCTCGGCTGTTTTCAATATTACTTCGAGAAATTTCTATTTGCTAGAAAATTCCTCGCAATACTATAGAGGTTCCGTGGAGCGTGCATTAATGGCAACATGAAGGTTGTTAACAGACAGCGGTGACCAATCTCTCGCGGATCACAAAGTAAATGTAATCGGCGTGGCTTCCGTGGCGGCGTTACGTGACAACATAATCGTTCTACGGCCGGGTTGAATATTTCATTAGAGGCTGATGGAGGCATCACGCTTTGCAATCGGTTTTGCCTGTTCGATATCTAGAATCGTGCATCTCTGCGATTGCTGTGACGCGCTCCACGTTATATTTTGAGCCACGATTCTCACGATGCCATGCGGATTGCGAAATTCACATGTTCCGCGCGATTCTAGTTTTAATTTCCACTGGTAATTTGTACCGTTTAACTGTCTGGGGCGCAAAATTTCAAGACAAAAAAGAAGAAACACCATAGTCACACAGAAAATTTATTTATAACTACGATCGTTCTGGATGTATTGTGGACACGTATTGACCAAATCAGTAAGTAAGTAAGTACATGCGTTTACCTGTGCGTCCATCAAACATGCATTAGTTATATCTATGGCAAGATGAAGTCGATGGTGTTACTGTGTTTCGATCTTATAATTTGAGGAGGGATGAGAAACATTCCACTTTGAATGTATAAGTACCTATCAAAGCAGCAGGACCCTTTATTCCACTATGCATCAAAGAGTTAATTAAATCGCGGATTTTTATGTATTTATAGAGAATTTGAAAATTGCACAAAGTGTACATATGTAGGCAATACGAAAAGTTATCTAAACTACCGAAAGTATAATGCTTACAATATTTGGTAGATAATCTTTCGCGGTATTTTACTTACTAGGAAAGCTAGTTTGCGCCAATACTTTTGTTTACCATCGTATCTATGTACAAATTTCATAATTTCGGTATTCAAGTGTTAAGAATACTTGTTTCTTTGCAAATATCTATCGCACAAAACACATTGTATCCAATAATTAAACTATGAGTGTTTATACAAATTCATATTTTTATCAATTCATGTACAAATTTCTTCTACTCTGTAAACGTTATATATAATTAGTACTGTGAATATTTTTTCTATTTTCGAATAATATGGGTATTTTAATTTCCTATAACTGCATTTCATATAACTTCCTTTTCGTGTATTTAAATTTCCTATAACTGCACAAACATCGGCAGTCTAAAAATAGTAGTACACGCGTAAATTCGCATAATTGTAACGGAACAGAGCTTGCTAGCGTGATTGGCGAGAAGTATGGTTTGGGAATGCGTATGGCAACGAACAGGTGTTCGATGGAGTAAGGTACCCCATGTATCCTTACAATTGGCACATATGTTGTTTATAACATCCGTGCAACCTCGTTGCATGTGCGAGCAAATCTGAGCGATGAACTGGCTTTTCGTAACCGATCGATTCGTTACGATAATTTGCGGATTTCAACGCCGTATGCTCCATAATCAATAGAAATGATCAACCTCAGTATCATCCTTTTTATTAACTTTAGAACTAATTAAAAGAAATATTAGAAAATGTAGAAAATTATTAGATGTA
This sequence comes from Bombus vosnesenskii, assembly GCF_011952255.1. Classification (NCBI taxonomy): domain Eukaryota; kingdom Metazoa; phylum Arthropoda; class Insecta; order Hymenoptera; family Apidae; genus Bombus; species Bombus vosnesenskii. The sequence continues at coordinate 4,114,884 of NW_022882945.1, read as the reverse complement.
GAAATATAAAAGGTATAGGAAATTATTTGTGGTATTTACTATAAAATAGTAGACGTAATAGCGTGATACTTTGTTATATTCTTTTGGAATGCTTTTCACGTACAAGCAAAAGATAAATAACTGCGTTTTATCATCGTAGGAGTTGCGCATTGAAGACGCAACGAATGACATAGTGTTTCGTTTTTTTTCTCCAACTTCCCTGCACGTTCTCACATAACCCCTTGGGTAAATTGTCCGAATGATAGATCTCGGACAAGAAACAAAGGGTGAGGTTAGAAAAAGTAGAGACGATTGCGAAAATTCAAGGTGTACGAACCAAGCTACGTATCTTAGCAGATTACCTTGTTATTATATCGCTTGTACGTGATAAGCATAGATGCTATCGGTACTTTTACAGGCATTGGAGAGTTTCGAAAAATTTGAGGACGATTCGTGAGAGAAAAATAGGATAAAACCGAAAAGTAAATAATACGGTATCCATAGATGAAGATAAAGAAGTATGATAAAAATGTATTGATTTTTGGAGAAAATTTTGTGAACATCTATAGCGTAATATTGGCAAACTGATCAATTATTTTTTAATAATAGGTGTATTAAAGTATTATAAATATCTGTCATTAATGATATATATCATGTAAAATATTTAACATGAAAGAATTAAGTATTTAAAAATTAAACAACGCAATTAAAACGTAAATCAGATTATTGTAACCATCTATGATCCAAAAATACTAGCTAACAGTTAAAGCAAACACTTAAAATAAAGATTTCTTCAATGAAAAAAAAAACATAGAGATGGGCCAGTTACATGTTAGCAGCGAATACGAGATACGTTCCTTTTTCAAATAATCCAAATTTGCTCGAGTAGATATGGGAAACGATCTCATAGTTTCTTTTATTAAATTTACATCCCTTGAATCTTCAAAAATAACGAAACATATTTGAAACCTATTATGTTTGAATAAAATTCGCCATTTATATTATACAGTTTCATATCAATTCCATTATTCACGAGCTGATATTTATTAAATAATCATCATAAGAAAATTATCATATATAATAACCACTCTACAACACACTTGAGACCTTCTCGGGAAAGATCTTTATCCCAAGAAAGGCGAAGAACCGAGCAATTCAAATCCTTATTATATGTCCTAAAAGAGGAAAATAGGCAAGTGATAGAGAGCGATTTTAGGCGAATTCTATGCAATTATTCAGTAATTTAGTACGAGAGCTTCACCATATTTAGTACTATTACCAAGGAGGAAATTAGTATTTTTATTTGTGCGAGTACCTAGAAGGCGTCGTGTACTTTACAAGAACTTAAGTACGATACTATAAGGAAGACTATTTCCATCGCGATGAAAGCTTATTATTAAAATTCACCCATAGAACTCAGTCTTTCCTCAGCCCGCCCAGTTTCCGAAAAAATACTCCCCAAAAACCTTTTACAAAAATGAACACCCCCATCACAACGTAACTCACCTCTATCTTTCCATCTCTTTCCGTATCAATTAAACTCACCGTAGCTAGATGAAAATTTAATCGTTCAGGCAATCCTTTTCGTACAACCAATCGCAAAAACTGCTTTGTAGTACTACACACTGACACGCAATTTGATTGTGCGACAATCGGTTCGTCTCTCTAAAAAACGTCTCTATTCTCCCCTTTGCGTATCCATATCGGTCGAAACTTTTGCTTTTACGTTTACTGGCTAACAAAAATCCATCGCTGTACAGAAACGAACAACCAATGTAGAGAGTAGAGAGAGTAGGAGGAGGAAACAGGGTGAAAGAGGTGGAGGAAGGTGGAACGAGGGGGATGTTGGCGCACGCTACGATTGTTTCTCCGTAATCCTTTATTGGATCAACGGGGCTGAAACAATTGAGCGAGCCATAACGCGAGGATGGGCTGCTGGTACAGGGGCAGACGAGCGTGTTGAGTTTTCGGTCTGGCGATGCCGATGGGCCTCACTTCGTGTAAAGCGTTGCAAGCAAGGGTGGAGACGAGATAGAGGGGGTGTATAAGCGAGGCTGGGCTCCGATGATGGGGGCGGGAAAGGATTTCTACCTACTTTGCTCCGGTTGAACGGAGTTACAAATGGGAGAACGCGGAACTCATCCGCGAGAGGGGATTCTCAACTGGTGCTTTTCTATGTTTTTGGCTTGCCGTTAGATGGATCGGTTGGCTAATTCTAAGATTCGTCTTCGTCTGGTGATTTATAAGTCTGCTACTGCTTCCTGGCTACGTAATTGGTTAGGTTGGGTTGTTATATAGTAAAGTGTTTATAAATTCTTGTGCTATGTTATTATTAATATTAATTCTGTTCAATAAAAATCTAACAAATATCCAAGTAATAGACATTGGTTACTTCTAACGAACCGTTAACTATTTCCTATGTAGGTTTTCAATATAATGAAACTTTAAACTGCCTAAAATTATTCGTTACGTTCCATGTCCTTTAAAAGAAAGAAGAAGAAGAAGAACAGCGAGGAGAACGGTAAAAAACGTAGATATATTTAGGCGATTGGTAAAATGAAGGAGGAATCTTTCTGTCGAGGGAGTTAAAATAATGGGACATAAGTGCGATTTGTACAAGTTTGGATCGGGAATGTGAGCCGCTCGTCGCGTGCAAAGTTAGTACGCAATCGTGTTAGTCGAATCACTTCCAGTCGGTCGATCTTGACCAAATTCATAGCGTGTTGCGGAATTATGCCGGGGAATTGATTATGCTGCCTATAATGTCGGCTTTATTCGAGAGCGTTGTCCGACCGATCTCGCGCCATCGGATTCCCTTCGTCCGCGTTACTTCTGTTTCACTGAGAAATTTTTTAATTTCATCCACTCGTTGATTCATACCATTTTACTACGTCCGCATTTAATTATAATCCTTGTGTGTTTTATTTAAATTTATTATAATAATTATATTTATTTCGGGTATTTTTTAATTATTTTTGTTACAATTTCGAACTTTGCAATGTAATTTTGCGAATAATATAATTCTCTTTAATCCTATATATACATATATTTCGCTGATGCTTAAGAATGATTTATTTCGGGTATTTTTAAATTATTTCTTTTACAATTTCGGACTTTGTGGAATAATTTTGGTAAATATAATTTGAACGCCATATTAGATTGGCATAAATTGATATTTTCTTGACAAAAGAATTCCATTAAAACTTTTTTTTTGGAATGATATTTTAAATTAAAAAACAGTGATTATGTCGCTCAGAGATATAGAAATAAATTTTACAATTATTAAGCCTATGGTATTAAGAAAATTTACTGATGTCGGGAAATATATAAGTATTGTAATTTTAATAAATACTGGAAATTTAATTTTGTTCAAATTTTGCCAATGTAAGATATACCTACCTACTTTGATTTTAGACAGATTTATAGAAAACGTCTTTATAAATTGCTATGGAAGTAGAGACATTAGACTGACATATTAAACAGATGTCATGGTTGTTTTTTATGCAAATATAAGTTGATCATGATAGAGCCTTCATTACATGTCGGCACAAAACACAGCCGCCATTAAAGTAACAGTAATAAATTAGATGATTAATAGTCTGCATAAATGTTCATTTTATCCACAGAAAAATATCGTTGATTATCGTTATCCAGTAATATTTCTTCGTTAGTTGTATATCTAGTGAAAGTAATTTTAGAGCATAACAAGTAGCTAATAAAATAGCTTAGTATGAATAAAAATTAATATTATAAATAAAACATGTGCTATTTGGTAATTATAATTATTTATTATTCGCAACTATTCTTATAGACTAAAAAAATAAAGAAATATATGAAACTAAAATTACAGAAGCAACTTTACAAATTCTTCAAATTTCAATATCATTATTAAAAAGAGCAAAACATAATTAACGAGAAAGCGTAAAAATTCCCATATACGAATAATCTTTCCTTTTAAAATATATCCAAAAAATTATGAAAATGAATCGTTTGCGTTGGAAAGAAGAGAATAATGACATTTTAATTCGAGGGATGAGTAGAAGCATATGGAAATGTAAATTACGCGAGCGTAGTGGCTGCCGCTTATCGTGGTGGAACATTATTTGTAGATTCTCAATTTCGCATGGGAGTTATGAAATAATTTTTCCCTGAAACCCTCTTATTCAGACAGCTGTACTGTGAACACAGCACCAGGGGTTAACGAGTTTCATCCTCGATGCACCAAAATTTCGTCGCCTTTTCATCGATGGTCCGCCCAAATACATTTTATTTTTCGACAGTGTTCAATGCGGCCGGATCATGTTTTTTACATACCGATCGGCAATTTCCAATCGATTCGAGCCTAGTGGAATGGAAAATTAGAAAGAATAGCGCTAGTGTTTACGGATAAGACAATATTTTCATCCATTAAATTGCTAATCTTTCTACATTTTTTCTAAGTTTAATATATTTATAATTTTATAGTTTTCTTTCAAAGCTTAAGTTCGAAATTTTTAATTAAGCGTTCAACATTAGCCAGCAATTAGCCAAGTCTAAGTAAACTCGACAAATTTTCAAACCCAATTTTCTCGAAAATGAATCGTCGTGTGAACAAATCTTATATCTTTGACTTATATTTTTCACGTAGAATCGCTTCCTTGCTGATTGTATTATGATTACTGGAACACCTTGTATATCTTATATTTATCACATTTACCTTTCAAACGGAAAAAGAGCAAACGAAACAAGCTGAACAGTGGAACTCCTTTGAAAAAATCCTATTCGTGGTGAAAATTATTCAGCGTTAGGACACGTGGCATGCAATTACACGCGTCGCTTGCATGAAACGAAGCTACATACATATTCTCGTGTATATTCTCGTTGGTCTAATGCGATTTGCGCGAGATGCCCGTGGAGAAATGTCATCGTGGGACGAAACGAAGGTCCGCTATGGAAGTTGTGGGCGGTGACTGTTGATTTAATTATAATCGTCAGCTCCGCCCAGCACCCTTCAATTCAATCCAACTTCCACCCTTTATTTTCCCCTCTGCTCTGGTTCACTCAGTGTTTCTACCTTTTCCCTTACCATTTAAAAATGTTTTCACCGAAAGTCTTCATCTTTTGAACGCTACACTTTGTTTAAAAGGAAGGGAACTGTCTCGATTAACTTTTCATTGCGATGGTTAATTTGCATTAAAAGTAGCTATGTAGTAATTTAAAAGAACGTTTGATGTGGGTTTTGTGAGATGATTTTTAGTGAAAGGTTTATTTAATTCAAGTACTTTTTCAAAGGAAGATCTTTCTTAACTGATCCTATATGTAATACAGTTAATTTAAATTTCTAAGGGTGAAGATATGTGTAATTAATAATTTTCTCAAACATCTTATTTCAAGTTTACTTTGTTATAATAGATATCTGCTGTCATTTCATGATTTGCTGTCTAAGAGTGTTCTTCGTTGTTTCATTTGAATAAATAGAATTGTATTACTTTACCACTAAATAAAGTAAACTAAACTAAATAAATAAAGTGTTAGTCTTCCAATAAACGTAAGAAATATATACGCCAATATTTATGGTCGCTATTGTTATTACATACAGTAAATTATTTTTTTCAATTGTATTACCTACGACTCTCTTGGATTAATATATTTCATAAATGTTTGAGATGAAGCGATTTTGAACAATGTAAAGCGATAGGTATTTGAACGTAGCAGGTTCGTATCAAGTGAAATGTTACCGGGTTAACTTATTTTAGAAGATGCTCGTGAGTAGATATAACGTACGTACATTCGTGCGATATAGTCAATTTAATCACAGAGTCCCGAAGGGTTTCATAGTATATAAGGTCAAACGTTGGCATTTCATTCTAAGCAGGGAGAAACTTTGATGGTGCTCAACGATTGTTAAAAATGCCAGCTGGACCTTCTTAATTAACGTTTGCTAAGGATAAAATATAACACGTGATATCCGAAGTATTTAGTATGTTTAAACAATCAAGAAAATATATATAATTATTCTTTTACGTTAATTTTCCTTCTTTTACTTGGTGTTTGGTGCTTGCTTTACTTGAAAAGCATTAGACTAGTATTGCTTGATATGAAAACATATTTTTTTGCATAAAACCATTTATTTTAACATTTTCCATCGCAATCTATATGTTTAAACTATAATTGCTTATTTATATGTTGTTAACGTGTGGTTTTAAAACATTTCAAACACAAAGAAATAGGTTTCTGTTACACGTTTCTCAACAGTACGTAGTTGCTTTTTCCCTTCCTGGAAAAGTTTTCTTGCAAATAAAGTTACAAGACATGCATATTTTCCTTTAATCCATTCTCTTCTGAGGTTGATATCTTTTCACGTTTGATATCCCTGACGTTTCACCTTCGCGAAAGTTGACAACTGACTAAAAATAATCGTTCTTTGTAGTAACATTTTATTAATGTTTTATAAATATACATTTTTACAAAATGTTCATAGTTAGGTTTCCAACCAACTCTCGCATTATCGTTATCCCAATTTGGTTATTTACGACGACAAGTCAATTTCTTTTACTCGAAGAGTGAGACGGCATCACGTAATAAGAATTCCAAAGAAGTCTGTATAACAGTCGGCGCTCCTTCGAAAATCTAATGGCTCTCCAGACGGTCGAAGCGCAATTAAAAGTTGCGGTCGAAACTAACTAAACCAGCCGAAGTTTGATTTAAACGTTTCCTGGCTGCTGTTCCTCTTCCTGCTTCTACGTGACACCGTTTAATTGCATTTAAATGGATGTTGGAGAAGATCTGCGAATGTCTTCGTGTGTTTCCTCTTTAACGAAAACCCGATGCGAGGAGAATTGACGCGAACTAGGGATGTTCGTTAATCACGATCGACCAAAAGGATCTTAATTGACCAGAGGAACTTCGCGAAGCGATAATCGCCTCGTCCTTATTTCGTGGCGTTCGAATACATTAAACGTTTCTCGCTTCACTTTTATCCTCATTACTATCTGAATGAATCCATTGCGACGGCTTTTGGAAAGAAATTGCGTACTTTTCCTCGGGGTAGTCACATTTCGCTTGGAAATTTACATTCCTATACTTCCTTTCCCTTTAACCCTACTATGATCGTTTTAATTTTGATATTTCGATCTTGTTGTTAGTTCAACGGACAGACAACAATTCTTTCATACGATACGATCGCAAGTAAAGCAAGAGTAAAAAGTTTGAAACAAATCTGAAAACGGTAAAAGTTTCCAAGATATTTACTGTAAGCATAGTGAGCTGTTGTACACAACTAACCGCCACCTTGACCATACCACAGATGTGTGGCGAAAATGAAAATACCAAATCTCCGTGTAGATTACTTTCCTCGACCGATCTGTCCAAGCGAGAAATAACTGCAAATAACGTTCGGGGATTACTTAGTTACCGTGATACACTTGTGGCCCTGACTCTGTGTGTCGCGCGATGCAGTAACTGGGTTTTCCACTTCTCCTCTTGTCCGTGTGGGTACCTTTGTGACTGATATATCTATGGCTACGTGAACCAACGTATACACACTTGATGTCGTCGAGATGAGAAAAGAGAAAGGGAGAGAGAGAGAAGGAGAGAGAGAGAGAGAGAGATTTTGGTGAGTCTCTTCACAAAGTACGGATCTGTCCCACTCGACACCAACAAGGGGGAATTGAAAAGCTGCCTGGCAATCCGGATAGCTTATCCCGGTCGAACCCTAACCTTCCTGTATCTGCCTCTTTTTTCATGTCTTCCTCTCTGTTACTCATTTCTCCACCCTTCATTTAACTCTCATGGATAATTATTGCTAATTGTTAATACTTCTTTTAGATGAGAGAAAGAGGGAACTACGAGTTGAGATTATAGAGTTGTCTCATTAATATGGGATACAGCTTCGAGAGGAATGTTTTGGTATGATTATGATGTCGCTCGAGGCTTCTGGGTTAAATCCGTATACTAGAGGAATTGCATGAATATTATGCAGAATATATATAATTATACAATTTGTAATAAATTATAATTAGAATAAAAAGTAGCATGTACGCCTTTCGTGTATATGATATTTAGAATGAGATCTAAATGTAGAGTAATATTATCTAGAAGCCGACAGGCTCGATTACAGTAGATTGCTGGCTACAACTCGGTTTAATTCGATTAACTTGGTGCAAACTTGTTTGCTAGGTATCACGTAACTCCGAGTTATCTCGTTTTTCGTTTACAGAAGGGGACGGCGTTCACGGGTGGAGCTACTCTTTTTTTTACTAACACAAATATACTCCGTTATTAAACGATCAGAATATATAGCTTTATTCACTACTCAATGATTAAAGATCCTCGCTGACGCTCTAATGTATTACTTTCTGAAACAATGTTTTCTGAGAAAACATAGTACATACACTCTTTTTAAATACGTTGGTGGAGGTATTAATAGAATGATCGGATACTCGGATGATTTTCATTTAGAAGAGTACCCAGTATATTTTTGGTTTCGATATAGTAAATGGATATTACGTCTATGTTCACTAAGTAGTCGCAATCTTAATTTTAGTTTTATCAAGTTTAGTCTAGTTACATACTTTTGCGAGCCTATGTATAATCAGCGCTCGCAGGAAAAATCCACAAGATTAATAACGAATTGTAAAGGATAAACAGGAAACTTGTTTTCTGAAAGTGGGCTCGTGCTATTTTGCAATTCCTGCTTTCGATTACTTCCGTGATTTCCTTAATATGATAATTAATTTCCGATGTGCTCGACTCGCAAAACGACAGTAGTCAAGTTGCATGACACTCCATGCATAACGCCAACATAACATCGCGGTCGTTCATTTAATTATATCGCCGGCATAAGTGTATCTACACGCTGTGAGCATATTATGTCCAGTCGATCGCGCGAGCCCGTTAGTTCGTATGGTTACGGAGTATTTACTGACACAATAATTATCGCAATTGACGGGGGCAGCCGCACGAGCAGTCAGACCGCAGAGCAAATTCTAGGGACGTCGAGTAGTATTACGTGGCAGGAAACTCTCACCCTCTTTGCTCTGTTCTCTCTCTCTCTCTCTTTCTCTCTCAGATTTACTTGATTCGACGGCTTGTATCGACGGTAACGAGAGGGCACAGGACTCCTGTATACCAATCATTAATATTGGACCGAGTTCTGGCTATGTCAAAGGGGACGCTCCTTCGAATCCGATACTCAAGGTGTTGATGGTGTTTGAACTGAAGGAATGGTGAAGGGAGAACTTATGAATCGGGCAGCTTGTTACTCGTGGAAGATTGCTGAAATTTGTTTGATTCGACGGAAGTGTTCATTGAGGTTTGTAATATATTATGGAAAAAGTATCTCTGATTAATATAGAAGAAACATATGATAAGTATCTATACACTTCATCGATTTTAATGAAATTTTAATGAATTTTTAAGATTAAACGAGGAAATTTTAATGTGACACAGTTGAAAATAAATCTGTTACGTCCAAAGATGTAAGTCATTGAAGAATATCCGATAGATGAAACCTGACTTCCGAGACAACGGTTTCTATTAAATAAAAATTCTAGAAACATAGTGATATTAGTAGCATTAACGATAAGGGTAGTTCGCTTTGTGTTCGCACGTAATTAAAGAAACATATGTAAGAAACAAGGTGGTAGATAAACTAATTTCACTCGCATTGCTTTTTAACCCTATATTTCGTGTGGATGGGCCACGTGCAGAAGTACCTACTCGAATTAGGGCGTGATTGTTGCGAATTACCGATCGCGAGTTTGTGTACACCATAAGGGTTAGTCGACATATTTTCAGGAAAGACTCGTAGAGTGCCAAGTGTTTGCGGACCTATCGGTGCTGATAATGGGTGACGATGGAACCTTTCGTAAGTTCGTTATGCTCAAAGGGTATAACAATGGCCACGTGCCTGTCGTTCGAAAACATTGTACTGCTACGCTTTTGATTCTAATACTAGGTTAATGGAGTCTCCAATAATTAATACAATGCTTGAAACTGCGCCTATAAATGTCCTTAGTATATTGGTTTCTATTCTATTCTCTATTTTTGTTTAAGACCGATGATAGATAATGTATAATCGAGTCATTAATATAAATCGATGAGATTAGGTCTTCTTTAATTTGTCGATTTTGTTTCTTAGGAATGATACTGGAAAACTGATTCGTTCTCTGGTCTGTAAATAATCCTAGCACATAAATAATTTCGAAATAAATTGTAATCTAATTAATTTATGCGCAGAATAATCGTGTGATGAATAATAAAATTCAGCAATGTCGAATTGTTCAAATTCGAAATTTACTTTTTGCATCCATAAATAATTCTAATGCTTTCTTGTTGATTTTAAGTTCTCTAAAGAATTTGAAAACGGCAGAACGTATCATTTATTTCCATTGTAGACAAAGATTTTTTATTTGATCAATTGTCTTTGAAAATCTATATTAACTATCCATTATAAATAATCACTCACCGTTTCTCGAGGAGGACTCCAACACTGTGGCGAATTACGACCACTATGACTACTGGTAGCTGAATTTGAAACGGAATGAAGATTCTGTGCAGTAATGTTTAAAGGTGTCACTGGATCGTCTTCTGTTGTCTCTATATCCACTTCGTCGTCAGAATTATCTTCTTTTTGGGATACCGAGGTATCCGATGGTTGTTCTTGAGTCACCGATTCAACTATCGGTGGTCCACGAATCACAGGACGAAAGGCAGACTGATGCAATGATGGATTCACCGTTGGTATAAGCGGTTCGGTTGGATTGGAACCGCTTATTGGAGGTGGTAGAGGACCTTGAAGAAAAGAAAAATGTCATGTTACGCTATGTGTTATGTTAGCTTTATGAAGAATATTAATTATTACGTTAATAGAAAATACAACGATTAGAAATATTTCTGACAAATCTATATGAATAAGTCTCTGAGAAAAAGCTATATGTGGTTGGAAGGCTTTTGACTTGTCGTTGATGGAATAATTCTAGAATAATGTGAATTAATGTAGTAGAATAATGTAGAGAAAAAGATGAAGAAAAACATTTGACGATAAATCCATAAAGATTTATAAAAAATCAAAATGTAATATTATTAAAAAATAATGGCAAAAGTAAATATTTAAAAATAAAAACTCCGAAAATCAAACAACAATACAATTTTACTAACATGCCACCTGAATGCATAATTGAATTTTCCAATTCTTATATGAAAAGTTCTTCTACGTAAAAATTAAAAACTCAATAACTTTTCTCCCTTCTACGTTCTTCAAATGTGTATAAAGCGTCTCAAGGAAGCAGCGCTTCTTTTATATGACATTACATAGAAATAGATACACACAAAATATACTACGCAAATAGATAGGTACAGTTGCACATATATTGTGAGTAATCCTGGCAATGAATTCAAAACATTAACTAACGATATTTGTTCGCAGCAACGGTTAAGCTAATCCTCTAAATAGCTTGTGCATTTACGGCTAAAATTCGTTAGTATCACTGGTAACTTTTGCACGCCACTCGAATTAATGGTCGGTTCTCTTTGCACGAGAAATTTTGTCTGCTATTAGTTAAAACAATTTTAAGTGATTAATACTAACTCTGACAAGAAAATGGAAATAGCCATGTTAAATCGATCGCGCGAATACACATATGTATGACTGCATAGTGGAACGTGCATTAATAATTATTATCAAAGACCATTACCTTACACGCGTGGGAACATGATCGTTGCACCGATTAATAATTTTCGTAGCACTCTTCACATTCACATATTCCCTGTAATTATACTAATGAACTCTGCCTCCGCAATGTAATTTCTGCTCGCGACGCGTGTAATCTGCCATATTACACATTACAATCTGCCTAAACTGCGTTATTAACTATAGAAACGCAAATTTCTAGAATTTAATAGAATAGAAGAATTTGGGCTAATTTAAATATAATAAAATATACACGTTCTAGTAAAATATGTCAAATTAAAATATTCCACAGAAATACACCAGTTAAATATACCAAGTGTAATGAAATATATCGTTAAAACGCGCAATTAAATGCACCGAAGATAATAGATCAAATGCATTATCAATGCCAAAAAGCAAATCTCCAAGATATCACGAACTCACCAGGAAAGAGCACTGGTCCTCTCTTAGCGAGCCACGGGAGAGCGTAGGGTGAAAATGGAAAACCGGGTGTCTTGGCGGCAGCAACAGCGGCAGCCTGTTGATGTTGATGCCACACATAGTCCATCACCAAGCTTCTAGACAACGGTAGAGGTAATTCTGGAAATGGAGGAACACGTGGATGCGTAGGCGACGGCACGAGGGTCGGAATTTGCGCCGTAGGCGATGATCTCGGCTGCTTTGCAGGACTTGGCGATTCCCTTGACGTTGGATTATTAAGCAATCGCTTTCTAGTGCCGCCGTTGAACATTGCTTTCACATCCTCCCACGCGTGCACCACCTCGTCCGGCGGATTTCCGGAAAGTTTCATGTGACGACGCCAGGAATTGAAATTCGCCGCGTCCGGTTGCACGTATTTGTCCGATGGGCCGATTCGGTGTGAATGGAAGATGAACTTGTTGGGGGAGAAGAAGAGGCCACAGTAGGCGCACTTGATGCATTTCGCACGCGAACTGTTATAGCGAGCTGGTAGAAACGCGCCTCGACAGCCCCAGGCGCATTCGTGGTGCACCGAGAAAGCGAAGTCTTCTGGTAATCTTGAAGAAAACAGAGTGTCTTTGAATAGCGATGCGGCGATTCTAAATGTGAGAAATTTAGATTCTATGTGTTAGAAGAAAATTTATAGTTCGATATGTACCAAAATGATTAGGTTTAGGTAGGTTTAAAATCTTTTCAATAGTCGCAAAAAAAAGAAACTCTGAAATTCGTTGCTTTGTCGAATTTGATAGTTCTAGCGTTAAAAATCTTTATACGTTAAGTTAAGGAATTTATTATATTATGTTTTTATGTCATAGGAGACACCTTTACATGTTAAAACACATTCTATGGAGTGAAACAATATGATTCCTAACAATTTTGTGAGATAGCTTGATAAAAGTAAACCAACCTAGGCGGCGCATTGTCGCCGAGGAACGATTTGCAGAGACGCTCGGCTTCCCTTCGCGTAATCATGCCGCATCTTCTGGAGGAAACGGGCATAGCGCCGGCTCGACGGAGGATTTCTAACTGGACGGGAGTGCATTGCACGCAGGTGATGCCCAAAGCTACCCTGCGATTGTGAATCTCGTTGTAACTGAACTGCTTCAGCAACGTGTTGCTTATCTGAGCCAAACATAGCCTTTCTTGACCCTCGATCACCAGGGACACGATGTGAATGCCATAGAGAGATACAGTGCCCACCTGCAACTCCTGATGGTTTAGGTTCACAACGTGGTTCTTCGATGTTAAGAACGATACTATACGAGATACGAACTACAAAGAAAGAAGTAAACAAGATGAAAATTATAAACCAAAGTAAATGTACCTTCAGATTTTATTTTAATCTTTATAATTCTATATACGATCCTTGTATAATAATAATTTACAATTAATTAGCCAACATTGAGCGAGACAAACACGACAATAAAGAAATATGCAATGTTATTTCGTTTGTAAAGTGTTTCATTTTCCCTATCCCAATAAATAATACCATATAATAATATGTAATAATAATTCCCTTGATTTCGCAGAAATTTCACTATATTTTAATTTCTACAATTTCATATATAATCGAAATCTCATATAATGACAACTTACAATTAATTGGCTAACGCTGAGACAAAGAAATAACGTTACTTTGTTTCGGAATATCGCGTTTTATCTGCCCTATCCAAATAAATAATATACAATAATAATTCCCTTGGCTTCGGAAAAATTGTTCAAAAATAATACTAAAACCTTCCCACCGCCAAAGAAATAATGCGTTTTATCTTCAAATAAACGCGGATAATTCGTGATCGCGGAACGTTCACCGGAAACAATTAAAAAGTAAAATCCCATAATATAAAAACACATGCGATACCTGATTGGATTTCGAATGCGACTGTGGCTGCGGCGATTGTGCTGATTTTTGGGGCGCGGTTATCGGCGGCATCGATAATACCGCCGGCCCATCCATTCTACTGCAACAAAAATAAAAACAGAAGAATATTCCTGAAATAACAATCGAGTTCAGTTTTTACAGGCACTCATCTCGCAAAGCCCACTTGATAAATTATTTTCTCTTTGTCTCTCATACATGTATATACGTACACGCTAATGAATGCTTTTCGAATTACACCGATCGGTTTAAATTCTGTAATATTTTTCAATATGAATGTAATAATACTATTATTCAATGGAAAAATGTAATATGAAACGGCGTATGTTATTATTGTTCTGTATTGTTGGCATTATTGTATGATATTATTGCGCTTTAGTTGTTTCCGTTTTGTGTTTCCATTGTAATTATATTTATTACGCTCTATTGATCATCTGACATCGAAACGATTGACCAATGAACATCATTAAATGCAATTTAGTTTGATGAAATTATTTTTGTCATGTTGTGACTATTTTGTGGCTGTTTAACCTGTTAATAACACTACATTGCGTCTTATAATAACGAATTCATCTAACAATTTTTTATGTTGTGGTTATTATCACGAAAAATGAAATACGCTATGTTTGAAATCGTATTGAGACACGATCGTAATTGAGTCTCGCAGAAGCCAAATCGATCAACTCTACTTTTATTAATTAAATACATAAAAAAGTACATCATCGTATTCTTTCAGTTATTTCCTACAACTTCCCCATTGCCAATACCTATACGTGACAAACTTTTCCGTCGCGATGTACGAAATTCAGAATTCCTCAAACACTGCTTTATCTCCAAGCAAAGGTGGCCTCGTCGAAAAGAAATCAGTGACAAAATATAAAAAGTACAGAAGAGGAAGAAGAAAATACGATGGGAGAACGGGTCGCATCGGGTTCCTTATCCTCTTACACTCTTTTCTCTCACTCAGAAGATGGAGATCTGAAATAAGTGCACGAGTGCTACCAGCAGAGCCTCTTTCCATTAGTTTAACGCGCGGCGAAGATTTCATTGAGCCCGTGAATTTTTCATGAGAGACCGTCCGCCTACCAAATAAACCGGTGAAAAAAGGATTCCAAAAATAAAAATAGAGACAGAGAGAGAGAGAGAGAGAGAGAGAGAGAGAAGTAGAGGGAGAGAGAGAAGCAACCAGAGAGACGCGATGTAGATATAACAAAGAAAAAAGAGAAATAGAGGGAACGATCTGATTTTGCGCAGTCAGGATAGAAAGAGAAAGAATGATCGATTCAACCAACAGACAGAAACGAGAGAGTAAACCAACGACAACCAGAATACTATAGAAACTAGAGAGAGATGGAAGGAACCCTCGATGTTGATTTTAATTGAAAACGCCTCCATGAAGGTATAGTGTGTATACGGCTACACGTACAACGGTGCACGCAGATAAAACCCATTTACAAGCGGGCATAGCCCTGACGTAGAAGCACAGAGAGCGCCAGTGCTCCAGCAAACGTCCCCGGGGACCGTAGAACGAGGGGGTAATTCAATTTGACACCCCCACCCACGCTTAAACAAGCCAGCACCCATCCAGCCCTCAACTCTCTTCCTCTGTCTTTCTTCCTGTCCTCTATATACGAGATATATACTGCTCTTTGTCTATGTTTCTTTCTTTTCCCTCTTTCTTTTCTTCTGTTCTCTATATTTGTCCTTTTCTTCCATTTTGGTCCGTGGATATGTATGTTGTGTCTGTATTTCACTCTATTTTTACCATCTTCCTCGTTCTTTCCTTCTGTTCTTCATGTACATATACATATATATATATATATACACGCACACACAGTATTACTTGTACCTTTTCTAGCATGATGGCAGAGGTTGTCTCTCTCCGTCGCGCAAATTAAATTCTCATCCACCGTGAAACAATGCCAGTATCCGAGCCGGAACAACCCCCTACTTCCAGTTCAGCTACCTCCCTCTCTTCAGTTCACCTGCACGGTTGGAAACGTTGCAACCCTCCACGATTGCAATCCCCTCTTCTCTATAGAGAAGACTCGGATGCCGTTGGTCAGCGGTTCGACAGATCGGACTCGAATCGACCGCATTAATTACTCGCTACTTACAATTAGTACAAACTAGAAACGGCCGCGTACGTTCTACTAATGGTCGTGGCGTTTGTTCTCCCTACTTAGCGGCACGTTCATTAGCTAATTGAATCGCGATCAAGAGAAGCGAGTCTTGCTGTAGGTTTTTTGTTGGCGGCAGAAATTATATCCGATGAGATTGAACAAGCGGAAGTTCTTGGATAAGAAGAGTCGTTGTCTACCTTTTCAAATTGATCGATATAAGTTACGCTCGATAGGTTAGTTCCAAGATTTCCAAGATTTTGGAAATATTTCTAATGTAAGCAATTTCGAACTTCTGAATAGAAGCACAAGATAAAAATATGGTAGAAATAAAATAAGGACCTGAAATAATTAAGACCTGTGTTTGACGATATCACTAAAAGTGCCCACAATTGATTTATACATTTCCCAGTTTTCTCATTTATCGAGTTTCTCTTGCGACTCTTAGCTTTTATAAATTTGTACGTCGCTACCTTGCACGAATGCAACAAATCGCGATTCGTTAACCATTTTGTTTATAATGAATTATCGCACTTTATATGAAACCAAAAACTCTTCTAATATTTATGAACTACAATGTATGCGTATTCAAATACACTTCGTTACTTAACCAATAAGATTCCTAAAGAAATAATAATAATTTCTGCACAATGAAACCGTGATCGAGACCGCGATTGCATCCTAACAAAAAAATCAGGATAGAGATAGAAATAAGACAAGAGTACAAGGACAGGAGTCGAAAGGTATAGCAAGAGGTTGCAGAGGCAAAAGTGAAAGAGAGAGAGGGAGAGGGAGAGAGAGAGAGAGAGAGAGAAGGTGGATAGACGAAATGAGAGCACGATGTAGTCATAATGGAAGCGCAGAGATTTAACAACGTTACAATGAACGAACAAGCTTACCCCGAGCCCGTCTCTGGACCCTCGGAAGCCTGCCGCCGCGCCGCCTCCAGAAGCCCGAGGATCGCAGATTGAATTGTAAAATAACCGAGAGGGGAACAATGCGCCTCGGTACAACATTGTGTTTGCATTTAAATAATCCGCGAGCCCGCGGGTACGCTTATCCCCGCGACTTCGTTCGCCGACTACTACCCTCCACTGCATACAACCATCCCTTATCTTGTATCGTGTCCATTTGTCTCACGTGCACTCTGCTTTTGCGTGCTTATTTCTCCGTGGAAACGGGAAACATTATTCCATACAGTTACAAACAAACGTATATATGATGGAAAGAGGTAAACAGAGGAGAAAGAGATTTTTCACTGGCTATGACATGGTACAAGAAAATAGTGAGATCGTATCCTCGTTGCTGTGTGGGAAACCTGTACGGAAGCGTGTACTTACGGCTCTAGGTCTATAACTTTTTAATTTGTGGCATGTAGGCTCCTTAGGCCAGTAGGGAATTAGAAAGGGAGCAATTAATATAGAAGAGATAATAAACGAAGTAGGAAAGGGCAGAGCTGTGGGTGAGGAAATTGGGAAAAAGGAAAATGAAAGTGCAAATAAAGAGAGAGGATATGCAGTTAAGTAGGTAAATTAGGCAATTAGATAAACATTTATAACAGATAATAGTCAGATAGATGATAGATAGTAAATACGTGATAGCAAAATAAGGATAAAATAAGGTCTTGTATGTAGATGATTAGAGGATAATGAATCAAAATCGTATTTATTGTATTTATAGAATACGTTTACGATGAACATAAAATAACTGAAATAGAATTCAAAAGCTCAAACATAGTGCTCAAATTAATGATAAAACAAAATCTCTTTCTCGGATATTCGCTGATTGCCTGTATATATAGTTTATGTAACAATCTATCTACTTTATTCGCCGATAATAATAGTACGTTACTGGTAAGTAGCATAAGTATACGATTTTATCGAATAAAGACGAAAAAGCTAGCAGTAATTAATAAGCTCGCAGACAAACAGCAGTTTCAAATTAAAAATTCGTAAAACGTAATCAGCAAACAAATATGAAATGTCTAAATCAGTCGACATAACCACTAGATTATTAATTATATATTTCAATTCAATATTAAATGCTTTTATTTTAACACGAGCACGAGACTGTTTTTGTCTTACATCAGGTTTCCTTTGCAATTCATTCGTTGGTATAAAAACATTTATATTAAGATTCAAAGAACAGCTCGCTACAGTTGAAGGATTGACCCGTCGCAGCAGCGTAACAAATTGCGTCTCTCTTGTAGTCAGAAATATTTACGTTATCCTAAACGGGATGCATTTTAATTCCTCTTTACAGACGTCAAACGATGACTCGTTGCTTCGACAATCTCCCAAGAGGATTACGTAATTTAAACAAGTGCCGCCTGTTATATTCCGCGTACCTAATGAAAAATACGAGAATAATAGGAGAGAAAAGAACGAAGTTCAGATAACTGGACACTCACAAATTTTAGATATTTAAAAGTTGCCCCCTACAGTTTTTAAAGAGAATGAAACAACCAGCCCGTAATCTTTGCAACCATCTAACAACGGTTAAATATCTGTTAGAGGAAATTTGCCTCGACTTTTAGTGCATTATCTTTTATCCATAAAAATGCTATAAAGACGTTATCATATTAAATATATCCCTGATATCTGAAAATTATATAACTATATCTTGGTACGTAAAATTTGATAGATTTATCGTTTATTTTTAGAAGATTTATGACCCTAACAAGTAATTATCTTAGTTAAAGTTCAATAGAATCATAAAAGGTGAACTTGTTATGTTCTTTCCTGTATTTGCTGTTCGTATATAAATCGAACGAAAAGCATGATTGGTATGCACACGAGAAGATGGGGACATATTTCTCGACGATGCAGATGGTTCGATGTCTCGACGAAAAAAGAAGCTATCGTTTACGAGTAGCCAAGCGAAAAATTACTGGAACACGGCGGAACTTTAGTAACTCGTGAAATTGCTCCCAGATGTTTGTAATATCGGCAAAACTTTCTGCCTGGGTCACCTGAGCCCCGAAGGCGTTCGACTAATATTAATTCGGACTCTCTAAAACAGGTTGTTGTTTTCAAGATCTTTCGCGAGTTAAATCCAAAGCGATGCACGGCTAATCTCTGGGCAAACAGTTTATGGTGTTTGCTTGACTATGCAACGTACTACGGGGAAACCAAGCCCCCTTTCTGCTGGATGTAAGCCCTCGATGTCCCGCGGGACCAGTTTACCCCCGACTCGTGAATCGGCTATCAATTTACTTAGAAACAGCCGTGAAGTGTCAGGCTACAGATTTTTATAACGCTTTGCGTATTCTTTGAGTTGGTTAGAACTGTTGTTAAAGGAAAACAAAAAGATCGGAACTGCAGATTTTTATAGCGCTTTGAGTATCCTTTGAGTTGAGTATTATTTAACGATTACCAGCATTATATTTGATAAATAGTGTTTATACCGTGAATGAGATTTTGATTTTTCATATTTTGTGTTAATGATGTTTTTGATTTAGTTTGAAAGTATTGAATGTCAGAAGGTACAATCTTTTTACTTCCAATTTATAAAAAGTATCTAAAATATAATGAAAATAAAATAGTTTGAAATACAAATCATATTTAATCGCCATAGGTGCTGATATTAGTTTTGCCAACAGCATTTGCATATTTTGAATAATTGCGAAAAAGGAGAAACTAAAACCCGACAACTTTGGTTTGGTTAATCATTTCCACATTTCCAAACGTATGTATCTCACCTGTTCCTTATGACAATTCTAGTAAATCAATTTAGTTAGACTTCTCTAAAAGTCATAGAAAAGGTACACGTTTTACCAAACTTCGGAAGAATTTGACTTAATTAGTTCTAAAGGAAATAGTCAAATATTCTTCACATTTGTGAAAAATATTTCTTTTTATGGGTTTTGTAGGAATTTAACTAAATTGGTTTGCAAAAATCGTTATAGGAAGCACGCGAGGTTTGCGAATATAAAAATTATTAAATAAACCAAAGCTAACCGGTTTTAGTTTTTAGTTTTTAGTTTCCCGTTTTGTAATTTGAGAAAAATTTGATAATTTTCGTTAACTAATCGACTCACTCTGTCAAAACCGACAAATATCCACAAATCGTAACAAACCCGAGCCAAATACAAATCAACCCAACGAAACTCTATTCAAACCACGTGCATCTCACACTTGAGTTCTGTACAATCAACTCCTTCCACACTATCACCAATCTCTCATATATAAAATGCGGATATTCATGCAAATTCAAATTTTTATGAATTTAAAATAGACTTATTTCAGTTGTTAAATATCGTAACGAATATCCCAGTTTGGATTTTATACATTTTTGCATTCTATGTGCATTCTGTGCACTACTGAACTTTTAATTTTACACTGGTCCGCGAACTTTCCTATTCCAATCGCACTCTTGTGTCAGTAACTAAAAGAATTTCTCATCATCAATATCAATCAACATCAATAATGATTCTATTATATTTTTTTGAAACCGGAGACATTCTTTTAATAATAAAAAGATCACGCAAGGAAAACAATAGAATTATATTTCTCATAAACGTATGAAAATCTGCAGTCTATTAACATGTACTTGTGTCCACTAAAAACTCAATCAATTAAAGAAATACCTGTTTAATCAAGCCTTCCAAATCTCCTCCTTCGCCGATCACTGATCCTGGGTCACGTATAATCCGGCCACGAAAATCCCGCAATCAAAAATCAACCCTCTTTTCCTATTTCTCTCTCTTCCAATTTGTCAAATCGTTGTATTTGGAAATATCGCGTTCACACGAATCTACATAACAATTTCTAATTTACTGATATGTGTTTCTTCGTAGTAACTAAATCTACTAATATGTTTCTGACCAGCTCGTCAAACCATAAGAGAATATAAGTTCCACGATAAAACGCAACGTCGCGGAAGATCGAAGAAGGCTTTAGGGATCACCACGAAAATTTCCTAGGTTCGTTCCTGCAATAATTCGATCTGTAGAAAGTATTTCTCTTTTCACCTCGCTGAACCACGAAGAAACGGAGATCCCACGAAAAAGTGGAACGGACGCGGAAGATCAAGGAGCGCGTTAGGGATGACTACGAGCGACTGGCCGCGTTCAACGTTTCGCTACACTTTCCGAAACGTTCTCGTCGTCTCTTTCCTTCGCTGTAACTCGTTCCTTCGTCGCACGTAGGGAAAAGGGGAGAAAGATACAAGGGTTGGTTGAACGTAAAAGACAGAGATAGAAGAGGGTAGCGAAGAACCGCCCCCGAATGAGCTCGTCGCGTAACAACCAACCCCATAGCGACGATAACGGGGATGAAGGCGGAGCTTGGGGTAACTTGGCCGACGGGGGTGGCTGGCTCGCCTCAGGGGTAACTACAAACACGTACTTACCGAACATTATGATCATACTCGAACTCGAGCCACGCACACAGAAAGGACTCCTGAATGAGTGAGGGAGACACGATAAACGTGCACTCAAGGAGACGGTGTTTTCCAAAATGATAAATTCTTTTTAAAAATGATCAAACGAGATTTGTGTTGGAATGGTTTTTCTGATTTTTTGCAAGAGTTATAATTTTGAAAAAATTTGGTTTTGTGATTATTAAACTGCAAACGTTTATACATTTATGAGTAGCATTGAAAACGCAAAAATACGCAGTATATACATGTAGTATACGAAAGTGTGTATGTAAAATACCTAAAATACAGTGCTCGTTGTAATATCTAATATGTAAAGCAATTTTATACTTGGGTTACGTTTTTTTAACTAACTTCATAGAAGTATAAACTCGCATTAAACCGACTCACATTACTGACCGCGGTAAGAAATTTAAAAGCAGAAAATATACAAAAATATGTGAAATATCTAAAATAAAATACTCGTTATAATATTCAATGCATGTCTATTAAAATATGAAATTATGTAAATATCCATGGTTTAATTGCGTAAAAGTCCATCTTCAAAAAATAAATACGAAAATCGTATTTCTCTTGGTGCTCTCAGATGTCCGTATGCAGAGCACGAGCAACCTTTCACGCTTAGTCGGAGCAATCATAACGGAATATCATTTTTTAACCATCGACTATACCCAGTGTGTTCACCGTAACGTCACTGGTGACATTAATAAAATAATGCAGTCACGGATTTCAGGACACTCGAATGCACGGGGCTGGTTGAGAGAAACCAAGGGGGATGTGAAACTGAGACGCGACCTTATGTTCGTACATCGTCGCTCTCGTCTCTCTTTCTAGGCGTGTCGAGCGTGAAAGGACGCGTGTCAGAGCGAGAAGGAATAATATAATTGGCAGGGGTCCGCAACAATATTTATTACACGTAGGGGTAGGAAAAATTCTAATGACCAACTGGGGTATAAACTGCACCAGCCTCTTTGCGGTTCGTTAAACGATATTTCGTTAGAGGGATCACGCTAGTTACTCGCAAAGATGCGCACTGACCTTTTTTCTATTCTTTTCCATGATTCTTGTTTTTCTTTTTATTCAGTTTTTAATACCTACTTATACAGTGGTTCGATAAAGTATTCGTAAACTTATCACGGAAAACTGTAATGTGTGCACTGTGCGTATTACGTGGAACATTTTGAAATTTCATTAGCATTATAACGAGACGCGACTGTCATGATTGCATTAGTAAAATTTGAAGCCAGTCTGAACATGTATATAGAAGTTGTATTAGGTGAAAAATTGATATGCGGTATAAATATAATAAATGCTAAAGATGGACTGGATACTGAGAGTTATTAATATTGGGGCTAATTGATCGTTTAAATGCTTTTATCATGTGTGCGAAAAATGTGTATACTTGCATTAAATAAGGTAAATGTTGGATAAGTGTAGGAAAATCGGGACACAAGCTGGGCCTATGCAAACATTTTCTCATACTTTAGATATTTTATATATTTTTGCACAACACATTCGTTCTATGGATTTTCGCATTTTCATAAAAATTCGTAATCTACCACTCTACAATCATAAATTTTCATTCTCTTAGGTCGCTAATAACCCGTGAAAACGATTCCTACGGTTTTAAATAATGGAAAAAGGAAAGTACAGTGGCAAATCAAACGTGTAGCTATAATTACGCACCAACAGTGCAGTCCATAAACCACCATTAACGCTTTGTATCCTTAAAAACGTATCCGAGCAACAGCGAATTACTCACAACGACTACCACTTATCTTCGGTATCGCGATTGGTTTTTAACAGCATCCAGCCGGATTTGATCGGTATCGTGAAACCCTCTGAAAGCCTCGTGTCTCGTACAAATCAGCCGCACGTTTAGCTGGTACAAGAAGCTGGCTTTAATACCCGACACACAGCCTCATCAAAGCGATCCTTTCAGTACCGATAGGCCACCAAGGGCTACAGTTAACCGTTCCATCTTCTTTTGTTCGGGACCTAGTTTGTGGTAGACTAGCCTCTACACGTTTACCAGTAAGTATCTATGTTTCACAAAACAGAAGATCAATTCGGTATAGTTTCATCGTCTGTGAAAGATATTTCTACCTATAATCGAGCGATTAACCCTCCTTTGACATTTTATGTTAAAATCTTGCTTTAGTTTCGAGATGAATATTGACAAAAATTTGAATATTTCACGATCTAAGGGTCGACGAAAGAAAACTTTCGAAATTATAAAGTTTCTATATTTGAGCGTCCCAGAAGCCAAATTAATTGATCATTAATCGATACTAAAAATACTACAAATAAGCAAAAGGAAAAAGGAAGAGAAACGAATAAATATCAAGATTACAAAATCGCCGTCTCTGCGTTAAAAAACAAAAGTCTGCATTTTTCTCCGATAAACTCTTCGAAAGTCTAAGATCTTTAAAAAGATGACTCTAAAAATATAGTAAAGCTACGTCATTCACAATTTTGTTCTCGTCTACTTGTACGTCGTACTTGCGATACAGCATTAGCATAACGAGTTTCGATTTCAAGATCGTTTGTTCGGAGGCGACGATGCGTGGCTAATTTCTGCACGAGGGTTGTACGACGTCACGAGACACGCAGGTTTCATAGTCAAAACGCCTTGTTACATATGGGAAACGTCGACGACTAGAGACACCATTTCAATCGTGTAACCGTGCAAGTATCGCTGCGGGCACGCTGGCATACTGCACAGTCAATTAGTTTAATAGGCCAACAGTTGTTACACGACTAGAGGAGGCAAGGGTGTCTCCCACGTCCACTGTCACGCCCCTGAAGAATCCTATTACCGCCAATTGATCGATTTATCCGCGAAATCCCTTGCATTCTCTTTGATTTCTTCACTTTCGCTTGTAATCAGAAACTAAGAACAATAGTTATTTTTTAAACTTTTACGCAAAAAGTTATTGAACAAAAATTAATTTCTATTTAATTTCATTATCGATGGAAATGAAGAATTTTTCGACCGCCGATAGCCGTTACCCGTGGTTAAAGTAATTTCTGTCATTCATAACGGCTACCAGTAACAGACAAAATTTTAGTGATTTTTAAGTCATTCCTGACCAAAATCATTTGAATCAAGATGCCAATTCTGCAACTCTTGAAATTTGCCATATAACCGTTATAAATTATATATATATATATATACAATATATAAATAAAAATATATATTATATATAATATGAATATAATATAAAGTAAAAGTATAAATTATACAGGATGGTTGGTAACTGATGGTACAAGCGGAAAGGGGGTGATTCTACGCGAAAAAAGAAGTCGAAAATGTAGAATAAAAATTTAAAAAATTTTTTTTTAATTTTTTTAAAAATCTACAGTGAGATCCGTTATAACGAGACGTGATAAAGTGCACGCGTACTGAGCGAAAATTCAAAGTCGATTTTCTCGAAAACAAAGCCTCAAACGAAAAATTTTTATTCTATATTTTCGACTTCTTTTTTCGCGTAGAATCACCCCCTTTCCGTTTGTATCACCAGTTACCAACCATCCTGTATATAATATAAATATCCCTGATTAAGGTATATTTCCGCAAGATAAAAAATGCCTCTCGCATATTCATATATTTCCATCTTACAAATCGAAAAAGCCAAATCCAAGAAATCCACGAGGTCGAGAAAATAGAGAGGAATCTCTGCAACGTGGAACTAACGCGAAAGGTCTACAGCATACGACAGAATACGTCTTAACAGGAAGCGAGATTTTAATTAAAGGGGAGACAGCAGAGGTTCGTTGCGCGCAAAGCGTTATGCATAATGTTATTCGGCGTATCTACTGTAATAAGTGTAATCCGCGCACCCCCGATCCTCTCGACACTAATAGTCCACGGATAATACAGATTATAACCCCCTTCCGTTCCTTCCCAATGAAACTACCCTTCGAGCTTGAAAGCCAAACCTGCTTGTCTGAACTGAACGTGTTTGCTGCTCGAATAGCAATCTGAAACAATTCCGAAGCAATCGTATAAGGTATCATCGTGGTCAGCACTCTTCCTCCTCTGAAATCGATTCGCGATTATTCGTCTGTTTCCACGATCGCGAATTTCTCTCTCTTCCGTGGCCAGATTGCATATAATGATTAGGGTTTACAAGATGATGCTTTCTTTGTCTTACCTTTCTTTTTTCATTTTTTGATAGATAGAAGTTCTTTATAAGTTTTGTTCTTTTTTTTATACTAATATTGATAGCGGTAAAAATTTGTTATATCGTACAGAGTAGAGTACGGTTATTGGAGTCAAAAAGATGTCCAAGTTAAACTAATCCAAGAAATTGATAATTCTAGCGACTAATTAACTCGCCTTCCTGGATTCCAACTTCTTTAGTTGTGTTCATGAAAATATGAATGTGTACAAAGGTCGTTGCACATAATAGATATTTCAAATAATATCTATGTGAATCTGACTTAAATGGCACTAATAAATAATGTGAGTGTTAATATTTTGACTAATTTAAACTATTAGTAGTTTACTAATTATGGTTAGGTTGCGTATAATTGCGTAATTTCAAAATATCCAATTCGGAAAGGTGCGTAATAGGAGAACACAGGGAGGCAACCCTCGGTTAAGTGTTAACTGTGCCAACAAACCCTGTTCCTTTCGCAACCCCTTACAACGTGGCAAAATACACGATGACCCTTTCCACCCTATGAACACTCGAACCTCAAGAGAGCTCGCCACTCAAACGATCGTAAACAAACTTCTGATCTCGTTTTAAACGTTTTCCACGCGTGCGAATCAACCGTCGACTAGCGAATCACTGTAAACATTTCCTTCTCCTTAAAATATGAACTTTATATCCGTACAGCAGGTTTCTTCCTTTTCGGGCTTGTTAAAAAAGCTATTTATATAGAAAACCTGTTTCATTTCGATTAAAGAATATTAAAGAAAAAAGTATAGGATATGTATTAAGTTGTTCGAAAAATATGTAATAAAATTTAAGGAAAAATACACAAAAAAAAAAAAATATAAAATGGAGGTAATAATATTCTATAGAAGAGAAAAGAGAAGACTTCGCATTTAACATTAATATTTACTTTTAGTAATTTAAATTTTACTTATATTTCAATCTAAATTTTTTAAAACGTAGTATTGTATGAAACACGAAGAAAGCACAATAGAAAAACTGAAAATATCTTTTAAATTAATCACATATTTTCACATACAAGTACTTCAGTGTCTCTTTCTAGAGAAAAAAGACTCATCGCTAATTTGGTATATTAAAAAAAAAATCTCTGAGAAATTAGAGCTATTAGAAATGAACTTCTTTTATTTGTATCTATTATGATAATAATAGCTTTTTAAATTATTTATTAGTAGAAGGTTTGTGAATTTGCGAGTAGAAACGAGTAATATCTTTACAGTATGATAACAAAGAATTAAGTTACGTAGTTTAAACTGCGTGATACTGTGCTATTGA
Organism: Bombus vosnesenskii; assembly: GCF_011952255.1. Classification (NCBI taxonomy): domain Eukaryota; kingdom Metazoa; phylum Arthropoda; class Insecta; order Hymenoptera; family Apidae; genus Bombus; species Bombus vosnesenskii. The sequence continues at coordinate 4,087,938 of NW_022882945.1, read as the reverse complement.
TCTGATCTAATGCATACCAAATTTTGTAAAAAGTAATTTCATGTGAAGTCCATAGTGTGGTCATCACTGATATAACATCTCTACACGACAATCGACGTAAGTTCATTCATGTTCTCATTTAATCATTCATAACAATCATTGAGCTAAATATGATAATAGAGTACGATAAAATTCATAATAATTTAATAAATACTGTAATTGCATTTGCTACGTGTACGTTTTATCATACTTGAAAATAATATAGGATAGAAGGAGAGTTTGGGAAAATAGTTAGCCGCAACTAGGCTAGGTATTTACTATTTCAAGGTTTTGTTCGTGGTTGCTCGTAAAGGCTATAATAGGTATCGTGTACAATAGAATATAACCATCGGTGGTAAATTATGTGGGGCACGTGTCCTGGCATAAGTATAAAGAGATTGAGCCAAGCTTTTGTTCGATCCGTTTTCGACGACGTCTCGAAAACGTGTCGAGTTGAGGCATGGACATAAACGTCTCAATAATGGCTTTATTATGCGCTCATTTATACACGTTTTCGGAGAAATATCAAATAAATATGCCTGCCAGGGGAATTTGTTATTTTCTTCTACAATACATATGTATTATAGGTTTATTTGAATATTTTGTTAATGCTCTTTGGATTCTTTGAATTTGCTTAATATCTTTTTATTTTATTTTATTTTTTTTTTTTTAGTATGTGACATATATAAATTGACGTGTATTATTTGTCATTAGAATAATATTAATTTGTGGAATTAAAAAACTTTTATTTTGTTTTGTCATAAATGCAAAAATTTATTTATAGAGTATTATATTAAATATGAAAATTGATAGAAATATTTAATATAAAAAAATGTTTTTCTCTACATTATATTGAAACAGATTTTGAAATATAAATTATACTTTACAAACGCTTTTCAGAAACATTCGTTTTATTAAAAATAAGACATGGTGTAATTTTCGATACATATAATATTTAGAAATTAAATATATGAAGCTGTTCGTTAACTTCTAATCAATATGACGCTGCAGAGTTTTTCTTTCATTGTCTCAAATTGATTGATATTGATGCGATGGCCTCCTGTCCTTTTTTTTCAAAATTCTTTGTCATGAGATGATACATTTTCATGTTATGGAGTTACCTGCTGTTTAAAACGAGAGCAACTAGCAATGATGTTGATAATTTGAATATGATACATATTTAATTTATTGCTGATACAAGATAATTTACCAATAGTTGTATATAATACTTCTGAATTTATCGACCGAAGGAAAAAATGCGTCTTATTGATTGAGTGTAGATAATTCAGATTTCGTTTGTGATCAGTCAATTTAAAAAAAATGATACGTAAATTAGTGCCACTGATTAAGAACAGAATAGGAGCGACATGTAATTTCGCCCCTATTCTTTCGCCCCCAACATTTTAGGGATTACCTGACTCTCTTACCGTTTTTATGTCAAATGCTACATTACCGATTTAGTGGTTTGAATTAAAACTAAAATCTTGTATGATACGCAACCCACGGTATTCTTACAATATTACACGGCGTCCCACGACGAATTATCAGTTCATAGCTTAATTGTTATAAATTAATAGTATAGATGTTATAAATTGATTATTTAAACTTTATAAATTAATGGCTTAAGTGTTATAAATTATTAGCGTGAATATTATAAATTAATAATTAAATAGTTAAGTTGTGCTGTACAGTCAAAACATTGACTAATTTTGTTAATGGTGATACCTGTTTGGTCGGTAAGTACCAGAAGCTAGTTTATCGCATATTGGTAAATATGTATTGTATCTAACGGTAACTTAATGGTGACATTTGCATAATACATTTGTACTCACAAATTAAACACATCAATTACATTTATTTTATATTTTACAATTTAACGATATTTTAAATAAATTGAATTAAAAAAAATTATTTTACATTCGTAGACTTTTATGCTTTATCGAGCTCAGTCGATAAGTACCATAAGACGTAAGTGATTTGTTCTTAGTACTTGGTCAAGAGATGTATCTACAATAATACACACTTAGTTTCCTAATTATGAAGTTTGTTAAGAATGAACGCATTAGGGGTTAATAAAAGTACAAAATAAATGTTTTTAAAAATATTGTACATATTTTTTCTGTGTTCTCTTTACGCTGATTACATATTTGACACAAAATTTGACAGTGTTTCTCGAATCAGGAACAGTATCATAACCACCTTTTACCGGCCGAATTAACAAGATAAAGGAATAACAATTCCATCATTGCTAGAGGAATGTTTCTACATATTCTCATAACGATAACCTGAGAAATATGTTTTTCGAATTTTGAAACAAGTGTGTTATATCCATTTGTAGAAAGAAAGACCAATCAGAACTGTGCGTTCCTTGTAATTGTCTACATTACTACATTATCTTCGACATCTCTTCTTTGCCATCAATGAATACAGATCTGGTAAGATAAATCGGAAAAGGTCTAGATCGTTTATTGCAAGGTGGTAATGACTGTTTTGACAGCGGCTCGCTCTTCGACCATCATAAACCGTTCTGAACGATGCCTCTTCCAGCCCCATTGTCGTCGACACCGATTGGAATCAATATTTACACTCAAGCCCGTGTAAGCCATGGATTACCAGAGGCTCAACCGATCCTTCCAACCCTTTTTTGATTGAGTCAGCACAGTCAGCGACCGTTCACTGAGAAATTTTGCTTGAAAAGGGTCCCGTACACGATTTCGTTGTTAAACAGTCTTTTTCGAAGCAACTCAAAACTGTGTGTTTCGGTCGAGGCCAGTTTAAGCGATATATCAAGTAGTCTTTTTCAAAAGTACTCAAAACGATCAAAGGCCACTCCTATGCTTTTGAACGATTTTTCACGCCTTTGAAAAAGGGTCCTCAATCCAGGAGTTAGGTTAGGTCCTCTCATGGTTGGGTATTTATACGGGGCGAACATCGAACAATATGAAATTTCGTCGATCGTTATTGTAGCGTGTTCAACTGGATGACGATCGTGATGCATCGGTGCACGCGCGTGAAAGCTGCCCTATTCGAGCCATGGATAATTCGGAATTGGATTATCGCGGCCGATCTGGGAATCTACGGTCGTTCTTTAATCAAATAGGTGTAAGGTAGAGAGAATGACGCTGGTTTGTTTCTTTCGAGTGGAAAGATGGGAACAGAGATTTTTGGAATTTGTATTTGAAGCTGTCTCGTGTTGAAATTTTAGCTGATATTTTTAATTGGTCACTAATACTTTATAATAGAAAATACTTTATAGTTGCTTCAATAGTTTATTACATAACAATAGATAAAAATCTAGATACAATTACAAACAAATATCACATACTTTTAGCAGCCACGCGCAGATAATGGATGAGTAATTTCTTCTAAAAACTATATAAATCGTTTCTCACAAAACTTACTGTCTAACAAAATTTCCCGCGTTAAAACTTAAACAAAATATTCCTCGCCGCTGTAAACGCTTCGAAAATCACAAAGAATTTCTTTCGCAAGATGCAAATACAATTTGTACAAATACATAACCACTATACCTCACTGCCAAACCTCTAAAAACACTCTTGAAAAATACAATAGAAAATAAAGAAGCGTAAGAAAAGTTCTCATCTACCTTTGATCATATCAACCTCCACGCTATTACCATTCATCTGCATCGGCACATCCACGTTAATCGGCGCGCCAGTGAAACTTATCCTCGCTTTCGGCGCAAGTCCGGTGAACTCCGGAAGATTCTCCATTTCGTACATCTGCATGTGTTGAGCGAAAGAATCTGCGTGAAGTCGCGTCGCCATTATTCCGAATCCTTTCGGAATCAGAGATAAAACGTAACGATTATTTTTACAATTTTTACGGGAACATCATCGAGTAAATGTTAATTTTCGTTTAAATGGAAAATAACAGTTTAAGTGGCAGAATATCGGCTAAGTTACCGTAAAGATGATAGATAGATAGAAATGAAAATGAAATACTTTGTATTTCTTTCGAGCGAAGTGTTTCTTTCCCTACGGTATAAGTGTGATGTTCGCACTACGGTAATTTTCGACCGTTAATGGCTAATTTAGATTATAATGATTGCGATGCTTGCCTTCAACGAGAGCTAAGAAGATGCCACCAACGGTAGCGCTGCCTATCATCGATACAAATCCGGTTCTCGCGGCCAAAACGCCTCCAGTCAGCGCTCCGCTTAATATGGAATTCCACGGGTCTTCTTTACGACGACAGCGGATCAAGGTGCACTCGATAGCAGAGAAAAGGCCGCCCCAAACAGCAAAGTTGCCGGAGATTTGAGGAACACGGTTTTTTACTGTCGTTAGGCCGCCGTGGAGGCGTCGTTGGAATCCCGATGGTGCGTTTCGGAAACCGATGGCGCTCTGCTTGAAGAGAAAAATGATTAGCTCTCAGTTGGTATACTGCATGCATCATTGGACAAAATTAAATGAACAAAAGTAACACATATATCCATTCTAGAAGCGACCGCGCTTTAAAGATTTTAAGGTTGCAGTTATTCTTTTAAATAGATTTATACAAGGTTTTGTATAGATTAATCGATGCGTGCTTTGATTCTTTAAAAGAAAATAATAGTATACTTGTATCTAGAAATGTGTAGCTTATATTTTTAGAATTTCATCAAATGGAGCGAAAGACAAGGAAAATATAAACAAAAAAGCATTGCGTTATCCCTCCTCCTCTTTCGTGTTTGTAATGTTTTATAATTCTTCTTTTACCTTCTCTTTCTTTTCTTTTCTACTGTCCTTAAATATATTTTCATTCATTTTTACATTACATTTTCAAACTGGTTTTAAATTCTGCTAATAATCACGTCAGTAATGACTCATAATACTGTTAATGAAATTTCAGGATATATTATATACCACACGCATAATATACACATATAAGAATCCTGTGGTAAGCGTTCAAATAGTCAGTGAGCAACTGTATATGTATAAATGACTTACTTGAAAAAGTGTGCCACAAATGGCGCCCATGGTGAAGGCACCTCCGCAATCGTCCACTATTCTCCAGGGACACGGTTCGCGATTATATTCCATGTTGTCAATTACTTACAAGTTGTCTTTGAGACAATAATGGTAAGCATAACCGATCAGTACTATTCTTAACAATATTTCTTCATAAATTTATCGCTCATGGTTTTACCTTGATTACGTCTGTAACGCTACGTATTATAAACCAAAGTCTATTCACAAGTCTTCTTATAATGGTTGTAAAAAGAGTATTAATATAATCGTAAAATATTTTTACAAGATTATCGTGAAGTTAGTCTACTATCGTAAATCACTTGAAACTACTAATGAATGTTATCGATTTCTACCGGCTATTAATTTGCATATACATATATATATATATATATATATATATATATATATATATATATATATATATATATATAATATTAATATAATAATAATAATAATAATATTATTATTATTATTATTATTATTATATTATATATTAATATTATATACATGTTAATGTAGAGTTGAAGATACGTAGACAGCATCAGGTCCTATATTTCATTTTCATAAAATTTTTCTTTGTTATATGAAAGTTCTACCAAACAATATGGAATTTAATATACTTTGACCTAATTAATTAGTACGTAAATGTTACAATAAATACAACGACGTGTCGACATCTTTTGTAGTCATCGTAAACCTTCCCATGATAAGCAGATGAAATTTATTTTATCCATTAAACGTTATAACAAGCGTTACCTTTACTTTGAATGTTTTATATAGTTTTGCATATTCTATGTATTCCCGCAAAAATCCGCTATCTGATAACAAGTGCCCGAATACTTTTATGAGCCATAATATTTTCACGTAACACTTGTTCGGTAGAACTTGGCTTACTCAACGAAGGGGTTAAGTTTGGTAAAAGCTCAGCAGGGAACAAATAATACGTGAGCATCCTAAGTGAATAATAAACATCTCAGTGGGGTTAGACACTCGGGGTTGCGCGTTTAAGGTGGCCATATTGGTCTCTTAGCCTCCGGCCTCGGTTCTTATTTATCCGACTAGCGTTCATCGTGGCGACCCTTCTCGTACAAATGATTATTCGGCTATTATACGATGATTACCCAATGGTACGTGGGTGTAACACGAGAAATAAGTGTGCAGTTTCATGTCGCCACGGGGTCCAATGACAGACTGAATAAATCCATCGAGTGTTACCGCGTATTTAACGCCGCGAAACACATGTTCGTACATCTGTACGTATAAGTATTCTTTTCGGTGTCGCTTCCCTCCAGTTGCTTTCGTAAATAATTATTCTTGATTCGTAATATTGTCCTTAACTTATTAACGTAATTTGACTGGACTTTCTCTTTCAACGATAAAACGAGATATATATGAGCTATAGTTAATATTGACCAACAATTAATTCGTTTTAATTTCGGTAAAGACCGAAGAAGATCATTTAAAGTTATCTGAAGATACGTGAAAAAAGCATAGTACATATACATACAGTACATACGCAAAACTTATCTATTTGAAACACCTAATTAATTTAATCGTTTCACAATTCAAAATTTCGCTACAATTTCAAGTAGATATATAGAATAAGGATTGTCCGAAGAAGGAAAGCGCAGTACATGTGCGCGTGCATGGCCAGGCTTTCCTCTACTCTTTTTCAAATTGAATCTCACGAGCCGACGTGGTTTATGGCATGCAAATTGGGTTCGACCTCCTCCTCTGCTACCCTTTCTGCCAAATCCTAATCCAATCCGCTTCTGCGTAAAGTCTACCTACCCTACACTTTTGTACGAAACACCAACCTGAAGAGCATAAGCACCTTACCACCAACCTTCACATGCCAACTGTTTCCACGAATTTTTCGTATTTTGACGTCATTTGTACCGCTGCTCTTCAATCATAACTTTGCATCGGAATGCTCGCATAGAAATGCATTTTCGAATTATTTCTATGTAATAAGATAAATTTATACAAATATTTCAATTCACTTACTTTCGTTTATTTTTCTTTTTCTTATCTTTTGCGAGAAAAACGTAAATATTACACGCATCCTGTTATCCGATCGCTATACATACTAGTACTATCTACTGTTCTTTTTATAAAAATTCCTAGTTCAGTTTCAATACTTTTCGTACAAAAGTATACAAATTCTTATGTGCAAACAAATATAAGAATATTCCATTTCACAACAGAAATGAAAAATCGCGAAACAACCAACGAATTCCGAAAAAGGATGAAGCTAACAATAAGAATCTATAAGGGATAACGAACAAAGGAATCTATATGACAATAAGGAATAATAATTTGCAGTAGACATCGGGATATCAAGATCGAGAGACATCGATATTATCGGACAGCTGTCGCGTGGCGTGGTGGTTGTCTCCGTGGCCGGAGTCGGCAACAAAGGGGATCCCCTGTTTTGTTAATCGTTCTCCATAATGGAAACTGAAAGGGGTCCTTGTGACGAGTCGCGACGTAACGTTAAATATGTACGTGTAAACGGTCGTATCGCGGGGTGCGGCCAAACCACGCATAGTATTCTTTGTAATGGAATATGAGATTGAAGTATTAGGTATAACATGAAGTATTAGCGATTAAATGACTGGTGGATTTGTGTGGACGAGCACGAGGTTATCGATGAAGATATCGAGAATAATAGAAAACGCAAACTTTTTTACTGAGACCTATATCAATCCTATAAATAGTATCGTTACATTATCGATGACTGTAATAATTTACGTTTGATTACTAAAATATAATTCTGTTCTGTGCTCTAGACTCTCCGTGATAAAGATCTTGACATAAGATTTAAAGGTTTTACCGTAAATATTAATATTGTGATATTAATTATAACACAAACAGAGAGACGTTTAATTAAGGAATCGATGGGAAATCATGTGAAACAATAATTCGCTTCGTGATTTACGTGTGTGGAGACACGGCACCCCATTTCTAACTTAACCAACCGCTTAAGCACCTCGCACGAACGACAAAGGGGTTTCATCCCCGAAACTCCTGGACGTACTGATAGATTACACAAATGCTCTTTGCGGGAACAACATCGGGAGGGTTGCAACATCAACGGGATCCCATCGACAGCGGTTACCCTAAAATATTCATTCGAAACTTCGCTGACGTTGGCGACATTTGGACGTTAACCATGACGGTAGAGTGGCTTTGATCTTGTATTCCTGATTGTCGATCGGAAAGAACCGTGATTTTTTCAAATCCCCTGCATCGATCTTTTTGATAGCTAATCGTCCATCTTAATATTTATGTCGACTATAATAATATGTCGAGTTCTGTTATCAAACGCTGTTAGTAGAAATAATTCGTGTCTTGAGATTAATATTATTTCGAACAGGCTCTATTTCGAGAGTGACTGTCAATTGATATCGTTTATTTTTAACGACCTACATTTTTAAAAAACGATTGTTAATTAGCATTATTTTTAACAATGTTACGTGAAACTCGTGGCGGACCATGAAATTGTTATTTTCTACAGACTTTGGCTATGTACGTTGACACGGTTCACTAACTGAAGCCTCTGCTATGGTCCGTATTTAGAGAACCTAGGAAAACACTCGACTTGTTGCAACAGCCGTCCACAACCCTGTCTATGTTTCAGATCGTTCTGAATGCCATTGTGTTCCTGGGCCTGGTCCACTAATAATAACGTGTATCTACGCCGACGGTATCATGATTCTTTCGAATAAGCAGCTCTTCGTTTCACAGAATCAGGGCTACGCACATTTTATTTGAAATGAAGATAATATGGAAGCTAAGTACAAAACTGTGTTGCTTAAGGTTCTAAGTCTATAAAGTAACTTTTTCTTTTTTATGAAACAAATTGCGTAATCAATATTATATCTATTAAATTTCTTCGAAATGAGCGTAAACTAAAAACGAATTCAAAAGAGAAACTTAATGATTCGCTGTAGCCTTTTTGTACGTATTTTGCAATAAATTATTATTGACAAACATTTCGACAGAGTGAAAAGTAGTCGCTAAATGCTCGCTGGCTTTTTTTTAAATTAGTTGTGGATGGTTATGGGTTTCCTCTGCGGAGCAACAACCTCATGTAAAGATGAATGTGTCATGCTTGGAAATGAAAGCAAATTACCGTCGTCTTCAAATTGAAAATGATTGCTACTCTACAGATGAGTATTAGTTTCTTGCGGATAGTCTTGGAAATAATTTCGGGATAATTAGAAATTGCTAGGATTGCACGCTACTAGGAGAATTTTTTGAATTTAATAAGAGATTTTGTTGCGTGGTTATTTAGAATTAGTATGTGGAAGATATCGTACGATGGTTTTAACCATTTCTTAGATAACGCACGTTTTTATACAAACTTAAGCCTTCAAATATTACGCTTGTCGCTGTACTTCCAATATTCTATATAATTTCGCACCTTCTAATTTTCCAGAAATGTATAAACATCCGCGAGCTAATCATATTAAATTTGCAAATAAGAAGGAACAAATTTTATTTATGTTATTAACGGTCGATGAATTTTTTTGGAACCCTTTTTACGCTTTGTTTCCGCTGATCCGAGAAACTTAAAATTTGAATCAGTTAAAATCCAAAAAGGGGGACGAACCAACACCTCCGACCACGTTTAAATCAAAATTTTCGCGCGGGGGCGCGCCAGAGCCCAAGCGGAAGTCCTCGAGATCTCTCGAACCACCTTCTTGATTTCGTTGTCGACGATGTCCACTGAAACGTGACCGCTTGGCCGTGTAACAGGATTAGAGGAAGGGGAACAGATTAAATTTCGAGATATTTAGCCGGACCGCTGCACCCGTCTACTCTTTCTGTTAGTATGGCAATGTCCATCGGAGGGAATAGTAGGATTTTCGGCAATATTTTGGGTGTTTAGCCTTTGTCGCGGGACACTGACCATTGTCGCGTGAAACGATGGGCGTGGAGTTGCCGCGTGAAAAGAGGAACCGGCCACCTTCTTCTGTTCTTCCCCTCCATTCTCTTCGCCCGTGTCCCTTACGCGCCTCTTTTTCGAACCACAAAGGGCCTGTGGCCCGATACTTAATTTGCGCTGCACGCGTTCCGATGACTCTCGAATTTGCCATACTTTTGTGGCCTCTTCGAACGTTTGAGTTCTATGGCGTTGGGCTGATTGTCGAGGAAGCGGTCTTTGAATTGTAATGTTGGTATAGTACTATGGGCAGCCTGGTGAAATGTGGAAGCCATCAACACTTGTATAGTGCATTTTCACCTCTTACAGTGCTGCATTTGAGAAATAGTTTTCATATATAGAATACTTTCGAAACTTTATACATATTTATGTTTATCCGACGTTCGATTCAGAAAGTGGGATAATTCGAAAAACGCGTTGTTCGAATTGTCACTGTAAGGATGTTACAGAGGCAACAATACGACTGATTATGAAAATTTTACTCTTTTATCTTCGTAATTTGGTCGGTGAAGGATGGTTATGACACTCTTCTTGTGTGTGATTCGACTGAGTGCGTGCAATTTTATATAGGATACCTCTATCGATTGACTTGATAGCGAAAACCTTCACGTATTATCGTAATTTAAAATAATAATTTTTGAATTTCGCAAAGTTTGAGAAGGCTTTCTCCATATCATTAAATAATCATTTTCCAAATATTTTGAGTGTAACGTTTAAATTTGACCAGAAACTTTATTCTTTCCTTGAAGCATTCACCCTCGAAAACTCTATCACGTCTATCGCGTCTCGTTAAATCTCGAAAGGCCACAGATGTAAACAGAAATGGCATCCCGTGGAGCGATTCCCTTCTTCCTTCGCTTCCGCTTTCAAGTGGCGATTCGTTATTTCATCGTTGCGCGCGTCATCGCCTTCTCGAGGGTACTCCGTGTTCTCGAGTGCTTCACTCTCGACAGTTTCACGCCTTGAAAACGAACTACTAATCGATGTTAATAGCGTTTCTTTCGGGATTTTTCGAGTACACGTGCTGGCAGTTTCGCTTTCTTCAAGTTGTTTGGTAAATATCTGTATTGATCGTTGAAGGGTTAAAGGATTTTAACAGATGAAATTTCTTTCGGAGATTGGGTTGGGCTGCAGAGATTAAAAATGATATTATAGAAGGACTCGTTACAAAGCGGCAGATACGTTCCGATGTGTGTAATTAGACTACAGATTTATGTAAATTCATATTTTTAAGTTGTGTAAGGTATTATTTCACGTGCTAAGTCCTATAAACGGTACTATACTTCAAATATTTGATGTATCTTTGCACAACATGTGCATTTTTCTACCTTCAAATTTTCACTAAACGCATAAAAATCCGCGGTTGATATATGTATAATATAACATGTAACACACACCCATATATATACCAAGTATACATTAGATATAACATGTTACGAGTAAAACACTTCAAAATCCATTAAACTCCCATACAACTTGTCACAATTTGCCACATAACCATTTACCTACATTATCCCCGAAAGAAGATCCAAGAATCTCGTGAAATCTCATGCTGGGAAACAGGGAAGCCCCCGACGGGACTAGCACGATAGAGTTTATAAATTATGAATATTTAAGCAGAGAGCGAGACAGCGAGCGCAGCGTTCCCTGAAACGATATTTTCCTATCTCGGTGCAATAACGTCGCGCAATGTAAAAGGGATGCTTAGGAAACAGGATGGTACACGTCACTAAAACGGTAGCATCCCTTTGAGAGCCAGCGTCAAAGCTAATGGACCTTCTCTCTTCTCCACAAGGTTCTATCATGTTTCTCTTCGCCTCTTGTACCGTTTTCTCTCTTCCTTTTCTCTTCGGTACACAGGGTGTTCCAGTAATCGTCGTAGAATCGACAAGGGGCCAACTCAACGTGAAGAAATACACCGAAGACATAGAATACAATTTCTTCATACGGCGCTTCGTTGTCGAGAAAATCGAATTTGAAAATTTATTTAGTGCAAGGGAATTTGGATATGGGTAATAGTGCATAATCGACGAGAGCTTGTTAGGTGCGGAAAGACAAGAGAGACGAACGAATCGTTGTATGGGTATGTGTGCAATGTAAATGTATATGTAAATGTAAAGTTCACCTGCCCTGTGCCGCGAGGCTGAAAATTGAGTAAACTTGACTAATTGGCAGGAGGTTATTCTAAATGCCAAAATAGGCGAAAAACGTGGAGTAACATTCTCCCGTTTGGGGCTTCATTTTCAAGATAATAGAGTTTGGACGTGTTTAGCTAAGAATTGACACAGAATTATACCTGATTAATTTTCAAATTTCATTCTCTTCGTAAACGAAGTGTCCTATGAAACGTTTGATTCTACCTTGTTAGACTTACTTTCACCGGAAGAGTAACCTCTTCTCAATTATTCATTTCTATCCAGTCCGGAACTAGCCAAGTCTAAGTATGCTTTCAAACTTGATTTTCTCGAAAACGAAACGTCAAGTGAAAAAAACTATTCTACATCTTCGACTTACCTTTTGTATAGAACTACCCCTGTCTTATATTTGTATCATCAATACTAAAACATCCTGTATTCTCTATATGGTTCTTCATTTTCTAGGATGGCTCTCTCTCTTTCTCTCTCTCTCTCTCGTTATAAAGGGCGTCACGGGCGCCGAGGCCAGAAGCCCTGCTAATGTTTAGTACCAGTTGATTGCAAGCTCGTTAGAATATGCATAAAGCACCGTTGTTAAATGCTCTTTCTCTTTGCGTGGTGTGCTGGAGTGAATTTAATGGATGCGTGGTGCTACTCCTGAGCCGTGTCTGAGCACGCGTGCAGCCGCAGAAATGTTGCTGGTGTCGCTCGATTTGGTTCAGAGTAGGATTTTCAGCGGAATGGAGGGTGTGAGAGGGGGTGAAGTTAATTATGCGAAGGGAGGATGGTGGTTGTATGGGAAATAATATCTGTAGTTATAAGACGTTAAAGGGAATTGGAATATTGTTCGGGAGAATTGAATGGGTTGCGAGGAGGATGAGATGGAAAATGGGAGTTTAAGGAGGAAGTTGTACCTAGTATAGCTTTGTGAAATATCTGCTTGCCTCGAGACATTCAAAAGTGCTAGAACATCTCCTGTTTTTAGTGAAACTTTGAACAAACACTTTTTAATAAAATTGCTGGTATACTTGCTTTACCGTAGAAAATATCAAGTTGAACGAATCATGAAAACATAATACATCTATAATATTTCCTAGTTTTCCAACAAATACATATAACTGTTTCGTGAGTTTGATGCGTTCTGTTAGCCAATCTGACTGGTATCGCAATGGTATGTAAACTATTTAAAGTTTAGTATTATTTACATCCCATTTCTTTTATTCACAGAAACACGAATTCATAGTAAAAATTTGTAGTTTAGTTAGAATGATACACTAACTATACTTTCAATTCTAAGTAGAATACTATGTATTGAATTTAATTCACGCGTTGTTATTTGGATTCTCAACGATTTCAAAAGCTCGTTTCCGTTGCCTGGAAATCTTCAAGTTTGGTTTATCGGATCCTACGTTTTCGCGAGCGTTTAGAGGGAGTTTGAAAACCGATTAGGAGTGTATTTTGAAGCATCAAAACTAACAGATACCTTGTGCAGTCCGGCTACACGAAACTCGACCGCCCATGCCTCGAAGTTGCTTGGTCGCCTCTCTACCACGACATTTATTAACCTTGCCATCGAAGTTATTCAGTATCTATCTGTTCTGCCCCTGGATTACATACCTGGAGTATTGGCAAAGCAGAGATTAACGACTTACGTGGTTTAACGAAGTTACAAATAGCTCACTATCGAACGATAAAATTCATTGTCCCAAATCGTGTTCCATTATATTCCAGATTTTAAATGATATAATTGTGTGATTTATTTAGAAATTGTCCAAGATAAAGAGAAAAATAGGTGTTTATGATACTTGTATTATAGCACTATAAAGGAGAACGACATTCTTATGCAGTCAGTTAAATACATCCTTGAAATATAAAATATTACAACAAAGACATTAGAGTACGAAATTTTCTGACGTATCAAGATACATATTATTAAGATGTTACACAATTTATCCGCTTTTAGTTTTATTAAGGAAAAGAAAGCTTCGTAATGTCTAATGTAATTTTATGCCGAAATTTTCGTGAGCTCAATGTTTGAACTTTTTTAATATTTGTATTCTGTATTATGTTATTCGTATCTGATTTGCAATAGTTCCAACATACGCTTATTTCGAAATAAGTAGAAATACTTATCGAAAGAATGCTTACTTAAATATCGCCCTAATATGCTCTGTCTAGAAAAGTACCAACATACTCTATGCGGAAAAAATAAATTAAAGGAAGAACACGAATCGGCAACAACCGCGAGGAAAGAAATGGGAGAAGCTGTCAATCGAGCGCCATACATCTGCCACTTACCCGACCTCGATCGTTACAGTACCTTTTTTCCCACAATGACGCTCCATTTCGTCACAATTATCGCCATTATTCGCCGCGAGAAGAGCATTTTAGCCACGCTACACAATGGACCGGTATCTATATACATTCAGCCGATGCTTGCTATATCTACACTTAGCTAACACACATACACGCGCGCGCGCGCATAAGAATTGTTCGCATACGCATCGCGCGAGTTGGAGCTGAAGCAAGGGCAAAAATCGAGCGGCGATCTTCTTTCGTGGATCGTCTCTCGTTTTATTGTGTTTTGACAGCAGGTTTCGTGTGGCCACCGTTGCTTTCTTCACGACAAATGATACTGTTTCCTTGGCTACTGCCTTGAGATTTTATCCGAACGAGTTTTTTTGCCGCGAAAATAGCAATAAGGACACTTGAATGACTCCTATTTCACAATCGTATCTGATCGGTCCTAATATAGAGTTACTGGAACATCGGGATGAGATAAATGGGATGTTGGATTTGTTAACAAATTCTTCCTTTCGTGAAGTAGGTTTTGTCGCGAAGGTAAACGGTGACAGTTCGCTGTTTGAACGAATGACCATTCTTCGTTAAATTCCGATTTCATTCGATGCATATGCTGCTTCCAATTGACACGAGCCGGTATTTCCGTGGACGATACATGGAAACGGAAGAACGCGGGAACGCGACAGTAGTAGGGGCGATATCAACGAATCATGAAGAGGTAGGGGGCAGTGAAGGGGGCAGAAGGGTGAAACGAGGGTCGCGGAGGGGCGCGAAACTGTTATTTGCAATGAAACGCAACAATTGCAATCGGAGTCGATGCACGCCGTGTCAGCGTGTTCTGTAAACGCGCCATATTGCAGCTGGGCCGCTCGTGAAAAATAGTGTTTTTGTGCAAGCCGAAACGGCAGATATGAAACCAGCATGGCGGATGCTTACAAATAGTTGCAGGGCGGCGCCTCCATATAAATGCGCGTACCGGTTCATTTTTCTCTCTCTTTCTGCGCCTCTCTCTCTTTTTCTTTCTCTCTCTCTCTCTCTCTTTCTCTCTCTCTAGTTCTGTGTCTTTTGTTGTAACGTTCGTATGTAAAGACGAAAAGGACTCTGTGAATGAGGGACCGTGTTCGTTGCTACGGGTAAGTGGAGGGAATTCTGAAAAGTGGCCCTCCCCTTTTTGAATTAGGTACCTAACACAGTGATTAAATAGGTGATTTGGAAGTTGGAAGTTTGGTCGAAGTTATGAAGCAATGATTTCTCTGCTGGGAATACGGGAATCGATTAAAATTTGTTCGTCACGGTATACAAGTAGGTACCCTCTCGGATATTCAGCAATCATAAATATACGAATACATTTCATATAATATGGAATCGTTGTTATCTGCACGTACAGTGGTGTGAAAAGTTATCATCTAAATAGATTCTTCGCTTTATATTATATTCCAAAAGTGATACCTAACAAAATTTTAACTAACATTAAGTATGGGAAACATACGTAATCGTATTCATCAAATTCTAGATCTATCAGTTTTTCACTTAGGTACGAAACAAATTATGTAATCATAATTGTATTTATCAAATGTCTTCATAATGAACATGAAGTAACAAAAATAGAAGACTACAGTGCAGTCGTCATATTCTCATTCGCAACAGCTTATTTACTATAATTATTACTATTTATTATTTAATATTTTCGCAATTCATTTGTTAATTTACATTAATATTACATGGTGCAAATATATTATTACAATATTACGCAGCAAAATCAACTTCGAGTGATTACTTACAGACTCGACTTTTTGTTACAATTACGGAGGAAAGGAAAAAAGTACCTTTGCCATTAGTAAGAATTGTGTAATGAAACACTCCCTAGTTGAGTATGAAAATTAATACATAAGTAAAGAATGTTACGTGTTCAGATTCGTTCTAAAGGAACGGAAGTAACAACGTGTGAAGGGAAGAAAGTGTTTCTGAACAGGTAGGTACTTCCGTACCTATAAGAAATGTTCTTGGTTTAGAAACTATCTTAGTTTCTACTACAGTTTTAAGAACCATATAAAAACATTTATTACAATTTCATGCAGCTGATTATAATCACGATAATATTCGGTAGTTTTTCATAGCAAATGTAGAAAGTTGACAAATTTCGACAAGTCGAAAATTATAATCAGACTGTGGAAATTTATACAAATTCATATTTTTATGAACTTAGTTGAAGCAATTATATTTGTTTCACACCTGTAGTTTTCTTTAATTCGCAATAACGATAGAGTCACATCGTACATTAGCTTCATGCTACAACCTAAATTCCTTGTATAGTAAAAATCTATCACAATACCAGTCACTCACATAATTTCATCCAAACCGAAACCTTTTCCCACGACATAATCGTACAACAAAACTTCGCTGCTCACCCGCACAATATATCGTAACTAGATCGCGGATTTTTACGAATTTATGAAAAATTTAAAATCGCAAAATTGCAGGGAACGCGTACAGTGCGCTAAAATGTGTAAAATATTCATGGTACAGTACTGGCTACAATATCTATTACATGAATTAATCATGTCGCTACAAAGCTAATTATAGTTTCTTTCTTCCTTCTTTTATTATTAACAAGACATTATTCTAACTTACGACTTTATCAATGAAATAATATGCGTGGTTCCTGTTGAAATTCTTTCTTTTTTTTTGGACCATAACAATATCAAATAAATCTTGACGGCTGTCTTGAGTGAATTTCGTGTCAGGAGTGTCACCAGTCAGAACGGCGGTATGTAATAAGGAACAAAGGAGGACAGTGTAATAACCGGAAGTATACTTACCCCATACTTGGGTCCTTTGCTACTCAAAACACATCGTCTCGTCTCTCCAGCTGGACTTCGATCGCCGGCAATGATATCGAGCTTCGTATCGAAAGATAAGAGAACCGGGCAGCATCGGCGAGTCGCGCCGCCGCTCCCGCAACAGATACGAAGCTCAGGATCAATATCCATGGTGGTAGGTGTGGCGGGATGGCAGAGGGTTCCATCTTCGACCGTCCTCTCTGTGCTTATTGGTCGGAGGATCGTTTCACGGGTTCAGGTCTCGGCATACAAAGCCCGCACTCTATTCCGGGTAAACGGGCGGAGCTTGTCGTCTCTCCCCCAGCACCTAGTGGGGAGAAGCCATCGGTGCTCTCCTGGCAGACGGCCGAATCGTAAATCATGACCAGTCGGTCGCTCGGAGCGCATCGTGACAAACAGCCTGAAAACCTATGGAAAACATCGGCCGCGATCGATCCACACTCCGTACCGATCTCTAATTTCGTTTTTCACTTGCTCCAATACCACTGTGCTCCGTCGAACTCAAGCTCAAAATTCATTCGTGCTTGCGACGTTACGAACTATCGTACCAGTGACACCTATTAAATGTAAAGATATTTCATAAGAATTCCCGTTATCGACATATCAATTGTTATTAAGACACTGAATGAAGACTGTGAAGTTTCATGATTGTGGTAGTGATCTAGGATCCTAGACAATTGGTTTCTCAAGAAACGACCATGTGCAGCAACGAGAGCCCACCGCCGGCCAAGGAGCCTCTAGCCGTCGGTCTGGGCAACCCCATGACAGGCTTCTTGCCTGGACTGGAACACTATAGACTTCAATTGTACCATTACGCAATGGCTGAGAGACTGAGGCTGGCTCAGCAGCTGCATCCCCAACATCCAGGCGTGGGGCATCCTCCATCCAGTGCTCCAACACATTTAGGGATGGGTCCAGGATTTCCTGCGCCGCTACCATTATATCCGGCTGCAGCGGCTGCTGCCGGATATCCCAGTCGGTTAGCTCTGTCCATGGCTCTTCTTCATCCTCATCATCAGCGTATACCGGAAGAGCCCAAACCTCAACATAGTTACATTGGCCTTATCGCTATGGCGATCTTATCTTCGCCAGAGAAAAAACTCGTGCTATCGGACATCTACCAACATATATTAGAACATTATCCTTACTTTAGAACACGAGGACCAGGCTGGAGGAACTCAATAAGACACAATTTGTCACTGAACGACTGTTTCGTTAAATCAGGAAGAAGTGCTAATGGAAAAGGTCATTATTGGGCTATACATCCAGCGAATCTAGAAGACTTTCGACGGGGAGATTTCAGGAGGCGCAAGGCTCAAAGGAAGGTGAGAAGGCACATGGGTTTAGCCGTCGACGAGGAGCCAGATAGTCCAAGCCCACCTCCGTTACCAGCCACACCACCTCCTCCAGCTACTTTAGGACCCCCAGTGGCTTCTCAGCCCATGCCGGGAATCTGGACGCCACATCACCATCATCCACACCATCAACAGCAACAACAACAGCAACAAACGTTCCAGAGTCAAACTCTGAGGCAGTCATCGACTTTTCAACCTTCGAGGAAGAGACAGTTCGACGTCGCGAGTCTCCTTGCGCCTGATGACCAGCATCAGATAGAGTCCGATCTCAGGCCACAGAAGGCAAGGAGGTTTAGTTGCAGTGAGGATGAGTTACATGATCTTCAGGAGCCTGATCAGGATGAGGAGGATGTTGATGTGGATGTTGTGGCTGAGACAAATACTCTGCCGTCGCCCAACACGCCGTCGGCCAGTCCTGAGGCTAAGGTCATCTCGACGGCTGGTCACTGGTCCAACCAGGGCATTCAAAGTGGGCAGATTTCGGGACTTCATATTCAGAGCCATCTGCAAGCGAGGAATTATTACGTGCCGGCGACCTCCAGCAATGGGTCCAACGTTTAATGGAAGATTTCGCGTTTATTACTCGAGTTATTTCTGGTTCGAGACTAATCGCAGACTGTTCGAGGTGGTTGGAGGATTGTGAAGGTGAACGATGCTGGGAGTAAGCGACGTGTAGAGGTGGATAAAGAGGTGATGGATAAGAGGTCGGGAATTCTTTTGATGGACGACTTTTGGCCTTTTTTTATATTGTTTGGAGGGTTGGTATTTGGGAAGGTTTGAGGCACAGTGGTCCACGAACGAAATTTAGAATAAAATTTAACTAGATGATACAAGAAAGGAAACGATTGTGGACTGTGAATTGTGGATTTTTATGCAAGTTCGTTATTTCCAGGAATACAGCAGCGTCTTGATTATTTGAACTTACTGCTAATTTATACTGTTCGCATAATCGAATAACTTTATTTTCATGTCAGGGAGAATTATTTATTTGATTACGATTATGTTTCACTTTAGTAATTATTTTATGAATGTTGATATTAGATAGAAATAAAAGCTTGCGAATAGAAGTGTCATAATTTTATCCATTTTCTATTTTCGTTTTGCAATCTTTGTTGTCAGGGACCATTCCTAAATTTTTCATTAGTCGTGATGTTCGAATAATCGAAGTTCTGCTGTACACGAAGTATAGAACTGAAATAGATATTTGTTTTATCCATAAAAAATTAGAAAATATTAGAAAATTTAAAATATAAACTAAAATTATATTTTTATTTTCGATACATTGTATATTTTTGTGTATTAATGTATTATTTATATTTTTGCACTTTAAAATTTTACATAAATGAATAAAAATCCATAATTTAGTAATAATCTTTAGTTTACAGATTCTTTAGGGCGATTTTCCAATAAATTTAATGATCTTTGTATTAATGAATTTTGATAAGTTAAAAATAAACCAAAGGATAGAAAATTAATCATTTTAGTCTGTAGGATAAATTTTAGTTATCTATAAAGAAGCAATAATTAAAGATATTTAATCCCGAGAACAAAAATTTACAGAATTAATCAAATTTTGAATTGTCTGATTTTAAAGTTATATCGTTATTCAACTCTCGAGTGTTGAGTGTGATAATAAAATTCATTAAAAAATCCCTACTCCAATATCTTTTCAACGTACAAGAGTCATTAGTAGAAAAATTTGGAATTATTTCACCCGAATATGTTATATATTTTAAGATTCTGGCTCGAGTAAATCCAATTTATTTTTAGAGCATAAAATTAGTTAGTATAAAGATCCAAAATTGTTTTAATTCTACGCTCCAAGAATCTAAGCCATGACATTTCGATTTTGGTCCAATGTGCATCGCTAAAATAAGCTGGTGCTAATTAGTCGTGCCAAATTGCGTAATTGTTTTTGTTCCTTCGACTATGCCAAGTCGATCCTTCACCTTGTAATTAGATTAATATTTATCTAATTGTCTTTGTAAATATACGTATGACCGTTTTTGTTTACTTGGAAGTATGCGCGCAATATGTTATTTTCGCGTATTTTGGGATAAAACGAACGAATTTCCCACTTCTCCATTAATTGGCTGTTCGAACTGATGTCCCGTCGCTTCCGGTACGAATCACGATGTATCTTTCAGTTCGAGTCCGGTACTTGAATCCACGTATCATGCAACACGTGTTAGGGGAGAGTCTATGTGTACTATATAAATATAAATGTATAAGAATACGTGTAGTCGGAGATTTTGAGCTTAGAATTCCATTATTCGCGAATGAACATCAAGATGGACGATTAAAAGATATCGTACTTACTTCCTTATAGATATGCGTTAAAGTCACTCAAAAGTTTCAGCACTTCTCACCTTTTCTGTAAAATTGTGAGACCTGAATTCTTTTTATTAAATTAATGAGTATGTTAGTCATATATTTTTATCAGTCGATATAAAACTACGTGGTATTTATGGTAAACGCCGCGATTAATTATAAAAGTATTTTTAAATCAAATATTTAATTTAAACGTTGCACAAATTTCACTTTCACTCTTAAAATCTTCTCGTTAAGCTAGAGTTCATTGTCATAGAGGGTAAAATTATCAAAAAACTTCTCAAAATGCAAGGATAATAACGAACGTCCATTAATTATGAATATTTGCGTTGATAGTGGAATTCTAGCTTGGGAACTAAGGAATTTGTGTAAATAGAAGGAGGATGCCGCAAAATAGAAAATAATGTGTCTCTATACGTAATTTCATACGTTTTTCCGTAACTATGAAATTCCAATGTGGGGCATTACATCAGACTGAAAAGCAGACCCGCCTGTTCAAAGTGTAATATACGAACGTTCGAAGGTTTACCGATAGTCTCGTCTTTATTATAATCCATATATCGTCTCGAACGATATACACGATATATGAAGAATATTATTCTGTGCAACTTCTCGCCCCTTCTGTATGTATGTATATGTACCTATGTATACGTGCCTACGTATAATTGAGATGTATCACAATTAACATACAAACAAACACAAACACATGCAGACGCGAATAAATATAAATTGAACATACACGAATACGAACCATGATAGACAGATAGATCGCGGTTCTTACGATTCGTTCGTAAATGAAAAATGGCAAATGACTAAATGGAAAGAAATATAGACGGTTTTTTAAAGATTTCCTTAAGTAACACAGATACGTGGTCGATCTGTCTCTCTTGATTTTCAGCGCGGAACTGCCGCATCTCGATTCAATTGAAGCTGAATAAAGTTTCTGTTCCCATGAATTCTCGATTCGTTTTATTCTTCACCTGCCGCATTTTTAACGTGATTGGACAATTTTTAGCTCTAAACAAGAAAGGAAATCTGTACAGGACTGTATGGTTAAGGTCCTAGGTTGATAACTTTTTTAGGAGGAAACAAGTGTTCGTTAAAACAAATTTCGAATTTGAATTTCGCTAACGCAAGAGAACATTTGAGAAATTTGAATCTTTCCTTTGTAAGAAAGTTAAATTGATTCCAGTTTAATTCGGCGGGAAAGAGATATACTTGTTATGAACGAGTGCTGTGACTAAAAATATTGCAAAGTTTTGTTGTTCTATTTTGTGTTTAAGACAAAATAAAAGATTTGAAAACAAAGCACAAGCAGTAAGCATAATAATATATAAGAAGCGTACAAATATCTTGACATAGATAATATGTATAGTGCATTAGAAGATTGAAAATATCACGCATAATGATTTGAACTATGAATTCAGTGAACTTTGGCTAATGAGTATAACCTAACTATGCACGTACCTATTTCAAACAAATGCAGGAATATAATTATCTTTACACAAATGATAAATCTCTCTCTCTCTCTCTCTCTCTCTCCCTCTTTCTCTTTCTCTCTCAATATAAAGTTATCAGTTTTTACAATGCAATAGATCGGTTACTGAAATCACGTGTTAAATCGTTGTCAACTAAACAAATGTTCATTTACTAAAACAAATCTTTTATCGGTTAATGTAAACTCTTTAAAAGCAATAGAATCGAAATGAAGATAAGAATAAAAATACTAATAACTACGTGAATTATACGATATGATATTATTGAACGTTATTCACTATCCAATAAACAAAAAAATGATATTAAGTGAATACGAGTGATGACCATAATTACCAGGAGCAAAGTTGCTTTCAATCATAATTCTTGATAATAATTATACCTGAGTATAAAATAATTAATAATAGACGTGTATACGCGGCTTTGGGTCTGATAGGATTAAAATCATGTTACGATAAATTGATCCAGAAATATCGAATATAATTATTCACTAATAGAATAAAAACACTGTTATTTCAAAAGAATTATTCCTAATTACCAGACACTTCATGTTTTTAATCTTGTTCCAGCATCTCGGAAGCATTTACATATTTCGAACACGCGTTGGAAAACTAACAGCGTTGCAAATCCTTCAACACACGAGAATATCCGTGAATCCTTATCGTGTTCTTACGTGCATCGACTAAATGGCCACGATAGAAGCGTTTGTTGTTACGACAAGTAAAGTGCATAGCCACATTGGCCACTCAGGATTTTCCATCGGTGCACAAATGTACACGGAATGTTTGTGTCAACTTTTCGCATTTTTCTGCGTGTCACGGAACCCGTTTGAGAAAAAGGCGGGAAAAATAACGAAGGTATTCGTGTTAAGAGCGGGATTGCACGCGGTTTGTTTTTCGAGGCATTTCTATCGGTGGCGGCTTAAAATCATCGATGATTCGTTCCCGTCAGAAAACAACATCCAGCACACGATTCAATACACTTTGAAGCTATTTAACGATTTAACGATTAATTATGCAGAACGTTTCGTATATGCGTTTTGATGTTGACTCGACTGAAACGTGTTTAGTACTTCTTTTACCATTAGCTTCATTTGAGGATCGGAAACCCCAAGGAATAACGTGTCTTTGAAAGAGAGAAATTATTTGGGAACTTTTAAATACAATTATTGGAAGGCTGTTTTTGTCAATAATAATCTTATATTATATTATAAATATTCTCCATTGGGGGTTACATATAAATGAAAAACTCTGCCTTTAAGTAATTTCGAATAAAGTATACCTGAAATAACAAATTTTCACGATAACACAGTATTACCGACTATTTGGACATTTTGAAAAACAAAAAATTCCAGATATTATTATTAAAAATAATTTGTTATATTTATCTTTCGACTAATGTCTTCTCTACTACTACTTTTTTCTTTCACTTGTATCGTAGAATAATTCAAGCTGTGACATACTTCATGAACTCTTGTTTTATCAATCAGTTTTTTCTTCGAATCATCGCTTCAATTTTTTAGGTTGCAGAACGACACAAATGGAATAGATAAATATTATTTACATTCACTTAAATCATAAAGTGCGTCGATGTGCTTAGTTTATCTATGTATACTTGTGCACAATGATTACTAGTCGATCGTTCATTTGCTTATTGCACATTATACTTTCAATTATTGCAACGTAACTTCTTTAGATAATCGTATCAGTGCTTTAAGTTCGATAAGGGGACGAGAAAATCATATGACAAAATGTTTTAACATACAAATAAGACAGAAGCGATGTTCGAAACGATTTGCTAAAAACCTGTCTTATCTAATAATATACTCGAATGTAAAATATCATAAGTGGAACACTTAACAAAGACCTGGTTTACGATTTTCATGGCATAATACGAGTAAGATGACGAATTATTAGTATTATATTTTGTAAAAAATATTACATATATCAAAGTTTTTATTATGTACATATTATGTTTCGAATTTTTAATTGAAAATAGAATGTAAGCAAATTGCAAATATACCTTGCAAAAAATCATTCAAATCAAAAATATAAATGTGTATGTTGTAAATTCACTGAAATGTTCATTAAAAATTTTGAATTATTAAACCAAATAATATGATATGAAATTTTTATTCCAAGTTTATTAAAATAATATAATATAAAATTTCTATTAAAAATCATGAAATATTTACGAAAATTGAATTTGAGATTCGAACGTGAATCTATATCGGTATACCTACGAGACAAAAATAAAGGAGATATTTTTTAATTTTCCTTATATTTTTATATGAAATTTTATAAAAAGGATTTATTATTATAATGCACGTTAAGTAGTTATAATCGGGTTTAAAATCGATAAAAATCGATGCTATTTTGCAGGTGTTTGGTAATGATAATGCGACGATAATATTAGGCCGTGCTTAAAGCGTGCTTTCAAGAATATAATCATTTTGTTCGGTGCAGCTTTTAGCCGAGTTTTTGATTTTAACGGTTCGCTATTAAAAGTTTTGCGAACAATTTAGCCGACGGAATCGTGTTCAAGATACAGCGTTAAAATTCGTAATTAACCGAGCTGCGGCGTTCTCGACGTGTTAAATATGAATCTCAGCTGCCATTTGAATTTTCAGGGGAAATCGAATTCAAACGCTTCGACGATTCCACAAAATTTGTAAAACTTTAACAATATCCTACTTACCATATTTTATGATAATATTCAAATGTACTTGGAATATTCGAAATTTATATGCAAAGCTAGAAGAAGTTTGTCTAAAATTCGAATCGAAATTTAGAATGAAATAACAACAAATACAGTAGAGAAATTAATAATACGAATGCCGATATCGATTAAAATAATAATCGAGAGATACGCTAAATATAAATGAGAAGAAATTGAACGTTACATCAGCGTAGCCTTAAAAATTATTTAAATCTTCTTATTAAATAATTGAGAAAAGAATTTCAGCAACCTGTCCAAGGATACGATATCTTCAAAATCGAGGATTATAATATTCGTGCAGGGGGATCTGATCGAAAACATTGAGAGGCTGAGGGGATGAATGGTCAAATCAGGGATAAAGGAAAATATTTTTTCCCTTATAGTAATAATAGGAGAAGATTTTAATGCCATGAGTACTATAATATATAATAAATATATTACATATTATTTTTTAAAAATATAATACAAATAACAATAGCGAAGAAAAATATTTCTAAAATATCTTTAACAATGTATAAGGCTATACGACACGATTTCGATCTATCACGCTGAACAAAGAAGCATTGAGAAAACCGCATTTCTTTTCCATCTGTCTCCCGGTTCGTGATTTCGTTTTATGGTCAGCGTTACGCTACGTCATTATTTGTTAAATATTCGAAAACTCGGAACGATAGGTCGCTTAGTGGGTTTGGAACAACAAACCAGATCAACGTTTGCATAGTTACAATGGGCTTTCCAGCAAGCAAACGCGTCTGACTGTTTTTCTAACACCCTGTTCGTGGTATAGAATCGTCTGGGAATGTAAAGAACTAGTTCGAAATGGATACAAGGAAGAATTTTCACATGACCTACGTCAAATTTTAGTTTAGTGGAAACTTAAGAACAAAGTAAAAATTTTGAAGGAAAGGTATTACCTGATGTATAACTGCTACGTAAAGTTATAATTCTCCCAAATTTAACGATAGAAGGTAAAATATGTCTAAAGCCTAGAAACTTTCAATTAATTTTTCTATCTGAAATGTTATCTTGCCTATATTATTGTATCATAACTTACAAAGCACGTTCCGAAGATTTGTATTTAACGTCTTATCGTTAACCACTGTTTTAATTTCTCTTCTATAAAAGATTATTTAACAAGCTTTAAACAGATCAATCTTTTTCAAAAATTATAAAGTTCAACCTATTATAGTATTTGATCAAACGGTGAAAAGCTTGAAATTCACAAACCTATATATTTAAAACCACATGAAACCACATAAATATTTGCCATTAATCGAATTTTTCCAATTTTTCGTACCGAATTGTTAATACAGAGTTGTTAATTATTTTTCAGAAAAACATTCCTCCGAAGAAAGATTATTTCTTTAAAAAATTGCTAATATCGTTTGAATCACTATTATTAACGATATTTTAAGGGATGTGTAACTACTATATAGTCGAAATTCCGAGTTACTGTGATTCATCCACGTTGAAATATTTTCAGAATCTTGGAGAAACGAACAACATCCTGTCCCGTGTCCGTATCGTTTGTCATCGTCGGAAGCAATATTTAACAAATTGCTTTCGTTTTCATCGCGGGGCTTCCCGCCTCTGTGCCAGTGTACTATTGAGGATTAGGTTGTCGCTCGCAATACGATCGTTTAAGGTTTCATTTGATGAATCAAGAGACAATGGAACACTTTGTCACAGGAACTGGTAAATCTTGTATTGTTGCTGGCAAAGAACTCGCAGGAAAATTAGAATATTGAAGTACCGCCTGATATTGTGACGTAAACATTTCTATGTTATAATGAATATTTAACAAATTCCTCATAAACGAATATTTAACGAATTATTTACCAGAATTACACGTTATTTAACGTTAAAAACGAAATCGGCTTGTAAAATGTTATACATCTACTACTCCATCGAACGTGCTCGATGCACCTCACATAACTATCAGATCCATTGTGAGCGAAACAGTTAAGAACCGTTCAAGGAAAACAGATTATCTTATGGATTTTCAAACAACAGCTTAGAACTAATGTCTTTCTCATTAGGGAAGATCTATTCAGCATTATTTGCGACAAGATCAGACAACGTTAGTGAAACACGAACAAGTGTTCTAATCTAATCCTGTATCTAGTCTAATCCTGAGATGTCATTTTTATACGAAACAAATTATTTATTAAAATGCTGTATATAGAATGTGTATTTACCTTATCAAAAGAAACTGCAGACATATTTTGTCATAAAATTTAATATAAAATGTCAGCATAGAATGGCTCATTGTCGCTATGCAAACGATAGCATTCGTTAAAATATCTGATAGATAAAAACAATTCTTTATTTAGATGCAATTTTCATAATTATATTCGTGTAGATATGAATCTCATAATATTATATACAATATTGACTATATAAATTCCGTACAGTGTAAGGTCACACATAAAGCAATAATTGTTAGAAGTTCTAATAATTTCTCATGTGGCTCGCCATTTCATTTCTCATAAATATTCCAATATGTATTTATGAATTCAAATTCTCACTTTATACAATCCCACCATCGATAATACCTAACCGCAAAAATTCAGGAACTTCCACAAATTCTTCTCATGCCGCGCTTCCGCGATTCCTCGACAAACAGGAAGACAACTGTCAAACCTGCTCCATTTTCACGTCTTTCAGCCAACAGCTCAAACTTTTAAAAATCGATAGAAAGATCGCGAGTATGAGATAAAAAGTAGGAAAATCGGATGGAAATCAGCGTAGGTTCGCGATGCGTATCGTCGCCGGACGTATTTAGATCAGATTGCCGGATCGACCGCGTCCGTTCGCGTTGTTTGCTACACGCTTGCAACGCGTCATGCATATACATGCACATAACCGATGATGCAGCCGGAGCTAGAGCGTATGCATGTAGTGAAACTGGCTACGATGCGACCCGTGTCATACACACCGGATGCACCGTGGTACACGTATGCACACGGAGTAGAATACACGCACACCTGTATACATATGCATATACGCGCGCGCACAAATACGTATTGAGTGATTCCAAAATCGGGCTGCAACTGGGCTTGATGCGTGAATCTTAACGTAAGAAAAAGTAAGAAATTTAGAATAAGATTTCTTTAGAGGACGCTCCGTTCTGGAGAAAATGGAATTTGAAAATTTGTTTGGAAGGATAAGACAGGGTTAGGTATTTGAATCGGAGAAGAATATTCGGGTCAGGTTAAGCAATTTTTCTCGGAATTTTAGAATCATTGAACTTTAAGAATTTGTTGCTTTGAAAAAGGTGGTACGAAGAAACGTTACACTTTTCGATTTATTTCTACACAGGGAGTCATCGTTTTCGCAACTATGATTTTGGTAGCACGTTGTATACACATAGACCTATGTACACAGATATCTACACATATACGCAGGTATGTATGCAGACAGAGTTCGATCATAGATGATGAAGGTACAGTAGAGCAGAATCGGCCGGTGATCTTGTTACCTCGATAGTTGTTACTCTGCAAATGGATTTGCGGCTGCGTGGATTAGGATCGCCTATGCATCGGACCACTGACGCCAAGGATGCTTTCCGCTTCCCTTGTCGGAAGAGGCGGTATTGTGTTATCATTATGGAGTAGCCTTTGAATTAATCGAAGTACGTAGTTGGTTTGATCGTGTTGCTTGTCGATTATGAGGCTTTTTGATTGCGTTAATTGGGGGTGGGAAAATTGGTTACCCATTAATTAACTGTCATAGATGGAGGTTCCCTTAAGAGAAATTTGTAGCAAAGGTTATATGAGCCTTTCAGTAACTAAACTGACCGGCCTCACTTTTCGTTTTCTTAACTTTTTGGCTTGCATACGTGATTACGGTTCAATTTCTATGTAAAAAAAGAAAACCAACTGATTAATTGTTGCTCCTTAATAGACTGTGAATATTTATGCGAATTCATATCCTTATCAGTATAATTAAGAAAATTGTCATCTCCTAAATATTATAGAAAATACTATATCTTGCATATTTTCTATATTTTATCCTATTATTTATATATATTCTGTGCACCTTTATGCTTTCCAATTTTCCATAAACGTATAAAAATCCGCAGTCTACTCATTACGAAATATCGCGAGCCACTTTCCCATGAGACACGACCGAATGAATGCGAAGGGCCTCGGTCAACACTTTTGTCCCGCGGCACGCAGGTAAAATATTAGTCGATCCTTCGAGCGGCGAACAGGACGCGTAAAATGGGAACTCCCTGGCGGTTGGCTGCACGAACCAAAAGCCTTTGGAATGCTATGGCGTGAACTCGGTCTGGTCTTCCCTTCGTGTCAGGTGTTGCGCGATTCCAACGCCTAATAATCCATTTATAGCCGCCATTGTCAAAATTGGCTGTCCTGCAATGTATTTTTAGGATCGACCCACTCGGCAATTGACAAATAGATCGTGATTCAGGAATCGAGAGCGAAGATGTTTATCTGGCTATTTGCGCGTTTCCGGTGCACGAGAGGCGACACGCCGAACGTTTTACAAAAGAATCGTATTTTTAATGATGAATGATGAAACGAAAATTGAGCGGTGAGAAGGTAAATGGCTAGGGCGAGATGGAAGAATACAGCGGAAAGAGGGTGGCGGTTAAACATTTGGTATTTTCTGGTCGGATGTGGGTTCTTGAAAGTGAGGTGTGAGTTTTTGGAGAGATGAAAAGTTACTTCCGGTTAGACAACGGTGGATGTTGAAGGTTTTGGGAAGATTATTTTATTAATTATTCTGTTATTGGGTGTTTCATAATTAGTTTATTATTGAAGGATTTTGGATTACGTTCGAAATACTAATCGGCACTGTGAACACGGATATTGCGAAAAGTAAAATTCTTAATATCTTGTGTTTCGTTCTTTCTACAATAGCAAACATAAGCTTTGGAAGCGATATTACTTCATTTTTTAATATATTTCGAATGAGACTTTGCTCTTTCTTTCTCAACACAGTGTATTGCAATAAGAATTTTAAATTGATGCAATATACAAAACTCGAGTTTGAAGTTGCATATGAAAAGAAGTCACAGGGAGTATTCAGCGACTGTTACTGTTACATAATCTCTCACGTTTGCACTGAACGTTGCCATCAAATCACAATATTGTTAATTGGACGCGTTGAACTGTGGTGTTCACGCGTGCCGTGACTGCTTTTGTCGCTTACGGGCATTAACGTTCCCATCTCGCGCAATTATTTTTCCTCCAGAATGATTTTCGTTGCCTCGATACCTCCGAACAATTGAATCGTTCCGGACTTCCGACAGAATTGCCAGCGAAAGTCGAGAACCCCGCGGCGACAACAGCTGCATCCGCAGAATATTTCTTCGTCGCGAGATACAAATACACCAAACGTCGCGACAATGGCTTGAAAAACATTTCAAGGAACCTACCCAGCACTGTTGCAAACTACTTTATTATCGCTCGTTCGTCTCGAAATAATTTCACCCCGTGGATTTCATCGCGATTTTCGTTTATTTCAGATTGCCGGACTAAGCGAAAATCTGTTTTGTTAGATTTGCGTCGAAAGAGGAGGAACAATATACGATTTATATTATAGTTGATCGTGAAAGTTAGCTCTAGTAACGAATCAAATTTTGTACTTTTCAGGCTAGACTTGTGTTTAAAGAAACATACATTTCATGCTTTATTTTCGTATAAGTTTCGCACTTTATCATGTGGTATTTTGATGCGACATTCCTACAAAAGTAAAACGATTCGAAAATCGTTATTTTATTTCTATAAAAGTTCCATTTAAATGCCACGTTCAGCTTCGCATCTTACTATATACCGAAAACACGGAAAAGAGTAAAATAAAATAAAATATGAAACAAATAAAACAACAGAATCATTTGGGGCATTCAAAATCGATGAAACTATAACGAAATTAACTGGTTTGATCTGGCCGAATGGAATCGTGGAAATTCTGGGAAATCTGAACGCGGGCAGACACTGCTATACACCAAGCCGCTGTTAGCAAATATTTTCCAGCGACATTCGCATTATGAAACGGCGTCGTGTTTTGCGAGAATTCGGCTATTTTCTGTGCTGGGAGTACGAAGCGAGCCGCGGTATCGACGCCGTTTATTTATCTGTAGCCGGCGTTGGATCGCGCGAATCAATCAATAGCTGCGTTCAATTCGAAACGCGCATTTGTCGACACGACGATGCGTTGCCGTGTATCCTGTGTAGAACTTTTAACACAGGATGCACGGGGGTAGTCCGCACGCAGCCCGGTTTTCAAATTCAGGAAACCTTTGCACCGCCTATTATCGTCGCGTTAATGCACCCTCTAAAGCGGTCGCAACTTTCCATTTTTCCATTCGATCAAGTGTTACACGTACGTGTATATGTAAGCTATGGTGTTTTTTGTATCGGAAAAATTTGGTGTATTTTTTCTTTCTACGTTTCAATGTCGCGTGAACTGTACATATGCGGTTATTAGCGACCAATAATGAGGATTGAAAATGTTATTAGGTTTTGTTGTATAACATCGTGAAACTCGAAAAGGAGACTTATGTTTTATGATATATAGCGTATGAAGCGATTGCACGTGGAATATTTGGAATTGATAAATGATAATTATGTTAGTTGCGGGATGTCTGTGACCTTGAAATGTGTTTTAACGAAATATTTTATCTGCAACTTTTATCAGGCTGGAGTTAACTGGAAATTATTGAAATTATTTGAAAACCGGAATGTTCGTTCTTATTTGACGACGTACTTCGAAATGGAATGCAATTTAAAACAGAAATGCAGAGCATTTGTTACTTCTTCGTGACGAGTGTAGTGCAATAACGTTTCACAGGCGAATTATGCGGCTGATGAAATTGGTGACTGTAAGATAATGCACGCAGTTTCGCGCAGCGACATTGCTGAACGCGATTTTCCCCATGTGGAGGAAATTTAGCATGGAACTATTGTTATGAAATTATGGCTAGCCTCGGTATAGCAACGGCTTATGAAAATAGAGTTTATTACGCGTGTATGTTCGCGTAACCGTGTAACAAAGCAGCCAAAACTTGTAAATATATCCTAAAACACACCGAAACTTTTCTATCATCTTGTTTCACACTCTCCGAATGAACCTTTTCATTTTTTTTCTATTACATAATGATTAAATATCTAATACAATAGCAATATAATTACATTTTCATCATATTTCATAAGACTTTAAATTTATCGTAGGTTAATTTCCACTAATAGTATCAATTAGGTGTTAACGCTTATTGTTAGTGGTTTATGGAGTTACTATAGGCATTGTACTTTGTCTTTCATATAAACGAAATGCGTTATAAATATAAACGACGTTCTACTGTATACAATTTTATGTTATTTATTACATATTATCGCCTAGTATGAAATTCTATAATATGTAATCAAATATTATCATAAGATCGTTATACAAAACCACTTAAAATCATTACTTAGCATCATTAAAACCTAATTTAGAACACTAAAGAGTCCTATATACAGAAGGAACGATTCGAATTTTCCTGGACGATGGCAGGGAACGGGAAGTGGGCACTCGTGAGGTATTAAAGGACACTCGATTGGCCACCGTACTTAAGGGTGTAACCGAGCGCATGATCAGGACCACGGCTGCTCTTCCTCGAGAACTCTCTTCCCGTCGGCCGGCCGAATAAATCGGAAACAAATTCGACATGGAAAGGCCTCCACGCTTCGAGGGCTACCGGCAGGGATTGTCTCCTGCGACATAATGACATTCGGCCGTGCGTGAAGCTGCCTGGTTAGATTCAAAGTGGCCCATGGAAAGCGTCTCGAGAGGGCAACACGCCGCAGCCCGATTGTCCCGGACGACGCCTCTATGCAGCCTGAATTTCGAATTCGCGTAAACACCCCAGTGTATTAAGACGCTTACGTGCCCTGCCGTTGCGCTCTATTGGACATTCGAGAAAGAGGATGATGTACGACGATCATAGCTAGACTGCGGGCCTTTATGCAATTCCATATTTTTACGAATGCAACTAAAAAAATGGAAACTGCGTAGTGATATTTTTCTAACTCTTGGTATGAATATATATTATAACGGATTGCACAATATTTTATATATTTATATATTCTTGCATATCATGTACAATTCTGTTCATTTCTATATCTTCGAGATTCGTAAATGCACAATGCATGATCACCGCAAATGCATAAACATCTGCAGTTTAGTCGTGGCGAGTCTTTACGTATCCATTTATCCATCCATCGATGCACTCGATGCAATGGAACTACAAAACAATTAACCTCGCGGACGAACTCAAACCCGAGAAATCGATCTTGCAATCGATGAAAGGGTTCAAAAGCTTCATCTCGTCATACTCATATATAAGCTAGAACCGGCATACTGGTTACTCGAGACGTTTCAAAAAGCGAGCAAAAGATGAGAACGCCACTTGTACGAGATATTATATGCACACACAGGCAGCAGTTGCTTTTGCCGTATGTTTGCCATGCGGCTCCCGGTAGCCATGCAATCGAGGTGTCTTCCACGGTATTTCTTTACACACGCACGGCTTTCTTTGCTCCTCGAGCGTGTACTTTTCCACGCGCTCACCGGGATCGAGAGGTCGAACGTAACCGCGTGGCCGGCTAATGGACGCCACTCGAGACCACTTTGACCGCGGCAAACATCGACCACGTTTCTTGAAAACCCATCCGCGACTCTTGCCTCTCTTCTCTTCTCGCTTCCCTTACCTGCGACTTCTTCTTGCTTCCTGCCTTGTGTACCGAAAACGCTCCACAATTACGCGAAGCTATATAGTGAATATAAAAAATATTGTCGCACATCCTTACTTTCGAGCGAAGCATTTTTGTTTTCATTAGACTCTATACGTTTCATTTTCATAGTCTCAGATTTGTTTTAAAAGAGAGAAATTTCTGAAAGAGTTCATTCCATGCAGAGGCGAAATCGTACAGGTTCAAAGAATGGTCGAGGACATAAAGTAGCAATGCTGCTGTAATACGCGTATTAGCTAGCTAAATGCTCGTTGTTCGACTTGTCCCGGGAGAGCAGAGGGTAAAATTTTGCCCGAAGGCCTGGCAACCATCTTCCCAAGGGACATGATCGGCACCTCGACTCTGAATCGGACTATCGAGTTTCGTTTAGGGTAACCTGACAAAACTAGCCGCCCTTAGGTTATTAAACTTATGTTCGTCGAAGATCAAAAACTTCGCGTTGCGAAAAATTCCAAGTCGAAGGAGGTTGAACTTTGAGAGTCAGCTCTTTCAAAGTCATACGCGGACTCGTGAAAGTACGTGTAGAAACCCCTTCTATGAATATATCATGCGTGTTATAAATGAAACACAGTGAGCGTTACAAAATAAATAAGAACAGTATTCATTTTTTTGTATTCACAGTTTGTCGAAGAGATCAAGTTCTCCAGAGAATGTCCAATGGACGCACGAATCAAATAACATTTCCAACGCAAACGTTCTAACGTTTTCCGCGAAGACTTTCAATACTTGTACAGCGACCGTTATGAAAATAAATCATAGTTACATATTTAGCACGCTTCTGTAAAGAGAAGATATATAAATATTATCAAATATGACACAATTCGCTTAGATCGGATTTCCCGTGTGGCATTTCTTGATCGATGCTGATTGCGTGGCTGTTACACGAGGAATAATTGATCAATCCAGATGTCATTGCACTGCCGCTGGAGAGCAGTGTGTTCCACGATACTAGGAATCTTCTGAATGATTACCATTAATCTGACACGATGTAATTATGCATCTGATAATCTCTGTAGTTTTTTGCTCTATAGGTATCTGTGTCTTAATTACGTGGCTTGTGTATTTAGAAAAATCACAGGGAGAATCTTAGACAGGTGAATGTAACGTTAGACTATAGTCGATGAGGTATACCTATTTCAATAGCAATTACAGCACATAATTATAGAATTTCCAAGATTTAAATAATACATTTTTATTTGACTAAAATTATAAAAATCCGATTAAATTTTCGTCAATTTTGTTACTTGTCTCGATGTAAATCTTGGTTATCTTAAATGTGTTACAAATATGTATGTTGCTTTTTAATGACAGTTTCCATTATGGAATAAATTTCGTCATCAAGTTTAGATAAAGGGCTTTCTAAACAATAAAACAAACCTCACAAACTTTGATAATTACCCAGTTTTTTACATTTACTTTTTAAAGAGTCAATTTTATTGTGTCAGTTGTTTCTTAATACAATTTCAAAGATGGTTTGTTTCTTTTCTTACCACTAGACTACGGTTGTTTCTGTAAATTCGTATTTTCATAAACTCGATTAAAGAAGTGGAATCCAAGCAAAAATTCAGTTCGCTTACTAAATATTACGACAAGTACTCTACTTTGGATACTTTGTATATTTTTGCATATTATGCGCATTTTATGCATTTTGGCGCCCTTGAGTTTCTTACAAATTCATGAACATCCGCTGTTTTCTGACCACGTAATCGGTGTTTCGTACATGAAAATATATAAGGAAATTTATAAAAATTGAAAGTTTTTCGTTAATGTCATAGTTACGAAACGCAGTGTATACCGTGAGTTCTAGTCTGGTAATCGTGGCTGATTCTACGGGGGTAAGAAATTAGTATTCAGGGGCGTATCCGCGAGCGTTTATTTTCCAAAGACCGGCAAATAGGTCTGTCTGATGGTGGTGGTGGGAAGCACCAAGGGTATTCCATCGTGCTACGTACTTTCTGCCTGAGCCGTTTTGCGAAAAGCACGACCCGGTGTAATGGGCATGTCGTCACAAACTGTTGGGACGCTTAACCGACACAGGCGTCGCGACAAAACGCGTCGTCTCGTCATTCCAAAGGGCAAGGCCGTCGAAGGGAAGAAGAAGGACGATAGAATATAGGAAAGGGATGGTGAAAGAAGGAGAGGATGAGGGATGAAACGAGAGACAGAGTCAGGGGCGGTGCATGTCGGGAGCAAACTACAGCCGCCATCTTGCACGTGAACGGAATTTCTAAGGGTATACAGCGATCACAGCGTGCCATCGTCGACGACGTTGCTCCAACTGGTAACCTGCGACGGTACAGTGACTTACGAATGTATTTCAACTCTTTTGAAAACCTTTCGCGAATATATTATACGCCTGTTGTATAAGTAGACTGCGGATTCTTATGCATTTATGTAAAATTTAAAGACGCAAAAATTGCAGAAAATGCATAAAAATGTAATAAGATGTCCAAAGTATAGCGTTCACTTGTTATACTTTTTAATAGGTAAAACGAATTTTCATCTTCCTTCCTTCTTCCGAGTTATACGTCCTTCATTGTATCTACAAGAATATGAATTTCTGTAAAAATCTGCTATCTACTTATCGCTATTTCTTCCTTCGTGCCATTCTCTTAATCTAAGTTAAAATACTGTAATAATAATTCGTCTCCAACGATATCAAATATTCTGCCATCACGCCATTCTAAACATCAGATCGGTCAAATTATCTCAACCCAAAGCCAAAACTGAACCCTATACAGATCGTAACTGGCAAGCACGGCTCGTATTCAACGTATCCTTTATTTCACTCTATGCTTGAACGTGTTTCCCCGAAACAATAGCGAAACCGGCGACAGGCCACCCTTCGAAAACGTCCTCGTGTGCTCGTATGTCCTTACACAGTGGCAGCGATTAGCATTGGGTCCACGTAGACTCCCTAAACACTATACCCTATTTAGGCTAACTTGGTAATGACCGAGGGGCTGCTAATCGCTAGACAGGGTTACTATTTCGTCGTACATGCCAGCCTGCGGGTAATTACAGGACTGGTGACGTTGAATAAGCTCATTAGATTTTTTCTTTCTTTCCTTTGTCTCTTTTTCTTCTCTTGTTTAATCGAGAGGCACGCGCCACGGGTATTTTAAGACGTTCCGACGTTAATATTGTTATTAAGACGTTAATATTAATTACCTACATGTAGCGTTGGTTGGGACAGCGGTAAATGTCAACTTGAGAAATAGAAAGGATTATCTGTGCATCTGCAGCAGGTGCGAATCGTTGCTTCGTTAGGATGTGACAAGTGACATTTGACGGTAACAGGAGGATTGATCGGTGGAGAGGAAAAGAATGGTAAATCGTGAACTTTAAGGGATGTCGAAGCGTTTGTCGATATATTGAAGATTGTACAGAGTGTACATTGACTGTAGAAGATATTGGCATACTATTATATTTATTATAGAATTTACTTACTAATTAATTAGGAGTGAGTATATTAAATTTCACGCACTTAATTTAGCAATACTTTTTTGTGATTATGAAAATTCGATATCTACTATGAAAATGAAATACACGGAATAAAGAAAACGCTCCATTGAAAAATAAGCATATGTACCAATACTTTTCGTAGTGAACGTAGGTAAGTAAGGGAAACCTGTACGAAATCGTCTACTCAAGATTTATAGGTTTATAACTTTTAAATATTAACAAATTGTGTAATTAAAATTATTCATTAATAAAGTAAATTTAATAGATTTCAATATCTAAGTGTATAAAGTTTTATGATATTAAATATGGAATCTATCATGCTTAATAATACAACTCTACCTTAATTTAATCGAATAAGTATTTCTTTATTTATACGTTCACCATAGTAAGTAAATTTCAGTTAATAATTTACACAACCTTGAACAATAACCCGCGAAGGTATGTTAATTAGTTGACACAAATTCGGTAGTCAGCCTCGAAGATTTCCTTTAAACTCCCCTCAGATCCCTGGAGAATCTCCGAAACTCGTCAAGTGGACGAACGTCCAAGTTTTTGTAAACGATCCAGCAGCTCACCGTGTATACCAAGTACACGCACACAAACTTGTGTAATGCTTTTGGCTTCTTCTGTTGAACTTTCTCGGAATGGGTTAACACATTCGCTGCTACTAAAATATGGCTACTCCACTCTACTTTTCAACTCTTACACGTCTTTTTCATTAAACTGAAAGACTATCTTTTCACGTAGAATTATGTCTTTCTCGATTACCCCATGATTACCAAGACACTCTGTATTTTATTGTATTTAATAATAATTTTCAATTAATGATCTCCTTGTATTCAATAATAATGAAATAATTAATCTTATATCCTTCGATTTATTTTTAATATATCGAGATTTATTGATAGAAAACTTCTTAATTATCGCAACTACATAAAAGGCTATGCCACTAGATTTCGTCTCTGACCCAGTATATCTGAAGATGCGGCAGTGTGTGAGCGCGTTAGCACACAAGCTGGGTCGAAATGGCCCGTTTGTCGTTTTCGTCGCTGCTACCGCCGCGTAATGGAGTGTCCACACTTCAGACTTTGTGAGTTGCTCCACGGCTATATGTATAAAGAAACATTATCAGCGGTCTTTGCTTGTCCACTGGGCAAAGATAGCCGGTTTTGTTGTGAACTGGAGTGGTTAAAACGCGTTTTTTATTTTATCTGTATTGGTTTGTGTTACGTGGTGGATTTATGGTATAGTTTCCTTGGTTGTTTTATGTTTGATTTGTAATTTCGATGTTTGGCGAGATTAAAATTGTATATCCTTTTTATTTCCTTAATTATAATTATACATCTTCCTTATATTATTATATTTGATATGAAATATACATTTGCAAAGAAACATAATCTTGCGCGTAATATATTTATGTTGCAAGTTGTATTTGTTCCACCTCTTCAATGATAAAATTAAGGATCGACAAAAATAATGCATTCCCATCTTTCTTAAAGAAATAAGGCACATACATATAGAAAAAATAGTCATTAAAACTCATTAAAAGATTCAACTATTTGTTTAATCGTAGGGGGATTTTATTCGTGAAAGTACAGTCGAATAATAAACTCGTAGAATGTGAGTGAGCAACTCCGTTATAAAATGTTCCATAATGTACCATAGCTGTACAGTTTTGCGTGGCCGGTCGTGAAATCTTGAAAAGCGGAAGCAAAAAGATTAAATTCGGCTTTTTGTCGCGGTGTTAAGAAGGATCGACGTTGGCGGAACTAACCAACTGTAAGGACCTCTAGGGAGATCCTGCACGATCTTTAAAACTAATTCTATAGCTTGGCTGCGTGAAAAGAATTATTGAAAAACGACGACAATGAATACCTTGCAGAAATCATGAAATCTGTAGCTGGAATAAGAAAAAAAGGAAAACACAGGATGAACGTTTGTTGAGTTGATAAGATTTTACTGCGTTTTAAGATACGTAGCAATAATGTGTAATTAATGTCGATCAATAATTTTAGACAAGGCAAAACTATTTTAAGAGCTGCATGCTCTTCAACGATTGCTTCATTTCTCGATCATGCGCGTAGATAAAATTCATTCCTCTCTATATAAAGAAGAATTCGATGTCTCCGTCTCTATGAACAGCATGCAGCATTGTTAACATTTTGATTCACGCATGTACATACAGACAGACACAAAGTCTATACACAAGACTTTTGTGACTATAAATGCATGCGATATCATCGACAAAGAATGACGTCGGTAGCTCGTGAGGTTGATACGTGCATCGTGGTTTGTTAGTTAAATAAACATCGTGAAAGTTGCTCCATGTCTGACAATATCGGCGCCATTGTTGCGAATCACGACAACTGGCCATCGTGGAACATCTTAGCACCTATTGATATCGTTTCCCTTCGCGTAAGAACTTTTAAAATACTACTGACTATACCGATGAGTTTGATCTATGTAAAGACCGAAAGATTAAAGTGTTGATGTAAGCCGAAAGTCAATTCAGGAATGCGGTCGAGAGTAAATATCTGTCGAGATAGCCTACCTCTTTGTAAAAAGAGGTATTGACAAGTTTTCGTTAAGAGTAAAAAGGATAAACTGAAAAACACGCGTTAAAATGATTTTAAGGGAAAATCAAAGGTTTCAATTGTGGAAAAACATGAAGTGCGTTATAATAAATATAATCAATACTTAAACATTATTTATGGTTTAAAACGTGTACATTTCTCTACCTATAAAAAAATTCATTCCCGATATACCGATAGAATCCTATGATGAAAATTATTTCGAATAACGTGTAGAACTTCGATCAATCTTAAATCTTAGAATCCAAACTTCCTATAAAATAAAAGCAGAGCGATTTGTCGCACCTCGAAGTAGCATCAAATATCGTCAAACCACAAACACCGTTCTCTCAGAGATGGAAGGATAATTCAGCTTCTATAATTCCGAAGCTAATAACAGACGAGTAGATTGGTGGCATTCGGCTTAAGATCGAAATTAAAAGAGCCGGATAATATCATAATTATATGTCGTAAATGATAGCAACGCTCGATCGAGGGACTCACGTTGAAAACCGATCCAGACATCGAACGTTCAATAAACGTCGAATCACCGACAATATTGTTCCGCTGTTATTTTTATTCGAAACGAAACACAAGCACAAGACAAGAGATTTACAGAGAGACGGCCAGGTTGGTATTTCTAGCCTCGTATCTCCATTGTGAACGTTTGAAAAGCGGGCTTATATCAGTGTCAGATCGGGGACCAGGTACAATGGAACGAAAAGAAAATTTCAACTAATTCCAAGAGATGGAACCCACTCGACTGGGTAATTTCGCGCGATGAGTCGGATGGTTTTGTGCTCGGTTTCGAAACGGTACTTCATCCTCGGCCATCCGCTTCTTCCTTCTGGACCCGTTCCGATTCGAACCTCACAGAGAAATCTCTGTGTAAACGTCGTAAACACTCGACTCACGATTTTCGTTGTTTCGAAGGTGATTTAGAAACCGAGTCGGGTTTCAATCGTTTTCTCAAGAGACGACTGATGCATTAAGCGACAAAAAGATAGCACACCCGAAAAATTTAATGTTTCCACAATTTCTACGCGATAAATATGTCTATTTTTCAATTCCAATTTTCCATACTCCAAAAGAACGCTTTCTTCTAAATGATGCGCAAGCCTTAACAAAATCAAATCACGCAAAAATTAACAAATTCTCGTAAGCAACGTCCATCTTCCTGTAATTGGTCTTTACCCTTTCACATCTTGCGATTGCAAGTTTTTCCCGATAATTCCTCTGAAGAGCCGAGGATGGGGGAGGTGATGGTTCTTTTAAAATGGCAACAGCGGTCCCTTCCTTCCTGTCTTCCGATTAATATTCCGCTGTTTCGACCAGGCCGCTCGCCGAGAAAAACCAAGAAAAATAATTTCCCATCTCTCCGGCTGGCCTGTAACCTTCCAGCTCGCAACCCCTTCGCGCCACCCCCCTGCGTCGGGGCTGGCTGCAGCCAGAAAAGCAAGCGGAAAACGTAGGCAGAAAGCTGAAACCCGATGGGCGCAGCCAGGACGCGCTAAAACATGCAAAATCATGCAAATTGCGTTCGTTCGAACACCCTCCACCTCGTGTGCCTCCACCTCCATCCTACATCGGCTTTCTCCACGTTTTACCGATCCCATCGTGTGTCTTTCTCTCTTTATCCTCGTCTTTTTTCACCGTCATTTGCCTCGTCTTTAGCGATGGGCTCAAGTTCAATACCGTACTTACGAATCTGAGTCAAATCAAATAACAAAAGTTCACCTCATAAAGTTAGAATGTTACTTTTTAAAATTGTACTTCATTAGGATTATTGTATATTATATCATAATTATATTAAGAAAGAAGAAACTTACTGCAATGGTAGTTTATTCGTTTCAGTTTATTAGCTCAGAAGTTTACTTTGGTTACATAGGTTGCTATTATATGTTTCTTTGAGAATTATCTTAGCTCTAGAGCTGTCACTGGTTTTGTTATAAAGCACGTTTGTTCCTTAAAACTACCTTCAACTATCTCATGAACTACTATTTACATTTCACACTTTGCGCAGTCTCCTTTGCTCATCTCCCCTGCACCTTTTTCTGCTTTAAAAGAAATGTACTGTGAGTCGCTTATATTCAGTACGAAGAAAATTTATAATACTTTTCGCAACTTTTAAAATATCGCTCGTCGAAATATTAGAATATCCCAAGTACCGAAGTACTTGATATCAACAAATTTGTTATATCATGTTTTCAGATATCAACAAATTTGTCGTTACGGTTTACGCCTTTAGCTTCTGCTAAACTTCTTAACGGGCTCTTTTTGCTATTTTACGATAAAATATTCGCCCTTTGACGTAAAGTGACATTGGAGTCGAAACATCAGTGAAAATGCGTTAACGTCAATGTTCAAACCTACATGTAACGTACTTGAGGCCATCACTACTCGTCTCTTTTTCTCCACGTTTTTCCTCACCCTTCGCCGTCCTTCTTCTGTTCTCGTTGCCTGTTTGATTCTTCGAACGTTTCGCGTGTCTCTGTTCATCTTGGTCGCATCCCCTCGCGAGTGCCAGCGTCAAAAATGTTTCGACGATTGCGTGCCGTGGCGTTTGTTCCTTTATTTTTGCCGAGGGGTGGAATAGCAGGCTGGGCGGGGCTGCTGCCCCCGGGACACAAAGGGGGATGAAACTTCGCCCGCCATATTTACGTCTCTACGCCGAGTGGGAAACGAAAAAAGCTCCGGAAAATCGTTGTTGAGCCATTCAATCCTTTTTTCGTTCTTCGCTGTCATCGGGGACCAAGAATTCCACCAAGCGAGACATGTATTATAGATAGTTGTGGAAAAATTCAAAATTGTATATTTGTATAATTGTTCCAGCG
This sequence comes from Bombus vosnesenskii, assembly GCF_011952255.1. Lineage (NCBI taxonomy): Eukaryota > Metazoa > Arthropoda > Insecta > Hymenoptera > Apidae > Bombus > Bombus vosnesenskii. Next base: position 4,045,194 of record NW_022882945.1, on the reverse strand, counting down.
GAGTAGCGTGGAAGGTTGGTTAGAGGAATGATTCTTATATAATTTGGTATGTGCATCTTTCCTTTTTATGCTTTAATCTTTTTATGTACATCAATTCATGAACACGTGTTGTTTCTTTCTTTGTTGTTTCTTTGCCCTTTCTTTCGTATTATCGTTCCAAAATTATATTACTGATATCGTGTCTTGTGTTTCACAATTTTATTATTCCTCTCGTTCCAACGAAACGAATAACACGAAATGTTAGGTGCGTGTAGGATAATAAAAATTAGTGTATAAAAAAATCTCGGTGATCGTGCTACGAACGTCGATAAAGGGCGGTTTAATTAGTAATTCTAATTGATCCTATAATGAAGATATGTAGGTCCGTAGGAGATGACGCTTCCCGACATTAAATATCCTTTATGCATGAAGAATAATGCGTGTTCAATTATAATGGCTCTACTCTCAGGAATTTGGCATTCCGTTTCTTTTGTGGTCAACGAGGAACGAGCGACTGGAAAATAAAAATAGATGGAAAAGAATGGAAAAGGAGGAAATAACAGGAAAGGGAGGAGAGAAAAAAAAGAGATTGCACGGCACGAATGAACGCCCACGCGCGTATTATCGGCTATACTTGCAGCAACCTACCACGAATTCGCCAGTTCGTCAAATGCAGCCATACGTCGTCGCGGTTTTAATCAACGCCGCTGCAAATCCCCTCGGCGTCGACTCTTTCATTTTTTTTCCTCTACGTTTTTTTCGTCGGTCCATCGGCCGCCTCTTCTTTTTTCCACCAGCTCGCTTTTCTTCCTCCTTTTTTTAATTTCATTAGCCGAACAGCAGTCGGATTACGCCGGACCGGATCCCGAAGAGGGATTATTAAAGCTCGGAAAAACTGCCGGCAAATGCGGAAAATATGCGGAGAAACGACACATGTGTTGGTAATGGAGTATCGCAGGATTCTATCACGGACAAGGTAAATCAGACGCAGTGATCGTGGAATGATTAAATGATATCGTTCATTTGTTACAAGAATGATACGAGGGATCAATCTCGTTTCTCCAAATATCGTGTTAACGCCGAAGAGGCTCTCGTTGAAATCGTCTTGAGCGACAATGACGCTATCTTAACTAAATCTTTATCGCGAATTTCGCATCAAGAGGGCACTTTAAAGCTTAAGGCAGCTTTAAGGGCAAATATGAATTTCTTGAATTAGATGAAGATATGTGTATCTAGAATTCCACTTGTATGAAATCAAATAAGTATACTGATTATAAGTATCGACTGATCAAGAAGGAGTTTTCTATGAAAATTTCGCCTCAATATGTAGCGCCGCACCACGATATATGTATTTCGAATGACGTAGACAATACGTAATGACGTTCATAATAAAATAATTATGTAACAATCTTTACGTAATACCAAAAATAATAAAAAATTCAACAGTATAATAACACTATACACCTATATATATACATATTTAGAATCATAAACTCATCATTTGTAATAAGAAAAAGAGTTCTACGTAATAGTAAATATTCATCTTCTATCATAAAATAGATGTTCGTATCAATTCAATTATAATAAGTTAAACAAACGTATCATCGTCTGATTACAAGTTGAAGGGATGCAACGATGTAATAAAAAGTGCCAAGTGAAAATAGCGCTATGATACGTACAGCGGCAAGACACGAGTTGAATAAAATTGGACAAAAGAGATACTCTGGAAAGAAAAGACGCGAAACTGGTTACAGAGGGCCAGCCGATTTTCTGGATCGTGGCACATAGGGCGGTTCGCGCGTGATTTGCGCGATTACCTGTAATGACGCTCGATCTCTCATAGGGGTCGTGAGCGATCCCAGTGTGTGGGTACAGCTTCGTGACAATGGTCGCTCATTATCGGCTCGCTATTGGCCTATTGTTGCCGGTGAGAGAGCCGGAACGGCCTTACCGACTGCGGCGAGGAGTGATACCGGCTCCACCGCATCGGTGACTCGTCCTTTTTCGACTTGTCGCCAACCGAATCGTATTCCAAATGCCGCATGCCGCGAATCCGTGGTGAATGATAAAAGGCGAATTTCAAACGATCTATGATTTTAATGCGACCTACGCAACCCCCTTCCACCTACTCTGCCCGTTACCAGAGTACGAGTCGAGGCATAATGCGATGACACCAGGTGAACGTGACACTCGTCTGCTACATGGTAGATAGGCTCCTTTTATGGCGATTTTTCTTGAACAACCAGTGGAAGTTGGATGAAAATTAATAGATGGAGGCTCCCTTTACATCCTTCGATATTTCTAAGAATTAATGAAAGTTAGATGGAAATTAGGAAGGTTCAGGTGGAAGTTAAATTTTCGATTGCGATGAGAAATGAAAGTTCGTTCATTGGGTATTAACGCATAGACACAAGCTAATAATTTATTACATATACAGATTACTCTTTTGGAGAATTCTTCGATGACTGGTGATTATTTAGTAGTAAGGATCCTTATAATTTTATGGAAAATAAATTTGTTGTTAGAAAAATAATGCGATGATATTAAGTGAACGTGACACTCGTCTAATAGCAGACAGGTTTTCTCGCCGATTCAAGGCGACATATTTTTCTTGTTGAATCTAAAACAAGTACAGGATATTTCCTTGTTCCTCCGTTACTATATTAGACTAGTATTGTCTCATAATTAGAAAACGGATACCTATGGGAAATTTAAAGGTGTAAAAAAAATCATAGAATGCACGTAGTATGCAAAAATGTAGAGAATATCCAAAGACAAATGCTTGTTATAATATTTGACAAGTGAAAAGAATTCGCGCTAAGTCCTACTTCTTTCAATTGTGTTCAGAAAAATATGAATTTGCATAAACATTCATAGTTTACTCGTAATATATGAGTTTGATTATTTTGTGCGAATTTCATGGTTGAGTTTTAAGACGTAGAAGCTTAGCTGACAGAAATACCGCTACCTTATCCTCTACTCTATTTTTAAGGGTTAAGGACGTTAAACGTAAATCTGGAGTAACAACGGCGGAGCACCTGTCGATTCGCCGTAGGCGGTGGCTAAGATGTTTGTAATGCGAACAAGTATCGGGAGGTCACGAGGCCAGTAGTACCTGCCAGAAATTTGGCAGGATGAACCTAGCCTTTTCGTAATGAAGAATGTCCTGCGCCCTTTAAGATTAAAGCCGCCCCATAATCGGCTTTGCCGGAACAATAAAATCGTTCTGAAAAATCTAAAAGAGGTAACCCAACAAACAAACCTCATTTTACTAGCACAGTGACAGGGAAAGAAGCGTCTGATCCGGATTTACTAATTTCCTAACTTTTCTGCATAACCCTCTAAAATACTCTAAATGCTTGAGATTTGAGATAAGTTATATCTACGTTTGCCTTTGCGATTGGAAACCTTATTTGGAGGAAGAGATTTGTAAGGTGGAGTGATAGAAATCTGGTAAATAAATACATAGAATATATCTATAATGGTTATGGTTGAAGTAAGTACATTGGTAAATTTGCGGCATATTAGGATTTGAAGAGAAACAATGAGGTCTTTAAGTAAGTAAATATTATTCCTTTATCACACTGCAACGGTGATAAGTTGTATTTGAACATTAAAGACAAAAAAATGTATGGGAAAGTTTCTGTTTCGTCCAAAACACAAAAAGTGTTCCAAACTTTTGTTTCATTTAGTTCTACTTATTTAGTAAGAATTATTATACAGGGTGGTTGGTAACTGGTGGTACAAGCGGAAAGGGGGTGATTCTACGCGAAAAAAGAAGTCGGAAATGTAGAATAAAAATTTCTTTTCTTTTTAATTTAAAAAAAATTTTTTTTTTAATTTTTCCATCGAGACAACGATCTACAGTAAGATCCGTTATAACGTACCGCACGCGTACCGAACGAAAATTCAAAGTCGATTTTCTCGAAAACAAAGCCTCAAACGAAAAATTTTTATTCTATATTTTCGACTTCTTTTTTCGCGTAGAATCACCCCCTTTCCGCTTGTACCACCAGTTACCAACCACCCTGTATAGTATTATTTAGTAACATCTATAATATACATGTGCATGTACATGTGCATATACAATGTACAGAAGAAAATTATAATAGAATATAATATAATAGTTGTTAGTACCTAATATATAACAGAATTTTTATTGCTATAACATAGCATGTAGTAAAAAAATAGCGTAATAATCCGAAACTGTATAAAATTGAACTTTCCTTGAAATAAAAACATTTCCTACTTATAACAGCGATACAGCTAGCTCAAAAATCCTAAAAACTTCGATTTCCCTGAAACAATAAACAAACAAAAATCAATAAATAATTTCCCTAAAATAGTCCAACAATAGTCGAACTCATTGCTTCCTCGGCTCACAGAAGACAAAGTTTACACTCGAGAGCAAAAACGAAAGGCAACAATGGAACACAATACTAGTCGCGGTTCGTCTTTTCAAAGAGTGTTCCGTGTGGACGAAAGAAAGAAAGAAAGGAGACGAAAGAAGAACGAAACGAGCAAAAAAACGATCCTGTGAAGTGCAGTCGAAGATGAAGACGCCGAACAGACAGGAGAGAAAGAGAAATTGACCAAGGACCAGTAGGAGGAACTCTCGAAGGATAAACCTCAGGTTAGCGGGGAAGGGACGAGGAAGAAAAGAAGAAGAAAAGAGGGTGGAAAAGGAAGGAGGATTCGAATCTCGAAGCAGGCAGGATAAATAAACGCAGCGCGCCGCCCTCTCATCTTGAACACCTCTATTTCGCTGTTCGAGACGCAAGTCATCGTTCGTTTCTGACCGTAGGTATCCGTTGGAGGAAAAAGAAGCAGATGAGAATGTAGAGGGGCCAGGAGAGAGCCATCTTCACCTTTCGTTGCTCGCTATGGCTGCTCGTCATTAACCTTTTCCCCGATGATAGCGTTCGCTGTAGCGTGCATGATACAATGGTCGCGCATGAAGAAGTTATGTAGATTGAGTTTTCAGAATGAGCTCGATTACCGTTGGATTATTTTTTTTTAAATTGGACCTTTTGGAATTTTTGACACATACTTTTATCTTTCAATGAAAGGCATTTACGAAAGATACGAAATATTTCTAGACTACCAATATGTTATATAATATTAAAAATAATATTTGTAGACTAGACACTAAGTGGTATGAAATTTAACATACTTGTAGCTGATTAATTGGTATGCGAATACCACAATAAATACGATGGTATGTAAATATGTTTTATAGTAGCTATAAATATTGCAATAAATATTGTCGAATTTTTCGTTAACTTCGCGTACATCTAATAAATGTATATGTCGCAGTATAAGTGTAATTTATTTCAACAAATTGCAATCCATTATAACATTTTTACATGATTAATTATATCCTACCACATCGTTCGGATACTTTCGTTACTCACTATATGTCTGTTGTCGTAAGGCACGATGTCTCAGGTTCTATGATGATGGCGGCATCGCGAGGTGATTACAGGGCTCGTCTCATCGGTTGAGTTGCAAGGTCGAAAGCTCGTCGAATCCAAAGGAGGAAAGAAAAGTTCATAAGCAACTCGCCGAAGGTGTCTGTGGATAACGCAAGCGGATGGTGATCAAAACCGGCATGAAGACTGCACGAAGGGGTTAAAAATTTCGCTTATATGTACAACGGGTAAGGGTGAGAAAGATCATTGAGAAGGATAGAAGAAATAATTTACAGCGGATAGAAGTAAAATGGAGGGTAATTTATTCGTGAAGTGGCATGATTTTATATTTTCTAGAGTTTTACTTTGAATCAAGGGTTTTGTTTTCATTTGAAATTTCTTCCGATAGAAATCGTTCCTATATTTTGTTTGTAATTACATGATGTAATAATTTTATAACTGGATGAGTTACATTATTGCATATTATAGGCGCATAATGAACATTCTGTAAAATTACGTTACTACATGGCTCCGATTAAAGTGCTGGTGACATGCTTTTTAATTGTTAATGCGAGAATTGTTGGCCTTTTTATGAAATAAAATTACATAGGAATTTACAGAGATTCAGAAATTTTCTATAAAAATAACTTTACAAAATTGTTAGTATTATTTACGTCATTCTGTTTTTCGTAGCTTTGTATTTGTTAATATTAAAGAAATAACGTTTCATGCTTACGAACTTACATGTTACAGGAGTAGCAGTGTGTTATTACCAAATGCAAATCAATACTATAGAGAGAAAATGCAGCATGTAATACGAAATTCGATTAAAAAAATTAATGTATTAGATAGAAAATTTTGTTTTACTTTCACAAACGACTAAAAGTTATATATTTTGTTATCTCGAATGCATTAATAACAGATATAGTCGAACATATGTCTGTTCGACCAACCGTATAAACGCCGCGACGAATGATAGTCGCTTTCCTTGCTTAAGGGGTTACGGAATTGATTCTAAATCTTGATAGTTACGCTTTAATGAAGCGAACATTCTAAATTGAATCTAAGTGAATTACTTTGAACTCCTGCGTCAATCGACCGTTTCTACGTGCAAACGTTCGCGAATTAAATAAAAAAATAAATAATAATTATTAATGTTGAACAATTATCTTAGATCAATTAATTTTTTTAGCTACACGAATTAATGTTTTGCGACGACAGAATTATAACGAAATTCATTACTGTTTTAGATGCAAAAATATTGAAAATTTCATACTTAGTTTCAGTTTAACTATTATTATTAAATTTCTGCGTATACTGCGTATACTCAAAATATTTCAAAAGAACATTACTGTACACGTAGTATAGCTCCCCTAAACGTCATTATTGCAAAATATCAGATTCAGGCTTAAGAACTTATATACTTGCACAAAAAAGCACAAAGAAGGAAATTGATATTTTCCAAGCTTTACAGTATAATATTCTTAATAAAAACTTCTTTTAACAGCATCTAACCTTAAAATACCTGAAAGCAAGCATCGCTACATACTTAATCATTAATCATATTCCTTTGGACTTATTTATTCCAAAATACGAAACAAATCTGTTTCATTTCATCGTTAAAAAGAAGAATCCTGTTCGCGACAAGATAATCGGACGCGCGGTCGGTTCTAATCGCATTAATCGCGCGAAACCACAACGGTTTCTTAATATTATAGGTACAGCGTATTCAGGAAGGATAATAGATGGTAGTATAGGAGTGGATTTCGATCGGTGGCGCGTGTGTATAATAACGAGAGGAAACCCGGAGGAGCTTTATTTCCCTCGGGAGCTTAAAAGGCCGGTCCCGGAGCCCATTCGGCGAGAGGCGAGCAAGAGCAAAGACGCGGAAGATCATATCGAAGCAGATAATTGGTCGGTGATCCTCTCTCGAAACCCTAAGCGTCTCGTTCTCTTCTTCGTTCGATGTTCGACTCGTTCCATCGACATCAAGGGGAAGGGGGAACACCGTGGAATCCATGGATTGCTTTAATTAAAAGCAATCCTGGCTACCATCGTTCTTTTTTACTTATTCTTCTACTTGTTCTTATTCCTCTTCTTCGTTTTTTCCCCTTTTTTTCTTCTTCTTTCACGTTGGAAGAATAAAATTGCTTCGTCGATATCTGATTATCCGGTATTGGTCTACTTGAAGATAGTTGCATACCTATGAACGAAAATTGTTGCTGCGAGAATATGTACACCATCGTTAGCGACTGTCTGGACATATTAGGTAAAATCGAGCAATCTTTACGAAATCGATAAAACGTATATTCTTTAACGCAATTTAGAAATGTTGTATTATATTTTAGAATGTTTAAGTTAAGTTTAGTACATGTAATTAATATTACAATACACAACTTTAAGGAGAAACAAATAATCTACAAGTGAAGTGAAGATAACAAATATCGTGCCAGATGTAGAAATGAAATTCAGACCTTGGACAGTCCTTCCAGACGTAGATCTTTATCACACGTTTTCAGTGAAGAATTACGTGGCTCCAATTATCTAATAATGTACGTCTTGTACAACACATACTCAAACGTAGATATATTACGCAATGACAAAGCCAACTCCATCAAAATCAATTTCACTTTCGTAGTCTCTTCTCTCTTCTACGATGAAAAATTGCCAAAATAGAAGATGAAATCCCTAAAATCCGTTTAGAGTACCATTCACTAAAAAGAAAAAAAAAATAAGAAAAAAGAAAATGACAGAAGGGACGAAGAGTAGGAACAACGGGCGATCTTGAAATTGACGATTTTGTTCTGCCACGAGATTCATTCGATGCCATCGGCGTGGCACGCGTTATACACGTCGGACGACAAAATGTTGCGCTTGTGCGTGGTTACATGGAGAAACGCGCGACCATCGAGAGGGAAGCGTAAAGACTCGTGAAAGCTTCCGGAGAGACAAATTGGCGTGAAAACGCATTTGCAGGGGCAGGGACGTTTCCAGTTAGAGGGCGAAAACGCCAACCTACCTAGCCATCCCCCTCGTCGTTCGCTAATGTCAAACATTTAGGTCGAAGCGTTCGACTAAATACACTCACTCGTTGCTCGTCTATCATTCCGCGCGATCGCTCGCGAAGAATAGCGCGATAATGAGCGGAACGTAATATATTTTACCAAGCGGTACCAAGAGTCCCGATGTTGGTTTTAAGAATTTCGTACGAAGAGCCGAAGAAGGGTGTTCTAAAATACGAGAAACTCGCCCGTACAAAACCATATATTTCAGGTTTCACGTACATATAGTTATTGGATTTATATTTTCTATAATCACTTTTACAGTAAAGATACATTGGCTCACGAAGCTATAATTGTACATTTACCATAGAAAGCTTTCTACGTCTATCGCTTATTTTAAGAAACACCCTTTAAGTAATACGTGGATCATCAAGATACAATGGTCTTTAACTTAACAATTAATCGAATAATTTTAAATTGAACAAACATGAACTCTTGCCTCAAGCTAAGATATTGTACACGACTTTCGTTTAACTGTCTCACATTCTACACCATATTTCTCGCGACAATATTTGCAAAAGCCATTTTCATTATTATTTCTTCTAGGTTCGTTTGCTTTCGCGTTTTTCGAAGGATTAGACGATAGTTTATGAACAGTAGTGTTTGGAATATGGCCTTTTAATAGGGCGGTTTTGTCTTGCACGATTGTGCCTGAGAATGTACGAACATAATTTTCTGCTTGCAACTAAATACGAAAAAAGAAACGATCAGCAACAATTTTCGAGATACAATGTAAATAGATACTGTTAATATATTTGTTAGCGCAATTCATTTGAATCGTTCACAATAAGATCGAAGGTAAAACATTGAAACAAATCAATCTTCTATCAACCATTTTTGCACCTTTCAACCTTCCTCTTTTCTTCGTATTCTTTAATTAACTGCACCATTCCCGAAGTGACTCAACCATGGTGTCAGTCACGCGAAAAATTATAGAGATTTCAGCATTCACAGAGGTTCGTTGGTTCAACCGTTCACAGAAAGCATTTTCTTTTGGTCTTCGATGCCGGAAGCGAGCAAAAACGATCATCTCTGGTGCGAGGCGCTGAACGCGAGCTCTCGCGTTAGTTCCGCAAAGAGAAAGAAAGCAAACGAAAGAGAGATGGTACACGTTGGCACACGAGAATGTAGCACGAAGACACAGGCGGAAAACGGATGAACACGTGTGTACACCGCTTTCATAAGCATTAGAACACTTATGAAGATTTAAGTAAATTTAAGAATTAGTAGGAAGCTGTTCTTAGGAATAATTAATACGAAATTCTTAAGAATCATATACCATGCTAATAGTTGTTTTAAATTAAAGTACTTTGCAAATAAATTACATAACATACTTTCGCCAAATTTTTACCATACACATAAATAGAGTATTATTACCTGTTACATAAGAAACTTATACGACTAACGAGTTTATAAAATTCTGATAGATCAATCTATTTCTTGACGATTGTCACGTTTCGTACGAAACCACCAGGTGTCCTAATACTTCTGAATAGAGGTGTACCTACGTATATATGTATGTGTAAGCGCGTGTGTTCAGCGAGGATGCCTGCATGGCAGGTTAATACAGTAGCCGCGTAGAGTGGAGGGTGGCTGCTGATGTAATTTTTGCCCGTTTGATGTCTTTAATGGAATCAGGCGCGTATCTAGCAGGCGCCACTCAATTTGCAGGGTGCGACTAATGGCTGCCGAGAGGTAGACACGGATGGTCCGACGAATGCCAGGCCAACCCCTCGCTGCTTCGTTTGGTCACTCGCGTTCGCTTGGCCCATACCTGTCATCCCACGGACTGCTACTACCTATTTCCACCCAGCACCGCTTTAAATACCCCCGAAGTACCATGCGCGCTCTTCGTCTTCTTCCTATGTTCACAATACCGCGTACGATCGTTTCTAGTTTAGGCGAATTTTAGACTTTTTGATTCAATTGAGAGACGTAGTACGATCGCAATTTGACGAGTCGTTATTTAAGTCGAAAGTATATTAAAATAATATTACTTGAAAATTGCTTAAAACGTCCATATTCTGATATGTGTAAATAGATAGTTGTCGGATAAATATATAAGTAAATGAGACTACTATTCGAATCAACCAATCAATTGTCCAAACATCCACTCTACACAAATAAACAATTGAACCACCTTCATTAAAGCCCGTCGTTCCCATTACAATGAAAGACATCGTCCAACAATTATCACCAAGTAACAAGACGCTCTATAACACGATGCAATTAACCGAGGACATTTTTGCTTCTATATAATATCTCGAATGACAGAGAAAGACAGAAGGCAAGAGAGACAGCTGCTCTAATTCGATCGAGTAGCGCTTGTTCAGCCGTTTTTCGATCGCGATCCTAGGCAAGGAGCAGGCTCGCAGAAAGGGCAAATAACGTCGTTAGGAGCGACTAATGGAAGAGCCGCGAAAATTATTGCTCAAACGTAGCGTATTTATCGCGTCTGCTATCTCTGCGCTCCGCGCTTCTCCCTCGTCGGCCTGCCAACGTGTAATGTATTTTAAAAGCGTGCCTTCCGAGGGCGGCGTCAAAAGCCGATATAAAATATGATCAAATAAAGCGAGCGGGAATTAAATTTGCCGGGCTCTTTCTCTCCGCATCACAAGGTAGAGAGACTTCAGCCTCCGTCGAGAAAATTGCGTGAAAACCTTCGTTTCGCATACTCGCGAATATCTACCCTAATTCCACGCCATACCGCAAATCTACACTTGAGTGCGTGTGTTCACGATTACGTTTTTTTTTAAGATATTCTTTATGACTGACCTTCCCCGAAAGACTTTATATATCCGTATTTATTTCTTTTATGTATCGAGTCGTTTAATATAATTAATATGAGTTTACAATTTATCGTAACATAATATAGTATTGTAGGATATTTGGCAGTATAAATCCAATTATACCGCATTTTCCAATTCTGGGATTGATTAACATACTTTTTAAATTATGTATTTTTTTACCTTTATGCACTTACTTTTACTTTTCGTTTGTGTGTTTTTTAAATTACTACATATATATTATTAATAATTAAACTTCTCGTTTAACAACTTTAAAATCTATTTTGAATGTTTCATTTATCAACGATGTATTTCTCAATTTTGTGATCAATCACTGTAGTTTCTGTAGTTGTCAGATTATATCTATTAATAATAGATCAGATGTATTATAGTACTTATCACTAACTACTATTGATGATGTTTATCGTATAAGGTATAGAATATTTTATAGAAGATTAAATATTTTTCAAAATGAAGTAATCTAATTCAAACTTAAAATTGCTGGAATTACGTATGACATAGAGATGCTATTTAAAGTTCAATAATTTTCGCCTTTCTTTCGATGCGGATATTCGTATGAAACTTTCGACGTTTCGTTTCACACTCCGTCCTTTAAGGATTCTGAAATCTAAAAATTCGATTTCAACCTTAAAAGTCTTCTCCCCCTGCAAACGAGCCCCGTATCTCATAATTCCCCCATATCACACGCTGGCAAAGCTAATTAGTCACTGTTTTACCGCGTAAAGTCGGCTTTAATCGCGGACAGGAGGGCGTCCCCCGGTAAACGACATCCGGCGGGCGTGTACGCGCGAAAATAATATTTTATTCATACGCCGTAGAACACTACTTTTCGTTGGCTCGTCGCCTCGGGCTATGCAACGCCTGGGGAACGGTCGATGGGCTGGTCGACGACGACGTGCTGGCCCTCTGCCTGTTTCTCTGGAGAACGGTGTATGTTTCTGTTTGCGTATGTGCATGCGCGACGCACGCAAGAGAGAGAAAGCAACTGCAAAATGTCCCCGCTGCTTTGTACACATTTGCATACCGCGTTTCGCGTGTGCCTCCCGACGCGTGAAATCCGGCCATAGCTGCTTCTCCTTTTACTGTTCAGGTTTGAGACAATTGAGTGATGTTGGAAGAGGTTTGAGCGTGTTTTATAATACGTTATGGCTTGTAGGTTGGAATTTTTGAACGAAAGGATAGAACCTAGGTGAAAATTAATGGATTAGCATACTTTTACAGAACACCATTATGCTTGATAAGAGCGACAAATTGCGATTGCTACAGAAAAATATGAATTTTATAAAAGTACAAATTTCTATAAAAATTCGCAGTCTGTTCGCGAGAAGCTAATTTTAAAATCGTGAAATTTATCAGAAAACGTAAATTTATTAGAAGGATGCGGAAATTTTGTATTGGTTTCGCGAAACGCAATACAGGTAGAACGAAACGTTGATGGAAGTTGGATCTGGCAGCTCGCGGTCGGGTTTTCATAAGCCAGGGAATAACGGCTGGCAAAATGTTCCAGACACTTTGTACACATTTGCATACTGCGGCCCGTTTATGCGCGGCATACATAATTTAACCCTTGCTCTCCATTGACGGTTTTGCATTCGCCAAATACGTATAATGTTAGCGGCGGGGCGGCTAGATTGTCGGACGGCCGTTTGCATCATACTGCTACTCACTCAGATCATTCCTCGTGCTTTATTTTTCGTTTCTTCTTTTCTTTTGTTTTCGTTTATTTAGACTATTTTCCTATTAAAAGATATTAGGTCTTTAATAGATCCTCTTTGATTTCTTTTTTTCTAGAAGCTTCGGAGAATACGTATAATACATTTGTTTAAAAAATAATTGTTAAAAGTTATTCAACGTTCTAATAGGAATCGATGGCTGTACGAATACTTTGTACACCCTCACTGTAGTTTATCCGAGGTAGCTCGCAGACGTGAAATTATATTTCTAGCCTCAAATGTGCACGCAAAATGGACATACAGAGATGCAAAGGTAGATCCAGCAGTGGTGATTCGATCGAAAACGTCGTCTAGGAATCCAGCGAATCGCGAGAGGCCGCGAGAGAACGCGGAACAATGCGACCACTCGAGCGCGAGCATTTAATTGTTTCCGCTCCTGTCCGCCGTCGTTTTCATTTCTGCGGAGCGTCTCTAAGCGTCTCCCCGCTCGTTAGGTAGTTCCTCTCGGAACCGGAAGATGCCGATGCTAAGTTACCCTCTCGCCCTCGTGCCCTGTTGAGGCTACCATGGTCTCTCGTCTATCGAAAGACCGGTTGGTATGACTTAATTCATTTGTTTCGAGGGACCAACTTTTGCGGCGATGAGCTCGCGATAACGATGCTGCTTAAAAAGTAAGACTGTGATCTTAAAGGAATTTTTCGAAAAAATTCAGCAATTGAAAGATATTCGAAGTATTTGGGGTAATCTGCGAATTATTAATAATTTTCTTGAAACCTTGTGCCTTGCGTTGTGTTAAACAACAGAAACACAAAATTAGGTTTACACAACAAAATATATATTTCGTGTATCCATATAATTATCTAAACACTATGTTACAAAGTCAGAATTTCTATAATTAAGCTTTTCATCGCTTAATTTGACATTCATCTAATAAAATTTTGTTGCACAGGTTTTATAATACTTTAACCATATAATTAAACCTTCTTATTCTGACTCTAACTAGTAGTCGTATATCTTCGTTAAAAACGTTCGTATATTATACGTCAAGGATATAGATATCCATGATACATTATTGCTATCGAAACATATGTCATGAAACATGGTCAGCGATGGTTGCACAGCCACGTGACAGGCTGGCTTAATACAACGAGATCACTATCACGATTTTATAGGGTGCTTGTATACCTTGACGAACAGCTCAATCGTTTCGAGGATCAAGATTTCTATATTGTTGCCGCCACGTGCAGCTTTACGCTTAAACGTGCAACACACGTCTGTATTTAATGTCTTGTATTTAGTCATAGGTAATTTGTGATCGAGTTTTCATAGATCAGTAACGCAAATTACGTCACGGTTTCATTTCGTTGAGAATGATCAATGAGGCTTGATTGGAACTATATAAAACTGCTTCTGGTTAGTGTCGTAATTAATCGAAGCGAAATGTGTAACAAATTCTTGAATCATTATATATAATTAAAAATTTCAACACATTGTAGATAGTGAGTTAACTGACAAATCTTTGTATTTACTGATAGATTTATAAACTTTATCCGAAGTTCATTAAACATAGACGAATCACGTGAAGTTATCAACGATTTACCTTCGATGTATTTTGAACTGAAAACAAACGGCGCGTTTAAGTTCGAAATTACTAGAAATATTAACCTTGATAACGAAGAGATGTCTATATAAAAGAAATTAGTTATAAATAGAAACCAATCGAATCATCTAAAAAATTTGAGTGATATGCACTTCCGAAACTCAAGATAAAACAAAATAGTTGCGAATCAAATCGAGGAATTCCATCTAAATTACTTACAAATCAAAATCATGTAAGACATCGAAAACTTCACAAAACCACCCGCTTCGAAAGTGATTATATAAATCACCAAAACTATTAACTCTAAGTGGAGACGAAGAAATATCTTTTGATGCGAAGATGAAAAGTATGGATCCTCCCGATTTCGGTTCTGAAACTCTTGATTTCCGATTTTTCGATGATACGTCTGGGATCAGAGAAAGAGAGAGAGAGAGAAGGCAGGACTGCCGAATCAGTCTCCCCCGGGATTTTCGAGATGGCTTCTTCCCAGCTTCCGTAATCGAGTCGCGAGCCAGAGAGCATAGCACACGCGTATACTAAGCGCGTGCGCGGGCACGCACACTGGCGCTACGCGCAGATCCATGATTCTATACATCCCTCAAATCCCGCAGACTGTGTATAACCCGTAATCCACTGGTCTATTCTGCGCGATACGCCGCGGCTTGGTGTATTCTGACCCGGTAATATACGTGCGCGGTCCATAATGTAGATACATGTTCGACGTGTACGTGAACTTGCACGAACACCCGTAACAAACCTGCTGATTCTTATGCAACATATTTCATACTTTTATTATAACGTAACTAACGCAATGAAGTGTACATAAAGATTTCTTTCAGCCATTCGAAATTTGTTTACATTTTCGTATAATACGTGCATTGTGCATATTTTTACAAGTTTCCATAAATACGTAACGACTGATTTTCTGCAAATATGTACCAACGCTGCATACATCTTTGAGTATTTCAACTTATATAGTAATTTATATAAAAATCTTCCTATAATTCCTTTCTTTTCCACAGACTGTGCCTGCTGCAGACTTACCTAGATGCGTTACGATACGAACGGGGAAAGGTAAAAAGGAAGACCCTGGCTGAACCACGTCTCTGGTTAGGTTTACTTTACCGATCGGTGTGGATCGAATAGAAGACTATGATTCGATGTCCTTCGAGAGTCTGCTCCGTCTTTATCCCCGTTGATCTTGTAGGAGGAAATTGGAATATCCGTGAAGCATCAAAAGTCTGGGATTCGTTCTAGCGACGCTAGTTGCTCGATAGGAATGGTTGTTGGTGTTGGTTGAGAACCAGGCGATTGGAATGGATTCCTGGATTAGCGACCGCGTATAGGGCTTTTTAAAGGCTCTTTTTCACGTAGTTTTAGTTATACTTGAAAATTGTTCAAATGGTTTTGGCTGACGTAGTAGATATTGCGAATGGAATTGTTAACGTGCTGATAGTTATTGAAGTAGAAGACGAATCTGAAATATAATATACACCTATGTATCTCGTAAGTGTTCTGACATTTTGATCGATTTATAATATCGTCAAAATCGACACTTATAACAACATGAATTAATAGTTAGAAATTACATTTACTACTTCTTAAGTCTAAATTATACACGTGTATTTAAAAATATAGCAATGATATAATTGGTACGAGAAGGACGATGTATGGGAGTTGCTGAGCGTCGTTGTTCGATCACAGGGCGTGCAGGATATGGCTGCAGTTGCTTGGCCGATGCTCCTAATTCCGTCGGTCGCGCGGACGTCAAACAAACAACCGGCAATTAAATGCAAATACGGCTAATGCGTTCTGGGTCGAATGTGCAAGTCACCGGGCTCGTTATGGAGATCCACCCGCGGCCATGTTGTTTCCATTCTCGGCTTGTACGCGTTTACACGGTCCTCCCTGTCTCTTTCTATCGTTCCCTCTTTGTGTTACCGGTCGATATCCAACGCGTTTTAAACCGCACGCACCGGAGATCGAGCAAGTCGAAAAGCAACCAAAGAAAGATGCCGACGTGGATAAAGTGGCACGAACAAATACACGAAAATATCGATCGACGATCCGACGAATTTCAGCCTTCCGACACTCCTTCTCATTCTTCGGACGCATTTTGGACGGAATGTGACTGTGACTGATTCTAATGGAGAACCGAAAGCGAACCTGCCGTCAGGTTAGGTATACATACGTATAGCGACTGCGAAAAGTATTGCCACGTAATCCTTATTTTCAAACGACCACGTTTTCCCACATTTTTCTGGTCATATGAGAGTGCTATTAAACGATATGGAATTTAATATTCAGTTTGATGATGTCTTTAAATTTTCATTAATATCATAAGCAATTGGTATTTTTCAATAAACGACATATCGATCAAACATATAAATAATACATATTACAAATTACATGTTTAAAAGGTTAATATGGTTATCGTTGCTGCGGTCTCTTTTTTCTGATTTTTATCTCTGCGTCTCAGATCAATTTCCTTTCGTTCGAACATCAAATACAACACAAAACTTTCTTTCGTTTTTGTTCCGTCTTGGAATGAACAAAAGTACGTGTGAAATCTTTATTGGCAAAGCTGCGACGATGATATAACTCAAAAATCACGATTTTGAGGAAAAACTGGGTTAAATGTTTTAAATCGTTGTAATTTTGTATGAACTCTAAGAATTTCTTTTTCGTGGAATATACTTATTCAAATTTCAAGGATGGAAATTCAGTTCTTTCGAAAACATTTTCATCGTGGCCAAATAATCGCCTATGCCAAGAAAAATACCTGAAACAAGACACACCAATTCTTTTTTCCTCTACTAGTTTCCTGGTCTCCCAGAGGCATCCTGAAGATATCGCTTATCATTACGAAGTTGCACGTATTTCGTCGGACGTCTAACGGTGGATCGGTTATATAGAATCCTAACTGAATCTCTTCTCTCGGAGGAGATCTCTTCTCGTTGGTTCCCTTCTCCATTGCTTTCCACGCCACACACCACACATTTGTTCTCTATCTCTCCTTTCCTTTCACCTTATCCCCACTGCTTCGTGTTCTGTTTCTCTTCCTTCCACAAGTTCGTCGTCCTTCTCTCTTCGATGAGTTGTTATATAGGGTGTCCCAGTAAGCATACGATACAATCGACAAGTAGCGATTATACGAAAAAAAATAAGTCGAATATATCCAATAAAGTTTGTTCGTGTAGTGCTCTGTTTTTGATAAAATCGAATTCGAAAATGTGTTTAGTATATGTACATTTAGTTAATAACGGATTGAACGCGAGTAAACAATCAGTAAAGACTTAACGAGTGAAAAATGCGGAATACAATTTGTTGGTTAGAGACTTCATTTTCAAGAAAATAAAGTTTAGACGTATTCAAGATTAATTTTAAAATTTCATTTTATCTGAATGCGTTCTACAAAAAATTTTTATTTTATATCTTCAACTTATTTTTTCACGCAGAATCATCCCCTTGCCTAATGTAGCGTAATTATTGGAATATTTTGTATATTGTTTAGATTAATTTAGTTGCTTTATAAAGTACAATTTATTCCTTAAAATTATATAATTATCGTCTTAGATCAATAATCTATTATATTTCTTCAAATTTACATTCAAAAAGTTCAGATAAACACACATTCAAAAATTCTAGATAAATCTTTCGTGATCTAGTTGTATGCGACACCCTGTATATTGTGATGTTTCTATATAGGAGGTTTTGGGTCTTTCTCTGTCTGTCGCGTTTTGCCAGCCCCACCCGTCCCTCCGGGCCACCAATCCTGAGTAAAGTTTGTTACACAACTCGGCGAACTTTCGAAAATGGTCTGCCTCCGCCAAGTAAGCTGTTCTTGGCTCCCTCGTTAGCCAGACTTTCCTCTTTGCCACGAGACTTGCCAGCTATCGCGTCGGACAACGTATAGAACAGTGTTTCCCAACCTTTTTCAGGTCGACACCCTCTTTTCTAATAGCCAAATAACCTACAATCCCTCCCCTATATAGAAGAAAAACATTTTTAATCTTTAGTGTGGAAAGGTGAGTCTTTCGTATCTGATAATTTGATCAGAACTCGCAACACTAGATTTTCATGTGTTTTATTTTCTACTATTTACTATATAGTATATTTGTTAAAAATTTTATGTGGAGAAAAATGTACGAAGACATTATATGAATTTCTTCAGATTTTTTTAAAGACTATCACCCATTGAAAAGCGCATCAGACATGGAAAACGCATTTACGTTAATACTATAAATATGTTTATATGGTAAGGATTGATGAGATAAAGGAAAAACGCTAAAAGTAGGTATTTTAGAATATAGTTTCTTGTTTACAAAATTTTTACAAAAATTCATACAAACACCAACTCAATAGTTACATTAAAACAGAAAGAAACTAAACTAACATCAACCTCAAATACAAAGGAGCGCCGTAACAACCGAGCAAAAAGCTTTATGCGCTGTGCCAATCTGTGTTAATTGCAGATTTCGTGGCGTGGGATGCCCAACGACTTCAGTATATGACAATCTTCCATGCTGCGAAAACGATTTTGCCTTATAACAAAGAGCAAAAGCCAGCCCCGTTGTATACAAAGAAATCCTAGTTTAGTCAGAATTCATCAAGATAATTCACCATCGCTTATCATTAACTGGTTCCACGACCGATGTCCATTACCATAAATATCAGATATGTAGATACGTTAAAACACGTTCGTAGTTGGTTTCGTGCTCGACACATTATGGAAATTGCGTTTCACTGCACTACGTGAATTTTATCGATCTTTTTACGTGATACTTTCTGATTTTTGACTTTACTTATTAAGGCGTCCTTTTATTTTAAATGAAGCAAAGTGATATAATTACATGTATAACCGAAAGATTGGTATCTCGGGAGTGATTAAAACGATCCCTTTTAAAAATGATTGCGATAAAGACGATTGTTTTTATGGGAGAATGCACTTGCTATAATGCACTCTTGAGAATGGTGTCGCACCTTGCGGATGTATGTTCCGCCATCTGTTGGTCAGGTATGATTGTAGTTAATGAAGATTAGTAATAAAATCATTTATCAGCAATTAAATACATAGCATACTAATGCATAACATAAAATTTGTATCAAATACATTAATGTAGAAAGAAAACCAAAATTCTTATCTATATATTTTATAAGATCAAATCAAAGAAATCCACGTGAATAAATATATGATTCGAGGAAAAAAATAATTTTTATCCATATATTTCATAAAAAATTAAATATATTCTCAAAACTGCACTAATGTGAATTTACAGAATTTTTATGAAAGATTGCGAATATCTAATAAGTTGTGCAAAATGAAAAGATAAAATAAGTATCTGTATTACCGAATGATGATAAGATAGTTTCCCGCAAGAAATTCTCCTAATCATTTGTGCTCCCACCACAGATCTATCATTTAGGGTAGCAAAATATCAAAATCTATGAAAACAGAAGTGAAGAGATTCTCTTTACTTACATATGATTACATGTAAGCCATAGTTGTGTTTATATTTGTTATAAATAAAGTAAAATTTACCCTTGCACGACACGTCTCATTGTAGGGGCTATTCAATATATTTATGTACCTATGTTTCATTCTTTAATATTTAATGCTTCATTAATTATGTAGTAATTATCTATATTATCGACAGTGTATTTGCTTTTTTAAATCTTTATACTGTTTGCTGAGTAGATACATACATCTATTTACTTTGTTTGGCTATACATTACTTTGTTCTACTGTCAGAGGTCTATTCGTCTAATCGTTTACTACACGTAGTATAAATCAGTATTTAATCAATCCTGCGACATAATTACACTGCGATATAATTACAGATGCACTCACAAAAATAAAGTAACACATTGAATATTTTGTTTAAAAGAATCTAAATATATCCGACAAAAAATAAAAAACAGAACTTTTTTGCTTTCGTGGAAAAAGACAAATCTGGACTAGGATCGTTTTTGTTATGATTATAAACCCTTCAATTGCATGCAGTCTGTCGCTTCCTCGCTTATTTATCTACTCATGTACTGCGCGAAATAATAAATTTTTGCCCCGTCTTCTTTCTCACCACTGACCAGATGTCAACTGTCGTTAATTTACAGCTGTATAATACTGTCAAATTCGTAGATTTATCGCCATCCAGCTCGTAAATTCCGCTCTGAAAGATTATGTGGACTTATCTTTCTGCCGTGGTATAAAATTATAGAGAATTCACAGCTGTTGAATTCTCTATAATTCTTGGGATTAAATGCAAAATAAAGGCGCTGAATGTTTCCTTTATATGGCAAACACTTACAAAACCGTGTAATCAAAATTGTATCTATTAAGTGTCTTACAAATGAATATAAAGCAACAAAAAATAGAATTAACGATGAAACAAAATCTTTATTTGTTGATATCTTTATTAAATCCTTAATTTTTTATCCAATTTTGAAGTTGATATAATAACTGATCTAAGACTTTTAAAAGAAAATTGTCATTTTGCTGATTGAAATTTGCATACGTGATCACCCTGTATTTATCTTAAATCATACCATACTAAATTTATCATACAAGGTCGATATATAAATGGAACGAGTGGTATGGTATATATGTATAAATAGAATATTTTATCATATAAGTGGAATTAGTTTTTATAACAAATATTTAGCTCGTACAATACTTGTATCTTCCTAATTTATACAACACAATAAACTATCAACAAGTAACGAAGCTTATGTTGTAAAAGAACGTCCCGTATAAGGCTCATAAAGTTCGAAATAACCAGGAAGGAATTCATTAGGAGAAGATTGAAAAGAATAACGGAAGTTGGAATGTATTGGACCATAAGAAGTGATTTCGGAGATAGCAAACAACGATACGCGTCGTGGAAGATAGTAATATACGGTCTGTCGATACGTCGATCGAGATAACCGGATACCCGATAAATTTGGCGACGATAATTCGCGTATCTCTACTTTTATCAGTTTCGATGTCGTACCGTAAGCGGATATCGTAAATTCGTGAAGGTAAATCCCGTTTGCTTGTGTGCCACCATTTTATCACGCTATCACTTTAATTATACCAACCACTACAGTTTCGCGTTCATCTTCCTCCATTTCCGCACAATCGATCAAACAAAGAAGAAATCGGAAGAATTTATAGAAAATTATTTATCAGTTGCACAGCATTAAGACAAGTTATTTATTAACAGTTAATACAGAAGGTTAAGAATGCAAATAGAAATGCATACGTGCGTTCCATAACCTCAACCACTCTGAATACATAATCAGATGGCACCATGCCCGATCGATCATTGGGAATTTTTATTTGTTTACACGAAATATTTCGTTCGATATTCGTTAGCGTCCCACGGTTGAAAAATACGCTACCGTATGAGCAAAAATCCATTCCGTTGACTGTGTCACAATTAATATAGCACCGATGGTGTACGTACGCGATATACAATTTTAAATAGTGTATTCGACACTGTGTCACAGCAAGCATTTCGATGATTAATACGTTCGGAAATTTCGAATCAATGACAAAACACCGGCGGCACCCAGCAGACGGTGAATCATGACGGTGTGCACGATTCGATAAATCACAGCTCTACTCTCGCGCTATAATCCACGATTTTTTCAACAGCTTCTTCGTATACTGAAAAACGTAAAGAAACACAATGTCCTAATCGCCTGTTTCAATTACGATGATGTGCTTGGAATATTTCAGCTTTTTACGAGCAACTGTGAAAATTAATTCTATAATCGAAAGTCGAAACGAATATCCATGATAACTCTGTTGTGTGCTTTAGATCATCTTCGATCGAATGGTATTCTTTTATATTTTTAGAAAATTTGTTTAAACGTTTAGGTTTTCCAGGAAAAATACAAATTCACTTTGAACAAAATTCATGAATGAAATTTCGTTTAGGACGTAAATGGTGAAACGGACCAGTTGAATCAGCATTATCTGGTAGTTTGGAAAATTCGTAGTGAAAGTTAAGAAAGATTTAGCAAGAATTAAACTTTTTGCCGTCTATAATTTCATGCGTCTCTTTTTTGAAAAACCGTTCATGCTTTTTGGTAATGAATTCTTTCGAATACCTTCTAGAGTATTTTATTCTTTCATCTATGTGTTTGGAATAAGTTTCGTAAACACCACGACAGATAATAATAAGAGCCACACTATATTTGGTGA
Source organism: Bombus vosnesenskii (assembly GCF_011952255.1). NCBI lineage: Eukaryota > Metazoa > Arthropoda > Insecta > Hymenoptera > Apidae > Bombus > Bombus vosnesenskii. The sequence goes on along the minus strand of NW_022882945.1, from coordinate 4,022,471 downwards.
ATGAGACAGGCAGAGACGAACATTAGTCACGATTCAAAATTTCTTGGATATACGAGATTCAACATTCTATCACAAAAAAAAGAATAAATCTGTTTTATTAACGAATTTTTGACATCTATCTACCTAATTATAAGAGTATTTGTCCAGACGTTGGATTATTTGTTTGAGATTTATAATAAAAAGTCACGAACTTTTCGAGCAATTTAATATCTGAATAATTAAAAACGTATGCGTCAATAACCAAAGGATATTAAAAGTAAAAAATTAGGAGAGAATTAAAAGCACGAGTAGTAATAAAAGATAAAGATATCAATCATTAAAAGGAAACATTCAAAGTCTATAAAATACAATGAAATAGATTCTCGAAGCATCATAAAAGGTTACCGTTAGACTGTGTCGGTAACGTGTATATTCCATTTCACTGTTTATTCTTTAACGTTTCATTAAGTGTAATGGCTTGCTTTCCATTACCAGCAAATGTACTTTCAGTCTCGTGGTCGGTTTGCCTGTTATCCGTGCACTTGGTAGTAATTGCTGGTGAGCCTAGCGAATGCACTTACCTTAAATGACGATCAGAAGATACAAAACGGCACTGTTTGCCTGGCTTTAACGTGTTCCATATTCAGAAGAAAAAAACAAGCATTTTAACAAAACTTTAGATCCACGAGAAAAGAAATTAGGAAAATTAGAATATTTAATCAGTTATTATACAACACATTAATAAAAAAATTCCCTTCCAATCTTGCTAAATATACAATAAAATTTGACGTCATCAAGGAACGTTACGAATTTTCTGATAAATTATTATTCCGATAAATTATTTCCGAAGCATGAAGGTAAAAATATTCAATAATCGTTACTCAATAATGATATCTTAGTGGGAACACGAACTCAAAATATATTTAAACGCCTGAGTATGTGTATGTATATAGATATATGTATATGTATATATGTATATATTTATAATCGCGTTCATCATAAAAGTACAATAATAGCTTTATATCAAATCACGAGGAGAAATTCAATATTCACACGGTAGGCGCGGACAATTAGCTCTTAAAGGTACCGATTTACCGAGGACTCTTTTCGTATGTTCTTTTTGCATATTTTCTCTCTTCCTCACTCTCTTTCACACTCTCGTGCTCTCTTTTTCTTTTTATTAAAAAAAAAAGCTTTTTTGTGTGTGATACATCAACGAGTATGGTCTCTTTTCCTTATCATTCTTCCTTTCTCACTCTTCCACTCTCTTTTTTTATTGCAATAACGAATAAAACAACCGACGCTAGAGCAACGCGGAAAATGTATAGTAGAATACTATATAAACAAAGAAAAAATACATAGACAATGCAGCAATAACAACAGTTACAAAAGAAACGCAATTGGCTGTTTCGTTCACGACGGAATGACTGATACACATGCTGGATCACAAAGAAATCTGAGTTCACATGCTTCTGACACAGGATGTCAAGTCTGTTCATTGCACGAGAACAAAGTCATGTAAACCCTTCTTTTTCTTATACAGAGAAATAAATTCCCTTATTCTTCTGTTTCATTCATAATTTTTCCTATTTACTTTTTTCGCCTCCCCCTTTTGGTCAACCTGCTATCCTTCAACTTTCATACTTACATTATCCAATGAAACATTTTCTCGTAACCTATTTTAATCTGTTAACCGGGTCATATCCATAATCTTAAAGTTAGAAGTTAATAAAAATTTTCAAATAGCTTGATTTTAATCTTCAGTGGCTATCGTAAGTGAAACTTCAAACTGTGTAAATACTATTACAATGTTATTATTTGTAATCACTGTGAACAATCATTTTTTTACTCTTTGCCTAATATTTAATTCTGTTAAATTCAACTTTATTGACTTTTTAATCCAGGAGAAATATGCTGCAAATAACTTTCTGCGAATATCTATGATAGCCTTCAAAGATTGATTATCTCAAATACAGATATACAATCTATTTTCAATGGAAGTGAAATGCGGTATTAAAATATATTCATTCAAATAAGGAGATCGTTGTCTTCGAGGTTAGGAATCTAAGTGATCTCGGTTAACAGGTTAAGATGCTTAGGATTACATTTATCTCCTAATTGAAATCAATACGCAGTGCCCTTCACCATGTAACATGAAAAATCATCAGAAATATTACAAGAACAGAGTAAAAACAAAAAAGTTATACCAGTGAGACTCGTAAAAATATTCGTAATTAAATACAAGAACGAGTCAGTTGCACAGTATACGCACCGTATTCATCTTCGATAGCTTGTTTAAGTACGATACTTGTTCGATTTCGATTCACAAGCTTATTTCCACCTAGGTGCGACGTGACGGTCAGGATAGTAGGCACTAAAAAAGGGCAGACGAAACGGTGCTGTGTCAAGGGCGTTGTAAATCAGGCACTTCATAATGTCCGTCGCCCTTTTCGTGTCGTTCGTCTACGAACCATTGAGTACTTTCGGCTTTTTAAAAAGTTAATTCGCCGTTTATACACTCGTGGCGCTCTTGTGCACTCGACAAAATCAGCGATGCGCCTGACCGTTCAAAAAAATATACCTAAACACCTTGTTCACCGCCATTCACACAACCGCACTGTCAATTTTATTATATAGCGAACAACAGTCACACTTTCTTCGTACAGTGTGCCAAAAAAAAAAGTGAAATGTGTCTTTACTATCACGTTTCGAACGAATTTCTCTTGTCCCTTTCGTCATTCTTTTGCCATTTTGTCCATTCGAATTTTTATACTCTTCCATTTTTTTCTCTTTATCACTCGTTTCTTCTCCTCTTCCTTCGATACATATTACATTATTTTGTTCTTGTTACTTTGTTGCATATTTCTTTTGCCTCGGATCACTTCGAACGATTTTAACACGCAGTTCTTTTGAATCTTAATCGTCACAGATTTCTAATAACCAACACGTAAGTAAGTTATTGGTTTATTTGTGATCTTGAGACTGAATGACCTTCTTCCAATAGGTCGTGATGGCTGGTTTGGTTGGATCGGTGAGGTTAGTTGGATTTAGGTCATTAGCTCTGTCGTGTCGTCCGCGTATACATCGTCCGGAGGTTCCACCCTCACAGCTAGCTGCGTGTAACCCTTGTTCGTTTCTCTCCTTCCTGACATTGCCTGCAAATTGAAGAGCATAGCTAAAATTTCGGTTCTCTGATGGCAAAACGGATAATAATATTTTAAATGTAAGATTGAAATTGTTTGTTAATTTGTTTGTTTTCGATTTTTGTCTGTTCTCCAACACAGTAAGAGTTGGTTTTATAACGTATTTTTAAGAACTATAAAATAGCCTATGATTAATACTTTGGATGCTTTTCGAAAATTGATTGGTTTGAAAGATCGATTTAATGAAAAGGTATTTAGTCACGAATTAAGAATGAAAATAATATAATAGATAGATTGATTGTATAAAGAGATAAATTTGAACTTTCACATAACATAAATTAGATACATACCTGAAGAGCGATGAATATGGTAGCGAACAGAGCAACAGATATGAGACAAATGGCGACAGCTATAGTCGTAGTCGCTGTTATCGCCAGCGAAGCCGAATCGTTTTTATCGGTCGTTCCTTCGTAGTTTGCATACACTTCAGAAATAGCTGTGTCAGCCGAGGCAAATTCTGTTCCTGGCACTCTTCTTTTACCAGCTGGTGAGCTGTTCCTGCAGCCACCTGTATTAACGTTTAGAAAAACATTGGTTAACTGATTAACGCTGATTAATTCCATATTGAGCGAAATAAAATTCTATAAGACAATTCAGAATTGAATTTGATTTTTTAATAATTCCTTATCACAATTGTACTAGGCTATTATTAATATTTAAATGCGTACATTCACGGAATTTTTTCTGATTTTGAAATTATATTCGTGAATTTAAATCTTAGAAAATTTATGTTCTCAAGTTATTTAATATTCCTCAGTCCAATAATGACTAATTTCCCTTACCAGTTTCCGGATCACAAAGACAGCACTCTTCAGCCAGCGCCCCCTTCTCGTTACCCGTGCAGCAAGGAACGCACTGACTATTCAACTTATCCAGATGCAATGGTGGCGAACAGGCTGCGCAACTAAATTTTCCTGGACCAGTACATCTTCGACAATCGGAATGGCAATTTTTACAGAGTTGCGTCAGGGGATCGTAGTATTGCGCTCCAAGACATTCCATACAGAGGCCACCCTCTAGCATCGAATGGGGTGGGCAAGAAGTACATTCCATCGGCCCTTCTCCTGCAATGCATTCACGCGTTAATCTTTCTTTCCCACAGACACATTTATATGAGATATACTACTGTTCATAAATATGCAGACATTTTCACTGATTTATAATAATACATAGTACACGTACATTGGTAAAGTATATGAATTAGTGAGAAATGAATGGCTAAAGATAATATCCAATTATAGAATACAGTATTTATATAACAATTAACAATTTTTAACTTATAAAAACTTCTTAAAAAATTCACTTTTAAATGCAGTTTAAAAATTACGATAAAAATTGATATACTTTTCTTAATTTTTGCTTTTTATCAATTTTCATGAAAATTTACATATATAAATTTCAATTGTTTAATGCACAAAATTAACCGTGATACTATATCTCATGAGAATTTTTTTGTCATGTTTGAAAAAACCGAAACACGCTGGTATTTCTCTTATATACCTTTGCAGGTACGACAGTAATGGTGACACTTCTGGCAGCCAAAGTTAGATTTGAAGAATCCTTCGGGACACTCCGGATGACACTCGCCCGCTGCTAGTTGCCAACCACGAGGGCAGGTCACGCATTGATCTCTTCTGGGTCCGGAACACGTTTTGCACGACAGGTAACATTTCGCGCACTGACCTCGATCGCTGTAATATCTGCGTTGAAACAAGATTTTTCGTTTCATGCATTTATCGACGTTCGTGTTATATAAGATCGTGGAAGTTTTTAGAATTTTAGATTTCTCTGTAAGGAAGGGGTTGAAATATTTCAAGTTCTATAATAATTGAGTAAAAACATTTTAGGTTGGATAGAAGATCATCTCTCAGTTGCTAATTCCTTATCCAAAAACTAATATATAACAAAATAAAAACTCAACGAATAGACAAGAAACGAAAGGTAAAAGAAAAAAAGGAAAAATATTTGATTTTTCTAAAGCAAACTTACCCCTGAGCACAAGAGGACCTGCACTCTCCACTCTGGAGTTGCAATCCGTCTTGACAGGCAGTGCAGTTCAGTCGAGACACGCACGTTTTGCAAGTATGCAAACAAGGTACGCAGACGGGTCTAGAGGGCTGCGCCATTGAATAATAACCATCGTCGCACTGATACACACAGCGTTTCCCTTGAAGGAGCAGAGATGTTTGACAGGAGACGCAATGATCTTCACCAGGTCCAGCGCAAGTTTTACACGAAGTATGGCATTGCTTGCAGTGGCCATTTTCGTAATATTCCGATGTATCGCAACGATCACGATGTTCAGGAGCGCAGAGACTTTCTTCGTTCAAGCTCCAGCCTTCATCGCAGCTTGTGCAGGTTGACATGGAGCAGGTAGCACATCCGGGTGGACATGGAACGCATTCGCGACGCTTTTTGTCCGCTCCATAACCCGCTGGACAAGACGCCCGACATGATCCTGGGATTTATAAAATTCATTTTAAATTAAAGCTTAAATTAAATTGTACCGTTGAGTTATGGCTGACTATAATATTAGGTATAATAATAAATTCATTCGAATTCTTTTAAAAGAGCACGTAAAGTGTTTATTGCTTTCATATAAAATCTATTCATCTTATTTTATGGTTCAATAATACCAGTTAAAAGTTAAGGGTTGATTTAATACTTAATTGTGGTTTGATTAATTTATCGAGATAAAAGATACAATTTTTTACATCCAATTTTGTTGTCAATTTTTATTTAGACCAATTAGTTATTAGAAAACATAACAACAAATTCCACCACGACTACTCTTTATTTTTATTCCATTCAAACAGAATAGCTAATGAAGAATGAATCGATGAAACTTAAAAGCATGATTTATTCGAAACACTGAGCCTCTTACGGATACCTAGCTACCAAGAGAAATAGGTTTCTAGGTTATCGGTTGCACCCGAGTGTCGTTTTTAAGGATTAACGTCCGGACGACTACGTACCGTTCAGAGAAAACAATCCGGGTCGACAGGAGATGCATTGGTTCTCCGCGGTGCCATTGCAAGTTTCACACGTGGAATGACACGGTGCACAGTTGTAATCTTGTGTTTCGTAGGTGTACAGGGGACAGGCTGCATAACACTTGTTTTCGTACATAACAAGGTGATGCTCGCAACTGGTGCATTTGTCCGGTCTGTCTTGGCAACTGGCGCAATTCGCCTCGCAGGGTACGCATGTACTGTTCTCTGTATCTGGAAATATCCGATCACTATTCATTTAGATCGTTTTTGTTATAACTTTTTGTCATTTAATATATTTGTTGCGAGTAACGCACATGGTGCTTCCATTCAATCTTTTGTATTTCCTGTCAATGCATAAACAGCGTCTACAGTCTATTGATTAGATCTTCTAAGTAGAATAATTTTACTTTAATAGATTATATGCATCAAATCTTTTGTAGTCCATCCGAATCAATTTTAATCAACAAAGAAAAAAAAGAGGAGGAAGAAATGGATCAAATTAATTTTAATTCAAATTCAACGGAAATTATTCTTTATAATACTTTAGTATTTATGAGATCTTTCACTTTATCTTCTATTTGTGTTACTAATTTTAATTCGAGAAAATTTAGAAACAATTCAAAAAGTTAGTTTCAATTGAATAAACTGAAACTATTTTACTAAATATTCTACTTTAGTTATTATTTTACTTTATCAAATCGGTTTTATTTCACTGAAAGTACACTTACTCTCGTAATATCCTTCTGGACATTGCTGGAGACACACTGCTAGATCAGTAACTCGTAGGTGAGCAGGTGCGCAGGAGAGACAAGAATCCTGGCCAGCCCCAGCACAGATTTCGCAGGATTCATGGCAAGGCCAACAGACGCCACCTTGATTTGGAAAACTTCTCGGCGGACATCGACTCACGCACGTACTGTAATAACGATTTTTGAAAACAAAAATTCTCTCTAATTACCACCTTACCGTCCTAAATGTTTTCATCTCTTCTTCTAAGTCGTATTCGAAGGCTAAGTAAGCATACCTGTTAATTGCACACTTTATTCGATTTGCCAAAGGTATAGGTAAATCTTCCTTGTAAAAAAGCAAACAAACGGTGTTTGAAAATTAGATATGCAATGCAAATATAAAGAAGTTAATACTGTTTCTACAAAACACAGATGTACGAAGAGGTAATATAGGAAAAGTAAAAAAATTTTAACAACGTTGTATGTGCGCATTGTTTCATTTCTAGCGTGCAGTTTTAAAAGTTCCTCTTTAACATCTTATTTTTAGAACGGTGTAATTTAGAAAAATTGCAGATTTTTACCGCTGCCTTTTTACGAAAGATACTTTTGCTTCTAATTGGAACGGCGAAACCCTTTGTTCGAAGTTTTTCAGCAGGACAAACGCGGAAAGATGTATGTAAAGTATAGAAAGAGGAAAATATCGAGCGTTATAATTGTAGCACATGTAAAAATTCCTCTCGGCCAGCGACAGAACATTTTGCACAGAATACGTCGGAAATTAAACCTGTTTTGTATGACGTATTATTTTCAGTTATATATTTTTAAAAAATTTATGTGATATTTGAAATGTTTTTAATCATTAAACAAATAAATCTGAATATATTATTTTCAATTATTTATTTGAAAACATGTATATGAAACTTAAAATATATCTACTGAAAAATAAAAATAAATTTGAATTTAACCTTTCCACGTTCGTTATTTTATTTGCTGTTAACTAATTTAAAACGTTGCTTTAAAATGTCATCAGATAAAATTATTTTAATAACCTTGCAGGTCATTTCTTCGGTGTAGATCTGATGCTACTTCAACAAATGTCGGCACAAAGTGCAATGCTCAATTACAATGCGATCCACCCGAAAAACCATAAATATGTACCTATGTTACCTAATAATCATCGTGGAAGCTTAAAATCTCAAATAATAATCCTTAAATTCTCTAATAACTTCCTACAACATTTAAAGTTTATATTATCTTCTATCTTTATCTGCTAATACTTATAAACAAAAGATGTATTTGTATTAAAATGAGTCCATTACAATAAATAGCATGCAAAAAAAAGCAAGTAACAAAAACACAAAGAACTCGCTTACTTGTCCAACCGGTAATTCTTGCAAGCAATGCACTGCGTGGGTCCTTTTCCATAACATCCCTGAGAATCACATTGAGGATCACAGTCATGAAGAATCTTTCTAGTAGTGTCCAGCGAGTCATCTCCGACTTGAGACGAAGACGATGGCGAATCGAAAGAAGATGACGTATCTCCAGGAAGCCGATTGGTCAGGATTGGCGCTGAAGAACCATCTAAAGTTGCCACTGATGCCTGGACATTGGATGCAGCTCCGACATAGGGGTAGCCCTGGTAGCCCTGAAAGGTAGAGGAAGGAAAGAAGTCGACGTCGCCGCGATGGCCCAGCGCTAGCGGATCATCGTCTACAGGAAATGGATAATGCGCGGAGGCGTACGAAGAATGCGCTTGTACCGGGTTAAATTGTCGTGTCCGTATCCTGATCGGGTTGGTCGCGGTTCCGTAGAAGATCAACTGCCATTTCTTCAGGATCCCTGTAACAGTAAAGATTATAATTATAATATTCAATAATAAAGTCGATTTTTGTCATGATTGCAGATTAGAAAAATTTAATTTTGTTATGTATGGTATTGCAAATCTGAATAATCAAGTATGGTTATTAATAGTATTTTTCATTTCCATATCCTTCTCTCGTTAAAAAAATATTTCCGTTAAAAAATTTTTCCACTAGTTGGATATATCTATCCTTAGATCTAATTGTCCGATGATAGCATGAGTGACGCGATTCCTGAAAAAATAAACATTAAATTAAATAAAAGAATATCTTCTGCTTATCGTAACTCTTAGATAAGAACAGTTGCCATCTGTTAAATATTTTATAATAAAATATAATGTGATAAAGAACGTTTAGTAAAAAAAAGTTACACTAATATTCATAGTGTTTAAATTTTAAACTTCCTTTTATAATTATTAACTGTATTTTTTTATAAAACTATATGTTTAACGTTTATTGTTATAAAAAGTTTAATATATTCTTCATTATATTTTAATTTCAATATATTTTCGAAATTATGAATATATGGTAAAATATAATTAGATAATATGGCAAAAGATGAAATTATAATTTATAGAAATTGAAATGCATGATTAGACAAGAATTCTTGTTTTAATTTATATCGACATTTTAACCCTCCAAATGAGAATCTTGTTCAAACATATGGATCAAGTGATGAAATCATCAGACCTATAAACAACAATTTATGATATAAATTCGCATAGCACTTTAATTTTGAAGCGATACGGTTACTTGCCTGGAGAATTTACGTGCCGATTTCCTGCATTAATGATCTGTAGGGTCCATCGGCCGTCCGCCTTCTCACTCCAGAAATGCACGCTGAGGAAAGGCCAGTCATCGAAGCTGGAACTAAGAACATCTCGTGGTCTCTCAAACAATAATGTCGACGTAGTACCCATTGGAGACGTCAGCAGTAATCTCAAATTTCCACGTGGGAAGAACCTTAAAGACACCTGGTCGAAAATTATTAGATATCGTTATCTTTCCAAAGTACTAAAGTATAAAATACAGTATAAATACCGTTAATCCTATGTAAATCCTTTGCATTACATTTATGCTTTACATTTAGAAAGAAATCAAACATATATATATATCCAATTATATGTACATGTATATAAGAATGTTCATCTGAAATAACTCATTACGTGTTGAATTTAACAAAATAATGTTTGAAATAAAATTTGTTGTATTCGAGGAGCCGGATCAAGTGAATACGTATAGTTGAATAATTTAATTTTTATCTTTTTATCCCTTGTATTTTCCGCGATAAAATCGTAAACTTAGCAGATATTTTGACTTTTAATGTACAAAAGACGAGGATAGTCACGAAGCGGTATTTATGTATTTACTTTGTTTTTGTCCTAGGTTAGTCGAATACAATAAATTTTATTTCCAATATTTTTTGACAACGTCAATAGGTAACAAGTTATTTCAGGTGGTTATTTTCACTAATTCACCCAATTAGATATTCGCGGAATGCGGAATTATCGAACCAAATTGAATAGAGCAGATTTCGCACGGGGAAAAAATAATTTTTTAAAATAATGTTTGCGCGTATGATTTGTTCGGAAATGAGAATATTCTCGTCATACATTATTTTTTGCGTAAGAATACCTTTCAACTCGGTTGAATACATTTTTAATGGTACAATCATTTAAATTCGCGTGTTACGAATAGTACGAACATTTGCAAGTTTCCGGCCATAGACGCGACGAATTCACGGTATCATTAAAATGTAAATTTTTTTTAAAGCCGTTTTATGAATCATAAGCCAGAACAAAATATACATTTACATATACATAAAGTGAAAATAAATGTTATTATAAACGTTCTTGCATTTTCTCTTCCTTCCGTCAGATTTTTGCATACAATCACTTTATACTCTTTTTTGTCTAATCGTTTGTTTCCTTATCCTGAAATATATCGCCCCATAAAAGAAGAATTTTTATTCATGTATACATGGAGAATTACAAGCATAGGTATAACATTATCTTGTTAATAAAAATGTAAGACAAAATTCTCATTCTCCTTTTCCATGCAGAGCTTGTTAATGAAAATATAAGACAATAGTCTCTCTCTTTTTTTCTATGCATTGATTTAATACGTTTGTATCCTAAATCTTTGGTGTATTCATTGAAAATATTCAATTCGTTTGTGATATATTCGTAAGTGTCTGTGATGCGAAATTCTAACGGCTGTGTGTGGACATCGGTAATTATGCAAGATACAGTGAGCGTGCGATAATGGGTGATTATAGCTACCGTTAATATTGAAGAAGCGTGTGGATAACTATAATTACCATTAATAAACGGTAAGCTTCAAAATATCTTATTGTATCGTTCCTGTCAAGTTTCTTACCTTGCACTGTACGTGTTCTAGGAACCGAACCTCGTTCAAAGAGCCAGCGCATCCAGTTACATCCATATACACACTGAGCGTATACCCATAGGTTGGATCGATACGCCTTTCCTCGTTGATCTCATCGGACTTGCAGATATGTTGAGGCGGCACGTTGGTCCACTGCTCGGCCAGGTTCACCATAGCCCCGGCGTCCATGAGCCCGTAACCGAATTTGTGGGAGACCTTTCTCTTCACTCCATTCAAGATCCAACCTGGTTCCTTTTCGAGTGGTCCTGATCTCGAGGTGAGTACCACCAGGTATTGCATATCTCTCCACGTGAGGCTTGGGTTCGCCTCGAGTGCTAGAGCAGCGATGCCAGCAGCCAATGGGGCCGAGGCGGATGTTCCTGTATGCTCCACCGTGCAGATATGATCTGGTCTCAGTTTCGCGTCCATGTCTACCGTAGCAACGCTTTTGTCGTTGCCTGGTGTACCAGAGGAGTAAGTTGAAGCGAGCGTTGAGCTGCATTCTTCGAGGTACCATGGTTTGTAGCCACCCTGAGTCGCGCTGGAGATGGAGAGGGTGAAGATGCTGTTCGTGTAACCGTCGCAGTTGCAGGAATCCGTGTGCCGACCACCGTTACCTGACGCCCAGACGAAGATGGAACCTTTGCCTTTGCGACCCTGTTCACATTGTTTTTAATGATTTTTGAGGCTTTGAGGTTTGGGTTATGTGGTGACACATTTACTCTTAAATACGTGGCGTTGCTGTTTGGGAATATAATGCACTCTTTGTATATACAAAGTACATATCATTATAAATTGTTATCGTAACATTTGTTATATTATAACATACTTTGTATGCTATATCGTAAATGCATGATGTTGATACTTGGAACCATATTATACAAAGTATACAAAGTGTATTATACTTCCAAATGGGAACATCATGGATTAACATACCATCACAGAATCCAGATCTAAGAAATATACAGAGAGGAGCATAGCTGAGGCAATAATTAGAAGTACCATATAAATAATTTTTTCTTGTCGATTTACTTAATTATTTTCTCATTTGTAGAGTGTTTTGTTTTTCCGTATCATTCCGGAAGAAACTGTACTAGCATTAATCGGTTTTTCTACGTATACATTTAATTCGTATGTGGTAGATGAAGTATTAAAGAATTACAGTGAAGGCAACTTACGCTGGTGACACCATAGATGAACGCCCTCCTGGCAAGAGGGCCTGGGCCATCGACAGTTTTGCCATCGTCTTCAGGGCCCCAAGAAGCACTGTATATGTCGATATGATCAGGATTCAATCCCAGCGCTCTGGCTTCGACGGCATCGTTTACCGGGCCATCGAGCATTCGCACGCCTGAGAACATAGATGGTATGTGCGTTAAGCTGCATCTACACGATATAGCGAGACATTGCTATATATCATGTCACTATAGCTCGTTAAACTGCATTTACGCTATATAACAATGTTACATAATATTCCCTTCTTTTGTTTCCATAACATGTTATATAATGTTGCCATTTAGCGTGTTTTGTTATAGGTATATACAGTGTGAACGTAGTTTTAGATAGCTCTCCTTCTCGTTACCCCTCAAGTTCGCCGATTTCCATGGAATTCGCGCTTTCGACCCTCCATCCAAGAAACAAAACAGGCTAATCGGTAAGAAAGTAGAGACCCTATGGAATTCTAATTACGCTGTTCTCCCCCTCTTTTCTCTCTCTTTCTTTCTTCCTCTTCTAGTTTAATCATTAAATTCCATCGGAAGGAAAACTGGTCTCTCCGATGCCGTTGCGCTGTTATACGTTATTCTGAACGCGTTAAATCGAACACGGAGCTGTTGACATGCATTTTAATGGAAACGGGCCGATAATGTTATCGGAACCCGATATTCTCTCGAGATGAAACGACTTATAACTAGCGACGGACTTAAATCGCGAGAAGATTTGAATGTTGACATTACAGTAATGAGTTCGATAGGATTGTAGCGTTTTTATTATGAACTTCCATGAAATAATGAAACTTATTCGTTTACAAAACTTACTCGAAAGACATAGATGGGAAATGAAGCATTCTAGAAACCTGTGAAAGCTATCCGAAGAAAATCATTCACTACAGAAAAAAAAGACAATTCTTCTAAGAAAGACCTGTGACATTTTAGAGGGCGAAAAGTTTAATCTCCAAGTTGTTGCTCTGGAAAAATGGAAAATGTGAACCATGGTGTTATTCTCCTGTAGTCTTCGAATAAAAAAATTCTAGTCGATTTTATTTTTTATTAGCATTATCATGTAATACTATGATATGGTAAAATTTACTTTGAAAAGTTAGTATTCTTATTTATAAAGATAGTATATTTATTTATAAAGTGAACTGTATGATGAAACTGTATTTGATTTGTATTTATAAGTATACATATTGAACTTGATTTATCTATTTTAAGCCCATTACTATTTATAAGGATAATAGCGTGTCGATATCGATGTATGAGTAACGTTTAAGTAATCGTCGCGGTATGTGGAAGAAGGAAGTAAATTGAATGCAAAATGCTCGAATTGGTGATAAGAATGTTCGCAACAAGCCAATGGAGATGTGATTGTTCGAACGCGATTAAGCGGCGTAAACGAGATCGTTGAGGATGAAATTTTCTCGCTCTCTTGGGAGTTAAAGAATATTAAAGTGAGACTTTGTAGATTAATCGAATAAAATATGTATCTGTGGCGTCCTTTATTGATTTGGGAATTATATAATAGAAAGGTCTTTTGAGATTAATTATTTTTTTATCATTTGTTGAATTGTTTTACTGATTTTAACCCTTTGTGTATTCATAAATGCACTCTATGTTTAAAAAAACATTTTATAGGAATTGCATCATTAAGTTTAACAATAAAGGAGCAACTTTTCAAAATCATTCTCTTCGCGAGGACAAGCTATATTATATCAGATTAATTACTAAATGATGTAAAAGAGAAATGAAAATTAATAATAAATTAATAGAAAGAAAAGAAAAGAAAATACACGTGAAACACATACACTCAAGTTCAAGTTCAAAGAAAAAATCTATTTTGATCATGTGTTTGATTAATTTATTGGTTATTTAATCAGTGGATTAAAAACGATGACAAAAATCACGAGGAACTGAATAGCTGGAGATTTTTGTTAGAATTGTTCTAGTTACAGAGAATTTAGAAAAATAGGTCAAGAAGAATTTTAATGAAATAATCAGACATATTGTCTGGAAATTGGAGATTCTATTAGATGGAAATGTTACAGTTTATGTGTATTGGTGGACGCTATGGAAGCACAAAATTTATGTGCAGGAAATGTCTGCAAGGATGCGTGATGTTAATTTTGAAATGGACCCATTGTTCAGAGTTTCTAACAGATGATAGTTTCAAGTGTCAACACCCGGCAGACAGAATACCCGGAAATTGTTTTACGAGGAAAATGCGCCATATTCGGGCTACTGTTTTAGATTACATTGTATAAATAACTTGCAAAAAATTCTTCAGAGAATTAATACATTATAAATATTTATGGATGACAGTAAAATTAAAACTAAAAATAGGAATTAGAAGAATTATAATTAAACTGACATTTTCATGGTTTTATGAACACAACTAAAGCAAATATAAAATTCCAGAAAAACATTATTATGCTGCCTTCAATAGTTATGCAAATTGAAAATTGCACGCGATGATTCATAATCTGATTATAATTAACATCCATGGAATAACGCATAATTATAATATTAATACCGTGCGTGAATTTGATTACACAAAATTGTTAAAGCATCTGTGTACTATGATATTTGCTTCATTAAACAAGTAACTTTTGTGCAGATCAGTATTCTCCAATACTATTATTTCATTATTTCATTACTATTATGTAACTCTTATAGTATAATCTACAATAATACTACTTCTATGCCAATAAATATTTTTCTACGTTCCATAAAAAAATATCAGGTTATTTTATGAATGTTTCTCTTTTTTTTAAAACTAATACTCGTTTATTGAGTATCCACTGCAATACGAGTATTCTCTTTACAAACGGTTGAAATAAACCAATCCCTTCTTCACAATAGCTTTTCATTTGTTTACTAGTTTTCGAAATTCTATTTTTAATAAACATTTCTGTTTTCTTGTTGATTTTTTAAAATACCTGTATAGTAAAATCTCGGTTATCAAAGGAATCTCATCCCGAAAAAATCGGATCTCGATCATGTTTTCTGAAAAAAAAAGACGCATCAATTTCCTCACAGAATTTTCGTTTCCAAGCATGCAATCGCGTGCTCCGCGTACCATGGTAGGGGTAGCATTAGTTACGCCACGTCGGAGTCTCCATTCAGTGTACATTTCTATTCGAATTTGTAGTGTCTTTTCATAATCTTCTGCGTTGATCTATGTTTTATCGCTTTTTTAAATAAATTATTATTAAATAAATTAGTATTGAGCCGAAAAAGTTGTTAAATCCAGTTAAATAGAGACAGTTGTTAAATAGAGATGAAAGGAGAAATTATACCTAAATATGGGGATGGCGTTTGCATCTCGGATTTAAGCTAATTAACATACAATACCCCATGGTTTTATGAAAAGGAATTCCCCTTACTAAAGTATGTATTTATTGGATTTACACGTTCTTTTTATGTAAAATTTTATGCATTTTTATTGTCTCTGTATCTGACTTTATGAATTAAATACCGTTATAAAAATATAAAGAAGTAATCATTTGTCGTTTGGCAAAGGATTAATCCATTTTATATTAAGTACTCTTCAATTTTCGAATATGTCGATATACGAACAATCTTTCTGGAACCAATTATGTTCGACAACCGAGGTTTCGCTGTATTATTTTTTATATAACTTAATAGTATATCTATTGCTCGTGTTTATTCTTCGTCTTGACAAATGATAATTGTTTGTGTAAACGAATTTTAGAAACCAATGCAATGATGTCCTTCGGTCGCGTGCTGAATCATATCCACGAAACCTAACCTAACTTAATCTCGTAATTCTCGATTCTGCAAACCGAAGTAAATACGATCATTTCCCAGAAATTTGTCAAACTTCATTTTCGCTATCTTTTCGAATTGGAACTCGAGAAAAACATCTCAGAAAAGAGAAAGAGATCGCAATTCGTATAGAATAACAGCGAAGTCGCATCTAATAAAGAGGATCGTGTATCCGAATGAAATTTAATTCGCTGCAGTTGCGCTTTCATTCTGGAACGGAGTTCCCAGAAAGCTAGACGGTTATTTATAGCGCGAAACTTTTACATCTTTTTTATCTCCTTTTTGAAGGTTTTCTGCGTCTTAAGAACGTCGTCGCGAATTTTTGCACAAGTAGCTCGATTCTTCTCGCAATTTTAATCGATTCTATGATTTTCTAAGTATGAAATTTATAACTAATATATCTAATATAATTCTTTGTACTGACATATCTTGTATAGTGTACTGAGAAAGATAGTTGTAAAATACGTTTTTCCCCATTTTTTTTCTTTTTTATCATGTATGAAAGTGTAGTTTAGAGCATAAAAATCTATATATCTTTTTGACCTAAATTTTTAATTTTGTTACTAGTTGTCAGACTGTTTTATTAGACTATTAAGTGATTAACAACAAGGAGAAATTGATAAATTTTTACCTCCTATGCTTGCATTGTAGGCAACACCGACACCGCAGTATTGGTTGAAGGCGACCGCAGCAACCTCACCAGCACAGCGTGTTCCGTGCTTGTTGTCACCGTTGTCTCTTGGCATTGGGTCATTGTCATTGTCATTGATGTCTGTGCTAGCTTGGTGATCGTAATTCAAAGCCAGGTCCGGATGATTCGTCTGTATACCGTCATCGAGGATCGACACGACCACACCTTTGCCAGTGTAACCCTTTTGCCATGCTGGACCAAGATTCATATCATAACCGTCCTTAGCTCCGCCGTTCTGGAATTAGTTCAGTGTTATTTCTTGATTAACATGGAGTAGAGTGTAAACGATCAACGACACCATTATAAATGACATTATTCAGAAAATATATGTATACATGTTTGTTCCAATAAACCTTAGGTACACGAGTAATAACTATTGAAGTTACTAGAAATTTAATCGACTACTGTTGGGAAACTAATAAACATTTTTAAGGTTAGTTGAAGCTATCAGAAAGAGTATATCTTCCTCCAAAAATACTACTTGTTCCATTTCGATCCAACTTTCCGTTGCTGAGATATTATCGTTTGAAGAGAATCGAATTTTTCTGTCGCATATTCGGATCTTCTACTCGCGTCCCTGACCAATCACAGCCTCATTAATTGTGCGCTGGCCAGTGACAGGCAGCGTATGTGTTCTTTTTTTGCTATGACTACTATTTTAAGCGTACGCATATCCTGGAAGAAATGTAGGTCAGATCGCTACAGGCTGGCATTCATAGCTCTATACACTTATTGTAGATAGGTATGTCTGTTATGCTTCATAGCGCTACACTTTCGAAACCAATTTAAGTATCTGATGAAAGCATTATTAAGGGTTTAACTTTGACTGTTATCCGAGTAGATAATTACTTAAAAGTTTCGTGATTGTTTTACGTGTCAGGAACGTGAAGGAGTCAGTTAATATCGTTTTACCGAAGTTTCGTGAATTTTTGAAATTTGTACATAAAATACGCAACATTTTACATAAAGTAAAGGTACACCCTTCATTGATCTTCCACGCGTCTTCGCTCATAAAACAACACACATACCATGTAATCGATGCCTTGAAGCCGTGCAATAGTTTTATCAATAGTAATTTTTCGTATAACACATAATTCAGAAGAGTCTAGAGGTATTTTATCGACGAGACGCGTCGTTCCTATCCTTCCACATTCGACAGCCATTCGTCATATAGACAGAAATTTGATTAGAATTATATCGAAGAGTTCCGACGTTGTATGAACAATAAATTCATTCACCCTGACACGTACGGAACGTGATTTACCGTTATTACAGCGTTTCGTACACGAAAGAACCAGCTGATATTTATGCACGACCATTATAGGAGTTAATTAATTTCAAGTATTGAAAACGTGATATTTCATTTCTGACAAAATACGTTATTACCCAATTGCATCCATTTATTTCACCACAGTCTACAACGCGTATATTTCTTGTCGGCAAATCTGTATATTTCGAACCGCAATTCATCGTTTGCGTTTAATACGACTAATTTGGTTGAGATATCCTTCATTAGAATCCATTTTTCGATGGTTTGTGAAACAAACATTAGCTCACTAGCTCTGTAATAAGACAGAATTATTATGTTTAGTTAGTTTGTCAAATTTGAAATCAATCTAAAAATATCTCTAGAAGCTACGAGATATAGATTGCAAATACATATTTGGTAAAAAATTTGATGTACGTTATATACGTACTACTAAGAATTGTTAAATGTGATCCTATTAAACATTGAGATTTATTAATATAATGAATAATTGGCTTTCGCGATCTGTGTGAAATAAGTATTTTGTAATTTCTATATATGTATATGTATTTTCAGATTTGTTTATTCACCAATGTAACCAAGTTTGACCAATGTAACCATGATAGTCGAGTTTCATGTGTATTAAAGCGAGATTGGATAAATATTTAGTTATAAAATTGTTATAATAGTCGCGTGATTATTAACGCGATAATACAATAAATAGTTATAATTGATCATAAAATATGAATTTTATTCGGAAGTTTAATCGTTCGGAATATGTATTACGCATTTCATATAATCTCTCTCTCCTAATGTGGTTTTTCTCCTTTCTATGATTTCAACGAATCAATTATATCACAAAAGTATACAGGGTAGTTGGTAACTGGTAGTATAAGCGGAAAGGGGGTGTTTCTACGCGAAAAAAAGAAGTCGAAAATATAGAATGAAAATTAAAAAAAAATTTTTTTTTTAATTTTTCCATCGAGACAACAATCCGTTATAACGAGACGTGATAAAGTGCACGCGTACCGAGCGAAAATTCAAAGTCGATTTTCTCGAAAATAAAGCCTCAAACGAAAAATTTTTATTCTATATTTTCCGCTTGTACGACCAGTTACCAACCACCCTGTATATGGCTAAAGCAAGCATCGCTCGATGTTTCGGCGATTGCCTTAGTGCAGGCTGTTGTTTGTATGTTTCGCGTATCTTTAACGCTAATCTGTTTATCTCAATCGTAGCCTTTATCGAGCGTGGAAGGTTCGCGGGAAATTCACTAAATTACAATTGAGGGGAAATTTTCGCACAGCTCGGTTGCTTGGCAACCATATCTCTGTCAGTTTGTCACGGTTATGTGGCTGAAATTTTTAACATCTACGGTATATCGGCCTCGAAATAATTTGATTTTTACATTGTGCCTCTTTGTGCGTTATTTATTTCCAATTATTTTTATTTTCGTCGCAGTCTGGCTGTGTCAATAAATAGAAACAACATTTATTCTCAATTTCTTCTAAAATTTTTCTTAACATTACATATAATTCCATTTTCTCTTAAATAATGAAAATTCTTGTGTGCGAGAATTTATGCAGCTAATAAGTTTCTATAAAGTATACTAATACGCATCTTTTGTGCTTCGTTAAAACACCATGTAAGTTATTTATTTCATCTAATAATATTGCATTACTTCACTGTATGTCGTTTAATGGGTTAATTTATCAAACTCGAATTTATGAATCTGCAGTTTTATTTGCAAAAGCCTTGTAAAATTCAATTAACAATTTGCACATTTTCTATCGACAAAATTTTTTCACGCTCGCTATAAACAGTGAACATTTCACGCAAATATCTCGAAAACAGAACGCAAAAGTTGAATAACGTTTAACAGAAAATTAAACGAAGGCAATTTTTTCCGAATAACAGAGTGCAAATGTTTTAACTGCGAATCGATTCGGTCGCGGGACTGAAAACGAGAAAATGGAAATTTCGATACGGATTGTTCACGGAAAAAGGAGGTGAAAAAGGATTGCCTGTTAACCGGTTAAACAGAGGATAATTGAATGAGGCGAGCCATGCAAGAAAAGTGGGAGCGTTCCCCGAACGAAGTACAGAGAATATTTAACAAGACCACGACGAAACTATGAACCGCGAATTAACTCGCCAAAAACAAAAGAAAACCTGTAATAATTGTAAGAAACGTAATAAAGGAAGGAGAAAGGGAAACAGGTATGAAACATTTATATTAATTTATCTCCTTTTTACGATAAAAGTCACACGTAGTTTGTTTACGTCTTGTTTAATTGTCTTTAACTGGAGAAAGAAAATCAGAATCTTTTTATACTCACAGAAAATGAAATGGTTCCGAAACGAGTCAGTTTCAGAAATTTATATATATATATGCCCTTACATTTGGAATATAATAAAATTATAATAAAAACGTTACTTCAACAATTCTTTTTAAACGATTTATTAACTCATTCGCACTTGAAGAAAATAGAGAATATTAACTAGTAAATATATGTGCAGAAATCCGAGACCAAAAACCTTATGATTTCCTCAGAAAAAAATCCTCGAAATATCCGAAATCCTAAAGCAGAATACTTCCATAATCTATTATATTATCAACGATAAAATTTCTAGGAAATATCAATCTCAGTCCCAAAAAGTAGACAAAAATATAGATTCGACAAATTGGAAGGACGAAGTGAATCCGGAATACGTTATAACTGGTACGTCGTTAAGTCCGCCATGTTCTCGAAACGTAGTCTCGTCACGTAGTTCGTTTTGGTTGAGGTTTCAGGGAAGTAAAATCGAAGGGCCCACTTACCAGGTACCACTGTTCCTTAAAGAGCGGATCCGTGAACAGGTTTTGAAGAGGCACACCTCTGTTTCTTTGTCGATGGAACGTGGCCTGCCTAGAACGCGGTCCAAACTCATCGAAAAACGCCGGATAATCGGCGAACGAGAACGTCGTGGGCACGAAGTCCCTCTTCTTGCGTTTCTTCTCATGTTGCTGTTGGAACCATCGTACCTACAAAAGAAAAAAAAACAAACAGATCTTTCTTTAGATTTTGGACTTTATATTGTGTAGGTACGAATTGGAGAACATTCAAAGGAACAAGAATCGTATGTGTGATTTGGTTACATGTCTTGGCTCTAGGTATGCGTTAGAACAGAGCTCGTCAAACTTCTATGAGCCGAAACTCACTTTCGGAAACGTTTTCGAAAACGACACATTCGAAGACTACACGAAGTGCAATTGCTGTTGATTGATAGGCAATTTAAAATTCATTTGGTATAATTGTTCGAGCTGGGAGAGGTTAGACAAAAATTGTAATTCGGAATTTTTTAACTGAGTCGTTGTGAATTGTTCATACGACGATTCCGATATAATTAAACAGTACACAATTTTGTTTACAATTGGAGTTTATTAGCAAACAACTTTACTTTCAAATAAATTTATTCGTTTGATATATTCTATTTTTGCAGTAATTACATATTTGACTGTTTTAGTTCTTATTTTCAATTCAAATAGGAAGTGTTCGATGTCGGAATAGATTTGGTTTGAAAGACGAGTTGTAAGACTAAAGAGTTTCAAGGGAATAAGGAATACGTTTATGCGGGTATCCTTGGGGTGACGTTAACGTTAAACAAGATTGATTTATCGTGGCAATGGAATTGAAATTTATTTCGCTTGATGTGATCGGTATTCTCATATCGCATGAAATTTAGCGGTTTTAGCGATTAATAGAGTTGTGCGTTTAGCGACGCGTGTGCTTTTGATGAGATTTCATATGGAATTTTGATAGCATTTAAATGCAATGAAATATCGATAACGATTGATTGCTCTCGGTGGCGAGTTTGAGAAATTTGTTGGTTTAAGGTAATATTATAGTAGTCAGAATATATGTGGCCGTTGGGACAATAATTATACGAATTATTTGATTCGTATATTGAAAGATTAAATAGCTTCTTTGACTACGTTTTCCAAAAATCGTGAATTA
This sequence comes from Bombus vosnesenskii, assembly GCF_011952255.1. Lineage (NCBI taxonomy): Eukaryota > Metazoa > Arthropoda > Insecta > Hymenoptera > Apidae > Bombus > Bombus vosnesenskii. Next base: position 4,000,380 of record NW_022882945.1, on the reverse strand, counting down.
TAGACAATATTGAAGAAAGAGAAATTTGCTATAAATCATGTGTACTCATTGAGTGAGAAGATTTAGAATAAAAATATGAAACATCAAAATATTCGTGTGATTTTCGTATGTGAATTTAAATTTGGGAAAAGTGTCACGAAAGTTTTTGGAGACATAAATTTGGTATTTGAGGAGATTCAAGATATTTCCTATTCCACCTACGTAATGTTTTAACGCATAAATTGTTTCGCAGAGATTTATGAACGGAGAAATTACACAACAGTTCCATTCCAAGACTTTTCAAATTCACAAACTAATAGTCCTTACAAATCTGGGATAACGAAACAAAACATATTCATGGAAAAAGAATATTGGATGCTTATGTATGTAAATTACTTTGATCAAATATACGATATTCCAAAGAAACTACGTGCCCTTAAAGTTTTATCGTATAAAATGACATATTTTATAAGCACTGATCTAGAACTTCTATTATATTCCTTTGAGATCTAACAATTTGCAGCATAACGTCACGTTTCAGTAGCATCAGTCTATTGGTATGCTGCTATTAAGAATTTTGCGTATTCACAGTTCACACGTGGCACATTTAAGCAAGCCCACGCCAATTTAACAGGAAAAACACGCAGGCGGTGGAAAATTCCACGAAATATAAACGAATTCGGCCGTATGGCGCCTTGTAAATGGCACCATCGACGAGTACCGTTTTCGCGGTTGAGCTTCGACCTAGCGGAGCGTGAAACGCGCGACGCCCCGGTCATCGTTTCATTCATATCGACGCTAAAGCCTCGCCACGAAAATTCACGGCCTCTGAATTTTGGCCAGCAGCCAAAAGTTCCTAGGATTCGTCTACGTTCCGCGTCCGTAAGTGTCACGGTCGTAGCATTCCGATGTTTGAAAAAACGCGACGCTGAATATGTAGAGATTTCAAACGTTCTGTGTTTCGTGCGTTCAATCGCCGAAAAGTTTCGCTGTTAATTTCTAACTGATGTTTGACTTTGTTTCCAGCTTAAATCAATTCCTTATTTAGAGCTGTAAAAACGTGACTCCGTGGATTCATACGGAGATTATTAGATAAATTTACTTATATCACAGATATTTTATTTGTAAAGTTTCATTTGGAAGATTTTTTTTCTAAAGATTTAGAAAATCACGGATATAAAAACCTATGATATAAGGGAGAGAAGGAATGATAATAATGAATGATGGTTGCAAAAAACAAAAAGAATATAGATATATGAGAAAATAGAAAATATAAGTCTATTATAGAAAAAGATGGATAAAGAAAGTTAAATCATTATAGCACGTTGGAAGTTAAATAATTGCAAAGTTGATCACCTTAATTTGTAACAAGATACAGGGAAGAGGTTGACTCGTTCGGAGATGCTATTTAATAACATTTCATAAATTTAAAAAGGTACATTGATCGTTTTTCAAAGCAGTTTAATTCAAATTTTTGTGATCATAACTAATGAAATATAAACTAAACAGAAGTTTGTTTTATCTACTAAATTTATAACGAGTATTTTGAACATTTTATATATTTTTACACATTATATGTATTTTATGTAATTAGCACTTTCGAATATCCCAAAGCTACACAAGAATCCGTATTCTAATGATTATCAACGAGTGCATCGAACTGTACTAAGTAAAAATATATTGGCTTTAATGGTTCGTATATAGTTAAATACGTAGTTAATAGAATTCAATCGGGTGATTAGAACGTTGAAATTAACAAGCGAGAATGATGGTAATCGTAACGCACAATATAGTCCTTCGATTTATAGGCTATTAGTAAAGTACCGTTGGTTTGAATAAATTGGGGGATAAAACAGTTTGGATAATTGGTTGGTTTATGCAACGATACGCCGCAGCAATTTTCGGTACGGTACAAGTCAAATTAATGAACACGGCTGATTTTTATTTGAAATCCGATCAATACACGATTATACTGAAACAATCGTGTATTAATCAGGTTAATGAATGACTGTGAGATTGATTTTACATAGTTGATAAGGTAGATAACTGAGCTGTGTTTTAGAGAAACGGTGCATAAAATAAAGTAACGAATTGAATGAATTGTATTGGAAACAGTAGTTCATTTAATACTAACTATTTGAGATTTCTAATCTAACCTTGCTATGGCGTTATAATTCCTATAAATTTCTAGTTTTCAGTAAATCATTGGCGTACCACGTAAGTACTGTTGATAGGTAATACTAATCTAGACATAACACGCCATCTTAATCTTACATGACGGCTGAGTAAATGCTACGTATGTATGTATGTATATACAGTAAGATCCTAGGTAAGGACGTTACAGTGTTTAGATAGTACAATTGCTATGTGTAACTGTTTGTTGTAAAAGCTGCTTTCCTACATTCCATCGTTGCTTGAACAATACAATCCATTTTTTATACACTTTATTGGGAAACATAATCTGGTTTTACAAACTTTGATGAATTAAAATATATAATATTACTTTTATAAATTTAGATACTCTAGATATATAAATTTTTTAATAGCTGATTAGTCACTTCTGATAATGTGACAAAAAAGACAAAATGTCCTGAATAAGAGTTGGTATTAAATCAACCAATTACAATGGTCGTTTTTAATTCATGTATATCTGAACATCATCACATTTGAATTTTGGAAGATTTTAAAAATTCGTCGAATTAGATGGTTATTTAAAGAAAAATCAATAAGAGAATATAAAAATGTAAGGAAATATAGGACAGAGTGTTTCGAACAATTTAAGATATTCAAAATGTTTGCAAGTACATTTTTAAACAAAGATATTCTACCAAATATATTTTTCACGTTATTAATTATTTTTATCTTTCACTAAAAATAAAGAATGATCTCCACACAGATAACTCCTTTTTCAAAGTCAAACATCCTTTTTCACTCTATAAACCAACTTAAGACTGATTATCTTCGAGAAATCTATTTCTCTTTCGTCTGTTCATAAATAAAAAAGAAAAAAAAAATACTTTCCATTAACAACACAATCGGTTTGGATATCAATCGAATGAACGAGAAATCCCGATTAATCGCTCCTCGAGATATCCTTCAGTTATTTCATCCATTCGATGATTGTTTCTACAGCTTCGTCATAAATACACATTACTGTGTGCTGTAATGGTTCCGTATTTGTGGAATAAACCTTTTCAGCAGCGTTTCATCTCGCATCGAAGTGCTTCATCGGCGAGAAAAAGACAATGGCTGCAGCTGAAAAGATGGTGCAAGCACAATATTATCTCTAGAAACAGCGCGATATTCCACCGTGTTTTTGCTAGCTGAAAAGAGAACGGGAACACTGTCGACGATCTGAGACGGTCATCCGATGGCCACTTCTCTGTTTTAATGCTACGTTCCATGCTTAAGACTTCTCCCTGCCTTTTTATAACTTTTTACCGTGATAAGTATTATGGGTTGGTTACGATGTAGCGAGTTACTATTAGAAGAGTTCGGTATGAAACCGACTGGATAATCAAGAGATTTCAATTGAAAAATCGCAAAATTACTCATACCTGAAATATTACCATTTAAGAACAACATTTTCTGTTTTCGATGTACGATTATTAGTTTGGAGGTTTTTATGCGTGTATGATAAATTTAAAGGAACAAAAATTCGCAGAATGCGTATAACGTACAAAAATATATAACATCTGAAGAATATAATATTAGGTCGTCCGAAAAGTTTCTTTCGTTTTATAAGGAAATAATGGATGCATAATATTTTCCGTTTTATATTATTTTATCGAATTACGTATGATCTATTTTGTTCTATCAAAATAAAGATCACAACGTTCGACAGATTAGGTTTCATGTTTGTATAAAAATGCGTTGGTATAAAAGACGTGTGTGTAAAAGAAAGACACTTTTCGGACAACCTAATATAAGATATCATATATTACAACGTAACAAGTGTCAACAAAGTTTTCACGATATTTTCATAAGTTGTTTAAATCGCTTCTTTCATTCGCAAGATAAACCAGGTAAACACCATCGCCAAGAGATGAAACAACTTTCAACTTCGGAAAAAAACAGCAGGGTATTATTTAACGTCGAAGAATATTACCATTTGAATTACGCTGGCAGAAAATTAGAATGCCAAGATAAACAATGCGCCAGGCACGATGACAGACGCCGTGAAATTACGCTGCTTCTACATATTTCGCACCTGTACCCGTGTTAGTTGTTCAAGTTTGATGAGTAGCCGCCTTTACCATTTCTGACATGCCAAAGATGGAATCACTTACCCTCGGTTCATCCCTTAGAGTCTTGTGATGCGATTCGCTGCTGGAGAGGGATCTCCTGTGAAGTCGTTTGTCAGCGAACAGGAAGTATTCCTTCAGTGCTCCAATCTAAGAACAAACAGAACCAGCCTGTGTTAGTTTCGTGGTTGTTTCAAGCATTAACAAGTTTTGCATAATTATTCTAATTTCTAATGGTAACGTACAGTGACTGCAAAAAATATTGACGCATATCCTTCCTTTTTAATGAAGTCTCGCAATCATGTATAGCAATTTGTATTTACTCGTTTCTATCAACAAACATAAAGCTTTTGTTTCGTTCTTGAATTACTAGGATAACAGACAATTCTCCTGAATTCAAATAAAAATCACATCCTTTTCATCCCTATACCCATTCATGGCTACCAGCTTGAAAATTGAAACGACAATTTCTCGGAAAATGTACTTTCCAAAGTGCTCATCGCGTTTCTTAATGGATCCTAATGGTACATTTAAAGGATCTTGAGGTTTATTTGCAATTTCCGGGTAGTATGGACTGAAGAGTATCATTGAGAGTGAGGGGAAAGAGCACTTTAAAAGGTATAGCCGTTCACTTTTCACCGGTTGCTTGATAACTCGATATTATTGACCGCTACTACGGGACCAAAGACAATAATGAAAATGTCTTCTTTCAACATTCGTGTATTCTAGCGGTTGTCAAACTATGCCATGATGACAGATATACATACATATATAATTTATCAGAAATTCTGACAAAATATTTGAATAACGAGAATGTTCATCAGGAGAGTTTTATTCATGGTAAATCATCGGATAAATAATTCAAAGTCAATTCTTTCCTTAATTTGCATGTTCGTCCAGTAAAGAGTAATTTTTTGACTTATTATAATTTTTTCGAGTTTAATATAAGCAAACTATAAATTCCTTTTTTCCGCAACTAGATAATACTTTGCGTGTTATGGATTTATGTGAAAACCGTCAGCAGTTAAGTTCAGACGCTGACGAAGTTTTTCTGAAAATGATATTGCGTGTTGCTGCACATCCGCACACTATTGTAAGTTATCCATCAATATTCTGTCAAGGTTCACTACACTCCATCGACTTCGTTTCGAGATTTGTTATCTTCAAATAACAAAACTATACTTCTATCATAAATTTAAAAACAATCACTCGGTAGAGATACAAAATTCTAATAATGAGTTGAATTATTAAACATATTTTTTAACCATTATACTATTAATCCTAATTTAAATGTTATCACTTCCATTCTTTGTTCCATATTTTAAAACGAAATAAATAAAATATTAGTTTCTAATGTTCCGAAAATAAATTCAATATTAAAAGATTTCGACTTCAAACAGAAGATTTCCTTTATCTTACTATTTTTCCTGAAATAACAGTCTCTTTCCTATTTCCTGCACGCCTAACTTAAAAACTTCGAATATTATATAAATTCCTATGTTTACTACTAAAACTAAAACTATACTATTTTCTTACTGTCAAATGTTAACTTAAAAAAGTTAACTTACAAAAGAAACAACAAAACCTTTTACGCCAAGTATACCACAGTTTCTCTCAGTGTTCACACAAAACACATGAAAGACACTGTTTCCGAGGGTAACCAGCGATCGCCAGCGGAAGATCAGAACTGTCGGACTGTCAAAGATCGCCAGAAAAATATAATAGTATTGGCATCTATCAAAGAATCTTCGGACAGTTCGCGATCTGTTCGTTGCTTATCCGACAAAATTTGACGTGCCCTTCTTTTCGATGGTTTCGCGAACTTGTCGTATATTGAGCACAGTAGTGATGGGATCAAATTCAATATTTACTTGCAAATCCAAACCAAATCCAATATACATATATCAATATATAATTCATTAATAATCTCATTATTATAACTCATTGTACTTAGCAAACGTAATAGAATCTTAATAGTATTATCGTATTTTCAAATTTCTGAATTCTTGTACGTTAAAACCATTAACATTTTCAAATTTTTACTTTTAGCTATTTTTTATTAAAAAATTTCTTATTAGATATCATCAATTTTTAAATTGAAATCAAGAAACCCAGTCAATTATAACAATACCTACAATATGTTTCATATTGTTCGAATATAATGTGGAATAATTTTTGAAGGTACTTTCAATGTATCTACTTGAAGCCATCACTAGAGATTTCGACAGTGTTTGAAGAATTCTTGGCCAGTTTCAGGGCGAAGTCATTAAGGTTTTTCTAGCAAGTCTCAATCGATCCGCGGCTGGACGAGAATAAAAATGTCGAGAAGCATTGGCGTAGCGTGCACAGGACCAAGTTGTTGGCTTGATTTCCCAACGTGCACGGAAATCCATTTCACGAGAGAGCAGAGAAACGGCTTTGAGAAACGCCGATATTGTTTTCTAGTCGGTCTGCGCGCTGATTTAAGACGCTTCGGTGCCAGGCTTTCGTCGGATCTGCGGATCCTAGAGGGATTCTTAACGGCGACTCGCGTTGCTCCTGTGACCGACTACGCTTCCACGATCGAGTAATTTCGAAAGGATATTCCACTGAACCAATGGAGCATTCATGAAAGGGTGGAAAGAACGAAGAAGGGAGGATGGAAGTTTTTCTATAGATAGTGAACGTTATAATCGATTTGATTGAATATTTCGAGATAATTGATCCAATTATAAGTTGACTTACAAATTATTTTTTGAACATTTCAATAAAAATACATCCGATAGTGAAAATGAACAACCGCGCATTAGCAATTAATTACGAAACAACCAAACTTACTTAACAAGGAGGTGGTAAGAACTATGAAATCTTGCATGAGTTGCTTATGCATTCGATGTTTTAAGTTGATAGTAAAACAGTTCCGAAAGGATTTGGACGAACGGTCCTTTGTTTCCGAGAAATTAATCAAGAAATTATATTCTTGGTGCAGCAATTTCTTATGTTTTAAATATTCTTACTACAATTTTCATTTGCAAAATTGTAAGAATACGCAGGAATACTATAATAAACAAAAATAATCAAAAATGTACCAAAATAAATTGCAAGATTTTAATATTAAGAAAAACGTAATATTAATATTGAAAGAATTTATTGAAAATAAAGACACTCAAATCCTTTTGGGACTGCTTTATTATCAATTTAAAGTATCACACGCACATACAGTCAACTTGTTCGAGATTTCATAATTCTCACCATCTCCTGTAAGATGAAGCACACTGTTAAAGATTCAGATTTCTAGTAGATTTAAAATAAATTCCTTAGAAATCCAAAGAAATTCATATAACGTCTTCAAATAATTCTAAACTCAAATTATCATAAAATTTATGGCAAATAATTTGTTTAAAGGTAGTTCTACAGTAAGTGATAGATATTAAAATCACACAAACTCTAGCGTCGTATTCGAGAAACCCAAATCTGTTACCTTTAAAGAAATGCATAAATCGATAAATAAATATGTATGTACGTTGTACATTTTGCGCTAGTAGTTAAGGTCCACGTGGCGCTAGTGTCGCGTCAGCCGATCCTCATAGCATTTCTGTTATCAACTTGTCCAAGTAGATCATCATTAATAATTGTCATTCGTTTAGTCATCTTCGTTTCAGGGTTCTCAGTTCACCTACGAACTTCTCGGAAGTCACGTAACCGCGATCTTCTGACGGCCAGACTTACGTGTACGGTACTTAACGGAAATTCCGTTGCCGAACCTAACCCGCAAGCCTTAAACTCGGGGGCTTCTGTGGTGCTCATGTTACCTTAATTCGCCGTTGTCCAAGGACGATAGTGGAAGCAAAGCCTCGACGAAGGACGTCCGTTAACCAGCAAACCGATGACCCACGGTATGCGGAGGTTATCGTAAGGCATTCTTGCTTGGTTTGATTTAGTGGCTTCCCTTTAGTTGCTGTGGTAACTTAATCGTTATCTGCTACACTGCCTATATTCGGCCCATGCTGCGCTTGTACTCGTTCACCACGTACTGTGACCTTCTCTCTGTATGTACACGACCATGCAATCCCTGTTTCAGCGTCCAGTGATAAATCACCTGCGCACTTGCTACGTCTATCCACTTTTCATACCATCCGGTCGCTATTTTTGAATTTTGACTTGGTAGATTTTTATGGGATCTTTCGATGTCTAATTCTACGTCTCGCGCGATATCTCCTAAACGTGTTCGAATGGGGTGGTCGAAAATGAATTAACCTAATCTAAACTGTTGGAAGTTTACGATCTAATTAGTGTTAAGAATTAAAAATTCCCAACTCGTGTGGCGGCACTCAACAGCAAATACCCCACCACTCGACACTAACTAGTGTCGGCCGACGGCAGCGCAATGGTTAGCGCCTTAGATTACGAACGTTCGGAACCCGGGTTCAAATCCCGACGATTGGAGTCCGATTTTTCTTCTACGCATCAAAAACGGAAGAAAATCAGCAGTACCCCATCAGCGACATCTACAGCCAGCATCTACAATCATCACGGACAACACTTACACCTCATTCGCAACAAGAAATTACAATTAATGACATTAGTGATTTGACAAGCGACGAGTTCCACAATTTTGTATCAAATATGATAATCGGATAACTCGTAGTTTATAAAATTTCATTCGTTTTATTGCCAAACTTGTTTCAACATATGTAGACAAATTTTGGCTGTTTAGGCATTTGTGACTTGTGACTTTTAAAATATCGCTAATAATATTAGTTCAATCGAGCAAGATGACTCATGTGGTAGAATATAGGTTTGATCTTGTACATGGGTAAAACAGGAACTTCGTCATCGGCTAACATCGAACGCAAAACCGCAAAAGCTCTACGATCACCGATTTCTCTGTCCGCGATGCTGAACACGTAGCAGCGATATCGTGGCCTCACCCTCTCCGCCAAACCGGATATAGGCAACGGATACCGTGGCAGCCGCGTTTCTGCTACCTTGCAATGTGGTTTGATACATCCAGAAACGAGAATCGAGAGCTGACCAACGAGAAGCGAACCACGCCGCTTCATCGGTGAACCATCCAGCCGACTTTCTCTTTTGTTTAAGAATTGTCTAACAATCTAATTCTGATAACACCATTCCCTCGAATGTACCCTTCATTCCATTCTTTCCAAGAAGATTTCGTTAGTGTCGAACTCTGTAAAGTAATTCTACTGATAAATAAATAGATGATATTTTTTTGTTTAAATTTTTGTAGAAATTTAGTAAATTTAGTTGCTTCACTTAATTGATGCTTTCGTTCCGTTATTATCATAGAGAAATTATCATTAGTTTTGCATATATTAGCGAGCATATATTTTATTGCATATGTAAAAGCATATATTTTGTTAATTTTTATCGGCACTCGAAACTAATTTAGAGGAATTCACCATCCGTTGAAACCTTGAACGACAATAATTCTATCGTCTGTAGGTATCTCTGTCCCCAAAAAAAAAAAAGAAACGCAGTGATAGTGAAGAATAGTTAGGAAATGAAAGCAGGGCCGTTTGTGTATTTTTTTCTTTTTTTTTTTGTTCACAGTTGTCGATCCATAAAAGCGATGGCAGTAACAATGGGCGCAATGAGCGACGGACCTTAACTGGCTGCGGCATTGTTGTTTCGCGGAGGCACTCGTGATAGGTCACTTCTGTCGATACGAAATCCACGGGCGAAGCGCATTCAGTAAAAGTAAAAATATCAACGCGACATATTGTATACCCATATACGGTGTCCCACTAACCGTGGTGCAATCGATAAGGAGGCGACTCTATGTGAAAAAGTAAATCGAAAACGTAGAATAACATTTTTTTCATAGCGCGCTTTGCTTCCTTATTCTACGTTTCTAACTTATCTTCACACGCAGACTAAACTCATGTCGATTATAGCTGTTCAGTTTGCGATTAACCAAGTTCAAGTATACTTGACAAATTTACAAACTCGGTTTTCTCGAAGCGTCGCACAATACGACATACAGTGGACAAAAATCGAAATAATCATTGTTCGATTTTGTCTTATCAACAGTGATATCATCAGTTCGTACGTAATGTGGATGTAAATAATAATTCCCCCAAGATAGACAGAGGATTGGTAAAAATCGTTTGTACATCAGAACCTAATTACTAGAAAATTATCTCACTTATTTATTGTACATTTTGCTCGTCAGTTCTTGTCAGATGGTGCTTGTTACACCTTAGGTATGGAGAATTTGAGCAAAGATATGTAATATTTTGATTTCCAATTAAAAAATTTCTTTCATTGTTTAAGGATCAATTTAAAAAGAAAGCTGTTCAAATTATTCTGTAATTTTCATCGTTCTCTATCAGGAAGATTATTATATTACAATGCTATTTAGATTACTTTTTGTTATAAACTGCTACACTGGATATTTCTTATTTTTTTAGTGAAATCCATTCGTAATCGTGACTTGATTGAAGAGTGGACGTCTAATCGCACTTATTCCAGAAAATTTTTGAAGTTACACAAAAACTCTGTTCTTTACTGAATGTCAGCGCGATATCTGACAAAACGGAAGGGAGGATAAACGATTTCTGCATGACATTTACGAAACGATGGAAAGATTGTTGCTGGCACCGGCATTATTTATTTAAACGTCACCGTGTGTGGCTAGAGAAAGAAAGAAATATCCAAGATAATTCAACTGAGCCAGCGGGTAAAGGAAATCCTAACAAAAATCTCATAAACAGATTTTTACACGCATCGGATCTCCTGATATCAAGTTTCAGGAAAACCGCACGTTATATGCATTTTTTTATCTTTGTTTCAAATCCTCGTTCAAATGCTGCATTGCGCGTAATATGGAAAAATTTTACTCTACATTTTCGATTTGTTTTTCCCCATGGAAACGCCCCTTTGCCAGTTCTATCATGATTACTTGGACACTCTGTACATCGACGGCCATCGTTTCAAATGGAAGGGGCGAACGATATTCAACGCACTTTTCAAACGTTTCCCAGGAATATGAATTCGCTTTTTTCCGCCCTCTTTTTTTTGAGGAAAGGGTGGTTTTCCCTTTTGATACTTTTGTTTTTTTTTTTCATGCATCGTGTCTCGTTGTGATATTGATCCTGATCGACGCACGTTGCTCTGGCTTTGAAAACGCGGGTGTATTTAATTGTTCGAAAGCGGATCTTGCGCGGTTTTATACTGACCACTTTGCGTTATTCTTTTACTGCGTCGCTGCCACAGTTTTTAGTCGTCAATTGGCACAGTTTACTGCGGTGATCGTGTCCGTGGAAGTAGTTTCCAGAGTTCAGAATTTTTTACGATATTGGTAGTACTTTCTTTTTTGTAGTTAAAATTCCCGGAGGAATTGTTTTTTCATTGTGAAATTTATTATACTCTGATCTAATTAACTAGTATATAGATACAGTAACGTACAAATATCTTTTGTAGCAACAGTATTCGTTAATAATTATTTTCTATCGTTAATAATTATCGATATTGTTTTCTTCGAGCGTTTTGTATAGTGCTTGACGAAACGTGCAACAACATTCGCGAACGGTATTTAGCTTGAATTACCCCTTTACACATACTAAGATGCGCTCGTAGCGTGTATTAATTTGCTTATGGCCGTGGCATGCCATAACGTCATCGACGTTAATAAGCGGCACGAAAAATGCATTAACTCGTTACAAAGTAATCCGACGTCTTTGCACCGTGTTAACGCTATAAGTATCGTTACTTTTATCGTTGCCTCAGCTCTACTCTGCCATCTTCTAACGAACATGAATGAACGAGATCATCTTACCCTGTCAATTACATTGATAATCTGGTTATTATTAACGGAGGAAACTGGTGGCCGTACATGTGCGATAATCCACGGTTCAGAGAAGGGATTGAATCACGATGTGCCACTGAAGAACCGAATTCGATCTTCTTCATTTTCCAACGTTTTTAAAGGAAGTTTGCTTTTTAAATTTACGAAGCTTTCGCCTTTTAACATGTAAGAAACCAAACCGCCGATCAATTCAACTTCCTATTCGTTTCTTAATTTCATTATTTAAGTATATGATTGATATTTCATTCTCAAGAAACAAATACTCACTTCCATAAGTTCATTCAACTTTCAATTATGTCATTGTTGCAATAAATGATTTAAAGTGGGATCTCAGACAGTTATTGTTTACGGCAAAGTAGATCTATTAGACGTCTGTAACTTGTATTTTTACGATAAGTTAAGCACATTGGAGCCTATTTATTACACTGATAGCTCTATATTGTGTAGAATATGATCGTGTCAGAGTTCTTGAAAGTTGCACGTCTTGAATCGATGCTGAACACAGGTTTACACTCGGGATTACGTCAAAGTAGAATTTGATATACGAAGGACAGCTCTTATCTGGGTTATTCTGGTACTTTAGTTCTCTCATTGTAACGTAAGAAGCAATAAGAAATTAACGATTAATCTCATTCCACGAAGTTTCACAATATAGTGTAACTGTGTCACGACATTTTTGTTTCGTCATGATAAAACGCAAGGAAAATCCATCGTCTTATCTATTCACTGCTTTTTCTTCTTTTTCTTTTTCTTCCTCTTCTTTTTCTTCTTTTTCTTATACGATATTAAATTTTAAGTAAGAATGAACGTGAAGCGATCCAATAAATAGAATAAGTAGCCAATTCAACGAAATAAAGAAAAAAAAAAAGAGTAAATAGGAGGAAAAAGAAGAAACATTCAAAGGAATCAATCGTCCGCGCCATAAAAGTACATCCGTTTAGACCCAGACTCGAAACGAAAGCCCCCATTTTATTCGATAATCCGTTTGCACTGCTTAAGTATCAGTATATTGAACCCCTGTATCGAGAACAGTCATTTCATGCGATTCGTAAGAGAAAAATTAGATATACAATATATACAGCAATTAAGAAATTTACTTTATTTTATAGTTCCTTAGTAAAAAGTAAAATTGCGAGACGTCAATTACAATAGCAGAAAGTTCATTAATTACTAAAATGTTACACACGTACGCGTTAATACATAAAACATGTATGTAGCTTGAAATATGTGATACTATTTTATTTAATTTAATACGTAATTTAAATTGAACATTTTTAAACATATAAAACGAAATGTAACTCTAAAAGTAAAAATAAAAATCGATGTCTTCCTAAAATTTACATTAAAACGATTCAATAACATTCTTCCAATTAGGAAAACAACCAATTCACCTATTACGATTTTAAGATGAATTCCCTCTATCGTTCACCAGCCGAACGATCTAATTTCTAATAAAGGGTAGGGACGCGATCGAGCACACAGCAAAAACCATCGAACCATGAACATTTCTTTTCCCTGTCTCTTCTTTTCCGTACGACCAACGAACAAGTAGAAAATATCGACCCTGAAACGAGACTGGACCAAATAAGCTGACGATGAGCCCTGTTTCGAATCAGCGAAGTCCAAACCACACGAAGAGACCAGATAAGCAGCCGGGAAGGGAGACGGTTGGAAACGGCAGGAAGGAGCGCTAAAATTCCAGAGAAAAGTGGAAACGGAGGAAATTGCGGTTTGGAATTCTGACTGTTAGACGAGATTTTGTGCTACTTTCGCCGCGATGCTTTGCTATTTAACGCTGTATAACATGAAAAAAATCGAGAAATCGACGAAATCAGAGAACCACGAATATCCTTTAACCTTCCAGATAAGAAGATACTTTGCACCGCGCAGAAGACAATTTTTTCTTTTTTAAAGTAGATATTCGAACACTCGTAGACGTCTTTTATGAATACCTATATTATGTACGTTATAGGAAACATTTGGAAACACATAGTAGCGTTACGAAATTCGACTATCATGATTATGTATATTAATAAATAAAATTTGAAATCAAACTAAAATGTAGAAATTACAAGATATTTAGTGGAAACAATATATTTCGCAGAGATCAGAAAAGTATCGAAGCGGTCGATTAACCATTATATTATTAAACTTAAATATTCAGTGGGACCATGTTTAACACTTATTACATGCTTGAGATGACTATTCAATGTTTATACTAATTTTTTGCTAGATATATGTTTGCAATAAACGTCTTGTAATTTCAACATACATTTTCAGATTGGTTTCAAATTAAACCAATATAATCATCACATTCGTCCCTCATTACACTGTTAATGAAATTTTAAAATGTTCTATGTAACACTACAATTTTCCGTGGCTTCTATGGAAAAACTTTCGTGATCGAATATAAGCACTAAAAAGTGAAATGAGAAACTTGCTGTATAAATATTCATATTTAATGGCCAACGTGTTCTATACACATTTATTATAACTTTTCTGGTTTTTCCTTCTTTTCTTGCCGCGTGTCCATTCTTCTATTCGCGAAGCGCGATGATTCAGCCACGAGTAAAACACCGTTGTCGAACAAAGCCGGAGCGGAATAAGAATGAGACGCGCGTCTCGCCACCGGTGAAAAGCATGTTTTTCCGGTCATTAGATCCCGTTCCGGCGATAAAAGGGTGGAACAGAGAAAGCCAGAGATCGTTAGCGAACCGTTTGCCGGGAGACCGATAAAAGATCGCGTGAAGAACGCTATGACACTTTCCACCATTTTGTTATCCACCTTTAGCTCGATGCTCGCTCGATGCTCGCTCGATCCCTCGAATCCTCTTTCTTTCTCGCGCCAACGTTGATGGACGAACGATTGTAACGATTTTGTGGAATTTATATTACGAATGTTACGTAAATTTATGAAACTGAAGCTTGCAAGCGTGGAATAATTTTAATTTTTCTTATATAATTATATCTGCGATGTGTTTCAATTATTTCTCTATCGATCTTCGAGTATTCCGTTTCTACGAGAATGTTAATAGAACACTATGATCGTTAAAATGTCTAAAACAGACCAACGTTTTCCAAAAATGATGCTCAACCTAGAATTTCAATTAATTAGGCCACTAATTAACTTACTGTAGCGATCAATTAAACGAATGAAAAAAGAAGAAAGGTTATATAATAAAAATATCAAGCTTAAAATACACACATATTCGTAAAACAGCGGAACTGAAACAAAGAAAGCTCTTCCATCAAGTCAACACACACCTTTGTTTTGTAAAAGCAGAATTTCCTTCCAAACCAGCGGCTCGTGTTATCAACAAAGTCCCCTTAAATCGTGGACAATTCAACGAGCTTCCATCATTTTCTAGCAACGACTGTTCCGAGAGTCTACTCCGGGTCTATTGTGTAAAATCGTCCACGTACGAGTCGCGTCGAAAAATAAAGAGACAATTACTTGCAGTGAATGCTACGTTTCCCCATACGATTCGCGGTTTTGCTCTCGGTTTTTCGAGCGTTTCTTTGTTACGAAATGAAATATCTAAAGGGAAAATTATCTGCGCCTGCTCCGAAATTTCTTGCCAGTCTACTTTACCATCCTTCTGCGTATTCTAAATGCATCAAACGCAACGTGTTCCTTCTATAAACAAAACGAAAATTGTTCCTACATATCGCATAGGTCGAAGTAGAGATATCGAGACAGAAGTAAACGTGCATTCTAAAAAATTGCAAACTGTTCAATAAATACCGAGTAAGAATAAAAAATGAAGAAAAATTAAGAGGAAAAGAGTGCTTAATAAATACAAATAGGAATCAGGTAATTTTGTCGTTACTAAATCGTGCATTTATATGCATTTCTAGGAAATTAAAGAATTCAGAGATACATAAAATGCACATAATATCAAAAAATAAAATAATATACATAATATATAGTACTCGTTGTAATATTTACGGTATGAGATAAATCTCCATTTAATTTACATTTTTATTTTTATTTCAGGAAATTCCATTTCTTTAGTTGCGATTATAGAGGTATAAATTCACGTAAAAGGCCGCAGGCGAACAAATTTTATCAAACATTCTTTATTTTACAGAATTTCATCTCCAACATCAAAAAATGAAAAATCGACATCGTGGAACGTTAACAAACGTATTACTCAATGCCTGACGATATATTTTTCACTTGGGATCAAAAGTTGATTTTTAAAGTCGTCTGATTGATAGGTTTCGCAAGTTTGCTCCGCAGGTAGTAGGATCATATCGTCTTTGAAACAGTTGAACGTTTAGATTGATGACCGTGTGTATCCCTAGAAGTGTTTGGATAGGTGTTTGACCCTATCCTGACGGCTTATTTGTCAGCGAAGGAACGACTCCAAGCATTATATCGTATTTAACTACGAAAGTTTACAAGTATCGTTTCGTTGCAGCACAGTGTACTTCGTAACAAGTTGACGTTGCTCTATCTTTTAACAAATACTTGAGTTCTGCAAGTCAACAGAGTTCTTCGGATATATCGTTCTGTCCATAATCCGTCTATTTCATAAATTTTTCCTCGAAAGGAAAAAGAAAGAAGAAAAAAGCATAGAAGTAACTTAAACCCAAGGTATCCAAGAATCTTCTTTCTGTAGTAGAAAGAAGGTACGAAGTCTCAGCGGGGCATGCAAGATAGAACGATATAGCCTGCAGCGTGATAGCAGACAATTTCCTTGAAGGGACGTCCTTGAGACGATGTTCACGATGCATGTCACCTGCAGAATGCCAGATCGAAAATCAATTTCCGGTAAACGAAACGGAAAACAAGGATTTGACACGCGGCCATCACATACAAATAGAGGAAGGAAAAGGACGTGTCTATATATCGTCATGTCCAACAGACGTCTAGGAACGGACGTTTGGACGCGAGTATTACGGTAACTTTCTCGTCCGTTACAATCACAGTGCAGAAAAAAAAAGGGAGAGCAGAGAAAAAACGGACAAATCGATGTTATAGGTTACTTCTTTGGTAGGTAAGTTCGTCTTTCGCACAGTGACTTCTCGCTTGGAAAACGTCTTCACTGCTTTCCTTCATCGGTCGAACTATGATATTTCAGTTTTTGTACGAGTTCATACGTCAAGCGTATCTTGGAGCGTATTTACGTTTGGATTATACAGTCGTTCTCTACAATGTTTGAATATAAACATTTTATTATATTACGTGTGTTATACGAAACATTTGGAAATTTCATTGACGTTGTAATGAAAGTTGACTGTCGAAATTATGTTCGTCAAGTTTGGAACAAATCTGAAAATATAATATAAAAATTGCAGGATATTTGGCGCAAGTATATAGGGTGGTTGATAACTGGTGGTACAAGCGGAAAGGGGGTGATTCTACGCAAAAAAGAAGTCGATAATATAGAATAAAATTTTTTTTTTTTAATTTTTCCATCGAGACAACGATCTACAGTGAGATCCGTTATAACGTACCGCACGCGTACCGAGCAAAAGTTCAAAGTCGATTTTCTCGAAAACAAAGCCTCAAACGAAAAATTTTTATTCTATATTTTCGACTTCTTTTTTCGCGTAGAATCACCCTCTTTCCGCTTGTAACACCAGTTACCAACCGCCCTGTATATTTCACAGAAATCACGATACAATCTAAGCAGTAAAATCCATTGCACTAACGAGCCTCGATACTCAGCCTTCGTCAAAATTAGGGAAAAATCTTCGATTTCGGCACGACTTGTTCATACGAAAAGAAATTTCTTAACTTTCATCTGTACGAAGAAAAACTCTATAAAAAATACAAATTTTTTCACAAAAATACCGAAATCAATTGCAATTACAATATAACGGTCAAAAGGATCGTTCATTATAAAGAAATAACAGGATAAAGCGCATTTTTTGCCACCTCGATACACGAAACGCTCGCCGAGATACGAGCCTTTAAAGCTCGCGCGGCTCTCTGAATGACAGTCGAAATTCCGGGAAACGGTGTGACCTACTTTACCACCCTCCCCCCTCCCCCATGCGGAAATACGCACAACGTGGCTAGTAATAGTGAAAAAAAAACACTGAGTCAGCTCCGTCACTGACCATCCCCACAGGTGCTGCGGTTGAAGCGCGTTACTGAATGGGTGCAAGCGAGAGAATGCAACTGTGCGTGCGAGTGAGAGATGTTAGTGTGCGCGCGCAAAAGAAAGGACCGGGTGGCGCGCGCAAAATGCAGTTGTGAGTGTGCGTGCGTGTGAGAGAGTGTGGCTGTACGAGAAAGAAGTCCGAGTGCACAAGTAACGACCACAAGTACGTTAACAATTATTTGTAAAGATATCAAAACGAATCGTTCGGTTCGTTAAACGTTATGCGATTCCATTTAAAGAAATATGTGTATAGGTGATTATGAAAGTGGTGTGTCGAGAACCCGAAAAGCGTCCTGATTTTCCAGCTTTTTTTCTTACATTTCTGTGTCTTGGAAGATTTTTAGCAAATGGATGTGAAATGAGATGCAAACAACACGAAGATGTCATTTACATATTTATCCGTGGTCGTCATATGTTGTTTTGTACGTGAGTCGTGAGACTTGCGAGAAGAAGAATAATTATTACATATTTTTGCATTACGTCGTTAAATAAAGGCTCAGGTATGGGGTATGGTAATGTCTCGTACAAAATATTTTATAAAAGATGAATGGATTCTAAAGCGGAATTTCATGTTGTAGATGTTTCGTTGAAAGGGGGAAAGCCAAAATTATATTATAATTTACAGTTTATCTCCATTATATGCAAGTGACAAAAGAAAAATATATAATGGCGTAATGGATCTACTACCCTATATTCCGCATTCATCATGAATATTTTAGAGCCCTTTAAATACCAGAGACAGAAAATGTTGTTATCGAAGCAGAGGACAATTAATAAATAATTGTGCAAAATTACAATATATAACATAAGTAAATAAACCTGTTTATTTTTAATTTGTTTTCTTAATAAAATTCATTATTTCCTATTATCGTGAATTCCTAGGATGCACTATTAATTTTAAAAATGATGTAAGTCATTGAAGTATTTAAGAGACATATTCTCGAAAACGTTAATCATGAAATTGTACAATGATATACAAATTCCACGTTGGAAGATCCTATATTCCGCGAAACATGTTATAAGTGAAAACATACTTTTTAATACGATCGAACGCAAAAGTCTAAATACCTAGAACCGAAATATATGTAATACGACTTACATCAGTTTCGTAATTACCGGCACACATACGCCATATTTATATTATGATCTCTATACGTTCATCTACAGGAAAATTAATTACATCATTGACATCTTTTCATACAGCGGGTATTTTGCCAGTGCTTCGTACCTATAAATTAAGATGAAACACCCTGTATATTTGACTTATTTTTTCATCTAAACTGATCTCGTGGATTGAGCAATCATTATCAGAACGCCTTGAATATATCTTGTATGATCAGATAAGTTTTATTTGATTTGAGTATCGTGGGAAGCAACAAAACCTATGATCGCACGTGGATCATTCGAAAAATGTGAAAAATCGACGTGGTCTTGACAGCGGTGAGCGAAAGGTCTCGAAATAAGGATAGACATATGGACACATGGTATGTACGCGCTGGCAAGGCTACCGAGCATGTAAATCCATGCAAATGGAAATGCTGGCGGCACGCTTGCACTCGGGGGATTGCAAAAGGACCGGAAGTATAGATAGCGAGGGCTTCGAAATTCTCCTTACCAAAGGTGCTTCGGGAATTCCGAATCCGCTCCACTTGCAGCGATTATTTTAGCAGTTACTCGAAAATATGGTGCGCGAATGCGAGTCGCATTTTAAACGCAGATATGCAGACTGAAAGTACTTATGCAAACTTATAGTCTAATATAGTCTAATATCTTATAGTCTAATTATAAACGATAATCAAAATTATAGCCGTATCTTATACACAATCCCCCCTTTTTGATACTTGCATTTATTATATTTATTTATTTTGTGTGTTTCATGAACAGTTAGTTCGTTACATAGATATTTCATTTTTCATGCGAATATACAACATACGACGTATCTGAACGTAATAGTTTGAACATAGACGTGAAACGAGATTTCACTGTCATCCGTGTCGTTTTAACAGCAGTCCATGATCGGAAAACGTGAAACAGTTGGCAGCAATATTTCATCGTTAATATTTCACCGAACCTCTTTCAACCGATAAATATTAAACGAGTCCCCTATCGCTTTGTATTCCATCGAAAATTCAAAACAATTGGTCGCATGCTGGCACTGTGTGGAGAAATACGAAGTGGAAAATCATGACTTTGCAGCACTTTTTGGGAACTCGTACTTTTCAAAGTTTAAAACGAACAAACTTTGAAATTAGCTGACAAAAATGATTTAAAATTAATTCGTTATACAGTCACTTTCATTTTATAAATTTTATATATTCCTTCGAATTATAATACGGTATGTCAAAACTCTATGCGTTTCATAATACATACACAAATTTCGCAAATTTCGAGATTGAATTTTAAAATGTTGACGTTTATTTTACTCCATTTATAGCAACTAGGGATGAAGAACAATCAGATTCGATCTAATATTTCGTATCTTAATTTTTCATTTCCATATAATCGAAGAACACGAGAGCTCGAATTCCACAACAATAATACAAACAGACACTCAACCACCGCTTACAAAAGATTCCATGAACGAAACCAATCTTCGCGTAAGACCACCAGCATTCCATCAAACCCTCGTCCGTCGAAAACATCTCAGTTCCACCTCTAACTCTTCCTCGTCTCTCTCCGATAACTCGTCGATTTCGAACAGGGTATACACCGCTCAGGGCGCTGAGAAGCATCGATTCCCTTGTACAGCGAGCAGATCCACGTGGAAGAGGGCAGAAATCAATTTTACTCTTTACGATTCATTCGATTGAAATCGGTTTGCTAGGTGGAGAAATGCAGCTGACGTAAGCGAACCGCTGTCAGCCGTAAAAAAATACCTTCGAATATAGAAGAAAGAAATATAGTTCATTTGCTGCGAAAATGACAATAAGTAAAAAAAAGATCGCAATTTTAGAGGAAACGGTGTAAACTATATCGGTATAATGATGGATCCGAGTATCCTTTCGTGATGAGTGTTGAAAGTTCACTTATGTAAACCGCAAATTCTGAACCACATTATTATTGCAGGACATGAGCGATATAAATAAAAAAAAGAATATGTACAAAATACAATCGCATGCAGGGGAAAGAGAGAGGTAGACAGAGAGGTGGTTCGTTTAATGCCGGGATCCGTGTTACCATTTACGAAAATTGCTAGGTTATCAACGATTTGTCGTAAATTTTTATTGGCTGGCCGGATTGAGATTCGTGTTGCGTTCTTCCGTGTCGAAAAGATTCGACGAACTCGTATTTTTCAGGGTTTTCCGCGCGAGTTTGCGAGTAGAAAGAAGAGAAACGATATGACTAGTGTAGAATCCTATCTAAGCGATTTCGCGACACTTTCCGATTGTTTTCGCGGCCGTAGGCTGGATTTAATAGAACGTGATTTCTAGTAGTTGTCTTGGAATTGAAACAGAAAGAGAAATTCTTGCCGATGATTTATTTCTTTTTTATCAAACTTGATAATTTTGTGATGATTTATGGATTTGTTTGATTTAACAATAATATGTTTTTATTTAAATTTCATTCTATCATAATGTCTACATAAATTGTAAGATTTTTAATATACTGCATATTATATTTATTGTTATCATTATGTTTAAAATTAAATTAATTAATTGGCTTTGTAAACTAACTATTTTACACACTAAAGCTGTTCACAGATACCCATTAAAAGAACTTACGTATAGAAATATACGAGCATTAAATGAATAAGTAATACATTCCAGTTTTTCACGTTAAATGGATAAAATATTTTGATGTAAGATTCTGTAGAAATTTTATAACTATTCTATGATATATTATAATATTTCATCGTGCTTAACATAAGCACGTTTGCGTACTGTTGCACTAGTTGCAAGAAAATCTGGCCTTCTAGTAAACCGGAGGAAATTCTATGAAAACACTTTGAAAGACAAGAACAACAATTTGTAGAGCTACTACGTCATCGAAAACATAGACGACTAATCATCCTACTATAACATTATTTTGGAAGTTTGCAACGAGGATAAATTAAATCCAGTGTTATCGTAATCTAGTCTTATAATAATTCGTTAAATCTAATATTATTACAATTTTTCATCTTCATCTAAATAATAAAAATGATTTATGGTAACTAATGAAAAAGTGTTTTGAAATTCAAAAATTAATTTTATCTTTAATTAAAAGTAACTTAAAAATCGATTTGATTTTGGTATCTTTCGACTTGGACGACCATCAAAAAGACATATATTTAAGAAACAGGACAGAGTGTTCTGTAAGATTATATCGTGAATAAATGCATGTTAACAATTGCATATTCTGTATAATAAAACGTTTATCGTCCTATTCATAACAGTTATATTATTCCGGGTTATTAACTGCGTCCTCCTTTTAAGACACATAAACGCCATTCTTAAGGTGTGCAATGAAACTTTTATTACTATTGTCCTGAAATAACTTTCAATATCAAAAACAGTAATCCAGCTTTACTGTTCGTATGAAACCTATTTACTTCATCTAAATCTTAATTATACTATCCTATTTATTACAGAAGATGAATTATTGTCACAATTCTGTTACAAGAATTTTTCAATTCTATAATTGATCATTCCTATGAATTTAGACTCGTTAATAACGGTGAAACCAATTAATTATTGGAAAAATGTATTTAAAACTATGTCAAGATTATTTTGAAAAAAGAGGCACGCACATGCTGTTTCGTAGAAATCTTCCGTTACTGAAGTTTTATTCGACAAAACGACATTCCGTATGTATTAACAAAAATTGTGAAATAAAATTATAAAATAGTGCTTTTGAAATATTTCAACATATTCAAGAAGCGAAGCAATCGAATATAGCGACAAATATGAAAACATTCGATCGAAACATCCAAACTTAAATTATTTCTCTGCAAACGGTGTTTCCTCGTTCATATCCAACTCCAACTAATAAAACGTAGGAGAGGAAGCGTCGTGCGGATGATCATCCAACGTACCTACCCTCGCCAATCTTAAATCGACATGTTGGAGACAGGATGGTTCGCGACTGAGAACATCGATTCGACTTAATTAAAATCGATATGACCAGTCGATAAGGGGAAATATTAAACGAGTCAGGAAGATGAAAGAAGGTATACCTTAGGAAAGCTAGATGGAGATAGGTGAACGAACAGGATGGCTACTATAGGGGGTAATAAAATTTCAGAACTTTTAGGGTAGATAGTACTCGTAGTAC
Source organism: Bombus vosnesenskii (assembly GCF_011952255.1). Lineage (NCBI taxonomy): Eukaryota > Metazoa > Arthropoda > Insecta > Hymenoptera > Apidae > Bombus > Bombus vosnesenskii. The sequence continues at coordinate 3,976,978 of NW_022882945.1, read as the reverse complement.
TAACGCTAGTACAATGAATGACAAAGATGGATCTACTAAGCATGAATCGAAACGTTAGATGGTATTTTCTAAAGTTTTAAGCAATTTTTCTTTCGTTTTGGAGCTGTTGTGCATGAAATATTACTGTATTTTTAATACAAATGTAACAATCTCATTGGAATCATTAGCTTATCCCATAAGTAATTTTTTTACATGTACGTATTATTTTCACTTGTCTACGTGAAAAAGTTTCAACGATTTCAAAGTTCTCTCTATTTTTCTAATTATAAAGTATCTCCCTATTCGTATTCGAAGTTAGTACAATTTATGATCTTATCGTATACAATTTCATTTCTTGATAAGTTGTTGCTTGTTTCTCGTAGCATTAGAACTACACAAAGATAATATGTTAATTTTTGTATGTTTTCAACTCCTGAGCACAATTCATTCCCATAAACAAATCATTTCCTCAAAAATGTTGGCAATTAATTTGATGAGTCAACTTGCCTTTGCTTAACAATATTCAAGTGACGAAACATTTTCGTTCCTATCATTCGACTCATTTTTGTCGAAGTTTGAGAATTCGAGAATTTGGAACGAACCTGCTTAACTTTCCTGCATTGCGTTACAACGTGCCCAGCTCCAGAGCCGTGAATGCTTCTTCTGCGAGTGGAGACGAAATGCTTAAAATTTTGTTCGTTTGATTTACGACACTTCTCGCTGACTCGTCGGAATCGGGCGGAAACGGATCAAAAGTAGAACATGTTCGTTGGAAGGCGGCCGTTTTTGCATGACGATGGATCTACTCTGCTCCAGAGAGTTGTTTGAGAGAAGTTGACTAAGAGAAACATAGTCCAAGTGATTTTCCACCAGAATTTCTACAGGAAATAATCCATTTTACAAATATTATATAGGGTGAATCATGCAACTAGGACAAACCACAGTATTAAAACGGCAGAAGATAGACAAAAATTTCATGAGAAAAAGTTAAATGGGTCGAAGTGACGCATCGCGTGGTGCATCGAAAATCGAGGCATTTTAAAGATTTCAAGGTTACCTCTAATTTTCTCAGACAGGACTATACATTTTTTTCTACATCATCCGATGCATTTCTTAATTCTTCATAAGAGAATATTAGATACTCGGGTCGACAAATGTTTAGTTTAAAAGATATTTTAATTTTAATGTTGTACTTTAACATTTTCCTTGCCCTTCGAAGGAACGATTAATCGATCAGCATTATATATTCCTGGAAAATCCTTGATGTGCAAAACTCTGCGAATGTACAAGTAGACTAGTCTTATATTTTAATATTTAATACAATCAGTCGAAAACTTTTCAAAACATTTTAAGATTTTATGCTCTAAGTGCTTGGCGCTACCGCGAGGGCGATTCGCAACATTTATCACATAACTGTGGCGAACGAAAACGAACCAACAACAGAGGCGCGTTTGCGGCAGATGACGATTAGCGAGTGGAAGAGAACTTTTGTTCAAAAAATACCAATTAAATCGCACGGGTTGGAGAGCTGATGCAATAGCAGGCAGCTAGGTTGATTCGAGGCTGCCACACTTTCACAAAAGCAGCGATTGTGTCGCGGCTGCAATAGAAATATACGCTGGAAGTATCATGAAACAGCCCGACGTGCATTATTGTCGTGCTGAAGGTATTGTTACTTACTACAATAACGTTTCCCTCCACATAAGCAATTACCAGCACGCGTCGTTGATTAATTGCCTAGAATTGATAAAGACGCGTCTTTTTTTCTCGTAAAACCTACGAGTTTTTTTCTTTTTGTTATAGATATACTAGATATAGATATTGACATAGAAGGAATTATTTAATTTATTTTCAGACTCACGATTCTGTAAATAGAAAATAACGTAGCTAAGTGATCCACAAGATTTTAGTTTGAATATTATATATATAGAGTGTTTTGAGTATCTTTGATTTGAATTTTGTATTCTGCTTTACGCGATGAAAGGTAGCATAAATTTTTATGATTTCTATATATATTTCCAATTTTAGCAATATAATGACGATAGATATGTTTAATTACTAAAATAATTTCTATATATATTTTCAGATTTGCTTCAAGTTCTACCAATATCATCATCACAGACATGTTTAATTGCAGCGTTATTGAAATTTCAAAATGTTTTGTCCAAAACATATATTATTATTAAACATATATATTCATAGGAAATTCCTATAAGCTCGAAATAACAAATAAAAATATCAAATAATTACTCTCGCTAAAATAAATAATGAACAAAATTACTTAATGTTTATTAAATTATAATGAAATAATAAACAGATTTATTTCAAAACCAGGTTGTTTATATTTTTCCATGTAAATATGTACAAAAAGGAATTTCTCCTCGCTTCTGTTTCTTATTTCCTTAACTATTATTACCAGTTCCAAATAAAGACATGAAAAGCGACTGTGTTCGAAGGCGGCACAAACTGATAGCCGAGCCAAAATCACTGGCACGGAAGATTGCAGAATTAAATTCATCCACAGCAGTTTACCGGACCGTTCGATCCTAATTAGAGAGTCGTTCAGGACGAAGGCGGAAGAATCCACCTTTTCGTCTGAGTCTCTTCGCCAACGCGTAAGAAGTTTCTTACTTCAAGGATTCTAAGAAAATGCCAAGCAACTTTCTTACGAATTCCTCTTGCTTTGTGGTCGAACAGACCGCGGCAGGCCGCATGAAATACTTCGAGGAGAATGAAATCGTCGTTACGCTTCCTTCGCTTCGCTTGTCCTTTCTTCTTTTCAATCGCTTCCGCGACGGCCGAAACGCGCGTCTCTGATAAAATTGATCGCAAGTTTTAATTGCACGAGTTTCCACGGAGCTTTATAAATAGTCAATCGTTGAATACTCTGGAAATAACCATATATTTGTGGTTGTGCGGCTGTCGATCGTATTTTTTATAGTATGTTGCATCTTCGTCCAAAGCATACGCAGAGAGACATGGCCGCGTGGAGTCACACGGGACAATGTTATGAGAATGAATTTAATTATTAGAATAACCGAACCGTTAGTCCAGGGTACTTGGGACACGCAGTGCCTATTAAATTTCGCGTTCAAAATCCAACTCGACGGTCATCTCTCTCTATTCACCCTGCCTCTTGGGTGCCCCTGAATATTAGGGGGCTCGCGGGAAATCTTGGTCGTCTCGATGGTTGGATATGTCCCAGCGCCTGCGTCCTGGCTCTCTAACTCTCTCTCTCTCTCTCCCTCTCCCTCCCCCTCCCTCCCTCCCTCCCTCTCTTTCTCTTATGCTGTCTGGCGGTTCACGGATACAACGAGATAACAAGGATGAGGCGGAGATTGCTTCATTAGCTGAAACGCGTAATTGCACCGTCTATTTGCCCTCACGCTTATCGGGAAGAAAATGTTTGCGCAAAGGACGTCCATAATTCGTTCGTCATACGACACTCGAATGTCGACGTGCTGCTTTTGAATAGAGACACGCGAAGCAAGGGAGATGGGTGAAGGATACCGAATTTCCCGGCGCTTTCATCCGGGGACGGAAAGCAAACTTTCGCGTTGACGGTCGCGATTGATTTCGCGAAGTGGAAAATGAATATTTTTGCACGTGTATGTGTGCGATGATGAAGGTGTATAATCCTGTTCATAAGTACAGCGAAAGCTCGACTGTTCGAACCAAACCGTAAAACCATGGCTATTCGGATGATCGAATTTCCTCGAATAACCGGATGATTCTGTTTGAGAGAACATTTATTGTGAAATATTTTGCAGATACGCGCAAATACATTAGTATTACACAAGTGCAAATCCTTTAAATCAGAATTTGACAATTTTCTTCGGTGTCTATTTTTCTCTCCCAATCCTCATTTTTTATTTTTTTTATTTTATTTCAGGTCGTGTCAACCATTCTTATGGTCATTAGCGGTTAACAAAATGCGTAATAAGGATATTAAAAAAGGAAGGAAGTGTAAAATACAATAATGTAAGTTATACATTTAAATAATAGTATCCATACATTTTGAAGGTATATCGTATATAGTGCAATTGGAGTACAATACAGTACAATTAATATAAACTTGAATTAATACGAAACAATGTATGTTAGTTTGTGAACTAAGTCGGTAGCTTGCAATATCATAATTGGTGATAGAAATTAATATCTTGGAGAAGATAAAAAAAGTTTTCGCTATGTATTTTATGACTTAGATATGTTCGAATCTCATTTGGAAGACCAAATTTATTTTTACATTGTGAAACGTTACTACAATTAAAAAGATGATCCACAGACAAAATACAATTACTCATTTAGCTTACTTTTATTTATAAGATGAGAGTGTGTCAGCTTAGTGTGCTCTGTTAAAAAGAATTGTTGAACTTTTATAAAATACACTTGTACGTATTTTACGTATGTTGGAGCGAGGTAAATTTTTCCAAAAATCGTTTACGACGTTTCTTATCTTTCAATTTTTCATAGTTGCCAATGTTTGGCGCTTCGAAGCATCTTAGACTCGTTTCTGAAGCAATGAATGCTTTTGAGTGTAAGCGATACGAACGTTACCGATAGAATTTAATCTATAAATGCTAATAATAAGATGGTTAGAGAAAAAGAGGAAGTGTAATCGGTAAGAAAATGCAACACACATTGAATACAAATATATATTTCTCTTCCTTACTTCTTAGAGAGCACCATTCGGATAATCGAACGTTTCATTAATCGAAATTCCCATGATCGAATTTTTTCTTAATCTACGTTCTGATAATAGATATCGTTCCATTAATCAGGCTTCTGATAATCGACGCTTTACCGTGTTATGTATTTCTACTAGGCAAGGATTACGAGAGCATTATTCGAATTGTTTTGATAAACACGTTCAATGCAGGCGTCGATAGACGTATGGAGGAAGAGAAAAACCTTTAGTGACGATGTCGATACATGGTATCGACATCATTTATTAAAACATTTGTCAATAATCTAACATGTGTTCTAGACATTTTTAAAGTAAAACCAAATAAAGAAGATACCTTTTTTCAGCGCTCGTCATGGAAGCAGCTTTGAAAGGAATTTATTACACAACTCAATATACGGAATAAAATGGAATTGATTGGTTATTAAATTATTGTGCAACAAGATTGCAATAATTTCAGAGTTATTTTTAAACTTAATATTACTTTCTGTAAATATGGTGATGTAACTTATAGACGAGCGTCTACGTGTCTCGAGACGACTACAAAACGTAAAGGGATGGAAAATAAACGGACGGATGGCGAACCAGTTTTTCAGTCGAGGAAAAGTCGATCTGCGAACAGTTTCGGTATTTTTCGCGGATTACAACGAATTGGAACATAGATTTGTGATTCGATTCGCGCGATGCTTGAATCCAGCCGTACGATGTGTTAACCATTGAATGGGAAACGAGGCATGGGCACCGATACATCGGCTTTTGATTTTAAAAACGACGTCCAGAAGGAGACGCCTTTTCGTTGCCAGTTCGAGATTTTATTTCAACCGCTTTGAGCAATAAATTTCGCGACATGAAAGATTGGAAGTCTACAAGAAATATGAAATGGAACTTTTTGAAAATTCAATTGAATTGAAAAGATAAGAGTACTAGATAAAAGACTTGATTGGAATATTAAACTTATGTATCGTATGGTAAGTACGATAGTAAATAATGCATTGGATATTTTGTAGAACTTTGTAATTGGTTCTAGCGAACCAATACGAGGAGACCAATAACGAGAGAAGAAAATAAAAGTAGTTCGGTACAGTAAATAGATATTGTAGCTGAGATTTCGTGTACCTATTCGATGCAATCTGCTAGAAGTTTGTCAATCTTTTTCGAAAATGTTGACAAACTCTCCATTAGGGGCTAACAGAGTTGCAAAAGTTCAAATTACTCTGCGAACTCTTGCAGAATCGTAAATCAAAGCAGGCAGATAAAATTAAAGAACAAATTTTCTTTTTTACACGTGTTCGAATTTCAGGCCTGAAACTTTGCACATTAATTAAATTATAGGCTTAAATGATAGACGAGAAAATATTTTTTGTAAATTAACGTGATCTGTACGTAGATTGATTGGAAATTGGTCAAAATTGTAATGGTGCAAGAACAAGAATTCAAAATTCAAATTCAAAAATACAAATTTGCACAAGAATTCGCAGTCTAGTATTAAGGAATAATTTAGAAAGAGTTGTCCTTAATTTGAACTTTGGCCTTAATGGGCTCAAAACTGTATTTGCGCGACACGAAATACGTTACTGATTAGTGATCATTGCTTGGCAATTTCGTATGGATTGAATGATTATCAAGCACATCGATTCACGGTTATCCTTGCCAAAATGGACTATTGGAAATTACTTACGACCTCGTATATGGAGCCCAATCGATCGAGTCGGGCCCTTACATAGCGATAACCGTATATAATGTACGATATGGTGATTTTCCACGAAAAGTTGCGTATTATCGAAGAAGAAAGATCAATATCTACAGCAAATTCTAGACCGCAGTTGTGCGTGTTGTAAATAATTTGAAACTGTTATCAAGTATCGGGTTCTTGTATTGTATCATACTTGAATACTCGAATGTTGCAGTACTTCAATAATAGAATATTATAATAACGAAGCATAATTATTTAGAAATAATTGAACACTGTTGAAATTGTGCGTGTAGGTTGTATAGACAGTAATGAAGTATCTACTGTATCTACTGTAGTGCAGACAATGGAATATAATTTAATGTTACGTGACGATACATCTCTCTATTAGCTACAATTCACGTAACACCCAACAGGATAAATAATGCAATTAAGATACTTACGAAAAACTAATTATTCAATGCGTACTAATTTTTCGAGTGTCGTTCAAGTGCGTGAATTGCAAAGTTACGCGACTGACTGAATTATGCTGTGGCTAAAGAGGTCATCGTTTCCTTACCTAAAACACAAAATATTATATACACATATAGATACAAAATAATATATACATATAGACTTTGAGATTTGAATTTGTGAGAAGATTATTATACACAGTGAAAACAGAGATAAATATCGCGTATTCGAACGTGAGTTTGCAACAGTACCATTACCATCGTCGATAAACCCGAGAAATGAAACGAGATCTATAATAATGTTAGCAGATAAAAGTACCGTAGAATAAGAAAGGAATAATTTCTCGTACAAATGTAGGACTAATGAGGAAAGAATTTGAGTAACGATCGATGGGTTCGAGTGGCTCCAATATTTTTTGCCTGTATCAGAGTTACTGGCGAGAAAGTCACTTAATGAAAAACGCTCCTTTCATCGATATCGAATTGGTTCACATTTCAGGATCACGCGTTAGCCTCGTTATACCAGACGATTGGTTCGTGCAGGACGTAACGCAATATTCCATCGAACGAGACAGCGTGAAAGACGTTTCCTTTCGCGACAGTTATATTAAAGGATTGAGTTTGATATCACGTCCTGATGAAAGAACGAATTTCAATATGAGTTTGTGCTATTTAAAGATTCGTAGAGATCGTGATACCGTCTGCAGAAGCTGATTTTATCGCAGATGATATGTATAGTAGATAAGACGTTTATAATATCCGCCATGCTAATTCTTCGAATCCAGGTAATGAGTTTCATTATTACGAATTTTCTGAATCAAAACAATCATATTTTTTGTCTACCACATTTGTAACAGCTATCTATCCTGACATATATATTAAACATACTCGTCATTTTTGTCAACTGAAGTTTTGTAAAATTACAGCATTTTTTCCATATTATTAATCTTCTGCACCGCTGTGTAATATTACCCTTTTTCTTTTTTTATTTCTAACCATTTAAAAACTACAGCTTGCTCGAGTTACATGTATGTACATCCTCTAAATCCAAAAAATTCAAAATTCCACGATCATCCATCAAATCCCTACAGACCGATGTACACGTAGATCCTTTCAATCTCTCACAATAAAACCGTATAACCAATTTCCCAAATAAAAACAAATTCCCAAGTTTTCACAAGCCATCAAACTTTAATCAACGTTTTCGAACGATCAGCTTTTTCACGAATCGTCGAATCACGCAACCTTCGTCAAAGCAAATATCTATGATGCGACACTTGCGCGCTCGATCGACGAGCAAAGGTTCCTCGGCTGGAAATTCACTCGCGTCTAAGTATTAAATATTTCTCAAATAGGGGCGTTTAATCCTGACCACACGTAATTCCACTTACTTTGATATCGTCGCGCGGATCAAATCGACGCGCGCGTGCGGCTCAGCGACGACCTAACAGCCGTCTATCGTAGCTTCCAAACCGGAATTTCATTTCGCTTTAATTGAACCCAGGGTTGCGTTCCACGGTGCTACTAACAATCCGCATCAGGTTACGACTTTCTCTATTTTATGCATTTCCATTTCCATGCGTCTTGGTGTTCATTGGCCCTCGTTTATTTATAAAAATACGTATAAAATTGCATACTTAGTCGTTTAAATGGTGATACACTTTCACAAATTGTTCTCTCCAAACGCAAAAAGGACTGACCACGCTAACTATAGATACGTCCAATATGACGTTCGCAAACAGTTCGCGATTAATTCGTCGTCTGTTTTTCATTCGTTTTTATATCGTTCGCAAACGCGTTTGTGAAACATAGTGACGCCTCGAGTGGACATAAAATGTTTACAGACATCTTGCGAACACTATTTGCGAACAGTGTTCGTGAACTGTTCAGCTGCGAATAAGCGCTTTACAACAACATTATCTTTACGATACGCGTAATATAATATGTGAAATTTTTCTTACAGTTTGATTTGCCAATATTCTCAATTAATGTTTCCAAGTTGATTCAGCAATTTCAAACGGCGCGTCCTTATTAATCTATTAATTATATTCTATAAGTTCTCTATGGGTATTCGATTCAGACATTGAGCCGATTACTTGATTATTGGAAGTAGTAATTTGTTGCTTATATCAATCGAATGTAATATCTGCGTAATGTTAATATACGTGTGAGACTAAAACAATTTAATAAATCTTTTACGCGTTGAAAGTACTCAAGTAATTGACACAGCATAGTACGATGTTATGTTGATAATCGCGTTACTTGTTAAATGGCAACGAAAATAAATCGACATATGGATGATCAAACGCGTGAAATTATTTTATAATAGATGAAACTAATATACGATCGAAATCTTGGCATGTTTATCAGTATTTTATTAACAATTATGTTTATTAATAATCTGTAGAGACAATGCAGTGTCATTTATCGACGGAATTCGAACGATTGAACGTTCCTGATGGATTCGCTAAATACCTGTAGTGATAATAAAACGACGTTAATTTTTGTACACGTTCGATAAAAATCAATTGCTATTTAATATTTCGCAATCAACGAATATCAAAAACAATGTTCAATCTATTCGACAGTGAAATTAAAAGGGAAAAGTCAGTATTCAAGGAGGATTCAATTTTCCATTCTGCAACGAAATTTATTATATACGGTAATAAAATTAAAAAATTAAAATTCGATTGATATTCAATTGCAAACAATTGAATTTTTTCCTTTATTCAATGTTGACATAAGTTTCAGAAACTTCCGTAAAAATGTAATGAGAATATCGGTCCACAAACAATGTCACGTATACTACAATCCACCCACGTCAACCACATTTTTCGTACCTTCCTTCTCTTTTTGTGAAACATAAACCGAACGTGAGACAATTGTCTTATCAAAATGGCGTATAAATATGCGTGGGACGTTCACAGCGATCGAAATTCGATCCTGATCTGGGCATTCACGCTGTCCTCAGTTTACAGAGTTGTTCGCCTAGGTGACGGAAGAAACGAAATTCAGGATGCGCCAATGGGATTTATGCAAAATCGGGATTTCACCGCAACCACGATTATCCTGGCTACTATGGTGACTAGATGGGAACAGCCAGCGACAAAATGTACGCATACACGATTAATTAGAGCCGATAGATCGTTCCGGTAACTGGCTTCCGCATAGCTACAAGCGACAACGTTTCAATACACTGATTATACAAAAACTGTTAATTAAAAAATTCTATAAAATATTGATCAGCCTTATTGACGTTTTGAGAGTCATTTATTGGACTATAGAATTGTTTTAAAAATGGCTGTGATAGATAGGACTAATGATGAACTATTCTGGTTTTTGACGAATGTCTTTCGCTTAAAAATTCTTCCAGCCGAATTTTTACTTTACTAATGAATGATAGTATCAGCATAGTATAGATTGTGCAACAGATTATAGTTGGTATAAGTTATAAAACGCTTGAGTTTGAAGAAATGTAGGATAATGTTAGTTCCCTGAAATGTTTGTCAAATTATGAAACAAGTCAAAGTCTTATTAAGTATCGCGTAATTTACCGAAGATATTAACGGTGGACATTGATCAAACGTAGGTTCTGATATTTCACTATTTTTAAAGTTTTTTGTAAGAAACATTAGATTATACATATTATGGTCTGGAAACATTCGAAAAACGCAAGAGTTTGCAATTTCGCTGTTACAACATTGTAGGATTCGGAAAAACCGAAATTCAATAAACTCGTATATTTTTCAGCATATTGTTTCGATCGAATCAAACTCGAATCAAATTAGCTACGATTCAATTTCCGACATCAATGGTCACGTGGTAGGCTGAAACATATCAAGTGTAACCTCGAAACAAACCAGTTATTCTCAGCAACGCTATCCTTTCGCATTTCCCATTTCAAGTATCGAAGATTCAGTAATTGTACATTATTATTTGGAAAACTGTGAAGAATAAGATTTTCTTAAGTGAGTTAAGAATTAATTTTTGTATACAGTTATAATTGTTATATATGTTAAATATGCAAAAAACATACGACATTTCCGCGAATAAAATATACAAATATGTATAAGAAATATGCAGAATATGTCAGCAGTATGTTTCACGTAAGTTTAATATGTCGAATATTATCTACGGTATGATATTTAATAATAGATATTTAGTAGTCGTTCAAAAAGCATATTCAACGATATGGAAATTATTTTGATTAAATAGAAAATGTTTTGAGGAAATTAGTTGCAATTAAAATTTCATATTTTCTTTTTTTTATTATTTAATTTGTACTTTACAATTTGTCCAGCTGGACATAAATTTCATATTGACTCTATAATATTATATGCAGATCGTTTACACGGTGAAAATGTTCCCTTAGATAATTTACGCTATTTGAAAAAGCCGTTCGATTCATTGGGATCGCATTTGGAAGCACTTAAGGAGAAAACCAATCAACTTGCCGGAAAATTGCAACGTGTTCCTCGTTCCAACAACTTGCAAGGAATTTTTCAAGTGAGGGGTTTGGATCCCATCCAGAACTCTTCACATTGGACACACTTGTAAACTCTGTTCGTACACTCGAGCTATTCACATTTTCATGCATTTCAAAATGGTCGCCGCTTTATTAATTTAGAACGAAACTTCCATTCAGACCTCTGACGAAGTTTTCATTATATGCTTGATTAAATCGTGTAACACGTTACATTGTAAATCGCCAATGTACACGTTACTAGTAGTTTTGCTACTAGTCTCTTACAACAAGTATCTGTAGAGCCACTGTTAGAGCAGATCCTTTTAAACTATTTACAAACTCAATAAAAAATAATGTTATTGAGTTATTTAGAATGTTTCTGCAATTTTCATTGTATGGCATTCAACGCCAGGAAATTCTATCTCAGGATAATATTTTGGTAATGTATGGATAAAAATACGTATCGAAAATTATAATGGATGTTTGTGCGATAAATGTGTGAAATACAATCGTAGTTTCGTTCCTACGATGAACAGAATATTGTCAATCTAACGCAGACGTGATATCTTACCGAGGTGGCGTGTGATGAAACGTAAAAAATATAAAAGAGAATCGTTACAAAAAAGAATGTTAGCACAAGATCATTAAATTTTCAGTGCTACTGGTTCCGTAAAATAGTTGTATGTATCATACGTGCATGATGCACAATTCGTTGAATTAACAATGAGGTTCGTTACTTTCGTCTCTTAATTAGTGCTCAGTATGAATTGGTAAGCCTCATAGAATCACGTATGAAAAATAACACAGAATTATTATGATGAAATTCTATTTCAGAGAATTACGTTTCTTTTTGTGTGTACTTCTTTACACTAACAAGTTCCATTTGTTTAATTAATAATGCTTGTTGCGCGAGTATGTATATTTTAATCATGTAAACTTTCCTCACGTGTTATTACGATGAAATATAGATGAAACGAAATGAAATTGTCATTGTTAAATTCAGTTAATTTAGTTATAAAAACGTTTCTTTCCTTTTGCAGTAGAAAAACAAGTATCTTTTTCTTACATTTTCTTATTTGTTTCTATATTTAGATTGAAATTTTCGACTGAAAACTTGTGCATACACGTGTGTAGATGTATTCTCCATTTAATTAAGTAATTTATGTAACTACCGATATCGTTCGTACAAATTATGGTACAGATTATAAAAACTTAATCATAAAGATCTTCTTTTTTCTCTTTCACTAGAAAGAGATCTCTTTCTCTTTATATTATCTCTCTTTATATTTATATTGAAATCTTCGATTGAAATATAAATACACGCGTATAAATGAATCCTTCATTGAATAGGTCGTGATAGGTACTGAAGGTACACTCGAATATATTTAACAACCAATAACGTTTATTAGACTCTATCAATTAACAACAAATAACGTTTAACCACGATTAACGATTAACAACGGTTGACGCTTAACGACGATTAACAACAGTAACGATTAACTGAACTCTCAAGAGTAGACGACTCGCTTCTCTTAATCTTTCGCATTTCGCGGCTCGGGGCAGAATGAATCTTTTTGGTTCAAACCCGAACAGATTCTTTCCTTTGTTGCCCCTCGATATCCCCACTACGCGCGCGTTTATTAGAAGACCGCGACGGTTGCTGCGTATGTATTCTATCGAATATTCGGCGAAAGAACCGTAGGGATATCGATGGTATATTAGGCCTGTCGGCCTTACGCTTTGAAGGTATAGCGCTTTGTGCCGCGAAGCCGTTGGAAGTTACCGTGGTCGAGTACCGCCACAAAATAATTAAAGTAATTAACGATATTATTTATAGCGGTTATTTATAGCGTTCCCAACTTTTTAACTTGCACGTCTGATTTTCAATGATTTCCAAGAAATGTAGCTTGAAAATTTCTTTCACATGTTCTTGATAAAAATAACGCAATATCAGTGATATCATCTTCGTATATGTAGATAAATACACATAACTTTTTGCAATTGGATACATAGGATTTGGCGAATATATATTGAACTTAAGGAACAGGAAACAGAAAAGGATAAAGATTTACGTGTTACACATACTATATCATCCTATTATCCTCTGTCTTTGACTTCCTGTAAAATTCTCTGAAAATATATCTGTAAACACACGCCAGCCTTCTGAACAAATTTTTACGGTGAATTAAGATTCTGCTCTTCCTGTCTGTCGCCAGTTGGCCTTCGAACAGTTCGCATTATCGTAATACAGCAGTAACGACCGTTAAAAATGGGAACTTACCGCATCGTTTTCATTGTTCGGTGGGATCGGTGGATCCCTGGCAGGAAACCGAGCGTGGATTCCAACGACAGTGTGTCTGCACTAGTCTCGTTTCTTCTCCTACTCTTTCATTTTTATCCCATCTCCACTTTTCTCCTTCCTTCTTCCCTTTTTCCTTTCGATTTTATTCCCTTCCATATCTCAGCGACGCTCGACGAACCCATTCTACGCGCGAATTCGCGAAAGTTAATGCTTTCTTCCTTCCGTTCCCCTCGCGAGAGCCTCAATTTATAATCCCTCCATGGCTCCCATGCTGGTTCAGGTTCCGACTACGGAAGCGATATTATACAAGAACAGCCGACGAGGCTGCGTTATTCCAAGTTGGCCGAAAGTTAAACGGAACCAGTCGCTGGGTTCCGATCTCTCCGCCAAACATTCGATCCACCGAGTTATAGCTTCGTTACCTCGATCAGGAGCAAACGACGAACTATGTGAAAGGGTTAATCCTTGGCCACGCTTTCCCTTCTGACGAATCTTTTTACGAGGATTTTTATCTATTTATGGGAAATTCGAAGATGCAAGAAAGCATAGAACTCATATGATAATATGCAAAAATATATAAAATATCCGAATTTTATCTCAATGTGTTTTATCACGACTAAGTTAGGTCGCTAAAGGCGAGAATGAAGGCCATTATTCGCGGAAATGGACGGTTTTGAAAATTCGACCTTATGAACATTTAACTACTAAACACATAACTGTAGAATTCCGCGTAAGACCGTGATCATACAGAGCGGCAAGCGGTAAAACAAGTGATGGTAAGTGTCAATGCTGCAGATGTTAATGTCTGCGCCTATTGTACCCCGTGTAGTCGCAGCCTAATGAAAGAAAAAAATAACTCAAACCTGGTACAATACTCACGATTCACATGCATATGAAGTAAGCCATAAATAAATAGCCAAATTTTGAAAAAGGTGTTGTCAAAATCCGCGAGAGCGTTACACATCAACAGGTTGATCGAGACCTTTTATGCCTTATTCCCGCGAAAAACGACTCTCATTTTCCGCTTCAGATACCTCAAAAACGCCTTAAAAATGTCATTATAGCCGAATACTATACTGAAATCTTACAACGCTTGGTAGATAAAAACAATTTTCTACCTAGTTTCCCACATTTTTAAGTGTATTCACACGAGTTTGAATGTAAACAAATATTCACAGTTTAGTGACAAAGATGTTTGGTAAAATCTACATACACGTCGATCCAACGAGCAAACGGTAAAAGGACATTAATCCTGTGGTTAATGTAAGAGTAGTAAAAATCCCCGGTTGGCAGTTGGACCGAATTAAAAGTCGCCAAGTCTGGTCTTAAACTGGATCTAATTTCCAACGAGTAAGCCGGGACAGATCAACCCTTATTACGCTCGAATTCTCCGGAATATCTGGATTCTTCTACGCTTCCCTCTCTTTATCTTATTGATGTTCTATCAGATATTTCCTTCTAGTTTTCTTCCTTTTCTCCTGTTCTTTTGGGATACTGATCCTTTGCAAATTCTTTTAATGGGTGATCCTGTTCTATCCTTACAGGATAATGAATAATATCGGTAATAACGATTTAACGTAATTATAGGAATTATGGTTCTGTGTGTTCAAATTAGTAGATCTGAGGCTTTCAACAAAAATTTTCTTATTTAATATTAAGGTCTTGGCAAAAATTTCTTTAATATTAGACTTTCAGTAGAAAATTTAAAGCATTCTACGATTATCTCTTCTTAAAATATGAAACTATTATTGATATTTAACTTTAAAGGCATTTTCATCCCCTAAATATGAATGATTGCGGACAAAAGATACAAGTCGATTATATTTCGCTATAAAAATTGTATTAAATTATTAAAAAGTCTTATCGTACTATATTTAGGTGAGATATCTTATTAGTGAAATCTACATTGCTAATTATAGTATACAAAGTAATTATGCAAAATATCAACGAATAAGTTTCTCGTGAAATACTGATATGAGAACTAGGAAATTATTTCACGTAGTTACATTAATACAGTAGAATATCGTTACTAATATATGTCATTAAATATAATACATAAAACAGATAAGATTTTTCTGTTACCAAAATATGTTCATACCCAGAAATAAATTATTTGTTATCCCTTAAAGATTACTATCGATCAGATTTTACGAAAACTCTACATCCGCAACAACCCCTAAGAAAGTAACACAAAAGTAATTGATAACATGAAGACTCTAATAGCACATAATGAATCACCTTAAACTCTCGAAACTCGATCAACTTATCAGTGAATCCATTGCAGCACAGTGGCCAGCCAAAAACAGAAGTTCACGGTAGATCTACGCGAAATGTACAAAAGAGCCGCGTGTATGATATTCTGAGCTATCGCGAGCTACTATTCGCTGACGATGTCTCCGGCTTCTATCCATTCTGATTATTATTTCACCAGTTAGCAGCGACGAACCCAGGCTACGTGCAGCTATTAGTTTCTATCCGTTAACTGGCTTAATTGTGTAACTGCGTAACAAGGCCCGCGAATCAACCAAAAGTGTTAACAGTTACAAACGATTTACGCGTGTGCTAATTCAGCACACAAAGGAACGGTCTACTAACGGGAAACACCTCTTGAATTCGAATTCTCGAAATCAGAAGCAGCACGAGGCGAATTCAGTGATTGGTACTGACGAGAAAATGATCTCAATTGGTTGACTTCGATTTTAATGAAGCTTTGCAAGTTTTTAGTATACATATAAGTCTCTAACGATATGTGTAAAGTATTGAACTTAGCTATTTGATAACTTCAAAGATATAAATAATTGAAATTATTATATGTACGTAGATTTGTATATGTGACGTAACCACAAGCAGCGTATGTATCAATATCGTTAGGGAAATGTAATGGCTAAATCGATAAATACAAAAATATCCGAGTCATTCATAGCGCTAACGTTACTGCAAATTACCTCACCATTATACTACTCTTTACCATACCACTATGTAGCGATGTAGGATATATCGTAACACATGTAGATCGTATCATTTATTTCACTATAGTTACTCATTGTATCATACCACAACTTTATATTATATCCTACCATTATGTATTATACCTCACTTTATCATAAGTTAGTACGTAAAACACATACCATAAACATGTGTTATTTGCCCATACTCTCAATACCAAAGCAAACCAACTAAAGACAACCTATGTATAGCATTGTGTAAAGAGTTAGGAACCAATATTGAGACTGTTTGCGCTCCGACTCGGAGCCTCTAGTCTAGTGTTAAAGATTATTATTTTTGTTAACCTTCGTTCGTTTTAGTTGTCGCACCACTCTGTTATTATTGCATTACCTTTCTGCTTTGTCATAGTAAAACGATCATTACGAGAAACAAAAAAAAAAAAAAAAAAAGAAAGGGAGTGGCTGGCAATGCAAAGGGCTTCGAATCAGCTACTCGTTTGCTTACGCTTTTCTTTTTTGTTTCAAATTTCATCCCAGTAACAACGTGCATGATTCCCGATGTTAATTATCGTACATACAATTAAAGCATAAATAAATCCGTCACCACGAACACACAATAAATGATCGTTTATTACATGTACATTTTCTCTTTTTTACATGAAGTAGGAAAGCCACTTGATTGACGTTAAAAATGTTTCGCGAGAGGAAACTAATTTGTTAGCATACCGTGCATACTTTAATACTCTTGCGTACATATTGTGGAATATATATTCACTATCGTGAGTTTCCAATTAAAATATAGATACTCGGTTTCACCTGAAAGATAAAAGCGTAACGTGAGCTTGATTTGACGAAAGCTAAAGAACGAAATTTCAATAAGGGTCCACTTCAACGCAATCGAGTGTCGTTTATCTCAATATCATGAACTTTCCATGGAAATTAGGTACTTTATTTCGCGCAAAATAGCGCGTCCTAATTGGGAAACTTCCCGCGCAATCCTATAACTCAGCATCCTGAGAAAATCGACTAACGAACGTAACGTTTCGACCTCCAGAAATTTCGAGCTCGAAGAGAAACAGACTGTATGCGCGTACACACACTATATAGCGAGTTATGTACATCTTGAGGTAGACACAATCAGCATGAAGTGGCGGATGGAGTTTGCGGAATTGCTCTGTCTCGATTCAGCGTTAAATTATAAGTTCGACGAGCAAATTTACGAACCATTATTTGTAAAAGAAGTGTGTAAGAAGTTGGTGTCTGGTACGATTATGTTCTTCGAATACTCACAGACTTGGAAATACGGTAGAGTAGTGTTCGTGCAACACCGTCAGAAAATTGTGAGAGCAAGAGAATTGCTAATCGGCGTCATCTGACGGGGCTGCATAATTTCTCTCGCGCATCAACCCCTTATTCCCAAACCTAAACGTCTCCGAGACTTTGTGAATGAACGGGAGCGCATACACGCGCCTACTGTTCAATTACGAAGCTCCCTTAGAAAACAATCGCTGAAATCACACGAATCTGTACAGATTGTATGAATCATATGCGTTGCTATGAAATACGTAGTCGTAATCAAGGTTACGTAGAATGCTTTCATCTTGTGCGAAGGGAAAATGTTAGATGTTAAAAGCTGATACTAAACTTTAAAATTACATAGTGCTGCGTTTAGACTTCAAAACTAGTATATAAAGTATTATATAAACTATAGAAACTAAAATGTATAACAAAATAAATTATTAGAAATAGTAAAATTCTAGCTAAATGTTAGTTATTTGAATGTTATATTTCTTAGAACTACTGTTGGTCATACGTAAAATATTAGTTACATGGCAAGAAATATTAGTTAATGCTTGTTATGAGGCAAATAAGGTAACAGCAAATTGTCCTAGTGGGAAGATTATCTAACTGCGATTTGTCCTACGATATTATTCTATTGGGGCATACACGATAGTATTAGAAGTAGATTTTGCCCGTTATTGGTTTGTATCTTAGGAGCTTTAGTGTATCGGCTAAATAGAATATAAATCGAAGTTTCAAAGAGTTTGACTAAGCATTATTAGTCTCGAGATCCCACTTCTCTAATCTCGCGACATCTAATACACCTTCTATAGGACCTATCTTCGGAACTAGCTCACTAATAACTTTAAATTAGTTACTTGCAAGTTCGTATCGATATCGATGTCAAAGGTATTGTCTTCTCTGAAAGAAATATCCGACAATTTCTACAAGATTCCGAGAAAAGTACAGATCAGACAGTGCTCAATGTTCGAGCAGATTAGACACCTTTCGATCCTCGTACGTTAAACGCGTACGTTAAATATTTAGATATTCAAAGTAATCGTCGATCAGATATTCACTTTTACATGTTCAATGAACCATCTACGTACGTCCTGTGTTAATTCTTCGTGTTCCTATTAAAGTTCTAATTTTTATCGATTGTCTCTATGCGAATTTTGATGCATCTACAGGAAATTTCAAAGTGCAGAAATGTACGGAACGCATATAATGCGAAAAAAATATATAAAATACTCAAAATATCATGCTTTTTATAATACTTGGTAAGTAAAACAATTTTCTATAGTCTGTACGTGTCTTAATTATATTCTCAAAAATAGGAACCTGCATAAAAATCTATCTAAAGCATTAGCGAAAACAGACACGTCCGTATACTGATAAAAGACAGGGCGGAAAGAAAAAATTGATAGAAACCGATAGAAGATAGAAAATAGTTCGGAAAGCAAGAGAAATTAGCGTAAATTAGTGGCAATTATTGTCGAATGGAATTTGTTTGGGTTGTAGAGCCGCGAACCAATAGGTTTGAGCTGCAACCTGACAGTCGAATCGTTTCGGTTCGTCGGTTGCTCATCAGGCAGTTTTTACGCGTGCATTTGCAATTTCATCGATCGAACTCAGTCACAAGAGGGAAACTAGAGGAACAGAGAAAAACGGATGAAAGAGAGAAAAAAATTGGAAACCGCGTATGCGGTTCGTTTAACGCGCAAACGGGAGTCATATCAGTGGAAAACAAGCTCTTCCCGGTCAACGACTCGGCATGTGATAACTATCGATGCCGGTTCCAGTCTATTGTAACCTCAAACGCGAAGGGTGAGAGCCGGGAATCCACAAATTCATACATAACTTGCCCCGGTGCAGGATGTATTCGTCGTGGTTGTATTTGAAACGTTTCCTGCACGGCTTTGCGGCCGATGAAAATATCGAGTTAGCAGGTAAGCAACGGTTGCAATTGATACGAATATCTTTTTGGATTGTTATATTACTTATCTTTGTATTATGTTGTACAGAGTATCTCACACAATTGGGGCAAGCTACAGTTTCAAAACGGTGGAAGTTCGGAAAGAATTAAAAATATTCTGCAAGAAGAATCTATCTGCATATTAAGTAACAAATTTATATAGTTACATTATAAAGTAGCATTGGATGATAAAAGATAAATATATCAAATATTGAGTATATTACATAACGTAACAAAATAAATCAAATATTGTAAGAATCTGTCCTCCTAAGGACAAAATTTTATTAAATTATAATTCTATGTAATTTTACTGGAAAATATCGTCAGATTATGAAAGTTCAACCGCCTGAGTTTCTAAATTTCCTCTGGCACTCGATATGTCACTTGCCCTCTCGGCGCATCGGTAATTAAAGATTTTAATTATAGGAGCTCGACATGGAGACCGACCGAGCCCTGTTTTATTCATCGTCGTGCCGCGTTTCGCTCATTCGCCGTTTGCGTTCCATCCATTCGTGAAACGTATCAGCGCGTTAGCTTGGACAGCTACGTAACGCCGGGGATCGTCGCGACGCGACACGACGCGACGCTCTGAACGAGCTGAATGGCAGACGCGAAGTTGGCGCTGCTCGATCAACCCGATAATTAGCCGGTGACGTCTGAAAGGGGCGCCTCGAATCGACGTTCCAGCTTGCTGCAACGAAAGATCGAGAGAGAATGAGGGACTGAATGAAACGACGAAAAAGAGGAAGACGAAGATAATGGAAAATGGAAAAAGGGCGAGGATAGGAAACGCTCGGGCGTTACAGCAATTTCTCCACGTGATAATTATTTCGTTGTTCGCTAGTACCGTCGATAATCGTGATGATTATGAAGAAAACCAACGCGTTCGTACCAATAATTTTAATTAATAGGAATTAGATCCTCTGTACGTATTTTTATACATTTTTTGCACAGTTCGAAAACGCAGAATTGGTTTCAAATTTGTGCTAATAAAATTTCAAAGTGTCTTATATGACACATACGACGTAGACATGAAAGTTTTCTTTAAAATATTTTCATAAACCAGAATATATATGAATATCGCTGAAACGTGGTTGTGTTCAGTTACTTTACAAAAGGGGTTTTTCTAGAAAGCGATTGCTGCTATGTATGTACATACGTACTTAAAGATAAGATTCATCACGGGCGACGCCTTTCATCCGCGTTTCGTTAACTCCGATCAGATTAAGGCAGTCTTTGAAGATTGTGGCTTTGATTTTCATCGGCCTTTTCGAGTCTTTTATCGAGACACTACATACGTAGTGAGTTTCAAAAGCTAATGAAAATATGGCGGCTAAAATGAGTTGCTTTTATAATCTTGAGTTTCTACTATGTCGATAGAGCCTTGAGAATCTTTTAAATTATTCTTTAAATGAAAATTTTCAACGTGTTGAATACAGGTAACAGAATGTAAAAGATTGTAAATTGTGTGTCATTTAGAATTGGTTAATTCATTCAGGGTCGAACAGTGAAATAATGCAAGTATTGAAACAAATCGTTAGCATTATTGAAAGATTGTTCCATCAAGGTATAAAAAATTGTATTCACTTTACAAACCGGAAACACAAAAGAGATTTCCAAGATTTGTAAAAGAATAGTTTAACGAGATGTTATAAATGCATGAATTCCTCCAAATTCCATAAAACTGTAAAAAATCTGGATGGAAAAGTGGCGAGAAAATTTGAACTTTCTTTTCATAATAATAATGGTATTAAAAAGCAGAGTGCATATATGCAACACTGAATATGAAAGAATTAATTAATTTCTTACTTGTTGCTCAATTTTTCTATTCAATATTCGTTTCAAATTTCTTCTTTTCAAAGAGTGGTGCTGTACAGATTGTTAACGTGCTCTCTTAAATGATCCACAATAATAGCATGTAAAATATTTTCATTTGCAACTGTTTATCATTAGATTTTATTTCTTTTTTTTTAAATGATAAATTAAATTCGTCTCGTCGAAACAACCCTTTATATCAGCTGTAATGCAGTGTACACATCCCTCGTTAACAACGGTAGATTTATCTATCATATCCATCTTCATTTTTCTTCTTTACAAAAGCCACATTCTTCATGTTTAATCAGAACAAATTCAATATATCATTTTACTAAAAACACCGTTAAAACTATCCTTTGCAAAATGTATATTATTTATTTTCCTTACATTAATAGATTACGGATTTGGATAGCGTTTCATATCTTTACGAATAGAACCGAAGAAACGAAATCGACGAATTGTAATGTGTACCCAACTTTGAATCTTTTATAATATATTTTTATACATTATACGCATTTCGAGCATTTTCTAATTTATCTAAAATGTACAAAAATTCATAGTCTAGTTATTAATAAGCGAAGCAATAGTTTCCAGTAAACTGAAATCCAATTATATCAATAGGTTACACGGTGTCTCGTAAAGTCGACTTGTACTGTTTCAGATTTTATGCATCCAACTCATTCTTTTTCCTGCAAGACTGGATGAAACATCTTATAAGCAGTCTGTACATTTCTAGTAGATTCTCCGTGGTTAATCTCTGACGATGCATGGCTTTCGCGAAGAATTTACGTGGACCCGTGTCCGGATTTCAAGAGCAACAAGATATATGCTTGTGAAATAAGTTGTGCCGCGAGGTTCTCAGTCCTCCGTCGAGATTCCTCGCCCCGAGCTTTACCCCTTCGAGCTTTCTCTTACCCTAGGTCTGTCCCTACGCTGAACCGGCTTGTGTCGATCCCCGCGGTCGGATATTAAACGCCAAGGTAAATAAAATTGAATTCAACCGAAGAAAGTTACGCCGAGACATTCTTTCGTTCGCCAAGCAGAATTCTTCGAATTATTCTCGAATGTATGCACAGTTGAATCGCTTCCACCTCTCTTTTCCTTTTGTTCTCTGAATGCAGACTGAATTTTTATCGAAATATTTAATCGAGATCCTGTTAAAGCAAAAGTTTGAATAAAATCGGCATGGTTTTAAGGAAAAAATTATGGTTAGATATTATTATGTAAAGTAAAAAGAGATGTGGAGTTAACGCAATATTTTGATACATCAGTTGTAACAGTTGAAAAGTAGAAACAATATTCACTAGAGATTGTAACGGTTTCAAAATTTGTAAGATTGTAAAGTTATCATCTGAATAAAACATTCGACATACATACGTGAAAATTATATCCGTATCGTTGTTTTCGACAACACTATGACATGATTTTATCATTTAACTGAGTCGATGTACGAAGGATCCACAGGAGACAGGGGGAATACCAAGTTTTTGGCATTTCTCAGTAAACAAACATTTATCTTTCAATATATATGTCGCAAAACTGTTTTCTCATACATATCACATGAAAATAAAACGTTTTGTTCTTCAATTTTTATTTATAATTTTAAGTAATATTATTGAGGCTATTTGATGTATAAACAGAAAAACTCGTGGATAAATTGTAAGGTAGAAAATATATTTTAATACAGAAGTGTAATTATGAGTAAGAATACAATTTGAACTGATCCAGATCCGCACGCTAGCAGTGTTACCCTGTAACTGAAAAACCCCGAAGGCAACGTCGCCTGTCTACTGTTTATGGTCTGCCTTCGTCCCAGTCTTTTGTCTATACGCTGTCGATGGCTTCAGTGTTTGAGAAAACTAAAAAGACCAGATGTAGAGTTTTCTTAGAAGTGGTGACCACTTCAACAAATATATAACACGTTAAACTGTAGGAAAAGAGAAGTACATTGTACACCTTAATTTCTTGTAACTATTGTAAAACTCAGGAAATTTTTATTCAAATTAATACGACATAGTCAGTGATAAAGAGGATAAACAGGAACATACGAAAAAAATATTAAACTCAAAATTCGTGAAAATTGACGTTGCCCATTTTCCCTTCATATATTTGCAATATATAATTATTTTCTACATTGCAATATATATGTGTATATATATATATATATATAAAGGAAATGTTTACGTATCGTGGATGCTTCCTTGAATCGAATTTATATTTTACGCCGGTTTTTCCGCAATATTCGCTTCTCTCTGGCCTTACTTCATCCATCGTAACATTAATTACGAGCCCCGTCCGTCTGATTCATGACAGCACGTGAATTACAGGAGCAGCAACGACAAACGTTTCCCACGAACGTAAAAGAAATATGGTTGAATCGAGAAACGGAAACACGAAAGCACCAAGCTCTTAACAATGGAACAGATAGCATCCTATTCTAATAGAATTGTACCGTCTCATTCTTTGAATATGTTGCTTGCAAAAGAGAATTATCTATTCTAATATCTTCGTTGGTCCACAAACTACGCATTTATTAATATAATAATAACTCCTCGTATTTAAACGCCATTAAATCGAGATATGTTGAATGGATAAAAATTGCTTGTTTTTAAACAGAGAACGTAAAATGTACACAATATTTCTAAAAATGTATTTGTTTAAAAAATATAATAAAAGACATCATGTCTTGTTAACATTCGTTACAATATGTTGGCCCATTTTCATGAAATGTTTACAACTACAAATTTCAAATAATTATACAAAATATGGACAGATTGGAAGTTTTATATTCGATATTATCCTTTGGTCGTAAAAATTGTCCAATTCCTAACAGTTTTCGATCTACATAATTATGATACTCAATGTTTCATTAGTTTTTCGTCGAGTAAGCAAAATTAAGAACCATCTATATCAAATGATTGAAGTCGTCAATCATCTTTTCTTTTTTCGTAATTTTCACGTTAAGTAGAACAATTACAGAGGTAGACAGGGTAAAACAGAAGAAGATCATTTCATGAAGATCTTACGTCAGCAGGTTGCGTGAAAACGCTTCTAATACCTGAACAATAGGATCCAGAAACCTTGTCTTCTCTGGAATCGCCATGCGAGGGCCTTGAATGCGCGTAGCGGTGTGTCACTAATATACGAAGAATGAAGGTTAACACGCTTCCAATTCTGGAGGAATGGACACGTATGTAAGTCCTGACACGGAGAAGAAAAGAGCTTGCGAATGGTGCTCGTTCCACGAGCCAGGAATAGACGATTCTCGTGGCAGCGAGACTCTGAGAGATTTTCGCGTACTGGGTTTTCGACTTTTCTCATTGTTGTCAGCCGAGATACATACCTCGAACTCACCGGGATAACAAAGCTACCCCTTTTGAACGAGGCGTAGCATGCTCGAAAAAATTCAAGCAAACAAATCGCCGCCATTGTTCCACAATTGAAATTCGTAAACAATCCGCGGTGAAATAGCAAGTCTGAAGGATTCAAACTTTGATGGGCTTTCGTCCTATTTTTCCATTCTCTTCAACATAAATTGGGTCGTTTTTAATTCTGGATTAATCGTTAGATCGATTAATTTTGGCGTTAAAATGCCCGAAATTCACTACGATGTGCGATCAAGATTTATTTGATATCATGTGGTTTCTGTTCGACAAAATTTCAAGACTCTTGCATTATTATCATCTCGTCGATAATTTGTAAATATTCAAGATATCTATTGTTTGTTATATTTTCTGCCTAGTTTATCGTGGTTTAATGATGAATATTTAAAGATCCGATGCCGTTATTGTCAAGTAAATTTGTAATCTCCTTACAAGTTTTAACTTTTAAACAATCCTAGCTATTTATTTATATGCTAATTCAGTCACTGGTTTCTCACTTTTGTATTCCATGTTTCAATTATTCTTGATTTCCTTCCTTTCTCTTCGGTTATTAATAATTCATTCTCTTCCACAATTCCTCCTCCTCGTCTTTCACGGAATCGATTTTCATCTCAATTCAAATCGTAACGTTGCAATATTAATACCAAGTATTTCATTATAATATATAGAATATAATTATGGTAATTACATTATAGTTATTAGTAAATTAATAACATAAGACAAGAGTAAAGTCTTGTCTGCCACTCATTTTAATGAAACTGAACAATTTATCTAAAGTGTTCTGCCTTTAGAAACGATTCATCGTTCCTTCATTTTGCGCTATAGTACTTAACAGATTGCAAAACAGAAATGTAAAATCAGTCATAAGGTCGGATTTTAAGAAAGCTTCCCTTTTTCTTTTTCAAAACTCCAAAACGAAAGTTTCGATCACTCAAATGAAAAACGTTTCGTTGTAGCGCAACGATAATTACATCGACGAAACATAATTATTTGACCTTTGAACGTATGATTTTTCACGAATAACCTATCTATAATATTTAGACATTTTCGATATCGCTTTCCCAATTTTTCTCCGCAATTACGAAAGTAAAAAGAAAAGGGTTAACTAAGAAGAATCGTTGAATTATTTTTTTCATTACGAGCAAGCCAGTACTTCCATTCGTCGTTGTCGTATCTCGTATCTCCTACCTCATCTTCGTGACTGGCGCACAGTATACTCGGTTCATTTATCGTGCCCCGTCTTTGTATTCCATGTTATTAATATTTTCTGCTAGAATCGCGGAATAACCGCGATTCAGAAACTCCTAAAAGC
This sequence comes from Bombus vosnesenskii, assembly GCF_011952255.1. Classification (NCBI taxonomy): domain Eukaryota; kingdom Metazoa; phylum Arthropoda; class Insecta; order Hymenoptera; family Apidae; genus Bombus; species Bombus vosnesenskii. The sequence continues at coordinate 3,950,695 of NW_022882945.1, read as the reverse complement.
ACATTTGTCCTACTTCAACATTTGTAACGGGAATACGACGTCGCTGCCAACCACACGACTCGATTTAAATCTCCTTTCTACCTAGACGAACGGAATTCGCATAGCACGTATGATCGTTTCACATATTCCATTATTTCAAATTACCATATCGAACCCATTATCATATATATATTCTGCATAATAATATTAATTTAGCAATAAAAGAGCACATATTTTACGCGAGTTATGAAAACAAACAACTTTGCTATTTGTACAACGTATTAATTACCTGATAAGAATAATTAAAAATATCTTTATCAGGCGATTTAAATAAAACTTTGCGTTCTTCGTATCTATCGAACAAAGAGATTGCACCGTTTTAAACGCGATATTATCTTTTTACTATACTAAGACCCGGTTTTAAAAGAGTCAATTAGGATCGATCGGTTTCGTATATGAAAAGCACAATAAAGACGATACCGAAGATAATTCCGGTCTTCGAACCACGAATATACAGTAGATTACCATTATTGGGTCCTTTCGAGGGACGTGAGGCTCAGCATAATATATCACACAGTAAAAGGTAATTAGTCGAGAAATTAAAAGAGGAAGGAGGAAAATAAAGGGCAAATTACGTGATCTCGTATCGTGAAAGTTTCGCTTCATTTTGAGTTTTAATTGATTATAGTTTTCATTCAACGTTCCTTTAGAAACTGACATTAAATGTACGTTCAAATATTTGAGATGCAAAATTACATTGTACAGGGAATTTATAAATATAAACTGTAGGACTTTTAGCGAATAAATAGTACGTAGTTAAATATTCATTAGAGCGTTTAAATATTATAATAATTGCTAATAAGCTGTAACTAAACTTCATTATATTAAACGTTCCTATATTTTTTACTTAGTAATATCGTTTATTATACTTACTGATAATCCAAAGATAAATATTCATTAAGATGTTTGTACCTATCTTGAAATATTTCATTTCAATATTGTACTTGGATGTATTATTAAATTTTACAATTTTACTGAAGACAGGAATCACGAAATTGCCAGTATTGTAACATATTTTTTTACAACGGTATAAAGTTTCGTAAAGACATAAATCATACGTTACATAAATTATAAATTATTTGATTGTCCACCCTATTCGACGGAATATTCTAAAATTATAAAAAAGAAGTCTTTAACCGTGAAATCCCGTTCTATACGAGAGATTTAATTGAATTTTTAACTTTGATAATTAACACGGTTTACAAACGAGGTAGTGTTAGTGATGAAATGTTACATACTGCAGCCTTACGTCCTTGGAACAAACGAGATTATAGTTTGTAACACCACGTCGTACTTGTTCTGTGTTCTTTAATATGAAACTTCAGAAGCCATCAAACTATAGATAAATTTCATTCTTTCAACTGCACGCGAAAAAATTATATCAAACTCTGCTGCATGTATAATATATATGCTAAGTTGTAACATTTGAAATTTTCAATTTTGATGCATCTATATCCCAAACTTTATTTTCTTTTTATTAAAAAAACATCTTCCTTTTTTGTAGATAGACTTTCTGTAGATATCTATTGGATTGACAATAAAATTAGGTGGTAATGACAAAATCCGCAATCACTTAGTTGCCAACGCAATATAATCTGCCACTTCAACAATAAAAAATTCTAACTAAAACTACTCATAATACAGTCCAATACGGCGTGACCAAGGTAAACAGCCTCTTTGCTGCTCTCGGAGAACACATAGGAGGTGAAGGATCGTGGAAGCGGAAGTGGAGGCGGTTTAGTAGCAACCAGAAGGAGGAGACAGGTCGCAGAGGCTTCGGGCTAGCGAGATAATAGGCCAGCGATTAGCGGCAGACAGGACGCGTGTAACCGGCGCTGCTCGCCGATCGAATATTAACGAGCGCTATTAACGTCCGACTTCCTATCATGGAATTGAGCTGTGTCTCTAAGCGCGTGGGCGCTGTCACGGCTGCTAACCTCGTTGATGCATTGGGTCCACTGTCCTTGTCGCGACCTAATCGATTGTATTTTACGAAAATTGAACGTTCGACGCCATTGAGGTTACGAGCGGAGAACGCGCCACGTCGAACCGAGCCGCCGTTCTAATTTCGTCGCGCCAAACAATCGATGTTAACGCAATTAACGCCCTTGGATACCTTTCATACACGCCCGAATACGTGTGTGTTAATTTAAGGCTGAATGCCTGCAGAGACGTGTACAGATTGCAACATGTTTCCTACGGATTTTATACTTCGCGCACACATTGTTGGGCATTAAAAAATAACATTCCTACGAACATTTTATTACATTATATTTAATAATTTCAAGATCTTTTTACATTAGTATTACGTCAAATACTTTTTCATGGTAGCGGGTATTTTCTATGGAGATAATTTTCATGTCATTTGATGGCTAAGCAGATGTACTTTAATCGTTTGAGTTCCAGGGGTCTTTGAAAAAGCAGGGTCGAAAAATCCCAAACAACACGGCAGTGCTTGTCTTAATCGATTGCGAAGAGAAACAAACGGCGCAATAACGCTCGTCATATTTGTTGTTTTTATGAAATACATCTATATTATCATATATCCGTATTATTTAGTTTATAAATATTACAAGTTTTATTCAATACAACAATGTTTTTGTTTAAGACAACAATACAGCAATTTTGTTCAATTCAACAATGAAATACAAAACACCGTCAGTCGTCCGTAGCGTTCAAATGTACTGGGACTTTTCGACACAAAATATAAACGGTTAATATGATGCAATTAGAATATACAATTTGTTAGTCGCAAAAAGTATGTGTGTAAAAGTTCGTTAGAATAGAATATCGACTAGAAGTATAAGTTAACCGATTACTACATTCATTAATAAAACGGACGAAACGTAAATCGAACACGAAGTATTCTAGTGTTCGATGAGTTTGCAGAGTGAAATCAAATTAGGTAATTAAGATGGAGAGGTGCGCCAGTGAAGTACTTCTTGCGAAGGATGCTTGATCAGAATTCCTCGGAAAATTTAGGCAATTAATGAAATCGCCAACCTGGCGGTGTCGAGTGCTATAAACTTTAAAATACCAACATTCGGTGATCAAACATTTATATGCTTCATAAATCAAAGTAACCTGTCTTTTGTACAGTTTTGAAAGCTTTACGATATTGCTTTTATATATTATATGAAAACTTCTGGTTGGCAAATTATTCTCTAATCTCTTATCTATTTCGTATCGATTGTTCAAAATCATTGTGATGCTTCAGGAAAGATAAAGAATAAAAAATAAAAGGAAAGAAGTGCAAAGATAAAATTTTTTTAATTCGTCAATGGATCAGTTTTTCTACGGAGAATTGAAAAATGTATAATTTTTTTCCATAAAGCGATCGATTCCGAAGCGTCAAACGCTTCTCGAACAATAAAATCATTTACATATATCGATATTTCGCAGAATACTATCGTCTACATAGAATTCTTACATTGATAAGAGATTCACAGTGAACTGCAAATAATTTCCTTCATAGCACAGAGGCAGTTTCCTTCATATTTACTCTACTTTGTAAATATAATACGTTGATATATCTTCGCAAATATACTATTTCTTTATGAAATTCTGAACTAGTATTATTGAACAGAGGCTGAAATAACTTTAAACAAAAGTACATGTGAGATGTATTTAATATTATTTCAATAATATTAATATTATAGAATAATATTTTATTAATTTCGAAGAGGAATATATTTCTATAAATTCCATTGGAAAATCGGTGAATAAATTTTTACATATGTAGATCATTCATTTTATTTCATAATTAACACTTTGTGGACCGTATGATTTGACAACCGCATAGCCTGAATTCTCGCGTATTTTTAAAGTGATTTAAAGGATTCAAAAAGTCTCTCGGAAAGTTCGTTCCTGTTCACATTTCGGTTTGATATATATTTATTGAATTATACAGGTACCATTTTGTTCCGCAACCTTTCTCCATCTTTCACGCAAATATTTCACTTGAATATTCCATTCTTCCAGAACTTCTTCGATTTTTTGGCGAAAAACTTTTCAATATGATTTTTTATGTCAACCAAATTCCTTAGAAATCGGAACGAACATTCCGAGTAGCATTTAAGAAGCATAATATTTTATTAAAAGTCAATGAGCATATTTAAGGATGCTTCTAGTGATGTTTTTTAGTGTGATATGCTTGAAAACAATTTCCCCGATGGAGAGGTACTAAGGAAAATTTATTATTTTATTAAATTCCTTGAAAATCAGTACGAACTTTCTGAGCGACCAATATTATATCTCATATATTGATTATTATTATTAATTTCATTAATAATTTTTATTAATTTATTTACATGAAATATGTAATACGCGAATTTGCGTCTCTAGCCCGCAAAATGTTACGGCATTGATAGTAAAAGTGGACTAAGTTATATTTGAGTTTATAAAATTAATTTATTCCGATAAACTACATTAATATTACGAAGATTGAAGCACTAATTTCTTTTAAATTAAATCCAGATAACAGATCGGAATTAGTTCTGGCATTGAATATTTTCTATTTACGTTTATGTTAGACACCGAATTATTTAGCTCGTAGCAAATAGAAAGGAAATTGTAACCCGATGAAACAGGAACATACCTATCTTGTGATTTTAAACATGTCAACATGTCAACTGCGCCAACGACTGACCACAAAACCATATTCACTGATAATCTATATTCAGCCATCATCATATTATACACAATGGAATAATTTTCCTAAGAGTAGTTTACTTGCATTGATTACGTTACTAAAACATCGGTGAAACATATCAGTCATAAATCAGCCTTGGCCATTTTGCAATTTATGATACAATACACCTGGATCTATATCATTCAAAGGTAAGTGTACAGGAAGAAAGAATTGCCTTTAATAAGCAGAGCCTAGAATCCGTACTGAGAGCGAAACAAATGGAATTTAACTGCAATCTCGACGGGATTACTTCGACGTGGCGTGGCTTGGAACGAAGTTGATGCTCGTCTTATTTGGAACCTTCGTTGCTTCGAGAACGCGAACTAGTAGGTGGAGAGAGAAAAGAGAGGCCGAGAAAAAGAGAGATCCAAGAAATTTCTGCCAGTGAAATGGCAAATGATCCGTAACACCGACGTTAGAAATTCAAATAAGAAGGCTCGCCAGGAGACGAACTTTTATGCCTCTGTTCAACACCGTTTAAGCGCAACTCGTCGACCTGTGCAACGAAAGCACGAAACATTTTCCGCGAGCCGTTCAACAGTCTTTCCAGGGACGAATTCACTTCCTGTCGTTCGATAGAAATATCGTAATTGGTATTATAGCAATTAAGCTAATGGTTGGAGTGACTTGTTAAGAGACTCGTTAAGAAAATAAAGGAGACTGTATGGTAAAACAAGTGTACGGTAAAGCTAAAAACATGTACTGTGCGTGTCTTCGTAATTCATGAAAAATGTGTCAATGTGACCACTTGGCAGCTACTTGTCGCTATATCGAAATGCTCGCCAACAGAAATTTATTCAAAAATCGCGTGCACTGCAGTGAATTAATATCTATCAAATATTGTATATCGAGTGAAATCAATATATCTTCAACGAAATATCACATTCTCTGAATTCTGTAGTTGTTCGAATCATTATCACGCAACAACGCATAATTATAAGTAGTAAGATAAGCATTTAAACAACAATTTCGTATGTACATAAATTTCCTTCGTTTCACTTTCTTTTAGCACACTATTATATGCACTAACTCCGGAACTCAATTTTTCATCTCGTTCCGGCGCAAGAAAATGCTAGAGAAGAAAGTGACAAGACACGGAATTTTCTTGGACTTTCAAATAATAGAAAAACAAAGAGGTTCATGGCTTCGAAGGGTGATAGGGGTCGAAGTGAAAAAGGGTTGAAAGAAAGGGGTGATTTTAGTCGTGGACCTCGTAATGAATAACCCGGAAGAGCCTTCGGGCTTCGACCGAGAATCGGACTCTTCTCAAATGCCGACTGTCCATTCTTTTTGAGCAATCATGCGACAGGCAAGCATAAACCTGAAAAAGAGTGAGTGGAAGAGAGAGAAAGAGAAAGAGAGAGAGACAGAGAGAGGAAAGAATTGGGGGATGGTAGGGGTAATGGTCCACAAATCACAATGCGGAAGGATAAAAAGTTTGCCTCGAAAGAACGGAATAATAAATCTTTGAATATCTTTAAATACAGACGGAAATAAAGGAACCGATAGTTCACGATTTATCTTTACATCTCGTTAATTGCGCCGTCTGTCTCACTCCGTGGTGTCAAGCTGGAAATCTTATTGTTCTAGGCAAATGAATTACTTTAATTGCACCATTATTTTTAGAAGTAAGCTTATTTTTGTATTGACGAATAAACAATTTTTTTCACAACTTTTGTGATCTTTATGTTGTTCGACGGCTAAGATGGTTGGAAGGTAAACAATTCCTAAAAAAAGGTGAAAAATCTATCTAATTCTGTCAATAAGCATTATTTACATTTAATTTTATACTCAATACGGGAAACAGTTTGTTTTTATTAAAATTCATTTGAAATTTTAGTGCATTATATCTTGGTTGTACCAAGAACATTAGAAAATAAATGTTTCTATTATTATTATTATTTTATGTTATATAATTTCATTTGAATTTACAATCTTGTTGTTTTTATGCTTTTTAAAAATATCTTTCATACTGATAGCCTGTACATTTTCTATTTAATATTGTATATCAATGTTCCATTTAATTTGTCCAGGTTAGAATGAAAATTGTCAGTGACGCGTACAAAGGAAATTAAAGTGAAAAACAGAAAAACAAAGTTACTAATAACAGTCAGCATTATTACTGCAGTACCATAAAATATCCTTCCAATTTAATATCAAAATGATCAGTATCAATCAAATGCATTTCAATCAAATAGGTACGTTCCACATTCGACAAGCCAAGTCTGGCTATTGATGAAATGATTTCACGCTGGCTACGAAATAAAATATGTCACCAAAAATTATTATATAATAGGATAATTCAATTATATATGTATTTCTTATTACAAAGATGATATAATATTATTATTAATATAATCTTATTATTGTCAATATCACCTAATGACACAATCCGCAATCACTTAGTTGCCAACCCAATATATAAACGAGTATTTATATTGTTATACAATATAATTCATACTAATTGGATAACGACGCGTTATTAAAAATCTAATACACGCACACAATGTTATTTGTATTGCAATTTCTATGGTAAAATTTCATTATAATCGCACATTCTTGATTACGTTCACATTCTTGGTTACATTCTTCATTCACTTCACGTTATGTATCATTTTTTCCTGATTTTTTTTATATATCATTATATATCTTGGATTCTTATATTATATACAGTGACTTACACTGTGTCAAGTCAATTAAATATTCTTGATATTAAGAGACCCTCGGATTTCTTATATCTTTATTAAATCTTTCGAGGAATAATTTAGAATTATTTAAAACTATTTCTTACTCTTAGAATTATTTATTATTATTTTATGACTAGGATTTTTTTTAAGCAATATTTATTGGCTAAACTTGTGAGTGAAATTATAGTTACTCTGTATAGAAAACTAGTTCGTTGACGCGGTAAGTAGAATAGCTCTATATGTGTTCAGACAAACTATGATGTGCGATCACGCATTTATTATATTATGATAGGTGTGTTATTTCCAGTATTAAGAATATATTCTTTGGTTTGATAATATATTTTAATCGATAATATATTTTTTGAATGAAAAACATTACGAATTTATTTTTACTACTATAAAGAATGATACTTTCAACGATAAATTGCCAGATAAAAAAATGGACATATTTTAGATTTTTAATATTATAATACGAGATCACTTTGCCACTTAATAATGAGAAGACGACTATTATCATGAGCGAACATAATAGCGAAAGAATAAATCTGCAAATAACAAAACACAGGTTTCTCAACCTGCAAACTCATCATACGAAAAGCGGAGCAATTTCACTTAGGAAGATTAAGAAGACCATAATGCTCCTTCTTCACGATATTGCACAACTCCTTCGCAACCTATTATCGTGCGTCATTAAAAATGCAAAAGACACTTTAGATAAACAAAATTACCGTCCCATCTTATAAAATTGTCAAGCATCTCAACATGCTAATAGTTTAGCTTCATTCCCCCGAGTGATTGTCCAACAAAAATATAAAGAAATAGAAAATTCTATAAGAAAAACCAAATATCTTCATTTACGTGATATAGGAGTAGGCAAATTAACGGACGGCGAATTAACAGGCACGACAATGGATATTCATAAAGCAAAGTGGTTGGTGCATATCATCCCTTAACTATCACCTACTTAATTGTTCCTCGCTTCCACTTGCGTAATCCTAAAGCGCATTTTCGAAATTTATTTCCAACAAAACGCACTCGATTGGCATCGAGATGATCGTTTTGAATGCGTCGATCGTTTCTACCTTTTTTAAGCAGCTTTACAACCAGAAATTTATGAAACTCTTCCATGTGTTTACACGTATGTGGATCTGGTGCACGCTCGATTTTGTATAGCCGTTAATTAAAATCGCCGTGTGCACTCGCGGATGCCTGGGCGATTAAAATTTCCGGGAAAAACGATGCAGGTGTCGCGATACCTCAACCAGAGCTTCTAAAATGCGCCCACGTACAGTCGAATCGATCCCTGTCAATTGATCAAAATGTCCGCGGAGAAATACGATTGGCTGTGCTTTAGCTCGCGGCGTCTAATTTAGAAATTGACCTCGTTAAATCTCTTTCGACAATAATTGAGTGAACGTCTTTCGCATCTACGTTGAGAAGATCGCCTGTTTTCCTAGCTTTTTCGTTCTTTCCCCGTTTTCTTCCTTCTAGTCATTCGATTGAATGACGTATAGTGGTTGAATTATCACGAGTAATCTGGATAGAGAAATTTATGGAACCACATTTTCATAGCTTCTCATTTATTTTAAAACTTCAATAATGATGATTTTATTATATTTTACGTATTTTGTAATTTTAATAATAATTTTAGAATCTTACTAAGTGGCACAAATACAACAACGAAAAGATGAAATGTCCTAATATTTGATCAATATCTAACAATGAAGCAATCACGAACAATATTTTGTTATAGTAACTTACATCCGTTATAATACATTCGTTTGTAAATATTAACAAACTTGCTGATTGCCTAGAAAATGGAGCCTATCAAGCTCCTATCATGATTGCCTATCAAGAAAATGGAGATCAATCAAGATCGCATATTTGTGCAATATAATGATCCGGAGTATATAGAACAATTTCATAGAAATTATTTGCAAGACAATAAATAATTTATGATAATAATCGTAATCATAATTATTAATAATTTTATTAATATTATTAATCAAGAAGTGTATCTACAATTTTCTTTTATAATAAAGCCTTCTATATTTATTTTAGCAATTCGAAATCTTCTAATAGTCGTTGTATTATATACTGACAATTTATATGCGTTATGACAAATTTCCTAAGATCCTTCATATTAACAAAAATCTAACACATCTGGAATTGAATAGCCTGAAATGGCTCTGAAGGCTGATGAATCGGTTTCCTATACCATGTATCGATTCTACGTTATTCTCGTATTCTACGTCCGAATGCCGTGCACAATAAGAGAGAAGAAATATTTGAAACGCTCAAGAAACATTTTTAACATTGATTGACGTCGTTACTATCCTCGTTCGTTGTTTCTGTCTTCCCATTCGTATCTTGTTAAGAAACTGTACCTAATATTTTTGTTTTCGGTAAAATGCAACGTCCGTAAAATTTTCTTACATATACATTGATTATAGTATATAATAATATAACGTATATAAAATTGATTTCATATCAACCATTACGGCCAATATAATTGGGATATGGTTCATTTCAATATAATTCGATATAATTATGACCAAGGAACGATTGCTTCAACGGATGAAAAATTACGATTTCGTATTACGTTACCATTGTTTGCAAATGGCGTTTCTTAGTTTCGACAAGTTTAATAATAGCTCAACGCTTGACAAGCTGAGACATCTTCTATTCAAAGTCGTATTTCATTCATCGAGACATGTTTGACTAGCTAGATTTATGAACTGTAATCCTGTTGAGGTTCAGGCTTCGTGTTAACGAGCCTGTTATCCTCTTTCACGGATTGACGGACTGTAGAAACTGTAGAAACTGACCGAAGCATGGTCCTATGTATCACTGCATTAAACATGACCATGGAAATCTCGAATTTTCAAGATCTACATATAAGAAACAGGGATAAGAATATTACCATTTATCGATTAACGTTCAAACTTCATTTAAATGACTTAAGTTTCTCGAACGTTTCGAATCATCGTAAACAGTAAGAACGTCACATAAAAGGCGAAATTGATGTAACAAGATACTGTACTTGTTGGAGCCAATTCTCATAATCAAGCAACCAAAAGCTAAAACAGATGAAGAGGGGTAACATTAAAATCCATCAAGACCTTGTACGTTCCACGTATCGTTCTGAATTCCAGGAGCCGATAGAACGCGAAATGCATTTTCCTATAGCCAGGAATTATTGGCTTTTCATGCTTCAAAGGCCGTACGAAGCAATGAATCCTTTTCATCGGGGTGCAACGTGGTGAAATTAATTTTAATCTCGTTGACGGCGTTTCGGCCAGCTCTTCGACCTTCCCCAATCTCTCCCCTCGCCCCCCTTTCTCTTTTACACCTCTGTTCTTTCTCTATTTCTTTCCTTTTCTCGCATTCCTAACAGCGAACTGTTGACACTCGTGTTTCATTCTAAAATCAAAGGGCGTCGACCTACGTACTTTCTCTTAATCAGCCCTTTGGCCCCTTTTACCCGTACAATCCGTAACGTAACAAAGCGAAATCTATTATTTCCCTCTGTCTTTCAATTCCCGCCTCAGTGTTTGTCCGTTCATTGGTCGTCTATCTGTCCTCCAATTCTCTACTTTCCATTCCGTGCCTTTTTCTCCTTCTCTTTCGCTCGCCGCGCGTCTTTGTCGCTCTATGTCCTCGTGCAATCTCTGCAGACGAGACACAATTTCGTCGCCGATCGGAGTGAATTACTCCAGATAATTTAGTTTTCCTCCTTTGATGGTGGACCCGACGTGACTCTCTGCCCCGCCGCTCCACGTTCATTGTTCGCCAATGAAAATAACAGGTGAAATTTGGGCGAACGTTAATCTCTTGATCATTCGGAAAAGGAAGTTGCTGTTACAGATTTGTAATTGCACGTTATGCAGCCTAGTCGCGAAATTTTACTTTTCAAAAAGATTTATTTCAGAATTTTAGAATTTTTAGCTAATTCGCTTCGACTATTGCATTTGTTCGAAAACATATCATTACAGACGGTAATTACCAAAGTACCTCGGACATGTTAATTCGCTTATCTGCAAGTTAACGAAGGTTCAAGTTATCGTCATTGAAGATTACGCTCGAGAGACGGGAGGCGTTTAAATTCCTGCCGTTTAGAACGTTTCGTTGAATTTCAATGCAAATTCTTTTTCATCGCACACATTTCACGCTGTATGCGTTTTAAAAGACAATTACGTCGGGTATTGCTGCGAGGACGACGCAATCGACCATAGAGTGATTCCTCGTATACAAACAAATCGAGATTTCAGGACGAAGTTTTTTTATGTTCCAGCTTTTGATTTCGCAGAAATCGTTGATTTCACTATGTTACTGTGTGATCTAAAATTTATCGAAATATTTCATAAAAAATACGTATCATAAAGTTAAACAAATTTCTATTAAATGAATACAACATTTCAATACGTTCGAGTTTTAAAAATATTGCTTTAATGGAAATTTACAGAATTTGTTGTTTGGTCAGCATAATATTATATTCAACAAAAGAAAACAAATTGTAAACAATAAACAATAATCCCCTATACGTATGGATTATTTTCTTCTAAAAAATTCTTGAAATTTCTTCCAAGAGTTTTTTAATAAATCGATGAAAGAAGTTAAAAATTTATTTTGTACGGTTTGATATTTATAATCGATCGATTATAATGATCGACCTTAAATGAAATCTAACGAACCCTTTAAACCTATGGTATACGTTTGACTAACTTATGACAGTCGGTGTAATTTCTACAAAACTGTCGAATTTATATTCTTTGCTACTTGTATATATATATCATTAAAGGGTAACATATCCCTACCTGTATAAAGTAGCTGCCATTAGCTCGCCAAAGTAAACAGCAAGTACACTAAAATACCGATGAAAACCATTACATGCTATCGAAAATAATAATGTTTTTCAATGAACGTGATACGAAAGGGGGAATGCGATAAACTGATAATTCGTTAAACAAAGTCGAAATACTGGTATATCTTCTCAAAACACGAACCGAAGGGAAGCACTTGATCGGAAATGGATTGCTCCGTCTAAAAATGGAAAGTTGCGAAAATGTATGGATTGGTACGATTCGAAAAATGCTGACCACTCGACATCAATGGATTTCCTTTTGCCGCGTGCTTTCGGTTTTATCGACGACGCGAGCGCGACACCGCGATCAAATATCCATTTGCTTTTCGCAACGTGCTCCTGCGAACACGTTCTCGTATGTCTATTGCCGGAAATCGAGAGTACGTTTCTCGGCGACGATCGAATGGAAAACTGTGAACCAAAAAAAAAAAAAAAGAAAAAGACGAGGAAAGGATAAAAGCGACGGGGTAAGCTCTGGCGTAGCGAAATATTTCATTTCTAGATTCAAGATGAGTATCTCCGTAAGGGAAAGTTATCAATCTTGGCTTCAGGTCCGAGTCTCGGGTTTACCGACAGCGATAAAGAAGAGCAAGCTTCTTTCCAGATGAAAACTTTTGGAAACTAGTGGCAGTTTATCTTTTTCCAATTAATGATCTTACGAAAGTAAGTTATTTATATCTCGAACATTTGGTATTAATCGCGTACTTACGCTATGAGATTAAGAAACTAATAAGAGGTGGAAATTTTCGACGATATTCGGAAACTCCAAAATTCCCAAATAAACTGGAAAACTAAATTTCGAGGTTCCGAGGTTCGAAGCCAGGTTAAAGATCGAATACTTGGCAAGTGTACATCGTCGCCTACCTAGTAGTATCCGAACCATGGAAATGAACCTTGTAAAATGAACATTGAATATTAAATTTGATTCGAATTCATAAATCCCATCACTAGCTATTACGATTTACAATCTCTATCCTTGTTCACAATTCAGGCTGATACGGTTCCGTTTCACCTGTCTTGCCTAAATCACGCTTCAAGTTAAACAAGCCTGAATTATAACGAACCATTAATTTCTGACTGGCCTCGTTTGAACGAGCCCACTGAAATATTTGATATCCACTCGACGTTCCAACAGACACGATCAGATCGAGACGTTCTGAGAACCAGCGTGTTCCTCGAGCTCTCGTTGAAATAAAAAGTAACAGTGGAAAGGAAAAACGAGGATTGGTGTAACGAACTATCGACACCATTGACAAGTGCAAGGTGCGTGGATGAATAAAAAAGTTGCAAAAGGAGCAAATCAGCATTGCAGAACAAGCTGCACCCCTTCTTCGTCAACAGTTCGATCTCGGCACTGATCGTTTCTGCTTGTAATTCGTCATTTTCACTTGCCCTTCGTAGTGTAAAATCCAAAATAACCTCTGTTTTCCCAAAATACTCAACGTCCACCTCATCCAAAACTCATTCCACAATCTGTTCCGTGCCTCTCCCGCCAAAAAAGAAATGATCGTGAACAGTCACGGCGCGATGGAAACGGCTCGCTTAAGCGTTAACAAATTTATCCGGCGTCCATCAGGGATTCTAGGATTCTTTCAAGCCGGGAGAAAAAGCTGCGCGCGTTACACGAACATACTCATACCGTTCTCTCGCGGAACGAGATTAAAAAACACAGAGCTCGCACACTTGTATGCGCACACACACGCTTCGTCTGGGATACAATCCCCGATAATGGACCGAGCGAAACGGAACGTGTTTCTGGTGTCCCGTAATGGGTCCATTGTGCCGCGTATCGTAACGGAAGCGAATACAGTTTCGTTTAAAGCGTAGGAGAGAGAAATCCGTAGAGGGTCGTTGCGTATCGCTACGCATCTCTCCGATCTGGAACATGGCTTCGGGCGAGTGTCGCACATACTTTCGGTTTCGTGGCTCTACTATGTAGCAGCGTGCATAGATACACACATACACACGTGTTTTACGACTGACTTCTCAGTGTAACGAGATGGATCCTGAGGATCGTTACGTATCCATGCTGCTTCGCGTTCTTCGGTTATCTGGCGTTGTTACGTGGACGAGAAGAAAGTTACGATGTATTCTTTGCGCCAAAATCTATTTTTATAGCATTTTTATATCATACACTATTGGCGATGATACGTCACAAATTCGCTCCAACAATCACACAACTGAAGAGTCACGATTTTAAACGAGTCTGACGGTTTCTAATCGTGATAACCTTGCAAGAACATGATTAATTATTGACTACGAAGAAACAATCGGCAGAGAAGGTTATTCCACACGTAAAGATAAGTCAAGAACGAAAAAAACAACAAGCGGGTTTTTTTTTCCAAGAAAATGAAATTTGTTTGAGATTTTGCTCAGTCTATATAATTTTGGCCAATTATCGATTGGATACGAGTAAACAGTTAGCAGGAGGTTATTCTGCATGCGAAAATAAGTGAAAAACGTAGAATAACATTTTCTCCACTGAAAACCTCGTGTTAAGGCAAATAGAATTTGGACTTGTACATTGTTCAAATTTCGTTCACTCGGAAACGAGGCGCCCTATGAAAATATTTCGCTCCATATTTTCCAAGTGTTTTTCTTTTTTTATTTTTTATTTCCGCTGATATCCCGTGTACGGAGAAGAGAGAAATCGAAACAGAAAATGCAAGACGCTAGGAAAGGAAAGACGCTGTTGCCACGACGTCTTCCCTGTCATCCGTAAGTTCCGCCTTCCTAGGAATGAAGCTCGTTTCACAGAAGTAACGGTTTTGCTAATTGAGCCAGGCCCCTTCGGGATCACGACTGCTCGAAAGTACTATTTTCCTATCTCTGTTGGCGTTTCTCGCCTTCCCTTTCGTTCGCCATCTCGTGGCTGCTCCACCATCTATCCGTCTTTTCTCCTTTGATAATAATCATCGAATCTGAATGCTCTCTTCTATCCTGCTGCGCTTCTTAGTTGTCTGGATTTTCTTTTTCAACGTTTGTATCCTTTTCGTTAGTAGCCAACAGGGGCTACAGCGAAGCTCAAAGGCTTCGATGAATTATTGATTTCCCCTAGGTAAGTGGATGGACTAAGGAAATGCTAAGGAACGTCGTTATCCGCTGGATCGGAGATACATACTAGGATTTAGTGTCTCTCGGATCACTTGGAAAATATTGTCAAGATGAAACGCCGATGCAAACGGTTCGATCCTGATAACCCGTCAGATTTTTCGCTTCTGTTTACTTTATACACGATGCATTTAATGAGTATGAACGTGAGATCTATATACAACGCGTACAATATTATAGGATTTTATTTATTCTGAAATATTAGAAGTTAGTTCTAATGATTTCTATCGCATATGATAAGTTTATTGATAGATAGATCTATTTAGAATGGAATAAACAGAAAACAATGGTTATCTAATGCAAACTAAATACAGTAATGTGCTATAACTAAGACTCATAACAACTCGGAAACTCTTTCTTGACTCAACTCTCGACTCCTCACAACTCGACTCTTAGTTAACGACTCACCGTTAAATCGTCTTTCACCCTTAAGTATCCCTTTGTCTTTTCTCATAACGCTACCACGTACGTGTTCCGCAACCGTTCATGGTCATGGTCGTGTAGGCCTTTTTTCAGCGTAACTATTCGATTGAAGGACCGACGACACATTGATGAGTTAGGAAAGAACGGCTACACATCCAAACCAGCCGGCTGCTGAAACGAGCAAAACTCTCATAGAAAGAAAACTAAAAAGAAAACACTCCACTGACCTCACTAAAGAAATAAAATAGTCAAACTCGAAGATGTTATCCCGCTGGGGTAGCCATCCACATGTTATTTAGCAATTAAACTAGAAAAATTTACCAAATGTCCAGCTGGACAAATTGTGAAGTATAAATTAAATAAAAAAAAAAAGACATTGATGAGCCGCTCGGCCCATCTAAGTTTCCAGACCCTTTTGGCCTGACGGCACTTAGGCTTTATCGCAATATTGTTTATGGATATTTCTTAGGCCATCTGTCCACGATACTACAATATGGGCATCAAAATTTTCTGTGGTGGATATTCGAATACCTTCGTGAGCCAATGTATTCGTAAAGAGTACCAATAAGTATTCGAATACTTACGTGAACCTGCTTACTTGATATTCGTCGAAACTGAACACTTTTTAAATGTTAAGCAATGTCCTTCTTTGTACATGGCCCTTCCAAAATTTCTCACGAGAGAACGATGAATCGAGATGATCAACCGCGGCATTTAAAGTATTCGCAATAGCTGTGCGCGCTTTTTATGGCGATTACTTTTCCGATTTATGGCCAAATAAACTCTCTATAGAACATTTTCAAGAAGCACGACTTTGCGTTCGGATGATAGATCATAACCGCGAGCCACGTAATGCATCTTACATAGAATAGCGAAATGGTTGATAGAGTTTTCAAAGTAAATAACGATTTTCAGCCGTAAAATCGTAAGTCATCGAGGCCTTCACGATCGCATAATACATAGAATACCGTTTCGTTTACCATAAACGAAGCGAAAATTTTACGTATCGTTGAGTTAGAAACAAAAGGATCATGGCACGTGGAACAGATTCCTCGACCATTTTGCACAATTCCGCAAACATTAGACATGTTCTGTAAGAAAATTAATTAATGATCGAAAAGTTGATCGACGATTAATATTCAAAAATATATTCAAAAATTTTCGAAGAATTATCATATCATTTAACTTCATACTTTATAGGTACATATACAAAGTATGTTATTATTAGCAGACTAAACATATTAACGTGTTAAACATTCATATTCGAAATTAATTCGTATTTCTATCCAGTTTCGTTGCATAATACGGCATTTAATTAATCAGTTATTCTTACTGCTGGCAGCAAAGGGAAAAGGATTTTAAGATCCACTGGATTAAGTTCTTCTGGCGTCTTTAGGGGGTTGGAATTTAATCTGAATTTTCCCTAATGAAAGTCGTAAGAGATTATTAACGATAGCTCATCTAAACGGAGCGTGATAACTCACGCGTTGAATGACAAAGGTTTATAAATAAACACAATTTACAGAAACAAAGGAACTAAGTTTATAAACAGGGCAGGAGATTATACAAATTTTTGTGTCTTCTTACATTTATATACGTATGATTTCAAAGAGAATAAAAATATTACAATATTTTTGCACTCTCACACTCGTACATAAGCACATGAAGCGAAAGAATTTTCGTTGTAAATATCGCGAAAGATTTAAAATTAAACGATATTGTTTTATTATTCGGTTCATTATTCGTATTTCGATGAAGTTTCTTTGAAACGAAAGCAATTTATGCTATGAACTTTTTTCGACCAGTGCCGGACACGAAATATGAAATATAATAGTGGACACACGACTGTCAATAACATTAAATGCGGACTTGACAAGACCATTGTTAACTTTCAAACAAGAGCAGTATATGTATAGGGGAGATGAATTCCTCTATTGATACCTCGTAACAAATTTGATTTCGTGCGAACAAGTGAAATTGCGTAATATTACTCGTAACCAATCTCGGGAAAAGGGGACCGACGAACAAAAGCTTGCACTTCGTTTACCACTTCGATTGTTTCGTTCGGGAAATCGAATGTTCGATGAATCACCTAGATATTATTAAAATAATTTTTATATAATATAAAACATTATATTTAATTATTTAATATAAAACAATAAGATATTCTATTATATCGTGCTCTTTCTTAGAACTTTCGCAACAGGTATTTTCTATGAAATTCTTGTTATAAAAGCTTCTATTCTCTATATAATCTATTTTTATCGATTCTCGCTACATATGTTTGCTCGATGAGTCAGCGTTTGAAATTTAAGTAGTTTTCCTGAAGTTCGTTAATTTAAAACCTTTAATACGCCACAAGATCGCTACGGTAAATACGCATGTTATTTTAGAGTCAGTGAAACATTCTAAACAATGCCCTCTGTGCTATTTCAAAATCGAGCATACAGCAAAATTCCTCCTGAATGTCGTTCGGTCTTGTAAACCATTCCCAATCTGTCTTCCCTTTTTTCTCCCCTTCCCGCTGCGATGCACCACGAATTAAGCGGCAGCAAGGAGTAATTTGCCGGTCTGTTTCCTCCATGGTGAACAAACCGTGCCCTTTTTCTTCTTTTTCTTTTTGTGAAATAAACTCCCCGCTGCGGCAGAGAGGGCGGTCCCGGCAAAAGCTAGTTCATGGACGACCGGTACGCGTCGTGGACGTAATTGGGTCATAAATATGTATCAACGCATGATCTCTTCCTCCTCGTCAGCGGCTGAGTTATGTATTTTAATTAGGGAACGGTTACTAAATATATGCTTTTTAATTTCGGCTCGGGTAAACAAATTAACGAGCACGAGCCAGCACCTCCAGCTCGCGTCATCATATTCCACAGTGTTAATTGCCACGTGACGAATGTCCGGGCACGATAACAGCGGGAGAATGTAATAGAGAAAATTCTCAGACGACCAAGTCCTTTTTACATAACCGTGTATTTTATTCGCTATATATTTTTTTCACATTCTTTGGACCTTCGTCTTCGAGCCTCTTTTAAAAGGAACCAACTGTTTTATATTAATTGGATTAAACACGCCGTGAGTACAGTGACTACGGTAAGTGTTGCCACTCTATTGTATTTATCATAGCATTCGTATACTAATTAATTAGTAATGTTAGTATTACTACGTCGATTAGTAATTAATTTTTTCTTAGCTTTCGTTATGAATTTTCTCAACAACCTAATACGATACGTAAACATCTCACGTTTCAGCGCTCATTAATTGACATATAGATACATAGATTTTTGAACTTCGTGTCACGTAGAAGCATTCTTAATTCTTCGCAAACCTAATCATACGCATAAGAGTCTAATAATACAAGCTAAATCCTTCCGAATTTTCGTCTAAAAGCGTGAAGAGAAAGCTCTGTGCGAAAATGGTGAGCATAAATTCATTTGTTTGATCCGAGAAGCCGTGATCCATCGGGGATAAAAATTTCGTTGGAAATGCCAGCGGTGTAGCGACTATAAAATTCGATGAAAGACTTGCCAGGACAAAATATCCGAGCCTCCGCAAAATATTCCTTCTTAATTCTCCTCGTTGGAAGCGCTTCCAACGCGCGAGCAAAGAGCGGCAAAAGAGGTCGTCGAGTCTCTCCCTTTCTCGTCCGCATTAAATTTTCCTTTTGAGCCTTCGAGTCACACAATAAAACTCGCGGATTTATTTATCGCTTTGAGCCTGAAAACTGAGAGCGTTCCTTTGGAATCGGAGAACGCAGCGGCCTCTTAGGGATGCTCCCTTGACAGCTGGCAAGATAGACACGTAAATCTCATCCCATTAGAACAGAGGGAACCGAGGCGTTGCTTCTAGCGATAGGATCAAGCTCGGTGTGTAGTATGTAATTGAAGTGTTCAGAAGCCGATCATTGTAGGGCCATTAGCATTAAAGTTGAGATAAATAAGGTTTTTAGGGACTAGTTTGTAAAGAAAATGACGATGCGAGTAAAGATACAAAAAGACGGGTTTTATTACAAAATAAAATATAGATGAACTGAACTGCTAGAGAAATTAAAGAAAACCGCCATGGTTGTTTAAGAAAAATCAGGTTGAATCAAAGAATTGTGACTTATGTCAAATGCCAACTAAAAAATTTGAATGAATCAAACTATGTATTTGTCTGAATTATAACTTTACCTGCCATTTCCTGCGTCCAGGTTCATCTTATTTCATATTTAATCGTATTGTAGACAAACTTTGACAAAATGAGTGGTAATGCGAAATATAACGTAGTAGATGAAATATGTATTTCTTTTTCATTTCTTCCACGGGTGTACGCGATCAGGTAAATTTTCTTCGTTATCAGATAAATAATCGGATCCATTACCGGAAAAAAGGTAATTTTCTGATAACAACTATTTTTATTAACAATTATTTTTTAAGTAACAAACAACAAAACATAAACCTAACATGACGTTAAAGCGACTTATACCGATTATCCTCTTGCCTAGTAGTAGTCGTGGTTAACACAAGTACCGAAATCTATCGCATACTTATGGAAGTAATGACTTAATCGATTAATCAAGTAAAAATTTCAACGCTGAAGAAAATTTTCGAATTACGTAATAATTATACCTTGTAAATCCGAATCAAACCCAATGCCAAGATTCTCTTCATACAAATATTTATCTGTAAGATGTAAACGTTCGTCCATTGTATTATAGATCTGAACTCTTTCATTTACATTTTTTACAATTACTTCTATAGAATGTGTATAAACAATAAAAGCAATATGAAAATTCTTAATAGCGACACATCTGATATTTTTCAACATTCATTTTCAAAGAAATGTGATCTTACTATTCACTTATATCGCCTAATTAAATTACACTAAAACTACTAAAATAGTTACATTTCATCAGACGTCTATCGAAATTATGAATATCTCCTATAAAAAGTTGATAAGTGTTCTTTGTTTCTGATATCAAAGATATCATACATATAGAGAAGATTAAATTTTTTAAAAGGTAAAAATTGCTTTTCAGTCCTTGGATTGGAAAAACATGAAAGAAATTAGTCTCTGGGGATTCGAAGTGGTTCAAAGCAGATAGAATACGATTCTGTGGTACCTAACACAGTCTATGGTTCACTTATATCAGGATTACGATCCTTCCGCGGTTTGCCACGCGATAAGATCTTATGTAGTATCAAAAGTTCTTCTCCCATTATTCTAGGAGAAATCTACGGTTCTTTAGAACGAGAAAAACCGCTTGTTCCTAATGTCTTTCTTCTCTGATTCTTCTAATTTTAACCCTTAGATGGTGGAGACTGGGTCAATCCCGACGCACGCACACATATTTCACGTTTATTACTTTCTACATTCGAGTATTAACCAGCTTACCAATGTATTTAGTATTTTATGGAACTGATATAAATTGTGTAACGAGCGATTTAAACGTAAAATGAACTAGGAAACGGTACAAATACAATCAATATCCGAGTTCAAATGAATTTTTATAATATCTTTAATCTTCGTTACGAAACAAAAAAAAAAAAAAAGAAAAATTAGAAAAGATGATTAAATAGAAATATTTTTCACATTTTAACGTTTGTTTTCTGTCAATACCTGTTACAATACATGGTTGAACCAATTAACACCATTTTAATTTAGTGTAATTGAAATTAATTAGGTACATGCATATTTACAAGAAAAAAAATGTTCACCGTTAATTAACTTATTTTAATTATCGTACATATTCGATATTTCATTCAGGGAATTTTTTTTTTTTGTTGGCAATATTAATAAACGACATTATTTTTGATCACTTTATAAGCAACAATTTTAACATTTACTTTCTCTAAAACTTCATCTGCAAGAATTCAGAATTAACGCCAAGTTGGTTACGGAAAGATTTATATAAATGTTTCTTCTCACATGACGTTCTTCATTTTCCACCATTAAATTCAAGACACGACTGTAATAAAGCAATAACTTACTTTCATACAAAATTTAGCTCGTATCACGTTGGTAAGGAATATATTGCGCGCAATTAGTTCAGAGCCCTTTTGCACAATTGCATTATTAATGAAATTTTACGACTAACAGAAATTAGAAATTATTGCTACTATAAAAATATTTACATTGGGTATAAGGTATTTTCAATGCAATATACAATTTTTGCAAAAAAATCTCAATGAAAATAGATCTCAACGGAACAAAATGTTGCAGAATAAATTCTTGAAAAATTGTTGTATTCCCCTTTTTTCACATAGAGTGAGAGTTACGCAGATTCTATGATATAAATGCATATCTGGTATTTATTATATATTATTATATATCTATTATATATAGTTTCTTTGCTTGTTTTACCTTGATATACAGTTTCGAACAAGCCTTCTCTGTGTTAAGTACACTTACATATCATATTTAGCAAGTGATTAGCGATTGGTTGTTCGAATGTTAAAAGCACATTACGATTATTCAAACATTGCACCGAAATCCACTCAGTGTCTTAGCCTGCTTCAACGTCGAACATTGTTCAGCTCTGCTGTCCATCGAATAATTTATCCTGTCCGTTATAAAGCATGGAAATCAACGGAATGGCATGTGTGAAGGCGGCTGGATAATTCGGGAAGCCAATGTGACGGTCGAATCGCGCGGTCGATGATTTGTTTGCCGTGAATACGGCCATGACAATCCTTTCGCATTTAGATCATAAAACACGGAGGATATGACCGGTCGCGTCGGCCGTGTCATCATAATCGCTTTGGCGAACAACATCGGGAAAAACGAGTCCATAATTCACGGCGGTGCGTGACGACTCGGCTATAGCTGACGGACATTGTTGGTTTTCGTTCAATTTATGTACCACACCACTTCGTCACGTCGATTGATGCGTGCACATTCACTGGCACAACCGGAATCCTCGAGGAAACGACTGTCTAATATATCTGTCGAGGATAATCGATCGCTATATAGGGGTCACGAAAAACGCGTGAGTACTTATACGTATTTTACTGCGATCACGTGACACGATTTTAAAGGAGAAAAAAAGACGGTGGAAAAAACATTTTTGAGCGAAAGAGCAGCAATTTTTCTTTTACGAAGAATGGTCGCTATCGACGACCCAATGATCGAATTTATTTAGATTGGAACGAAAGATGGGTATTTTTTTTAAAAGAACTTTGTGTCGAGAATCTCTGAGATTGTAAAACGATAGAAACTTTCAAAAGTAATTACATAAATGAACAAAAGTCAGAGATCATAACAAACGCTTCTTGAATAATTAGAGGATACGTTTAGCAAAGACAGAAGTTTATATCAGGACAAAGTTTCATATCGTAACTAGTCGATTCGAAATTAACCACGACGTAACAATCAAGGATTATTCATGACTTCGGAAATAATGATATAAGTTTAAAAGTTCCAATTCACCGAGGGCTTTTCTCTTTTGCAACGCGATGTATTATTAATATATTCAGATTATTATTTTAGTATTGTTACGTATTATTATATGTTTTATTTGATTTAAAGTTACGGTTCCTGTAACATGAAAATAAACTCTGGACACATCACGATGCTCATTGTTTTTTGTGTATTACCGATTTTTGTTATTCGTAATGAACGAATAATATACGTGGAACGAACGGCAAATGAGATGTTGCAAATAAATGCAAGGCTATACAAAACGTAAACATTAAACATTTGGAGCATTCACATGCATAAAGAGATAAAAGATACTTGATATTTTTGAAAAATTATGATTAATGAAAAATTATATATTTTTGAAAAAAATGTTGCTCATTTGCTGTAACAATAATATAATTTAAAATTTGCAATATTTTAGTCAATACAACGAAAGAGAAGTAGAATAAAAAAAGATGATAGTTGAAATAACACGAATCTCGAGAATTTCTGAGTAATCCGCGAGAGTCAGAAATTAATCTAAATCCGGCAAACATCGATCGAGAGTAATTCGTTAATGTAATACGTGGATTCGGTTGATACGTGAATTCACGCGGTTTCAGCTCGTTTATAACGCCATGGGTGTTTCGTTTAGTACTAAGAGTCGTTTAGTCGTAACAGCGATAAAGCAATCGCGTGCACGTTGAACCGGGAGGTGAATTTTAAGCGTACCGGACGCGATACGACGTAGGTTATTGTTAATAATATCGTGCCGTAACCGGTAACTCCGTGTCATTAATGAAGTTTGCTGTGCGTTTTACCATTTAGCGTTATCGACGCGTGGCTGCGGTTCCTCGTAGCTTGCCGTATCATTTCACGAAAATATACGTCAGGCGCGTTAAGAAATAAAAAGCGCCGACTCGTTAGGATTAGTCATTTCTATCAATGTAATAATTTTTTATTGCATCATGGAATAATTTGAAGTTTCGCATTTCCGTTAATGGTTATGTTGTCTGCGGGGTTCTATTTATTTTTTTCTTATTCGTCAATTTATTCGGAGCACGTTTAGATTCTTACATGAAGTAGCGGAAAATAAAGTAAATGATAATGAACAAAGTAATAATTATTCACGTACTTTCATATTCGAAAGAAATAAAGAACTTTGAAACGAAGCGTGCGAAATGAAATGATCTATGATATCGCCAGCTTGGATTATGATCCTTCTATTCCTTCAGATTCCTTTCTATTTCAGTTTATTTAGCGTTTGTCTCCTGCCACCAAGAATTACACTAATTTAGTCGCGGTAAGCACCGACTGACTGGTTTCCATTGCGAACTGAAGTACCCTTTTGGGAGAACAACTCTCAACTTGGCCTGCAGTGATTTTAAGATGCTCCTCGTAAAAATACTTCTTCTAACGGCCACGATGAACCGGGAAATGTTTATCGGTGTCTGAATTTTCAATACTATCACCTCATAGTTTCATAGAACAAGTGTTGTTGGATTTATTTTATGAATACGAAAATTTTGTACTATGAAAAATAAAATATACATATACAAGCTGAAAAAAAAAAGAAAAACAAAAGAACGCTTAATTGGAAAATATGAGCTTCTTATTTTACTATTGTTAATAAATCAATGTACAACTTTATCATGACATGGCGTGAAATCATGGGAAATGCATATGTCGGGAATGAAATCGTTTCTTGGAAAGGACGCGAGACATTCGAGGGAACATGTACCAGCAAACAAGCTCAATTTGTTCCCTGAATATACGAGCGTTTCAGCAAATGACGACATAATGTACCGTAAGCCTTCGTGATACTATCGTAATATGCCGATAACGATCGCGAGAACGTGTAATGGAAAGTGGTTGTTACGCACCGCGAGACGGCGTATGCAAATAATCGCGATGCATCCGAGTGTTTATGCGAATTTCCTGCTGCAGCGCAAAATGTCTGAAAAAAAGCCTGGCCAAATTTTGGTATGTATATGGAGGGTGTCCTGAGAATCTTGATACAAGCGGCAAGGAGGCAATCCTACGTAAAAAAGCAAGTGATAAAATGCAAATCGTACGCGTTTTACGATCGAATATAAATTTTAAAAGTTTTCGGTATATTTCATATTGTATGTTTGAACGTTCGACGTTGATACTACTCTAATCTTATGAAAAATAATTTTGTCCATTTAAGCATAAAAATTCGATATTATAAAGCTGACTATCAGTCGAATAAATTATTCACTATGATTGCTTTATGTATGCCATTAGGACGAGCACGAGATAACTGAATGTGGAAATGCATCCCATTCTGTGCGTTATCTTATCGAGTAGCAAAGATCATGCTTTCTATCAGACTCTACAAACTCTAAATTGAGTACGTACTATCATCCAACAGAAATTAGCTATCACGTAGTATAATATCATACTAACATTACACACTAAAATATCAAATCGGTATAATGAGACGTCGAACTTGTACGAAGCTATTATGATATTGTCATTTAGTTTGATAAATTCACATTTTACTTTTGAAACTATCCTTATTCTAAGTTATCGCACTCTCCGTGCGAAATTCACTCCACAATCTAGATTTATTTGATATTTCCTGGTTATCGTTTGAAAAAGTTTCAACAGGAGCCACGCGTATTATTTTACCGATAAAGTGGTAAGTTGAAATAATACTTTATTAAAGTGATTAAAAAAAGAAGCAAGTTATAATTACTTTTATAGCAATAGCGCAGGATACGACACACTTTTAGTAACTTTAATGAACTTCACGGCTATTGTAATATCATAACGATACAACTGAATACGTCATCGTTGAAGTGAACTGATAGCAGCAAACATAAAAACGTAGTAGAGCTGCTCGTGTGATAAGTTTCGGAAGCTCATTTACAGGACGTAACTCGTAAAAAGTACTAAAAGCTATCTCTTAACTGAAGCTTTTCTCTTAACTGAAAAACTGCACGTTTTGCATTACGTGATTATTACAGCGAACGAACGATATTGCAAGAGTCCATCATATTTTTTCAAAAATATGAAATATCATCGTCTCTTTATACCTATACCCGAACGCTCAGCATGTTTAATGTCTTCCATTCATTTTGATTAAATTGAAAAACAGTTTGAAATCCATCAAACGTTAATCCAAACAGTTTGCTCTCATTCTCTCTGTTTTATGTCATTCGCATAAGTCTCGATGCTGCATTCCATTCCGCAGAACGACATTCCTCCACGAACAGATGATTATACTGCTAAGTCAAGAGACGCAGGAACCGCGGCATCCTCGGTGAGTGCGTAAATCAACACTAGCATAACTTGAGAACGCGTTACCAGAAGACTCCGTCAAGCTTTCATACATACAGAATTCTCGCGCTTTCCTCGTAATTTCCTTTACCCTCTACAGCTACTGTCTCGCCATCTACAGGGTGTTCTATTTAATTTTGATCACTAGAACCATCGATAATCTAAATATCAATTAATAGGCATAATTTTGGAATGACTTTTTGTAAGCAAAATTCGAAAAGAAGAATAGAAATTGGAAGAAGTTGGTACGTTTCTACTCAAAAGTTCTACTCATGTTGTTCCTTGTTCAATGTTAACGTTTGTATCTCGGATAGCGCACCATATCGTAAACGTGTATCCTAAGTTAATATCTGAATTCTCAAAAAAGAAAAATCGTCCGTCGAGGTACGTACCTGAATTCTCAATAGATTGAAACAATAGATTTAAACAAATCGAAGCATACGTTGTAAGGTAAAAAGTTTGACATAAAGCCAAATTTCGTATTATGTATGTAGGAATTTTCACGAGTAACGAAAGAACGATCGGTCAGTTAGGAACCTCAGCGTCGAAAGATTAAGACAGTACACCCTGTATATAAAGAAACACACAGCCACACCTATACACACCCTCCCTCCTACAAGATGTCGCGTGTCTGTGCACGTCAGCGGAAACGAAAGTTCCGCGTCTCGCGGCAGCTTGCACGGATCTTCGTCGACGTGCAAACGCGTACAAGGCAACGTGTTCGCAAGCAGACCAGCATGGCAACTTTATGGCTTCTCTTCAGGGACAGAGGACTTACAATTGAATCTCGCGTCGGAGAGCCTCCCATCGGATCCGATTTTCACTTTTCCTAGGTATCTGATTCCGGCTGTAAGAGATTCCTCGGACTAAATTTCGCTGATAGCTTGCGGGTGCCCCGTAAAAACCCTATTTATGGACTTTTCTTCGGTGTGCCAGCCTTGGGGCGAAGACGTCTTCCCGTAGGTACTTTAATATTTTACCGATATTACCAGACTATCAGTGCAACCCTCCAGCTTCTTTTCCCTCCTTTTATTTCGCGCTTACGTGTCTTCAACGAGATTTACGAGAAAAGAAGCTGGAATAATTGTTGCGAGATTTTTATGGTACGAGTTGGATACACGGATGAACGAGTGATTGTGAAAATAAGGGTAATAGTTGGTTTTAATGGTAATTTTCGCATTAATAGGAATCTCGTGTGATACCAGAGCGTAAAATATTAGAATTAAATAAAAAATTTCTCTTTAGTATAATAGAAAATTTGTCGTGTTTCCTAGGATGATATAAAATTTTAAGCTGGTTTTTTAAATTCACTAGTACCGTTTATTACATTTCAATATAAGTCGATCGACCTCAGAATAATCCTAAATCTCTTCCATCGAACATCGTTTAAAAAAACAAGTTTCTCTGAGTAAACAAAAGTTAGGCACAGAATGTCAAAGAATAATCGTAGGGTGGTCTTTTATAAGGTCCCCATTTCAGTTTCTCCGGCTTGGAAAAGCGTAGATATTTTTGATACTTCAATCCAAGGGAACACAAATGAAAAGCTACATCCATATTGACAATAACAAATGGAAAAGTCATACGAGTTCCGTTTGAAAGTATACACAGTCCCGTGTTCCTGTAACGTTATATTATTCTTCCAACCATTTTCTCCCTCTATATTCACTTTCTGAGCAAAGCATATGTAAAGGTGCGCATGAAGCCAAGTATTCTCGAGAGTCGTGTAACGTTAGGGAAGAAAAATTAAGCATCTAGAAAATTTAGATTCTAAAAAATATCAATTGCAGAAAGATATCGATATAATATACTTTGCGAGTTTGATCGTTTACTTGGTTATCAAACGATAATATTTTTATGCCATTGCTGATTTGTAGAAACTCCCAATGTTTAACTCAACTATTTGGTAACCATCTAGAAAATTGTTGAATTCAGAGAAATATATATTATCATGAATCATTTCGGTCACAAAATTCATGAATTAGATTTAATCGATTATTCGTCAATATTCTTATGTTATTAGGTCGTTTGAAAAGTTTCTTCCGTTTTATAAGGAAATAATGAATGCACAACATTTTTCGTGTTATATTATTTTATCGAATTACGTATGATCCATTTTGTTCTATCAAGATAAAGAACACAACGTTTGACAGATTAGGTTTCATGTTTCTATAAATATGCATCGTTGTAAAAGATTTTTTTTTTTTTTATTTATTTGTTGAAATTACAATCAATTCTCGCGTTGAGAATTTTCAGTAATTTTTCTGGCGTGGCGCAGTGACATGGCTGTTTATTTACAATAAGTTAATACTTATTATAGATAGGTATAATTTATAAGTATTATAAGTAAGTGCATATGCTTAATTTGGATAATTGGGTTGTAGAAGATGTGTCTGTAAAAGAAAAACACTTTTCGGATAACCTAATATTTATATTCTAATCAATAAGCTCAAGTACCCAGAGGTAGCAATGCTACAAGCCAAACTTTAGCTTCAAGGGCAGGCTACTTACTTAGAAACGTGGACGATGACTGTCTAAGTTAGGAGCTCCTTTAAACGGTAGGAGAAAGAGAGAACAGAGATCGCTGTAATTAGTTTTGGCTTCTCGCCAATGTTTGGTCTCACGTGTTGCCTCGTGGATTGTCCGGTACACTGATCCCTTAACAACAATTTTGAATGTGTGGATTACGAATTTTATGCTCTTTAATGTCGCTACAGGACTTTATTCTTTCGTCTACGACCCCTTTACTTTATTTCTCGTTCTTAATCTCGTCATTTGTTTACGCTTGTTATCATTCTTTTTACGAAACTGTATTCACGTCTCCTTCATACTATTTAGTGGAATTGTTTGAGTAACTTCGTTTTGGATACTTAGTTCACATCGGTGAATTCAGGTCGACATTCATAGTTTGAAAATTTCATACAGAAAAATATCGAGTACATTGAAAAACCAATAAACCACTATTTATCAATGAAAGTGAAATTTGGGTTTATGATTAAGTTTAACAACCATTGTTTAATAAATCGACTAAAAATATATATTTTAATAAAATACTAATTTCTAAAACAACGCGAGCTTTCCGTTTTACCAATCTTTTTAGAAGAAAGATGGTACGTTTTAATAACGTTAAAAATTCAGACTTAATGAAGATGTATCTATAAACAATCCTTTAGGGAAAATAAATATAACATAATCAAACATTATTAATTACGAATTAAAGAAAATGAAAACTGGTGGTTTCTCGAAATATTGATTGGTGGGCTTGTGCCGTTTCGCAATTCATGGCTTCAATTAAATACTCCTTCTTAGAAACTTAATTTACTACTGCTTTATTTCAGCATTTCAATAATATGTCCATTTAATTATTAATTTAAATATTTTAATAATATGTCCATTACAGAACATTACAGAATTGTTTCGATTAAAAAAAAAAAACGAAATTTTAGCCTGAGTGGTTATCGTACTACGTAAACTATGTTTGTTGTACGGTAGTCGTGTCAAGCTTCATGTTAACGATTAGAGCGAAGTTTGGGAAATTCAGACATTGAAAGCTGCTTAACTAAGCTCCGAATCAAGATGAAACCATGGAAATCTGAATACTTCGATAGATGTTACGTAATTGATTTCTGACTGAGCTCTGATTACCAAAGCTCAGACACTTCGGTATCTAAGATGAATTGATTGGAGCCGATACATACTATGCCAACACTTAGTTTCGAATTTAATTTTCCGAATATATCGTCTTCCTTTCCGCTTTAATCGCAATTGTTCTCGTTTCATGCAATTTTCTTGAAGAAAAGAGGGAAGCAAAGGTATTTAGACATAGTGTTTAAATGTTAATTCGAATGGAATAAAAATTTAGAAACACTTTAATACAATGGGGCCAGTAAGACGAGTCTGTTGTATCGTCTTTGAATATTCACTATCGGTGGTTAAGTGGAGTTTACGATCGTTATCCTAATAGGTATGCTTTACGATGTGCATTGTAGTAACAATTAATACGACAGTCACTGCATCAACGGGCTTCGTAGATATTATCATTATCATGATCTTAATTGATACAGTAAGTGTGTTATGGTATTACGTGGTATTACAACAGCGATATACGATGCATCGATAACTCGGACTCAGCAACTTATTTATGAGTCTAACAGTACGTGAGAAATCGAACTGATATATTTTATCGCTTAGTATTATTTTGCTATGGAATAATTAGGCTGAATTTATGCCCTCAGTTCTTGTGCACGTATAACGTATTCTTTATGTAAACTTCTTTCGTAAACGAGTTAAAAATGTTCAGAAGTAATGTTTGTAATCGTTATTTTATGACCTCCGAAATACTTTAAATGTACTACGAAACGCTCCATATATCGATCTGCTTTGAATTCTCCTTACATCCCCTCCTGGCCACACAAAAGGACTGTCCCGAAGCATGTCACATGTGTCACCCACCACTCACCCTATCTCACCTAGATTTATTCCTTGTAGAAATTCCTCTGGACGATATCTCAATAAGAAATTCCCGTACAACGTGCTGCCAACGGGTTTGGTCACCTGTAGTTCTATCAAGAAAAGACGACTCGACAGCGTCTACGTCACGCCACGTACAATGTCGTACTTCTTCCACGTGTCCTCCTGACGTACAAACTGTCTCATGCAACTAAGACAAGTTAAATCCTTAAAACGCTTGGAGATATAGAAAGATATCGTGAAACAAAATTGTATTAGCCGCTGTATAATAGTATGTGTCGTTTCTAGACAGTAAAATTACAGGTCTTCCCTTTTTCAAACAGGTTTATATTTTCAGACTTTCGATCGATGAATTTTTACACGTTTTATGAGAATGTTTTATATTCTATAATTAGCGATTCTAGTAAGATCAGCTGATTGCTGGTTAATTCAATTTTATGATTACTAACAAGTTTGTCAGATTATTAATTTATCTATTTATTAGAAATTTCAATAGCGATGATTCCGATGGGGTAACATACAAGGTGCTTCAGAAGAAGTGGTACGATCGACGTGAGTTTATGTGGGTGTATTTCTTGCGAAAAAATAAGTCGAAAATATAGAATTAACAATTTTATGTTTGCAGCTTCCTTGTTGAGAAAATTATGTTTGAAAATCCATCCTCATTTCCACGCTTTCGATTTGACCGATTGCACTGTACGTTACTATTTTGACAACATTTGGTCAACATGGTAAACTTGGGCGAAGCTTGTCTTCGTCATTCGCGTAACAGCTCGAAGTTCCATCTTCCCAAAGTTAAACTGGTGAACCAAGAACGATTAAATTCGATGACTTAGGCGCGAGCGTGCAAACGTGAAAATTCGCTAATTGAAGGCAGACCTACGGCGTATTTAACGAAGTTGGAGGCGCGAACGTGCAAAGCGTGTTTCGCAAATTCGCTGCGCTCGAGATAATAAATCAGTCGCTTAATACTCGGCTCGTTACCACGGTGGCCGCGCAGGTTGACCTTGCTTTGGCCAAGCTAGCGGCCGAGCTGGTTCTCATTGTCGGTCACGCACGTGCGTACGATGCCCGTGCGCGCAACTTCGAAGAGTAAACGCGTGTACACGGACGAGCACGTATACGACCGAGAGAATTATGCGCTTTGTCCTCGTGTCCACCGTCACCCCGTAAATTTACATCACCTATACCGACTCCATCCTCGTGCGACTTACTTCGGAACTGTGTTTGTAAGTTTACGTGGGTTTATGTGAGCGTATAGGTTTAAAAGTGATTGATGGAAGATTAACAGGAGTTCATCAAAGAAAATATCAACTTCTTAAACACAGATTCTTTAACATAGATCTGTTAGAAATTTCAATATGCTTGCTTTCCTTCTTTTTCTTTCGCTGTAGCGGCACACGAGTACACAATTTGCATTTTATATACAATTTCCCTGATACAACGTCGTCGATCGATTTTTCTTCAAAGTTAAAAATTCTAACGCGAACTCTAAGATGTTTATATGATTCTAATCACAAATGTTATTTGTCAAATCCTCCTTTACATACAATTTTTTCCGTAACTGTCTGAGCCAGTTTTAGATACTCGCAACTGTAACAGTGTCAGATAAAAAGTTTAGAAACATTATGTTGTCCGTTCTCCGTAACAATGACAACTACAAAATTCACTCAAATTGCATTATTACTTATTTTTAACTTGTCATTTCTCTTGTTCAAAGAAAAGAATAACGTTGTGCGTCCGGATATGAAGTTTAGCTTTTAAATATTTCTATGTAGGAGGATAATGCTGTTGTATAGAAAGATAACTCATGATATCCCGATTATTCGTTTATTTTCCAAAATTTATTATATGATCAAGATCCTACCATGTGTTCCTTAGTTATCCAATTTAATACGCGTACGTCGATAATTTGGAATACAATACCTGTGAAAGCGGGATGAATTATTTACACGTTAATGTGATACCGTGCTCGAAATCTTGACGCGGAAACTGGATATGTAGAGACGTTTCAACAACGGTCCGACAACAAGTACAGCGTGCACCGTTGAACACTCGATATTACACTGGTATGGTGAACTCGGAATCCCGTTAATTCTCTACGGTGGTCACGTCGATAACAATAGTCATCCGTGACAATAGGAACTCTGTTAGCAAAATTCAAACGTGGTCGATGCAATACCATATACATGAAAGTTGTAATTGAAGTTGACTACGCTAACCACGAATATTGGTGACATTTTGCTTAAAATGCGCGTCTAGTTAAATTATTTTACGCATACTACGTATCTGTTCTTCTTGGCTGTATCAAACTGAACAAATTTAATCCCGTTGGAAAGGAGAGACAAAGTGTTTCCACACTTCGATAAGGAAAGATTATTTGATCGAATTTTACTTCGAATAATTTTAATGGAAATTTAAAATACACATAAGGAAATTCGGATTTGTACCAATTTAAACATCAAGATAATTACGCATCAATTTATAATTATTACAGTATTTAATTATTTATTAAGTGTTTATTAATTATCGAAGGAAAAATGATTAAAGTATGTAATTATATTTATGAAGTTGTCATTGCGGCATTTTTTCTAGATCGAATAATGATAAATAGCGTTAAATAAATAATAATAGTAGCGTTAAATTATTTAATAATTGTAATAATTATACGAAAATTTATAATATATTTTCTTACACCAAATCATCTGAATTCGCCAGCAACTGTGATACTACCACATACTGACTGGCTGTAATAATATCTTAAGTCTTAGAAAAACACGTCTAGAATTTCGAATGGAACGAGATACATCTTTTCCCTGGAACATTAGCAGTGAGCTTTCATAAAAAAATTTCGAGATTTATGTGTGAATTCATAAAGCCAGGTATATTCACACGAGATGCTACGATATATACGAAACGACGATTAATTTGTCAATAATAAAGATACGACGGAAAAACCTTCCATACAAGGTTTTATATCTGATATAAGGATCGTTTAATAAGGCAGCATCCTTAAAAGTACAGGAGAGCGAAGCAGAACTAAAAGTGACGTGACATAATGCGACGCAGCACATAATGTGATACCAGATAGCACACGATAGGACAGTACATGACATGACACGACAGAATACGACACGATGCATGACACGACATTACACAACATGTGACACGATACGACAAAACGCGATACTATAGTGCAGGACAAGACGAAACAAAACTAAAAGTAAACCTGACCTGTAGCGTCACTGCTTCAATCACGTGAATTGCTCTCTTCTCTATGAAGGGCGGAGATCCGACATAAATACTTGCAATACGGATAAGATACTTGCAATGGTTATACACAGTACTTGCATTATCCTTATTTTCCAATGAAGCTTCTTTTTGTCAGATTCCATATTTCGTTTTCACAGTATCAGAGTATCAAGTTTCCTTAACCGTACGAAAGTACCATACTACTGAATGATACGAACTTTAAACGAGAACATAGTTGAATATTGGTTAAACGCTAACAAGATTTCGAAACTGCATTCTAAAAAATTATTTCCTACGTGTATTTATTATTAAACTAACTTACAAAAGGGGGAAATACTCGCCCCTAGATGCGTATAAAAATCTGGCATAGTATCTTCACGTTCGCTCTCTGATGTTCTGTTATCAGGACTGGGGGATCCCGGGCAGTCAGTTTCCGATACGCTGATCGAATTGATTGCTCGAATATGTACCGTTTCAGCGAAACAATATGACTGGCATTTACGCATCAAGTCGTTCGCATCGGAATCTTTGCAACAATAGTAATACACTT
Organism: Bombus vosnesenskii; assembly: GCF_011952255.1. Lineage (NCBI taxonomy): Eukaryota > Metazoa > Arthropoda > Insecta > Hymenoptera > Apidae > Bombus > Bombus vosnesenskii. The sequence continues at coordinate 3,915,926 of NW_022882945.1, read as the reverse complement.
GCATATCGATTTGCGGCGGTATTCAAACTGGAGGTATACAGACGGTGTGGGTTTAGTCTCATCGATTTCAACAATTCTTTCTCTCTCTCTCTCTCCCTCTCTCTCTACAAGGTGTCTCAACATACCTTCTCATTAAAACCAATGCATTCTGTACGCAAAAATAAGATCAAAATATCAAATATTTTTTCTCGAACTTCTTAATGAAGTTCTTTTTTCTAGGCTTTTCGTTACACGACATCTTAGCCTTATTTTTACTTATAGAACACACTGAGAAGGTATAGAACACCGTGTATATAGGTGTCGTAGTTATCAGGCTGATTACCAACGACCGAGCTAACGACCGTATTGCGCAGAATGTCGGACGAGGAAGTTTTATTCCAATATAGAAATTCACATGCAAACGACGCGAATTGCGAGACTATTCAGGTATAAAGAGAACTAAAGCGAGCCTTGGCCCGATTGTCTTCTCGTTAAGCCTGGGATTAACGTCGCACGGGCAACCGTATAATTAAACGCATGGTACAATGCATAATAAGTCCCTGGCCCCTATTGTAGCAAAGCATTCATCTTGCACAACGTGCATTGTAACTTTCGATCGAGATTACCGACGGTTAATCAACCGATTTTCGATAAAAAAGGCAGCTCTTTGTCTTCCTAATTGAGGGGAATAATCATCGGTATTAAGGAAAGTAGCGTCTTTCGGTGAAGTGTGGCTCGTTGTAGGTTTGATGCGCTTAAAGCGTGAAAATTAATGTCTGTGGACATTTTTCACCAATAGATTACGTCTACACATTATCGTTTGCCTAGTTGTTAAATGAAATTTTCATTCATGCTCACTGTTCCTCTGTACATTCTATTTTTCTCGATTTTCTTCGATGGTCGAAACGAAGGTGATTGGAAAGCTTGGAGCGTACGAGTATAAAAAAATGGAAACTCGGCTACGACGAGTCTGTAAACCGACTCGTTACGCGTCGCGTTTAGCTAAATAGCGCGGAATCGTTGAATTTCTTTTACAAATAGCAGGACAAGGCAGAAATTGATCCATTCTTTGGTCTCTTACGATTCCTCGCCCTTGCGCTCTTACGAGGGTCATTCCGTGGTTCACACAGCAAACGTTAACACCTGACGGAGTCAAGTGCTGTTTTATCGCTAGTTAGGGGAAATAGGCGGTAGATGCTACAAACACTTGAATCGCAGACACAAGTACAGGTAGAGCGTATTCGCGAAAGAGAAGATATTTACGACGTAAAGAAACGTTTATACTTGTTATAACGTTCAATTTATTTGTTCACGAGTTGGGGTAACGTTCAACTGTCACTTTTCCGCGGAATAATCGAATAGCTGAAATTATTGTGTACCGAGAAAATTAAAATTTCTATTCGCCGATGAGCGTAGACTAATAACATAGAATATTAAGTGTTATTTGGTGATAAGTTGATTGAAATTGTTCAAATTTCTTGAATCTCCGAGTAGCCAAATCGTGGAACTCCTAATTCTCTCATATCTTACATTTCAAGACTGAACAATTTTTAACTTTCGAAATTCTAAATTCTAGAATCTATTCTAAAGTATTCTGGATTTTAAAGTTGTAAGATTCTAAAGTTCTAAAGATCTAAGATTTTAAAATTGATAGATTTCTAAATTCTTAATCAAATTTTGCGAGTTCTAAGATAAATTGCTTAAGTTGATTCAAATATTCTGCCGACTGAAATATATTAAAAAGAAATAGTTTATCATATCTTTACCTCGTCAAGTGGGGATAGCGATGGTAAAAAGCCGTATGCCGACGCGTTTAAACGACGTCAATTAATTTTGAATGAGTTTTGGGACACGAGGAAGCTTTACGACGCGATACGTTGGTTTAAGACTTGGAAAATATTCATTGCTGGTATAGTAAGAGTAATGTATATATTGAATATGGGAATGTAGGTGGTTATTAACTCTTTTATACGGTGATAAAACGACGAATATCCAAGAAGTGTGTTTAAATTTATTTAGCTTCTTCGTCGTAAAAGTTTTTTTTACTTTTTCGATGTTAAATATAAAATGTACGTAAAATGTTCGAGCACAATATTACATGGTGCAAATATACATTTTTACAGTCAAACAATGTATAAGAAGATATCTAACATTTAATAGCGCTAATGGTGTAACACGGTACAGAAATATTCAATCTACTTGCGCTCAATCATCAACTACTCTCCTAACTTTTAAACGGCACTGTATACCAAACGGAGTTTAGCTCTTCAAACTATGAGCTTCGAGGTACAGGTGAATTCTACAAGAAATTTCCCAGGCTGCGTTTGTTTTATACGAAAACTCGTTTTTGGTTGTCATGGAAACAGATCTTAATACCATTCAAGAGGAGCAATAATAAGATTCGTAATATTACTGAAATTCATGTATATGACAAAATGTAATAGAACCAATTCATAATACCAATACCGCGTATACCACGCATTATCCAATACCACTTATTCAGTTTATGACAAAAATAGTGTCTCTTAATTTCCAAACAACAAAAATCATAATGATAGTATCTATGTATAAAGTAATAATAAAATATAAAATAGTAACATATTATAAAAATATAAAAATCATGTTTTTCACAATTTTTTATGCAACGTACATAACAAAGAATACTTTTTCCTATCTTATCTTCCTTTTTTTTCACCTACTCTTAGATTCTCTAGAAAATGTCGTATGAAATGCTGTAGTAAATAAAAGCTGTGGTCTTCATTTTGCGTAATACGCAACGAAACACAAGAATAACTTCGAGTCCTATGGAAATTTGTTTGTTATACACGAGAAGAAAAGTTCGATACTAATCCACTTTTAAAGAAATATCATGACACGCTACATTTGTTCCAATAATGGAGCTACGCGTTCAATTCTTTCTTACTAGCTTCCAGGTGCGTTTCGTTTCGAAAAACTTTCGACCGATACAATCTTCTTGGTCCAAGTTTTTTTCCCTCCATTCTCGATTATTTGCTCCTGTTTCTGCAGATAACGTTCTTCCCACGACTATCTGCATGCGACCTGTTTCTGGAACAGCTTGGCCGAGATGAAGAAAGTCTTGCATAGATACGTTTCTATTCCAAAACGTGCCTACTTTCGGTTATGATCATTTATGAACTCCTAACAAAACCACGAATAAATAAGAAAAGAAGCGTTTCTTTTTCGTATCTGTACGTCGCACGAAAAACTTTCTTATTTGATAAAGTATTTTGATATTTATCGTGAATCGTATAATATACGTATACATCAACAATTAATATTTCGTTCAGCTGCTTCTAGATTGAATAATGTCATTTTGACTAATCTGGCATATTGTCAATTATTACTTGTGTAAAAAATTAATTTCCTCCTACGGAGTATCGAATTTCTTTCTATAAATAATTGAAGTATAATTCGAATTCTATACGACACAATTTATAGCAGTAATATTGTATCTACGAGGGAGTGAAATTGAGTTGCAAAGAACGTAGAATGATAGTTCGAAACTCGAGGTAATATAACATTGTAATTATCCATTAAATGAAAGAGAAAAGCACTTCATGGTAATGTACAGCACGTGTCTGAAGAGTTTCAGCCCATCAGCATACATGCAACATCTCATAACATGCAAATTCTTAGGGACGGTACAAGCAAATTTCGAGTAACAAGTACACAGGAATAATTTATAGCAAGGTAACTAAAAAAGAAAGGAAATCGCTGAAATTATTAAATAAATTTCATTTGTCTCGAAGTTACAGATTTAAAGTAGTCGTACGATTGTTAATAAGAATTTATTATACCAATTACTCCATAATCGCTCGATCGCTACAGTATCCACTGTAATGTAAACACGTTTTAACAGACACGCGACACTCCATGAGCAACAAGCAATCACATAGAACAGAAGCTAACAATAAATACCCCCTTGACAATGGGGGACGCACCTCTCTGAACAGAGTGGACCACTTAAATGACTCGCCATGGGACCAGTTATAAGTGGCTTACGGTGCTGCTAACGTAAGCTCTATTATTCGACTTGCAGCGATCCGGGGACTTCTCTCGATCGTGCTCGTTCGGCTAATACCGTTAATTACTCTCTCGTTGAGATCGCACTTGGTGGCTGGGACCGCCTAACGAACGCTAATTGGACGTTGCCGTGACATCGTAATGCCAAGAATACCCAGCAATCTGTCTGGCTATCTCTCTTTCTAGTCCAGTCTTTCCCGTAAATTATAGTGACACTGTGCTGTCCCTATTAACGCACACTTCGATCGATGACCGTTCTTCTCCCCCTTTCCGAAGATTTTATTCATTGCATTGTGATTACAAAAATATTGGCACGTATCCTTATTTTTCAATAGAATGTTTTTTCTTTTTAGCAAGTTCTATGTTTTATTTTCATACTATACAATTTTTGTGGTCGTACGAAAGCGCTATCGAATAACACGAAATTTAATATTTTTGGACTTAATCAGGTAGTATGCAAATGCAACAGTAAATACAGTGCTGTACATACAGCGCTTTTTCTAGCTGCTTTATATTAATTACATGTTTGAAATGTTTGGTTAATTTGCAAGAATAAAAGCGATGAAACACTTTGGGTCACTTGAGAACTATGATTTCCAAGTATGATTGCTGACACATCTAGTTGTGACGAGAGGACAACAAAATTGGCAACTTCGGATTGTAAGGTATTTTAAAATAAAGACTGTTTAGGGAAATTTGTGAATTTTGTGAACCAATAGGTTTGGAGGAATTCTGAAAACCAATCGTGTTGTCTTCACCGTGTACCGTATCGCTTCATTTGCAATTTTCTCCGCTGGCATAGTTCAGTCCCAATTTTCCAACCCCAAATCTTTTTTTCTCTAACAAACGATACCGGAACATTTTAGTTTCTTTTCAATTCCCTATCTTTCACTGACGCTACGCGTCACTTTGGATTCGATATGTTTGCACGATCCATCGGTGTCCGCGCGAGCTATTCTACACAATGGTTGCTTAATCCCGATGTTCCATCAAACTCCGGCGTGCAAAGCTCGCGATCCGGTCGGCGAAGGTTAAAGCCTGCGGGGCTTACAGGTTACGGGTCGGGTTACGTAATCAATCCAACCTGGTGGCCGAAGCTCTTAAGAGACAATGCTTCCTCGAACAATCTCCTTCGATCGATTGGGGATTGTCGCGTGAAGCCAGCTTTATATCCGAATCTCGTCTAGTTATTTGCTTATACGGGGCACGTGCTTAGCTTTGGACCCGGGTTATGGATGAGTTACACGTAGCCAGAGCTGGATCGAACCGCCAGGGCTATCTTCGATCAAGTTATCGTTCGCCACCGAGATCTTGCTTCTCTTGGTTCACCGGCCGCCATATCATTCGATCTATCGGATCGGTAACAAATGCGAGATCTTGGGGGAAATTTGTCGAAAACGTGTACTTGGTCCGTGGTGGTGAAAAATGATCTATACGAAGAGATATAGAGAGATGGTATATGGAAGATGGTTACGAAAGATTAGAGATTCGTGGGTTCGTGTTCCTCTTTTCAGTTGAAATCGTTAAAATGCTCGTAGTCAGGTATGGAATAAATGGTGTCAAGTATGGAATAATACGTGTCCAATAGGGTTTAAAACAAGAGTTCATAAATCTTGTACTCAAGCGACGCAATAATGTTGAGTTGGGCTGCCATGCACAGATAACTCTATTCTGCGCATCACACTAATGAACACCGGAGCAAATTAGCCTGAAACATTATTAACAAGTAGCAGTAGATTGTCTATAGAATGTTATTAGGAACAGATTAATCTAACCTCTTACGTTATCAGATCATATTCCTAGCGCACGTTATATCTCAAACGTAACAAACACGATTTGCTGTCATCATTAAATTGAATTTTAACTCGAATCTTACCTCACAGAACGGAGGATTATTAGAACCAGCTACATCACGCTAATGCAATAAATTTCTCTCTAGGAACTTGGATTTATTTAAAATTTAGGAAAAGATTATCGGTTAATCACTCGACAGAAGTATCGATTGATTCATCGAGAAGTCAATTCTATTTTCTACTTTTTTGGAAAAGATTGATAGTACGTAATTAGCTGAACCGAACAGCAATCGAAATTTGTGTAAGAAAGAAATAATGCTATGTAGAAGAACAGAGGAAAATAAAGGAGAAACGGAGGAAGTTTCTCGAGTTAACTAGAAAAATAGAATTAAGTTGTCGTGTAATTCGGTGAAATTGTTCGATTAAAGAGGAACGTAATGAGATTTGTTTAATTAAGAGAACACGAGGCGACGTATGTGTCGTTTCCTATGATCTACCGTTAGAATGTTAGCTGATCGCGTTGCTGCCTGGCCGAAGTACGGAAGTAAACTTGCTACTTCGTTTCTAGCTAACTAATCTTAACGTTAACAAGAACATGTGTTCTTGCACCTCTTCTACGAGGAACGCACACACACACGTAATTAACGAGCCTGTGTAATAGTTAAACTTCCGTGGACTTTGTCGCGTAACTGAGAGCATTGATCATGCAGTTCGTTGGTAACTACTAATCGCTCTTTGTTGACACGTTACTAGCTTCGAATGTTATTAATGTTGTTACTAATTAAACTCAGCGTAGCTTCGGCTTCCAGTGAGTATTTCCTCCTTTCATCTTTGTCACGTTTCTTTTTCTTTTATTTCTTAATTAATCGTCCAGAATTACTTTATCGTCGGATCCTTAGAATTCAACAGAATATATGTGAATGTTGGTAATTGGCGACTTATGTTCCCCGTTCTAAGACTTTCCGAATTCTAAAATTGATAATACCTAGAAATTTGAAATAATTAGACAAAATAGCCGTTGAGAAAGCATATTGCATGGTATGAAAGTTACTTTGATTAACACGTTCAAGTTTTTCATACGCGTCTTCTCTAATAATACTTGCACTTTATTCCAATTTTCGTTAAATTGCATTTTTATAAATTGAAATCGGAAACATAAATGGCGTGAATCGCCAGTGAGTCAGGCCACTTGATGGTAAAAACAAGGTGTGATCCACCGACGACCCACGCCGCCAGATAGAAACGCAGATTATGGCTCACCGGCGGGTCACGCCGGTTTGAACATGTTAAATATACGATATTTTGAAAGAGAATATGTGCAATTAAGGTCTTGTTGCGTGAAACAACATTTACTATTTGTTTTTTTCTCACAATTTTTTATTTCACAGCATATACAGCCATTATGTATCTGAATGAGTAATCTTCCTGTGTCCATACGAATGGGTTGTTGTAAGTAACCTGGTGCGCGTCCGCAACCAAATATTTTCTCGAGTATCTCGTGGTGAAACGCACCGATTACTAGAAATAGCAACTCACTCGACCACTGCTCAACGAATTTACGAGCTTTAGAAAGCTCGAGCGATTCCAATAATTCAACGCCCTGCCTTTGTATCGGATAAGGATATCAGGGCATCCATTTGTTAAAAGACAATACTTCGCTTCGAGACGTAGCAGTTTTTTGTTTTTTCCTTTTTTGCACGGATCTTCTGCTTCGACCACATATCCACCTGCCTTTGACTTGTATTCTTATATATACGTCCTTAGAGATCTTCGTTTTCCGTTAAAAAGTTCATCGAACCGTAAGGAGACGTTCGCAACGTTATTTCACGGTACAGAAGTAAATATACAGGGTGTTTCCCTAATTGTGAGGTAATCGATAAGGAGGAGGTGCTATACAAGAGAATAAGTCAAGAATAGAGAGAAAAATTTTGTCGTATGGGGCTTCAGTTTTGAGAAAGTGAAATTCAAAAATTGATCAAGTATACATATAGTGTGGCAATCCTTACTTGAACACAATTCGACAGTCTACTCTCTCAACACACGTTCTCAACACTACTTTCTGAAAACGAGGCTTTGCACGCAAAGATTTGCATTTTATATTTTCGATTCGTTTTTTCACGTAAAATCGCCCCTTGTTGGCAGTACCATGCTTACTGGAACACCTTGTATAAATACGTATATATGTATACACAGGTGCACAAAGTATCTGCTTCTGTTTAGCCACTTAAGAATCAGCTCGCGCTACGAGCGACGTGGTGGACCTTCGAAATGCCACGCAGAGACGTTTCTTCTGATCCATGCAAAGTGGACCGTACTCAGAAGCTTCGCTTTCCTTTCCCAATTTTTTTTTTTTTTTTTTACTTGCACTGAGCCGGTATCAACGATGCAAAGCAGAAACCAGCTATTCATATTGTTCCGTACATACAGTAATGTCTTCGTTGTTCAAACTAATAGGGAGACGAAACTTGGTTTGGATAACGAAATTTTCTGATATGAAATATCATTTATTCGAGTGCAGATTAAGATTAATTATGTTAAGAAGAATATGTACATATCCATTGTTTATAAAAAAATTAGTTAATAAACAACAATTTCACAAAGTCCTGTTCAAAATTGATTGGTATACGAATACTTTCTACACTCAGTGTATGTAACTGCATAGAGTTACATTCTTTTTGTACTTCGAATCATCGAAGTCTTTCTTTGAATGTCACGAATGCTTCGACATGGGAAAAAAGACCACCATCGCCACTTCCCTTTGCTGTTTTTATTTGTATAAAATCGTCATTATTATCGTCTTTATCGCAATGAAACCGTTTCATTGCGTCAGTATATCTAAGATTTCTCTATTGTTGTCAGCATCAGAGTAATTACTACGTGCTTTAGATAATTTTCCATGTTATGTTTTTGTTCTTTAACGTCTATAATCGTGGTTTTCTGAATACTGTGTATTTTTGTTCATTCTGTTGCATTTACATCACTTTCCAGCTTTTCTTTTTAATTTTGTCGTCTTTTGTTCCCATAGTTAGCACGTCATTAGATTCATAGTAAATTCTTATAATCAGAATTCACTCTATCGAATAAGTGATAAAATGTGTAGATATTTGAAACGGAAAGAGCAACTGTTACTGGTAAATGTTATATTCGGATAGAACGTTTGGATGTTAGGGTATTCGGATAATTGATGTTTGCATAAGACGAGTTCTACTATACTTCTAAATATATTAGCAATTACAAAACTTCATATAAAAATTCGCAAACAATTTGTCAAATTCACGAGATAAAATCGATAAAGAAGAAATTTTAGAAACTTTACATAGGAAAACAAAAGGGCTGCAAATGAACGTTCAAATTATACACGACACAAATTTTTCTTCTTATTGACGAAAGAAATCTTTTTAGCCTCTTTGCTTCCATTAATTTAGCCCATCCTTTGGAAATCAAGAGAACTCGAGAATTCCAAATGAAACTTGAGAGAACTCGAAGTTGTTGCGCCTCTCAATAACATATTACAGCAACAAAGATGTCGAATTTTGAAAATGGGTAAACAAGGAGATTACGAAGGCAGTTTCACGAAATTAAGGGCGCGGCATTCCTGCGTTGCACATCTAAGCTCTGTACACGGAGAATTCGTAGAACGAGTATGCAAAATTCAACAAACCGGGCAGAAAATCTTCATCGGCGTTCTCACGCTCCTATTTTCGCCGACAATCCGCTAGCATCGTCTTAAAACGAACTAGAATCTGCGTTTCCTGTTAGATTACGTTTCGAGATTAAAATTCTTTCATTCTTCGAACCTTCTTACATTTTTACATCGACGTTTTGATTGCTCGTATTTTTGAAATATTTATTCGTAAATTACCATCGAACAATGTTCTAAAATTATTTAAAAAGATATTTTCATTTAAAGGCGTCATATTTTTATTTTCAGATTGTCATATAACTTTAATTAAAAAATTTTCTATACACGTTTCGTTATGTTTCATGAGAATACAGCATAATTCTCCTGTAATTATCTTTATATTTGGGTTATTACTGGACTGCGGATATTTATGTGAATTTATATTTTCGTGAATACAATTCGAAAGAAGATAATTGTTTTACTTACTAATTACTAAATTTACTTGTATTTATTAACCTGTAATATGTACTTTGGATATAGTATACATTTTCCAGTATTATGTGTATCTTTGTATTTTAAAATTTCCTATACATTTTTTAACGCATTTTTTAAAAAAGTTGGTTATTCATCGATGTTGAAAATATAATGATGATGAATGTATAAGTAATATTCGCAGGAAAAATTGACAAATTTAAGTAAATGAAAAAAATTTGCATGAAAGATTGACTGACGAATGTGCAGCAGCAACAAATAAACAGAAACAAAAACCCGACAGTTAGGACAGCAATATTGGTTAACAATGGGTGAAACATTTGTAAGTGTTGTTTCGCAACGTGTGCGTCAATAACGGAAGTGTTGAGGTTAATGGTCTATCGATTTGTACTTTATCATAAATAGCATCCTAAACGACTTTTCTGTACCTTTTTCTTTCGCAAAGTAAAATGTATAGATTTTCTTCCCAAGAATTTTGCTAAGGTCTTTCTTTAATTTTATTTTCTCCTTCGTTTTCTTGTTTTACCGTGCTCTACAATTGATGGCTTTCTTTCTCGTTTTAACCGCTTCAGATCTTTTGTTCGTTTTCTCTTTCTGTTATCTTCTAGATTTATACGTTAGCCATATATTTCTTTCAATCTCGTCAGATGTTTTCTACCTCCTATTTTTTCGATATTTTTAACAATATCTTTCCACCTTTGAATCTGATAACACGAAAGTCGATTGAGAAAATTTTCAGAGCAAACGTCTATAAATCAAAATGTTTGAGCAATCTTCTAATATTGAGCGTTATTAATGTTACTGAACTGATAATCATAATGTCTCTTAATTGTTTCTCTTATATTTACGAAATGAGAAAATAATTTCATTATTTGAACAAAAGAAACGCTGGTTCCCTATAAAATTCTATTCCAAATCTTATTTTTTGTATAAATATATGTCTGGTTTACATTAGAATTAGGGTTAGGGGCGTGAAACGAATCTTCGTTTGGATTACACGTTGTCGTTATGCAATAGAGAAGACATTGACTGGTGCAAATACGATTATCATAGAACCGGACAAGTAACCGTGGTAATTAGATACTCGAGAAACTAATGACAATGATCCTAGGTTCAATAACGAATCCGCGGACGACGGGATGATAGATGAACGTGCTCACAAAATCTAAGTCGGACGCGTAATATTCACTGGTCGTAAGGGGTTACTCTTTTCGTCGATGAGATCGCGAGAGAGAATGACTTTCCGTCCCGATGATGCCACAGAGGAAAACTATAATGGGGTGTGTCTAAGGATACGAGATCATCGGATTCGTCGAGAGAAGCCTTCATTCAAAAAGTAAGGGAAATTGGCGTTGCTGCTAATTGGTCAATCTCCATATCGGTGGTTAGAAAAAGACGCTAGCCGCCCTCGAGGGAAAGTTGCTAGTGGGAGACGCCGCTCGTTGAAAAATAGATCTCCCCTATTTTCCCGTAGTTGGGACAAAGACTGTTTGTCTGTTTGAAGGACTTTAGTTAGCTAAATCTTAAGATTTATAACAGGCCCTCGGGCTAGCTGAACATGTACTGCGGAGACGCATCGACATCTAGCAATCATCTTACTCGAAGAATAGGGTCTGCGAGTGGCGAGCTGCGGGACAGAGACCGTTGGAATGTTTACTATCGAGTGTTACAACTATTTCCTTTTCATTCGAAGATGGTATCCCACTGGGGGTAGCCATCCACATGTTATATTACTATATCACTAAGCTATAATATTTTGCCAAATGTCCTACTGGACAAATTGTAAAATGTAAAATAAATAAATAAATAAATAAATAAAAAAAGACGATTTCCTTTTTAAGGAGAGCTATAAAATTACTCCATGCCTTTGTTAGACAAAGCGTTCATCCCGTGACCGTGACTACGTTCGGCGACTGGCTGTCGCCTCGAGCCCAAGCTCATTATCACAACTCTCGAATAACTACAATTGTTTAATTATAGCTATAGTAGACTCTAGGTTACAATGTTGCGGGATTATCCAAAATTCCAAAGGCTCCGGTGTTCTTTCATCTCCGACATATATATATTTGCAAAAAAAGTTCCTCGATTCTACCCTAATTTTTAACAATACAATGCTATTTTCAATTTTATTGTTAGACAAAACTGGAGTACTACAGTCATCAGTCTGACGCGAGTCTTTAAGTTTCGTGTTCGATTGACAATGGCGACGTGTATCAGAATAGTCGAATATGTCACTCGAATGGAATAACAGGCTTAGAGAGAAGGAATCTATCAATAGTAGTTCAGTCAGTTAGTAGTTAGAGCTGTTACTACATAGCATCCGCATCGATCAATCCTTTATCGATCCATGCAGTACAGCGTTCAACACTAACGTTAAAATATTGTTACCGCAACGCATTAAAGTAATGCTGTTAATTTTACTAATGACCAATTAACTTGCAATTATCAATATGGAGAACGGCGATAATTAACTGGAGTAATTTAAAATTGAAGATTTCCATCCGCTTTTACGTTCAGCTTCCGTATGGAGTTTGCGAATTTCTTCCGCTGTATTCATAGAAATATAAATTTAATATGTATTGGTATAAGCACTCTGTTATGATAAATTGAACAAGATACTGTATTTGAATTATAAAAGAAAAATAATGAAAGTGTGATAGATGCATCTGTGTAATGTATAAGATAACGAGTAAAGGTAGCCAGGGAAAAAGAGGAAGACGACTGACAACGCAATTATGTCAACCCCCGACTGTGATAAATCATCATATTAAATAATTGTCTTTACCTCTGGATAAACTCAAAGTATATCAGTTATACGAACTTTAATCTTTCCTTTCTGGAAAATCTGATGTGATTGATTAAGCAGATGTACATTTCAATTTCAATTCTAATCTGGATTCACGCTTCAATTCAGATTTGAATCCAGATTTATTAATTCAGCTAAAATATATATATATATAGAATATATACAGAATTCAAACTACACACCAGCCGACATTTTTATTTTTGCTTTGCTCTACCGGCAATCATTCGCTGAATAGAATAAATCACGATAGAAGAAACGATTCTCAATTTTCCAGGTACTATGCAGAAAACAATCACTTTTAGAGTTGACAGAGAACTTGTGAATTTCTTTGATTGAACATATTGTAAATATGCGACATACGAAATTTAACTTTTATAAAACCAAGAGAGAGAATTAGAAAGGGAGAGAGAGAAAGAGTGTGTGTGTGTATGAAACACCTTCAACAAAACTATTCTAGACTTTTTTATGCCGCTGGATTACAACTGTAAATGAAGGGTAAAGTGTTTTGCAAGTATTTCTGCAAAAACAGGGTCACAGCTTTTGTCAAATAAATGGCTTTCTAAAATGCGGCTTTCCCGAATGCACTCATAAAGAGTCCATTAGGGGCAGAGAAGTGGTTGTTTATATCTTGTATTTTTACATGCGCATAAAATGGAACACTTTTCGGCCGATGTGCTGCAAAATGTACAGTTTTGGCACATTTATTGAAATATCTGCAAAAGGGTATAAATGTTCTCTCGTTATGTATGTATAATCACGTGTTTACAGTTTATTTTGCATTTAAATGACATATTCAGATACTTGTTACCGATATTCTACGTCGAAATAAAAAATGAAGAATAATGGGCATTCATAGTTCAGATGAAAGCTGAATATTATTTCTCGAAATATTGACTATCCTGCTGATTATTTGAAAAATCAATTATTTTGCATTTAATTTTAATTCCTTTCATCGAAAGAGGTTTTATCATTTCAAATTCCAATAGAACAGAGTGCGTCAATTCAAATTAAATCTTATCTCGGTGCTTAATTGTATAAAAATCAGAAAATCAGCAATCAGAAAAAATAAAACATTAACGCATCGAAAGAAGGCTAAAACGTGTTTTACAATTAATAAAGTTGGATAGTCTGGAACGAAGATTACCGCCTGAAGCGCAATAATTTCTGGAAAGTTGTCGCTGATAGGGTATACGATAATCAAGTGTTTTTCATCAGTGTTATTAATGATATGCGATAAAGCAGAGATACAATAAGAACCGAGATCCCCACGTCGAAATAGATTAATGACAGGATAATTTCGCGTATTTTATGCGCGAATAGATGCTCCAGAAACCCAGATATGATGGAAAAGACAATATCGAATTAACAAAAAAACTATTTAAATAATATCGAGTTTTATACTTCCAGAGTTTTAGAAATATCCGAGTTTCCGTTTTTAATAAGTTCGCAAGCCACTACGACCAAACTAGGATTGTTAGAAGAAGGAGATTAAACTTTTGGTTGATGCGAGCAAGAGCATAACGTCGTTGTATAACTAATTACCGAAGCGACAGTTTCGTCGCTAGTGCGAACATGGCCTCAAGAATGTTGATTGAAAATTCTATTGTCTAATTCAATATTTTTTTGCATCTTTTAAACCGAATCTTTTAAAATATCAACCTCTATATTTTTAAATTTTCTGAACTCTCATCATTGGCATTGGGAGCGAAGTATTTTGATGAAATTAACAAAATGAAGAAAAATTATAGTAATTTAGGGGATGCAGTGCTTTCAAATAGCCATTGCTAATGTCAGCGATAGAAAGATACATTAGGAAATTGATCGGTGAATTTTACTCGGAAAATCGAAAATCGTACATGACATTTCTTGAAGAAGGACCAGAATCTATTTCTACATCCGAAACTTGATCGAAGGTAAACTTCTGCTAGGTGGGGCGAAACTTGCAAATTTCGTTGTTCTCGATCGAACTTTTCGTTCAATTTCCAAGAACGGTGCACCGCGGTGATGAGTTGGCCCTAGCAATGGAATAACATTCTCTCGCCTATTCGTTCAGCTAACAGATCGCTAAATTTAAGTAGTCAAGTGCTCGAGAAGCGAGTCGTAACTACTATCGAATTAAACAGTTTGTTACGAGATGTTCCACTTTCGACCATTCATTTGCAAATCATCTTTAGAAATGTCTCTCTCAAAAAATCAATGGAACCATTGTAATTTTCTAATAAAACATTATAGTTGAATATAATATCATGGATATAATAGAATATTGTATATAATAATTAATTATACTCTACAAGTAAAAGTTAATAAGTAGCGTTGTAATTTTCTACATATTGTTGCACATATTATAAAATTAGTAATATCGTGAATCCTGTTGTTCTGTTATTTCAAATTTTTGAGTCACTTTATTCGCGAAAAATATGAAAAACACAAAAAGAAGCTGAACTTTTTTAATCTTGCCACTTGTGAAAAATTATACGATACGTAACTGAACGTAATAAAAACTTTATTATAATAATCTAATAATGTTACTAAAATAGAATCTGGCTTATTGAAAGAGTCATATTAGAGAATTTCAAAAGCTTCGAGAGATTATGTTTTTTGGTAGTTTAGAAAATGTTATGCAAAGAGGAGTTATTTTCACATTGTTCTAGATTCTATTATCGACATAGTATAACATCTTCTTGGCTCTTCACTTTGATATAGTTTATATCGAACAGTTACATGCTTTATGGTTCACGAAAAATGAAACAACAAGTAACCCCGATTCAATGGAAAACGAAAATTGCGAGGCTTTCTGTGAAAATTTAACAACTTTGCCACCGAATGAATTCGCATTGGTTGTTATTTATAATTTACAATATTACATGTTACAATATTAGGAACATAGTTGCAGAAAATAACAGGCAACATGTATTATTTGTAAATAAATGCAATGAAATTTCTAGGTATTAAATTCACGTATATAAATATAAAATTACTGATGAAAGAACCTAACGCTTTCAAAGCTTTCTTCTGGAATATTATCTGAAAAGATACTTATACATTTAAATGTCCCCCTTATGACGAGCAATTTTTCGTCTTTTCGTTCCAGTAGAAATTCAATAGAATAACCACGAACGCACGTGACTAACACGGAAGTTGACTCATATAACAAAGGATACGTGTGATGCGACTCGAGTAAACTCGACACTGTGTCAAAGTTCAGCTTACTTACGAACTCTGCTTAACACGTACACCATAAAGCACGATTGGTGTCATGACAGTTAAGTATAAGTTAAGTATAAAATATATGTAAATATATGTACAAAGTATAAATACACACACACGCACACAGACACAGACACACACACACACAAATATTTTCTGTTATCTACCCGATTACATTTATGTAATCAAATTTCCAAATATACCGACATGATGATAATTTGATGATAATACCATTGCCATTCGTTCTTAATTCGCGAATAGATCTCGAATACTATCTTATTCTGTGGTTTGACGTGAAAGAGCAGGTCACGAGGAAAACGAGGGTCATTAAGGGGGAGATTGATGTACGCGATGACGTTTCCAGGAACATAAAACCATCGTTTCATGAGGAAAGTGGGATCGAGACGATGGTTAATGATTCCCACTTGGAATCGATGAAGGGAAAAAAATCTGACTTAGCAATCATTGTTTTACCCCGATTGGTTTCTCTGGTTGACCGTGCCGGGAATTGGAAAGAAAGGGGCGATCCAATTTCTATCCAACGAACGAGAAAAAGACGAATTAGGGTGCATGGAAAAAGCATCGTTTTCTCCTGGTAATAATTTCACGTAGCGGAACGATGACATCTGTAATCGATTCCGGTGACTAATGATTCGCGTGACCAAGAAAAATCCTCTTTGGCTGAAAAATATATAAGTGATAAATAACTTGGGATAGGTTTTCCTTCGTCGAATATTAAATTCATTTCTTTTATTACTTAGAATAATATTGTTTTTCATACTGCTTCTCTGAAATCTTCTCTAATATACGTACATATGTTTAATTATGTTTGTCAGATTATTCTTCTTACTCTTTTAAAAACAGAATTTCGTATAATTTTCTACCAGATTGCAGTATTCATCGTATTTATTCAAACTATTATCTTTATTACTTTCTCGTTCGTTTTATTTATTATTACGTGTCTTCGTGACACTTTCATATAGTAAATGTGTTTATTATTAAGATGAATGTTCATACAAAGTAAGTAATATAATACAATATCTATTGTTTTCGATATTCTAAAAATTCGCTGTGTAAAAAGAAAGAAGAATATAGAAATATGTAGCTGGTTTTGCAATATTTTTCTTGTCATATTGCGTAATCAGTCCTTGAGATTCCGGAAGAATCGAGCCGGTTGCCGATTAACTAATTATACCGAACAAAAGACTTCATCAAGTCAACAACGAGAGGATTAAGCGAGAAACCTGGAAAGTTTCAGGAATCTCTTGGTTCTACGTTCGTGGCGAGCCTCGACACGCTGCAGTACGATTTGTTCAGATTAAAAAGAACTCATTTTCCGCTAACGGTTCATGACTGTCGTATTAAGAGAAATCGGATTTAACAAATCTATTTGACGTTGCTAATTAAATCGTTCGTCCAATAGCTGAAAATCCATGGCCCTAAATAAAATATATTAATTAGCACATTATACAAGTATAGTAAGCTGTTAGAACAGATTAATTTTGTGTCTCAAGTTACGAATACTAGTAATTAGTTAAATAAGAACTCGGAAATTTCATGTCTTTGATCGATATTCATGTTCATGTATTATATTATCGTTTCTCAAGAATTTCAAACAAACTATTATAACAAAATTTTTATACTCTACATACATTTTTATACTCTAAACATATGTTTTCGAAACTGACGGCTAAATTGATAAATTCTTAATTATTAATAACAATTTTCTTTTCCAAATACTTGTCTCGTAACGCTATATAAAAAAGGACTTTAAATGCAATTAATTGAACGTGAGATTGATATCTGACGACAAATTGACAATAAAGACAGCATACAGGTAAGTCGCGAAGAAAATCTATTTTTCCTGGAAACGGGGAGCTAAGAACCAAGTCACAATTCCAATTTATTACGTAGCTGATACATCCCAAGAGAGTATGACAAAGTGAAGACCCGTTTTTTTTGAAGTGGACAATCTTGAGGACTGTGTAGTCTTAATTTATATCTATATAAATAGTAGTTCAGTTTACAAAATTTATATTAAATACTATGTGTTATCGATCGCGTGAAACATTTTATGGATTCTACTTTGGAGAAATTTCGATATTTTCACCAACTTTGGCTCTCATTTTATCTTTATACTTTATACATTTTATCTCATTTATACTTTACATGTTAGATTGTTATATTAAAAATAGATCTAGAAATAGTGAATAAATATAAGCATTTTTTAATCTAACTTATAATTTAATAAATATCTCACGACGAATTTGACAAAGTTATAGTCAAATTCTGTGCCATAATTTCCGAAACTAATATGACATGCGTGTGGTTTAACGGCGGCTTACAATTAGGAGATGCTGTAAATGTTTCCTCTAAAGTTTCTTGTGGCAAATTGCAAAAACAAAAAACACATTATGCTATGCATAAGGTATGTAACGATGTTCTAAGCTCAGAATTCATGTTCGAATTTGCGGCGGCCGCGTATTAAATCATACAACTGTTAGAATATTACCCTGCAACACGGCTATAATTGAAGTTTCAAATTTGATAAATAGTTGCATTCACGTTCCAGTTTAATGAATGTCTGCGATGATAATGAATTTGGCAAATTGCCTATGCGTTTGCAACACATTTATAGTTATCACGTACTATCGTACAAAAATTTGATAATACACAGAAGTTTTAGAAATTACTAATATTATGACATTTCTTTCTCTCTTTCTAAAAATTTCATTTATTGTCGATATTCTTCATTTCAAGTGAAAGTACAATTACAAAGACATGTAGAATTTTTGGAAATATTTAATTCCAAGTTCTGCCATACAACTAACTGAAATGATTCAATCAAACGGTACGCGGTAATACTTTGCTCAACGGGTCAGTGCCAATTCATTGATCGGGATGTCATTGGATTTACAAATTTATCTGCTGCAGGATTTCGTTTCATTTGTAATTCCAAGTTGTCCAACGAATACAAATCAGAGTTGATTAAGGATTATGTATTTAAAAAAATTTCATTCACCAACAAAATTACTTTCGATCATTCTATACGATTTCAATTGAAATCGAATTGAAAAGGAAATCCAGACAAATTTCGATTAATTTCGTTTGACTAAAATGTGTTACACGGCTTGATTTATTTACTCTTTTCAACCTAGACTAAATGAATTACCATTTTATAATAGATATTTCTTAATTTTTTGTTAATTACAAGGAGATAGACAGATAAATATAACTTTTTAACCTTTCACTTGTTCGATTGAAAAATACGATGCATCTATTTTATTAACATACATACATATTTATTGATATACAGGGTGTGCTATTTGAATCGATCCCTACGAATATCTCCGAAACTATGGTATAGGTGATATCGTAAAGTATTTCCAAGAGAACATAATTTGTCAATGATATTTTTGTAGATAGAAACGTAGAGGACATACTATACAGGTCAACTTTATTGTTTTGATGGAACTATATATTTTTGAATATTCTATACTAATACTTATTTAATAATGCCAATAAAAAGTTATACTAGTAAGTAAGATAATCAGAGTAATATAACTTTTTAATAGAAATTTAGATGATCTTTATGAGAGAACGAAATGTAAATGATATTTATACGAAATTTGGCTTAAACTATGGGACAACGAGTATATGGTTATTACGATTAACCAGTGAAAATATAGAAAAACCCTGCATTAAAATATTTATTAAATCAGAAAGCTAAACTGTTTTACACGCTCGGTATACCTAACCACTATCGATTCCACTATGTTTAATCTAACAACACGTAACTTTGCGAGCATCCTATTTGGCTATTCAGGAACATTGACAAAAAAACACGGATCGATCGGATGCAATTTTCAGAGCGTAACCGAACCAGTTACTGCGTGGAATAGTCGAGGAAAACGAGAGGACGGAGTGGAAGAGTGTCCTTGGAAGAATTTGCAGTTTCTCGTTTGCGTAACATCGCGCTAAATGCATCGCAGCAGACGATCCTTACTTTCGCGATAATGTCTTACGTATTTAATTAGACTTACTCAAGGATGCCTTCGCTTATTACAGTTATTTTTCTCTGCATAATTTTGTAGTGCGTATTAGAGTTGTATAACCATGTTATTATCTTCATTTTTACACGATCTCTTACATAGATAATTTAAATTTACATCGTTGATCTCTCATCGTTATTTACGATGTAAGAGAGTATTCGTTAGGCAATTAAAACAATGATATTTTCTAATATGATGAACCATTCGGAGGCCAAACTGTTCGTGTCTATATTTTGTAAATTTCTTGGTTTCTTCGTTTGAACATGCGACGTATCGACAAACAAACGGCGTTCCACATCCATAAATTCACTTCCTATTAAAAAATGGCGTAATTATGCATAGCTTCTATTCCAATCATAGCAGTAACCATTGATATACGTTGCGAGCCATTGTGATCAAGTTTAGTTGGTTTTCTACGATTGAAGCTGGACAATTAGTTCTTTTTAAATAATCGAGTTGTATTGTTATTGGTATTTTTTGTGTCTGTTGTTTAATGTTAAACATGGCTGATAGTTGTCATTATGACGGAATCTAATGGTTTAATATTTAATATCTCGCAATATGTGTTCAGAAGTTTTAGTTCGAGAAAACTAAGATGAATCATACCCACTTGCTTACTACGAAACCATTCGAACACTTTATCGCTAACAGAAAGAAAATAGTTACAGGAATGCCGGTTAACTGGCTTTAGATGCAATGGATTAAACTAGAAAGATTAGAACTGTACTATATAAAATTCAACAAAGACACAGAATTCAATGCAAGACATAAAAAAATTTCAAACAGGAAGACCATCAATTTTACTATAACTATAATTTAGTTGTTATTATTATATCCCTGTAATAGGTCAATAACGGAAGAAGATATATTCCACCCGTCAAACATTATTAGTATACACATTATAAAGACAAATCGAGGCGATTATTTATGAAGACATCAATAGCGCTAACAATTAATACATATAAAAATAACTAGAATCATTTGTTGAAAATTTCTTAACAAATAAAATTATAATACATTTTTCCGTGTTTAGTTACCTTACCTACAGTATCATTTCTTTTTCAGTTGCGAGATTGATTAACTCCACAAGTTGGTAGAAAATTCAGAAAGACGTAAACAGTTTTTTTACAATAAAAGCTACATCTTAAATATATCGCGGTGTAAAATCCGTTTGTTCGCAAATTGCTAGGAAAATTTTAGAAACTGAGGTTGTAAGATCATCTCTTTTCTCTACTTTTTATTTTACGGAGTTAATCAGGAGTTAAGAGGCTTCTGACTGACTCAGTAATCGCAATGATTGTCTTTATATAGTACAATTTAATTATTTATTTACGATACAATGATAATATAATATTTAGAGGGAAATTATGTGATGGAATTAGTGATTTAACTAGTAACTATAAATATTAACGGATTTTTCAATATGAAATAGGTGATAGTTTTTAGATTATGAAAAAGTTGCGCTACTGTTAACTGAAGTAAAACAAACACTGTCGCAATTGCATTCGACAGTAGGAAACGCGAACGCAATCTCTCATATCTTGTAAATTTCTATTCATTGAAGACAGGCAAATTACGAACAATTCTATCTGTGTTCCTTCTTTGTTATTTCAAATATCTATTTATATATTTTCAGAACTTGGTCATTTATTATGCTAGGGATGATATTAAAGTCTTTGAAGCGTTGAGTTGAGGCATAATTCAAAAAAAGTCGGAAAACACCGCTGCAAAATCAAAAAATCCATGCAAGCTAACCTGGGAAACGGTCGAGATCCTTTGAAAAAATTTGTCGACGGGTCTCCTATGTAATCCGTCCCAAACAGAAATAACGTTCAAAACTAGCGGATATGACGCGTGTTTGTACATACGGAGCTGCTGCAAAACGTCGACATAAAGAGAATCAATACGCCAATTTTCTAGTTTTTTCCACCTCGCTTAAACGTTCGCTTTGCCACGCGTAAATCCACTTTCATATGCTTGTAAATGGACTCGCGCAATAATCGATAATAATTTACCGAAAGAAAAATCATCGAGGAAAAAAGAACAAAGAAGAAAACAACTGAGCGAAATCAGTCACTTTCCAATTTGACGTGAACGATTTTATCGTTGTTTGAAGTACGAACTTCTTTCGGTAAATAAAAATAAAGAAAAAGCTTTCTTTTATCTTCGTAATTAAAAAATGGCACACTGACTTCTATATTAAAGGAGAAAATACATTTCCTCTTTAAAGAAAGAGAAGTATGTAAATACTGGGTATCAAAGGCCTCATATATTTTACATTGGAGGCGAAAAATTATTCAGAATTTGCTATACAACCCGAAGAAATGCGTTGGGTTGGCAATTAAGTTATTGTGGATTTTGTCATTAGATAGTATTGACAAAATCCGCATCACTTAGTTGCGAACCCAATATAATACCAAACAGGAAAATATACAGATTAATCGAAAGCAAGTATATTTCAATTATTATATTTAAAAATATTCAAACAATAAATCTCTTTCTTTTTATTTTCTATATTAATAGATTGCGTTACATAAAAAAAATATATATATATATAGATGTACAAATTGTAAAAGTATTAAATTTTTTAGATGTGCTATCTTTTTGTCGCGTGGTGTAACAATATCACTACATAGGGAATTCTAATTAATCTCGCGTGCAACTTCATCACATATCTCAGTCAATTCTCTGTATCCTATCTCCCCCCTTGTCTCGTGGATCCAAGAGGAAAATTTCAAACGCCTCTTTCTTCGCCGTACCTCGATTTCTATCCTACAGCGAGCAGAGCGTGTTATTATCAGCGAAGTCGTCGCTCGATTAATGATTCACGCGACGAAATACATCCGCGTATTTAACAACGTCTGCTGCAACTCTTTCGTGGTCGCGGATATCCAGACGAAACTAAAACGCGAGTCGAGTCACAGCCAGAAACTCTTTCGGTGTTTCCGCTTTCCCGTTCTCTCCCTTTGCTGTCTTTTCTCTGCCATTTTTTTTAACCTGTTTCTCTGTCTCGCCGTAAAAGAACCTTTTCGTTGCCGTATTTTTTTTCAGTCGTGTGATTTCTCTACTATCGCGTTTCCTGTATGTGTTTACAATATACAGGGTGTTCTGTAAATTATGGCACAAGCAGAGAAACGGTAGTTTTACGTGTAAATACATAAAATGTATGTTTGAGAAAACTGACTGAATACATATGTGTTAACTCTTAATTATAAATGTGGATATTTCTACCATCATCAGAATTGAAGAGTGTTTTTCATCAATTTCTTGGTAATTTGATAAATTACTGTTATTATACTGCTTGGTATCCGGGAAGAATCTGATTTTCACAGATATAAGGAGGAATTTTTAATTTTTAACGGTTGAGGATGTTAACGATAATGGTAGACGATTTAATAGTTAATATACCTCTAAGAAAATAGTTGGATTATTGTTAAAAATACTTTGAAGGTTCGACCATCGGTAGTGAATATTTGTATGAAAAATTTCATACTGTCTACTTATCTTTCCACGTCGAATCTTGTCATAGGACACTCTGTACATGTCTACAAAGACAAAATGTTTAGTTCGTTACCGCTCAAAGCTGATTTTTGATGTCACTTGCGGACGTGCACGTGATATAAAGCAGAAAGAGGATCATTTTGTTTCTTCCTGCAGCACGTGGAATTAATATCGTATAACTGACTTGATGGTGGATGTCAAACGAGTCCACAGAAATAGTATAGCAATTATTCGAGAGCGATGAGACCTAACTTAAACAGGGGACATGTGCGGCGAGTTTTTTGGGGGGAAATTTGAGCAAAGCTCGGTTGATTTCGAGATTAAAACGTAATTTAGTTAAGGAAGACTATGGATGTTCATGCATTTATGAAATATTTAAAGGTGCAAAAGTGCACAAAATACACGTAATGTTACAAAATATCTATAAAAAAAGGAATTTTTATGCATATTCAGAACCGAGTAATATTCAGAGATACAATGTATATACATATGTAAAATATAATTATAATAGTAAATGAAACAAATCTCTGTTTGACTCTTAAATCACAATAATATCACTAGTAGTTGTATGATTAATCTTTCTCTATTTTACTATATTTTACCACGATTTTTCACAAAAAGATTAAATGACATAGTAAATGTTTCCTAAGAATACAGATATTTGTTTTCAAGGAAATTTATCATAAATATATAAAATATTGAAACACATCATAATATATACTACACAATTTTGGTATATTATATATTAATTTATTGTATAATATATAAAGATACTTTCGTATTACACACACTCAATGGCAGTGAATTAGTCGAGACAGACTAACCAATTGCAATCGTCATCCAACATACAGTGTGCACTGTGCACTCAATTGTACGAAGCGCAACCGTACTCTTCGTTACTGCATTCTACCGTATATTTACAATTTGAGATATTCCTTCGTCCAATGTTTAACTCGGCAGCGATTGTAATTCATAATTCAACGCAGCGCGCGGATAAAATTCATGACAAAGCAAAGCAAGGGAAAGGAGAAAACGAAAAAAAAAAAAAAAAAATGGAGATCCGTCTCAAAAACGAAAACAACGAGGGAGGAAAAAATGCACGAGTAAAATTGCAGAGAATTTTCCAAGCTGACTACAAATAGCATTTCACCGAAACACACCACCGCAGCACGCGGATAAAACAAATTCCCTCAAACATTTTGCATTCAGTCTTTAAACCGCTATGTCATCCAACTCCGCTCGGTCAACATCAACGTCACCAACAGGAAAAAAAATGTATACCTACGTATCTCTACGGAAATTTAGATAAAAAAGGGAAACTTAAAAACAAAGGAACGAAAAAGTCAATCGACGAGAAAAAGCAACGAAGTGGATCACCTACCTTAAACATTAACCGAAGATCCCAAGTTTCCGAAGTTCCAAAACCCCAATTATTTCAAGATTTCAACTATCGAAAATTGTAAATTAGCTTAAGTAGCAGGAACAACACATTTCATGGGATTAGGGAAACGGTGCGATGTGCAATATGCGATATTTATGAACTTGAAATCAAAGAGCATACATTCTAGAAATGTTCGCACTGTAGTGCATAGTTTTCATATTGCAAAGGAATACCCGAAAATGCTGCTAGTAACCAAAGTAAGATGAAAGAAGAAGAGCAACTGAAAGCAACATATTATACAAAAAATCTCTGTACCGAGATAAGATCGCAATAGACGACAACCACTAGCCGATTACTAGTATTAATGTTACTATAGTTAATACCAGCAGTCGGAATTTTAGAATTCGAAAACACCGTAATTAAAAAAGTCCAAAACCCCAAGAAATTGCGAACCTAATTAATACTTGGCAAATATATTCAATGAACTGTTATATGTACATTTGAGTAAGTAGTATACGAATTCTGTGAAATGAATCTTGGATATTGTATAAGCACACATCGAAACTGATCCTACCACTACTTCTATTCCAGATATCCGAGGCAAAAGGGAAACGCAGGAACGAAGAAGAACCGTGTCACGGAAATGTATTAGTGAAACGTACGTGCACGGAGATCGGCGTACAATTATGCAAAGCGAGGCTCATTTTAAATGTAGAAACGCGAAGTACCATTTATGGTCGGCACCACTACTGTCATACCAGTACCTACGTACCAATACTACTTCGGAGTTTCTACAGAGCGTTTCACACATATACCAATTTCTTTTGTTCCTGTTATCTTTGTCAAGTAAGAAACCTTCGTACATCGTCGCGCTATATTCGTAGGATTAATAGGATAAATATTTTTATGAATACTTTTATCATTTCTGCAAGGTTTACTAAGAAAAGATACGAGAGAAAGGGGTTAGGTTGGGGTTAGCTTTCTACAGAGCGTTTCACACATATACCAATTCCTTTTGTTCCTGTTATCTTTTGTCAAGTAAGAAACCTTTGTACATCGTCGCGCTATATTCGTAGGATTAATAGGATAAATATTTTTACGAATACTTTTATCATTTCTGCAAGGTTTACTAAGAAAAGATACGTGAGAAAGGGGATAGGTTGGGATTAGGTTGAGGTTAGGTAAGAAAGAAAAAGAAATTACAGTAAAATTCTATATACGTTTATTTCTAATGTGACGTAGTAATTTTCAAGTAGGATTTCATAAGTGGGATGCTTATGCATTTGTGACAAATTCTAATTTGGTGAAATGCACAGAATATCAGTTGAAGCTTAATTTACATAACTCTACTTCACCCTACATTTTTGAAACGCACTGTATACGGGGTGCTAGACCTTATACAAGTAGTATACGCCAGAAGCAATGCGCGCTGTGCTTTTTCGTGGAAATTCGTCGTCGCCACCGTGATCGTAAAATTATTCACTGATCTTAACTTGTTTCGGTCTCTAGTCAGCGACCCAAGCGTTTACAAGCCTAAGCCTCGTTCAAAGAAGCTTGTTAAGTTAAGGGTGAGGACGTAATTACCGAATTTAGGTTCTCTTTGCTACCATTGTCTTCGATATCGGGGAATTTGGTCCGAGATTTTTTAATAGCAAAGAGAAGGGTAGTTTTTGAGAATAGAAAAAACATTGTGAATATTCAGAACAAAACTACACGAACTTTCATGGACCGAGGCCCATTTTCAAGATAGCTTAGATTAAATTATCCTTTGTAAGGCAGATTAGGATAATTCTTAAACTATTAATCTCTAAATCCTGTATTTATACAATGTTTGAAATTAGTTGTAATAAAGGTAAACGAGGGAATTGCGGAAAACATTGAAGTTGATACCTAAACACTCGAGACTTCTGAATGAAAATTGCTGTTGTAACAGTGAGCAAAGATGTTGGCTCGAAACATACAAAGCTACTTTTCTTATCGTGCCGTATGATTATTCCAGGATGCTACTGTACATTCTTTCGCGGGGCATTATAAAAAGTCGAGAAGGAAAAAAAGAAAGTAACATTGTAAGAAAACGAAAACTGTGAGTGCAAGTTGCTGCTTCTCTTTGTATTACGTGGTTATTTCTATACTATCTCCTATCTTCGTTGATCTTAGCTTTCAGAGAGATTAAGGGAGAGAAAAAGAACAAGCTTCTATATATATAAAACAAAGAAGGTTGCTAATGAAAAATGAAGAATTAAACATGCGAAAGTTACTTACATGAATAGGTTCACTTCACATAATACTAAAGGAAGTTTCAAACCGTAGACTTATATTTCAAGCTCACCTGAAACAAACGAAAAAATGAAAATTACTTTCTGTTTTCCGCGTACATACAAATTATATCTGCAACTGTAATTTTCGAAATTCCAAAATCGCAGGCAAATTACAACATTGTTCTGTGGAAGAATGAAATCAGAAAGCTTCACCAGCAAATCGTAATACCTAATGCACTGTCTCAAGAACTATGCAATCTGTCAATATCGTGATAAAAGGTTACTGTGCTTTCGCATCTTCGATATTAACCGAGTCCTACGTGTTTCACGTGCTAAAAGAAGAACCTCATCTACGTCACACAATGTAACAACTTGCCACGTCGTCGATCACGCGAGTTTCACAACCACATTCCATCCCTCGCGCCAGCGCTATACACGGTGCAAATGGTTGACGCTTTCAAGGGAGCGCGAGGCAACATGAATGACGGAGGGCAAAGCTGATCGACGACCAGAAGAGTTCAGCCTCTCAGTCTCGAACATGGAATTTCATTACTGGCGAAACTTTTGACATAACCGGCAAGTTTTTCAGCAACTTTTATGCACTTTACAAGTCCGTGGACCGCGCCTTTCCACGCGGAAAACGGACATCAGGCCGACGAAAGAAACTTCGTTCTCCCCCGGGGGATGCAGAATTCGATGTGTATAAACTGTGGAGATACCCACGTGAATGTCGAGTTGAATGAGAATTTCGCAGAAATTCGGTAAATAGGTTCATTTTGTTTTCACGCGGATAAAATCCATCTATTAGATCTTATTTGACTAATATAAAATTACAAGAACAAGTATCTTATAACAGGCCTTTTTTTTAAATCTGACAATCATTATTTTATTCACATATTGAAGCTTAATAACTTGCATCTTCACAATTTAGCATTGATATATTATAATTCATATGACGAATTATTAAAGTTAGTATTAATAGTTACGGAATGGTCATGAATCATTGTTCTATTAATCTAAATCATTAATGTTAACAATTATTAAATAGCTATTGAAATTATTGCGAATCACTAACATCACCTGATTAATCCATAAATATTAATATCAACAATTTAAAACGCATATGTAACTATCATCTTTAATCTCAAAGTTGACGAAGCATAACCTTCAAAGGAAATAGGATCTATGAACTTTGGAACGCAGTTTAACTAATCCACACGAAATATACATACATACGGATGTAATAAAAGAAAAAAAAAGAAACATAAAAAGTCAGGTTTTCATTCACACTCTTTATGAAAAAAATGGGTCACGATCGTGAAAGATCTTGCCATTAAAAGAGCTTCGGGTCAAAGCCTTTAATTCAACATACATATTTAGCATACTGATGCACGAAACAAGCCGTAACAAGTGGCGTTCCCACTTTCACGAGGAATAACGAGCAGGAAAATCAGCCACGACAAATGAACGAAATGGGTCGTCGATGTCTATGATATTACGGTGCCATTTGTTCACGATTTCGTTTCAAAAGACCACGTTTCAACGAGACTGGGAAAAAAGAGAGACCAAGTATACTATATATATCGGAGAAGGTGAAAAGCACGAAATCTTGTGCCGAAAGTTTCTCCTATTGCCTGAGCACTAAGGGAGCTCGTTACATCAGCTCTGCTTTTGACGATGATATACAGAGTGGTCTAAAATTCAGAGTAGAGTTTAACAAGTCAATAATTCCTTTGTTAGGGAGCCAATTTTTTAACGTATGTAGACTTACTTCATTAAATATGCAAGACGATACCTTTTAAATGAGCGTGATGAAAATATCTTTATATCTATTATACATTATTGCTTAGAAAATTTAAATAAAATTCATCATTCATAAAAAATCATATTTTCATACAGATTATGAATTTTAAATTACACACATATTCTAATAGAATCGTTAATACTGCTTTATATAGCAGCTTATACCCTTTTTATTGTAAAAAATACAATTCCTCAACGTTTTTATTAGATACCTAATTTTTGTCAATTTTGAAGCTAATGTAACTAAGACCATCTCGAGCAGAGATATATCTCCGTCTGTTCAAGACCATTGAAAAAGTAAAGATTTATGACACTGCTGAATAGGTCTTAAGAGTAGTCTTGACCCGAAAACTCTTGAAGGGCCAACAATGTCATAAACTATTCGCGAAAAGAAGGAAACTTTTATCCTTCGCGCCGTCATCTTAAGCGATCAACAGCTGGGCAGATGCGAGAAATCAGTCGTCAATAACTGTTGTTTTCCATCTTACGAGAACCAAGGACCGTCACACAACACAAGATTAGGACATCAAGATTAGGGTTGTGTCCCCGCCTTAGGACACCCCCAGGTGGTGGTATGACTGCCGGACACGACGGGCAGATTTAACCAGTCAGTAGTAGAGCACGGTTCATCTGTGTCTTACAAAGTTCAACAGTCGTGATCCAATTGCCGAACACGACAGTCAGTTACACACAGTCAGTCGCAGAGCGCAGTTCATCTGTGTCTTACGAAGTTCAAGGGTCGAGGTCTGATCGTTGGACACGACATAACAGTAGGTATTTTGTATCATATCTAGAAGGGGCAGTCTCTTAATAGTCAAGCATCCAATAAATTCATATAGTTCACTTGGTAATCAATTTGTCTTGCCTGCAACTCATTTCCTTTGTCAACCCTCTCATAACCGCGGGTGTTTGAGCGCGTACACCGCCTATTATACATTATGATTTCATAGTATTATATGTTCTGTTATTATTTATAAGGTGCGTTGCTAAAGCTCCCTTTGTATTACATTCGCGGGAATCTTCTTTCATTTCCATCACATTGTTGACACGGTTTTAATTAAATTTTCCGAATCAAAGGAAACCATATTTGCGAGACTAGTAGATATGTAGAAAAATAGAGGAAGTTATTAAATTTGTACATATGAAATTCGAATTAATGTTCTTCATTTGCCTAATGGGGTCTCACCAAATTACATTGTATAAATTTGTAAGCACAGGAAATATTATTAAATTTAACAAATTACTAATTAAATTCTTAATAATTCTTAATAAAATTCCTTTATAAAAATTCTTAATTTTAAAATAAAGAATTCTTTACAAAAACATAAACAATGCAATTCTCTATTAAAATTATCAAATATGCAAAGCAATTAACAAGTGCACTAAAAAACTGATAAAGGTCCCAAGCCATCAGAAATAGTAAAGAATTTTTCAAAAGGACGGAATACGACAAGTTCATAATTCGCTAAAAGAAAAAAGGAAAAAAGAAAAAGGCAAAAAAAAAAAAAAAACAGGGGAAGACAGCGGTAAATGATCATTTTTATTCACAACTATTCATTGTTCGCGTTTAGTGTTGAAATTGAGCGTTCGTGCAATCATCTCCCAACATCCTCGTAATGTATCGCAACGATGCGAGACCTGCTACGAATTTGTGGCTCGTACGTGTTCGTTCGGGTATTCTACTCTCGAGGTGCAGCAGTTTTTGACGGAAGAAGCAGCCGGACTCACAAACTAACCACTTTATCCGGTAAATTCCGCACGGCGAGACTTTTGACCGTGCCCGACGTCGACAATGAAACTCGGACGTAAGTACGGTAACGAAATTCAAAGCACGTTAAACTAAATTAAATTGTTTTGGCAGTCGAGAAAAGTCCCCATGACCGGGGGACGTATGTTCTACAGAATCTCCTGGCGAGTTTGAAAAACGAAGGAGGCGGACTTATGAGCGTTATTTTTATGGTGTACAAGGAACATTATTCTTTTGCACGAATATACACAAGAAATATACATGTATATAGAAGGTGTTAACACCGTGATTAATGGCAAAGAGTTAAGAATTATCAAAAACTGGTTTTTATTATGTTTGAAATAAATTTAGTAACTTGGAATATGAATCTTATTTGAATTTCATTGTTCGTCATATAACGTGATGAACGAAAGAAGCATTTTAATGACAATTATTACGTATTAGAATGAGAAGAAAGCAATTTTGTAGAACAATACGCCTGGTACGTTATTTGATTTTATTTCTGTTTTCTAATCTGTGTCGGAAAATTTTTAATCGCGTTACAAATACGTGATTTTTCTAAATATAATAAAACGCTTTGAAATTGCTAATTAATATATTACAGAATCGAATAATATCGCGAATAGTAGATGAAAGTGTAATAGAATACGCGCGAAAATTAAATATTGTGAAAATAAAATAACTGCTTGCTACTGAAAAAAAATGATCGAGAAAACACATCTCATTCTTACTTTTAAGAAAATTTTCTTTTCTTTATTCCCGGTTAAACTTATTTCTGATACGTGCAATTTTCGAATGTTCTGTTGTTGCAAAGTGACATTTATAATGTAACAACTTAATGACACGTCTGCTGAATTACAGAAATTCAGAATGAAATTATTTCCATGAAATACATATATTAAATTCTAACAGAAATATTTGCCTGTGCTATTAATTTAGATGAAACAAGAATAATTAATGAGTATTACACAATGAATATTATATATGTTCTAAATATATCCTCAACGAAATTTACGATATAACATAATGTTCTATAAGTCTACTATTATATTCAAATTTTATCATTATAATAATTTTATCAAAGATATATCATCGACGATCGGTATCAAAGAAATTGAAATATGGCAAGCTTTGTAAAAGAAAATGTGATATCATAAAGACAAAAGTATTGCACCGAATAAATTATATTAGAACAATAAGTGCTTACATAAACATAATTATGGAACGAAACATTAATACAATTCAGATTCTGCGTTCATTGTTCCCAAGGAAATACGATTTATTGTTCTGTAGTACACTGCAGTAAAACATTCGTAATATCGTTCTTGTTTCCTATAGCACATGAAAATTCGCGATTTTCAATCGAAAATAAAGCCAAGCTGACAATGAGATCATAAATTAGAATCGAGTGTAAAACCAAAAAAATGCAACTTTATATAAATCTACAATTATAAAAACTTGTTTCGTATAAAAATTTGTTTCAGTTTCTGTTGCAACAGAATATTCCACGTGTTGTTTACTTTTGACGCTTTATGCATTGCTTCATTTATCCTTGTACAATAAAATTGTTATAAATGCACCAACATTCATGGATTAATAATCTAATAATAGAAGTAAATAATAAAAAGAAATAATAGAAATAAAAATCTAATAATCTAATAATAAAATGAACTTAATAATAATAGTATAGTATATTACATATTTGGTAGCAAAAAGAAATATTAAAATTCCATTTGAAATACTAGATTTTCAAAAGGAAAATCAATTCCATATTCTAAATAGACGAAACATAGAACAATAATTTTATAGAAAATCTGTTTTCAACAAATTACTAATTACATTTTAGTGCAGTGGAACAGTAACCGGGAACAAACGACTGGAACAAATGTGTACAAACACTATAGAAAGGATCTGTGTTCCTTGACCAACCCTTTGAAATATCAATTTTACCGACAACTCCATTCACAGAGAGTTTACCGTGTAAATTAAAGGATGCTCCTTGATTACACTGTTGCTCGTTACCCACTAGTGAAATAAGAAATAGCCAAATGTTCCTGTTTCACAGAAGCCAATTGATAATAATTTATCGAGTTCGCCTAATTAAGCGCAGCTTTGTTTGCAACTTGTTACCGTTAATGGCGGACGAGAAGTCATTAAACGAGGAAAAGCGCGCGGAACTTTGATTTATTTTGCTACGTGTTCGAATAACGAGCTATTTGTTAGCAAACTGTCACCCAGACTACGAATAATTTTCATTTTCACGTTGACCACAGGAAAGTTTGCCAAAAACAGCCGTGAACAGTTTATGTAGTAGATCGTTCGTTGATGATAGATAGACCGAACTCACTGCCTAATTATGGCGACAATTGTTGATCACTTTGATGATTTTGGTTTAATTTGATTTTGTAGGATAGCGCAGCGCAGTTAGTTTCGCGTGTTTTTGAATCTATACTGAGTAATTTTCAAATTGTAGTAGATATAATTGAGAAGAACGTGATTCGTATAGGGTAGAATTTTTTGTGAGGGAAGTGAACGTGAAAAATAGTGTTCCGTTCAAAGGAATTCTATTTAAAAAGAATGTTCGTTTTAAACGAAATAAATTCATAAATCTAATGTCTATCTTTAAGAAATTAAATAAAAATTTATCTTCTCCTTACAAACGTAATGTTGATTATAATGAATTTATAATGTGGTAGTACAAACTGTCTGTTAGCACTCCCGGAATATTTCCTTAACCGAAGAAATGCCATAAAATGCCAGAGAAATTATATAGTTATATTATGTCAATAAATTTGCCGCCTCACGCTAGTAAATAAGCTTCTTTTAGTCAAATACTTTCGTGTTTGAATTTGCCATCTTTTTCAACTACTCTTTAGTTACATGAACGGTGAAAAATTTCAAATTCTACGAAAAGATCCGTCTCGGTTTACTTAATTACTTATTAATTGAAAGTATTTTGCGAATATCATTAATATTTACGTTGATTGTATTCTTCAAGATGTTGTATACAAATAATTATAATTAAAATAGTATAATGAAAACAAATAAACATACGTACATGATCATAATTCTGTCGCGACAGAAATAAACGTTAATTATATTACGAACATCCATAATTTAGTAAAACAAGAGAACTGGAATGTTGACGAAAGGTCAGGACCGAAAAATACAGAATCACATCATCTAATCATCGTGAAAGTTCGAAATGTAAAAAGCAAAAGGTCTTACGATTAACAATTCTAATACAAATAGACAGTAGTCGGAAATTCCACGCAGAAATAAATAATATATGACATTTACTAGATATCAACTTTACCACTAAACTTTCTGCCACAACATTCAACATTGCCACAAAATAACTTTCAGTCAATTTCTGCAAGCCATGGAGATTTAAACGGAAATAATGTAACAAGGTCCAGTCGTCCATTTCGCAACACGCGTTCCAGGCAAAGAGGGCGAGTTCAACCGTTACAGAATCGTGAAAATAAACCGAGAAATTCGTGTTTCGATCCAACAAACAGGCTGTACACGCGCTCACAGCGTTCAACGTTCTGCCTTTGCTATGGAGAGGAAAGGAACGAACTGATTGCTTTAGATTAAAGCAGAAATTTACTTCTCCCTTACATTTGCATACGAGCCACGCTACCGCTGTTATTAGATGCCACTCTCGCCACCGTTTTCAAATTTACCAATACCAAGGGCTGAGTGTGCTGTTTATTGGCAAGGATTTACCAAAAGCAATTTCTTTATGCGATAGCATTTAAAATTTCGCAGGAAACGGGATTTCCTCTTTCGCCGGCGATCGAAGTGGTTTCAAGAGGATTGCGGTCCAAAAAGATGGAAACGAAACGTTTAATGGGCAACTATATGTGCGGCGAAATTGAGCGTAGCTTTCATATCAAATTTTCGATGAAAGCAGCATACACATCCTTTACAGATACGGAATCGATCGTGAAATTCTACAGTGGAAGATAAAAGAAAGTTTAAAGAATAAGCAGTAGAAAGACACTACGATAAAAAAACAGAACAGTTATAATTGATAAAAACGTAATAAACGTAATAAACTGTTACTTTTTAAAATACGTATCTAATTTGAATTAATAAAATATTTGTTGTCAGAAATATTGCTTCCGAATTTAGGCGATGTGATTATATATGTACAGACTTTTCTGACTATTTGTATACGTAATATTCATGTATAATATTCATAGTCAGTGTTTTTGTTTAACTGCGAGTGTTCGAAGATACGATATAGAACAGACAATCGAATTTATGGCAACAAGTGCAATAGGGAAGGAGGACTCCTGAGGGCGTCTCCAGCTTACGTAGCATGTCATCAATTATCGGAAATAAAAATGGGAGTACTGGCAAGAAGTTGATCAACTTGAGCGAGGGTTCATTCTATCTGTAACTTGTCAAGGAAATAAGAAATGTGTCTGCAGATAATATACGAGCAACCTAACTCTTTGCATGTAGAGAATTTTTTAATACAATCAATCGGTAGATACCTGATTCTAAGATAAGATTTTGTAAAAAGACCAAAAGTTGTTTCTCGATTTTAAATCTATTCACACGCGTATACATATAACTTGTATCTTGCGAAATTCCACCAATAATTGGGCCAAGTTATGCTGAAAGCTACCAACCTTCAATCATCTGAAATTGAGTAAATCTAATTTGAAGATTTTCATGAAAAAAGAAGTGGCCTCGTTTTTATTGGCTATATCCTATTTCTTGTTGTTGTTTCATGATATTTCTTCATTGCTTATTTAATAGCAAGTAGTATAACTAATATGCGTTTTGGAAATTTTCTACGAAATAATTATATAAGTTTTAAATGGAATTACGGCGTGATAGTTTTAATAATTGCATGATGTAAGGTTGTTCTATTTTTAGCAAAACAAAGATCACACAATTATAGGATCCGTACTGTGTTTAATTAATTCCTCGTCATTTTAAGGGTTGCTGGATCCCTGTGCAACTTATTGTGCAAGAGTTCTCACACAAGACGTAAAAGAAACAAATGTATCTGCACAAACAAACCAATCCATCCAAACAGTGCACTAACCTTTCCACTCGTAACAGACCAATCACGAACAGAAACGAAGCTTTCTTGCGCAATTTCTTGTTCTGCAAGAGTTTGCGCGCATTTCTGGACCCCGGGATGACTTTCTGTGAAACGAGAAACTGGGCGTGGAAAGTAGCGAGAAAATACAACGAACATACACGAGCAATAAGACCGACTCGTTCACGGTAAGTTATAACGGCTGCATCGTATTTCATGGATACAAATTGCTAGAAGCGTACGCAGCACGGCGCGTGGACAGGTAAGCGATGAGAGGACGCGAAACGCAGATTGGAATCCCGTTGAAAAAGGGGCAAGAGAAGCGCGAGTGTCGATCCACAACGAATTACGCTATTGTTTATGTGACCCGATCTGCGATTGTAACCTTGCGAAAGTGCAGCTCGAGACTCGTGTATCTGCGACTGTTTTTTCTCTCAAATGTCGGACTGAGAAAACGAGGATGGTTTATAGTTTTATAGGATAAGTTACAAACTGATGTTCGATATATAGCATGAAATATATAATTGTTACAAACGTGTGACAGCCCATCTAGATATACAGAACGAAAATCGCGAAATAGACAAAGGTCAGACATTCTTTCTTTAAGAGATTGAAATATTATATCTTGGAGAAATGAAAAATATCAGATAATAGTAAGATACTACATGCTTTATATTTTCGTGCTACGACAAAGATACAAAATAATGATTTATTTGTGGTTATTTTATAATTTATTTATTTGCTTTTATTAAACCATCTTTTGGAAAACTTCAATTGATATTCTCCATTAAATTAGAAAATTTGTACGTTTCTACAGTGTAGGTACAATTTTTAATTCTTCAGTCAATGCAAGTTTGTTGGATTCACTGCGTTTCAAATTTGCAGCAACAACTCTCATGGCGTTCAAATGCGAGTTGATGCACGCGAAAGGAATTTGGTAACAACAGAGTTTGCACAACATTCCCGAATGGATGCAGGCTCGAAATTCATTTTATACAAGCGAATTACGCGACGATAATGTTCTTTGAAGGATTTCATTCAAAAAACAACATGGCACGAACAAATACTACACAGCAGTGCTACATACTGCTCATTGCGCGAAATCTGTAAAAAGTACAATATAAAGTTTCATCGCGAACACAAAAATTCTTTATAAATCAACGCAGTAAGAGATAGAATGTTCCTACAAATCAATGTACCTTAACAATTTATCAACAGAATTTTATTCGATCGTCTTCTGTCAGCTGCACGCAGAGATTGAAATTTTTCGTCGTAGTCGAACCAGAGAAGAGAGAAAAAAGATAAGAAACAAAAAGGAGAAAAGAAAAAAAAAGTTAAAGAAAGACACAGTGGCCATCGATATATCGAACTCGCTGCGTCCTTTTGCTTCGTGGACGATTTTACGTAAAGTAACGTCTTTTCTCGGGTTCCACGTAACCAATTCAAGAAAGCCCGAGTTCTCGTCTTCCTTCGGACATGGAGTAGCTCGAGGGCAACAGTTTCTTTTGTCGCGTAAACGGACTGGAAAACCGTGCGACGATTTTACTTTTACTCTCCTTGCTCTACCCATCGTCGGAGCTTTCGTGCCCGGAAGAATGACTACACACTGTCTCGGATTCCTTTCGAGAGCCTCTCGTCAGATTAACCTGCTTCAGTCGAGATCAGAAGGTATATTTCTTTTCGAGGCATGTCGTGTGAAACTGTACAACGAACGAGTGACCCTATATATGGTAAAGTACATAACTGAGACTTTTACAACAACACTTTGAATAAAGGATCACTTTGGTGAGTTACATTCAAGACAGTTCTCCCTCGTTTCGAATATTTCATCATCGAGGAAAGTTTGGTTTAGACAAGTTTCTTATTAAAAAGTAGAATCTGATTCTAGGTTTTTCACATGGGCACTTACTTAACATGTATAAGAGGTCGTAAGTACCGGGCTAGTGAAAATGACGGCAAAGAAGTGACAAGGAAGTTTCGAACGACAAGTTTACGTTTCTAGAATAACTTAGAGACGTTACACTTCCTCGCCAACGAATTTC
Organism: Bombus vosnesenskii; assembly: GCF_011952255.1. Taxonomy (NCBI): domain Eukaryota; kingdom Metazoa; phylum Arthropoda; class Insecta; order Hymenoptera; family Apidae; genus Bombus; species Bombus vosnesenskii. The sequence goes on along the minus strand of NW_022882945.1, from coordinate 3,878,134 downwards.
CCACAAGCGTCGTTGCACTGTAGTCTTCCGAGAGACGCGTAAGTAGGAGAATGATGTACATTGACGGGTGGAAGTTGCCGGGAAAATCGCGAAGAAGGGAAAGAGCACGGAAAAGCGAAAAGTGGAAGTGTTTCCGTTATATTGTCTTCCTGTCAATGCACACTGAACTTTCTTCTCTCAAGCGCAATCCACTGACTTTTCCTCCACGAAATTTAAAGGGCGAACTACCCTGAGATGTCTAGAAATACGTAAAGTTTGGTAACGTTTACGAGCTCCTAAACAACAGAAGTCAATCGATATTTGGAAAAATCCGCTTCTTCCGTTTATCTCTTTTAATTCGGTGCATTCTCACGCAACTATGATCTTATATATATTGTTATCATTAGAAAATATATGAAGGATGAGAATTTTATCGTAATTTCAAATGTTATTACACAGATCTAAGTAAACTGAAAACAATCATAGCTCGTGGCAGTGTCGAAATGAATATTCGCGCTGTTTTCGAATTCGTAGCTTTAATTTTTTTTTAAATTTCTTGGTTCTTGGAAATGTTTTAAACGTTGATGGTAATGTTATAGAACAAATACAGAACTACGGATGGAAGGATGCCACGTCGTCCTGAAATTACGAAATTTAGTAATCTTCGTACTTGTCACCGTGATATTCACGATCTGAATGCAGGTCGAAAAATTTCAACAACTTTAAATTACGTTTCTGTCACGAAGTTCTGGTTCGCTGGATTCGTCGTGTTTGGACGAAGCTGTGGAGGTATAAATAATTATTAGAAATAATTGTGTTAAACATTATTAAAACAGAAAATATCATAAGTATCGGGACACTTGGGGAAAAATCAAGTAAATTATTAGAAGATTAATAAAATATTTGCGAATTATCATTTTGTTCAGAATCTGCAATTATAAAACCTGATACGGCCAACATTGTAACGAAATTCCTGCGTGTAATAAAATTCGATACTTCTTTAATTTATATAAGCTGTCTATATAAATATTATAACATTATAAATTAGATATTAACACTAGAATTATCACACCAGTCAAATTGACAATTTTTATTTTAAAATTCCTACTTCATGTCATATTTTTTGTCGCAATGATGTAATGACCTTTGCAACAATAACTAAAAGAATAATATAATGAATTTTATTTTCTTTTTTATGTATTCAAACTCAAAATAATTTTGTATCACGGCTACTTATACCAATACCAGTCAAAATAATTGGTACTTGTCGAAGTGTAAAAGGGTCCTGAAATCTGTTTATCGAACCCCAATTAACCAGTTTCTTGGTTTTCTACAACTTCCCACAAGTTTTTAAAATTTTTACTACGTATCATCCAATATGATGATATCAGTTATCAGGAAAATTCCGGATCGATCGCTAGATCGCTAGATGCTAGCACTAGAAATACCACATCAGTCAAAATGACTGGTTCTACAATTTTATAAATGTGTCAACCCTCTTTTAGGGATCATGGTTCCAGAAGGATTAATAATATCAAAAATGTACTACATAACATGGAATTCCTTCTCTAAGAAAGTAATAAATCAATAAATGTAAAAATATTCTATTATTACGTATTTTTTAAAGACCAGTTATTTTGACTGGTATTGATAGAAATAGCTTTGTGTTAACTATCGGTAGTTCTAGTGTTAAAGATTAATAATACTTCTCGAAATAACAAATTAAATACCACTATTAATATTCGCAAATGTATTTATTTCCAAGTATTTAGATTTATTCATATAAAAATTGATGTAAAACATCAACAATCTTTCCACATAATAAACGACTTGTTTTATTACCTTCCCTGATAATTAGAAAATATTGCATCTTTAGAACTCACCTAGCAATATAAAGCAACTTGCATTTCCTTCAGAAATTACTTTCGAACCATTTCTCAACTCTTGGCCATACTTTCATTAACTTTCGTTAACGCGTGGAGAACCTCGCTTTGCATAACAACATTTAACGATGAGAAGGAGAGAGAGAGAGTAAGAGAGAGAGAGAGAGGCAGAAGGAGGAAGAGGGAGTAGAGCTTAATAACGGCACGCTTCCCAGTGAGACCAATGACTCAGAAAGTAGCATAATTCATACATCGTTGTCTAACGCTAATTAATCGAGCGACGACGCTACGTGGCTTAACATCGGCGACGTAATAATACACGAATTTATACGGGAGCATCGCGATAACTTTCTAAATAATACTGTTTTCTCTCTTAGTTAATCGGAACTTCCATTTATCCTGCTAACCTTCTGCAACTTGATTCACTCAATGGAATTTTCGCTTTTGTATTTTCCAACGACTTTGCGAACAACGAAGAAACTTCGATTGGCGATCAATTCTTTAATAAGGATAAAAATTTTCATATTTCAATCTTGTTTTCGTTTCAGCAGACAGGAAATTTTTAATGTTTTAGAAAAATGTTAAAGATATAATTGAAATGCTTGGCAAACAACGACGCCAATAACATTAATAATCTAATAACGACGTTAATAACGTAGGTATTAACTTCGAGACAACGCAATATAACGTAATACTTGAATTTTGCAATTTTTATATAATAACTGAGAGTTTTGAGCTCTAAAGAGTTAATAGCTAATTTCGTTCGATGGAAGGTACTCGATTTTTTATAGAAAATCCAATATCCAGCGAGTGCTCTTTTTAGAATTGCGATTGGTCTCATTGGTTTTATTCTTAAGCACGTTCTAAATAGGACTAAAAAAGGCCAACTTTTCCGGTGACTAATGGAACTCGGAAAATTAAGCGTTTTTGCTGGACGTAGCAGCTCCGAGTAAAAGGTTTATGTTTGTATACCTTTGCCCTGACTCTGAATAGTATATAGATACATCATCGTTGTGAATTTTAAGGAGTGACAGAATGAGATGTAAATCAATTAGTAGAAATGTTGAGAGTTACTGGAATATTATATAAACCACACATAAAAAAAAAAAGGTTGAAAATGATACAATAAATCTGGTCTTGCTTAAAACATGATATTGTTATTATTATTACCATTATTATTATTATAGTTATTTATAGGCATATGAACTGCGAAGTCAATGATATGGCCATTGCGACAAACGGGCGATATAATCTCTCTTAACCATCTTTTGGCACCTCACCAAACAGCATCTTGAAAAACTTTATCCAAACCGTGACAATCGTATCAGCGAGCAGACACAGCAGGCTCGTGACAAACGCAATAACGACAGACGTCGGTTGTCAGAGCGTGTTGTCTAAGTTTCCGTGTGATGGCACATGGTCGGTGAATTTTCCCTGTGGCCAGTTCGATGAAGAGCCCGTGGACGATTAATACGTGTCGCAGTGGGTGCTCACGCGGTCGCTGCGTTTAAATTCCAGCCGGATTTCATAATTTTCCTCCGTCAGCGTTACGTGTACGTACGCTGACCGACGCCCAGCAATTTGTCGGACGTGGAACACGAGATCTATGGAAATGCGATGAGAAATTGCGATTTTCCCCGATTTATGAAACACGAACACCTGGAGATCCGTGAACATTTTCGGACTACGTGGACGCGCGAATGTTTGCACGAGGATCCGGTGTCATTTGTTCTGACAGACCCTCGGCTGTCACCGTGTATTTCGAGTGAATCTGCATATGAGATCCGGATAACGATATTTTTCCGTCATTTTCAATCTGTGTGAATCGATAATCTTGCTATTGTGCACAGTGTTGTGCAAAAGGCTACAATCATGAATCTTGATCATCTTGATGGATGATATTAGAAGGATAGACTATAAACTGTGCCGCACCGATTTTTGGTTACCTTCCGTTCAAGCCGTGTGGGCCGTATACGTTCCACGTTATTACGATTAATAGTTTTGCTTATGCCTTGCGATTCTTTTAATACTGCAAACAACAAAGTATCAAGAAAAGGGTGTATCGTTTAAGATGTATTAGACATCAAAGCGATAAACGTAATTCTTAAGGAATTTTTTTAACAAACACATGGGTGACATTTACTTTATCGAAATTCCAAATGGTTTGAACGGAAAGTTCAGCGTGGGGCGTAGCAACGAAGCTACAAATTCCAAAACAGCGCAAGTACATTTTTCGATACTGTACGAGTAACTTCAACTTACTTAGACCTTTTCCTAGAAATGTTCAATCATACTTCATGCATTCCTAACAATCATGTTTCCTAATAATATTCAATCACCGACAATATTCAAAATATAAACGCAATGAAGATGTATGTGATACACACACAGGAAAGATCAATAAGATTAATAATCAGCTAAAGAGGACCAACAAAGAAACTTATTCTCTAGAAATATTAATCGATAGACTTGTGCTGTTTTGAAATTCATTTAGTTTGACAATTGGGAAGAACCTGTACAACGGTTAATTCACATCTAACGTATTGTAATCTGTTTCTATTGTAATTTCAGTGAAACTATACGTAAAGCACGCGCGGGCAAAGGGAAGAGGTTTCGTTAAAATTCTTCTGGTATCGATAATACAGAAACGGAAGACATTTGCAATGAACACGTCCTCACAAAGAGCTGTTGTTTCATAACGTTAATGCAACCACAGACACTCAAGTAGAGCATTACGTAAACAGAACACGGAAATTGTCAAACCAGTCTAATGTTGTATCACGTTCGCTGATACACGTGTCCTGAAATCCCGATAACGAACGTTATTTGTTCGCACGCTTAATGACCATTACGATAATTACCGGTTTAAGCGGTACGCTGCACTGAAAACGGCCATCGTTGATGCATCGATGCATACTGCTAAGTGGAGAGTATCGATCCGCCTCCAATACACGATCTTCAATTTAAACGAATAATTCGCGTGGTCGATAAAAACCACTCCTTAAATTCAAACCTTTTAAACTCAATCTTCATAACTCGACGATACATTTTTCCAGCGTGCTGGGGATGATTTCTTTCACGTTGGTATACAGTATATACAAAGCACGAAATATAATAGTCACAGCAAAATATATATGTAGTCGTCCACCTTTGTGTATCCGATTTATTGAAAGAAACCAAAAACGCAATTTCTATTGACATCTACACTAATCCCTCCAGTCGATGAAATGCATATAAAAATCACAGGGAAAGAACATAATAAACAATTGCAAAATTCAGTAATCAGTTGCTTGATGGGTAACTCTTTTTTCGTTTAACATGTATTTAACATTTTTCTACCTTATCGAACGTTTGAAAAATTTAATCGATTTATTATCTATTTTTACAAAACATAGAGATATATCTCTGAACCTATCAGGTTGTTCCAGTTTCAGATATTATATACCTGCCTTAGCCACCGAGTGACATTACAATAAAAAAAATGAGATTATCGATTATTATCTTATTTTTAGATAAAATTATATTTTTATTATAATAATATTTTTATTTAAAAATCTCTTTACAATCTACCATTTTTAGAAATCGACCAAATTGTTTAGTTATTTATAAGCAGCAGGGTATCGTTTTTGCGTGAAGTATAGAGGTAAAGTATGACGTGGCCCAAAGAACACGAAGAACTCGTCGTGCTTTCTGTCGTCTGTCTGTGAGTTTACTTAATCGAGTTATGGACGCTCTGCTATACGACCCGTAATCTCGTTATGCGACCGAATGATTTCACTCGTAAAAACGCCAACCCGTGTACGCAGTCTGACGCGTTTTTATTATTAATCTAGCGGAGCTATCACGATCCCATAACTCATTGCGCGAATTATCGCGTCTCTTCTCCTATCCTACCTCTTCATCCTCTATTTCTTCCGCAACTCGTATTTTGTCGTTGTTTTGCTCTTAGATGAAATAAACGAAAATTTGTTCGAGAGAGAAATTTTCCATGCAAAAATATCTATCTGTCAGATGGACTATTTTCTCTAAATTTAATTGAGATCTTTTGCTTACGACTTTGTCTCGAAATCGTAAATAAGCTGTGAAATGAGAAATAATTAATAATTAATTAACGGAGAAACTAGAAATACAAATAGGTATGTATAAACACTCATTTAGTATTAATTTAAAGCTGGTAGAAAATAAATCGTTATTCGATCGTGAGTAAAATGTAATACTAGTACAATGCAAATCTCGATTTAAACGCACAATACGGTAAAGCATCTGATAGTCAAGTTATACACGTATTATCAGCAATTAAAACGCAGTGACGTAACCAACTGAAATGTTCTTAATGAAATTCCAGAAACATTTGTCGACACGTGACATTGCACGATTCACGTGTTGTAGGAAGTAATTCGCGCGAATTGAATCGCGCCATTCTGATCAGCTTAACGGGTAGCGGAACATTTTGTTGCCAATCGCACATACACGCGATCCAACCCTATATAACGAGTTGCCAGTTCTGCATCGGCATTTTGTTTCCGCGTATCGTAACTAGCAATTATGATCTTTAGCATTATAAGCGCAAAATACGAGTTAAATTGAAATTTGCTCGTTAGAGTACAGCGAATATTCAGCGATAATAGATGCGACATTGAACGGAAGCAGGAAGCAAATTACTATGCAATAGTAGATTCATGAATTTGAATTTCGGATGTATTATGGCGTGTAAATGGATATTCAGTTAAAGGCATAAATAGACTAGTAAAAAAAATGAAGATCGTAGGAGAAGACAATGGCAAGTATATTTTCATTGATTTTTTGATTCTGGCCTTATTTTATGACCAAAACATAGTATATTAATTAGCTGGAAAGAAAAATCCATGCAGTTCGATTCGGTACATATTCGAGTACATGTAATTCATTGTTTCCTGTACGTATATTGTTCATCATGTGTAAACGCGGCCTTAAAATACAGTGAACCGTAAAACACCGCATGAAGGGCTAATCATTGTCGCTTATTAGCTGCCCACCATTCGAATTAAACTGAATTATATAACAAGCCGATGTTCCATGGAAACAATGATTGGATTATTAACGTTGAAGCGTGGCATACCTACAACGTACATCGTTTTCACAACCAAAAAACCTGCAGCATTTGCGTGTTCGATTTCCGAATTGTTGAGCAGTCGCAGAACGGCGAATATTTTACTACATTTTTCTAAAGGAACGTTCAGACGATCAGTATTACATTGTCAATATTTGAGATTCTCAACATTGTAATCTCAATATATACGTGTTGTGTATATACCGATCGTCTAAACGCTAACTTATGTAGGATAATGTTGAGAACCCTAAATATTAGTAATAATATCGATTGTCTGAACGTTCCTCGCACTTACTTCTAAAGGATGCGCCGCCACGGAAGTTATTATTCCAAATGGAGTTTGTTATCGAAGATAAACACTTTTTATTTCGATCGTTTTTTCTATTTTCTTCCCACTTTTTTGAAGCGAAATTAGTAACGTAGATTTTGGTAGCTTTAATTGGGATTTTACAAAAATAATCCTCAAAACTCCCTCATGATTTTTAGCGAAAATATGCGTACATGTATGCTGCAAAAGATAGCGAAAGAATTAGCTACCTCCACCTGCCCTACAATTTTTAATAATTTTTTCTGTGGATCAGCGACGATTTGTTACGAATAGATGTATCTTCGATATGTGTCACATTATATAGGCACATATTTATATTATATTAATTATATTTATGTTATTATATGTTTATATATGAAAGACAATTTAATAACAGAATTTATATACAATAATTACAGTAAATCTATTAGCTATTTGCATTTTCATAGACTATTTATAAAAAGAACCATAACATTACTGTAATATATTAAAATATGCATGGATAAATTGTAAAAATTCGAAATTTGAATGTGGACCTAAATTGCCTTCTATTCGATGCACGGCGAGCCGGGATTCAAAAAGAATATAAGACCAACCACCGTCTAAACGCAATCTGAATAATTTCACTAATGGGAACCCCATGCAGGATCTTGCTACATTTAATGTTCCAGATATGTTGATCTTGATCAGAATATTCACCTTAACAACAAACCTATGTTAAAGTCAATTAAAATGGTCAGATGTGTTTTTTCTCGTTTTTTATCTAAAATTGGGCTATCGAATGAAAATCGTAGAATTGTTCTTCCAATTTGGCCGCAATCCCTGCTCCAGAGGATCGTTTTTTACGTAGGAAGCTTGTTTCTCGTGACCATGAGTCCCTTCCACGACTTTCTTAGGAAGGAGACGGTGCAACAGGCGGTTAGATATCGACTTTTATGAGAGTGGCGAGGAGAGAGAGTCACGGTTTAGGGGAACAGAACTATCGTGGTCGGATATAACAATGTGAAGACACGAAGAAGACGATTTTTGTTAGACCGATGGTATGGATTAAAGAAAGGAATAGGCAACTGATGCTCGCGAAAGAATCCTTATATATCATAAATGATCTTCGGCATTCCAATCGTGATAAAATAATTTTTAAAAAGAGAAATTAATGAATTTCTAGAAATAACAACCGCGGAGTTACATATCGAGACTATCGAACGAATTACAATAGTTATAGTTGACCATTGAAATGGTTTCGAGCGAAATGCGCATGATTTGGAGAGGAATCTGGGATATTTAATTCAAGACCTTTGCTTACAGAGAAAACGTCTTTTTGAGTGATAGCTGTTCCTTGAGGGATGTGCTTTCTTATAGGCAGAAACCAGCAAACCTGTTGCTTTTCTGTGTCAGAGACTCAGGCTTCCTTTTCTCAGGCATGTCGATCACACACAACCAACGAGATTTCGCTGATAAAAAGGCAGCCTAGGATAAAATGTTATCGCGATACAATGTAAAAAAGGAAAATAGCGTGTATGGTAACTCGATCGTATTCTATGTGAAAAACAACGGCGCGAATTAACGAAATTGATAAATTCATACAACTAGAACGAAACATGTACGAAGTTCAACTTATTTGATTTCGAATTAGTAAGAAAATTAGTAGAAGATTTATTATTGGTACGATTGGAAAAATTTTCTGTCTCTGAAAATTTTCTGTATCTCAAGATTGTCTGTTTATGAGCGCTGAGTAAAACACTGTTATTAATTATCAATAATAGAAACACATATCGATTATGAATAGAATAAATAATAAAAACATATTAGTTTTTGTGTTTCTATAACGGAGATACAATGAAACGTATAAAATTGAAAGTCATTTTTCTTTTCGTCAGTATATTGATTAAATTACTCTCATGTATACAGAGAGCTGGCAAAGATTCTTCGTCAAATATATTTTCATTAGCTAAAAAAAGAGTGTTCAGGAAGCACGTTAAATTAAATTATCTACCGAACAGAGCGTGAAAATAACCGGGCAACAACTTCATCGAACCGCAACGTGGTCGACTCGAAATGTAATTAACCTCGTCAAAGCTGACCGCAGAAAACATCGCGAACTTCCATTACGAAATTGTTCGATGCTGCGATAATTCACGGGGTGTCCTCGACGACACAGTCGCGCAATTCCATCACGCTAATCCAATTAGATGGATTAAATTGATCAAGTACGAAACACAATCGCTACTGAGTAAATGCTCCGGAATTGATGCCATTGATGCTCCTAGTTTGCTTGACACTTTGACAACCATTGTTATACATGGCATTCGAAAATTTGTAATTATTAGATATTAGTTGTGTTTATCAAATAAGTGACAATTACTTCTTCAATCACTAGACAGTAAGTGAAAGAAAACGTAAGTGACTTTGTTAGTGTTATATCAAATAACTTCATTGAAAGATTAAAGGAAAATTTAATGATTTACATTGCGTAAGGTTCTCGGGACAAGACAGGTCATTGGGACAGTTCTTACATATGTTTCAAAATCAAAAAATGAATTAGTCGCCAAAAGAATAGCCACGTGAAAGAAAACTATTCGCAGCTTAATATTTTCAAGAAATAAAAGCTGAACAAATTATTATATACGATGCTAATAGGTGTATTTTAATAATTTTATACAAAAATGTATGAAATTGTAAATTTACAATTTATGTCAAATAAGAAAGCTTCGTCAAAAATAGGATGCTAAAAGCTTTCTGATAATAAACAGTAGACAAGTTTGTATCAAATTCTACCAAATAGAAACAACTCATTAATAATCAATTAAAAAAAAAATTATGGCAGATAGAAACAACTCGCGAATAAACAATATTTTGTTTAAATAATACATCATCAAAAATAATTATCGGTAAGCTTTCTATATATCTGAATACGATTCAATGCTACCAAAAATTATATCAATACGATGAAACAACAATCCGGTCGAATATTCCTGAGCATCGTATGTCAATGGTCCGATAATCGAAAGTAAAGCGGACTGGAAATCTCTTGACTCGTACGAATAACGTTGAATCAGCAAAACTTCTCGATTAATCCGAATACGCGTTTAAGCGTGGCTTTCTGCCGTCTGTAACGTACCTGTTGCTCTTATAGGTAAAACGGGACACGCGAGTCACCCGGTTATTCGCTACGTGCTCGTTCACCTGTTTCGATTGCTCGAATATAGTTGCACACCTAGCGATCGGCTATTTGCCTCTTCGATCGAGACTCGACAAAGGATTCCGTGACAGTTTATTGCACTGCAATGCACAACACGCGTTAAGTGCGCCGCACCAAGTGTCACGAGCACTCCTCTTTCTCTGTGTCGGTTCAAAAGCTTCTCGCCAACGGAGGCGTCGTCCATTCTACGACGATCCATCGTGATCTATACGTTTCACCTTAATTGACTGTTCGATGTAGCAGCTTGCGAGAATTGTGCGCACGATCATCGACGAGAAAGCATTATGCACGTAGAACTTAATTAGAATTAAAATACGTAGCGTGGTCGTTGTGTACTTCGAGAATTCAATGGCACGCGGTGTTATTTTAATTTCCACTGTTTATCGTTGGCTGCATGAAAAATACGTGTAGATTTAAATTACAGATTTATTAACTTTCGACGAAAGTATTGGGTTGACTACTAAGTGATCGCGGATTTTGTCATTAGGTGGTATTGAATAAGATGGCTTTTAGGCTTTTCTTGGAACATGTGTTTTTCACCACGATTTGTAATTTTCGTTTTTCTATTACTGTAGATTTTCAACATGTTCACTACACTGTATTACATACATAGGTACATACGTAATCATAGCAGACTGAATTCGTTTGTTTGTACTTTTGTTAATTAACTGAATTAAAGCTATAAATTGTTAAGATTTATAATTATCACGAAGATACGTGGTTCGTTATGTATGTATTTCCTATTTTAAAATCTACTGTATGGGGAGTATCCATTAACCAATAGGTAAATAATTATACACAAAATCCACAAAGAATTACTTTTTTCTTAATTTTATGACACAATCATTGCAGCACACCACCATTTTAATCCAAAGTGAAAGAGATAACGTCGTTATTTTCTCATCCAGTATATTATATATCTCTCATTTCTTATCAAAATCTAGATAGTTAAAGATACGGTTACCGACAAGAAGGGGAAGCACGATTCGAGTCTATGCACGAGACTAATTTAATTGATGATCCGCTGGAGGATACGTATCTTGTTTCAGGGTCACGTAACAAAGGAGCCTGTACAGTGCACAGTTATTGCACGGAACGAAACATGCTACGGCATCAAAAGAGACGCGATCCTACAGCCCTTCTTTGCTCTCTACACGCGGTTTCTATAGAAGGCGATGACACTTCAACTCGGAAGATCGTTGCGGCTATTGAATTTCTCGCTATTGCGTATTTCCTAGACGAGACGACGCGACGCGTCGCCACGCTCACATATACATACAAGCGTTAGCGATTTTGATAGAAACACGATGCTCTATATAGAATCTTCTTTACACTGCACTATATACGGTAACGCAAAAGTATTTGACTACTTAGAAAACTTGATGTATTGAATATTCTCATAAAACGTTTCAAAATTTCATCAACAATTTCATGTTGGAAAAATTTAAAGCCAATAAAAAAATATATATTTTTATTCGCGTAGAGTAAAGTAAAAATGAAAACGTGCGTCAAACGATAAATATGACTTAATTTTCACAATTTTACCAAAATTCGCTACCAAAAAAGATGTCACAATGTCTCCATGTCTCAATCGTAATAAAACATGATTGTCATGATCGTGGTAGTGAAGTTTGAAATATATTCGAAAATGCATGTATCCGCACATTTAGCCTCTATCTTCTCTTCAACACCATTCTTTTCTTCTATACCCGAGGATTGTCAAGTTTGTGTGTTATGTGTCGTGTAAAATCGTTTACTTTAGAGATATGCGGATCCATACTACAAGGTAGGTTTCACTTTACAACCTAATTGAGGCGTGAAGTACGGTCTACTGTAGCGAGAATTATTCTGTCTAAGTTTATTCTCTGAAAAGAATTGCGGCGAATGAATGTCTCAAATTACTTTATCCAAGAATTCTTGGTAAAGCGAATGTATTCTTTCTGTTAAAACGATATCGCGTGGCAAGAAACTAGAGAATTAAGTGGTAAAAGTTGCGAGTGCAATCGAAATTTGAACTCAACGTAAATAGAATAAAAGATTCTGTAGATTTAGAAAAAGATCATTTGACTTTAAATTTAGATATCAAACATTACGTTCTTGTCTTTAACAATATGATACTTCATCGGATTTTATATCAGATTTCATTTTAATCGACACATTGAAAATACTGCAATAAATAAAAAACACATTTTAGAATACCAAAAATTAATTTATTTTAAAATACGCTTACTGTAAGGCCATATTTATTTTCGGTGATGAACATTTTAATCACTTTTTAAACGTATTTCCAATGAAACTTGATTGGGTTCCAGATCACATTTCATTTTAATTGAAAAATCAAAAATTCCCTACAAACTAAAGTCAGTTTATTTTAATATGCTAACAAGTTATTCCATTTTCTGTTATAAAAATGTACCGTTTCAATCAAGATTTCTTCGCGTTCGCTTAATTCCTGTAAACGTGTAAAAGCGAAATCGTTTAAAATAACTAAACATGTACGTATATCTAAACAAGTATGTATTGTAACTTTTAATAGAACAATTATGTCTCTCTACACATTTAATTTTTTTTTATTATCAGAAATTAAATTTCTAATTTAACATACAAAAAAATACATAAAATAATTTATCTTTGAATATCGAAAGACTGAATAAAGTAATGGTGTACCAAATTTTGTATATATTAACTTTAAGATTTAGCATTTCTGACAATAATAATGCGAATTAAACCTAATAATACGTGTCAGTATAATTTAATAGAACATCTCTACCTTAACATTATTAATATTGAACTATCGTCTGCGTACAAAACCGAACTCCATAAATATAAAAAAATATTCTCTATACATGTAATAAAATCTCTATGATATAATAAAACCTATAGGTCTACAGTATATTTTCAAACTTTATTTCTGTACATAAACAATAGTCACAAATATTTTTTATGTGACAGAATTTTATATCGTTTGAAACAATGGAGCTGCTTCAATAAATTCAACCAACTCAATATTATTCGAAATCATATTTCACTTTGATTAATGGTTTGACAATAGAATGAACACTAGAGAGGAGTACTTGTTAACGACAAAAATTAATTATCACAAAGGAACAAAGAAGCCAAATTAAAAAGCAGTAAAATACTATATTGTACAATAAGTTCGTTCATGTTGAGTAATATTATATAAACGTTACTAATGTTAATACGATATAGTATATATAGCATAATACAAAGACACTGAAAATGTACAATTAATAATAATGAATTAAAGATAATGAACAAAAAACTGATCCACTGGAAATATTGATTGGACTCGCGTTGTTCTGAAATTTATGACATCAATTTTTAGGTACGCACATATTCATCAACTAAGTGAAACAAACCGAAATAAAGGTGTTTGAAAATATAAAGCACTAACCATAAGCGTCAAACTATAGTGATGCTCTCTGGTTTAATAATGCTTTCGCACGTTGTTGCGAAACCGCGATCCGCTTCAATTGCCATGTTTTGTATGTATAGCGGAGAACAGACAGAATGTTAATTAGGAAAAGCTTTTTCATGGGCGATTCACTCGTACGTTTCAATTACTCTTCGCGGAGTTCAATTTCAGTAAAAGTCATGGCCCCAGGAAAACATCGGTAACCAACTTTTTCTCGCGGTTACAATAGCAAATTTGATGGCGTTGTGAATTTGAAAAAATTTCAACTCCGCGTATTTCATGCGAACGAGATTGCCAAAACGTCAGGGTTGTGGGAGAAGGGGAAAGAATTAAATTTGCTACGATCGTCAATCGTTGCGATCTATGTACTCTTTATTCGTTTTCTTGTCTTTTTTTCTCCTTCAGTTTTCTGCAGAATTTTGAAAGAATTTTCACCGATGATATAGAAGCAAAGATAATTACAGATTTGTTCGAATATTTATAAAGATTTCTAATATACTAAACTAATATTATAATGATTAAAGAATAATGGAACAGTACGTTTTAAAGGATTAAAAATTCAATGTAACAATAAAGTTCCCAATTTTTCTTTCAATTTATAATATTACGATGTAATACCTTAATGGTTTGTTTTTTATATTGCAAATTTATAATGTCCTACTTGAGGTTCTATAAAAGAAATTAATCTCCAATGTTTTCGCGTGAAGTAACGTATTAGAATCGTCGTTGACCGTGGATGTCGCTGGATGATGACGTATACACTCCTTTCATTGCTTGCAACTGTGTAGAATGACGAATACAGATGATCGTTGACTATTGTGGTTTATTAATGCGTGTGTGTTCTGGTCCTGGGAAGCTTACATACGTTGTATGTACCATACTGTTTAATTCTTCATTCTGTTATACCTACTTTGTGTCCTCTACGCGGTGTCTCTTGGGACTGTGACTATAATTAACTCTATCTAAACGTTTTGATTCTGCTACTACTACGAATAACGTTTAAAAAGTCTACGTACTATGAAATTCTATTTAGAAAATTCTGTCGAATATTTTACGCGATTTCAGGTTTACGCGTTTTCTAAGTTCTTGTGTTTATTACATTTCCAGCATGCTGTGTCTATATTGGTAACTTGAACAACGCTACAAAAAGGTCGATAAAATTTTATTCATTACAAGAATCACTAGACAGTCGGTTATTGCTGTATGATTGTTGTAAGGAACTGGAAGATTTATGCGAAAATTAATTGAACGCATTTTTTAGTAATCATCGAAAAGTAATTTTTATTACGAAATTTCATAGTATTTCAGATAAACGATCTTAGCTTCTGTTTTGTATTTGTAGCTTGTATTTTGTATTTTGATGGAGCGGAAATGATTTGTTATAAACTTCTGCCAATTAGTGAGTATCTGAATTGAAACAAATAATTGCATGTTAAACGCAGTAATTAAAAAGAAACGTTCATAAATCGTGAATAAAAACAAGATACAAATGTATCTATAATTTATTTCAAGCTTTGAGGAACTTTTTTAATTACATATTTTAAATACAAACAATAAGAACTTAAAATAATTCGTTGCTAAAAGGGACGAAATCTTTGTTGAAAAAGCAATCATGAAAATTATGGATGGACGATAAGAAAATATTTTCAGAAATCCTGAAATAGATTCAGAAAGATTAAAACAGTTTTCGAAATTGTTCACTTCGAAATTATTAAAATACTTAAGTATATACGTTGCGTTAATAGCACACCACGGTAAAACATCTCAAACGTTATCGAACAGCGATTCTCAACTTTTAAAACCAAAAACCGAAAAAAGCTGAGCAATGCAACGAAGTTAAAAAGCTTCACTCTCGGAAACCAATTTAACGAAGTACTTTAATCCCTCCCCCTACCCCTTTGACTTATTTCGTTGCAACAGAATTAAAGAGCAAAAGGAGAAAAAGAAAAAAAGAAAAAAAGAAAAACGAGAATAATTCATCCTAAATAGTCTCGATCGTTTCGTGGATCAGCATTATCGAATTCACTCGAGAGACACATCTACTTCCTCACAATTACTCTTCCTTCTTCCTGTTCGGCCGAGAACTATTAACATTTAATCGTCTCAAAACGTTTCAATACGCGCTACCAGGGAAAACTATTAAGATGCTCATTCGAGTTAAAATTCTGTAAGAACCTGATCTGATGCTCACAGGAGTATAGCTCCGTGTTTGCGGTGTTGAAGAAAACACGGACTGTAAAGGAGCATTCAGACAGTCGACAATATTGTAAATATTATCGCCAATGTTCAAGGTTTTCAATGTTGTATTGATAATATACCGAGTGTTCGAAAAAGTCGGGACAAAACTTGTACTAGTACTCGTGTTAATGAGGTGAAGTAGGTAAAAGGAGTTTGTCTAAAGATGTTGGAAAGTGCTTTATTGAAGAGTTTTAAGGGTTTAAAGATTTCCAAGAAAGTTGTTCTTAAGACTCGTTATACAGAATCGCAGACAGACGGAAACGCATTTACTGCTATTTCTACAACGTCAGGAATATTCGAAATAGTTGGACGATCGGTGGATCGACGGATAGAAGCCTGCATTCTTGCAGTATACAGGAATTTCGAAAATTTGTTATAACTGTCGAGACAATTAATACAAATTTTTGTACGTTTCTAACACTTCGATAAAGCATCCGCGGATGTAACTTTATACGATCTTTTTTTACTTACTTGACGTCATCAAAACAGAGTATAAGTTTGGTATATTGATCGTCTATAACTCTAGAGTCTAGAATTCAGAGCAGCGCCGTTTAGCAGGCCTTTAGCCACATGATTTAAAGCGAAGAGGAAGGGGTATAGACCACGTAAACCATAAAAAGCCATACAAAACCATACGTATCATTTAGTGAATATTTTATTATTCAGTTAAATGTTCGGTTGCGAAACATTGATCGTGTACATACGTACATATTGATCGTGTGAACGCTCCTTATGATTATTAAAAGCGTGTGATTACAACAATCGATGAGTAAGTATGTATACAACACGAAACCATGCGATACTATCACAAAGATGGTCTTTTGTCGTTCTATACAAGAGAGACATGTACTGTGCGAAGATAAAAAGAATTCGTGCAGAAGAAATGCGGGTTTGATTCGTTGTTTCTTTACACATTCAACGCAATCGTAAAGTTAACGCGCGCGTATTGGTCGTAAAATGTCACATATACAAGAAAAAAAAGAAAGAATAATGTAACATTGCGTGGCGGTGATCGATAGAGAGCATTACCTTCCTTGCTTCTGTATCGTCTCACGAGACTTTTTTCCATCTATGTGTTATACAAAATCATGCGACAGGGTAAAACCGTGTATCTATTTCCGTATCTTCATAACTAATACAAAAAAGAAAAAAAAAACAGAAGAAGAAACGAAGAGTGAAAAATGTCGTATCCGCATCCTCATTTCTCTTCTATAGGGTGAAGTGTACGAAAATTCGATTGTTGGTGATTGAACGCTGACCGGTGAAGAGTTAGTTGAATTCTCAAACAAACTTGACAGGGAACGTGTTAAGATGTAATAACAAACTTTCTACTCTCGGTTGATTCTCGACTTCTCCTAACTACGAACGAAACTGAAACGAAGTATGAGAAAAATAGCTATAGAAAATCTGAAACACAAAAATAAAAAGGAACTCACGACTTAAACCGGAGCTTAAATAAAGCTGGCTTAAAACTGAGTATTGCTAACGTCTTGACTGTTAGAACGGCTATTCGAACTGAAATTGTACGAGGATTTGGCCTGGAAATCACGACACCGGGGGTAAGTTGAATTTTTATTACGTGTCGAGTGGACCGACGTAAGTAGTGCGAGACCTCAGGATGTAGGACGTGGGACTTTTCTACTTTCTCGCTGACCTCTTTCGTCGTCTTTGTAGAGAACGATTCGCTGGAAATTTCCGCCTTGAAATAACTTCTTAGTCATTTCGTTTGAAAATGTGTGTTTCTGCTTTTTACTTTCTCTTTTCTATTTTTTGCTTTTAATAAAACCAATGTTCCGGAATTATCGTATCTGTTTATTTTTGTTTGACGTCATCGTAATGTAGTTGAGCAAATTTGAATCACGTGAATATTAGTGTGAGACGTTTTATGGACGAATATTTATTCTTATTGAAATATAATAAAAAAATAAAATTGAAATATGACAAATAAATAAGTAGACTAAAGATAGAATACACGAGACAAAACAAAGTAGAATAACTTCTACTACATATCTAGCCTAATATTGTAGCTTATCGTTAATTTCGTTTCTTTCACTAGAAGTATAACAACTACGTGCGAGAATACTAATTATGCATGTATGTTATGACTATCTTTCGTGTATCATACTCCTTTAACACAAAATGTCCACCACCATAAATAAATAAGTCTCAGATAAGGTAATCGTGGCATAAATTTGTGATAGTACGAACTAGTATATAGCTCGAATAAAACATTCGTTCTTTTTTTTATACATTCTAATTTTCTAAATTTCCCTAACTTGCTCGACGTGTTTTATTTTAAACGTTCAGATATGCAGATTTCCTGGAAGCAAAACATTGTGACATTGTTAGTTATGTAATTCAGATATTTAAATATATCGCGTGGGAACGAAATACACAAAGTGTTATCATTGTACGATTTTCAAAGAAATAATAAATTTCTCGTTGAAACATTTTTGGAAGATTTCAAAGGCATAGAAAAAATGTTAGCAACGATTGTTCGAGCAGAACTATTGAATCTTTCAGTAATTCTTACGAAATTTTAATCCTACGAAATTCACCGCTTTCGATAAATGTATGACATACATATCGGCAATTTCTATTCAAAAGCAAAAAAAAAAATTGCGAGTCGCTCGCAAATTTTAATTAAAGATCGATCTTACTTTGGTCCTGAATACGTCATGTGTTCAATGGAATTCAAATTGGATTTTAATAAATTGAAGATTTTAGAAGCGATAAAGGGTTTTTTCGTACGTATCGTAAATTAATTTCACGACAGTGCGAAAGCCATCGTGCGCGTTTTAGATTTAGGCTGTATATTTCGAGATAGCTGTACGATATTTCGTGGACATCGGTGGAAAAAGTCCGGTCAAATTTATCCCATTTCCGTTCCGCAATTGCGACAGAGTCGCAAATTTTCTGCTGTGCGACGGGGGAAATTTTCAACGTGCCAGCGGGGCTCCCCTTTTTCCCGGCTGGTACAGCTCTTACGGCGAGTTATAGAATTTCCTGCAGCCCTGCAGCTTTCCTTAACGCTCGATTTTTCAGCAGGGAAAATCGCGGATACTTAATGCGTCGTAAACTAAACAATTTACGGGGAGGTTCCACGTTCGAATAAAGCGCGAAATATCTTGCCACACGCAGGGACTGTACATCATCCGCCGAAACTATTCCTTCTAAGTATGAAATTGCTCCCAAACATTTTTTCTATCGTATATTTGTCAAATAAAATTGAAAAAGGCGATTACGAAATATTTTTATTCTACCTGGTTTTAGAAACAAATTTATATTTCA
Organism: Bombus vosnesenskii; assembly: GCF_011952255.1. NCBI lineage: Eukaryota > Metazoa > Arthropoda > Insecta > Hymenoptera > Apidae > Bombus > Bombus vosnesenskii. The sequence continues at coordinate 3,858,712 of NW_022882945.1, read as the reverse complement.
GGATAATTTTTTCGATGAATTTCAGGTTTGAAGATTATGTTGGATAATTGTTGCAAGCGGTGTCTGTCAACCTTTATTGTAACTATATTTTGTACGATTTTGATCGAAAGCAATCGTACTTCTGATAATCTAAATCGTTCACTGCGTTTTGTATGTATTTATTGATTTTACGAATGTGAAAAAGCTACTTGAAAATACTGAACATTATTTCTGTAGTTTATTATATATATTTGATAAACGCTGAGAAAAAAGGGATCTATTAAGAATGAACAATCTGCAGCCTACGATTATAATGCTCCATATTCTGGATAATATTAATAATCCTTAATTCAGAACGTACATCATTCGTGAATTTCATTTTAAACACGTTTTAAACGTTAAGTATCTAACACTTTTAACTGTGTTAACTTTTAACAATAACGAACTTCTAAAAAGGAAAGAACATCTAGTAATAAACCAGTCTGTAATAATAATGGTTCAAAAGGAGCGAGGTGAAATATTAAATAAAGTGAAGTGAAATAAAAATTGAGATAGCAATTTGGAAATAGGTTAATCCATGGACCTCAAGTTACCAAGTTTTAAATAATGCAAAATTCTCCGCCAGGAATATACGTAACATATTATGCACCTTTTAACGAGTGGCGAGAAATTCGATAAAAAAGGGGCAACACGTCCGTTCTTTTCTCCCATGCATTGCGAAACTTCGTAATTTCCATCGTAATACCAGCAGCGGATTTCGTTCCACCGAATAATTTTCGAAGTAAAACGAGAAAGAGAAGGACATTTGAACCGGTGGAAGAAGAAGATACGAGTTTTCCATTATTTTCTCGCATTATCGTGACAAATCGTAACCGTATCACGAGTCTGACATTCGAATTAGCTCTGTCCACATGTACTATAGTAATAAGATTCTGACCAGCTATCGGAAAGTTCATAACATTCAGTATTAATCTTTTCACTGGAATCAAAATGTTATTTCGAAGTGGAACGAACATTTCCACATTCTGATTAAGCGATGTACTGGCTTCATGATTTCCAATTTTCTTGTCATCGTAGAGTAATCGATATTTTATAGGGCAAGATTATTTAAATCAAGTCAAGTACCTACAACTTACCTTGTATTTAACTCTGTTATGAATAATTTCTGAGCCATCCAAATTTGAAAACAAATTACTTCGTTGTTATTGACATGATAAACGGTAGAATATATCGCATTGACAGCAGCTTGACAATCAAAGTTTTCTACGAGGATATAGTAACTTCTACTTGTCAAAAGGAAAGTTTGCTCGATTAATGTTAATATTTCCGAGAATATTACATCTGAATGTAATTATTTTAATTCGATAAGGTACGTATATTACTTTATTTCAGTTTATTTTATCAATTCCTATATAATATCGCTGGTATAATATTACCATAGGGTTATATTATTTCCTTTTGCCGGATCCAATGTACTACAAATTCAACGCACTGGTATTAAAAATTCACGGTATAATAAAAATTGTATAATATCATTACACTCATAGTATTTGCATAATTACTGTGATAGATATTTTGCTAAAAAAGATTGAAATGCATCGAACAAAAATTAAAATTCTACAGTATATTTTTGTGTTGTTGCGAAGAAAGAGAAACATGCGCGAGCATCAATTTATCAACCACGATGATAAAACATGACACTCGTGTGTGATATTTAATTCTCAAGCGATTAACGTGACACTCGTTGCTATATCCACCATTAAGCGAGTACAAACGCAGTGCATAAAATTAGGATTAATCCTGAGATATCCTGATTCTGGTTGGACGTAGTCAGAGCTGGACAATTCCCTAACGTGATAAATCATTTTAATAGAAGCTTCATAAATCATCACCGAGGCTAGGATAACTGTAATATTTGACAACGTCTTGAAAAATTAATTTTTTCCCCCGAACAAATTAAGGTATACTTTGTTTTCGCGTATCTTGGCATCGATATGGAAAGAAAGAAGAAAGAAAGAGTAGAAGTGGGATAGAGATGGAGGAGAGAAAAAGAAGAAGTTTCGTGCATTACGACATCAAACTATTAATCAACCGCAGCTTCACCGTTTATCAGAAAAACTGGACCCTTGTTTTTTAGCCACACTGTATCTTCCTCGCAACTCCCAGTGTTTTATACGAAATTCTCAACGAGTTCTCTCCTTTCTTCTGAATTTTTTCCTAACGAACGCTTTCAGCTATCTCTGTAAATCGTACGAAATTATTTGAGAATTGTATCACTATGGTTGACAATGATTTTTAAAAAATTTTAACCTAACGATTTATGAAAATAATTTGAAACTAAGAATGTACTATGTACTGGAACATGATCTTTTCAATATTCAAATTACCCTAATGAAAAGAAGGAGCGTATATCTTTCACATAATTTTCATTATTTTCATGAAAATATATTTTACAGTGAAATTGTTATTTCGCGTACTCTAATTTTTGTTAACACGTTGAAGAAAGATAACAAAGATCAAAAGGCCGAAAGAGCTTTCACAACGTAGCTACTCTTAAAAACAAACACGTTTTCATGTCTGCGGCTAATTTAACGAACGTAACGTTTCTCTTTATTTGCTTTCCTGATTCTTTCAATAGGATTATCTGTTTCCTGGTTTACCATCACCCTTTGTTATTTCTCTCTTTCGCTCCATCTATTTTTCTTTCGCCCCTTATTCCCTCACGCATTCATATTTTTGCAAGTTACAGAATCGATGAAAATTGAATTGTCGAAATTAAATTACAACCCGTCGATTTACCATGTCGGAAATTTCATGTGAAAATTCCGTTGAAAAATTACTATTTGATAACGGGGAAAATTATCGTTCGACTTTTCGTTCGTATTCGATCAATATGTGTTTATCATATTTGAGAATTAAATTAATCATTGGACGGCGAAACCCAGGAATATTTGAATTTTAATTAAACTTCAAATTTCTAGCGATAATTAAAACAGATTAAAGTAACGTCGTGCTTTTACTGTAAATAATAATACGTTTCTAATTGAATTGTTTCAACTATATTTTCTATAAATTTGTAAATTAGATTTTAATACAATTTTAAATTTGTATACCCAATGAGTACATAGGTTTTACGTCGCTTTTTTTCAAATAGTACGAAATGTGAGCTTCAGGTGCTTGACATTTTCCAACTACTGACGTATTTTTTACTTTTCTGTGTTGACCTGTAAATAGGCTGGGAAAACATTCGACGTCACTTAATTTCCATATTATGCAAATTTCTGCGAATTCTATTAGTGGATTGGCGAGGAACATTTATGCCACTCATGGTTATAGGACTTTTTGATTTTTATTCATTGGCAAAGTTTTTCTGACGGAATTATAATTTATAAAGCGAGTAAAATATGTAAAATTGCTGATCACCTCCCCGAATATTCTGTACGAACTACGTTTCTACATTCTAACTCATCTCCCTAGAAATTCCACTTTCCTTAAATCTGAATCCTATCGAACTAATTATGCCAAATTGCTTCTATTGTCTTAATATTTATCCACTTATACATAACTGCTAACCTATAATTGCTACTGCAATACCATCGACTTCTTTTCTACGTCTTTAGCTTCTTTCAAACTATCAGTTCGCAGCACCGCCATTAGTATATTCCATCTTATTATTTTTGTTTTGTTCTTCTTCATCTATGTATCTCGCTTGTTATCTGTATTGAGTATTGTTATTTGTATCTCAGTATCGTTATCTCATTTTTTTCTTTTGCAACTTCGTCTTCTGAAATACTCTGTAATTATTAATTACAAGTTCGTTAATTAAAAATAAACGTTAATTATTAGAATTGGAGAAGGAGACGAGATAAAATGAATGAAAATAAGAAATCCAAAAATGCAAAAGCTCGAAATTATTAACTAACAAATTAGTAAGTGTATGTCATGCAAACTTAAATAAAAGTTTACAACGCAATTTTTCGATTGTGCAGTTCAGATCAAGAAGTTCCTTGGAAATTATATGAGAAGTCAATGACTCGAGCGGTTTAATGCTGATTTTCTTAAAACTGTTCTATCGGGACGGTGTTAAATGAAGCGGGAAATTAACGTTGCGAATAACTTTGGCGAAGTTACGCCAAGCATCTAATTAAATGCAAATTTTTTTCGTGCGGCTGCGAAACTTTAATATAGTAAAGATTATATTCACGAAGGATTTCTGTTAATCATCTAAACAATATGGAGAAACCACGACAGATAATAGTTTATTCATATCAAAATTTTTACGAACGCCAAATCGTCTTTCTCCATCTCTGTACATACAACATTAATCATGTTCTTACATTCCTAATATTTGTAGAAGTATATTTAAGAAACAAATCAACATGAAAAGAAAATATGTAAATTTGATTGAAATTAATAATATTTATCCTAGCTTTTATAATCCATGAAATCAGTAAATATTATCTAAAATGCTACAATATATTGTTGTATCGTAACAAATTGTAATCAATTTCCGCGACAATATTTTATAATTACTAGCATTATTTGAAATATTTCATGAACATCCTTTCATTTATCAATAGATTAATGTCAAAAACTCATATTGAAATAACTGCGAAATAAAAAGATAAATAATTTCGCCATCCAGTAGAATATTTATAAAATGTCAGGCAGATAATGATTTGATACCCGTGACGAAATATCCATACAGAATTAAAACGACTAAATAATTAATTAAACCTATTCCACAGATTGTATACGTGACAATCAGTTTGTTGCGTGTTTGATATCGATGAGGAGGATCAGCCATCCTAGTATTTCAATGCAGCGAGTGAATTACATTAGACATACATAGAGACACAACTACGATATTACAGGCTTCGGTGCTTCATTTAATTAGGCAGCATTGTGATATTTGAAATATCACGGGAAATATCGTATTTCTCGACTCGAGCCATTAGGTAGGAACTAATATAAACGTGATACGTGGATATTACTCACGTACTAGCCGGGTTTTACGTTACACTCGTGCAGAAACTCACCTGAAACGAGAAAACAGAGCTTCGTTAATATCTTCCGCCTTACGTGACTTGCAAAGAATGAATTAAAATCGTAACTAAATTGGCAACTGCAAATAACTATGGAACACTCATGCAAAAAAAAACCCGTATATTTAAGGTTCTAAGTCTGTAATTTCTAATTTATGCAACAAATTGTGCAATCGATAGGTTGCGAATCTTTATGGATTTTTCTATCTTTAAGTTGTATATAAATACATAAAAATCCGGAGTGTAATAGCCAGAATTGTATTTACTAGATGCATTGCGAATCGATAAAACACGTCGCTTCTTTTTTCCATTTTTTCTTATTACGTCCGCAACGATGTGATTTAGAATCGATAAGACCTGGAAGATGGAAAGGGATGAAAGAGAACAGGGGAACAACGAGTTAGGAATTTAACGAGCAACATGGTGTAGAAACTAGCGAATGTTTCTGGTTTTTGGAGGCATCGGTCGTGAACGAAGGCGGAAAGGGAAGGAGAACAGGCAGAACGAGTCGTGTCACAGAACTCTGATTATCATCGAAGTAACACAACGTGGATGGGATGGAGACGAAGAAATTTACCAAGAATAAATCACAGACTTCATCGTAAAGCGTAAAAAGAGATTCTTATAGACTCAAGAGACGCAAGTTTCGAGTATTAAATGTTAATTTCGAAGTCTCTTCGCTGTTCCTTAATCTTCCAATAAATTTGTCTAAAAAAATGGCAAAGAACGGAAAGCTTCGAGTTTTCCTGATTCGATGTCCGTGAGCTACGTTTTCTCTGAATGGTCGCCACGTTATTGAAACTTCTCCAAACATCTTGTATTCTCAACTCTCCTCGCTCCTTAACCTGGCAAAACGAGAAGAGACGAACCCATCGGTAAAAATACAAAAAAAGGAAGAAGAAGGAGGACCCGTGTAAAAAGGGGAAGAATTAAAAAGAGACCGAGAAAAAGAAGAAAAAAGATGGAATAATGAAAAAAAAGAAGGAAAAGGAGCATCGTATTATCCTCGTAACCCCGGGGTCATAAAATTCCGACGGACGCGGAAAATTGCATGCCGCGGCAGGAACAAGAAAATACAGAGTAAGAGAGGGAAAGAGACGACAAAGGGAAAACGATGTTACGTCTGGAACATGTAATGGCGACCCCGCGTCCTCGTCCCTCGGGAAACTTCCGCGGAAGTGTACCTTTCGCGTGGTGCGTTCTTGCTAGCCTCGCACACGAATAAGAGGCGAACACCATCTTTGTACCTGCGGCTCTCTCGGCCATTAGTATCGGTCTCAACGATGCGACAGACATGCGCCACGCTACGATTTCGATGTAAATTGCGCGCTGTGAGAATTCTCGCATCGAATATTGGGCTGCGAAACTCCCTCTGCGGCAGGGAATCTGAGAAATGTCGCCGTGAAAAGGTAAAAAGATGAATAAACTGGATCTTGTTACGTAGGCAAGTTTGTAGGATACGCCTAGTTCGCTTAGTTCAGGCCCGGAGAAGTGACCGCTAATTCTATCGTATGTGGGCGGAAGATAATTTCCATGGGACAAACGAAAATTTTTTATGTGTCCGGGTATTTTGCGATTACCGGCAACGACGAGTTCCGTACGTTGTCTGTACTACAGTTTCCTGTACTGCGTCGACTGTATCTGTGAGACGGTGTGCGTTACGTCACGAGGATGTTTGGATGTTTACCAATGTTGACAAAAAAAGAAAAGAAAAAATAATTCGTCTGCAAGAGGGCCCAGAAGTTAACCAGAAGTTAAAAGCTCTTACTGTCATATAATTTGTCCTGATCTAAATAATGTTTTCAAAGTTAAGATTAGAGATATATTAAAAGTTCATTGATGCGCGAAGACAAGCGACTCGGCTGACTCTGCAGAGAAATAGCAGCTTGTTTTCTTTTTTCTTTTTTTGTAGACAATTTGTAGACAAACGTACTATGATTCTTTGTCGTTTCAAGCAAAATAAGTTTCAAAAGGAAAATATCGTACTTTCCCTTTTTGTTGCTATGGCTGCAGAATATAAAGTATTACGTATCGAATCTTTGTCGCGGAAATAAAATATCGAAATTTGTGATATATCTTGTATTCAAATTCCATTGTTCCGAATTTGAATAAGAGCTTTGAGAAATTAGCCTAATTAGGAAATAATCGTACATTGGTCACCGACTATTACCCAGAAATAATTCATTCTTTATTTAAATTAAACAAAAGAGTGAAAACCTGTTCTCTTGAGAGTGAGTCTAAAGATAAACGAAATCTTGTAAATCAGGGATTCCTTCGTTTCGCATTGCGCTGTTTTATTTTAAAGGTATATTCCTTTTCTTTCAATGAGAAGTGAAATTGTATTAAAAAAATAAAATTCCATAAAAATACTTCACTTTCGAGAACTCTACTCCCTCGAACAATAGCTAACGTACCGTGAAAAATAAAAACACGAAAATGGGACACACGCTTTGTAATTCACTTTTCCCAATTCCCCTTCATCGATCGGGAAGCTTCGCAACTCTCTAATCTCCAACCGCGGCTTGCTTAAAAATAACGCTTTTAGTTACCTTTGAAACATTTTTCAAATCCACTCTGGCCCCAGTTTCACGTAAAAACTCGGAAACGGCTCGTTGTACGGGATAAGCACCATTTATTCTGTTAACTGGGTATAAAACTTCTGTTCTACGTATTAAACATATAACAAGTGCTTCCAACGATTCGAGATTATTAAACAGAAGGTCAAGATGCAAGCGGTTGCGTTTTATTAATAAAAATTCAAGATAGGATAAGTGTTTTCATTTTGCTATTAAAAAGGCACGGTATAGAGGAGAGTCGTATAGTAGAGACCGGCGTACAGTATCGCGCAAAATTAATTCTGCCTTTTATCACCAGATATTAGCACTTTTATTTGAATAAAAAATGAATATAACAATTCTGTGTAACATATTTCAGAATTATCGTTTATTCCATTATTTTCGTTGCTCTGACGCGTTACACATTGATATTCCGAGCGTTGAAAGTTATTTTCTTCTGATATTTTGTTTCTCAGGTAAGCAAGAAAGCAAATGGGTTTTTTTTTTAGTATTTTAGTATAATTTATCAGATTAGTTTTGCAATTTTTTTTGCATATTATATACATTATGACGCAGAATGTTTCCACGTGTTTGTTATCAAATACCGATTAATCAGTCGTCTACTAGTACAGACCAAATTCTTTTTATCTGTTCAGTTCAATCTGCCAGCAACTGAAATTAAATTGGAAGATGTTCATTTAATATTTCTTCTACTTTCTCGCGCAGAAAAATGTTTGAAATTCCAAAAGAGAGAAAAGGAAACTGGACAGAGAAGAACATGAACGTTAGCTTGAACTTCTGGAAAATGATCTAGAGACAGGCCGATAAGGCTTTTGATATTCCAAAAATGACGAATGTGGAAGCTGGGCATACGTCGAATGCGCAGGCCAAGAAAATATTAATTATTTTACTTGTGATATATTTGAAAATAAAATTTGAATAAAAATATGTATTCTCACACCTAAAATGTTTCTCTTTTAACATTATTAATCATTTAGACCGAAAAATTCAATGATTAAATAATTGGTCGGTACTACTGGACGACAATTTTTCGTTTCCTACAAATTACGACATTTATACTCTTGTCGATTATCAATTCTTATAATCGAATTTCACAAAATTAATTTGTCTCTTTTTATTAAGTTTCATTTATACTACAAATTTGTTTTTTAAATACTGATTTAATCAGGTTAAGTCGGTACTGCACGACTCTTCCTTAAACAAGTGTTTCCATTGTGTTATGTAGGATATAGAAGAATGAACAAAAGAATTACAAGAAGTTGAAGAAGTTTAGAAAACTTAGGAAAATAATTTTAAACAATTTCTGGGAGCAAAGCCAAAGTATGGAAATTAAATTAAATATGTATGTACATTTTATATTTCGAGAGAACTGCGCGGTTAACATTTTATTTTAAAAAGTGGCGTTCAATATACTGTGACTACGAAAGGTATGAAGCGAAACGTTCCTCCAATGGAAAGACTTTTTATCGAGTTTTACATTTAATTTTCACAGTCACGTGAAACTGTTACTAAATGATTCAAAATTTAATACACTTCAAGTTAATCAATTAGTATGTAAATGCTATAATAAATATGACGATATCTAAATACCCTTTGATAACCATTCTATATTAATATATAAATTCACAAAATATATATTTAATGTGATCTAACATATTGTGTTTATCATTATCGTCTACGATCGTTTCGAAACTAATTTCTGACAAAAATTCTCATCTCAAATCAGAAACGTGACAAATGAAGTCAATTGCCGTACTGTACCGAAAAGACGAGTTAACGAAGGTTCGCACGAAGCTGGAAACACGAGCTACAATCCGTCGAGGATTTTCCTTCGGCGTTTTCCAGGGATCCTTGCTCCGCGCCACGAATTTATCGTCCCTCCACACAACGGACGTCAACGTAAATCGTGGCTGAATGACCCAAAATAAACTTGGCGGGGGAACGGAGCGCGCTTGGTGTCTACCGCATTGGGGCCATAATTTAGCGCTAACCAATATCGCGTAACCAAGAAGCGGCTGAATATTGCGTTCCAAAGATAACACTGAAATTTGTAAGCTTTATCGGCATTCTTTCGCAATCTACCTACCTCGCACTCGTTGTTCTAATCTCCCGTTGTCGCCCGTTACCGGTTGTTTTCACATTTTGTGCCAAATTCATCGTCAAACCGCGCGAAAATATTTTATGGCGGTGGAGATAAAAAGTATTAGAAGATTTCTAATCCTTCGAAGATGAACTCTATATATATATATATATATCTTTTAATTCTAACAGTGCGAACTTGAAATCGCGAGTTCACCTCCGAAGGATTAAAAATCTTCTAATACCTTTTATCTCCACCGCCATAAAATATATTTTAAATATTATTTAGTTTATTACTAAATATTATTTAGATTAGAGGAAAAATACTGCACTGTTTCATTATATACATATAATATTGCATACATATATCGTGCATTGCAAGATATAAGTACATATGTAACATATACATTAGAAAGTATTTATATAGAAAATAAAAATTGAAATTAAAATTTTAATCTTCGGATATATATATCGAATGGGTCAGGAGAAATTATCGTGATCTAATAAAAAAACGTTTCGTTGGAAAATACGGCTACGCTCAAATGCTTTCTATAGTCACAATCGAGACTCATCGATCCATTCTCGCTGACAATTCCCATTCGAGTGCACGGCCCCGATTACCCTGTTCCTCGGACTTGTTCGTTTCTCTCTTGGTTTCTTCCACGGTGACTTGGAGCAGAACGACACGCACTCCTCCTCGCTGCAATTCAATTATCCATTTGACGATATGTTCGCGTCTTTCTGCTCGGCGAACGGTTTTAACGATACCACTCGGTTCGAAACGAGCTAGCGGACGAAACTTATTTCCGGTCAAATCTCTCGTCTCTTGAGCACCGTATGCAATCGAGTGGTCGCGTGTGCACCAAATGAGACGAGAGAAGAGACGAATGGAACAAACTGACAGAGAAAAAGGAATAAAAATGGATCCATTACGCGAGGGATCTTTCTTTCTGGAGAGAGGAAGAAGGAACGGAGCAACTCCAAGAAAGCCAATTAACACCGAGATGAACGCTTTCACTCGTCCCGTATTTGTGTTTTGCATGCGACACGCGTCCCGTATATTTACACATTGCTGCACTCTTATTTCTTGTCCTATTGGATCTCTTATTCTATAGAATTTTTAGTCACGAGACACTCACATACTCGTTCGAAATTAATAGATTAGGGATATTTATACAAATTAATAATTTTACGAAAACGACTGAAAGAGAATTTATTTTATCTAGGAATTTGTTTTACCTAATAAATGTTATAACGAATACCGCACTTTCGACGTTTTATGTATTTTTACATTGCGTTCAATTTGTCATAAATCTATAAAATTCCGCAGGCTAATAATAATCAATTTTCATAAATAAATTACGAGTACGATAGAATATTGTTTTTATATTTCTGGTTTGCATAATTTCAATTTGCATAATGTCCAAAATTGATACAAAATGTGATACAAAATTCAATAGATATACGTATATAGATTTTTTGACGGACCGTATAATATCTATCTTACATTTCAAACACACGTACCGCTCGTATTCAATACAAATAAAGAAGAAAGTATCGCTTCGTTTCTCAATCGACAGCATCCGACAGCGAAGCAAAACAACGATCGAATAACTTATTCCACTGTTCGAATCCTTCGATATCGTTTACCCGAGTTAGAAGAACGAGGCAATCTGGTGATGTTGCCCTTAAACGGTTTAAAATTTCCGTCTCGAAGCAGCAGGCGGAGGAGCAAAGAATAAAACCAACATCAATTACGAAGCTATAGAGACATCCTTACGCGATGCTCAGCTAATTTCACCGGAACGATTCGTTTTCACAAGGCGAATCTGAAATCTTAATGTGACTTACGGGTCATCGTCACCATTTTCGCCATTTTCCTATTTACACGGTTGCTGGAAACTATTTACGAAAAGTGAAAAAAGTCGCTGGTGTTCGGTTACAAGAAGCAGAGAAGAATTGAAAGTTGAAAGAATAAAAAAATAATGAGGTAGATTCTTGTCCACAAGTTACAGATTATAAGCTATGAATTAGACAGTTACTAATAATAGATATGGTGAATAAAATAATAAAATTTTGTATGGATATTGAATTTTATTAAATTTGGTATAGATATATAGTAAGATGAATAAAAGGTAAAGTAAAATTTTATTATAAAGTTTGATAAGAACTATATTTAATATCAACCTATCAGATCACCAGCTCGTTTACTGAATGACTAAAAAGTTTGAATAACCTAGATGCTATATATACATAAATGGTTTGATTAATTACCTAAGCGGCAGTATAATATTAGCGAATGCTAAAATAAAGTTTCTTTAAAATTCAACGATGAAAGGAAGTTTCATACGAAACTCCTCTCCGTTCATGCAAATGTCTCCTTCATCCGGTTGCAATCTCCTTTTTGTTTTGAAAGTATCGCACGACATTAAAGCTGATTCAGAATATCTCCTACAGACACACAACGAGTGCTGGTTTATTTAAACCGTCTATTCTTGGCATTCATCGTTTGCAGTAGGTGTTATAGCATCTGAAAGCTTTGAAACTGTACCGTACAGTGTTTGCGAGCTGTGCATTCATAAGCGTTACGGTGGCTTTAAAGTTTCTACCAATTTAATTCCGCGATTAACTAGACATGCCTAACATATTTAACAATTAATAAATCAATGATGACGTTTGTTTAGGGTTCTATTTTTAATACTATTTATACTTTCTGATTTCATTAAAATTACCCTTGCTGCGACCTACCAACTAGGTGGCAACTGTTCGGTCGAGATCGCGAAGCTTGAACGATATTAGCGCTCAAGGTGGAGATCAAGATATCGAGTAAGATTGTGTTTAATAGGTTTATTTGAATTTATTTATTTAGTATATTTAGCATAAACGAAAGAGTATGAACTGTAAGTAACAGAGTTTACACTTGGGTGAGTGCGTGATGAGAATGCCTTCTCATGTAGCGCCTCCTGGTGCTCATATTCTAACTGCCAGTCTAGGGAGTGTGTTTTAGTCGACGTTTTCTGTAAAGTGGGAATCTGTTTCTGTCCAATCCTGTAACTATCGAACTGTCATGGGCGTCCCGCATGTGGTGCGTTTTGTGCGTACATGGTCGAGAGTGCGTAACGCAACGTCCAGTTGACGCCATCGCCTTCGTCTATTGTCCTGTCTCATCGGGTGTCTAGGTTTATGCCACGTGGTTTACTGTTGAGAGAACCAGTCGAGTGCTTAGGATGTCAATTAACCTCTCGACGAGGTCCGAGTTGTAAACCTTACAATATACAGTGCAGTAAATTGCAACTGTGCAAAAAATAGCAAATGTGCCGCCCGTACTACAAACTGTGGACCATCCAAAATCCCGAACAGCTGTCTTAATTTAATCTTTAAACAGTTGATATTATTTGCATATATTATACATACTAAAATACCACACTTTTAATCACCAAACTATAAATATTTATGCGTTTATGATGTAATACAAAAATATATAAAATGTCGGAAATAAAGTAGATATTTTTATCTTTAGAAAATAAAATATTCTTTCATTCGAGTTTTTTTCTTTATCTGTATAAAAAATATGAATTTCATAAATATCAGGAAGAGGGTCTGCCTTGTTTCTTCTGAATCACATCTTTTTCAAACCATGTTCTACTATTTGCTTCCAATGGAACGTCTAGAATAACCATCAATTCCAATTACCTTCATCGATCTCGATCGTCTTGGTGTACTTTACACATCAATCAACAGATCCAATTCTAATCAATCCGAACAAAATCCGGCAACGATCAAACCACTACTTCGCCTCGTGAAAACCAAGTAGCGATTGAAACTCTGCAGCCACGAAACTTCAAAGAAAGTCAGATATACACCCCACGGGAGTATCAACTCGCGTTAACGAAACTTCTACCTCGAAATACGTAAGCGTTCCCCACTCGAATCAGCCCTTGCGTCGACCAATCAGAGAGCAGATTGCTCTGAAACGAGGAAATCTTCGAACATCTATCGCCTACAGTGAAAAAACTGAGAAAATTGTGGCTCTTGGCATTAGCGATAGCTACAAGTTCGATACGATTTATAATCAAGTTCAATATACTTACAAATTCGAATTGAAGTTGCTAGATTTTAATTGATTTATAGTAAAATCATAATACACGAAGATCGCAAGAGAAAAACGTATTGTACAGGACCAATTTAAAGATCCAATATGTCGTCAATCTATTTTATACTACCAATTTCTCTAGTCTCACTCGATTTTGGTATTAAGCACGTCTTTGTTGGTTTCTCGAACGTTTCAGGAATATTAATTGTTATAACGTTAATCCCTGGGTTTGTTACGAAACTTCGTAGATTTCTCAGTTACTTCTAGGAGACTTGTTTCTTTATGAGAAGAAATGCGTTTTAAGTGCACTCGCGATGACATATATATATCGAATAAATCACGTTCGCTTTTATAACGTTACCTAACTGTAGTTTCGTTAATTATAGATATATATAATCTATAATAAATCTATAAATCTTTCACCAGATATTCTTCATGCTGTATGAACTCAAGTAATTCTGTATGCCGTATGCAAATATAAATTTTAACAAATATACCATACAAAATTAAATACAATTATATATAATAATATTCTTCATGCTGTATAAAATTATTTTTGATTTATTATTTTTTATTAATTGCCGCAGCAAAATGTTGTTGATCCTTGATAGGTTAAACTCGCTGAGAAAAATCTGACCAGATTGGCCAAAGAACGCAAGCTGACGGTTTCAGGTTGCATGCAAAGTGGCAGCGAGGACCCAGGGGTTGGAAGTGTATACATGGTCGAATAAAATATGTATAGACGTCGCTGGTGTAGCGAGAGAGACTTTAAGGGCAAGTTTCGAGCCGTCTTAGGCGGCCTCGTGGAGTTGCAGCGGGTTTCCTTGGCGAAAGGATCGTAAATGGCGAGGTTTGGGGCGCGTCTGGCTGCGAGTTTCAAACTCTTAGCTGGAAGAGGCCTGCGATCGACCAGCCGCGAAAAGGGGTTTCGCAACGCGAAACTCGCTAGACCGGAAGGATCGACCGCGTCCTCTGCCACGCGATAAAAAAGCGCACGCTGCGCTTCCACTCGAGTCTCGAGCGCGAGAAACTTTCAACGAGATGCCGTGCATACCGGCACACACTACCGGCACCGATCTCCGGATTAAACGGCAGTTACGCTAAACGTCTTTCCGGATTTCTTCGCACTTTCGAGGAAAAGGTACACACACATACACACAAATATATAGGGAAGAGAAGAGAGACTGAAGTTGGAAAGATCCTATGCACAGAATTACGAAAGTACTCGAACACTTGTAGACACATTTTATGAATGTTTCATGCGTGATATACAAAACATTTCGAAATTTCATTAGTACTATTATGGGACTCGACTATCATACATTGGTAACGTTTGAAACAAATTTAAAAATGCATGTAGAAATGCATGTAAATATTTTAAAATACATTATCGAGATATTACATATTTTATTAATTAGCAAAGAGATTTCAAATAAATGAAGAGATATTTAGTGCAAGTAAATATTTTGCAAAGATCACACAAGTATTTAAACATTCAACTATCCATTATAATAAGTAAGTAACATTTCAATTCAATTATTCATTATGCTAATGGGGCTCGATATTCAGTGGGACAATAATTAACACTTAGTTTGTAATAATTATTAATAACACCATCATAAGCTACATTGTTAAAAGAAGATATTTATCCAGGGATTGAAAGAGTCATGGAACTTTTTAATAGGCTCTATTTAAAACGTGGACCGTAGAACTTCTGTAGAAAATGTTCTCACATTATAAGTTTTGATGAGAGCAGATAAAGAAAAGTTCTTGAAAATAAAAGTTTTAATTTGAATAAAACTCATAAAATATAAAAATAACAATTTTTCTGTAACACCAACAGATATTATGTTCATCAATACTAAAAAACTTCTCAGTTATTGGAACAAATACCGAATACTATTCAATGAATAATACTAAATAACTACCGCTGTTGATTTGATATTACAGATATGGAATTTATTTGTAATATTTACAAAGTCAAAAACTTGTTTGCGTTTCTCTTTGAAATGGATAGTTGGAAAGCTACGGTAAAAAAGATTAAATAGTATAATGTTACGTAGATATATGCCCATATATTCTATTATAAAAAAATATTAGATAAAAGAGTTTTTATATATTTCAGTTAATTTAAATTATAAAGAAATGTCAAGTTCTTTTTTCTGCTCGATACTTATTATAAAACTGTTAATTACTTATCTTACGATTTTCATATCTTCTATTAGATAAACATATAAATAATTCGATATTACATCGTTAAATAAAACTAGTACCTAATACTTTGATACTTTTAGTTATCTTATGGAACCTTTTTTAATACACATTCTAAAATAACTTGTTTCCATGAAACTTTTGATACAGATTATAAAATATCTGTTTCATGAGAGCACTTTTTAAAGAAGTTCCTAAGATTTAACGTTTCTTTTCATAAGAATTTCACAGAAACAGGTGTTATCTTAAACGAAACAGAAGTTCCAACAGAATTTTGTTAAAAACTAAAGGTAAATATTTCTTTCAATGCTTGCATTTATCCCAATAAATCTCAAGTATACTTATTGAAACTGCAAAGAGCTCCAATAATTATTGCTACAAAATTAATGAAGACCTTTAAGCCCAGCTAGAGTCGCTAGAAAGAGTAAATCTTTCCCTGCAAAGTGCTTTCCGTTTCATTTCGATCCTACCTTCCATTGCTGACGTATCATCATTTGAAGAGAACCGAATTTTTCGACGATTCTCTATCGTTGTATCTCTCGCATGCTCGGACATCTCACTCGCAATCCGTCAGGCATAGATCACAACCTCGTTAATAGCACGCTAGCCAGTAACGGACAATGTCTACGTTTTTTATTTTTTCGTTGCTATTACTACTATCCACTAAGCATACGTATCTCCTAGAAAAAATGTAGGTCAGACCACTGCAGGATGCCATTCATAGTTCTATACATTTTGATAAGTCCATTATAATTTACAACGCTGTATCTTCAGAACCAATTGAGATATCGATCTAAATCAAAATGCATTACTAAGGGTACACTCGTGACTATCCTTTGACTGAATAAGTAACACTTAAAAATTTCGTGATTGTTTATAAAATATTCATGCATAATTTGAAGAGACTCATCGTTGACTTCTTTTTTTATTAAGTCCGAAAGAAAACGAAGTTTTCATAGACAGTTATATATGGTTTTTCATTAGTTTTCGCATAAAGTTCAATGCAAAAAGATTTGAAAGAATTGGGTTGTGCTCTAATCCAGCATTTTCCCAGTTATGAAACGTAATGTCGTTAGTATGTCTGTTCTTGAACGTAATGCATGCCGAAAGAATTCCTCAGGCGCCGGCTGTTATTAAAAAGTATTTGTCAAGCTCCGGTGTAGTTCTAATTTCATTTGAAAAAATGTCCCGCATTTTTGTAGGCTATATGGAACGCGTTTATTTCGATGAGGAATTCTTGTTCTTCATATGAAGAAATTAACATACGAAGAAATTATTTTATCAAGATGTTATTTTAAAATACATTATCGAGATATTACGTATTTTATTAATTAGCAAAGAGATTTTAAATAGATGAAGATTTTCATTATTGAAGGTAAAATATTTTAAAATTAGCTGAACTCATTCAAATGTGTACAATCCGCAGTAACCTTCTCACATAACATAGTAATCGAATATTTTTGAAACGCAATTATCATATGCATGAGCTTGCTAGAAAAGCAAGATAATGGGGCTGTAAAACCTTCATCTCTGGCTATTATATTAAACCTATCTTACGTTTCACAGAAACTCTAAAAAGTTCGCGAACGAATGCGATAATTGTTGGCAATGTTAGAACGCAAATTAGACTTACCAGATTCACAACGTTCAAAGGGATGTTTTCAATTTAAATTTCATTTAGATTCAAATTGAATATTTCGAATCGAGAAAATTAAAATTCTCCTTGTACAAAAAATGCTTGTAGGTGTGCAATTCACAATCTCTTCACGTGTCACATACTCGCACACACGAATCTGTGCACCGCCATTACGTTATCCGGCCACGAAACCATTTTCGAAACGGGGATTTCGATCGTCGCGACGATAGTAAATCCCAGCGATACGTCGCTGACCGTTTAACCGCGTCACCCCGTTAAGGCTGATTTATATTATCCGTTCGGATACAGAGACACTGGTGAAATTGTTCTGTTTCAACCAAACATTGTTCTAAGTTAATAAACCTCCAAGTTACGTTGCAGATGTATGCTGATCGGTGTTCTCCAGGGAATATTTTATTAAAACGAAAGTGATCGCCATCGTTCCGTGTCTAAATTGCTAAACCACTCTCTAAACAAAACATGAGACATTGACGAAATCGTTTCAGTCTCTGTTTTGTTTCAGTCCGTCTCGTCATCCAGCCATCGTCCTGAAGACGATACCCTTTGAAAAATGCAACGGTCGTTCTTCCTGGGTGTAGTGGAAAATCTACGTGAGTACGTACGTATACTACATATGTACACACTATGGGGAACAATGGAGTCACTTGTATTCGGACCAGACGTCTCGAGCTGCTTTCCATACGAACATCGCGCAAGGACAGGTATCGCTTATTTGTTGCAACAATAACATAACACGAAAATTTTACATTACATTTATATTATTAGTACGTTCCATAACTTCTTACTACATATCTATATATGTAAAATCAAATAAGAAACAACTCTAAATTGTGAGTTACGTCGTTGTTGCAGCATGAACTCCTATAATTAAACATTTTTCTAGTTGCCATTCTCAGTCATGAGAAAGTGTAATTGATTTTCATGCTGAAAGCCTCGCAACGATGGCTCAACAGCTTCTGAATATTCGGAATCGCAATTAGAACCGCTTGGCCGTGATCTCTACAGGCTGGCGCGTCCGCTAACACCTTATGCGGCTGGTTTCCGGGACGCGGAGGGTAAGCTTGATACTATATGAATGGTAAGTGAGGGGTACAACGGTATTATCGTCGGCGCGGATACACGAAGGGAGTCGAGCAACGCGTGCATTTGAATAACGGGATAACGCTTCCGCAACAGAGTTGTCCAAACGAAGCGTTTTGCTGGGCAAACTATGGAGAAGATAGGTGATACGGTATACATAGTAGGTAGACTATGTGCACTGAAGAAGAATGTGTGCTGGTGTCGCTACACTTGCTACTAGGAGATTCTTACCAAGAGAATTCTGGAAAATTCTAACCTAACTGTTTCTTTCTTATATGCATTCTCTGTGATATCTACTATCGTAGTACTATTTGGGGTTAGGTTGGGTTAGGTTGTATTTCCATATTTACGATACAGATACGAGAAAATACGTTACTGCTAGCAAATAGCTAAGGATATTTGATTAAGACTGCAGAATATTTATGCACCTATGACTAGAATAAAAGTAACAAAGTATGAGAAATAAAGTATTAGGTCATTCGAAAAGTTTCTTTCGTTTTATAAGGAAATAATCGATGCACAACATTTTGCATTTTATGTTATTTTATCGAATTACGTATGATCCATTTTGTTCTATCAAAATAAAGATCACAACGTTCGACAGATTAGGTTTCATGTTTGTATAAAAATGCGTTGTTGTAAAAGACGTGCCTGTAAAAGAAAGACACTTTTCGGATAACTTAATACACGTGTTTGACAACGTATGACGAGGAGGATGTTGAAAAGGAGTAAAGAAAAAATGTGTAAGTTTAAAAGAATTTCCCCATTCAAATATAATACCTCGTCTGGCGTTTGGAACTAGAATTGATTAAAAATTCCTGTGAGATATGTTTCCCTGCTATGAGTGAAAGGGTATACTCTGCTTATGAAATAGTTCACATTCTTACATAAGAAATAAAGATTACTACATAGGAGAATTGCTTGAGAAATTTCCAAGTCTGGTATTTCTCCATTAAATAATACTGTCACTTTGACGTATATTCGCTATATTAACTTTCAACTAAACTTTAATAACGATATTTCGGATATTTCTACAATTAGCAACACGTTCTTCTATGTTTCAATGTGTAACAGACAATTTTTAAGGAATATTGTATTAAATCAAAAATCTCCATCAAAGACAATATTCCCGTAGTATGGAAAATAATTAGAAAGTAAGTAGTACATTCGCTGTTCTCTCTCGTCATTCTCACAAAAGTATCAATTTAACAGTAGTAGCACAATTCTACTAATCCATGTGACGAGTCACGAAACAAGGTCGGCGACAAATCCACGTTCTTTCTCTTTCTCGTTAACCACGATACACCTGACATAACTGGGACAGCCCCGTCATACTTAGCTCGCCGGGATAATAATAATAATTATCGGGAAATGAATCTACAAGCCGTACACGACGCGGTAAGAAAACAATTGTTTCGTAACCGTTTCCCAAGCAGCGTGCGGCGGATTTCAAACAAAGCGGGAACAACAATGTCGGTCGAATGTGGATCATGCTGCTGCGTGTACTCGCATAGCGTTTCATGAAAGTATTTAAACACTTACCATGAAAAGCTTTTATGTCTAGATACATCCCGTATGTCTCAATTTTTTTAGAAGATTTTGTTGATTCCTCAAATTACTCTACATACAATGAGCAATAAAGAAATTGTTTACGTATGCAATTTAATTAGTACTGGACGTAGTTTAGTATTTTACTTGATACTACACGTAACTCTATTGGTTATAAAGAATAAATAAAACGATTTTCATTTGAATCTTTCATAATGTTGTAATTAAAATGCATCCTGTCAAAGATAAGCAAGTGCTCTGATACTTTTCAGTGACGGTGTGTATGTACACACACGCGTTTCTCACGTTTCTCTGTTATTCCAAACGTGTGCACCAGAGCCGGTCAATTTCGAAGATCGGCGTCACACAATAACGAGGACACCTTCTGGAATGATCGATACGCGTACCTAGGGAATGCATCGACATACCGTTCACCCCTGTACACCCCTACATCGTCACGAATCAATGCACGTTGCGCCACTTCGCGATTTGCTCTCGAGCTCCGGTCACGTGATTGATGCGGACTTTCCGAATTCGATAACTATCTACAATAGATCATTCTAAAATCTACGGTATACACGAAAATATTATATCTGCTACTTTTATAGCAACGATCAAATTTCACGCGAAATTGCTAGCGGTGAATTCTGAGGCACGATCTTCGAAAATGTTAAAATCAGTAACTTGATGATCAGTAACTTTTGATAGAATATCACAAGACTTTAACTACCTATGTGTTTATTTTTATTATTTCGTACTGCATAATATATGTACTCTTGCCATCTCTTGTTTCACTCAATCGTAGTTGAAATAAGATATTGCAAATAGAAAAAAATATTCTTTAATTTCTGTTGAAGTATTTTCAATTTAATATATAATATCCAAACGCTGTGTAAAAATCGATTGCTACCAAAGTTTGAATAGGACCACCAATATAGTTGGATTTTAGATACAATATATATCTGGGAAATCGAATTTTTTAATAATTGATAACGATTATTACCATATTTCCACAAGCTTTCAATTCGAAATTCCCAAGTGGTTATTATACAATTCCTATATATTTTATGCCTTCAAATCGTTGTTTAAAATAATTCATCTTAATTTTAAGAATTAAAGCTGAAGTTACATATTTAAAATATACATATTTTAAATATATATATATAAAATAGAATATAATACCTATTATGCAACGATCGAAAAATTGTAGAAAAAATTTCATAGAGAGATTATAGAAAAATTACAAAACGTTCCTATTTAATAATATAACAAACCTTCCTTACATTCAACAGTAAAGAGAAATTTAAATGAATAAAATAACCGACAAACTGTCCTGATTAATATATATATATATACACATATACATCAAGCAACTTTCCCCTAAATAACGTACAAATACACAGTTTGCCCGATTTTCAGAGCGTAACTGTTTAATTATAAGTTTAAAGTACAAGTAATTATCATAGGCTTAACATTTTCGCTGTTTCAAGCAAACATACTCGCTTGCAACTTTGAGCATATTTCATTAACGAGAGCTACGTGTTAACTGTAAAATATTTTTTAGCAGGTAAAATAGGACTGATATCAAAGCCAGCAACGATTATTAAGTTAATGCTGCTACTTTTCAATAGTATCACTCTGTAGAGAACTTCGTTTATTAAAAAATAAATCTTATATACGAACATTGTAATTAGTATTAACGTGATGGTAATTGTTTCCAACTTTAGTAAAATAACTATGGAAAATATATTTCAGCTTTGGTACTTATTATCAGAATTTGAGTTGATGACACTTTAACAGAAAACATTTTGATTTTAAATGCGTCAAATTCCCTGTATAGCCGGATATTAAACTAATATTATAAATTCATAACTGGCTCGCCACCTATGCAATATTGCGATCAGTAAATTGCTCTCAGCGAATATCTCGCGCAAGGCCTGATGAGGAGGCACGTGAGGACCGCGTACGAAATATTTCGAATCGTGCGGTTAAAAGGTCAGCTTTGAACGTGCAACAATTTTGCCTAACCTGAAACGCAGCTAATATATTTCAAGACTTTCGATATTGAAACCTATAATCAAAGGGTTTCTCGTGGAACAGTCGAGGATCATAAATTGTTATATATATCAATATGTAATCCTCGATCTATCTAATGAAATAATATATATATATATATATATATATATATACTTTTAATGCTACGATATTTTTTGTGGCCGCTATATACACGTACTTTGGTAGAAGGAAAATATTAATCGTTGATATTTCACCGGTGACAGCGTCGCCGATATAACGGGGCGTTAAATTGATACGCGGCGTCCCTAACGGAAGTCAGCGTTTATGCAAAACGTATGCAGCGCATCGAAATTCTAGCTGATCGCTTTGGCATCATCACCGGTGCACAAACTTGGACAAGATACGATGCACCAGCGAGAGGCTGACAACGTTGACGTTGACGTTCACGTTAACTGCAACGATACCAACGAACATAGCAACTACACCGACAATACGGATCGATCTCTTATACCCGGAAGAATGAAATATATAACGCGCGTACGCCGCTCGGGAATTGATAACTCTACGTCTATAGAACCGCGGTTCCGTGTTTGCCTGCTTTCTCTCTCTGTTCGCTGGAAATTGCAGTACCCAGTCGAACCAACGAGAAAGGAGCTACACGTGGCGTTACGTTAGATAGATACATACATACAGTGGCTAGAGAAATTATTGACATAATACCGTGGCTCGTTATAACATTTATATATTAATTAATTAAGTTTAGGTGTATTAAATATTGTATTATTTAATGGTACATACTTTCGTATGACTACAAAAAATGGAATATTATGGAAAAAAATACAGAACCTGATAAACAGACGCTACGTTACAAGATGTTACATGCCAATATACTTTTTGTAGCTACTGTATGTCGTTACATACAGTACGCTACATATGCAGCTGTGCGTTTAAAAATTAGAAGCGAGGATTTTGTTCGAGACGTATATAATTTGTACGTATATAGTTGGACACGACTTCCGCCATGTAATGTTTTTAGAATTTTTCTAGAGCATCGTATGAATTTTTGAAACACGTACGTTGTAGGTATTGCTTTAACATGTTCACTGTTAGGTCAAAGTTGCATGACCTTTCGCTTTGATTGAAATTTTGTTGCTCCTAGAACTCGTCGACGTTTTCAATGCCATTTGAAAACAGTGTGTGACGCTAACGTGACCTCTCTGGCCTTCGGAAGCAACCAGGCCATCATGCCCACGTGTTACTATTGAGCGTGGAAGAAATTGAAATTCATTAATCTCCTAATATTGCGTGATTATAACTCGATAATAGCCTTCCTCTGCGATCGTGCTGCGAGCCACGACTGCGCGTATTCTTTTGTTCTAGATGAAACAATGTTCATGCAAGTCATACGTTTTTATCGATCGCCTACCTTCCTTAAATACGTGGCTTAAGGTTATAGAAGGGAAACGTGATACAGCCTGCAACGATCCGTCATAATACGCCACGTGTATTACGTACATCGTGTTTCGCGGCATTACCTGGCATGATTAAGGTTTCTCGCGAGAGCAACGTAAGAGAAAACACGAAGTTGCGCGAGATAGGAAGAAAATGGAAAGACCTCGTCCCGAGTCTCTTCATTCGGCAGAGTGGAAAAAAAGGAGGAGTAAGGGAAAGAAGAGGCTGTAAATCGTTGCAGTCGAGGCGGCAGACTCTTAATAAAAGAAGATCACGAAAGTCTTCTGTCTTTTGAAGCCGTCCGAGTAGTGTAGCACGTTGAATACTATGGTAGACTATGACGTGGTGGAGGTTACGAGAAAAACGAGTTTACGAAGCTGCTGGCCATGCTAAGAGATAGCGATGGAATCAAGTTCAAAACGTGTGATAGTAAGTAGATTGGAGATTTTAATGGATTTACAGGAAATTTTAAAGAACAAAGTCCGCGTAATAGGAAAAAATGTATGAAGTATTCGAAGTATAGTATTTTCCGTAACACTTGGTAGGTAGAACAATTTTCTATCGAGCTGCTATTTTGTTAATTATATTTTCAGAGATGTGAATTTCCATAAAAATCGGCATTTTGCTGATAAATATATGGATACTTTACTATTCATGAAAATGGCAGAAAACTTGTTTTTCAACTTATTCTTGTTTTCATGAAAAGTTTATAGATGGCAGAAAGTGGGAACCTAGTCAAATCTTCGTCAAATTTTCCAATTAATGTAATGTTAATGTTCGAATCTACTTGCGACGTACTTGAGTCCATTGCTATCGTGAAAACTGAGCCTCGAGTGTCGTCTGTTCCTTTTGCCCCAGCTTTCTTCTCCGGGCTGTTTGCTCTGTTTTGCGCTACGCCAGAATTTTTCCTCTTTTCTTGCTGTACGTATTCGTTGATTTTTCCTCTGGTTTCTCTTGGTCCGCGTGGTCGTCTCGTTCGTCCCTTCATTGTCATTTCGTTTCTCTGAAACTTTTCACCGCGCCCGACCCTCTTCCTGTTAACTCTACTAGTCTTTCTTTTCTCCTACCCCCCTATTTTCATTTTCTCTCGTTGAGCTAAGTCACCGAGACTTTCTTCCCCGTTGCGCTGGTTACAGGAAAATTCCTCTGGTAAGTAGCACACTTCGCGGAACCTCTCCGGGAATTGGAAAGGAGATTATTATTTTCCTTTCTTCGTCTTTCGGTTTCGATTCGATTCGCGATTCCAATAAGAGTAAAACGAAAGCTCGAAACCGCGCCGCTGAATCCCGGTATTACGGAAAATTGGATAAGATTATTTGAAATCTTCCGGTCAGATGCAAATCCCTTCACGTGATTATGATGGCCAAGTATCAAAATATAAGAATATATCGCGGATAATGAAAATTGATTGGTGAACTGCTCCTCCGTCATTTCTATACGATATACATATGTATGTATACGTATGTGCACTCCAAATATTATACAGTTTATATAGCGATCTGTATAAACTTCGGAATTCTTTCTTGAGAAAATGAACTATTTTGTAATCCATCGTTGTTGGCCGTGGCCAACAATTTTTGCAGGAGCAAATTTTCGTGCAATGCTGTTTTCCAACCACTCTTGCAAATGGAAGAAAAAGCAATGTAGCGGTACATGAGTCACCGGAAAATTCGAATCGGAGGAGACTCATATTATTGTGCCGTGGAATACAAACGTTGTTTTTGTAAAGGTAATTCAAAGGTAAACGAAATCCGGATAAAACATTATCGCCGTTATTTTTAATCGTCAACCGAAGTTACATATGAACTCTAACTAACTTTTTATAATAACACCGTCCGATACAAACAGACGAACCTGCTCTCTAGGAGGTGCAGTATAGCAAATTATTATAGCGAGTTATTATAGCGAGTCATCGATACACGAGTTTCGTGCGCATATTAATTGTAATATAACAGACAATTACGAATTCATCACTCGTCTCTTTATTGAACAAATAAACACGTATCCACCTCACACGTAGACCACACGTAAACCAGCTCAGCAACATTCTCCAGCATCGTGAGTGTGATTCTCATCTTCAGTATCAGAATCATTAAAGATTTCTGTCTTTTTTTTGCCTTTTCTTTTAACATTCACATCACCCGAATCAGAATTACGTCGTTCAGACGACTGGACAAAGTATCTGCATAAAATTCACTGTCTCTTCCCTCGTCACATAAGACGAAAACATTCTAATATATAATCTTGGTTGCGAGGATGCATTCCATAGTGACGTACATATATGATACACGTAACCTCTGTCTGTACACTCGTGTGATTTCAGCGATTGTTTTCGAAGGAAGGTTCGCAATTAATTGAGCAGCAGGTGTGTGTATGCAGCCGCATTAATTCACAAAGTCCTGAAGACGTTTAGCTTGGGCGGGTAGAGAGTTGGAGCACGAGAGAAATTATGTAGCACCGTCAGATGACGCCGATTAGCAATTCTCTTGCTCCCGTTTTACCATTGATGCGCTCCGTGTAATCTTGCGCCAAGTAAATGTAACGCGTTCGCTCAGAGAATCCATATTCACTTGCGGACGCAACAGGATTGACAACGTGATGTCTGTCAAGTCGACTTCGCCTATGCAAACGAAAATCATGGGAGTAACTGAAGCGTACTCGAGGCTTCCGGATCAGAATTGTTCTCGTTAATCGAATATAAATTTCTTTCCAGCATGTTTAACTTCAACTTTATTCTATCATACAGAGTGAAAACTATGGTCTTGGGCTGTTGATATCGGCCAAGCATATTGACAATGCTGCGTTTTCCTCGAATTTCGAACTATAATTTTTATTAGAAACGTGAAATTAGTGATGTTGAAATTGGCAAGTTATTAAATTTATCTACAAACATAACAAAAATCATATTCTGTTAATTCTTAGCGTGCAATTTACGGTCAAAATTAGCAGCACCTAATAAATTATTTCTTTATACCTCATAATAATACCGTTAAATACGTATACCGGTCGTATATTATTAATTTGACCATACTTTGACTTCAATATTACATCTTACTATAACACAAGTGTGAATACTGTTTTACCTTATAACATTGCATGATAATATACAAAAACATAGGCACATTCTAGTTTCCGACTACTAAACAGATTCATAAATATTCAACAAAATTACGCAAATTCACGCCGCTCGAAAAAGTGATGCATTTTACATCAGCAAACTTCGTTCTTTCTAATGTAAAAAAAAAAAAAGAATATTTCTCTATATCTTCTGGTAATTTCGAAATTAAAAAGAATTATATTAGCTGAATTTTTGCACCAGAGCACGGAAACTTCAATCTGTCATGATTATTCGAATTGTATATTTAATTGTAATCTATCCTTGATAAGGTTCTGTTAAACAATTTCAATTTCACGGGACAGGAAAATGTGAACATGCGAGAGGTTAACAGCTGAAAAATTCAAGAATTTGAAATGTGACTAATTCGAAAATTTGACGATTCGACAGTCGGAGAAATTGAATACGCGAAAATTCTAATATTTGAAAATGTAAAATTTCGAAGAATCGGAGAATTTAGAATTGGGACAGATACTCGAATGAATCAACTGTATGAATAAATATGTATAGGAGCTGAAGTTTTCGATTAGCATTATTACAATCCGGAAGAAACGGAAATTCACTTCTGCAGGAAATTGAAAAAGGGAGCAGGGGCGACAAGAGTCTTGGTAATTAATTGCGAAGCCACGAATGCGCCGAGAAATAAAGTATCATCGTTTTCTATGACAAAGAAAGGAAGAAAACGGAAATGACGAACAAAGAAGGAGGCAGAATGGATTTATGAGTGGAGAAATACTTCACGCTGGGCAATCGAAAACGACGCTAAAAGAAAAAAGAAAAAGAAGCAAAGGGACTCGGTGTGTTTCCAAGAACGCTGCTCTCACGAATTTTTGAAACACCAACGCTGCAGGCGTCATTGTCATGTCTTCTGCGAAACTTTCCTCTCTAACTTTCATTACGACAGCTTTTCTGAAACTGGAGATTGTATTCGATAACGATGAATATTTATGAACACGTCGAATAAAGAAACACAGCAATAAAGTTTTCCTTAGGCAAAAGAAACGGTAAATATATGAAGATCAATGATGAAACAAGTTCGACGAAAACATCTTTCGCGATATTAATGCAAAGTTCTTATTAACAGAACTAAAGAAATGGAACCTGAGCAGAGATTTATCATCCATTATATATTATAGCGAGCATCCCTGTACTTTTATAATTTTCTATACTTCTTCATCTTCTAATTACTTATGAATACAGCAGTGATTACCAGCCAGAATGGAAGTTTATGCAATTTCACATTTTTATTCTACCAGGAAAAACAATTTTCATAAAAGAAAGGTAAAACGTTCTTTCATAAAAGTTGAAATTTTCTATCTGCGTTTGTAAAAATATGAATTTGCATAAAGATCCGTAGTCTAATTATGATACTACGTATAATATCATACTAAACGGGGTTTATGCAATCGTCGGAGCGAAACTACCAATCACTCTGACATCTCCAATTTGTTGCAAAATTTTCAACATTATATAACTAATAATCGACTATTAAGAAGAGCAGGAAATGAAGTAACTATTTCACTATAACGGTATATCTTCGAAACTTCCTCTACATAATATATTATACTACTGTTAAGTCAAATTGCAACATGTCTGTCTTTATTGTTGCGCAATAAGTAGAAAAGAACCCTTTCTCTAATAGAAGCTTCTAGTTATATAACAAATTCAAATTATATTATAGTTGTACGGAACGTTGTAATATTTCAATAGCTTTTAGTATAAAATTATATCTTTCCCTGATCTATAATAATACATGGAAAATCTATAAACGAACATGACCAGAATAGATGTATTTTCGTTCGATCCGTTTTAGCATCAATTTGAGATTACCAGAATTATATATACACAAATATTTATTTTTCATCGTGTCGAACGAGCTATTCGTGGGTCGAGCGCATCTCGCTGTGCAAATGACATGACTAATTAAATCTATTTTTCCACTGAATGCAAAATGAGTAGATAAGTTTCACACTGTAAACAAATTGTAAAGGGAAAATTTCAAAGAAGTTTCGTTGTTTCTATTCTTATGGGTAAAATGAGACGATAACCTTGATTTTTGCTCATTTTGCAATATCTTTCGTTGTTCTAGATATTCTTAGTGATTTATCTTCTCTTTTCCATTAGTCTCACAGTGCATTATTTCTCTCGAAAGGAAACAGAGTCACTCTGTTTCCCTTATGGAAGATAAAGGTTAGTTTGGTCAAGTTTCTAGAAAGTTGTATAGAACCTAGCACTTCTTTGAAACTACGATGTTTATGATACAGTGATTCACAATTAAGCCATGTACAACGCGAGGATTGCTATAAATGTTAAATTTGTTAAATGGTGCTGAAAAAAGAATTGAATTCTAACAGCGCCAGCAAATCTTCAGGCAGCGAAAAATTCTCCGTTACAATTGTCAAAACTGTTCGTGTATACGCGAACCATACGTTTCAGTTATAGACATACTGAAGAATATAATCTTCTCTGAACTGTTTGCCCTGCGCAGAGTTCGCATAAATGTGGTTCTACTGTATTTACATTGAACATGACGCGATTGATAAATTTTTCAACTTTTCGACCGAGCAAAACCAACAGAGTCACAACTGAATGGCTGAGTTGGAACAGAGAACAACATCGGGGCACCCCGAAGATATAAAGCAATGCTCTGGTAGCTGGTTCTTTAGCTAAGGAAATTTTACAGGCCGGCGATGATTAAAATACGGAAGCTCTTCGAGCTGACAGGGGAGAAGGCCGTTAAACTGCTTCTTCTTCTGCTGGCCGCGCTTATTGTAAGGGATGAAAATTAAAGGTCGTGGAAACGACACCGCTCACGGCCGAACAATGGTCGCACACCATCGCAATGGAAAATGAATGGCCGTTTTGCATTCGTAACGAAAGGAAAATTGCGAACGCGTATCCACTACCCTGCGAGTGTAGAAGAAACTTGGAAGAAATGTCATATCGTTCATTTTCTGGAACAATGACATAACTCAAAATTTGTAATATTTTGAGTTACTGGTACAGAAAAGACAGAGTTGTATCTTGTACCTTTTCACTGGTAGAGTCCTACAAGCGAGTCCTTCAAAAACTCATGACGCGAGGCCAGTTGTATCACTATTGTATCACTCGGAAACTGTAATAGTTCGAAACATTCAAATTCTTTTTCCCTTAAGTCATGATTTTTGAGTTATATTATTGTTCGAAAAAATAAGCGATGTGTACTGAATTAATTCTGTTGATTAAAATCCACTAGTTCGTTGTTGCTGGATTTTGACTTGGTTAGAAAAAGGAACTGCGCGTCATCATGGCTGCTCTTCCTGCTCTCTTCGTTATCACGATTTCCGAACTTACGTTTCCTCGACGAAAGCAACTCCCTGGAGTATTTGCTCAAGGCCTGAATTTAATTGGAGACCCTCCACGTAATAGACGTTCTGTCATGCGGAGAATAATAATCGAGACCGCGCGTTGTCGACAACACCATCTATTTTAGATCTAATTTTCCGATGGCATTGCGACAAAGCAAATAGAAACTTGAAGACGGTGAGTATAATTTTCAATCGACGTTAAGAAGAATCGTGGCGAAGCTAAACCTTTTTGTCGTATGATAGTATCAGAAATAGATCGCGGTTGCTTAAATATGCAAAATATAAGTTTAATATATCGAATATTATTTAATTGGAATTGAAAATGTTGGTCTTCGGGTTATCGATCGTGTTAAGTCATTTAATTATTATTTAATTTATATTTATTGATAGATATGTAGAGATAATTTTTCAATTATACTTTATTGTGTTATTCGTTAATAATAAAGCGTTATCTCATTATTAGATTTACAATTTTTTTAAATTATAATTACACTTTGAACAAAGTTAGTTACATATTGAAATATTTAAATATCGGGAAACAAAATTAGTCGATATGCGGAAGCCACGTAAAATGCTTCACATGCATACCTATATAAAATATGCTTAATGGAAAAAGATTAACATGTAAAATTACAAACTTCAATTACATCCTCTTCGTATATGACATAGAAAATTTTCAGGATATTTCCACGTGTCTGTCAATCAATATTGATCGACCACCGATATTCCTTTCACGATAAGCTGATAATATTATAATATATATAATCTGGATTCGCGAGAAGCTGAATATTCTTTAAAAAATAGATAAAATGTGAAATTTCATTCTCTCAGAAAATTCTAAATTAATCGATTAATTTCTTACATTCAACTCAAGAAAAGATAAAAATCTTATAAAGAAATGGAAGATTAATAATGGTAGCTTGTTTTAATATTCGTCTATTTTTCTCAGGCAAATATTATCCGAAATATAATTTAGCAGATAGTTAACATCGCAATATCG
The DNA here is from genome assembly GCF_011952255.1 of Bombus vosnesenskii. Classification (NCBI taxonomy): domain Eukaryota; kingdom Metazoa; phylum Arthropoda; class Insecta; order Hymenoptera; family Apidae; genus Bombus; species Bombus vosnesenskii. Next base: position 3,827,514 of record NW_022882945.1, on the reverse strand, counting down.
TCTTTAAAGCTGAATATAGGATAATGTATCGTTTCTCTTGCCTTGGCTGAGAAAAAGTTCCGAGTTCGTTGCCTGATCAAACTTTCAGTATTTTACTTCCAACTTCGCAATGCTCCCTTTTTACGACTTGGAATATGAAGCGTACAATCGCAATAGCGAAATGGCTCCGTTGTGAATATGCCGTACAATACGAAAATTACATTCTAATAGATTATTGATCTTTCGCATTATCTTCTAATCTCCAGTTGTTCAATATGTTTTGAAAATCCATATATGAGGATGATTCTCTGTATTTGTTTATGAAAAGAACTGTATACGTATTATAGATATTACATACACACTGTCAAAACTTTTTCATAATTTGGGTGGATATATCTGTAATAAAAGTTTACATTTTTAAAGTGCGAATAGCTACAATTTCAAACAACATTTAAAATAAGTATTTAATAGTAACATCGAACCTGCTCAAAGTGTAAATAAGTAAAAGTTCAAGCAAGAACGCGAAAAGTTATATAAAAATAATGCAAAACCTATAAAGAAAGCAGCTTAAAAGGAAATTCATATTTCTAAAGTGGAAATAATTAAAATAAATTATACCAATAATAAACGAAACACGTATTCGCGGAGCAGACGAAAAGGGGAGAAAAACGAAAGCCACTTTTCACGACAAAAGGACAGCTTATTCTACTTAGGAGTCCTTTACAACCCACGAACTTTAAGTCTCCCCGTACCACTTCATTGAAATCTCGTTCTCGAGCAAGCGAGGTATGGAGAGATTTCGAGCGCATGGTGACGCGTACGAAAGCTCCGGCACAAGTTTGCAAATCCAATAGACTTCGGCGTTGGTATGTCGTTAACCTCCAGCTATTCGCTGTTGTTTTTTTTTTGTTCCATTTTCGTTGTTCCTTCCTGGCTTTCTACTTTAACCAATCTTGTACGTCGCTACCGCGCATCTACGTTCTACATATTATTATACGTAGATTTATAGTTGTTACTGAAAGTATTTATCGTAACATCTATGTATCAATTAATTAGATTCAATTAATTAGATTAAATTTCGTATCATCCAGTAGAACTTTCATACGACTATAAAAATTTGACGCTATGAAAATGAAATATAGAGACTGATAGGAAAAACGTTTCATTAGAAAATAATGGTATCTGCTACTGCGCGTTACATTGAGTTGCTGGGAAAATCCGCAGCGAAAATTAAGAAAAACTTAAATAGAATTAGTTTTTGCGATATGTATAATTGCACGAGTATCTTATTTCTTTTCTATGTCGAACAGTTAACAGTTACCGACATTTCTACAATAATCCGTCTCCTTCTCTACGAGTTAAAAATATATGAACGTTGAAATATTTTACAACATTAATTCGCGATTCAAACTTCTTCACAGTTTGACGATTTACCGAATTGTTTCGACTTCTGAATCTCACGACTCGGAGAATCATAGAACCATCACAGGCTCCATATATAATTCAACGTCCGTATTTTCAATCTCATTGGAATTTCAAACGTCTACAAAGCAGCAAGGACCACCGGAAAATCCTCTTTAAACATTCTCGAGCAATTACCTACTACACAACTAAACCGCATGTCGAGTCGCTAAATCAAAACAACTGTCCCGATTCCAATTGCGTATTTAACAGCCTCTTCCATTCGAAATATTATTCCACTCTGCTGAAAATATACCATTCGAAAATTAAAGTTACAATACCCGATGAGAATATCCTCTTTTTCGCAATTTAAACGCAGTACAATCGGCAAGTAAGTAATTTTCGTTTAAGGAGTTTCTTTTCACGGAAACTGAGTTTCAAAATTTGTCAAATCTGCTTGAACTTGGATAATCGCCGACTGGGTACAAAGGGACAAATAATTGGCAGGCAATAATCTTACGTGACAAGATAAATTAAGAATATATTGTAAGATCGTAGAATATATATATATATATACAATTATTCTCGATTATTACTGATGATGATGATTTATTTATAATAAATGGATTGTACAGGTGTTGATCGAACAGAAGAACGATGGTTGTTTAACGCGAACTAATCACAATAACGTGCTATAATCTAGACAACTCCATAGTTAACTCGCAACTATCGTCACAACGTATCCAACGCTCTCTCTCACGCGGTCCACACTCTCACGACAACGCTAGCAACACTCTCTCGACAACGCAACTCGCACTCTCTGACTTCTCGATTCACACCCTCTGGCTTCTCCGCCGACACTGACTGTTCTAGCATTCCTTTGTCTTTTCTTAGGCCCACCACGCACGTGTTCTGCAGACACTCGTGGCCAGGGTTACGTAGGCCTTTTCTACGAAACCATTCAATTGAAAGACCGACGACGCATTGATGGACTGACGACACAGTGACAGACCGACGACGCCTCGGCTCTCGCGACATTGTTTATAGTTTACCCGATATCTTTTAGGTCTTTCGTCCACGATACTATAATATTAGGTTGGCAACTATGTAATCGCAGATTTTGTCAATACCACCTAATGGTAAAATCCGCAATCACTTAGTTATCAACTCAATAGAATAAAATACTTTCACGCGGCGCTTTGTTTCTGAGAAAATAAAATTTGAAAATTAGTCATTCTCTTAAATAGATAGGTTGCAAATCATCGTTTTGAGAACGAGGTCTTACACGAAAATATTTTTATTTTACATTTTTCACTTATTTTTTATCTCTGGTCGTTGATTGGATAAGAAACAAATTTACAGATTCGATTCGCCCGGAAACGAAGCACCACATGGAAATATTTTATCCTATATTTAATTTGCCTTGTCACGTAAGATCGTTGTCATGTCAATTGTATCGCGATTACTGAAACACACCGTGCAACGGCTAAAAAAATTAAGCTTGAAAGAAGAGGAGAGATATTTTCTACATGACGATTGCGCGTATTCATTATTTATACATGGCCGGCAGTTGTCACGCAGTGCACACAAATTAACTAATAAAACAACGGGGAAACTAGAACTGGAGCAACGCTGAGCATACAGCATGTACATAAGTACCCTGAACAAGCTCGCGCTAGTTTACTTTTTTCTCACCGTGACTCAGCGCAACAGCGTAACAAAGTAAGTCTCTACAGCCCCTCGCGCGAAATCTCATCAACGATTCCCGCCATCAACCGACCCGCAACGACGAACGCTTTAAAACCAGCGGTTTCACGAACGGTCCGCAACTTGTGTCACGAACGCCGAAATGGTTTAGCCGTAATAAAGATAACAACGATAACGATTCCCTGGACGAACGTCGTAGGATAAAAATCTGGAAGATTCAGAGACCATCGTATCTCAGCAGCTTTAAAGTTTTTATAAAGCTGGTGTTGTGGAGAAGTAAAAAGTCTTTGGAAAAGACACTTTTACTTGCCATGTAGATAGTCAAATTATTAACAGTTTTTTCAGTTCGAACTATTGATTTTATGAGAAATTTACTTCTCTAGTTAGTATCGCTCATCTAGGGACAATTATGTTATATAGTTTTACGATGAAACGAATATTGACCAAACATTACTCGTGTATTGAAATTCACGGATATATACTCAAAGATATTAATATCTGTAAGTACTAAATTTCGTGAAAAATTATTGAAAATTATCAGAATTGTTGCGTAAATGATCTGCGGAAAACATATTCCAAAAAAAACATTTAAAGTCTTAAGTTAATAGTTTTCTAAAATTGAAAGTTACAAAAATATGTCTTTCCTTGGAGATTCTTAGACTCTATCTTTGCCACTGTATAACAATGATAACACACACGTAGCCTTCATCGAAGAGGCAACCTTCTTTAGTTAGCTTCGAACATATACGAAGCTTGCGTCTCGCGAATTCGCGATGGTGGCATAGAGAGAAAAGGAGGGCAGAGGTTGAAGTCGCGTCTACTGTAGCAAAATACCTATGCATTATGCATGGGGGCAACTCCGTGCTCGTGCCAAGTGTGCCCTCGTGACTGCGTGGCGACTGCATGTAATTTAATTTAACAGCATCGTAAGAAAACCCAGCACCAGCTTCGGGCTCGTTTGTTTCCGGTAGCACGCGTCCTCGCCATCGGTCTGTCGCGATATTTCGATCCTCGAATGCTTCTCCGTGTCCCTTCATATACCTATTTCTCTTCTTCGAATTCTCTATCGATCTTGCCTTTCGTTTCCTTTACGATCACCATCGTTCTCGTTCACCATCGTTTCGGCAAACAGCAACGAGAATTTTTACGATAGAAGCAAGAAAAACTACACGTAGGACTTTCGATGTCCGGTGAGTTTCGATTATGCGAGGCTACGACGAGGCGAAGTAACACGCTAAAATGTGGCTAGAGAGGTGGAAGGGGGAAGCGCAGGAACATAACCGTATCGTTATGCGTTACGGGATATTGCAGTTGCATTATGGGCGATGTAATTGCGAATTCCGCTCGATTACGAGGGGAGAGCGCGAGGGCGGAGAGGTACGTGCCTGAATTTGCGATCGGATCAGAGGGATTTGCTTTTATTCGGGCTGCTGTCAACGGCTCCACGTTGTGTATCTTTCGGATACGCCTCGCACGCGGCCCCTCGATGCGCGGATAATCGCGTCACCTTTCGACGAAGCTAAAGCTCGTAGAGAAACGTGCGTTGGAAACCAATGGTTAGCGCGGAGAACCCATGCGATTCATCATTTGACTCTGCTTCGCTATGGTGTCGTGCTTCGTGTTTTACTCGAATAAATTGTACGGTGTTCCGTACGCTTGCCGAGACGTTTTTTGATTGCGTGGTTGAAAGATTGGTTAGTAGTAAAAGATTGAATACGACGAGTGAAAAGATTGTTTCTAATGAACGTTTATGCGAAAACATTATGGCATAACGTTCAAATTAAAAGTTCACGAAGTTCTATATGATTTATTATATCAGTATATTTTTCCAATTAATTATCACGAATTTTGATTTTTGCAAAGCCTTTTAAACGATTACAAGTTTCCCGATGCAGAGACAGTACGCAATTCAATATTTTCCAATTTTTCAGCTTTCTCACTTTTTCGATATGAAAGAAAAAATTGTGAAACTGATAGCCAAAAACATCGTATTTCGATAACAAAAATACTTGCGCCAATTACAGCGATATGTACTCTGATTAATTAACTTATTTTGGTAAAAAATTCAGGTATAGCTGTATTAAAAGGACACGCAAATTTCGAGTTTCATCGTTGTCGCAGGAAATGGGCGATACACAGAGCGAACTTACAATTCAGTCCTTACATCGAATGCGTCTTAGAAAATCAGAAGCTATCGCTCTAACCTCTTTCCGGTACTTCGACGAACCATCGTTCAAAGTCAAAGACCTCCATTCCCCCTATAACCCGATCTGAAGCCGTTAAACTCGTTCCGCCTCGAGGGAGACATTCCCGGACGATAAGCAAGATCACGCTGATCGACTGCGAATGATCGCGTTTCGGCAAGTTTGCTGGCGTAATGGAATTACCAGTTGGCCGGTGGACCTGATCGAGCCTGTTTTCGCTGGCGGGAACGTGAAACAGCTTGGACAAGAATCGAAATCGGATAAAAGGGCGGCGTTCGCTCGTCCAGAGAAAAATAAAGCAGTCTACGCTCGCGCCCGCGTAAACTTCCTCTCTTTCTCGCTCTCTTTTTGAATTCTCTGCCTCTTTCACAGCGAATGTAGCTGTAACCTGCGTTCCCTCTATCCCCCCAGGCTCGAAGAAGCCCAGAAATCCCTCGAAACTCGAAGTAAGTTTCGCTTAAACTCAATTTTCACGGCGAGAGACCGGTTGAACGATGTACTGGCTGTCGGAGTATCCAAGAACCGCGAACGCACACTGTTCGTGACCGGAATCGTTCCGCTCGCTCGGTTTAGCATAATTCCGGACAGCCACGACACTTTATCTTCCTTAAATCGCATCACTCGACGACCCACCAAGTCGCGCTTTCAATCGGCGTACTCGCTACGCCACTTTCGTTCCTCTTCTCTTCTTCTTGGATCATGCACGAGGAAGCCGTATATTGTTGTATGCTTATCGTTGTAAATAATTTGCTAGTAGGTTAATAAGTCTCAGGGTATCTCGTAATTTTTTCATTAACGATGTAAAAAGAAATACATGAAATTACATTGTCGTCAATTTATACGATGAGTGTGTACAATATTCTTCGGAATGTTTTGACAGATATCATTCGAATACCATTAGTAACGCATCAAAATTTCATATAAAATAATACTGGATCAAGTAAATATCTTATCCTATTTTATTTCTGAATGTGAACTTCATTTACGTGTCGATACGCGTATCTATTAGTTGATGGTTGTAAATATTAGGTTTGTAAGAAATATTTATTTAAAAAGAAATTTGGTTATTCTATTATACGTAAGAAATATTTATTTAAAAAGAAATTTGTTTATTTTATTATACGTAAGAAATATTTATTTAAAAAGAAATTTGATTATTTTGTTATACGTAAGAAATATTTATTTAAAAATAAATTTGATTATTTTCTATCTTCTGAGTTGCAATCTTTGTATAATCGCACAGTAGGGCGTTTTTCGAAGCAAGGTTCGTTCTTCTTTCGGAGTGTCCGCACGAACGACAGTATCTACTGTAAGTAGTGAAAGCGTTCTTGGATCCGACAGCGATATCCGACCGTGCTATAAAGCGGTTTTCGGTGTACCGCTGCTGCGGAAGTAAATTCTAGCGGGTAGAACACGTTTAAGAGCGTGTTTTTGATTTGGTTTGCGAACGTTTTCGATGATCAGAGAAGTTGTTTAAGACAAATTGTATTGATAAGATGATAAATATCGTTTGATTTGTAAGGTTGCTGGGTTTAGTACATACATTCACCGGTGATATCGAAAATTTTTAAATTTTAATTTCGATAGTACATGTTTATGAAAAGTATTAGTCTATATTTTATATTTCTGTAAAGCATAGTTTATTAATGAACTTAATCAGAAGCCAGACGAAAATCTTAATACACAAGAAGCAACTTGTTCATTTTATCGAGTTGAAAGATAAATCGACGAACATTTTCTTTTTCTCTTATATAATTCACCTTTTTGAATTATTATATGCAACTACTCAAACAAAAATTCGCTTTCCTGCAACAAAATTTGCAGGTCACAGCTGGTTCCTCCTCGCTAATTACTTATCTTTTAATTCATTCTGTAAAATATCGTGCTTGCCTGGATTCTCAAGCCCCGTTTTTAACACCATTTACACCGTATAATATTTCCGAGTATAAAGCAGAAATATATGTAAACGCGTTATACATTTGAGCGAACATCTCAAGTCGTAGATTACACAAGAAGAGTAACGTTTCGCCAGACAGAGTGCAGCTGTGCACAACAAATTCATATTCTGCTTTTAAGAGATATAACAAAAGAAAGTCAAAAGTTAAAAATTAACTTACTACTAAATACTATTAAAAGTTAAGTATTCTAATAAACTTACTATAGTTACTCATAAACTTATTCGCAAGTAAATAATTTTTAAAAATTTACAAATTTAATAAGTTCCAAAGTTCGTTTAACTAATTTTCTTTTTTTTTTGTTTAAAATATTCCTTGCTATATTCCTCATAGAATTATTGAAAATATGCAAAGAAAATTTGCAACTAGTAAAGAGTAGGTTCTTAGAAATTTTCCGATTTAGACACTTTCAAAAAGTTTAAAATCTATTAGTCAATTCTTTCTTTTTTTTAGTCTTCAGAACTAAGAAAGAAAACGCAAAAGTACGATATGTTCGGCAAAAACTAATTAAATTTATGTGAAATATTTAAAATACTCGCTAATTAACATTTTCAGCTAAATTCTCGTATAATATCAAATAATTGAGTTCTTCATTGTTAATTAGCTACACCAAGAAATTCACGAATTTATCTTAGAAACACTAAATTTACAGTTCCAGTAGAAAATTCATCCACTTGTTGAGATACCTGTATCCTATTTTATATATATATATATATATATATATATATATATATATATATATATATATATTATATTATATTATGTATATAATAAATAAATAAATAAATAATATATATATGTAAAATAAATAAATAAATAAATATATAAATATATATACACATATATACACATATACACATATTAGAGCACACATAAATACATATTGCTTGAAGGTATATAAACGTAGTCGAAAGAGAAGATTAAATTCATGACTATATAGCAAGCTTTCCATGGCGCCCTACATAAAGCTAGCTTATACGACATAAAGTGCAAGGATTTGTCAAGTTGGCTTGAAAGCGAATCTAGTTTCTCAGAAATGGAACAAAAAAAGCGGCGTCCAGGTTCATTTACTACTGAATTATTTAAAGTGTTTCGTCATAAATTGCGAAAAGTCCAATACTCTGTACACGGTACATGAAAAAACATATTTTGTGTGTGTGTTGAAAATTTGTATAATATCAAAAATACGTATTTCTATAATTATATTATTTTGTATAATATATATTTTATAATATCAGAAATGCGAGACAACATTTATCATCGACTCACTATAATTACTGTTACGTCGCGTGAAATGGTCCGTGCGACGTCCTTCAGTGTCTGACCGTCAAGGCCCAAGCCCCATTCGACAGACTCTGAATAAACCTAAGGCCCCACCATAAACCGAATCTTATTAGTTTGCAGAAACCTTCAATCCTACAAGTATTTTCGGTTTATAACTGGTATTATTATTACTGGCATTACTGGTATTATTTATTGCACATTCTTACAAATTACGGAGGAAGCGGATGGGTGTCCAACGGAAAAAGCCGGTTTTTCCCATGCACAAAGTCACCCTCGAGTCACGTCGGTAGGAGGCTTCCTCCTCCAATCTTCACTTATTGGCTATAACCAATGGACATCGCGGATCGTTACCCTCACTGTCCTAACGAAAAGTGTGAACAACGAATCCACGTCCTTAGTTCAAAAGACACCCACTCCGAGCTTTCCTCCGAATCACATAAGAACGAACTTCACTTATTCTTCATCGTTAGAATAGTCAACATGTCATTACCGGGTTACTCTCCTTAAATCAATCACTTACTTAACTCATACATACCCAACAGTGTACCTCATAAGTGTTGGAAATATAAAGTTTATAACCCTGTTAATCGCAGCATTATACTAACTCAACCACCCCTATTATCTCAACGGAAATCAGGGGATTGATCTATTCGCGGCGTCGATTATTATAATCGTAACGGGAATTTACGACTTCCGTTGACGTGTTTTTTCGCGATTGCGTCTCCCCGCGATTGGTCGAAAATACAATTACGTTTTATACTTTCAAAACTGAATTTCATATTTACATATGCATACAAATATCGCCTATCAGGGAAAAATTATGTACTTCCTTCGAAGATCAAAAATCGTGACTCTTCCTACATAAGACTTTATCCAATAGCACCAGCCATTCGTGCGTATTTACATATTGCTCGAAGGCGTGCAAGCAGGATTGAAAACGAAAATTAAAATCCTGACCAAACGATTCTCTCTCTCTCTCTCTCTCTTTCACACTGTAATCGACTACACATAGTGCCAACTACACTTACGTACAAAAGTAAGTCCGCTGCACAAGGTGTTTCATGGCGCAATCAGCAACAGAGCTATTTTACGTGAAAAAGAAACCGAAAATATAGAAAAAAATTTTGTCACACAATGGTATGAAAGTATTACCTAAAAATATAACGGGTTACTTATTATAACGTTACTATTTTACAATTAAATGACCTAATACTGCTGTATTTCGTTGGTAATTTGGGTTTAAAGAACGACGAGATGATACTCGTGAATAATAGCAATAAAAATCCCGCGTTTCGTGTTTACGACTATCCTTTTTTCATTCTCCAACCCTGTCTACGTTTTATTTTTCCGGTTCTGTAACTTCACTGTTTTCCTCTAATTTCCACTTCTTCCTTGCCGCGACTCTTCACCATTTTGGAGCCATGCGAAAATCTCCTTGAATTTGTTTTTCTATTTTGTCACTTTCCTTAAGAATTTGTCGATACATTTTCTTGTTTCTTCTCGTCTTTTCGGGAAGAGGATTTCTTTTTATTTTAATAGCTTCTTTAGTTTCTTTTCATCTTTTTATTCCGCTTACTTTCGCGCTTCCTCCTCGTTATTGCCTTCATTTTAAACTACCTTCCACCCCCGTCGTTTCATTTTCATTCTCGTTTGTCCTCGATTCATCCTTCGTTTTTTGCTCGAGTTACTAATTAACCGCTTCGTTTAATTTTCTCTTAGCATTCGCGCTTAATTTCCTGTTTCTTCTTACGCGCTAGTAACTCTATTCTTCTTCATTCCCATCGACTTTATTAGAGCTGTTCTTTTTCTTTATTCATACCATCCCACACTACCTTTTTCATTAGGGCGAAGATTTACTCGTAAATTCGTAGATATTTCGCGCGAAAGTATTAGACAGCAGGTTTGTTAAGGTTTATAATATAAAATTAAAAAAGGAGTAAACTTGCTTGAAAGAAAATCTTTCGAACAACCTTCTACATAAGCTTAGGTATATTCAATCTCTTAATACATATACAGATTTTGAGATTTACTTTAATCCTTGTTGCGATATCAGCGTCCATTTGAAAAATTGCTCCTTCATTTTATGACGACTTTTAAAATTGTAAGAATTTGTTTATATATTGATACTTGCACGTTACAAGTAAAAAAGAAAAGTAATTCAATTTGTCAAATAAATTTTCAAATAAAATTTTTAAACAATTTCTGATATAAAAATTCTTACACGCAGCTTGTTTTCGCGAAAATCGCAAAAATTGCAAAATTCAGACCTTCGTATTTCTTTAACGAATTCGAAATCAACAAAAATGATGACTTAATCCTTTTTATACTGTCCATCAGAACCTTGTCCCTCCATTTTATTATTGCTGTATTTCAGTTGTATTATTTAACATAATACTAAGTAACGTATTATCACACACGTATTTAGGTATCTACATAATTTGACATGGATATAGGATTGTCTACCGCAGTACAGTACTATCTATGTGTACAATTTAATATGAATCTAGGACTGTATAATATAGTATAATACTACGTATGTCCATAATTTAATACGGTCCCAGGATCCTCATTGTTTACACAGTATTGTAACATCTAGATTAATGTTTATAATACGTGATGAAATGTAATACACTTATCATAATTCAAGAATTAGATACGCAATTCCATATTCTAAAATTTTTCTCTCTCGCTAAAGATAAACTACCATAGGTTGCTCCTTAAAAAATTAAACATAATAAAACCTATTCGGAATAAAACCAACCAACAAAGTCACGAAGATTCGACGAAAACGCTATCATTAAAAAGCCTATTTAAAGCAATAAAACTCATTCGAAATAAGGAAAATAGACAAAGAAACCCGCAAAGAAACCTTTTTTATCGACATCGACAAACGCATCTGTTCAACAAAAAGCGGCCAAGACAAAAACCTCGTAACGCTATCATGTAACTCCGTGTAGAAGCCCGTGTCTATTCCAGAGTCAGTGAAACAACAGCTACAATCCGTAAAATGGATACCTCCAGCAAACTTTATCCCGCGTTTACGCGGAAAGTGTTCCATCAAGCGTAGAACAATTAAATTCTTTCGTAACTTTTCCCGCTTTTCCCTGCTTCGACTTCGTCCGCCGCGCCTGGCGTCCTCATTACGCGTACAACACACTCATTTTGTTTCCTCCATGAGCAACGTTTTCATGCTTGGCTACCAAGATGTCGTTGATCTTCTCGTGGACGAGGCACACGGAACGTTTCTCGCGATAACGAGCCGCACCACTTTTCGGCCTCGACTACTCTCTTCAAGCCAACGACGTAACCGTTTCCGCCCGCTTCTTCGCGCCGACACTTCGTTAAACGCGTCAACTATTCGCAACCCTGTGTTTCAGGCTAGCAGTTTTCGTAACGGCAGACCACCAGTTTTATGAGACGACTTTTCGAGAATGTCGCCACGCCGCTGCATTAATTAAAACGTCGAAAGGTGGAGAAAAAAAAGGTCGGCTCGCCTTGGAACATCTGGTTATTTCTTCGAATGGATCGCCGCTACGTGCGTAACAATCGCCAGGAATATTTTCTCGAATGAGAGGATACACCTTTCGTACGATGAATCGAGGAGCGAGGATTGCAGGGTGAGGCTAAAGAAATTTTAATGGTCGATGAGATGAGGGTTGCTTGGTAGTAACCAAGCGATATTTAATAACGACGTCCTTACGTAAGGTTAAAGCCGCCTTTTCAAAAATAATGCATGGTACTTGAACATGGAAATGGAAAATTTAACTATCGCGCGTATTTAGTTTATTTAGAATTTCGAGATCTTCTCAGCATTTTATGACGATACTATCTTCTATGCGGTATATCAAATAGAATGGATATTTTGCTTCAAAATGAAATTGCACGTGAAAAAATGTTCACATTTTCGTGTACGTAATTGCTCATTCTGCGGTTCGTGGAAAAACATTCAAAATATTTGACATAATAGTAATACATGAAAATTAATAATTTCAATATTAATGATAATATTTGTAAGATAGAATTTAGAAAAAAGTTCTTTTAAATCAACAGTCAATATCGAATCTATATGAAACAACGATGTTTAAATTATTAACATTTTCCTGACAAATGCAGACAACAAATATTATTTTATTTGACCAACACTCGCCACCTGCCCAGTGTCCAAAAGTGGCTCTGTACACTCTCATCGGTAAACAGTTAGCAATTTCAAATGTTTACATTCGCAGCTTTTTGTTGCCCGCCAGTCGGACGACTTGCAATTGTTTTTGCAAATATTACCTTCCGACGTGTGGTCGTTTGAAAAGAACTTTTCGTCCAATCGTTTTCATATCATGATGTCGAATTTTGAAGGAAGATGAAGTGTACACTCATTTTGATAAATTATTTCAGATCGTTCACTGAACTATCGGATGAACAGATACTAAATCTCATTTATTAGCGAGACAAATATTTATTTATTTATTTATTTAATCCTAGAAATTTTAAGAACACATAGGGGTAATTTATAGAATAAGAAGATCGAATGAAACATTTTTGAGAAAAGTCTACTTTAACGATGTACATAATACATTTTCTACAAGGAAAATATATAAATATTTGACACTATAGAAGTAGCGCTGAAAATTACAGCGATCTAAGTCAAGAAATCTGAAACATGTATTGCAATAAATTTCTATTAACAAACACTTCGATATGGTGGAAAGTAATTACCAAACGGCCGTCTTCTTTTTTAATCAATTATTTTCAATAACGAAGAAATACAAAATGAAATTCCACGGATGGAGAACGTTTACATGGAATAGTTAAGCAAGCGGAAATCTGCAGTTTGCCCTCGAAAACTGCAGGTTATCCGGATCGTCTGGTTTAATTACCTCCATCGAGGGGCACGTAATTGCTGGAGAAAGCCAGACACAAGGGACTAAATAGTGAAAAGGGGTGGCAAATGGCACGATTGTTGGGAAATCTTAAGTCGTAACGAAGATCACGATCCATTCGTTCGAATAGAGCAATTCCTCGATTCTGACCATGTCAGAAGGAGTCGAAGATACCCGAACGATCGTCGCATAGTTGCGAAAGAATCTCGTAACTGTCCTCGCGGGAGCAGAACTGTTTTCGTTCTCGTTCTATCGGCTACGTTCGCTCGCGTCTCATCGAGACTTGGCAATTTTCAATGGAATTCGGCGAAGCTTAGCTGGTCGGATTAACCATACGGAGGCAAAGTTTCCTGGAAACACGTTTGTTAATTCATTTGTCAGCGCGTATCGTTTAAAGAGAAATGCCAGCTCGATTGAAACTGAGTCTGAGCGGAACGTTGGAAGACACGACGCTGGGTGTAAATGTATGCAATTGCTGACATTTTTCTTATATTTATATTAAATACAGGATATATCATCAAAGTTCGTAATAGAATTTCTGCAGAATTTTAGATTTTACGTTGGCAAGATTATTAGTGGACCACAAACTTTAACCACCCTTGACGTGGCGATTTAATTGAAATTGGCTCGCCATTCTATGTTTTTTATACAACATTATTACCATTATCTATATACATTGTATTGGTATAACGAGTCAGATTCGTCATTTGCGGTTAAATTATCATGTTATTTGTCACAAGTTATTTGACTAATGTGCTGAGCCATCTAACATGCTATGTTCATTTGAAGCACTCAAAATCACAGGCCAAAACGTTTGTATTCGTTTCAACGAATTCCTTTCGCGGTTAGTTTTCAACGGATGCTCATCAAACGAGCAGAGCTGCAAGAAATGATCAGACGCGCGATAGTGGCGATCGTAATTAGCGCGGCGAATACAATTCCGACTGCGTGTACGTACGTATCTCTAGGGGGAGTGAAAAACTGAATTAGCCGGCTTGTCCCAACATTGTTTGCTCTACCCTGGCCGCTTTGAGGGGATTCTGGACCGCGATTGGACTCACCTTTCGTCCAGCTTATTTATTTATATAGACCGGCTAATATCGTGTTCGTGTATTCGACGAAGAATAGGCTGCGAACTCACGATAAATCTCCACCGTAACTATGGAAAGAAACGCTCCTAATGATCGAACGCTGTGGTTCTTCGATTTAATGTGACGATAAATAGCGCGAAGAAAATTTGAGGAAATATCGATTGAATTTTTGAACTAAGACACTTCTTGACACTGTACGAGTTATTAACGTAATTGTTTATATAGCAGAATTTTTATGTATTTGTGAAAAATTGTAATATGCAAAATATCTTACATTTGAATTGAAGGAATTGTTACCTGTTTCAAATTGTCGACTCATGTCGCGTGAAAGTTTGTATAAGATACCTGTTTAATAAACAGATGAAGAAAAGATATAAGTAGGGATATAAATAAAGAAAGGACAATTTTTCGAACTAAAGCTCAGCCGAGATGCACTTGATGTTTAGACAACAAGATGATTTGAATTCAGTATAGAGATAGATAACAGAGGTCGTAGTAAATCCGTACTATCATTGCCAGAACTTGGGGAAAGACTGAGTAGGATTAGAGACGATTGATGGCAATTAACAGCTTTGTGTTTTGAATCTTGTCTTCGGTTATGACCTCTTAGACCTCGGTAATGTTGCAGATTTAACTCACTATGTTAGTCTCTCCGATTCTAATGGATGATACTTGAGCATTCTGAATCTCGTTCAGAATATTAATATGCAGAAATGAGGAAGTACGATAGTATATCCCGTGTTAATAAGACGAGTAAATTTACAATTCGAAAAGTTGAAAATATTTCAGTCGAATTTGTTGAAGATTTTTCATGTGTTATTTTCAAGTCTTTGAATAAAGTATCTTTACTTTGCTTGTAAATGAACAAAATTATCAACAATCAATTAAATTGTTTGAAATGTTAAATAATCAAATGGTGATGTCTATGATATTTAAAAAATTCAGAATTATTCATATATTTGTTCATCGACAATAAAATTGTCATAAATAAAACTGAAAATTTCATAATTCTCTGTTCTACACCGTATTCGTCATTTCGAAGGAAATTTCAAATGAATGTCGATTCATTTATATTTAATTTTCAAGCATTATGGCATAGGAATATTATTTTCACAAAAGTGCCACTTTCCACGAAAGTTGTCACACCAAAAATGTCATTTTAAAATCAAATTCTCGAAATATTCATTACATTATGTAACATAAAACAATTATATTATAATTATATATAATTATACTATCTATCATAATATATTGTACTAAAGTATCGTACTAAAAGAAATCGACTGTGACTAAAATGAAAAGGAAAGAAAAACTGAAAAGCACAAAATGGCAAAAAGAGAACCGACAGACTTTCCTATAATCAAACAAACATTTTCCAACCCATTTCGAATACTCTCCATTTATACGCATATTATATCGCTTCTAAAATTAAATTGAAAACTTTGGCTTTTAGTTCTTACAACTTTACCCTTGTCTGCGGAAGAAACTCTCCTTACGGAAACGCGACACGTTGACAAAAAGCGAATTTTTTTTACTCCCTTTTCCGCGGAAACGAAATTATCTATTATCGGATATTATACGGTCGAACAGCAGAGGCTTTCGAAGCGTAATTTAAAAGTTCGACGGTAATTTCATGGTTCGCGTTTTAAAACGAGCTTGGAGCAGACTCATTTTCCTCGTTTTTCATTACAGAGCTGCTCTACCGTATTTTGGAAGTGATATGAATACGCCAGGAGAATCCAGTTAGCGAGTTACCTAATTAGGTTGAAACGGATTAAAAGATAATATGAGAATCTTTCTTTATGCTCTCTCTACCGATGAATAATGGCGGTGTCATTCGCCAGGAGATACCCAGCACATGAGAAGGATAGACATTTCTTTTTGTTTCTGTAGAAAACGCAATTTCCTCTCTTTCGAATGGAAGACGGGAAATCACAGACTGAAGATATTTCGTACGGACTTGTGAAATTCATGGATTAATTATTAATAGGTATTTCTACGTTCGCATTGAAAGTATCGATGTTCTTTAAAGTGTGCTATATTTTACCGTAGTTATTTAATTTTCTTCCTACTCAATTTTCCTTCTTTTTCCTTTAAGAAATCGACAACGAAAATCTATTGCACATGGATGTATAAAATAAATTTAAAACTAGCGTACCAATTTATAAAATTGCGACCCAATAGTTTCTTTTTCTAGTGAGATACGTGATAAGATTCTAAGATTAAAAAATTCCCAGACTCCGAAAGCTTAAAAGTCCAAAAGTACGAAATGACAAAGTTCCAGAAATTCGAAAATTCTAAAGATATGTAGAAGAATTCTCATAGCTTCGCGATCTTGCATTCTCGCATCGTTTCTCTTTAAATCGAAATTCCAAGTTTTAACATATCCAAACGTCACCGCGCAAATGAACATTCAATTTACGCCTGTCAAACGATCAGTTCAACTGCACCACTTTTTCCTCCAGCCGTTCGTTAAAAAGCAAAGTATCGCAAGTGGCTTCATCGCTCAAACTGGACGCGTATTTGAAAAAGGAAAATCCACAGATACCAAAGTTACGTTAATTATTTGTTTTCAACCAGTTTTCTTCGAGCTTACTGCCGGATAAAGAGAACTCGGTTGAATTAGTTTCGCTAGGATTAATCGTGTTCGCTGTTAGAGTAACCGCAGGATTCTGGCGAGCACTCGCTGAAACGGAGCCATCTCTCGATCCTCGCCGCTGGATTTTAAACATTCTAGTTGCTATAGAGATGAGAAACGCTTCTCGTTTTTTCCAGACACTATCCAGACATTTTTTATAATACTATAGAGAATCGAATCGTTCAGGTTCGATTTATCTGTAATTAAATAGTTTCATAATTAAAATAAATTCTCTCGAATATAAGCACGTGTATAAATCGATAATACAAATATTTGCAACTTTCGTTTTTCTTATGTCCCTTACTTTCTCAATAGATTTCAAATTATTTATATTTTCTGCAATTTTTTTTCTCCTCCTTATTACACGTGTCATTTTAATAGGTTCGGTAATTAGCCATTCCGAAAGAAACCTAATTTAAGCAGCAAATTGATGTTGCAACGGTGGAAAAGATGGAAGTAAAATGATTAATTAAGGATCGTTACGCTGGTGAAAACGAATATCTATAATTAGTGTTATCGAGGCGAATTTATTACGTAATCCGTTTGTAATTGCGTCGATAATTTTGTGAAAGCTATGAATACTAAAATAACCATTGCGTTTGTTAGATACCTATACATGGTATATTTCTGGTAAAATATTTTAATATATTTGTTTTAAACAATTACACTCGAGAAACTTAATTAAGCAGATCAATTATCTATCTATGGTGTATGTAATAATGTAAAGGCATTTATAATATCTACACCTTCTCTTAAAACCATGTATCCAATGTAATTAGCAATTTATATTCCATAATATAATATTCTGTTAATAATTATACTCAGTTCTCACAGATGTACATACAAAGAGCATAAAATAAATGTTTTTTAATTACATTTGCGAGATATACGTAGCTGTAAATTCAAAATAATCCGTCATAATTGTTTCTTTCACTTGGCTATGGTATTCGTCCGTAATCAGTAAAATTAAATAATTGATTTTATCAAAAATTCAATTTCCAAGTTATATCATGCCACCATTACTTTCCAGGGAACTAATTTCTATTGTATCTATACTCCTACAAATGATAATGCTGATTATCTAAAAGGATAGTATGAACTGACAGTTTGAAGCTTTATTGGTTCAGATGATAACACTACATCAAATAATGCTAGCCGATATTTCACTGAATACGCGCCGATAATCAAGGTTGATATCTTCCACGATTGAAAGTGAAAAGCTCAATACGCTTATGACAGCGAATGGTGACTGATTGACAGTCAATTGATCAGTGACTAATTGATAGCTGTACTACGTGTAAGGTTAAACATAGGTTTAACTTATTAACCTACTCTTATTCGATGCTTGGCTATTTTCGAGATCACGGCTTTCTAGCGCAAATGAAACTTTTATCAATGAAATTTTGTAAGATCCACAGTCATTGGCGATATCAAATTTTCTTGTATAACTTTAATAAATTTCGTAATAGAATGAATAGAAGCACATACATAAACAATGGGAAACACGAGACAAATCGAGATCGTTACAACCAAGCGCAGCCTCTCAATTCGCAATTTTTCTCATACAACGAAATATCATAACTCAGTTACGATCCTGTTTCTTTCTAATCTAACCCTACTGACGATTCGAAACTTCCCCACTTTCGTTTAGTCATCCATCGATCCGTCACGACGTTTGTTTATTCTTTCTCACAGCGCGAACGCAGAATTCCGCTGAGTAACAAGCTGATAATTACTCGCCGCAAGCTAGTTTGGTGGTGAGCTAACCAACGAAATCTCATTTCCATGCGACCTGCGTTGCCGATGTTGGAACAAGTCTCCGACAACCAGTTTCTTTACGACAGTTTCCACGAGATGTAACACGTTTGAGAAAATTGAGTCGACGACCTTCAAGGTGTGTGCTAGCAATGAGATCCAGTTCGATATGTAAGTATACATAGGTACATACTTATAAATTTCGAGATCAACTTCGATATTCAAGGTACGCTTTATAAATTTCAAATATTTCTCACATGTGAAATACGGTGAAGTACTTGTATGTTGATTCTTTAAATCTGTAAGATCTCGAATTTTTAATTTTTAGAATTTCAGTCGACTAATTGTAAGAGTTTTATTCTCATCGATATGTAAATTCTAATATATCTGTGTTGTTATTTCTGTATTTAGAGGTAGGATCACAATAGCTGTTATTTTATTCTTTGGATAAATCTATCACACCGTTCTGAGCCGAAAAACCTTTATTGCACTTTCTTACATGGACTAGAGATTAAAAACAAAAGAATATCTTTAACCTATCGATTAAATCTATTGCTTGTATCTAGAACTATCTTCTAATTATTATTTACTGTAACTAGCGCATCTGCGCATGGATGGCGAGCCCGAACTCACGTCATTTCGACATTTGTCATTTTCAACAATCTGTTCGATCGACTGATTCCTTATATTTATTTTCTATTAACGGTAGTTGCCAACCCAATATTTCAGTTAGTGTCTAATCGATGGCAATGTTCTATCGTCTAGCAGAATTTCATAGTAAACGATTCTCTTTGCAACCGTTACGAACCCTCCTAATGCTGCAATGCCAATATTGTAAGCTACTTGCCTAATTAATCTAATCTCGCGAAAAAGATACAAAACCGCAGAATAGGGTAGCGCGGGCCGGAAACGCGCGACAAAACACGCTGGTTGGGGAAGCGTAGAAAAAAACAGAAATGGCTGGTGCAAATTAAAGGAACTTCGTTAGGCCGTTGCAATAATTGATATGCGGCCTCGAATGCTGGTTGGCGGTATTATATTCTTAGGAAGAGAAAGAGGTAGGGGTAGGAAAGTTTTGTTACGGGGGAAAAAAGACTGCTGTCGAATAACGTCTGCGTTAACAGTAGCGAGAGCAGCGTGTTGGAAGGTTTTTATTGTGCACGGAGTTGCAGGAAGTTCCCTGGCGATGAAACGCGAGTTATATTTCCATTCGGAAGCGCGGCTACGGTGTTTCGAAGGGATGGGGGTGAAGAAGGATCGGATGAAGCACGAATGGCAACCAGCTATGGTACTTCGATATGCTTTGAGTGGAGACTGTAAGTTGTACGAAGAGGTTAATGTTTCAGTGTTTGAAGATTCGTGCTGGATTTGTTAAATTATAGTGGGAATTTGGTACTGTTAATGTATCGAAGGATAAGACTGTTTTATATTTTATGATTTAATTTACAGTTCTGATATTACAATGTACCATTCAACGATTAGAGGTTAAACGATGCTGTTTTTAAAATTTGTTGAAAAATTTGGTTAACGATTTGTATAATTCCTTAAACGTAATAAGATTTTTCAAAACGTAATAAGGCACTTGGAAATTGTTAATTTATGCACATTTAAGTACTATATCTTTCCGGATACTTAAAAAGCTCGAAACATTCAAGAGACATTTTTTACTTTCCTACTTTCGTCAAATTAAACCCAATTTCGTAATTTATAGAAATAAAAAAAGAAAAATACAGGAAAAAGGATACAACTATGGATCTAACTATGGATCTAACTAAAAGGATACAAAAAAGGATCTAACTATGTTTTAAGAGGTACTTAAAACCGTTTGAGTGCCAAGCAGCACGATCGCGCTGTTTAGATTTTGTGTCAAAAAGTCCCAGAACATTTGAACGGTACAGAACGCCCAGAACATTGTTATCTTCTCAATAATTTTTATTGAACAAGACTTGAAATATTTATAAACTAAATAGTACGGATATATAATAATATAGATGTATTTCACTAAATTAATAAATATGACGAGCACTATTGCGCCGCTTGTTTCTCTTCGCAATCGATTAAGACAAACGCTATCGCGCTGTTCGGGATTTTTCGACCCTGTTTTTTCAAAGACCCTTGGGACTCGGTTAAGGCATCGATTTAATAAAAAAAAAAAAAAAAGAAATGCGAAAAACTAATTGAATTAATAAGAAAATCGATGATGGCGAAAGTCAAGAAAGTACTAGTACATAGTAATAGTTAAACAGCGTGTAGAGGAGAGACTACTATTAGAAACGAACTGTATGGTTGTTCGAAACAAAATAGGCGTTCGACTTGCGGTCAAAAGAGATTAGTGGTGTTCGCGTTTACAGAAAATTGGTGTTGCCCATGTTTGCTGAAAAATTAGTGCTCCTTGCGGTTGAGCAATTAGTTGTACTTATGGTTGCGGAAAAATTAGCGCTACTTGCGGTTCCACGAAGTAGCAGACAACAATGAAATTTACAACGTCATTTACGTTTGCTATTTCTTCTTAAATTCCATTTATATGACTGAATTTTTGACATAGGTGTATTTAAATTACCTAATAATTACCTAAATTAAATTAATTCTTTAATGAAAAGGATTTAGATACTTGTATGGTACAGAGTTGCACAACAAGTTTTCTTAAATTTTCTGTTGAATTTTAGAAATGTATTACTTACAGTTTAAAACATAAATATAATTGTTCGCGACCTTGCTAAACGCTAAATTATAAAGCGTGTATGTGCATATTCCTCGATCATATGTCCCTAGGAAACCAATTGTCATCTTCATCGCGTTTAATTGTATAATTTTCATAAATATTTAAACAATTAATATCACGATAGTACACATGCATCATCCTGACACGTTTAAGCCTTGATGATACATAATCTTCCACGTCAATCTGTTCGTTATCGTGTCATTATGTAATCTATCATTACGTAATTCAGTCATCGTTGCTTCTTCAAAATGATCGATTCAATTAGATCGGTGAATATCAAATAAAATTGAAAAATTGCAATTGCACGCAGTTTTTACAGAATATCGTATCTCCAATTCCGATGTAATTCAGTACACGTTCTCGATTATTTTGTTTCATTGTTCCAAATTTATAAGAATTACCGATTTTAACGATTCATCAAGGGAACGGCTTTTTAACGATTTATCAAAGGATTTAATCCCGTTCTTAACTTTCGCGACAAATTTATTTGAACAATCTAACGAGACGACAAAATGATGAACGAACGTGGTATTAGAAATGACTTGACATGTAGAAGCTGCGCGACGATTGAAATATTCATACGAACTGCACGTCGAATCTCGTTGGGAAAATAATTTGTCGACAGACAGCAAACCGAGCAAACCGAGTCCGCGAGCTCCTCGATTTCAGCAAGCTTTCGACCGCGTCCGAGTAAATACGTTTCCAGGGATTAATAATTAAGGCCGGGGTCAGAGGAACCGGAAAATCCGCCGATAAATCAACGGACGATGATCTTTCAACGCGATGCTGCCGAATGGACTTTCCATGCTATCTAACCTCCTCTCTACCATTGCAACATTGATAATACGCTTCATGACCGTTATCGCCGCGTACCTATAAATATTTTCCTTGACTGAATGCAAGTGCAACAATATATGTTCCTACTTAATCCATTGCATTCATGTGTGAGATATCGGCTTTTTCAGAGAATGTTCTACCAACTTGTGTTCCAGATATGTATACATAAACTATATTATAGCTTGCAAGATGACTAGCTTTTTTATCTCGCCGATTTTTTTTCTTTTACTTTGATTTGAATTAGGAGAGAATGTTAAGCTCTCGAACGATTTATTGGCTTGGAAATCAAGTGGATGTTATCATTAGGTGGTAATGACAAAATCCGCAGTCACTTAGTTTCCAACTCAATAGAAGGGATTTCATGCAGATAATTTGTGTTTATCGATCAGTTAATGAACATTTTTTGGAAAATATCGGTCAGTTATGTTCGTAAGGATTAGAAACAGAGATATACGAATCATATATTTTATTATAGTTATTGCAGCAGCACAAACATCGAAACGTCTCTAGATAAGAAATTTCTAGAAAATGTTTCTCTGTGTACATGAATGCATCGTACAAAAGAGAGGAGGCAGAGAATCAGACCAGAAAAGAAAAGTGGACGCGAAAAATACGCGTAAAACTAAGCAAATGGCGGATGCGTCATTCAGAATAGAAGAAGAGTAAGCAACACAGCGAAATGTTCACGAATGCGTGGAGACAAGGCGGCTTATCGTCTTATTTGCACACGTAACGCGCTATTTTGCTATCGTTCTCATCCAAAGGCTCAAGATATGCAAATTTCCGTCGCATGCTTCCGAAAATCCGCGCTTAAGTTCCGCGAATGCGGTGCCGTTTAACTGTCTCGAAGTTCTCTCGCGTCTTCATAAATTGTCGCCACGATCCTCCTGAAATTTTCATCACGATTATCTTGAAGTTTTCACGCATCTTTCTCATTTTTCTTCTTTTATTTTTGTACGCTCTAAATGATACCTCTATAGAACTTTGATTTATTTCAATTATTTGCAACGCTATTTTCAATCATTTGACCAACTATCTCAGCCCTCGACTCCAAAGTTTGAAGAACGTTTGGTTCTATGTGTCTTGATTAGAAAACAGATGAAAAAGAGTCTTGCAAGCTGACAGCGTAAATTTCTGCAAAGTTCAGGATTCGATATTAAAATGTCGAAGCCCTACACGTTGAATCATACGCGATAGATCAGCACGAATTTCGACGAGTAAAAGCGAATGAAATTAAAACAAACCGACAAGCAACGCTATAGTGTTCCGTTTAGCTTTGACTCGATGAAATTGAATGCAAACGTTGAATTCGTTGGTTTAAATTCAATTCTTCCGCGAACACCAGCCGCTCGATTTCATTTCGGTCCGAAGTGTTTGCCTGCCCTCTCACGAAGTTATTCTTCTTATCTGGCTGAGCCAGTTGTCTGTTTCTCCACGTCGCATCGCGTCGAAACTGTAGTCGAAACTTTTCGCTTTCCTCTCCGGTTTCTTCTTTATTTTCGTTTTTAGATTTATAAGATTGCGCAAGAAGAAGTTAATTAGTAAATATCGGGAGAAGGAACTAATCATTTCAAAGAGTATTGTAAACTTTTGGGCAAAATCATTGAGATCTTTGAAGTGTGCCCTATCTCACATATAATTACCACAACATGGTGAAATCAGCAAAAAAAAAAAAGAAAATAAAGACTGATTTATATTCTATTAATTCAAAATTCAATATATACTTGAAGCGCATCATGATAACCAAAGCATCTATAAATTTCCCGATATTACAAATTTGAATCGGAATAAATTCCATCGATTTAGATATCGCTCTTGGTGCTAGACATATTCATCATTGATTAATTTTAATAATTCAAAATATTCTGAATATGAATTTTACTTATTTCTTTATTGAAATCACCAAACATGCCAAGCAATCGGTAAGTGCGTTAAAAGATTGGTGAAACCCAAGTGAAACGATAAAGTATTTCTGAAAGAGTAATATGAAAGTGGCAGGAAACAAGGGGCGGACAATAAGCTCATAATTCGCTTAATAATTGCACGAGATCCGAAGACGCTCTCGAGAAACACGTTCTGGCAGCCATCTTTGCTCTAACGGCTCCTTAGGAAACACTCTGCTCCCTTATTTCCGAATATCGTCGCACCGTGACACCTGACCCGTGATTACCCTCGAAACCTCGCCACACCGTTGCACCTACACCGTCTTCTCTTTTTCCTGCTCGTCATCAACGAACGTCCTACACGGAAGTGCACTTCGTGCCTGGACTTCCGTACCTGTTCTCAAGAGGCCACGTCTCTCCTCCCTTCTTCTTCCTTTCCTACAGCTACGAAATGCGAAGACGCTGTTACTTGACGATTTGTGTGTTCCACCGAGCGAGGAACGTTATTGCCTCGCGTTTTATTGCCAAGTCTACAATATCTGAGCGAATATTTGATAGCTTGTCGTCGATCTTGTCACGAGGAGGCTTCGTTCGTCGATCGATGGATGTTACAATCGTGCCAGTCTCAGTTAGGTGTTTCTCTGACTTCCATATGAAACCAAGTATCTAACTCTATATTATTCAGCAACGATATCTCATTCCTAAGGAATAACTGAATCGTTAGTTAACGAAAATAAAAAAATCAACGTTAATTAAAACTTAAACTCGATGGAACGAATACGCTATGTAATGGTAAGTATAAGAATAAGGAACATGTCGCTTTTTAAGTTCTACTATCCTTTAAATTAAGTATTTTGCAAATACGAAGATGAATTGATTGCTATAACGCTGTAAAACACTTTTGAGAATCGTCGGAAGCAAACTCGCAATACTTGGAAACACAAGAAACTTAATAATTCACCACGATATACGTGTTTTGGAATACATTTCTATTGATGAGCAGGTAAATATAACGGGTGAGATCTCAGGCGGTCTTTTGTTTATTTTGTTCGTGGATAGATCGTTGGACAAGGCTCTGCGAGAAAGTTTCGCGCAATACCTGGAGCATTCGTCGCGATGCTAGTATTTTATTCTGCGACAGTATCCTTTTTTTCGTTGCGTTTCCTTCTTTTTGTTGCTTTTTTTTACGACCATAGAACCTCGGAGATTGCTCTCGAGGGTGGAATAAAGCAGCGCGATATCTTTTACATTTTAGATTTCTATCTTTGGAGCTTAAAGCGACGATTCGAGGGGATTCACGGGTTCTGCCTGGCGTGAGTTATTGATTTTAGTGTTCATTGCGTGTTGCTACGATCGTAAAATATGCGTGACGATGATTTCAGATGTTCTTTTATGCGACACAAACACAAAACAATGCCTTATAAGATATATTAAAAGTAGCTCAGACTACTATTATTATTATTAAAATTCTTTATAATACCTAATTAGTAATACGAATAGAAAACGTTCCATTTGAAAGTACGATTTAAACGACGAATTTATTTATTGCCATTTACTCTGTATCACTCTGTGTTTCCGGATAATGACCGAAATTTGTTAGCAGTTTCCCATTTCGCTGGCTAAATAGAACAGCAAACCCGTGTTCTTTCAGTGATAAAAATAACCTCTTGAAAGGACAGCTCTTTTCATTCTCCCGCGTGAAACGAAACACGAAATTACTTCTCTCAATTGAAACCAGTTCAAACAAGAAGCTACCGCCGAAGTAGCTATATAAAAATCAGCTTGTAACACGGATACTCGAAAATATCCTATCAAAGACAACGCAAACCAATAATTACGAACATGTATAGCAAAGTGTCATATGCTTGGTTGAGTTTGTTCACTTTTCACTGACATACAATGCATTTGAAAGAATGTTATAAAAATCGTTTATAGAATGCATCGACTGCATTTGTGACGATACATTATTAATGATCTGTCCTTTGGAAGATATTTCGTTCGAAGATGAATAAATTATGTTAGATTTTAACAATATATACGTACCTTAAAGTGGCAAAACAAAATTGTACAATGTATGTCGACTTTCGTGACTGATCGTACACATTTAGGATGTACGAAGTACACCATTAACAGAACCAGTGGATAATAATATCGGAAGCCCCGTGGTGACAGAAAATTATTAGAAGTTATTGCAGAACAATGGTGCCCCAGGGGAGCGCGACCATCTCTTCATTCGTTGCAGAATTAATTTCCTGCATTCCGTCGAGAATTTAACACGCGGAGTTTTATAATTTAATCGCTCCTACCAGCTTGCTGCTGTATAGGAAATCAATGCGTTACATCTACACGCTTATTTTCTTCGTAATCACGACAAAACGTGGAGCAAGGGATTCGCGAAGAAACGGCGATATTGTTTGGAATTTTCAACAAATTCCATGAAACCTTCATTACCTAGATTGTGCATCTTCCAATAATAATCATTGTTTAGAATGGGAAATATCACGAAGTGAATTTTTCTCAACTTGAAGAAAGCTTCACAAGTAATGGCTAAAGGTAACATAATTTCTACTTTTAGTTTACGTTTCAATGTGACGTCCGTTGCTACTTAACCTTCGCGATTATTCGTTAATTGAGTTACTTCCAATTATCCGCCAGTGGTTTAACTTGAAAAGCCCTGAAATAGGCCAGAGCAACTAAAGTTAATTAAAAACTTTCTACGAATGTAAATGTACGCCTCTCTTCGCCGGTATAACTGAGACGGGCGCTGTATATAACGGGCGAAATGCTTAAGATTACAAATAAAAATGTGTACACGCCGTTTTACTTAAGAAATTAACAGATGGAATTAGGTGAAATATTTCATGCAATGAATAGCAAGTATTCCAAAGGAAACGTTTCTTACTGAGATCCAATGAAATTGGTTTCTGCTGTAAATGAACAATTTACTGGCGGAAGAAAAATTACACAACCAATACAGTAAATCATTTTGAAACGAATAGCATGTTACAACTAAAAGAATAAATTTATGTAAATTGTTAAAAGAACGAAATTGCTTCAGGAAACAAGTTTCAGACAATTATCGATAACTCGACTATTTGGTTCTTAGTAACTTTTCCAATGTAATTTTTTTATAATTACGATACCTCTGTCGATAATTATGATCGAATACGATATATGAAAGGCTTAAACAGCAATTCATAATAAAGACAATGTATCAAAATAAAATCTCAAAATTTAAACTATCAAAAATAACAAATATTTTCATCGTATATTTTTAAATGTTCATGTTCTTGAAAAAAAGAAACTTTTAGACAATACTAACAATAAAGATACCCTCGACGAAATGATTTTGATAATTCTTTGTTTGACATATCTTTACGTGCAAATAACGTTAAATACTTTTGGATTTCCGCTTACCCTAAGGTTAAATCCAGAACAGAGGCTGATGAAAGACGAAGAATTCAGTCGTTTTCCATTACTTAATTACAGACGTCCGATTAAAAATGCGATGCTCAAGCGGTATCGCGATAATATCAACCCCGTGGCACATCGGCACACCGTGAATGTACTATCGTCCACGTAATTGACTTCTTATTAAGCAATTTGACAATTAAGCTACTATATGATAGGATTTCCTACGACGCTCGAACGAATAAGCTGCATACGCCCGACATTTAGCAAAGAAGAAAGAAGAAAGGAGAGAGAGAGAGAAAGGGGACGGGGGGAGAGAGACGAACAGAAAAATTCAAACGCGAGATCGTAGGATTAAATAAATTTGCATAGAAATAGAGCGCAACCCGAGGGAAATGCAGAAAATCGAAAAAATCGTAAATATGGTTATTATGATAGTGGTAACACATTTTAGAGCTCAATTCTACATCGTGGTGGTGTTTACAGTGCTGTAACTTATGTTAGAGTTGACCTTATTTAAATTTTTCAAATAAGTTGCATCTTTGAAAAACCTTTGAAATAAACATAACATGTATGCTGAATTGATAGCGTGTTTCTTTTTTCATTGTTTGAAATTGCAGTTATTTTCAATCGCAGGTTCTTTATATCGATATAATCGGGAAATGTATTAATAAGCTAGTTATTATCGAAAACTTAAGAAATTTATCAACTTTATACTTGCAGTATGAAATTTAATCATCTTGTAGACATAGTTCTTCGTATGTGTAAATATTTACGAAATGTACAGATACGTTTCAAAAAAGTATGACTTGGAAAATCAGTATTAAAAACACAACAACACGAAAACTATCAAAGCACAATAGAGAAGTTTAAGTTAGCTGACATTGATATAGCGAACGTTGATTATGGTTAATACGCGATATGCTACAATACGTCAGTTACGTAACTGTCAATTTAATAAATGTCAATCGTAATAAACGCAACCTATAATAATAAAAATCATTTGAGAGGTAAATTATACGTAACGTGAAAATATCACAAACCGAGCTTCATCTACATTTTCACTATCAACACAGTTACTGACACATTTACACGCATATTTATAAATGAACATACTTACATATCTACAAATCAAGGAAATTACAGAAAAAACACGTAAAAAACGCTGTTTAAACTAAAATTAATTAAAAATACTATTGAGGACACACATTTATAAAGCAATTGTATGTGGTCACTTGGTCGATGTATTTCACACATAACTGGAATGATTCAATAAACTATTAATAAAAAATACATATACATATATACGTGTAAAAGATGGAAATCGAGAACTGACAAAGATGCACAGAAGTATTACAAAATGCAGTGCGACGAATCATGCGTCGTATCATAAAAATATATTTTCATATATACATATTAAATATTCATATGTATAACACAGACACGGAAAGAAATCTCGCGGGTGATGTTACGTTCTTTTCTTTGTATATGTTGCACTATGCTGCACTCGATCAATATCAATCAATCCGGCATTCCTTTCAGGATCCATTCATTTCCACCTCCGCACAGTACATATGTCTTATTTCGTTTAGCAATTATTTAAAAACAAAATGGTAAAACTTCTTTTATCACACGATGGATTTAGCGAACTGCATTTTCGAATGCTTTCGCGTATTTTTTATCGTTTTGAATGATTCTCGACTACCATTTACGGAATAAGATTCACAAAATGACTTGATAGAGAGAATAAGGAAAATAGTAGAAGGAATCTAACCGAATGAAGGAGAGAGAGAGAGAGAGAGAGAGAATGCTTTTGGGTTACGAACAGCTTTAAAGTGGATCAGGACAGAACTATGTAGTTTCGATCGTCACGCGAAGCTCTATAGAGGGTTCGTCGGCGGAATGATAAGCCCGAAACGACGTGCCCTGGCTCTCCTCTCGTAAATTAACTGCCAGTCAGTGGAACGTTCGTTCGCGGACATATAATTTTAACGACACACCCCCTTACATACGTCGGGGCCAAAGTTCGAGGCTTATCTACACGAGGATGACTCGAAAGCTTAATAAGCGGACGAGACGGCCGACTAACGAATGGCAGTACCAGTTTGTACGACCGTGGACAGAGGTTAACTGGGTAGAATGTATATAGATACTTAAGTTTGCTTGGTGATCGATAGATAACGGTTTGCAACTTATTTTCCTATACCGTATGCAATAATGAACCGTTCGGAAGAAACACTGGTTAATTGCGTAAATTGGAAAGCAGAAGAAAGTGATGATCAGATAGCGAATTTTTATAGAAAATGACAAATTTAGAGATACAGAAATGCATAGAATGCAAATAATCTCCAATTTATTTTTATTTTAATCTATTTCTAATTAATTCGAGTACTTAGAAACAACGTGTGTTGTAGATTAAAAATGTTTTGAATTTTATTTCCGTCTAATTTCTTAATTATCATATTAGTGGAAAATATGACTGACGAGAAACCAGCAAACAGCTGACTGTGCGAGGATAAAAAGGTTGACTGCGTAAGAACGAAGGGGTTGATTATGCAAAGGTAAGATGGTTGACAACGTAAAAGAGAAGACGTTGACTGCGCAGAGGTAAAGAGGTTCACTCTGCAAAAGCGAAGAAACGAACTTTACTTCTTAATGAATCCTTTGGCTACTTAAGGCTTGTGAAGAGTAAATTTTACGGTAACATTTAAATAACTTGCCATGTATTCTTTCTCATCTTTCACCCTAATTGCATACTTTCTAATCCGTTTTAATTCTTTCACTCTTCATATAGAATATAAATAACGTTGTATTGTAAATTTTGATTAATTGATTATATCATAAATCTGTGTTCTTAATAAAATTGCAAATTTCACTTAAAATGAAATAGCATCAAAATAATTTTAATTATGTGTGTCTTCCTTACAGCAGCAAATTTACGAAATTTAATAATTTACTCGTTTAATTTTCATTTGTCACTCATTTACGATATTTCGATATTTACAACACTATCAGTAATCAGTAAAAGTTCATTTTTCTCATAATTAGAGAAATATTAGTAGTCCAGTAAGATTAAGACAGAAAATCTATAAATCTATAAACTATCTGACATCAATTTCTTGTTAAAATTATGAAAATTATTTTACTTTAGAAGTAGATGTTCGTGACGAGGGAACATTTAATAAAAGTTCCCAATACATGAAAGAATTTTTTATATCTACATAGGAGCGGTTAGTTACTGATAGAAACTGAACAGAACGTACTCACTTGCAGTTCACATTAAAAGACTTAATTTTCCATGGACTTTAAAAGCAGCTGCTTTAACGAGTCGATAATGAAAGGGCAATACCCTCTTTTACATCGTGTTTTACTGATAACGAATGTAGAATTCAAAAGACTGTAATCGGAGCGACACATTAAAAGGAAGCGAGTGGAAAGTATAGGGTGAATTTGTTTATTAGTAAAACAACCAACCAGAAGAAAATCTTGAAAATCAAGTTACTAGAATTTTATTTTTCAATGTTTCTTTTAGTAATAATGTAAAGCAAGACATTCATTGTTTGATGAATATAAAACTTAAATAAATAGAACACACAGAATGAAGCAGGCATACATAAAGTAAAGAACAGAAAGACTTTCAAGTACTATTTAATGCAATATTAATAATTGAAATAGTTAATAAATACAACAAAATATTTTGCGTATACGGAACTCTAGTATAAATACAATAAAAAAAAATCGAATATTAATATGAGATATGGCCATGATACAAAACTGTCAGAGTAATTAAAAATTCTAGTTCCACTCGTAGAGAATTAAAGAACGTTGGTTCTGAACAACAGAACGTAAAATGTGTTGCATTTTAATGGCGTTACACATAAACAGTTAAGAAAGATTACGAAAGGTATGACGAAATAGTGTCATGAGAAAGTCTCACGTCTTCTGTTCAGTTTATGAATGAATTGGGCCATTGTTGCCGTTGTTCTTTTACGAAAACTGTATTCTCTGACATATTCGCACACTTTTAAACGAAGTATGTTCCAAAATAGATCTGACAAGAATGAAATACAAGGTGGAATAGCCTTAAAATAGCTCTTAAAGTAGTTGAAGAGGCGTATAAGGAAAGCTAAAGCTTTTTAAGCTGTGCAACAAATTTCCGTTATGTGGTCATTAAAATCGAAATTACCACAAAATGAGAGTACGACGTCGCGATGCTTAACTTGAAACTGCGCCATTTGCAATAACTTATAGAGTACGATGATTTTTATAGCTTGTGTCTCATTTGTTACGTATTTCAGTGTCATTTTTCAATTTTAATGTAGCTTGTAACTACGGAGTTTTTAAATCTATTTAAAACCCAAAATTTATATTTATATCCATTAATATTCTTTGAAACATAAAATAGAATAAAATTCTTAATGAACCGTATTGTAATTAATAAATCTTAATTGTTTGAATAAAAGTCATTTTGAAGGATAATCGAAATTTCGGAACGTAACTCTTATAATTATATGGCTAATACAGTTACACAGGTCACGAAGAATTTCGATGGATTTCTAAAAATGTAGCAACAAAGACGGCTTTTCAGAGCGAGCACAGGTAATTGTAACTAACATATCGTTTGTTGAAGTTTTCACGATGCAAAGGTTTACTCTTTTCCTGTTTCCAGCAGCAAAGGGAGAAACAATTTTCCCAAGGATTCTTCTCGAGAACGTAATGCCAATTAGACACTTAGCTTTTAATGTAGCAATTACGACAGTGAAAAGAACAGTTTACTATGGCTCCAAAACGACTCTTCAAGGAATTGTATATAAATTTCCAGTATTTTTTCAAACTCGTTGAAATTAAAGAATTACGCTCTCGAACGATGTCATTGCTCGTATTATGACGTTATAGGCCTCTAAAACAATACGTAGGAGTAGAACATTTCTTTGTTAGAAAGAAAAATTATTCGCTTTTATTATGAAACTTTCATGTTTTAATTAACTGTTAGATATAAATATAAAATGAGAATATTTTGCAATTGAAAGCAAACGATGTTCTTGATCTGCTATTAACTCATGGATTTTTATACAATATTTCAATGAATCGATTAAAGGGATTATATTAGATAGCGAATAAAATACAGATATTTACATACATTTGATAGTTCGCCTTTGATCAATTCAGAAGCTGTCTATATGTAGATCTGATTCTACAATCTCCCTATACCCTCTCTTCTTGTATACATTTACCTGGCTGTACGTCACGCTCAAACGAGGGATCATAACGAGCGGACATTGATATACTCCAATGCACTATCGATTGATCGACATTAATCTTATCTTCAAGACTGGCGTATACAAGGACGACCGTAATTGATTCCGGGATTAACAGACTGGTTTCCTTTAATTAGGTTCCTTTGCCACGAAATTGCATTCTATATCTTGACCCTTAGAGGAAATATTTGGATCATCGTGAAACATATATGAGATGAACTGCTGAAGGGTTTTAAATTCCTCTACATAGATCTATTTTTTATATTAAGTCGATGCAAATGGGATTTCGTGGCTTTCAACGTTGAATTTACCGCGTTAATATATGAATTATCATTAGTGAATTATTAAGACATTTACGCAAGAATTATTTTACAATAAAAAGAACTCGTATAATCGATATTGCAATAAACTTGTATATAATTAAATTGAATTTCTTATTTACTTAAATTTGGCTAAATTAGTTAAACCTCACTACATATTCGTCAATAAATTATTGAAATTTTTTCATAAAGATAGTAATTATCTACCAAAATTGTAATTATCTCGTGGAAGTGCGATAAATCGAACAGATAATCACTCGTATTATAAGTTTCGTTTAATTCAAAACGCAGAGCAGATTTATCCTATCAAATGCTTTATTCAATTTTTCAAAATCCAATTAGTATCGTCACTTAACGAATCGAACATAAAATGGTCCGTGAATCTTGCATTACAAGCGCCATTTAATTCTTAATGCATCTACTATGGTGTATTTCGACCTGTTAATAGCGGCAATTAACAGATTGCAGCATTCCCTAAAGCAAGTCTGATCAATCGCAGTTCATTTCACTGGCTCCAGTCAAGTGCTTTTAATAATACCATATTATACTAATGGAATATCTTCAGAATCTTTCTTTATAAATAACTTCCAGCGATATCGAAACACCAATCGCGTAAAAGACTTTGAACAACAAATAAGTAATAATATACAAAAATAGTTTTCTTCCAAAAAGAGATATTTGCCCAATAACATAATCTCACAAACTAAGTTGACAAATGCAAAATTTTAAGAAGTTTCAATTAAACAGTTCAACATGAAGGCTAGAAAAGAAACATGATGCTATTGTTATACAGTATCGGTATGTCAATAGCTAATCTTTGATCGAACAAGAATTGAGAAATATGAACGCGAAACGTTAATTTGTCTTTTAACGAAAGGACATTTATTTGGCATGCGGTACGGGAAGCATTATCGGTCGGTCGCTTCATTGTTTAAAATTAATTTCCTCCTCGTATCGAATAAATTAAACTGCTCATTGCTCATCCGACAAACAGTATCGACGCGTTCACAAAGAATTATGAGCCCGCGGAATATATTTTGTGTGGACCATAAAAGAGAATATCGAATACTAAATACATACGATTAATTTCAAGCATGTCAGAAGACTCGATTGGCGATAAGATCGATTATGCTGGGATTTTTATTTATGACTCTGAACCTAGTACAATTCGCTCTGCATTTGGATTTTGCTTTTGTTGATTTCGTGAAACTGTTGACTGTAACTGACGTCAGCTTTACCAAAGCTTAATTCATTTTAGTGGATTACCAGGGATATCTTTGATTCTTTCAAAGTTTCACAATACTAAACAAAAATATAAGACAACTTGTACATTTGTATATGTCCCATATCTAAAAAAAGAAGGAATTTTATTGATTTTAATTTAATCCTATCATTCATTTTTGAAAATTCTAACCTATTTAAGAAAACAATATAAGTACCCTAAAACTGTAAGTTGTCAGCAAAATGTTTTAAAATGTCAGAAAAGAATGTTTTGAATATCTGGTAAAAATGTAAAATACGAGCATGTTTTAGGGATATTCAAATTCGTCAATAAAAAAAAAGGACATAACCTCGCTGAGAAACGAAAACAAAAAGCCTCTAAAGGAATAAGATACGAATTCCAAGCAAACAACAAACACGTTCAAGTAAGAACATTCGGGGCAAATTTCTTTCGACGTTTGCAAGTGCCTTCGAGCTGTTTTCCCTTCGGCAACCATTTCACACGACACCCTGTATGCGGCAATGTCACGATATCCGAAAGTACACAAGGAATAGGATCAGCGAAAATACCGCTTCTTGGCTTCCATCTCGAAGGCAATGATTCCTTGCTTGTTATACGTCAACCCGCTCGAGTTAGATACAGATGCATCGATTTCGGTGGAATACATTTCGTTCGAGAGATCGAGACCTACAGAATGACTCGAATTTTTGAATTCCTTCATCTTCAAATTTTCCAGCTTTCAAATGCTTGAACTTCCGAATTTTCGCATCTTTGGTCTTCCAAATTTTCGAATTTCCGAATTTTCCACGTTTCGGAATTCTAGGTTCTTGGAATCGTCGAACTTTGGATTTCTAGGTTTTTGAAACTCTGAGATTCTCGAGGTTTCAGATCTTTAAATTGCTAGATTTTCGAAATTTTCATATGGATTGCGACATATTTCTGTGAATATTATTTATTACGTTTACGTATTGAAGTAATCTTTAAAGTAAATCATGTTATATGCCATCCTATATAACACGATTAGAGAGAGCAAATTTTCCACGTAACAAGATACCTAATGATTATGTTGCATCGTTTGTACTTTGGTTGCTAAAAGCTAATTTGATATTCCTTCTAGCGAGATTATCATGCAACGTTCACTTGCAATAGCCGCAAGATCTAAGACAGCCGACGGTGTAATCTACTTTCTATCTGGATGCATTACAATCGATATATGTATCTAACGTTTCAGAGATTATTCGATAGTTCTGATACAGACGCGTGTTTATGAAATTTTCATGACTATTAATAGCCTGACGTTTTCATAAGAATTATCACATACAAGACTAGATAATTCGCCTGACAAATTTTTTCTTTCTTTTGTTTTCTTTCATCGAATCGACTACGGTAACGTTTCTTCGTTATTGAACAAAGATTAGCTGTAATAAAACGTGGAAACCGGTTGCAACAAGTCATTATTGTCTGCATTTTTCAAGAACAATGAGTGATTGGTCGCAATCCCTAACAGAAATCGCTGAATTCGTAGAAAACCGCAGATAATGAATGGGTTTTTGTGTCCGGCAAATAATGGAGATTGAGATAATCCCTCATGAGAAAGGCGATTGGCGACGCTGTATTTATTGAGTCGAAGTCGCATGTGGAACGAATGTAACAAGCGAAGAAAATGAGGCTATCTCGATAATCCATATCCGGAAATAATATAACTGGAATTCCTCGAGCTACCGATAGAAATACCTTCCGAGGGAATGCGAAACCTTTTAGCCTGGAAGGAAACGTTATTCGTTTATAATATCTGGATATCTGGAAGAAAGTTTCTGTCATTGCGCGAAACGCGAAACAGAATATTCGCATCGAGATCCAAATACAGTTATTTATATCGAATATATTTATGATCGAAAAGTTTGTAACATCTTTTATCACGAAATGAAACTAAAATTTTCAAATTTTTAGAAACCCAAAAATTTCTCTCAGATAATGAAACATTCAAATAAATGTTACTTTTAGTTGAATACTAAATAAAATTAATTAATTAATAACTGAAATATTAGATTCGACACAGAATCCTTTTAAACGTATTTAATGTAAATCGATATTATTATCTAAATCGATTTTCTACTTATTATTAGAGTACTGAACTAAAGAATTTCTTCGATTTTTCTGGAAATAGGTGACGGAAAAGGGGATTGCTAGATTTTCAAAATCTCCAGAAATTGAAAAGTATAGAAAGGTACGTAATTCCTGTTCCTACAGCTTCGAAGCGGCGACATATAACTGTACCAGAGAACGTGCACACCGTACACAACGACGAAGTATGAAACACAATACTGTTGACTATATCTCCAATAAACTTCAGTCAGATTTCAAATAGATTTGAAACGTTATCGAAATCTATAGGATCACCGAAGTCCAGTTGAAATCTGCGCTCGATACAACACTTCTGCCAATTGATTTAGATGAAAGTATTCAGATTGAACCGCTAATATCGAGCCATTAATTTTTAAATCAAATGTCTTGCTGCTTCACAAGAAATATAAAAAGTGAAGGAAATCAATGTGTAATGTACACATTGTACAGTACTTTTATATGTAGGAAATGTATTTGTAAGAATAAGAGAAGATAAATGTAAAAAAGAAACAACTTTTTACAAATTTATCCTACCTTAAATTAATAAAACGTAATTCATCCTTTTATTTATCAAGGGTTTATGCAGTTTAAACAACCATAACAAATTTCTCCTATCTATCTTCTCTTAACAAATCTTCCCACCGTCAAATAAAAAGATTGTAACACGATCTACCTCTATCTTAACCCCACACATTTAGTGAATTTCAAGCTACCATAACCTGGCCACCAGCGCACTTCAAATTCCACCAACCTACGTACAAGCACCTCACCACAGAAAGGCAACGATTCACCTACCCCCCTCGATAAATTCAAATCCATAGCATCGGTGTTGCATCCGCTTCATCAGGAAGCTTCTTTTTGAAGAGTATCCGCTCGAAAAGACACTAGTGGTTATTTAAATTATCGACAGGCATCCTTATCACAGCAACCTGACAAAGACTATATAGCAAATTTAATCGAGAAATCGTACGAGGACCGACAAGTTTTTCCACAGGAGGCGAAGTAGCAAAGATCGTCGTGGCGGTTAATGAAGTTGCAAATCGAAGGAAAAGGAGACATAAGAAGCCTCGGGCAGTTTACTCAAGGATCGGCTAAAAAGTTTTTGCTTTCCACCTCGCTCACCCACTAAAAGTTTCTACTTTGCATAGCCATTGACTGCAACGTCTTTCTCGTGTCTTCATAATTTGCCCATGTTAGAAAGAAATCGAACTCAGCCCGTTTCGTTTTCTCAGTAATAAGCTCAAGTACATCGCAAGTAAGTTCGAAAGTTGATCATCTATATAGATATGAATTCAGACATATTTGGTTCTCATTAACAGTATGCGAAGTATACTGTATGTACTGAAGTATACAAATTAACAAAGTAATGATTAGAAGCAGCACTTACTATGTTTCATATAGAATCATAAAACTAGGAATCTAAATTACGTATTGAAAAATATGACAGTAATATATTTTACTTTTTATAATATTTTCTTATTACCTGGTGGTTAATGGTGATGAACCTAACCTCGCACCAGCCGGAGGAGTCATCGACGAGTGTCATACAATATCGCCTCTTCCCGAACAAAGGAACACGCCTTGGCAGAATGCACGGGGTTGCCCAGACTCGTCATCACTACCACGGAAATACCATCGCACTCAACGTTTTGTCCCCAAACATAATAAAGGCCATTCTCTCATGTCGCGATAAGCACAACACTTCTGCCTTCGCACTCGTTGGCAGTTTCTCGCACAATGTCCGAGAGTACCGCACTTGAGATACTTCACAGTAGAACCAATTTTCGGGTTATCGGCTTTATTTGCACTTGATCCGCCTCTTTTACGATGATCCTTGCGATGACGCGCATTTCTGCGTCTCGACTTCCCCGCTACCGTCGCATTTCGTCCCCGCGTTTCGGCTCGTTTCACTTCGCGCGTCGGATTCCTGCACAATTTTAATTCACAGTGTCTCGAGAGATGGCAGCTCATCGTATGCAGCGGAAGGTTTCGAAACTGTCCGGTAGTATGCGCAACTGTATGACTACCAACAGATCTTGATTGATTTCGATCGTCAACGATCCAATTCCGTTAACTTATCCACCGCGTCGAAGAAACGTCAAGACTATTCGCTCGCGTCATCGCCATCTTGCATATTTAGTGACACCAAATGAACCAGGAGCGCAACCTTTTGCGTTTGTCCGTTTGATTTATATGTTCTTTAATTTCAACGTGATACCTCTTACAGTCTCGCAACCCTTTATTTGCTTGATTTCCGACCGACTAATAGTCAGCACAATGTCCAGACGTGTTCTCGACTCGTCCTCGGTCCATCTTGCCGCTGCTTCGATCGATGCCGCGTCGCTCTGGACAGCCTCTTGCATGGGAATAATAGTGCCGCTTACACTACGTTATGTGTCATTTTTTATTAGAATAACACGCATTTAAATCTTCCAGGTATCATCATAGTTCTCTTTGTAAAGCACTTCGAACTTCAATCCCGGCGTATGCATTTTTCCAATGTAGCGTGCAACTTCCTGATTCGCGAATTGTAGTTATTATTCTAAACAATTGCAACTTGTACTTAATGACAGGTATCCTGAAGATCTTTCGTTTCTCGACATCGTCGTATGCCTAGAATACTGGGACTATAATTTATGATCTATTCGGTACATGACGTTGAGCGCGTGGCCGCAAGAGAAAGCTGATTAGGCGAATATGGGAAAGCAACGCTCATTAACACCACAGGGTCGCATACATACGTGTACGTACATAGAAAAAATTGCGACATATTTGTCGTATGTCACCTACGATCATCGTAAACAAGTGAGTCGCTACATTGACCGGTGATCGCTAACCCCAGTCGATATTTCCAGCACATCATATACTACCATATACTTGCATTGAGGTTAGAAATTTTTCTGTCAATTTAGAAGATCCTTCTTAACCTACCATACAATATGGAAATCAAAAAATCAAAAGATAAAGAGTTTATCATGCAACGAAGTGGCGGGTGATGAAGTTGTAACTGAAAATTCGTACATTCCAGAATTCTATAGTTCGAAAGTTCAAGGATTTAAAAATTTCCCAAATAGATTTGATTCGAATGTATAAATACGTATTGAACTTGATCTCATTGCTATATATATATATGTGTATATGTGACTTCTGTCGCCGTGTTTTTCTGCAGAAAAGAACCTGTCGAAAGAGGGAAGCACATTCTTCCAGCTCAGCGTTCGCTTGATGAATGGCGTCTCTTTCGCGAACTTTAACAGAATTACTTTTTCGTAAGAGTGCACCCTGGACGAATATTATAGGAAATGTGCGTGCGGGGATTGGAAGAGTCGGGAACGGAATTCCGGACTCTGGAACCGCGAGTGCTGGCAAGTTGGGGTTATCGCTAGGGGAGATAGGAAGAAGTGGTGCTTTTTTTATGAGAGTCTCATGGTACGTCAGAGTGGATTGTTTGAATATGGTACGTTGGAGAGTAGAATGACGAACGTTTCAATGCTTCGTTTTTTTGAACGGCTGGCTGAATATTTTAATACTTGGGAATATGTGGATATTCGTTGTTTGCATGTTATTTTACTTTTCCTTGTATTAAAATTAAAAGTAGATGATACCACATATGGCGACTGGCAAAAGTAATATTTACCATATAAAATATAGAACTTTACCAATATAAAAACGTTTTACGTAACACACGTAATATATTCATAAATGTTTAGTTACGTCTACAAGCCAGTGTATATAGTTATTATTTATCCTTTCATATTTTTACCAAATGTTTAACAAATTTTATTGTAAAAAGGTGAGTGGAAATAAAGTTACAAAATTTGATTAAATCTTTCACGGCTTCTACAAAAGTAGTTCTTAATCCACTTTTCTCATTCAATTCTCATTACTGACAGTTCTATTTTATTCAATTAGCTTTTCTAGAAGCAACGGTCGTCTTCAAATATTGTCATCTATTCAATTTCACTTACAAATCATTTATTTATTCAGAAATTCAGTTTTTCTTAAAATAGACAAAACGCTCCAGAAACAGTTTATCCTCCTTCAATAATTAGAGACAAAAGTATCAAAATGTAGAAATAGGAAGAGAAATAAAATTTTCTATTATGCTCTCCTCCTTTTTCCCCCTATAAATATATTAATTAAATTACATACATGTGACTGTATATTATACACAAACCGCTACAGTAATAAACATATACGAGTCGAATATATCAATAGCACAGAAAATATTTCTCTGTCTATATTTTTTCGAAAACCACCTGTACAAATACTTTTATCTACCACTGTAATTCTTTTACACAAAATTAATAATCAACACGCGTGCTAACAAGTTCCCATCGACCGTTCGATTTTACGCAATTCCAGGCTAATTCACAAACACAAGCGTTCATGTTGTTATCTTGAACGATCAAACTTAATGCGAATAGAGATTCGTGTTTGCTCAGTTGGCAATTAGCTAGAAAAGGTGTTAACGGGTTAAATGGACCGAATAAGACTCTCAGGGTGACCTGGACCAAGAAAAACAAGCACCGCGAACGTATGCCAT
Organism: Bombus vosnesenskii; assembly: GCF_011952255.1. Classification (NCBI taxonomy): domain Eukaryota; kingdom Metazoa; phylum Arthropoda; class Insecta; order Hymenoptera; family Apidae; genus Bombus; species Bombus vosnesenskii. The sequence continues at coordinate 3,786,306 of NW_022882945.1, read as the reverse complement.
TTAGAAAGTGACGCTAATAAACGTGGTATATGACCAAAGGAGTTGATATTCACAGTCGAAATGATCAACCACCATAATAGATCGCAGACGGTTCTAGCTGGACGAGCTGATGGCTCGATTAACCGAAACTTAAATAGTGTCACGTCATCCCGAGGTAATCAGTAGCTGCCCTTAAATTAGCTGGAGGATACGTATCTGCGCCGCTGTCACGTAGTTGAGCAAGTTTTTGCTACGTTGAATTAGAACGTACGAACGGTGATAGAGGGACGTGATAATGAAAGGAGAATTGTTTCTGTTGCAAATACATGGGTTCCATGGAGAAACAGATTGAATGGAGTGATTAGAAGCTTTCCTCTCCGTCGACTTAAGAAATGAATTGAATATGATTAAACGAATTACTATGGAAATTACATAGGTCGTTTTTAAATTAGGACTGTATTGTATTTGAATGAGTGAGTTGAACAACACCACAAGTCCAAAAGCTACATTTTGGGATACTTAAACAGTTCAATGGTTTAGTCCTTTGAAAAGCTCAGTAATTTTGTTTCTTTATAATCTCGCGAAGCCTTGCTTGCTCTAATATATATGCCATATATGCTATAACTCTAAGTAAACTGAAAACAGTTAAACCAATAATTCATCCACTAGCAAAAACTGGACTCGTGTGTGTTTAGAATTTGTGCATCAATAATCGAACTAAACAGGTGAAATCAAACTTTAACTAAAAGATACTTTTTTCATGCGTTCGGAAGGAAAATGTGTGATTTGTAAGGCACACAACGTGCGATAAAACGGAAAAAGAAGAAGACACGAGCAATCACCGGGTCGTTTCCGCTTCACGGTTCCGTAATATGTAGCGACGTATCGGAGTTCCAATTAAACGGCGCCAACCATCCAAAGCATTGCGTTTCCGTAACCGTGGCAAATAGCGTGAACTACCGGCTGTCGATCGTTTCCTTGCGTCTTGTCGACAAGACGTGAGAAATTGTCGCGAGAGGTAATTCGGAGTTCGGCAACACCTCCCTCGTGCACATAGGCGAAAGGAACTTCGCGCTGATTGATAAAGCAACGCTGCAAGATGACGTTCGATTGCGTTGTGGTTCCCCTTTTGATACATTCTCGATCACCCAGTTCCTTCCAAATCGATCCTATGAATTTTGTATGTTAGAGATAGTAATTACTTAAAAAAGACTCGTGAAAATGAAAATGAAAGAGAGAGATCGTGAAAATGAAAATCTTGAATATTATCAGATAGTGCAGTTATTGTCATGTATACTTAAGAATTGTTTCAACAAATTTGATCAAAGCTACTATTTTAGATTTAAGATACGCAAAAACGTCTTTCTGAAATAACTTGATAATTAATTCCACGATACCTCTATGCAAATTAATAGAATATTTTATCGTAAACGAGAATATAATATTCAATCATAAATAAGCGCAAATAAAAAAGAAAATACAGCAGAATCACACATGTATAATAACGAACTTTTTCTCGATACGATGGGGAAAATTAACGAAGAAGAATAGCCGTTGGTGGTTCGTTTGTCAGACAGTGTTGGTGTAACAGTGCCAGATGGCATGAAATCTGCGAATCGGCCAGACCGCAAAACACCCCTATATACCGAGTGGCACGTTGATAAATGTGATTTTCGAATATGATTTAACGCCGAAAGGAAAGTAGTGGTTAAAAGAGCAGGAAGAGAACATTGGGAACTCCATTAACTTTCGATATATGGCGAAGCAAGCCAGTTTCCGTTTTTTGGATTAATAACGTTCTTCCGCTCGGAAGTCAACGATCTGCTGATAGCGATATATGAGAGAAGTGACGTATGGTATGCATATGACCACTTGTAGGCAGTATAATGGATGTAACAACTCGTTGCTAGAAGTTGCAAGAAGATTATTCTCAATTTTTTATCCCTTTTAAGTTTTCAATTTTTTATCCTTTTTAGTTTTGTCGGTCTTTACGACCTTTCAGTATTCGTCGATAAAAACTGAACGTTAGTTGCCTACAAATGTTTTATCAGTGGTTCGAATCCATCAATGGATTCGTACTGGTATAAATCCATCAGAGACATATATCACCAACGTGCAATAACTTTGCAACCTTGAATCAAGGAAAAATCTCTATCGATGTGATCAACTATAATCCTTTGGTTTCCTGCCGATTGCAGCTTAGCTATCCCTTTTAGACACATTGAAACACGACAATATTCATACATATAATCACTATTCGAGTTTTTTATAGAAGAAGAAAACTATTACGACAATACTCTAATAACTAATACAATAGTAATAATATAATTATATATAAAATATAAGATATATATAATATATAATGATATAATAAATGACTACTAAAACAATCATACAAAATTCTTGTTCTCAAAATATTTGTTGCCATACAAAATTAAAATATTTATGGAATTTGCAATTGTTCTCGCTTTTCCATAGTATTTTGCAATAATTATTATAAACATACCTTCAATATACAAAATATACAACATACAAAAGTATTGTAGGCGAACGTTGATCTTTATTCAGATACACGCATAGTTGTACACACATATTTATCTTCACTATATCAATTTAATTAATCATTTATGCATAAAGCAGAATGTTCCGAAACATATCTATAGAAGATATCTATAGCGTCGATTCTAAAAAAATGTATATACAAAAACGTCGATTAAGACTTATTTTCTAAATTATAATAATTTGTGTATTAAAATACTAACCTTATTTCTTCGTAACTCTATTCAAAATACACATACACACACCCCGCCCCTTTTGTTCATGCTCGTAAGCTAATTACCTCATTACTTTCGCTCTCGTGAATGAGATCAAGTACAACCAATAACACGAACTACACGTCCTACCACTTTCCTTTTCGCATTTTCCCTTTTCTTGTTTCTCAGTCTCGTCAACTACAGTTGATATCTTTCGAAGCCGGTTTTTATCTACTAGCAGCAGTCTTCCTCGATTTCACGCCTGCCCATCTAATTAGCCTTGTATCTCATTAATAAAATTTCCCGATTTACCCTAGGTAATAGTTTATATTTCATCTACCTGGGTGCACGTTTTAAGCGACTATCTGTCAAAAATTGATTATAGAAAACTTTTATGTCCATATTGTATGCGTTGTGTAAAGCATTCTAGAAGGAGATATTATTGATGACAATCGTATTTCTATACAAGCAGATTTCGCAGATGAAGAATGCACTCGTTAATTACATTAATTCGGGAAATTCAAATATTTCATACGCTATCAAAAAATATGAACAATGGTTTAACTTCTTCAGCAAATACCATTCTCTAATTTCTGTTTCAGTAATTCAATTATTCCAATAGCAGTAACTATATAATGTAGCATACAAAAGGAGTACAAAGTTTCGTGGAACGTTTTGTTGGAAAGTATATAGCAATTTTTAATTCATTATAAGGCGTAACACTCGAAATTTCAATGGAAAATTTGCATATAGCTAAGTACTTTGCGTTTCAGACCTTATTGTTTAAAAATATAAAATGCATATCTTGCCGCATCAACTAAAACAATTATTTGCTTAATGCGTTTACCGTAACATATTTATTATATTCAATGAAACAGAACCGTAATAATTAATTGCGATGTTATCATATTTAATTATATTTGTTTATGGTAAAATTCGTTGATATATTATTTAATGTTATAATGTTATTTGTTTGTTTATTTTATTGGTCATTGCATTCGATGGAATACAGCAAATATCTACATTTATAATATTATTCGTATTTGTATAAATCTCGTACCTCTAATTCAGTTCAAGTAATTTAATAATCGTCTTCATGTAAAACTGCATGGACTGAAATTGTTTAGGTTCAAGTAAAGTAATTTCGATCAAATACCTAATTAAAAAAAAAGAATTTGAGAAACCAATACAACAAACAAGAAATTATAAGTAACATATGCTACATTGTCTATATAGTGACTATTATTCCTTTCAAGTTAAGGAATAGTTTAAAGAACCACAACTTTATTTGAAAATTGAAAAGACGTTTTGTACCAAATAAAATAACAGGTTCATATTGATTTGAGATAATTTATTAATTCACCGGTTAAAAGCAATATCGCATCGATTATTGCAGCTAAAGGTATAATATTAATAATAATAAAGGTATTTTATAAGGTTATATTATATAAGGTATTATTAATATTAATAAAGGTATAACGTAAGTTAAAATTATGTGCTCCTCCAAGAGTGACCGGAAACAATATATTTCTACTATAAATATACCTACCGATTTACAACCACGTGATTCAACTTTATTCAAATTATTCCGTACGGCATAATTTCAAAAAAAAAAAGAAAAAAAGAGAAAAACAAGAAAGGAAGAAGAAAAAAGACGGAAGAAAAAATTTTCTTCTGTATTTTTGCCTATCCTCCAGATAACGAAGTTAAGTCGACGAGAACCAAGGGTAACTGTGATTCCTATCTAGCGAGGCTCTTATGCCTACGGTTTGGCTGGCGCGTTCCTTCGTTGAATAATCCGGATCACAATGGCAAACTTTCTTTCTTCTTCCTTCCGTGGAAGCTTGCATCGGAATAGCGGCTCTCCGAACTTGCGTTTTGGCAAAGCCTGTTGGACCATTGGACCTTAGAGTAGCTCGTTCGCGGAGCACGATGGACCGATTCTGGCCAGGATCCACGCGATTCTCGAACCAGGAAGAAGCTTCTTCCTTGTTATGTCGGTTCTCGTGCCACGTTCGAGAGGATCGAACCAACCAACGAAAGCGTTCGTAAGAGTTTTAAAACGAGCGACTCCAAGTTGCATCTGGATCAGTTGCTCGAAGATATTGTACGTGTATACCATGTGTTCCGTTATTTGAAGTATAGTTCTTTCAAAATTGACCAATATAATCATAATAATCGTGTCTCGTTATAATAAATCGAAAGTTCAAACATATAAGATTTATACGCCAATTAGGTTAAAAAAATGTCGAAATCCAAACTTAAGTTACTTAACAATGTACGGTGTCCAGATTGTTCGTTGATCGAAAATGAAATTTACAGTCTCTTCGTCCACCGAATCCTCGCTGATAAATTGTCCGTACGTTTCCAATTTTTCCGACGTTCGTTGTCGATGGAATTCGCTGAATTACCATTGCTTTAATTAAAACTCTCTCTTCTTTTTACCTTCTGCTCTTCTTCTTGTTTCTCTAATTCGTCATCTCGTTTTTATACTTCCGTCCCTTCTTTTTTACCATGATCGATTGATTTCTTCGTTCTGTATCTATGAGTGGCTCGAGTGTTGTTCGTGATGGTCGAATAATGAGTTGTCATCTTTCGTTTCCGCATAATTGACGTGGATTCGCGATAAAATTTCCGGGCTGAGTCGCGACACGTGCTCGGCAGGATCGATTCCACGCTCCACCAGCTCAGGCAATTAGAGGCGTATAATAAATCCGCGAGTTCGGCTCGGGTCACCATTATTCCTCGACAAATCAACCGCTGATCATTTTTGGTAGCATGCTAATTGGATATCGACTTGTTTCTCGTTTCGTGACGAATTTATACACAAGCGTGCCCGTAATTTTGATTGAAAATAAATAAAATTTCTCTACAAGTGTCGTAGTATCTTCGTCAGCCTGTTTTAAGCACAAATTCAATTATCGAAATTGGAATTGATAAAAACGATTATGACAATAGGAGATAGTAATGGTAACAAGATCGTAGTTAATTAGTCTCAAAGTCATACCACCGCATTAAATTTCACCAAATGACATAAATTTCATTGGATTGTTCGCTCATTATGCCGCCGATGTCTCTCCCGGGACGAACATTTGCCATTTACAATTCACGACACAAAGCGTAAATGATCGATTTCATCAATTTTCACTGAGTATCTTTATCGCTGTGGAAAAGTACATTCTGAAAGAGCGCATGAATAAAACATAATTGCTGCGCTATTTTAATGTGCGCGAATGCACGCTTAATTTCCAAGCCGACAATCCGATTACCTCGATCGCGTATCTCACAATTTTAAACACATTTCATCTTTCAACGTTCGCCAATTGTTCCGACTCGCTTTTAATTCAAAATATAAAAAGCACCTGAAATGAAATTATTATGGAGTTTTTGTGCGTAACGCTGTCGATGATAATTAAGTACTTTTATGCTATTGAATATATTGTATCTCAAGTTATGTATTATAACAAATTTGTTTTCATTTCTTTCATAAAGTATGCACAGTTATCGTTTCTATAAAAGACCAATTTAGAAAACAATGGCATGTTGTTTTATCCATTTGTCGTTTGCAAATGGATTAAGTAATTTTTTACCCTATTGCTTCGAGGTTGTCATCCTCAAAAAAAAAAAAAAAAAGAAAATTATTGTACCAATTTGACATTCTAACGTAATGTTCTTAAAAAATTATAACGATTCTAGATATCCAAACTCGTGTTCCCTAAAATCGCGATTTTTCACTTATTGTTACTAAGTTTGATCAGAAACTTTCCACTGGTTGTACGAGTAATACATTTGTGTTCAGAGTTAAAGGCAGTGCACGTTCGCTTCCTCCATGGTTTAGACTCACCTGAAACAGAAAGATAACGCCGGAATTAATTATGCAGTCTAGCGCACAGACACGAGGTCGGTTTGGTTGTTATCGTCAGATTACCAAATTATTCGCTATCAATTAGAGAGCAGCGCAGATCTATAGTAGCCGCGATCAAATATTAATCCATCAAGAGGCCCACGATTTAACCTTCGTTCTTCGTCGTTTTATGCCGGGCCATGCAAATAATTTAGCATTAAAATTGAACGGCCGGATTAGTGCCGCGCGAAGCATTAACGAGGAACGTGTTATCGAATTTTAATACCCACTGATATTTCCACGATTCTTGAACAGGATAATGTAACGAGCTCTATATTCGGAAAAACCAATGAACTGGTTAATTTGTTATTAATCGTTTGATCACTGACCATAATCTCAGATACCATTTAATAATAAAACATTGTGCGAGATATATATATACAGGGTGATTGGTAACTGGTGGTACAAGCGGAAAGAGGGTGATTCTACGCGAAAAAAGAAGTCGAAAATATAGAATAAAAATTTTTCATTCGAGGCTTTGTTTTCGAAAAAATCGACTTTGAATTTTCGCTCGGTACGCGTGCACTTTATCACGTGTCGTTATAACGAATCTCACTGTAGATCGTTGTCTCGATGGAAAAATTTATAAAAAAAAAATTTTCGACTTCTTTTTTCGCGTAGAATCACCCCCTTTCCGCTTGTACCACCAGTTACCAACCACCCTGTATATATGTCGGAGATGAAAGGACATCGGGACTTCCCTTTTGGAATGTTGGGAAAAATCCCAATACCCTGGTCCACACTTTTACTATACCTATACTTAAGTAATAAAAATAAGAAATAGTTTTAATGTTCCAATCCGGCTTTATGACGATGGGCTTGGGTTCTAAGTGACATAGCGGGTCACTGAACGTAGCCACGGTCATGGGAGGGACGCGTAACTGATGGAAGTATGGAATGATTATATGGCTCTCCTTAAAAACAAAGATTGACTCGAGAGGTGGAGAGAGGAATATATAAGGGCAGTTCCACTTGGATTTTTTTTTTGGTGTTCATGCAGATAAGTTTTACTTGTACGTGGAGTTATACGTGAATCACATCGCATTCGTCATCCCGTGAACCGTGGATTCGTTATCGAACCTGAATTCCTTGTCATCAACATCTCGACCATTCGATCGCCGCTATTACTTATAGCCTCTTATAGTGCCCCCATTTGTACCCATAAATATGAGCTATATCCGCGATGATAAATTTGAGTGAAGATTCATCGAACGCCCAAAATTCCAACCTTAATCCGACATCAGAAGTGGGATCAGCGCCGGTTATAACAGTCCAAGAGCATATGAGTATCATGCGCGAGTTAATTCAGACGCTAGTGCAAAGGCCGAATGCGGAATCTACAAATGTAGCGTTACCACGTTTTAACCCCGAAGTCGCGGGCGCCGATCCAACCGCGTGGTGCGCAGCTACCGATCTGATTATACGAGACCACCCGTTACGAGACAGTGCGTTATTTTCTGCTCTAAATCTTGCCCTAGAGGGTCCTGCTGCGCATTGGCTTTCACAAATAGTGCGCGGTGGAAAGTTTACCTGGCTAACGTTTAAGGAACGATTCCTTTCACGTTTTGGTGGAAAAGCGACAGCAGCCTCGGCGTTAATAAGGATATCCAGAGAACAACCGTCAGAGACCGAATCCCCAGGAGCTTATGGTAGTCGCTGCAGATGAAGTTGGAAGATCTAACGACGCCCGAATTAATCAATGCCTTCGCCCTTTATATTATGTTGAGCTCCCGAGATCAACGTTTTCGACGACTAACACTCGCGAATAATATTAAGACGGAGGACGAATTTCATGATGAAATGAAACTTCTTCCTGACGACGATCAACCAACACCTTCGGCAGGAAATCCATCGACGGGCCCCGAAGCTAAAAGAAGAAGATCATTAGACCACCGGGGTAAGTGTTACCGCTGTGGTAACTTCGGGCATAAAGCACCTGAGTGCCGCAAGAGGATAAGATTGGAGCCGGAGAAGCACACACGAAAACCAGGGGATAACCGAGGGGCCACATCATCGACAGTGTCCTGCTACAAGTGCAACGAGGAGGGGCATATCGCCCCTAACTGCCCGTTGTTGCGGAAAGAAGGCCGTTCAATGGGTTCAAATGTACCATTGAGTGATAATGCTATGAAGCTCGTCGAGTCGTGTGTTAGATTCACATAATCTCGGGGCGACAATGTAATAAAACTCTGTGCGGTCGTGCGATCCAGAAAAGCGAGATTCACTTGGATGCGAAATCGAGAATAGTCCATCATGCCATTGCGATCAGATTAATGCAGGATACAACTGGCATTTTGAATACTAATCATGATGTCACTAATTTGTTTCTCTTATTCCTTTTGTTACCAAATCTCTGAACAAAATTCGCTGTTAAACCGGACCCTTAATTTATTTAGACATTTAGCTAAATTGTAAACAACGTTAATTGTATCGAGTCTAATGTGGGAAAACTCAATATTTTAGTTACACCCGAGGACATGTGATTATCAGGATGTTTTGGAATGTTGGTAAAAACCTCAATATCCTGGTCCAGACTTTTACTATAGCTACACTTAAGTAATAAAAATAAGAAATAGTTTTAATGTTTCAATCCGGCTTTATGACGATGGGCTTGAATGCGATTATCATTCGTGTAGAATTCGTTGTCGTCAACATCTCGACCATCCGATCGCCGCTATTACTTATAGCCTCTTGTAGTGCCCTCATTTGTACCCATAAATATGAGCTATATCCGCGATGGTAAATTTGAGTGAAGGTTCATTGAACGCCCAAAATTCCAACCTTAATCCGACATATATATATATATATATATATATATATATATATATATATATATATATATATATATATATATATGAACTATAAATATGGAAATTGGGTACCTGAATGAGTGATTTATAACATTGGATTATATATATATATATATATTATATATTATATAATATATATAATAATATATAAATAATATATATAATATATATATTATATATATATATATATAATATATAATATATATATATATTATATATATATATAATATATATATATTTATATATTATATATATATATATAATCCAATGTTATAAATCACTCATTCAGGGTACCCAATTTCCATATTTATAGTTCATAATTATTCGATATGATAGGATCTTCCATACTCATTATTGACTCAGGTCAGTTGATCAAGTTCTGTAACGTATGTATGGACAGACAGTATATCATAGTATATATATAGTTTGCATACAATATTCATAGATACTGTCACTATGCAATCTGTCTACATATATGTTGCATATCCATATGTTCCAGAACTTGAACAACAGGCCACAGATTGTCTGCAGAAATCTTCCACGTAGACAGCTACCCGTGGACAGTGTCTTTATGTCTATATTTACGGAGATGAGAAGATGGCTAAGTAGAGGACTGCAGATCTGATTGGTGTTTGTTGCTATACTTTAATATTTTATTATCGTAACAGTAGGGGAAAGTGAAGTAAAACCGGGATCCTAAGAATAAAATGGCATAATTGTGAAATTAATGTTACTTAAACAAAAATTGCAAGTGTAGTTTATTAAAGCAATATTTTCATTAAAACGACAAGACCTACATTAAATTTTTACAGAAAAGAAAGAAAATCCAGAAAATAGTTTTATATATAGATTACTTAATATTATTCCTACTATCTGTAACATAGGAATTCATTCAATTTTTAAAATTTCCATTCAGTACAAAATTCATGGACACACCCAAAACAAGCTATACACTGGAACTAATCTTTCATTTCATTTAGATGCAGCATAAGATTTTCGATAATAAATACAAATATTTTCGTTCCTATTATTAGAAAAAATCGGTTGTCCGATTTTATCCCGTCAAGCTTTGCCCCAATATGCAATTTTATAAATATTATAGATTATTGATGCGATGGCGAATTTGAAAAGAACCCATTTACATATTCATACCTTAATGCGTGACAAATAGCATAATTCATATCAAAAATTCATATACTTAAACAATATCAATAATAATAAATTTCATAATTCTTTGAAAGTTGTATCACAGCACCAGAAACACGGAAACCGTATCAAAATCATGCGTATCGCAATCGTATTTTGTTTATGCACTAACCAGAAAACGATAACTGATGGCTGCATTGAAAATTGGAGAACTTTTAAAGTAATAACAGATCTCCCTTTTGGTCAGGTCTCCTATGGAAACACAATGACTGTTTTACAGCAATTAGTAGCACCCAGACTTCATATTAAGGTAAAAAATTCAAGTTAATTAAAAAATGTTTACTTTTTCATTTCGTAAAAATAGCTATTAAAAGAAAGGATACGTGTCATTTAATTTAACCTTAAAAATCACTGCCTCTATTCACCCCTTAAAATTCACATAATTATGTTTCGCACATGGAATACTGTTAATAGAAAGTAATTACCAGTTTATAAACAAAATAGGTGATTCGCGGTGGACGAGAAACAACTGAACGTAAATTAATTTAACCACGAACGAAACGAGAAGAGAAATAAAGTAAAACTGATATTATTTTTGTTAACAATTGTGGCGTGTTTATCATATTATTGTCAAATATATTATTTTATGTTAACCTGTTAATACAGTGTTAAATTCATTGAACCACCTCTGTTATCTTAATCGAAACAGGGGAACGACTATTTCGCGGCGTCGATTAACAGAATCGTAGCGAGAATTTACGCTTCTCGCTGACGCGTTTTCCTAGCGACCGCGTCTCTCCGCGAACGGTCGTAACAGATACAATATTCTACATTTATCTACGTTTCATAGTAAGTTAATAGAATAGAAAAGAAATTATTTGGAAAATTCCGTTCAATAAAATTCTATTCCTAGAACTCGCAAATTACCTTACAATATTTATACCTCATCCAAAAGACCAAAATTCACGATATAGTCGAATATGTTAAACGAAAATTTGTGATGAGTATTTCTAAGTATTCGTCACGTGACAACTACCTGTATACCAATCCTAGTAGATTTACCGTATCTTATGTAATTTCCCATTCGCCGTAATCACCATAGCCTCGATCCCCTTCAAAAGCGCATCGTTTCTCATCTATCAACATGTATTTAATCAATCACGTAAAGATCTCACACAGACGGAATTAATAAAGAGGCACAGACATACAGGTAATACACAGGTACTTTATGCACGAGGGAGTTTTGAAATTAGAGGTACCTATTGATCCCAGACACGCTATCTCTCGCTGATAATTTCGATACTGCAGCCATCTGGGCATAGAGCCGAGTCTCTGTGTGTGTTTGCAATTCATGACAAGTTCGAGGAATTACTGTTTCTCCATTCGCATTCAACGTCAAACGATTATTATGCATGACTTTTCTGAGTTAACAGGAAAGAACCGCGAGATACGTGTTGCACGATATCGAATCCTACACAGAACGCAGAGAAAACTAGACCTATGATTCATTTGCTGTAACAATGACGTAACACAACATTTATTTTAACTGTGTTTATACAGTACTTCTTTTAATTTTCTGTGAAGAATTATTTAAATCTATACAGTATGAATGAATTTTTATTTCCTGAAAACTGTTTAATCTTAATATTAGAATATATATCATTGGTGCGTAATTTTACGAGGACTAACCTATGTGTATACGTATTCCTACCGTGTCCGGTCAAAATGACCGGTGATTAAAAAAGTTTTTATGATTTAACATAGATAATGATCAATTTATAACTGAATGTATATAAAATGATGAACTTTCAGGAAATTTCGTCCAAATTTACTTCTGTTTAGTTTTAATTATAGACTTAAATAAAATTACACGTTTATTTATATAGAGATATTTCTTGATCGAGACATGGATTATGGTTTATGACAAGGCTACAGGCGTACCAGTTGTTATTATTTGTTATTACTGTTTTTGTTTGTCATCTGACCTTGAGATAAGCTTTTTCTTTGTACTGACCACCCGCTGTAGGTAAGGCAGAATACAATTTTTTCTTAGAAAAGAAAAAAGCAAATTAAAAATAAATACCGAAAAATATATCGTATGCATGTTTTAGTAAAAGTCAGAAATTACCAAGCGATATGATAACGTTTAAATATGATTACATTTGTGTAGAAGTTTGAAAACGGTCAATTAGACCGGCACTGGTAGGTTTAGTGTTAAACGATTTATTTCGATGATTAACTGCTGGTATTTTTCATGAAACAACGTATACATTACATATCGCATTTTGAGTTATATCGGTGTCGCAGCAAATGAACAATATGTTCATCCGCATAATTACAGTTTCATATATTTATTTATGGTTGTTTTCATGCAATGTATATTCGTAACTTTCTGGCAAGCTTCAGTAACTAGTTGAAAAATAACATAAAAATTACGTAAAATATACTGTCAAAGAAAGAAAGGTAGACATAAAAGATTATGTACTGCCAAGAAAATATAAATTACACAAAATTAATGATTCTTGACGCTCTCTCAAAAAGATTCAAATTTATTACACGACCAAATAGAGAACAATATGAGATTGCTTTTAAATATTATAAATATTCATTGCTTGCAATAGTTTAAAAAAAAAGCAGATATTCTTTCAATTTGTAAAGCAATTCGCTGTTCACGTCCAATTTAATTTTGTAAAAAGTATCTTTTAATGCGTAAGGAGCACAGTGTAACGTGGAATAATCGTCGATTCGAAGCTTTTGGTTGCCTGTCACGCGCAATAATCGTAATTCGTAAAATTTCCGTGTGAGGGAAATGCCAATAGTTGGCTGAACGGCCAGCGAATGACAATTTATTCGATGTCATTAAATACCGCGGATATTTGCCAGGAACGATTATTCGACCGATGTTTATATCAGAAAAATGTTCAATGTTTGTAACAATAGAAAATTATTGTTTCCACAAAATACACTGGGCAAATCGTCTGACCTACTCTGTTGCGTTGTATCATGAACGACGAGTTATTGTTGCTAAAATTGTTGACGCTCTATTGGCGTTTCGATCTAGCGATCTTTATTTTTAAAAACGAAATTTTATATTTTGCTTAGAGAAAAAATGATCTTCTAAAGCATTTTCACACATTTTACTAAGCGTTTAAGATATATACAATTTATTCAACAGCTTTTTTCACTTTAGCAAGGCGAATTCTGTAAATATGGCAAGTAGTTAAAAGTCGGTCAAGTCACTTTAAGCCCACGTGACCACGTGCCATCATTACGGGATTCTCAGGATGAGCAAAGAGTTAAGTAGATCTTAATAGACGTTAGGAGAACATTTTATTTGGTTACGTGAAACTTTCAGAAGACAAGATGATTAACTTTGGCTTTTCTAAATTTCACAATTTTATTTTCTAGATGTGCAATTTCTTTTGCTATAAAACAAGGTACGAATTAAGGATGCATTAGTTTCTTACATTATTAGGTTAAAATTTATTAAACGTGAATAATCAAAGGCTTAAATATATTAATCAAAGTGAATTAAACGCATAGTTCTCGAAGAAAAACAGAAAGTGACGTATACATTTGATTGCACGTTTCATCTCGCTTGTCAAATAAAAAACTTTCAATTCGTAGAATTTTCCCGCTCAGCAGCGATGCAACATCTTGTCCCTTTTAATATCTCAAGGTGGCCTGTCCTTCGTGTTGTCGAACCGATTTATCTGTCCAAAAACTCGTTTGCAGAAACGATCGGACGAAAGGTCCGCTTTGATCACGTACACGTTCACGATGCACGCCAGATAGCATGGTGCATGTGCATTGCGTGGACAGGGTCGAATGTAATCAACTCGAATCGGGTCGCGACACGGACAGCCAGGATCCTCTCGTGACTCGACGACATCCGTCGTCGATTTCCACTGGATTTCGTTTCGTGCGATGGAAATTACATTGTGCTGTTCGACGATCGGCCTGCCGCGTTTTCTCTGATTGCGGCCTCGAAAGGGCGTCCGATTTCTTAAGTCGCGAAATGACTTGATGCTGCTCGAATATATCCTCTGATCTACGAAGATATATCTGCAACGTGGAAATAAATTTCTCGTTTGTGAAGCAAGTGAAAAATTGTCCACGAGATATTCCGCGCGTAACTTGTAAATTTCACACGTAAAACGCGCTACGTATAAGATGAAGTGGTTAGCTCATTATCTATGTTAAGGAAAGAATTTAAATTTCAAATAGACGAAAGCAATTGCCCTATTACACAATGACTTTTAACTGAGCTCTATTCGAAGCTCGCTCGTTTAAATAATTGATAACACTCGGTCGGTTAATGGTGCTACTTATCACAATCATTTACACACTGCGTTAATGTTACCGCAGAATTAAATTAGTCGAACCATTAATGGAATATTTAGTCGTGCAGATTGTAAGCTCAACGATCATTAAGAATAATAAACGGTAATTGAGTTAAGTTTTGAACGAGACACACCGGTAAGAAGTGTCTGAGTTCGAAAATTCAGTAAGCTTGAAATTAATCTTACGTTAGCAACACCATACATCTATTTTTTTTCGTTCGTACATCGTTTTCGAACTAGATTTTTATTTTCCTCTTCAATATTTCAAGAACGTAGATAATATATTAATTGCGTCGTTCCTTGGTTTTGTATGATACTTCATGCATTATACAGAGTGGTTGGTAACTGGTGGTATACGCGGAAAGGGGGCGACTCTACGCGAAAAAAGAAGTCGATAATATAGAATAAAAATTTTTCGTTTGAGGCTTTGTTTTCGAGAAAATCGACTTTGAATTCTCACTCGGTACGCGTGCACTTTATCACGTTTCGTTATAACGGATCTCACTGTAGATCGTTGTCTCGATGGAAAAATTAAAAAAAAATTGTTATTCTATATTTTCGACTTCTTTTTTTCGTGTAGTTATCATCCCCTTTCCACTTGTACCACCAGTTACCAACCACCCTGTATATCGATCATTTTTGCAAGGTTTGTATTTCTCGTAACAAATTTCTCTTTAACCACCGAGTAGTATAAAAATGAAAAAAAAAGAAATCGCCAAAAATAGACTCGTCGTGTATTTCTCGTATAATCTCTAAATAACTTCTAAATAAAAGATCTGCTCACAGTATCCCAGTTTTTCTTTAAAAGACGAACGATATCCTCCCCTAAGAAGATGTTCGACCGACTACCTAAACGAGGGCACGCGTTTTTCGTAAATAATCGAACCGCAAGGAGCCTGGAAAACGGGGTTTCCGGTGGAAAAAACCGGTAAAAGGGAAGGTTGAAGAAAAACGATGACGTAAAGACTTGGTGCATTAAGGTTAACGAATCGGAAGTACGCACTGGGGAATAACAGAAACCGGTGAGATAAGAAGCGGAGAATGCGCATGGTTTATGACACTTCCGTTTGAAGCCAGACAGTTTCCCTGTCTAATGTCCTACGCCATTGCACGCGATATCGCTTTTTATATCCGTATTCGTATTTGTGTCTTTCGCGCAAACGGAGCTCGGGGTGCTAGCAACTCCCAACCGTAGTGAGCATGTACCTACAATTACGGATATTCAACTGCGGTGAATTTACGATCAGGACCTGGTTGCTCCGTTATTTATGAGAATGCAAGGTTTATACGGCTTTTGGAAAATGTTTATTCCGAGTCTTACGCCGCAGTCTGATATCGCATCTCCGTTTGTGTTCGAAGTTCTATGGTTATACATCTATTTTACAAGAGTAAAAAATTGGGGTATTTTTTTTTCTTGCAGCATTATTATCTTGGACAAATTTATTTGTCAATAACTTGATTGTCCGACGTTCAAATACTTTCGTGCCATCCATCGATCCAATCTATTTTCGTTATATAAATAAAATTCGTGGACAGAAGGTTCTATATATATCGAGCCACTTAAATACCTATAACCACGCCGAAACATATAAATATTTGAATATCTATAGATAGCAATAACGTTGAACCTTTCATTTCTATGATTCTCTCTCATCATTTTCATCGATGATAAACGGTTTTTGCAGAGCCGTGTCACGGAAGAAAATTATTTTGACAGAGATCATCAGCCCCGACGGGATTCGCCAATATCAAATTCAATGCTTTGATATCAAACGTAACATTCGTCCGTGTTTCCGGCCCCAATGAGTTCTCCATATTAATTATAAACATTAAATTTCATTACGACACTGGACAGAATTCCGTCTGATCGTAAATGGCAGTTGAAATTTAATGACACTCGATCTCAATCGATGAACGTGCCACGAATCTCTGATGAATATTATTTTATAGTAAATTCAGAATGATGGAAAGATTAGAGCTCGCGGAATGTGATAAAACGACTGCTTTGTTCTTTTTCTTAATGTTGTTATATAAATGTAAGTGACGTTTATTAAATATATTTGAAGCTATGAATTACAAGGCAGCATAAGTCTATTTTCATTCTAATTTTCAATAGATACATATTTTATTATGTTTGCATGGTATAACTGTTTCCAGTTTAGTCGGGACTCCTAAAGTCTGATAAAACAGTATAATAAAACATTTTTAATTATCTACATGTTTAAATATAAATAATCTGCATAAAATGCATTTGGATATACCATGAATTCGAAATTCAGTACCTTCAATAATTAAAATAATAATACCTACTTTTATGACAGGCTAAAACCATAATTTTTGACAGAGTTTATATTTAATGCGTTGCATATTAAATTTTTTTATATTCGTTATAAAATTTTGTCGTGTAATAAAAAATTAAGTTTCATTAAATTTACCAAACGAAAAAAAAAAACAAAAGGATAATTCGATTAAAACACGATAACTTCTATTTGTTTATCCAACGGAGCGAGTTTGTAATTTGAAATTCCACTTCGTGCTGCGTTTCGAAAAGTCAGAAAGGAAAAAAAGGAAGGGAAAGATGTAAGTACCCCTGCTCGTTTCCAGGACGAGAGAAATAACTAGAAGAATTCAGGGTGGACTGCAGTCGTTTCCAAGTTCTTTGGTTTCAAAGGTATTCGAAAGGACGAAAATAGTTTTACCGGATGAACGAGCAGATAACTGGAGGAAGCCAAATACAAAAGATTCATCCGGCAAAAGGCGCGAGTTTCGCCAGTATTTTGGAATTAACGCGCTTTTCTCTCGTTTCTCTATGAGTATGGTATTCAAAGTCTTTCCAGAACCAAAGGTTCAAACTTTTGGATTGAAAGTTTTATACCTAGTATTATGAATAATAAATTCATCCATGTTTCTTTAGAAAAGTACATTAAATGTTATTATTTTCACATAGAATACCCTATTTCGCTATAAATATATGTCTTTCATAAAAAAATATATTTATCTAAACCATCGTATTCATTGAATTATCGAAGTTTGTACTATTTCATTATTAAATATTTCAAGATAATATTGTGAATGGAATAAAATACGAATTTTGAAAATATAGAAATATTGCGAGAGAAACCGGAAATAATCGAAAGGGCGGGATATTCGGCGAAGAGTTTTTCTCTGGTTCGAGGATATGTAGAGATCCACTTGGAAACTTTGAAACTTCTTCGAGTTCCGACTGCGTTAAAAGCTTCTTCTGCTTTAAAAATTATTGCGTTCTGTTTGCTCTTTATGCGTATGAACAAAAAACTCTCCTACTTATTCAACTACGATTTTCTAGAACTTTTCTCTTCCATAACTTTCACTCTGTTTTCCAAAGGCTATAAAGAAGATATCGATTAATACAACTTTACAGTAGTTATTAATCTCGAGAAATTAAGAAAAGGAATCGAATAGATGAAGAAGTAAAATTATGAAATGAGAAAAACTAGAAAAGAGGAGAATGAAAATGAGAGAATCAGATATTGCGATAAATGTGGAATATAAAAAGAGGCGAAAGAAGCTAAAAACAAGCCTCATAATTCGTTTGATATTTTATAGATTTGCATATCCAGTGAGGCGACTTAATTTTCAGATTCGAATTCAAGGGATACGATTATATCATTCGGGATATTATATCAGCTTCCAATTTAATTATTTACATTTCTGCGTCGAGTACGATCGTAATAGAACGCCAGTTACGTAAAACCCCTGCAGACAAATTAATTGCCATACGATACGAGTGCAGAAATATCCAATGAGTATGAACGTAACAATAACGCCGCGTAGATAAGATGGACACAAGAGTGAGCAATTATCAAGGTACGTAATTAAAAATTTTTAATCGTAAACTGCTACAATACTTTTTTACCTTCTCTTCGTGTCCCTTTAAAATATCTAACTCTTATGTAATTTGAATGCAATTTAAATAATATTTAAATAATAATAAATTATTTCTGCTATTATTTTCAAATTTCCCAGCTCTATTAGAGACGAATGAGTCTACTAATTATAATTAATTAATTGCATTGTAGCAATTACATTTCTTCTTCCTATGTGTGTGTGTGTATATGCGTTTAAGAAAAAGATAATCATTGTGTAAAATGGTATAGGAATGATCTGCAATTTAATCAAAATTTCAGGTCAAATATCTTTATCATTTTTTAAAGCTCTTATAATGAAATCCTATTACAGGTCAATACATATTGATTGTAATTAATGAATTGTACTTCGAATTTGTTATTCATTATCGAAACGTACTGAAATTTCAGAACTTCTTGGAAGCCTGTTTCATTACTACGAATAATGAAATCCATATATCGTTAATTGGATCAATTCAACATTTAAAATCATAGTCCCTAATTACTGCTTAATTTACACCAGACTTTACAATTAATTTCCCTAAATAAATCTTTCGCTATATTACCAACCTTGTACCAACCAACATATCATTAGCATAGCTTAAAATATTCATACATAACCAGCTACCGAATCCAACAAGCTGAACCTACTACCATTTGCCGGAGATAGCGTCGATATTTTCGCGGCCTCGCCCATTGTTCGTTGCAAATAGTCCGAAATCGCATCGAAAAGGCTGACCGATTAATAAGGTACAAGCCATTCGCGGGCCGACATCAGCGCTGGAATCCGTGTAACTTTCGCGATGAATAGCTGCCCCTCCTTCTCTATGCCGTGTAATCGTGCATTAATGATGCCTGTTTGCGGGGTTAATAACGTGAATTTTAAACCGAGCAGATCGCGACGCGTGCGCTCCAATGCGCCGACCTAATTAAGTAAGCGAGCACATCGTGTCGATTCGAAAACGCTATCGAAACAGGATTCGCTTTTAATAAACCCCGATACTGAATAGAATTGTCGCCCTAAGTAGCGATGGAATTAACACGATATAATATTGACGCATTATTGATAATTCCACTGCTAATGCTTATGCATTCATAGAAAATTCGAAGGTGTAAAAATTTACGTAACGAACGTATTCGAAGCAAAGTGGGTGTTCTAATATTGTAGGAAAATGGTATAGTGCTAGTAGGTTTGGTAACGGTATGATTGTTACAATATCGTTTGATGCTCCGTTAATCTATGTTTACGCAGTCACTATTCGTCCCTAACTACTCTCGTTATAATAGTTCTCTTTTTAATACGCTGACAACACTCCTTAACAACGCTGACAACACACACCCGATATCTCCCAGGCAATCCCTTCATGATACTACATTATACTACATTCCTACAATATTAATAAAAATATATACGGTTTATCGACAATACTCGAACAATTGAACATCTAAGGATTTATGGAAAATACGTAGAAAATTATAAATAAACTATGTATATAAACTACACTTCGTATAAGTTATCCAGTGATTGTCAACATATTATAATACAGCCTTGAGAATCGACGGAAATAAGATCGGAACTTCGATACAACACGATATTAAATTTTATCGCTGGCATCGATAGGTATCGATGCGGCGTCAGTCCCAACACTAGCTCGCTCTTTCTGTCTCCAAGACGCGTCTGACTATGAATTAACGCGGTATCGTGATTCCGTATTTGCGTTGAATTTACGTCCGCACGGTCCGCGCGTGTTCTGGCAATTTTGGTTTGTTAATTTGCGATATGGTCCGAGTTTGCGATAGCGCGGTTGGATTTATTAAATAAATATCTAGTAAAATTTCGTGTATACTCGGGCTGGTCGATATTGAGTTACGAGAGACGGTGATTTTTCCTGTCACGATTAACCGAATTTCGGAATCGTTGCTAGTAAATAGAGAAATAAAAATATATATTTACATAGACGATTTTGAATATCATCGTACATAAAAATAAAATTTCCGAACTTTCGTAATGAAAAATTTCTTACAATTTATAGATACTAGATTCATGCAACAAATTTTCATACATAATAAATGTCTTCTAATTCCACAAATTTCCATAGAAAATGTACAGAATAAACATGAAAGGAATAACGTTGAATGAAAAATCGATGGAAAACTGTCGTGAGTAGAGGATAAAAAGGGGCAGGATGTTTCCCTGGAATAAACAATAGCTGCTCGAAACTATTACATTGATTCCGCGATATCGATTTCCCCTGTTTAAACTGGCAATTCGAGAGATAGTTCGACGAGGAAACTCGAACGGCAACTTTCTTCGCCGCCTGGAGTCCTCGCGTCCTGACTACCGTACGATGAACACACGAATACCTCATCGTTCTATCCTTCGCCATTTGTTCTGATCGGTTAGTTACGAGCCATACGGATCTTTGGAAACTAGCAGCCAACGTCCATCAACCCCTCGATTCTCTCTGATCGAGAAACGGAGACGCTGCTGACGCAAACGGTAACGCGCTACTGTCGTATAAACCCGTGCAATTTCCAAACTTCCTTCATTCTATCATTTTGAAAACCCAAGAGGAAATGTTCTCAGTCGATTCTGCTATGAATTTATTTCATAGAGTAATATCATTCTGTTTTTGGAAGACTATATTTAATACACGTGTACGCTCAAAATTTATAGAACATCCTTTATTTTCTAGTATTTACGATTTTATAATTTAACGTTTCTATATTTTTTAATAAAATTAGCGTAATAATATTCTTTTGTATTCTTTACTTTTTTACTAATTTTTTCTAATTTTAACCCTCCGCTAACAATATGATTTTCCACTAACCCAGCCAGCATTGAGTCTTTCAATTCCTGGACTAATTTCTTATCGTTTTGGACTTCAAAAAGAAAACTGAACAAATTTGAAATACTTGTTATAGTCCCTGATATACTATGTAACTGGTACTTTAGTCAAATGTTGGAACGTTTTTGCAATAAAAGTAAAGATTCGATGGAAAGTTATGAAAAAAGTGAGAATTTGTTTAAAGGTTTTGTATTAAAGACAAATATTAAAGAAATTATTGTACGGTTTTATCTATAAGATTATGATTTGTCGAGAAAACATAAAGAACTTTGCCAGCCCTTAGAAAAATATAATTACTCTGAGATTTCAATCTGCGGGATTTTTAAGCGGATTATTTATTACTGGAAAATAATATGAGACGCACATCGAAAAAAAAGATGCGTGTCTCATGCTTATTAACGTATAAGAAATATAAGAGCTGTACGTAAGATAAAAAAGGTATGCATACATAGAAATTCACTTAATTAGCAAAAAATTGACGTGGATGACGATGTGGAACGCTGAAAAGACAGTGCTCATTTTACTCTTGTCATATTGAGAATCGAATTAAACGCAGCATTTGAGTAGTCAAGGCCTTGTAGGTGTGAGATATTTTTAGTTGCGGGACCTTTGTTTCGAAAAAATTAAACAATGAAAATTTCATCTGGACCTCAACAACCTACATTGCCGGCGGAGGGTTAAAATTAACTTCAAACTTTTGAGGGTATTCAATGTATTTTTCATGTATATACCATCTTTATTCTAATACAGACGATGATGATTATTCCATAGAACGCAAGCACATCTATACAACGCATTCGCATACTTGACAAAATTTTTTGAACCGAATCTGTGAAGCCGGAGGTGTTAGTATCAAAAAAATCTAAAAAGCGCAATATGAATTCACAGTGTAACGAATACGATTCACAGGGAAGGAATTAACCAGGGCGAGAATTTATAGCGACGTGGAAGAAAAGTTCATGTGAACCTAAACGATTTCGTAGGGGCGTAGAGATTTAACAAATAATGTTATTAATAGTCTTAAAAAGAAATAATAAATTCGCCACAATTCTCTTATTTTGTTCCAGATTTATAAACACACACACGAAACACACGAGAAATAAAAAAATCGAACGAAAAGGATAAATGCATAAATGTTCACTGACCAATCTGTTCGAGTGTACTCGTCGAATTTATCGGATTCGGCTGATTTTCACAGTTTCGCGCTCTTTCGATGGCACATTTCTCCGTCAGATATTTTGTTAAAATATCGGTTGGATGTTTATAACCGATATTTTGCCTCAGCTGGTGGGAAATTTCGCTATGCTTACGTAGTCTCTTTATTTGCACGTACCTGATTGCGCCAAATGTTTGACAGCGAAATATCTCTGTTGTCCGACATAGTTTCCCTTTCTTTCTATCTTTTCCCCCTCCTTTTTGTGTCAAGCGAAACAGTACCTCGAGCAAAAGCGGATAGGGAGCAATATATTTTACCCGAGCATGAAGTTTCAATTTTATGGCTGATAAAAATTAATAAATTATCGGTGGGTGCAACGAGGCGCGTTATAAATTATCAGTTCATAAAATTGGTCCACGTCATCGGCGAAGCGCGCTTGCATCGCGATTACGCGACCATTTTGTCGAAAGGGGGAACAATCGGCGATTTCGTCGCATTTGTGCTGCTTCTTTTTACCCACTGCACCGTTTAAAGAAGTTTGACAGAAGAAACTGTGCGAAAGAAATTCAGACTCCGAGAGGAACGATCGAATGAATTTAGATTAAACTTTCAATCTCGTGCTCCAGTTCTCTTTTTTTTCCTTCTTTCATTTTGTTTCTCTGCTGCTCGTTCGATTTACGAGTAACTGGATCTATTGAAACGGTATAAGTGATCGATTTATTAGCTCGTTTTAGGAGGTTCGAAGTTCCTTAACAAACGTGAACTCGCTAAATCTAACTCTGTATGACACACATGGAAACTGTTTTATAATTGATGTTCATCGACTGTTTTATGTATAAAGCAATTTTGATTGACTAAAGATGACGAATAATAGGAAATTATTTCTACAGTGTTCGCAATAGAATATCGCTATTAAAGTTTCAACAGAACGTTATTATTAAATTGTTTATTTGAACATTTTCATTTCATTCCATATAATGTTAGGTTGTCCGAAAAGTTTCTTTCGTTTGATAAGGAAATAATAGATGCACAATGTTTTTTGTTTTATATTAATTTATTGAATTATGCACGAACATGATAATAGAAATAGAACGAAATTGATCATACCTAATTTAATAAAATAATATAAAACAGAAATTGTTGTTCATCTATTATCACCTTATGAAACGAAAGAAACGTTTCGGACAACCTAATACAAAGTTTCACTTGGTATAATTTGTCTTTTCATAAATTGTAGTTTGTACGTCTCTGTGTTTTACAACGTTCCATCCGATACTTTAATTCCTTTTATTATAATACAAATTCAACATACTGCTGTCATCAGATTATAAATGGTAGTAACAAATAATCATTAAACTGAATGTAGTCTGTCAAAATAAAAAGAAGTGCTCTTTGCTCTGAAGCTTACCCCCATTTGCTTTACGGGAATACATTTTACTGATTTTACCGCGTTTCTGTTCGTTTTAATTTCAACACATTATCCATGAATCAACTAGGTAATTACACGTCGAAACTACCTTGTTAATTCAAAAGAGCAATATCTTTTTATCCTGAAATATCGCCATTGTTGTACTTCCTCATTAACAGTGGAATTATTATAGACTGATTCAAATCACTGAAATCATGTAATTGGTTAAATGGAAATATGAAATAAGGAATTAAACAAATAATTTTTCAAACTCTAAAATGTTGTAAAACGTGTAACAACTGTTCAAACATACAAAATGTAGATGTCAGTATATTACTTAGCATATAATTATAATGTATGTTTGCTAAGTTTATTTATTTCATTTATATGATTAATATAAATGAAGAAATCAAGCAACTTAGGTTACTGGCATAAACGTTCACATTACTTCGTTGAAAGTTGCATACGCGAACTGACTTATATGGAATAGTTCCGAGTTTCGCAAGTCGCAACGGATGTTAAACCTAAATATGTCAATAGTAGCAAGTACACAATCGTGACATGTGCGATACGTACGCAGTCACGAGAGAAGAACATTCTTCGTTTTCAACGCTCATGCATCCTCCTTGCCATGTCACGGTGATCGTATAAATTGCAAAACGAGACAATCCATACGTGTCGTGTGACTCGTGTATAACAATGCACGTATTCACTGCTTATAAGGAAATGCTATTTCACAGATACCGTTACTACGGTAGCCGTAAATTTAGTTAACAAGTGATAAATAATATTTTTATCGATGAAAGAGTCTGATAAGAATGTTATCGGTGCTTTCAGTTTCCTGTGTGACTCTTCATTCGTTTATTGCCATAATAGTAGTACCCTATTCTTAAATTAACATGAAAGATCAGTATATGGTTAAGCATAATGCAATCAGTAAAATGCTAAAAATAAATATAATACAGAATATAATGATTTCAACTTTTTCTTCAACTCTACATTTATTATGTGCACATATTATATTTATAAACATACGAATTTCATTTCCAGATTTAACACGACTGATTATCAAAGTTGCTACTATGTTAATATTTCAGTAATAGGATTTTCAATATTTCAAGACAGTTTTAAATTCTACATTCAAATTTACCACGTCAAAGTAACAAAATTAATCAATGTCTTTCTCTACACCCGACAACTTGAAAATTTACCAATAATATTGATACAACCGTTCAAAATAGTCACAGATTTCGTTTCCAAATTTATCGCGACTAATTACCAAAATTAGCCAATAACTGTTTCAACGTTGTTCGGTCGTTCAACATTTTATCCAAGTCGTTAGCTACTCTCGCGAATGTAATATTCTCTCTAATCCTACGTCGACGACATATCCCACGAGTCAAGCAAAACACCGAGTGGATTTCAACATTCACGTAACCAAACTGGTAACAATACGAGAGATCGATTACCGGTAGGATAGGAGAGATATCGCGCCTGGGGAATCCCAGTGTCCGAACAGGGACGCAAAATTTGTGGCCAGAGGAAACGACGAACAAGCGTAAAACAGCCTTACGCAAAATGCGTTCGTTAGCGTGCAAATGGATCGGCTGGAAATGGCCAGACCGTAAAATAATCTCGTTGCAGCGAGTGTAGCTGGCTCAGTGCGTTCGTTAACCGTTCGTGAACCACAGGAATGGACGCAATTACCAAGGACAAAATCGAACCATTTCTCCGGCTGACAAGCATCGTAGGATCTCGAATCGTTTTCCATTCGTACCTCCGCTCTAACGACTATGCAATTCTTATTTCTAATGGAAATAGCAAATAAAAAATATTAGATAATCGAAGCTACGAATTTGAAAACAACACGAGTGCAGTTTTTGATTTATTGACGAGTGCAATACTTGAACCTACAACGACAGTGAAGGAAAGTAATACGGTGCCGGAGTAAGATAGCATTTTACAAATATAAGAGTTTCCATTCTACGACTTCGTACACTTAAAACTGGCGTTTTTTGAATTCTGTTAGTCAAATATTACCGAAAAATATTATCGATGAAAAATTCAAGCTG
The DNA here is from genome assembly GCF_011952255.1 of Bombus vosnesenskii. NCBI lineage: Eukaryota > Metazoa > Arthropoda > Insecta > Hymenoptera > Apidae > Bombus > Bombus vosnesenskii. The sequence continues at coordinate 3,760,002 of NW_022882945.1, read as the reverse complement.
CTGACATCTTTACGAATAGAATTAAAGAAACATAGCCTAAACAGTTTGTTTCGTCCTTTGAACGTTACTGTGCCTAGAAGCTTCGGAGATTTGTAATTTCTTTGTATATTACAATTTTCCATAAGGACGTAGAAATTTTAGAAGCTGAAGAATACACCGAACGACATTAAGTAACTAAATCTGAAAAATTCGATCGGCAAAAACATTGCGCAAAACTGAATCAATGAATATTTCTCGTCGCAGGCAGAAGAAAAAAAATACCATCGCTGCTGCGCGTGACGCTTTTCATTGTACCCGTTTTAATTTTTCAGTTTCCAGTTTTTGTTTGATTGCGTGTGCGTGTGCATGCGCGCGCGCGTGTGTGTGTGTGTTTTTATGAATTTAAGTCAAAAGGTTTTAGAGATGGAAAGAACTACAATGAGAATTGGGCCGATGCAATTTCATTACTCTTTTTTCTTTCTTTCTTTTTTCGCAGTGAAAATAAGCATGGCGCTGGGCTGAGAAATTGTTTTTGACCCACTTCACCGTGCACACGGTATTTCCGTGTTCTCAGCTATGAGAAAGTTGTGGAAACTCTTGGCGAGAGGACCCCGCACGTTTCGAGATTCGTTAACCTGGCTGCCGGATGTAAAAATGCGGTTCCTTTGAGCTGGCAAATGGATTTTTAATAGATTAGCCATGTCGATGATCAAAATTTCGAAGAAGATCGTGTTTATCGGGAGAAATGAAATAAGTTTTATAAAAACAATGGAGTTTAAAGAATCTAAGAAGATAATATATTCCATTCGCTAAACGTTACAATAAGTACTACACTTTGAATATTTTATATATTTTTTTATATTATATGAATTCTCTGCGCTTTTGTATCTTTACGTTTTTGCACGAATGCATAAAAATCCGCAGTCAACTGATCACTTATGAAAAATTCGCGAGCAAAAAAGATTAATGGAGCGTGGAATGATACAAAGAGATTTGCTTGGTGAATGGTCTCGAATCACCAAAATTCGTGGCCTCTACTTTGATAACGGAATGGCTCGAATCGACCTCGTCCCGCCTCGTTCTCATCGTCTTTTACGTGACACTTTAACGGAACAGACTAACAACGTTAGCAGAGCGAAGAGCAAAGGGCGACTAATTCGATTCGCTAGACAAACCCAACTTTGTCTTGTTTTGCACCTTCAGGTCACGAAGATCGGACTCATTTTGTACGCAGCTGGCACTCAGCAAATCTAAACAATTCCGAACGTTGTTACCAGCTACGACGATCCTGAAAGACATAAACCATGTTTATATACAATCGCCATAAACAGGCGATTGTTTTGGAAAATTTTAAGAGATGTGCGCTTTTGGAGAAGAAGCTTTCCAAAATGTAACCGCAATGAGGAAGAATCACAATGGCGGTTTATGGTGGAAAAGCAATTTAAAAGTATGGTATTCTGTCGATCTTGGAAAAATAGATTTTCAAACATCACAGGGTGTATTATTGTACTTAAATTTCGTTTTAACGGGCCATTTTACGAGCTTCTTTCGTTTCTACATATAAAGTTGCAAAACTAATAATTCGTGCTAACTATATACAATTTCATAAAAAATATTATTTCCACATCTACGATATATTTGTTATCCAAATTTCTTATAATTTATAGAGTAAACATGATCATAGCTTCTTCCTCTTTTTTATTTATTTTTCAATATTAAAATGTTAATTGAGTTCCTTAGAATTTAACCTATAATTTATACAATTAATTTATAGAATTTATAGAATAATTTATAGAATTTATACGTAGAATAAATTATAAGATAAATTATAAGAAATTCAATTATTAATAAATAATAAGGGAAAAGAAGAAGTTATAATCACCAATAATTTAGCCAGTTTAATCAAATTTTTATAAGAAAATATTTTGGACGATATTAAAAAACAAAGCTATATAAAGAGCTTGTGAAAAATCTTCGGGACGAAAGCAGTACGCGTTGCAATATCAAATCATAGCTCGTCCCTGTGACAACTACCCTTTCCTCTCTTCCACCCTTCGTTATACCTCGTTTTTCCCAACGATTCGTAAAAATCGCTCGACACGCCGAGAGAATGGCTGTCGAAAATCAAAGGGCGCTGTGGAGCATTGTAGCATGCACGGATGTTTGAATTTCTCACGGTGTCGTAGGCGCGAACAAATTCTCGACGATTTTTACGCGGTGTTACTGTGTACTGCATCGAATCAGAGAACGATTTGTAAAGCTCTGTGCGTGCCCTCTTTCTCTTTCTCTCTGTCACTCTTCTAAGCTGATCGCGTCAACCAGGTTTGTCTAACGCAAATTGTTCCGTGTACCACCTGGGGACACTTTCAATTTTCCGAACTGTGCATCCGCTAAACCTATGTTTAGAAGATAAAAAATCTGCAATATATCAGTTTAAATTGATGATACGATTCTATCGTTAATTTACAGTTGAATATTTAAGAAAAATTGTAAATCTGTTATCAAGATGCTGTATAATATCAATACCTCTGTCTTTTTCAATATTACCTGTAAATAACAATTTGCATCTGTCTGACAATAAATTGATCAATTGAATCACAGCAATCTGGCTTACACCGTAATTTGATCAATATTATCGATGAAATTATATCGCAATTCTCTTGAATCTCCACCACGTTTAAACGTCACCATCATTCTGTCTTTGTCTATCTCCCCTTCGTTCCACTATTCCCCTCTTGCCTCTATCGTTTTAATCGACAAACTGGTCGTCGATTAGGAGACGAAACTAGTGGGGAATACGGCCTCGGAACTGGCTAGAAACTCAACGATTCACAAATGGACTCGAACGGATTCGAAGAGAGTAGTGATCTACCCCCTTTGCTGGCTGCCTCATTATCCTTTTCCATGGGCCGGTGACGCTAAGCAAATACTCGAATCTGGACACGATTGTGAATTACACGCCTCTAAATTTGTATCCACACAGGTGCACAGGCTATTTCATTTAACACCAGCATTGAAATAACATTGTTGTTCTTAATGTTGAAAGGAAATGATCAAAGACGGAGTTTTGCAACGAGAGAAAATTTTATGACTGTGATTTTAATAAATTTTTATTAGATTTTGTGGATAAAGGTATTGTTGAAACTGAAACCGTATATTTCGCTAAGTTTGCTGAACTTCAATTTATTTTTTATTTCATTTCCTGCGCGGCAAATACCTAAAAATTGTACAAAGGTACGAGCGATCCCGTGCAAAAAACAATGAAGCAAGAAACGAGAGAAAAGCGTCGAATGAACAGTAAATAAACGATAACTAACAGGAAATAAAATATGCGGCAACTGCAAATAATTGGCAAATTAAATAACCTGCGAGTTTTACTAAAAAAGTCATAGTATCTGTTGCTTTGAACACCGATCGAAAAAGATGATCAAGGAAAAAAGCATTGAAACATAAAAACAGTTTATGAAATACGAAGAAACCTCGTTTGGAATCCTCGCTTGATTTCATTCCACTTATCTTGTCCCGCACATACATAGTTTACTCGGTGTAAAAGGAAAATTAACGTTTCTCGTGGTGAATTCATCGCGTCCAGGCAAATTGACCCTTATTTAAACCGCTTAAAGCGGTCGAACCGACTGAATTATCAGCCGTTAGTCTAACAGACCCGTGAAAACGTGTCTGTTAATTCACTTGTCGGCTGGGGGAGACCGGAACCTCAGAAATTTGTGGACGTGAAGGGTGACGAAAGGATAGATCGAAGCGAAAGGACGATAAGCAGAGAGGAGACGAGATAAGAGAAGGAAGGGACTGGATTGTCGAAATGCAACAAGGATGAACGAAATCCTACCTCGTTTAGTGAATCAATATTCGTGCGTATTTCTCACCTGACATCAACACTATCATTAAAAAGTAACATTTACAAAATTTGTACGTATTCGTGGAAAATCGTAATATGCGAAAAGATTGTAATTTTCTGTTGAAGTGGTTACCACTTCTAAGAAAACTCTACATCTGGTCTTTTTTAGTTTTCTCAAGCACTGAAGCCATCGACAGCGCGTAGACAAGAGACTGCGACGAAGTCAGGCCATAAACAGTAGTCAGGCGACGTTTGCTTCGGGGTTTTCAGTTATTAGGTAACACAGCTAGCGTGCGGATCTGGACCAGTTCAAATTGTATTTTTACTTATTCACTTCTATTTAAATATATTTTTCTACCTTACAATTTATCCACGTGTTTTCTCTGTTTACACACCGAATAACCTCAACATTTTCGAATGAAATTTCTTGACAGAAAGTTTAGAAGGTGAAACAAATCTCGATTTAAGTTTGATTTGTTTAGTTGTATTTTTCTTTTTTCAGACGGGTACGTGACTACTAGTTTTGAAATCATGTTCAAACTGAAAAAAAAACAGCGATGAGATTTTTATGTTGTTTAAAACGTTATTAGATAGGTATAAGTAAGCTGAAAACAGTTATGCCTGGAACTTATACTATTTTATTGCCTACCAGATGAACTCGATCCTTCTGAATGTTCCTTGAACTGGAATATTATAACTTTTTCTAGAAATTCAGCAGTGATAAGGAAGGAAGAAAGGACACTGTACAAGTCCGGAGAATGTTGAACAATATGATACGGACACGTTATTTATATTGCAACGGTATATACCTTATTTGTGATAAGTTTCTTTCGCAGTAATTTTATCCAAGATTGCAGCGAATCTTATCTGGGAATCCACTTTGTTCGCTTTTATGAAGAACTCATTTTTATGAGGAATTATTTCCATGGGCTAGCATTCTTGAAAAAGAGATGCCGAAGATGCAATATTAAGCAGGAAAGAAATTTAGCTAGATATTAAACGTTTCGAATTACATATTTCCATTTAATTGTAACACTCGTTCTTTATCTCCTGACATCTTTTTGAAACATCTATTATCTAACGCTCTTAACATTACCGTGATAATATATGCAATCGTTCATTTAAATACTTCCTTATATTTTTTACAAATATATAAATAACAAATATATAATGTTATGTTTAATCGCGCTTCCTTTGTATCTCTTAAAACCTACAAAGAAGAATTGTTTTTCATTTTTCTTTCTTATATCTCTCTATTTCTTGAGAAAATAATCTATATTGTTGCCATTTCATCTTTAAATCTCGTGGAATCATGTTCTGACTAAAGAGAGATTAACTTTTAATTGCATTTGATAACGACACGTTCCAGTATTTTTGCTTTTTTGAATATTATGCAAAGAAAATTATGTAACTTTCATCGTTAATATTATTCTTGATTGTGTATTTTATCTACGAAATGGAACCAAGAAAAGTATAAAAGTATTAATTAAATTGTACAAAATTGTATATTGAAGTAATTTATGAAGATATTTCTGCAAATAACGGAATTGTTTGAAAATAGTTTTATGAGATTTTATAACACCTGAGATTTTCGTTAAAAATAAAAGGTGCAAGGGTTCGTGAAAATTTCAAGTTGAGAGAATTGCGAGTTTAAGATCTCTCAGATTCTGCCTTAGGATGTTTGAATAGTTCCGAAGTTCAAGAGTACGATAATTCAGAAAGTTTCGTCGCCGGAATTTAAAACGCATCGAGGCTTAAAAGCTGATCTATTACCTATTCCTAAGTTTAGATTTTTCCGCGGAAGCTTCAACTTTCCCATGCGGAGCTCAAAATGCACAAGAATCTTTAGAAAATTTTTAATGAATCGCAACTTTCTTGGTAATCTATTTCTTGCTGCATAGAGAATACAAGAATACGAAATTTACATATTCTAAATTAATTTTCTCATACTGACATTCCTATTTATTAAAACCAAGTGACTTTTTATACAGATAATTTAAACAAATATGTAATTACTTTTGTAATGGGCTGTTGAAAGGAAATAACGTAACATAATTTGATATTTTACATTTACTTTATTGAAACACATTATTTATCCTATAATAATTGACATTGTGTTGTTTGAGATAATTAAAAAATTATCTTCTTTCAAAAATTATTTTTTCAAATAAATTTTCCCCGACTCTGAAACTTAATTAATTAACATAATAATAATAACAATTTCAAGTAATATTTGCTCAAGCCTGTTTCTAAACTATATAGTCTATTAATTTATGGGACACTAAAAAAACACAATTAGCCCATTAAACAAACTCTTTAAAACGGTAAAACACCTGTCTGTGGAAATTACAGGATGAAAGAAATGGTTTGAAATTTTACTTGGCAGCGGCACGATTCGTGTAACGACAAGGGGTCGAAAAGTGGCGAGAAAGAATGGAAAAAGGATAAAGGGAGGGTGGCGACAAGACGATCGTGTCGCGTATTCGCTCACGTCGCCGTGTACACGTTGCACTCGGCCAACGAACAATGCATTAGTCTCCCTCATTACCGAATGCAACATGCCAATTAGGGGAAACGTGCAACTCGCGCTTCCTCTTCCGTCGCTTGTCCCATGTTTCTCGTTTATCTTCAACGCCGGGACAAAAAACATACTGCCACTTTCGAGAACATTCGGCGTTGATGCAGAGGAATTAGAAATTTAGTAATGAAGAAATTAGAAATTCGAAAGTTGGCAAGAATAATTAGAAAATTGCTAAAAATATAAGAAAATATAGGAAATTCTTCGACGATAATGATTGTAACAACATGTTAGAATAGAGACGATGTTAATTATGAAATTTCTTTTTAGAATAATACGAATGTTAGTGTGTGATTATGAATACACCACAAGTGGCTATTTATAAGAATTATTTTTCTGAACATAATTTAGAACGCGGAAGTTTGATAAAGTAGAACGTTCGAGAATAATTGATAACTGGACCGTGGAATTTTACGCATTTTTATATTTTCATGAACGTCACGAAAAAAAAGAAAACAATTGGAATTTAAATGGAGATTTGTTTCACCAGTCGAGTATTATAGTAAACACTTTATTTTGCATATTTTATGTATCTTTGCATTCTATATGTATTATGTATATTTCTGCGCACAAATTTCAAATTTCCTTTAAATAAATAAAAATCCACAGTCTATTGATAACTATCGATTCTGCGTGTCGCCGAAAACTGAAATATAATAAAATCGAATAAACCTGAACATACTATCTTGTTTATATACGAAAATGCTGATTGATAAAACATATCGACGCTATTGGCGTTTAATTTCCAATTCAAAACAGCTGGTTCGAAACATTTAATAACTTATCAACGTTGCCTTACAAATTCATGAAGCGTTCAAAAAATGTACAATTTATTTCGCTGGAAGGCTGAAAAGAAAAGAGAATTAATCCAGTGGATTTTGCGAAAGGTGTGTTTCTTCTAAAATATAAAAAGCGCGCCCTCTATTATCGTTCGTTCATCCAGATGCTAGAATTAAAATTCCTAAAACGAAGATGACCTGGATCCGATTTCGAAGCGGGCGCGCTCATCTGCATTTCAAGCGTGAACTAATTCAGCTTTTTTTACATGCTTCCCTGGACGAGAGAATTCCTTAAGCATTAGAATGTTATCGTGTCCCTGTAATTCTACGTGTAATTGTGTTCACCTCGTTTTACGTGATAAAAAAAAAAAAAAGGAAAAAAACAACGAGCAATAAAGCTTCGCCTGTATTTGTCGTGCTTTGTCTATGACGTGCGGAAAAACTGACTCTTTTGTAACAACTGACATAACCTTCGACAGTTTGATCTTTTTTTTATGCTAATAGTGTTTTAATATGCAGGAACTAATGCATACATCATGATTTACAAAAATTAACATGTAAATTATACTTTACGAGAACAAAAATTATTCAAAACGATCAAGTATTAAGAGAAGAGAGTATAGTGTAAGAGAAGAAAAAGTGTATAATTGAAAAGCTTGAAAGAGCACATTGTTTCCTCGCTAAATTAAAATTTCGACGATCTCGCGTAATAATTTACCAAAGTTCCGTTGCGTGCACGTACAAACACCGTTCTACATAACGTAAGCATTTTCGAGTAGTTATAGGCGTAGCGAAGTGGTAAATAGTAATATCGCGTGCCCAATAAAACTGCAACAAATAGCACACAACAAGCTCTTTAACTCGTTCAATCACAGTTTCGCTCTAATAATTCACTTGGTTCTGTATTTTCACTTTCATCCAAAAAGTCATTCACATGGCAAACTCAATTGTAAATTTCTAAAATTACACGCTGCTTCCGTATAATCATTTCAACACGCTCGTAAATCTCTCGCGATACAACATTGCCAGAGATTCACGAAAACTCAATTGTTCTACATAAGTAGGAAAACTCGTAACTACGTGGTATTGAATTGAATATGTGGTACATTTGAATCAAATCTAATATTCAAGGTGTGCTTCATAGGACTTGAATGCTAATCGTAAGACGTAGTAGTTCGCGAGTGGCTGCGTGTTTCGAAAATCCACTTCATTATTTCGCCATTTGCGGGAATTGTCAAGTTTCCAAATTTGCGAATCCCCTTTCGTATTTTCACGTTGTCAAATTTCCGGAGTATCGAGCTTCGGGACTTAACAATTTTGCAATGTTGGAACCTCCGGGTTTTGAAACTTTCCAATTCCGCGATATTCGAGTTAACAGGTTTTTAGATTTGCTAATCTTCAAATAGCATTTATTATAGCGTATATTATTCTATATATGTGTAACTGCTTCGATGTTCACACGAATTGAAACTCTGCTCGATTTATGGAACCATTGGGCAACGCCATTGTATGACAGTTCCTCTTGTAAACTGTTTAAGCGTTGTGCTAATTATTGAGCTATGCATATATCTTATAAAGTACTTTGGCAATGCAAGAATTGACGCATAGAGTCATACACAGAGAATTGGCACACACCGAAAAAATATTGCTATTTTTAGCCCTTGCTCAGTTCCTCGTTATTTTATAATGTATCTTAAAACCTCCTCAAAGTTACAAGCCTAAACCTCATTCGCATTCATACTGCGTTGGAGTTTTTTTTAAACAGATAAACCTACTCGATTTTACGAAACCATTTATTGCTCGATCTTGCAAACATGCAATCGCTAATTATATATTTTCAATGATCGCTACAACTTTGTCGTTAATGGGATCTATCTTAGAATAAACTCACAAATAAATAAATTAAATGTTAGTCGAGAAACGCTCTTTAAAATGGCGAAAATTTATTTTATATTATCTATGTATAGATTATATGTTGTTTATCGAATGTCGAAACCTACTTGCGACGTACTCAGGCCATCGCTAGTTAATCTAGAAAGGCCGATCGAATGACTTTCGTTTGGTTGATCGAGCGTACGATACAGCTCAGCGAGGGTGGGAAATTGGCGTGGTCGGATATCGAAAACTCTACTGATCGTTCATCGATTCGAAGCATCGCGTCGTCTAGCTCGTCGTGTAATTCTTAGAACGGGCCGGCACTGCTTGAAACGATTCGAAAGGACGCGAAATCAAAGGGGATTTCAGTTTGTACGTTCTTCGTGCGGAACATTTTTCATCGGTTCGTTGACCAATGTTTTCGACAGCCTGTTTGCTATCTAATACGCCTGGAATCTGCGATTTGAGGCTGCACTCTGCACTCTGCACTTTGACCAGTTTACCATCCCCTGTTGCCTCCGTTTTTCTCTTTTCAGAGAAGCAATCGAATAGAGAAGGAATTATTTCGTCTTTTTAGTTGGTTGAAAAGTCAAATTCCCATTGCTTTCTTTCTTTTCTGAGAATTATTTGCTACCATATTCTATTACATTCTACTTGAGAATTTCTGCTATTGTGTTCTACTATGATTTGCTATCGTGATTTGCTCTCGTCAAATAATTTAAGTTAAAGAATTTTGTGACCCTCTTCCTAAGTAGATCATTTGCTTCGAATAGAACGACAATGGAATGAAATCTGTATAAAAGGTGTAGCATATATTGTACTATGTTTAATAAAAAACGTGGAGAAATTCTTCTATATTGGATTACATTTTCATGTATATGCTTGAGCTTAGTAAAAATGATTACAAAATTCATTTATAACCAAAGTAATATTTTAAATAAAAAGATTAAGTCAGCAGATTTAAATTAGAGATTAAAAACTTGTCTTAATTAAGAGATCAAAAACGAACTTCGTACTTAGAAGTTTCACGAAGGGAAGCAAATTGAATCATTTCAAATTACTTTATTCAACCATTTTGCATTTTCTATACAAAATGTTCGTTCAATTCTAACTTCTACTTATCTTTAATTACATATTCTGTGACGAAATCAAGTGATCGCGGTATAAAATTTAGAATGATCCGTCATTTTATGTCGAATGTGTGAAAAAGTTCTGTCGTTTTTATTAGTGTTACGTTTGACCTGGCTGTAATAAATGGGAAAACTTTTAATCGCCATGCAGCTTTGCCGGCTTATTGCGCGTAGCTTTAACTATAAAATATTTTAATTCCTCGAAAAGGGATTTCTTCACGAAATTTCATAAACTACATTTGCAGTTTCATTATCCACGGCCATCAAGCTCAACGATACGATGATAATGATTGTCCTTTCTGTAAAAATGTTCAAAAACTAAGTTTAATCTAAAAGCTCCTATTGTTTTCTTCTCGTAAACGTAACCCAATGCGTCAATGAGTTTTCTCGAATATCGCGAATTTTGTTTTAAACCTTTCCTCAATGAAATATATTATATGCTAGTGGTGAGAGGCAGAATTTTCCAACATTTTTTAGGAGATAGTTTGCTGCTTTAATTTCGTGATACGTCAACGAGTATTTTTTTATACAGTTAACAAACAAGAATTTTATTTTAATTAATATAAAGGAAACGTATTTGAAATTATTGTCATTAATGATAAACGAAATTAAAATAATCCAATTAAAATTATTCTCGTTAATAACAGTGATAGCAGAATACTATAACAGAAATCAAATTGAAATAAAGTTGGTTATTTAATCAAATATTACCGATAAATATCACGAACGTGTGCTTTGCATGGTAGATTCCAAATCTACGCTAATCGTTATTGGATTGCATAATTACCAATCGCCAGAGCAGCTTGTAAATGGCGAAATCGTCGACGTACTTAAATTGCAAAACGTGATAGCGCATGGGAACAAAGGAAACAGTATCCATCACTGTCAACCTCGTTTCTGGGACCTCTTGGAAAACTGTGAACGAAATTTCACACAATCAACTGACAGAGCCATCGCTGAAAGAATTGCGTTTGTTACTGTGTTTTCATGAAACTCAATTTCTTTTTTCTTTCATTCGATCTATTCACAATTTTTTCTCTTCTTCTGGTTTAGTTTATAGCGTTATCAGGCTTACGGTTTGAAAAAAAACTAACTTGGGCTATGAATATTTTTAGGATTAATAACAATACAATGGCTGAGTTGTAAATATATGTATTTTTATCGTAAATCGGTCTGTATTATATTTTTTCATGAATCTATAAATTACATAATAATAAGTTAATTATTTTTGATAACGTAATATGTAATAAGTTGCGATAGCCTAAGTTTAGAAAGTGCACTAACAATTATTCTTTCTAGTTTAATTTTTTATTTGATTGAATTAAATTTGTTCGAATGAAATATATTAATATCTGTTTAAAAGACATTTTAATTTAAAGATATCGACTTTATAGTTTCTTTTACTACTGTTTTTCCCTTTTCATACTCGATTACTATGAATAATTTCTATTTTCATAAATTACAGTTTACGTACCACGAGTGTTTAATTAAATAATTCGAAACTAGAAATTGAAACAAAATTAATCGTTGAAATAAATCGTAAAGTAAAATTGTAAATTTCATGATACAGCGAGAAGTACGCAGCTTTGAATATCTCTTAAGCTTTTCAAACCTATTGTACTTATTTTCTCGATTTATATGCGTTTCAATGCATAATATGTGTCATTGTTCCCTTCAGACGTCGAGTGTTCTCACTAATTGCTTCTTGTAATTCCCGACTACTTTCTGTAAAATAAAACGCGTCTGAAAAATAATTCAACTCTCTCTTCTTTTTACTTCTCTTAAGGATGCAAAAAATTAAAGAAGAACAATTATTTACAACAATCATACACATATGATCAGTGAATAATTCACGAAATTTAGCGAAACAATCATTTTATCGAAATTTATAGATTGAAAAATCTTCCAGGATACTATTAGTAACATTCGCTAACAAAACAAAAAAATGTAGAGAGAAGAGAACTTTCTTGAAAATCCAAAATTATCGTGAAAATATGAAACCGGTTTCAAGCGTGGAATTCGTTGATTTTAGCGAGTGCAAGGATTCAGAGGGTGAAAAGATCCTAAGTCACTGGAAATGTCTACGACAAATGCGCAAACGCCCACACGTATGTTTCCGTGTAAGCTTACACGATGGGGCAATTAAAGTGATCCAAGTTCGAACAAGTGCAACCGCTTCGACATCGGTACGCTCTTCAATTTGTGCCTAACGATCCAGGAATAATGGTCAGTGCATCTGTCGTAATTAATGGTCACAGTTGCGAGTAGGTGAATTGATCAAAGAAATCATCGAGGGATTAAAGTGCTTCACGCAATCTTACGTCGTCACGTACCACTTAAAGCAAAACGAAACTCTTTGATTTTGGCTTGTTTCTTTTTTATTAAAAAATTATTTTTTTTTGCTTTTATTTATTTATTTATTTGTGATTCATGGATTTACGATATCTCGTCTCGTATTATACTATTCTCACCACAAATTATCTCACTGTCCTTATAATCTCACTAGATTAGAATTAAAACCAAAAGTAAGCTTAACATCGATCTCGACTTGAACTGAAACATATTAAACAATTAAATATAAACACATCTTAGACCTATTATTTTTGGTACAAATTAATATATCCTCATTGCCCTCCCTTTTCCCTTTTTCTCTTCTTTATGGTTTTCTTCGTTGCCTCTCTTCCTGACCCTGTCTCATTCAGAAATTCTTTTTTGTAAAATTCCTCCACGCTCAATTCCCCTTTATTCAAAAGTTAATGTCTTCTTTAATTCGTACAATATCAATTTTACATATCAATACTAAATATCGAATAACTTAACTGACGAGGAACTAATATTAGCATACACAGTTGTCAAAGCAAAAGTTGAGATGCCTAAGTGTGTGTTACGGTGTACAACGAGGAAAGGGAGATATTGCTGGTCGGGTAGCTTTACCAAAATTCTAGCGATAAAGTTGAGAGAGTAACTTTGTCCCGTCGTAAATTCAATCTTTACGAGCTCACTAAAACTTTTAATGCGCGGGTGAACATTACGATCAGACCGTTCCTTTCCACGTCGATTCGATGCAAAGGTATTTGTCGCTTCTCGTTGGCCAAAGGGTAACTTGTAAATTTCTTTTTCCCTCTGTTTTTCCAGCAATACGGTCCTACAGGTGTAAGAAGAAGCAGAAACGTAATTTTGCCAGAGAAAATTATTTTTCCGAACGACTTTTGCACGAACTCGAGAATTTTGCACTGCCTGGCTATTTTAACGTATAAAACTCCCGATAAATGCCAGTTTACACCAGTTAGGAGGATCGACCTTTTGCAAAATCGTTAAAACCTGTTTAAAAATGAATGAGTTTATTATTAACTTAGCAATCCGTCATATAAAACGGTGTACTTCACACTGCTGTTCTCCTCACTTCTTCTTCATTCTGTATCTCTTCACAGCTCTTCAGATATCCTTTTTTTTTTCAACTATGTACTCGTAGCAAGCGTGAAATACAGAAAAGGTACAAAAATTACATTGAATAGTAAAACCAAATATCTCATAACTATGCATATTCCAATATTATCTATTGAAATATAACATCCATTTCTGGTCAGACACGAGGTAGTGTTAAGCAAGTATTTTTTTTTACTTTAATACTTTATTTAATACTTTATTTGAAAAATTCAACTCAATGAAAAAAAATGTTAACGATTAAATTTTATTTAAAAATATTCTGTTACATTCTGTATTATTCAATGATTGTGAAATATTTTATCCTATGAAATATTGTTTAAATGAAGTTAAATAATTAGTTGCTTACAGTTTTGGATTAAAGGCTTGAGAATATTGGACTCGAAAATCAAATACACATTGCCACAGACATTCTTACACGTCAGATTCAATTAATTGCACATGAAAATATACAAAAATCAACAACAGACGAAGCTTGGGACGAAGGATAAAAGCAAAGGCATCCTCATCTTTTTTCTAAGGAAAAAAGAAAAAAGTTGGCTCCTGTAATATAAAAGTTCGCCGTTTTCTAAGGTATTACAAAGGAAGTTAGCGAATTTCATAAAAGTAATTTAGAAACTTCCCTTTAATGAAATCTTTATTAGACGGGACTTCATTAAGCGTACTTTTGATCAAATAATTCGCTGTAATAATACAGGCTATACTTTTTATAATATTACACCCCGATGATGCATATTTTATGCTTAATTTTAAATAATACGTTCCCCACAATAAAAATATTTCATTCTTATCCTTCTAGTATTTTTATTTTTATTTTCATAACCCTTATCACGATTACGATATTGAAATAAAGTAAATTTTTTAAACATCTTTTTAGAATTAAAAATATTAAAAGTCTTTTTGTCCATTGAAGTGCAAACAAGACTAATACGGTGCAGTATTAATTATAATCCATGGATCGCAGACAGCATGACTAAAGCTTCGAACAAATAACGTGGCGGTCTCAGCACACAATGTGCAAATCTTTTTCATAGTGACATATTCGCCATACTTTAGCCGTTCTAGCTTACCAACCATAAACTTCAACCGAATGAAATTAGTTTCTCGGGCAACTACGAATGAGATCTAGAAACCATAACGAGTTATAGGGAACTAAATTCGCCCGGTTTCATTCGGTGTCGGGAATGGCGTCGGAATATACGTTTTATCGCGGTTTCGCTTTACACCGGATTCTCGTGATGTCACCTACAGATTTCGTGAATCGCCAGAGTTCCTAAGCTAATAGGACAGATATGGTCCATATCGGGGATCGATGTACTCCTGTTTCCACACGACGTTCCGCAGAAATTTCTTCCACTTCCATCAGAAGCTAACAATAAGAGAGTTCTAGTCAATTGGATATCGCTTTTAACGGATGGAACGTTTCCTACGGGCCATTTAATGGCCGCGTAGATGGCGCTAGCTTCGACGCGACCTCTGAAGTTCGACTATAGATTCTAGATCGTTTCGTTGAGGTTATGTTCAATGTATCACTGATAGGTTATGGACGAAACTATTGAATGTTTCGCGGTAATCTTTGTCGTTCGATCAAGTTTAAAAATGGCCATTTGGTTTGGAAAAGTTTGTTGATGATCGGTGGAGTGGAAATGGTATTGAAGTTTCAGAAACAGCATTTTATTGTTGAAATCTTGGATATTGCGAATACGTAGCGTCGTAGAATATCGGCGATCGAATATCAAGAATAAGATTCGCATCGTTGGTCATTTCTGAGGCTCTGTGGACTTTGGAAATAGGTCCACGGTTTCGCAGAAATTTATTGGTGATTTGTAAGACCGAAGCGGTAACAAAGTTTCCAAAGGATCTCTGTATTTTTAACACTCCAATTCTTTTAGACTAGTGGTTCTTAACCCGGGTACACTGCAACCATCTCGTTGTTCGGTTATTAAAACTTTTATAATTTGATAAAATTTGTTAAGCGTTTGTACCACTTTCTCTGTTTATTGATACATGTAATTCAAGTTATAGAACATTTAATTCTATACAATTCTATAGAATTCAAACTACCCGCCAACCGACATTTTTACTTTTGCTTTGTTTTACCGGCACTCATTTGCCGAATAGAATAGATCACGTGAGAAGAAGGGCAATTTAGGACTGAAAAAAATCGATTCTCGATTGTCCATGTAAAATTAATAGTAGATTTGTTATTAACTGTTATTGTATTTAATTTAATTATTCCCAAAATAAACTCGATTTTCCAGAATCGATCGTCTGATTATATATATGTAATAATGTGCATCCTTAGGATAAACCAGACGGTCGATTCTGGAGAATCGAGATTATTTTGGGAATAATTAAATTAAATGTACGTATATGTCGGAGATGAAAGGGACACCGGGGCCTTCCCTTTGGAATTCTTCGGAAAATTCTCAATATTTTAGTCTCAAGTCAAGATTTGTGATAATGAGCTTGGGCTCGAGGCGACAACTAGTCGTTGAACGTAGCCGCGGTCTCGGGATGAACGTTTTTACTTAACAGAAATATGGAGTAATTCTATAGCCCTACTTAAAAGAAATAGTTGTAGCGGCACGCGACAGTAAACATTCAAACAGTTTCTGTCCCGTGGCTCGCCACACACAGACCCTATTCTTCGGGCAAGATGATTACCAGATGTCGATGCATTTCCACAGTACATGTTCAGCTAGCTTGAGGATCCGCTATAAATTTAGGTCCTTCAAACGAACAAACAGTCTTTATCCTAATAGTCCCTAAATCTACCACCTACGCCGGGAAGATATGGGAAATCTGCTTTTCTCATGAACGACGCTTCCCGCTAGCAACTTTCTCTCAAGGGCGGTTAGCATCCTTCTTCAACTAACACCAACATAGAAATTAACCAATTAACAGGAACGTCCATTTCCCTCACCTTCCGAACGAAGGTTTTCGTCGACGAATCCGATGATCTCGTGCCCTTAAACACATCCCATCATAGTTTTCCTCTGCAGCATCATCGTGACGGAAAGTCATTCTCTCGTGAGGTTTCATTAGCGAGTTACATAGCGTCTTTACGCTCGGCGAATATTCTACGTTTTAACAAAGAGTTAGTTCAATAATACTTGTACCGTAAACAAGCAAGTTGAGTACAACTTGGACTTTGGAAAAAAGCGCATTTTGTTATCCGGTTGACCGTGGATTTGTTATTGAACTCAGGATCATTGCCATTAACATCTCGAGTATCTAATTATCACGGTTACTTGTCAAATTCTGTAATAATCATATTTGTGTTAGTAAATATCTTCTCTATTGCATAACAACAATGTCTAACCCAAATGAACATTCGTTTTACGCCCCTAACCCTAATCATAATGTGAACCCGACATATATATATGCTTCACTTTTATATTTCCACTATTACGCGTGTATTATTATTATCTTCCAAACGTAGTTTACCCTTTGAAGAGTACCACGTACGTTCACTTCTCAAAATTCGTGATATTCCTATTATTTTAAAAACTGTCTGCAGAAGCGCGCCTAAATACATCGCCAAACACCTGGTTCCCGCAAAACAGAAATGTAGAACGTCGTTAGACTGGCAAATAGCCACGGTTCGAAATCAACCATGACAAATTCGCGCCATTAAGATCGTAAACGGCGTTCGTGGGAAATTAGCACGTCACGGGGACGATTCGTTGGTGGCTTCGTTATTTGTAACTGGTCAACACCGGAGGAAAAACGTGCGGTGAAAACGGGTCTCGAAAAAAGATGCACGGCGCGATGATACGTTAAGTGGGCTGCGGTCTCTTTTAATTGCCAAGAGGCCAGCGCCGTTGACTTTTGTTCCGCCTTTTTGCAGCTCAAGGAAATTAATGATCGCGCCTGTGTTTCGGATGCTATTAATCTCGTCCAGCTGTCACGAACTGAAGTAAAAATACGCCTAGACAGTCGCCGCCTACGTTCACTATCGAGCAATTATTTTATCTTCAGCCAACCCGGAATAACGTTAATTGCCGGACACGTAAATTCTCCGCGTTACGTGAATACGTTTTACGTTTCACGGCATGGAAAAGGTTGTTAAGATTCACACTCGGAAACGGTGTGTACGTATGGACAATAATTCGAAGTTTTTGAATACAAGATGATATTCATTCGTTTGCAACGATGTTGAGAACTATTTATTTCGACGATCGTTGGTCGACGGTTGATATTCTTCATAAATGTTATAAGAACATGGTAGAAAGTTAAGCGAACCAGTGTTGCGTGTTTGATTAAATAATTGTATTTAGACAATAGACATATCGTTACACTTCACGCGTATGTAGGTATGTTAGCACAATAAACTTCATGTTATACATGTTATACAATCTGCTTGTTCATTCGTGAAGTGTGGCTTCTGACTTTTAGCAGAAACCGACATGTCATAAATTCTCACATAATCAAAGGCTTTAACAGGACTTTCTAAACCAACAGGCATTAGCTTTCCTGAATTGCTCGTGAATTATACTCCATTCCTAGTTTGTGCACTCGCGTATACTTGTGCTCAGAAAACTATCTCGAAGGGAACATTTTGGCCACTGATTTACGTGCCATGTTTCCACGGGTTGTATTTTCAACTTCCAGAAACGTAGAAAATCAAACAGTTAAAGAATATTGTAACTCTTCAGTCCAGTCAGTAAAATCTTTAATCGCGCGTAGATTGTGGATTTTTATACGTTTAAGGTAAAATTTAAGATACAATACATTTTTCTTTTATCATTTAAATCGTCTTTAGTCCAAGTTAAATTATTTGGAAAAATTCTTTAGGATTTTAACGATATCTATTTTAGATTACAAAATATTTAGAATAGTTATTATACTAGTAAATACCAATGAACATATGATAAACATTTACGCTATGAAGTAATAAATTCTAAATTGTAGTAATAATTGTTCTTAAAGAGCTGCGTTTTAATTCACTTGAGCCGATCAGAAAACGTAATCTTACTCCACGGTAGCACATCGCGTGCTAATTTCCATTATCCGGGAATAATTCTTGGTAAAGAAAATTAAAACGTTACCATAATTTTGCACAATGAAACGCGGTGTGTCTTGTTAAGACTTTGTAGATGGCGGATCGCTAAAGCGTTCGCATAGTTTGTTATCAACGTTGAAAAGGCATCGGAACTTACATGAAAATAACTTAAACGCTCGGTAAATGAGTATATGTCACGAAAGACTAATAAATTTACTTGTAAAAATGGCAGAGGAGTTTGTAATCGCCAAAGTTCGATCAAAAATGTTGCTACTAATAGTTTCCTACGTATTATCGTAATTATTATAATTAGTATTACTATTAAAAGAATTGAAACTTCATAATACTTCTGCTTGTAAGCCTTAGGATGTAACTTTTAATCAAACTTTCACGTTTAATAAATTACGAATTTTAAATTACTCGCTTGATAAATTACAAAAATTCGGAGCGACACGACTGCTGCTAATAGTTGCTTTACAGATGTTACACCACTTTCTCTTAGTGCATGATGCGGCCTGCATACGTGGCTAGAAGAGTCTACGTAGAAAGTGAAACAAGCATTCACGCAGCTCACCTACGAAGCACTAGTATTTAGTTTAACCCTCCTATTGTATTCACGAAGACTTCCGCTAATTACATAACGGCTGAAATTGTAGGCATTTTTGACAAATCTAGTAAGACGAAACAGTTCCGTGTTTTATGCAAATAGTATACATACATCACAAGGAAATATCTATAATAGAGAAAATCAGGAAACTTGAATTTAATAAAATATAAAATACAATAATCATTATTTTAAAATTCAACTCGTAATGGAACTCATTGCTTTACATTTTTTTTATAATTTATAATTTTCCTCGTTGTTCCTCGTATTAAGTTTGATCATACGTTAGTAAATGAATCGCGCGTTATCAAACTGCTAGAAAACGTTACTTGGAAACTTGATCTTTGGTGATTTGATCGTGTTGAAGTAATTACTTCAAGAAAAACTACATCTTTATTTATGTATATCCTGGAAACTGCTATTACGTAGAGATATTCTAAATAAGGAAAGGTGCGTATTATTGTGTTGAATAATACACATTATGTTTTGGATTGCAAGGTCTAGGAACAAAGGAACTAATTAACAGATTTCTATTTATATTCCCTGTAGCCTCTAGTTAAAGCTATAAGGTTAACTTTTTTGGTAATGTCCTTTTGCTATAAATATATGAACGTGCTCCCTATCATTCCATTGTCTAGTAACACTAAGAGAGTAAGGATCTGAATCAGCATAAACTTATACTTATACATTACACTTATACTTTTAATTATTTCAATATACTTTTCTATTACAAATTCATCCACTCGTTCTTCAATCAGTCAACCTCAACCTCAACAGATCGAAAGTCATCGACATCATATGAGGCTCAAAATTATCAATTATATCGAACCGATTTCTCCTGACAAACCAGATATCCTTGGTTACGGTTACTAAGAGCTTACGGCTGTATTGACTGCAATTTTTATCAACTGACAATCGTAGGAACGACAGGAAGACAGAACGTTCGGTCGAACGAACGAAACATACCCAACGAAAACGATTTCTAGCGACGCTCGACAGCTCTTCCTTCTGAAGGATAATTTATACGAGTCGCTTGAAAATCGAAAGGATTCCAAAGGAAGCGATATCCTGTTTGAAATGTTTAAGGTCGTAGTTGTAAAATAAATGAATATTATAATTTACGACATTTGCAGTAAAACAATCTAAAAGCAATAATTTTCAAGAAGTTTGGACGCATGTTTAACATCTTTCCATTCTTTCGTTTACTAAAACTGGTCCATTTCGGTAACAGTAGATAAAGTTTCTTAAGAAAGAGTTTCCTACGGCACTTCGAATTGCTCTGTACTTTAAAGTTTTTACAATGATTCTATTCTGTGCTTCGTCAAATCTCTATCTTTCGATAATATCGTAATTCCACGAAGATTCTTTTATAAAGATGATTTTTAACTTTGTTAGAAATTTGTATATAATATAATAATATCGTAAATAATATCGTAAGCTCAAACGAGCAACTTAAATTGAATGGAAACCTGTTGATTTTTTTCTGTTATTTTATTATTATGGCAGTAAAAGCGGATATTATTGGATCATTCGAAAAGCTAAAGTTTAAGAAACAATTCGCGAAAGTACAGATGGTAAAAACTCTAATTCTAATTAAATATTCCTCAAGTTCCGCTACGAGTTTTTTGGACTGTTTAATAAAAGACTTGGTATAGTATCGAGAAAGTATCGATCCGATTAATTATAAACGATAACACCGAGTGTCAAAGCAGGAACATCAATCTAATGAATTATTTTTATCGTATCGTACTAATGGAAATCAAATATCTCGATCGTGGTTCGTTATTCAACGATGCATAATCGTCGCCATTTATTCTTCGTGCGTCATTAATGTGGCTGCATATAATGGCAAACAGTGTTACCAATGACCGTAATCGATTGCACGCGATTTATACCATTACTGGTATGCGGAACATTGACATTACAATTACTAAATATCGTTTCGAACAAACAGTTAACTTCATTATATCGCCGCAGTCCACCCGCCGATTCCTCAGAACGCTCGAAATAATTTGGAAACTGTCCAGATCAAAAATTTCTTTCGAAAAATACCATTATCAAAGAATTACGATTACTTTATTCAATTGTTAACCAATTTTATTGTAAGAGATATTATTATATCTCCGTCTTTGTAAACAAATTTATACTGCGAACGCTTTGTTTAATAGCTGAGATATCGATTTGTATGTAAACTATAAATATGAGAAAATAGATTAGATCGAATAGAAATATCAAAAATAACAATAAATGTTACAACATTCAGAATAGAAGACAACCAACATTCTTTCCATCTCAGCTTCGTTAACGCTCCAAGTGTGCCTCTCAATCATCATCGATGTGCGGCGTTATACATATTGTAATCAAAATTATATTACTTCTGAGATGAATAAAGATTGTTTTGAATGACTTTAATATTAATAATTTAGCATTAATAATATTGTAACATTTAAAATCTGACACTTAAAAACTTGCAAGTCGAAGTATGATGAGAATAAGTTGAATTTGCCGGTCGATATTCACAATTAAAAGCGTTAAGGGTTAAATTACTGCGTTGGGACGACGAATTTAACCTACAAAAGGAAGTCTAATCGACAGGTTGGCTTAGGTCGACAGAAAACGCCGCGAAAAATAACGTACGCGCCGCGACACGCGGCCACTGAGTCATCGCATTTTTACAATTCGTTCATTCGATTCACCGAATATCTGATGTCACGGGAATCGAACGAAAGCATCCGTTATACCAGTTCGCAGCCACGGAGATCTCGTTTGCAAAAAGAATCGCCACTTTTTCAATACCTCCCGAGGATTTGCGGAATACGATCTGCGGATTCGGCTAGTTTCGCGCACAGCCGCATTAAGAAACTCGACTGAGAAATTCGCAGCATCGTCAAATTGGCCTGCTATCGGACAATGTACAGAATTTCTAAAATAAAGACAATAAAATCATTAGTTACAATTTCTTGTTACATAAAACTGCAACTTTCTATGGCTATGTAAAGAAGAAAATTTGTCGAAATCTGGACTGAAATAGTTTCAGGAAAACACAGTGATTCAAGTTGATCGATTTATCCTCGAATTTCGCATTCCAACAAGCTATGGAAAATCCCTTTCGTCGCGTCCTCCTCGATTTTCCATACGATGAGTCCTCTACTGCTTAACCCCTTCGCATTCTACGTTGCGCGCCACTCTGATATCCTTATTCTCGTCGTAAAAGCCCTCGTTGGCTCACGTTGTAAGTGACTGATATTTACCTATTGAGAATCTGAATTTGAGAACTATTTGAAAGTTTGGAAACTTCTTGGAGAAATGTTACCACTTTTGTAAATGAAGATAACGATCAAATTACGATACTTCTTTATTCTATTAATTTATAATGAATTTATATGATAGAATTAATTAATTTGTATAATAGAAAATGTTCTCTCCATGACGAATTTCAGGAATTAATATGTTTCTCTAACACTTTCGTGTTACATATTATTTTACTATTTGCAACATTCAAACTTATCGACGTGTTAATTAATTAAATAATAGTAATGACGAGGTTATTGATTTCCCCATGGGATTCTAAGTTATAAGACACTCTCTTGAAGTCCATCTCGTCTTACAAAGTAGCTTAATTTTTCTCTTATTCTTCTACGATTTCTAACATTCCTTCGTATCGTTTAAGTCATTTAAATTCAATCAAATCATTTACCAAAGAACTCAGTGAACTTGCCCACTTCTTGTTTTGTTGAGAAAATGCATATATAATATATATTTTTCTTGAACAATAAACGTTATATATATAAAAAAAGTCAGTGAGCTACCCCGTGGAAAGCAACCATACTCGCAACCGCATGGGTGGTAAAGAAAGGGTTAATTTCGTGTTTATAAAAATGTATAGTGAACTCGACAATGAAAACAATTCGTTTCGTATTGTAATCTTTAAATCATACAGTTCGTTCACTTCGTTCTATTAATTTTTCACGCGGCAATTAAAATATTTTCCGAACCCCCTCGGCGAAAACTAAATTTCCGGTCAGTGGTACACCACGCGAGTAAACACACAGCCTGATAATTGGCGACTTGCAACCTCGAATAGAAGGGATATATGATATAGAGGAACACAGAGGACGAAGGTTTCTGAATCGCGTTAGCGCTCGTTCAACTTCAATTATACACGGATTCCACGAGAACGGCCGTTACAGGAGGATTAATTAAAATTGAATATCTCGTTGAAATTTAATTGCATGATCAAAGCGAGACAGTAGAACGAGGGGCAAAACGTGGCCGACCAATAGCCGACTCCGCAGGGATAATCGACGTGATTGTCGGCGTCAAGCCGGATATGCGTGGTCTCTCGGTCGATTTGTTAGCTTTTAAGCGCTATTGCATCCGTTCGATAATACGCGGAATAATTTGATAACACCGAGGCATCGTTACACCGGCCACGCGTGCATGTTGCACGTATGACCGGTTCCAGATCGATCGTGGAGAAAAAGTGGCCTCTCAACCCTCTTCTACCTTTCGTTCCTGCGTCTACTTTATATGAAAGCTCCTACGAAATCGTATATTCATGATCCGAGGTCTACAACGTTTTAATTGCACAAACTATTCGGATAAAAGAGCAATCACTTTTCTCATATGAAATTTCACTTTCACGAATACAGATTAACTGACGGTTTCCTTTTTGGCTGTCGAGTCACATAACTCATTGAACGTACGAACCATCGACTTCCTTTTTCGAACGAATGCTTTGGCATGAGAAGGCTACTCCTCGTTACCGGTTACGTTTATTTGTTTCCATTCGTGTAAATTCGTCGTTATCATCGTCTTTATCTCAGTGAAGCCATTTCATTACATCGGTATATTTTAGGTTTTTCTACTGCTGCCAGTAACACAACAATCTACGTGCTTTGAACAATTTGTAATATCATGTTTTTGTTTCTTAATTTCTGTAATTGTGGTTTTTCCAACGCCATGTATTTTTACTTTAATCTTCTTGTTTCAATTTTTTCTTTTATACCTCCCAGTTTTTTAATTGTGTCGTATTTTATTTTGATACTTAGAACACTGTTAGTTTCATACTAAATCCTAATCTTCAGAATTCATTCGATCGAATACAGGAAAGAATACGTAGTATATTATACTAATAAAATGTGTGTATATTTGGAATGGAAAAAGGCAGCAGTTACTGGGAAATATTATGGGTGTTTGGATTAGGGTAGCTCTACTGTGAGTGCTTATATAGTTTTGTAATTTAGAAAATGCTGTAGGATCTTGATTGTCTGAACTGAATAGAAAATACAGTACAACATTCGGGGGTTTAGATCTTCGAGTTACGCAGTTTCGAATAAGAAACGTTTAACAAACGAAAATTTATTTTGCACAGACTTTACACATGTGTTAGGTTTTTCGATTCATAAATATTCAAAGATGCAGAGACGTGTAAGAAACCTAACGGTAGACATTACATACACGCTCCTGACTGGACTAACAAAAAACAATCAGTTTGCATGAGAGTAGCAAAGACGCGACAAAGGACAATAGTTTCGGTGGAGGAAAGGGGGACACGATGCTTCGAGTTTCAGAGACAGCGGTGATAGAACTTTAACTTATAACTTCGATTTGTAGAGGTCGAGCTTCTCCGAATTCGAGTTGCAGAGATAAAATAATGCATCTAAATGCGGAGAAAATAAATCGAGATGAAGGAAGTTTATATTTAGATTTATAGAAGTTTTTACAACGGAGCAGAAGAGAAAAAAACGAAATTGTTGTTGTATGGAGGATTCCAAATTATATATATTCGAGTTACCGACATTTTGCTGTAGACACGTAGAAATATCTAAGCATTCGATTCTATATAACACCATATGAAAGCACTTTCTACTAACAAAAATTAGTTTTTTTTGAAAAAAAAAAGTAGCTTACGGTAGACGAGAAATCCAAGAAACTTTTTTAATGGGAGCAACGCGAAGACGTATCCTACGAGATACAAGAGGAATCATCTGGATTGGTCGAGACATTTCGAAGAAATCAGCGAACATACATACAAACGGAAAAAAGAAAGAGTATACTCGTCGAATTGAAATATCTTCTTTCTTTTTCAAAGTCGATATAAAAAGCATTGCCCATTAATATCGTTAATAGGTGTTTCTATCCTGAAATCATTATTGGAAATGGTGCAAGTCTTTCGAATAATACTGTGTATCAAAGGGTGCCATGTGATCACGCTGAAACCTAGTTTCCATTCTTATTCCGGTCCAGTTTCGAATTATAAACCGCAATACTTTTTCACCTCCTTCTCCTCGCAACTGTCTCCCCTTTTATCGTTGCACACTGTCGCGTACCTGGTTCTCAATCCCTTTGCTTCAGTACACCACCATCTCTCTGTCTGTCTATCTTTCCTTCTTTCACAGACTTTTCCGCTTATTTCACGCGGGACATGTACGTACACATGTTCCAGCGATATCAAGAACGTGCTATCCGACGACCGCTCGTCGGATATCGACTTTTCTTCCGTATTCCGCCGAGAGACGAACGACTCTCGTCGACGAGTAACGTCACGATTATATTTTCTCGCCTGGAATAACGGCTCGTACGATTGTCTACCACACTTTTCCATTGGCCAACGCGGCCAATAATCAATCGTTGACGGCAACTTTGTTTCTATATTGCGTTCTATATATTTCCATACTTATTTATTTATTTGTTCAGTAGTCGATGGTTTACATTTACACTTTTAAAAGTAAAATAGATTACTCAAAAAAAGAAAAAAAAAGAAAAAATCAAGTGAGTCGTGTCGCAATTGAGAGAACTGTCTCACGCGAACCATTGTACCAGCTAGATAAAATCAGCGAGGGAAATAGAGCAGGAAATTCTTGCGGTTCTTTGAAATATTTATCAGGACAGCCTGGTTGTAAGCAAAGATCACGAGAGAAGGGCTGGGCTGTGCCGTGTTGGACGAGAAAGTCCAGAGATTTCAGTATTGCCAAGAAAATCCAGCGAGGATCTCGTTTGTTCAGAGAAAAATTCCTAACGACTTTGAATCTCTTCCGCGGAAGAACTTCTAACAGGTGGAACAAAATGGGGGATCTTTAACCCTCGATGGTGTAGCCGTGACACGGCTGGCGAATACCGGATCCTTTCCACCAGAATCTCAACTTTCTTTCTAACGTTCTATACTAAGAGTTCAAACTTAACTTTTATCGTATTATTTTTCAGAATTTCCTTCTTTTCATTCCTTTCTTTAAATAACGTAATTCGTATTGCTTCTATAGAATAGTTTTCTTTACCAAACGGAATTTGAAAATGGTTCTATAATAGTTCTGAAAAGATATAATTCACCAATTACATTTCTTTCTTTCGAGCTTCTCCTCTTATTCGACGTACCTGCGCCAAAGGAAATAAAAACGAGAATCGAATGTTTCTTCGAGAACATCGCTAATATCCCAAGGATTGAAATTGCATAAAAAAGCACATCAAAAATGCAACGGAAAAGTTTCCTCGTAAAAATATTTGTTTTCAGTGAAGTTACACGCGCGACAAGTAATTCTCTGAGGAATATCACAACGAATATAATTACAACGTAACAATCAGGCGAAGGTAAAATAATTTTGATATCGTCACGTTAAATTTATCTCAGTGATTAAACGCGACCGATGAAAGAATTTAAGGCGCACCTAGCAGACATTAAGCTTAATACCGTGCTGATTTCGCTGTAGATTCGAGGAAATGCATTTGACGAATGGGGAACGCTTTATGGTATTATTGCCTTGCGACATGAGCGTTCTCTGACTTCCAAGAAATCAACAGCTACATAATTGCATGCAACTTTATATCAAGCAGAAAATAATTTCACGTACGATTCTATCTTTCTATTAGGTTACTCAAGAGTTTCGTAGCGAAAATGAAGAAAGATTCGACTACAATTAGGCTTTTTGCATTCTATAACCTTAAGAGTCTTTCTCAAAAATGATATTAGCGCACGATATTATTTTTCTATTTCTTCTTCAAACATTTATTACTTCTATCTGCTCGAAAATGAATTTTACGAAATGTACATTACTATTCCGAAATCTTGTATACGCATATTCAATATATCAAGGTACAGTCTCGTCAAATTATATTCGACATCGATCATTTTCAATTCGCCTATCTCGATCCAATTTGATCATTCTGCTTTACGATCGTTTAAACGATTTTCAAAAAACTTGAAAAATCATTCGATTTATATTCCAAAACGCTTCAGTAACTACCATTCCGCGAGTCACGAAACATAGTTTACGTCGTGTTGGAATTCCGCTGGCATCAGTTTATGCATTGTATCTTCGATAAACTGGTTCTGCCTGTTCGAAATAACAAATTAAATCCTTTCATGTTGATTGTTCGCGCGATCTAAGAAACGAGCAACCGATGCGATGGAGTACTTTCACAGACGATGTTTCGAATAATTTCAGGTTTATTAGGCTGCCGCCTCTATCCTCTCGAGAAACAATCTCTGGCAGTTTGTTTGATCGAGGTCGAACGATATGCACGAACCGACGATGGATCACGAAAGTCACGCTTGTGATACTTGTGTTTCGTGAGGCGAACACGAATTTTCAAAATCAGCAGGGCGAGCAATTTGCTGGGACGAGCTACTACATTTTTTACATCGAATGTCAAATGTCATTTGCTTCAGTTGCTATTGTTCAATATTTTGAATCGTGCTTTCATCTATTTCTATTAATTTGCTAATTGGATCATCCCTTAATCTTAATATGCGTGTACGAGGATCGTCCAAAAGGTATTACGTGTTTACGTACAGAAACAACGTGTAAAACGATGAAATGTACTTATAAAAGGTCACCGAACTTCTTTCGTATATCGACATAAATCATGCCAAATTTTATGTTTAAATATTTAATATTGTCGTAGTATGACGCGTCTAAAATCGCGATACGATTTGAAAATCCCGCCGACACTTTTACGATTTTCGAGCACTGAAAACTTTCTTGCAAAAGGAATTCACCACCGAATTACAGCAGTTTACGGTACGAAAATCATAGATGAATCATTGGAATGACGATAGGTGCGGGAATTCGATAGGTTTAGAGAAACTGTGTGTGATCGTAAGTGTTCGGGCCCAAGAACGTGTCTGCAACTTTGTTGCAAACGCTAGACGCATCGAACGAGCCAGATTACCATTTTCTATTTTCTTTTTCTTTTTTTTTCGAAATTTAAAGAGTTGTTTGATCGATAATGCTTCGCAAGAAACGACGATTTAAAGGACTACGTACGACGATGGTTATGTGAACTGGCAGCGGAATTGTATGACGAAGGTATACAAAAGCTAGTACAACGTTATGATTAGTGTTCAAATATACTTGGTGACTGCAATGAAAAATAACTTGGTATATATGTTAAAGTAACAAATGAAGAAAACCTTTTAAGATGCATTTGTATCGTTGTTATTTCAAAACAAGTATTACTTCCTGAACGATCCTCGTATAAACTTTCATAGCAAAAAAAAAATATTAGTTGTTATTCCTTGATTCTCATATACGCTCATCATCATTTTCAATCCAAGTATATTTTTCAGCTATTGATAAGTTATTTTGGTTTGAGAGAGATACGACAAAATCGTTGTTGATATGGTTGATTTTTGGTTTCAATTTTATGCTAAAGATTTTCTTCGGATATTAAGAGTGCTTTTATACGTTGAAATGGAAGTATACTAAGAAATGAAAATTCGATGATCCCAGTTGTACGACGTATTAGAGACGTTAATATGTACGTGGGAATTATTTAAATAAATACTTTCTTATATTGCGAATATAAATATCTCGCAGAAAGTTGGCGCATTTATAGATCTAATTCTGTCGCCATTGAACACTAGAAATTATAAACTCGAGTGGAAAAGAAGATACATAAAAGCGGCAAACATGGTGTAATTATGTTTCTTTTACGTCGCGCGGCTTCCATCGCGGTTTTCGTGTTTTATCTCGCGACCCGAAAGTCGACAAGACTTTCTTATACGCGTTTGCTGGAACAGATAGCACAGCGAAATAAATTGCGATTGTTCGATCGTACGTAAGCACAAAGTACGCTCTCCCGATATATCCCTTTTCTCGCCTGTACAAAGACATTGATAAAGTCTCTTCACCGATCGTGCGAAAGTATTTGACTTTTCGCCCGAACGATCGGTATTTTGTCGGAGCAGCGACATACGAGTTACAGCTACGATATATTTTCTCAATAGAAAAATTTCATTCCATCTAGAAAATCGATCCGTCGAATAGAAGTGTTGGAGTATGCGAGAAGTTTTGAATATTTCATCATTAATCCGTTAACTTATACGATAGTTGCAACAATTCAAAAACTGTTTCAATATTAAATTATGGATTATAATTATTTAGCCAATATCGTTCACGTGGCAGCTTCTGGAAATTCACTCGAAGAAATTAACCCCTGGAAAGCGCGAAATATAATCGTTTCTCGAATACTAATAACGGAAAAGCTACAAATTTTGAATTGTATCGTGGTTATAGCAAATAAACGACATATTATACTGTACGTTCGCGAGACATTCACTGTAACAATAAAACAACAAGCTCGAGAAATTGCCTGGAATATAGGTAATATGTTTCACTCGAAACGAGTGACGTCGAACAATCCTTTTAAATCTTTTTACATCAGTTTGATATACACTGTACGGGTTTACGAGACGTTAAATAAGTTAGTAAGCCCCGAGGCAACGTCGATTTGCGAGGATAAAAAAGTTTATTCGCGAAAGCCGCAGACGAATCGCTAGTACGCACGCGACAACGAACACTGACGAGGGCTTTTTTCCAAACGTAATGTATAAATCAGAGGGAAAAGAGGTTTTGTCATTGGTACCGAGAACTGTGTGTTTCACTTGAGGGACGCAAATATGTGTCAGCGAATATGGTTAATTTTTGTTCGTGATAGAACGTTGAAAACGCTTAAAAATGTTTGCCCAACAATGGAGGACTATGTTTTTATTTTGTGCCAGATCTTGGAATCTATGTTTCGTCAGAATTTCGAATAAAATTATTAACTACTATATTAATATATAATATAATTACTATAAATTTAATTAATATTCTTCGAGTTTTTAGGATTTCTGATAAAATATTGTTCACGTGTAACATAGATTGGAGTTTTGCAAGTAACATTCAAATGAATGTAATTCAAAAATATAGTGGAATTTTTATATTCTCGTTCCTGACAGCGGTTGTTTTACTCTAAAAGAATAAATAAAATACGAGAAAGTTCTGGTTTCTGCGTATATACATAATCGTTTAACAGGGAAATTAAAAATAGGTAGAAGCGCGAAATAGCCTCATAATCAGAGAATGGCGAAATTTCGTGACGTTTGCGGAAAGAGAAGGGAGAAAAGAGAAAGACCACGATATTTTAATTTATTTTTAAACGAGGCCAGCAGCTGTTAAATACAATGAACAGTGTCGAGTTTATGACACGGACGTGATTTCTTCGTTATTTTTTACAATATCCATAACAATCTCCATGCTCCATATCTAACAATATACATGTTCTTTTTACTTTACCATTCGGGGTATTCAATAACTGAAACTTCTTTCTCTGAAACATATGAGAAAGTATAAATGGCTATTAAAAGGAACATTAATCCATTGAAATAACCTCGTCCGTCTACTTTTAAAACTCGTATAAAAGGATGTATGAGATGAATATGCATCGCTTCAAAAAGAAGGAACAGAACATTTTCATACTTAATTTTTTTCAGACAATCTCCTCAAATGAAGATAATCATTTGAATTGATGCGTATGTACTCGTACGAAGAATATGTACAATAGTTGCTCAGAATCAATCATAAATCGATCGGTCATGTTCAAGGCTATTCAGCCATGTATCATACAAATTCATATGTTCTCCATATTCAAATCAGTTGCTCAATATTCATCTTTCAGCCTCAAGCTGCATGAAAGTCGCGTACCTATCACTGACATATTAAATTTCGTCTAGTTTCACGACCTCACGATCATCACATCGCATCTAACTTTTAGATTATGCGAGCATCAGAAACCAGAACTTCCACATTGAATCAAGTTGCCTTCATAATGATATTAAAACATCAGAATACATTATATTTTAATTAACATTAAAACGGTATGTCAGCATCTCATCAGACGAAGCTATCAATTTCTTTTTACAAATTTCACACTTTCATTGTAATTAACCAATTGTTTAATAATTATTTAGTTATTTAATCAACTTCCAATCTTCAAACAAAAAAAGAAAAAGAATCCGCTCATTTCTATCCCACCGCAACCCAACTCCACTGTACCACGCAAAGGATCGAATTTTATCATTTACAGAGCGTAACAAAAAGATTCTGCAAGTTCACAGATAGCGTTTCGTCGGGAAATTTCCACGGCGAGGGAAGAAACATCGACGAAACTTTTCGAGACACGCGCGCCACGGATCAAGACGCGTCGCCATTATCCAGAAGCTACTTCTATTAAGCAAAACAACTTCGTCTTTGTCTTGAACGCGTTCTTGCGAGGCCCCTCCGTCTCCACCTGGTCTGGAAAAATGACGAGGCCAGGCGGAAGCGAAGCACGCGGCGAAAAACACGCTGGAGACGCCGCGTTAGTCGCGTCGCGACGCCGAACAGAGAACAAGGGGACGATTCAACGTGTCGAAAACTTTGTTCGCCGCTTTCCCGGCGCCCACGCCGCCAGAAATTCCTGGCGTCCCATCGAAAATTAGGAAAACGACGGTAAAATGTTGGCGGTGCTCCGCTGGCTATTTGTCTCGCGGCACGCGTCAACATCCGTGTAATTCGGTTAATTTCGATGTAATTACGCGAGCAACGGAGTCAGAGAGAAAGGAAAAAGTTTGAAAAACAGGGAGTTGAATAAGAAGAACCTGGACGTTGGAAACTTGTAACCGAAGACTGGTAGATGCAGTTACTTTGTAAACTTTTTAAGATAGGATAGAGTTTTTGATTCATTTTAGTGTATTTTTTGGTTTAGCAAAATTGCTTTTTGAAATAGACTTCTTGTATGATTAATTTCTAATTGTAAATACTTTTCCATCTCTCAAAGCACGAATTTTCCCTTGATTTATTAGTGAATATATATAATATATAATATAATACTTTTACTCTTATGTCATATTACTAATTGACTTCATTAGTTATTTTTCAGAAATTTTAATTTTGAAAGAAAAGAATTCGTTAGTATTCAATTTCTCTTTCGCATGTCTTTTATGAATAATATATTTTTCGTTATTCTCACAATAATGTTCGTGCAACGCCAGGTTACTTTGCTGAAATCGTTTTCCTTACTCACTTTTCGTAATGTTCATACAGCTTTAAATCACTTCCAGGCTTACTGTGATCATATTCCGTGAAAAATACGTGTAACGTACCTGAAATAGACAAAGTAATTGTTAATACACATTTACATTTAATATGTGCTTGACTTTAAACTAATTCAAATACATATGTAACATTACACGCACAGAGTACGGTAGAAATTTTATCAAGGAATAATTCTAATATTTCAAACTGTACCTTATGTTAAAAATTTGTTGATCGAGCCATTTTAATTCTAATTAAATGTCAATGTTTGTATCGAATTCATTTCATTCGCCAATTTCTATAAATCACATAAATGAATATGGCAATATAAAAGTTAGCTCAACTTTTCAATTCACTTATTGCCTTAAATATCATCTTTCAAACGAAGTTCAGTTTATGAACAAAATGAACATGAGTTATTAACTTTAAATTTATCGTGTCTCGTAACTGTGGCTTTTGAAACGTCACTTACAATATATCATTACTTTCCCTTTAAAAGATTCCTTTCTTTCCTCTAAGATCGTAATAAACCTCTTATTTGTTTCTTTATTCTCGGTAAAACCACATTGTTTGAGAATTAGTCGGCACACCACGTTAAATTACCAAAGTTCGAAAGAATTCGAATTCAAACACGGCTCTTTCCTGAAGCAACTCGCGTCAGCTTCCTCTTAACATGCAAAAACATCCCTAAGTTCTTCAGCTCTTAATTCGAATTTAGACTTTTCATGGTCTGGTAAATGAATAAATTAAGAGTATCACGGTAAGCTTGGTTACTTCTTAAGCCCTATTTCGATAGGAGAATTGTAAAAGCGTGTCGCGAATTTAATTTCCACCATTATTTCTAATAAAATACTTTAGATACACTTCTGAAGACAGTTAACACGCTACCTACAGTTATTATATTTTTTATGTATTCGTCCGATCGAAGTAAAAAAAATTACTAAACAATCTTTGAAGATTGTAAAACACAGGGCAAAGGTCTTCCAACAAAAGCTACAATCTTAACGTATCTAAGAAAAAGATCACGAAAATGAAAAAGGTTGTAACTTTTGAAGTTATCTTTTTTAGTTATTGTTGAAGTTATATGAACGTTCGAAAAAGGTATTCATTTTGATGTTTGAAGAGGCTCATTTTTGTGAAAAAAAACAATTCTGAAAAACAAGCGTATGTATTTCATATATGAACATTATAGAGGTAAAACTTCAAACTTTTATCGGGGTCGTCTATACACCGCGTGACCAAGAAGAGTTAAATACATTTCAGTCAATACCGACGTATCCAGAAAATTTCCCTCAAACCATCTAACTATCGTTGCAGTTCCACTTTTCATAATGATCAAAAGACCGAAATAGGAACATCGCGCCGACGTATCGAGCGACCAGCACTTTATTAAAAATGTCGCGCAATGGCTGCGAAAAGGTGTAATCGGTGTGATCTCATCCACTATCATTCAACCTCATCCAACCTCCGTCATTCTCTGCTCCATCAAATAACTCAGAATTGCCGATGAACTGTACCACGATCGTAATAGATCAAAGAGTTACGCGACACGTTTCGATTCGTCTCTCTCGTATTTGCTCGCGTTTGTACATTCGCGAACATAATACACGTTGGTATTGAATATCGACTAGGGTGTGCTACGTTTGGCCGTATCTAAACAGGGAATGATTATCGTCAACTACATACGTTTATTCGTTCGCGTTTATTCACGTTTATTCGCGTTTATTCGCTCACAAAGATTCGAAACACAAGCAAATTGTACCATTTCTGCCTTCCTTCCTCTTCCCTTGAGCTTTGTCGATTCTCATCGTTCCATCGCTCCATCCATCTGTCTTTATTTAGCAGAAAAGTTTTCTTACTCTGATTAGTTAACAAATATTGACAATGTTAATCGTAGCAAATATATATATATATATATATTTTTACGGTTACAGATATTGAGATACTGAAATTTCTAGACTCCCTATAGAGACGTGCAGGGTCTAGTTAAGAAATAAAATCTGATCTTTAATCAGAAATCACTTGGTCAACAGTTATACATATCTTCAAACATCCATCATCGGAATAGTGCTGTTCATACACTGATACCACTGTCCATACGATATTACGTCAACATATGAAAGGGTAGATAATCATGACCTAGCCAACGTAGTCTATCGATCAACATCGTTACGTCTAATACTCAGCTTTACTAGCCAAGCATACCTGGCGCGCAACTCTGTTCTAACCACGATCGACGAAAAATGACGCGCATAAATACGTGTTTTAAAAATTTTGACATCATGCGTCGCACCTGTTGCGCCTTCCTGCCGTCCATAATTATTAAGCGAACTGAAATCCATCGATTTCTTTTTAATCTGTTTTTTAATCTTTTTAAAATGGCTAATATAAATCTTGTCAGATGTCGTCGTGTTTATTAGCGCTTTCCACCGATCGACTTTTTACATTCAAAACATTGATGCTTATTGCGTTTCATAAATATTAACATAAATTAGAAATATTAGGATTTGGACCTTAAGATACCAAAATGGCAGAGAAATGATTAAATTCAATCCTCAATGGCTAGTCTCAGGTGAAATTTAATAATTAATTAATATAAAAATTAATTCCACGCCTAATACTGCCATTTAAGGAAAACAAAACAACAAAATTTTTCAACAAAAAACAAATCTTACTCTAATTTCTTAATTATTACGTAATTCAGCTCTCGGCTTATTTCATTGCAATCAATGAACACTGAGCCGGTTAGGCACTTCCGATCCAACGATCTAAAAGATGTCGTCTATAATTAAGCGGATTAGAATCTATTGATGCGACACGTTCGACATGTCCATATCCAGGGTCTGTTTTGGCCACCGTTTGATTAAACGTCATTCTATGGCTCTTCGTCTATTTGCACGTATTCCAGGGCAAGATCCAAGCGTATGCACGCTTTTGCCGCGCCGCGCGTCGCCATTTACGCTCACGAGGTTTATATCGCATGTACATAATTGCTATGGTGATTGACTAAACCTGTTAATAGTCACGAATCTGACGAGCCGTATTACCGCAAATTTCCACGTGGAAACGTGATCGTCGACAAATGCTGAACGAAGCCCCAGTGCCTTTGACGATACGCCTCTCGATAAAGTGCCAGTTTGACAGTTATCGAATCGAAAACACGCTAATTAAATAGAATCACTCACGAAATAAGAATTTTCAGTATGTACGCCAGATGTTGATTTTTACTACTTGCGATTCACAGTGGTCTTATTGCGGTAGTTTTCCGTTGGCAAAGAGGAGCAGGTCTTTTTTTAGAATGTGGATGTTTTACGGAATTTGGAAGCAAATACGGAATTGAAAGTGGATGTGGTTATTAAAGAGGTTAAATGAATATTTTACTGAAAAAAGAAAGGTATGGATATTTGTGAAAAAGAAGTAAAAATTATTATTATTATTAGGTAAATTAGAGATTCGTTGTAGATGCAAAGCTCAATGGTAGAAGCAATTTGTAAAAAGGAACGTAAAATATTAAGAAACTCTAAGGAAAGAAAGTAGAAAAGCTAAGAGGAACTAAGAAAAGAACTAAGGATGTTATTAAACTAACAACGCAACTCGTGTACAATGGATAATATTTTCTTAAATAAATTCGATTTGTTCATATTTCCAAACACATTTTAGCAAATCATTGAAAATTAATTTTGAAGTATGATTAAATGTATTATTTTATAAAAATCAGTTTATGGAAAGTAGAGAAGATCCACAGCGGAACTTCAATAAATCAGGATGAAACTTTATTACGTGGTAAATCTTGCGACAGCGATTGAGTTTACGATACATCAATCGCCTCCCTGAGACTTGAAGTTCTCAGAAATTGTAGACTTTTCCAAGCCTTAAACCACATAATTAACTCAATATAGAAAAGTTATATATGAATTTTTTAACTACAAGAATAATGGAACAGTCACGTCTTTATCAAATTTTAATAGCTGCAACCTAAGTTTAAAATCAGATAATAATTGTTAAGGTGTTTAACGTGTCTCTAAGTATTTCTGAGAAGCTCATTTTCTAAGGGTATCCCAATACTTATCATCAATCACTCATGTGCGTAATAGTTTGCCGATTAATTAAAAAATTTTAATTTTAGTTTCAAACGGATATTAAAATTTGACTGAAAAGAAATTTGATGAATAGTATACACCGGAATATAAAAGATTGTTCCGCGTTATGAATTCTGAAATGAAATATAAATGGAAAATATGTCGCACGTGTTGAGAATAATTTCAGCCGCAGTAATTTAAATACTAATATTTTTCAAACTTAAATTAATCAAACAGTTATAAATAATTATTTTACAGAAAAAAGTTTTAACTAATCCAATCGTTATAAACAATTATTTCCTATCTATAGAAAATTCCAGGTTTGAAAAATTAAAAAATATAAATTCTCCAGAAATCGTTATCATGACCAAATATACAAAGATGTTTTATCTGTGATAACTGACGACTGTCAGTTGCTATCCTATTCTATCGTCACATGTACAAGGAAGTCTACCCAAAGATGATGTCGTCTTTAGCCTAAGGTAACGTGCACAAATGTGTGTATTCGATCAAACTCAGTGTAGGTATCCGGCAGTGGAGATGCAAAACCGGAGAAACACGCATCCGATCGTGCACAGCATAAAGACGAGGCCACGTCGTAATCACAGCTATAGCCGAGGATTAGCGATGAATGAGTCTTTGACCAGCATGCGGCCATCAGAACGTTTAGAACAATGCCATGATCCGGGCATAGATGCATTCTCGTCGATCGTTGTTGACAAGGCGTGTCGAACTTCGCGCGCTATCTGCTACGATGAAAATTAGATGATTCTCGAAATTATAATAGATAATGGATGCTTCTGTAAAATAATTTAGCTGTAGCTAGAAGAATTTGTAATTTTAGTTTGATGATGATTTTAGCAGACTACGTGTATTTATGTGCAAATTCCTATATTTATGAAGATAAATAAAAAAAAATGGGATTTAGATAGAAAATTCTTTTACTATAATTAATATGTAATTTACTATAAGAGAATAATTCTCGATATTATAACTTCGTCTACGTTAGATTGTAATATTCGGTAGAGAAAGAACAGAAATTCTAAATCCTAAATTAAGGTATGTAAGCATTAGGCTAATAATAATCACCAGACACCAGTAACTTTCAAGAGATCAATAGAGATTCGAGCAAACGGTATTCGCTCGAAATGCGAAATCGTTTGATGTCGACTAAGTGGAAAACGAAATGCAAACCATGCGGGATAAGGAACGTTGTGCTTAAATGGTCCTGCAAATTTCCAATCTTCTTTTTTATTTTTATTTGCGTTTTAAAGTTTTAATCAAAGGAAAGGAATTAACACGTCGCAATTTAGACGAGTGTCCTTTCCTTTGGAAAGCGTTTTCCTGTTAATTGCGGCGTATTTCTCTAACTGTGTGGTCGTCGACAAATCGATATAGTATACTTGATGAAACAAAAACAAAGCCTAAATAATCTCGATCGAACGGCAAACGCAATTTTGCAAATGTGCAAGTTACCTTAACGAGCATCGTAAAACTTTATTCCTCAAAGTATAATATGTATCGACTTTACTATTCTTTATTTGTAAAATTTAAATGCTGTTGCAAGTTTGTATCTGTTTCTCTATTTTCACGGTTGTATTTCCAAAGTTTGCTTTTTTACGATGTAAAAAATGATTTGAAAAATGTTTTCTATGTTTTCTGCAGTATATATTATTTACCAATGAAAATGGAATCGATATGTACTGAAAAGGAAATGTATTGAACAGCTTTTCGAAACAAGCATCTTTTGTAAAAATATCTTTAGATTATTTTATAAAAAAACACTGTACTATATAGCAAGATAATAAAAATAGACAAATGAAAATTAGAGAAAATATTTCCTTTAAAAAATTAAAATCATAAATAGCACTAAAGCTAGAAGTTCAACCTAACTATTCAATTATTGTTAGTATTTATTAACTGTTTGACAAGACAACATACATATATGAAAGATCTCAACTTAATATTCCTTAATATTCCTTGATATTCATAATATTAAATAATATTTGAAACAACGCAACCTCGCACTATCCTTACACTATCCTACACACATCCATGTAAACAGTCAAGCCAACACTCACAATCAGTCCCATTCACCATCCTCAATCGCTTCATGACACAAACTTCCTCCGCCTCGATCTCGAATCATTACTATCGACCTACAATCCTCCCATCTAAACCAACAAAGGCGCCAGGTTCATCGAGGACGATGATCATCCTATCCTACTGTCGTGGATGAGCGATAATCATCAACCGATGCGTGACGATCGACAACCAGGTTTCGTGTCGCCGTCGCGATCGTCTGACTTCCTCTTAAGTTCGTTTCCATCCAGATCACGTGTGCATGCGGTCATTATTCGTTTTGGGTTATGATCACAAAGAGAATGCGTCTTCTGACAAACTAATGTTTTGACCAAACGTAACTAAACTTTATCGTAAGTCGTTAATAAATAACTGCTCTTCGAATTAGTTATGGAAATAAGCATTACGATTTTCTACACGTTTCTTCTATATTTCCCATTTTATCGCCCAAGACATTAACGCTATGACGACCGATGTGCGACAGCTATTCCAATGATGACTATGACGCGAGTGCACAATAAATTTACGCATTTCTTTCAAATCATTTATTATTGCTACCTCTACCTTCTTGCAGAAAGAGTCCTATCGCATAAAGCTACTATCCTAAAACTTCTGCACGAGTTTGATCGTTGTAATGTATTCGTGAAAACGTTGCTTAGTGAAAACGCAATTACTGTAACCGTAGCCTTATATTGTTCCTATGTCTAGAAACAAGGATACAGAGAAGAGCCACGGGCCAGATAGGTGGTCGTCGCGCATATCCAGCCTCGTTATGCGGATGGGTACATCGGCTGGTACATGGCCGCTATTATTTGCAAGATCGATAACGGTTACCTGCGGGCGCCACCTGAGGGAAAAAGAGGACATCAGAAGCGTGCGATGCATATCGCCCAATACCAACGGACGACGTAACCTTACAGCTCAGGGCTGTTCTTCCATCACGTTCTTTCCCTCTGTATCTGCGATTTTCCTTCGATTTTTCTTCCTCTCGTCGCACTGTTGCTTCTTTTTCTCCTTTCTTTCTTCGTTTTACGTTCAGTGTCTTTCTGTCAGCGTGCTTTCCTTCGTTCGGCTCCTTCTTTTAACACCTGAAACTGTGCACTGGCACGCCAGGACTTTACTCCCGCTGTGACTCAGAACACATTCGTGAACTGACTTCGTGTCGCTCGTTCGTACGCCGTATTTATCTCTCTTTCTTTTTTCCTCTTGGATCGTGGAACTTGATTAAAGAATGGTATCAGAATTCGTGAAATTTGGGCGTGTCGTTCTTATTTTGGCACATTTACAAGTGATTACGAGGCCGAGAGAATAGCACGGCTTTCAATGGTTCTAGCGATGAGTGTTTTCCTATCCGATTCACTGGTTACGAAAACTAAGAAGTACGTTCAAATTCTAAATAGCTTGTTGTCTATGTCGTTTCGCAAAGCAGCAAAGGATTAAAGAAATTAATTTTCTTTATAATCGTTTATATATTTTTATTTACGAGGTTGCTAAATCTTGCTCAAAAATTATCAAAGAGCGATATCATATCGGCTGTTTAAAAGCAAATTTCGCCACAGGCTTACAATGTCCAACTTCTCAATGTATCGACAAGTCCTCCAATCATCCATTCCTTTCAAACAAGACGTACACAAGGCGCGCCCATGTATATATTAACAAGACGACTGGTTTTATACTTGGCGATACAAGCCGGTCTAACGAGCCTAGATGCATACATGAAGTCTCAGCTAACTACAAACGACCATAAAACGCCCATCAAATCGGTATGTCCTGAAAGTACAGCAATATCGCATCTACATGACACACGACCGTCCCGCGGAAGTCATTATACGAACAGCCATCGTAAAAGTTCTCGAATCATTTGTTCCGCGAGAGTCTAGTATCCTCATGGTCAACGTTAAATCGCGACAAAGTACTACAGTAAAAGAAGTAAGAGACACGATTCTCTTACATTCCAATGCTCGAAACTCGGTTACACGTATATGCAACTACAATTCAGTGTAGAAAATGTCGTTAATTGTTAAGTTGTTAGACATAATTAGCTTTGAACCGGTTTTACGATGCGGACGTAACTACCCTGCTATTTTCGACTTTTAAATTTTATAGGCATTTTTATCGCATTTGGATAATTTATGGTCAATTTATATTCGATTTATATTCAATATTCTCGACTATTATGGAACACTATTTTAGCGTGATAATTCTAAAATCTTAATACTTGACTTTTCATTCTAAAACAGCTCTATAAAATATGAAAAATCTGACGTATTATGTTTTTCATCAGTGGTCTTCGTGTTGTTCGCCCCACGATAATTTCCATTCCTTCTATCCAAATGTCTGACGAAACTAACTGCAGTTTCAAATTAAGCCATCGTTCTCATATCCAACGCGATAAAGTGGTCGTCGCCATACGGCCGAGATAGGTCCGTGCTCCTTCTCCTCATACCGGTAATTGTATAAAGTTGAAGAAACGGATGGCGCGGTCTGAACTTCCCAGGGGCGGCAATTTAAAAGGCCGGCACTCGGCTGCGCAGGAAAATTGCATTTGTTCGAAGGAGGTAGCCATGTATATACATATAGCAGCGCATTATCGCGTTATGCCTCACTTTAAACGACTACATTGTACGTTTAGAACCGAAGATTTACGGTCTTGAGGGTGCAACGGCGTCAGCCTAAATGGAAAAAACTGCGTGGATTTAATCTACCTGCGATGACCTCGCTGTGCATTCGTTTCTTCGCCGGTAACAGCGATGTTATTAGAGGGAGCACCCTTAATGCCTTAAAAATGGTCGGAGTGCTGTTGACGCGGACAAATTAACGTTTCAACGTGTCAAATCGCTATGAAAAGCGTCGTTTCTCGAAAACCGATGAGATATCGATAGGGGAGATACGAAATGACGCGTTTGTATTTCAAATGGAAAAATTTGGTGGACATATCCTGATTTCATAGAAAAGAATGCTTCGTGCGTTCTTTAATTTCTATGCTGAAACGAAATGAAATGAAATGAAAAAGTCATCAATCACAGAAAAAGACAAGGAAGTAGGTTAATTAACTGTCACTTTGAATGTGACTTTCTCATCAGATAATTCACATACCTCCCATTGTTCCGCTCAAAGTTGTTAATCATGACGAATACATGATTCATAAAAATCGTATTGAGGTGATCATTTCTAAAACTAACCACTTTCTACGTTTCTATGACTATAGTTTTAAGAAATGAATTATCAGTACACTCTCAACGATGTAAAATACAATTAAACAACTGAAGATCTGCGGAGAGATTGCCTTTGCACACTGGATACTTTCAATGTTTTATATATTCCTGCGTGCGCATTATTTTCATTCTATGCGTTTTTACAAAATCATCGACACTCTATCAGACACGCTTGACCCATAATCCTTACCATCAATAACTCTTGATCACAAAACAAGGAACGAAAAATCAAGTTCTCTGGATTTTCTGGAGCTCTCAAACCCAAATTCACTCTCAATGACACAAATCAGCCGAGAAAGGCCCTACTTCCCACGCAATTCGTTCCACAAAGCACCAC
This sequence comes from Bombus vosnesenskii, assembly GCF_011952255.1. Lineage (NCBI taxonomy): Eukaryota > Metazoa > Arthropoda > Insecta > Hymenoptera > Apidae > Bombus > Bombus vosnesenskii. The sequence goes on along the minus strand of NW_022882945.1, from coordinate 3,717,702 downwards.
TTCAGCCGAAAATTTATTGACGACTGTAGTCCACGGAGCTTCTTATTCCGCGCATTAAACGACCATCCGCCTATCATTATCGCGGTCGCATTAAGCACGCGCTGGCTCCGCCGAAGAGAAATAATTTGCCAAGTTGCATTAACTTTTACGAGCGTCCCGAATAAACGGTAATAAAGGGTGGAAGGGGTGTGAGAAGAGAAACCAGTCGGTTGGAGCACGTAAGTTGCGCGGCGTAACAATAAGAAGATACGAGCCGGAAACGGACGTCTCGCAAAGCAAACTTTTCCACGGATAAGAATCTAAAAGTGGCGGAGGCACGGCCTCGTGGCGTACGAAGGAAAATTGCGTCTGGTCGTGGCGAAGATGCCGGTTATCGTGGCATATTATCGCATCGTGCTTCACCTTAAATGACTGCATTATGGCGGTATGCCGCCAAGTTCGCGGCCAACTAACGAAACCCCCGAGCTACGAAAAAAATGAGGAAAAACGAAGTAGAAGAAATATGCATAAGACAAGTCCGTGATAGAACAGATAGTTGCTGGTGCAACGGTTTGCAAACATAAGCTTCTAATAGTTACATGCATCTACTTGTTAGGGCATCAGTAATAATAATCAGCATTAGGCCGGATTTATGACGCGGATCTGATATTTTTGTTATTTTTAAGTTCTACATTTTTCACTGGCATTTTTACGTATTTTGTTTTGGTTTCGTTCATAGCCAGAACTTTAAATTTCTAGGATTATCGAAACATTTGGAGTTTCTTCCTGCATCTGAAAAGTAATTGATGCAACACGAAAGATGTTCACTTACATTATGAATGTACATGGAAGACAACTAAACTGCTATTTTGCAGGAAAAACCGAACGAACATTTTCATATGTGCATTATAATTTGAAATAAGCAGTTAACAATCGATTCGTAACGGGTTCATAATGCCATTAATTTTAGCTTCTTCGTTGGTGAAATCGTATCGTTGGCAATGACTGGGATTTTCATTTTGCTGTGTGACACGGGCAACCACGGTTTACGCTTGAATACCTTTCCGAATCGATTGGCGAAAGAATCCCGGTGCAACCACGTTGCTGAGCGGCTGCATTGTTTGTAATCGATTTCTTCGCACCGTCTAGACTCATTATTCCATTGGCTCGCGTTAACGCATTATTGGCTTCTGGCTTTTTAACTCGCTATTAATAATTGGTAAGATGAAATAACTTATCAATCGTTTATATTATACAAAGAAGCTACTGTGACGCCGATTCTTTCGTTTTATTCACGCATGAAGTAATAATATTGTTCTTTCTTCTTAACGTTTTCGAATGGAATTGAAACAAAGAAAATAGTCATCGTTAAACAATACCTGAGAGATAGGATTTTTATATTGTTTGAAGTATTATTAAGTAGGTCTGAGTAAGCTGGAAACATTTATACCAGCAATTCACACAGTGAGAAAAAATCTGCTTGTTCCGTTTTCCAATTCATCTCGCTTCGATTTTTAAACGTTTATTAGTAATTTATATATTAGCTTCAAAACGATGCGTCACGTTTACTTGAGTTTCCCAGCGCGTTTTCGAATGTCCTAATATGTACTTATGAAATGAGTATACAACTCATAGCGCAAACACGTTGCATTTCGCTTTCGGGCAATAATCCAGATCTGATTCGCGTCGCGTATCAAGCAACGATCCTCTCGTATATTATCGTCATGTATCGCGACTATTGCATCCGCGGCGAAACGAGTCCGCGGCCAACCAGTTTATCGACTGTCCAAGCGGAACGTGTAGATTACTATTCCTCAAGACCGAGTCGAGCCGCGAAATTGCATCTAGACCAAACCGAATAACCGATATCCTGCCTCTCTCCAACCCTGAGAATACCACGGATTTTCTCCTGGTAATTGGATATGAGTCGTCGCTTTGAGACAAAGCTTCTCTCGGCTACGCCTCAGTTTCTGATTATTCTGTGTTCGAAGGTTGTAACCTAGGGAACTTTGATCGACGAACGATCAAGCTGTGGCACAGGACTCGTGCTCCTGACTCCAACGATCGAAACCAGAGAGAGAGCAGGTTTCCAAAGAGAGTGGAGTAGGTTAGGTGCAGTCGATTGTGTGTGGTTAAGCGTGTCTTTCTTGGCCGATTGATTGCATTAAGCGAGGATGGATGGATGATGGAAGGTTTCTTTGTCGTAGCACGTTCAACGTATGCAAAGTGAACTTAGATGCACGACGTAATTATCAGACTGCAAATATTCATGCACATTCATATCGCTCATTCGTTGCAGCAATGACGGGACAGAAAATTTGCAGTTTTCGGTTATTGATATAAAAAAAACCATTTGTTGTTCGTATTGTTCGTGAATTCAGTTGTGCGGCTGAGCTTCCGAAACTTATCACACGGTCGATAACGAACGAACATTTGAAAATTCATGCGGCTCGACCGGCTGCATATCGATTCGGTGGAATAATGAAACATGCTAGGCATTGTCGCCTGCTGAGAGACGAATGCTCGCGTCGCGGCTGAAATTTTGATAAATGATGCCACGATTGCGACAGCAATTAGCAATCGAAAACACAAATGTAGTTTCAACAGATTGACTGCTCAGTTTCCAGCTACACTGGTTATGGGAAACGAACGACTCATAGATATTTTCGACACGCTTCAATTTCTGCTCCTATGATTATATATGACAAATTGTACGGTTTTGTCACTGGTGTATGATCCTTTCATCTACCAGTTTCATTTGTCATAATTTGTCCGATGTTCGTAGATTGAAGCTTTGTTACGGCAGAATTAGAACAGAGATTCAGAATGTTATATGTTACAGTAAGCAACACTTTATAAGCACTTTATTAGCACTTTTCAATGTAATACAATACGGTTATATAGAATAGAATTTTATAACTTATAAACTATAATTAAAGAGTTAGAATGTTTGGGTTTCAATTTTGCGAAAAATTTGATTGTATGACAATACCAATATTGATATGATTACTTTAATTATTTTTTATTTAGCTGTAATATTAATCTTCATAGAGAGATTATTTATTGCATATGATACAATATAGTTTATCGTTATGAAACGAAGTACATGTTACAGATATATTATTTTCCTAAATTACTCAATTACGATTATTCAGAAACGAATAAACTAAATGACATTATGATTTTTCAATACATATTCTTCAGATAGATTGATTCAATAAGAAATAAATGAATAAAATTTGGACAGGATTATTTATTACATACGAATGTGAGGATAAGGAGGAATTATTTGAATAAGAAACAAATCTTGTTAAATGAATATTAGAAATTCTTAAGTGATTGTGAAGAAACAAAATTGAAAAATCTAGTTAGAGAATTGATAAGTTGTTTCTTCTGCAATTAATAACAACGTTATGATTAGTCGCCGATCTTATCAGCATTGGTACAGAAGCTTGTGGTCTCGATATCGAATTTTGTTTGGAGAACGCGCGTGTTTTGATCGTGTTTCCGAATATCTTCGCCACGTTTGGATACAAATTGAATAGAAATTCGAATGGAAATGATTTACATGCGGCGTGTTCCATTTTACTCCAATATCCACGTCGATAACGTAGAAAGGAATATTTTGAGAAAGGATTATGATTCTCCAGGCACGCAATGTGTTTGTTATTGGATATTTCTAATTCAGCTTCTATTTTTGCTGTAGTTCTTTGCATTAAATTGTTCATTGATATTTAATTTTTAAATTAGATTTTTATTCGGCGATTTCTATAGGTTCGTTAGAATAAATTTGCAATATGTATTTTTGTAAGAAAGAGTCTATTTTACACCATAGTTTGAGAAATAGAAATATTCTGTCTAGAATTCAAAATGAAATACGTAATGTATTTTTTCCCTGTCATTTAAAGGATATTTTATAATAATCTTCTATTCTTTCGAAATATCGGTATCTTTTTTGCCTGTAAACATTAACTATGATATAGGCACTTTCAACGATTTCTAAACGTAGCCATAACATCATTACCATCATCATTATATATTATTATTATTATTATTATTATTACCATCTTCCTCCTATTTTATCGACATTCATTAAACCAGCTACATATTTGAGATTAAACTAACAGTAACATCTACTTACTTAATAATTATAAATATCTTAATAACGGTCTAGATACATTAGCTTTACTATGTTAATAATCTATGTTAATAATACTATGTTAATAATCGTTTACTTAATGTTTCCCGCTCTTTCAGTTTCTACAACAAACATATAATAAAATACAGTTAATTAAAAAAGAGGTATCTACCGCAATGTATATGATGTTCGAAAACGTTTGAATACCAGTTTCTTTTCAATTATAGTGCAATTTAATTACAAAATTACTGGCAAAAGGATCTATGATAATTTTACTTTACATTTGCAGGATATCACCGTTATTTAACCTGATCTTTACAAAACTTGTACGAAAGACACAGGCAAAAAGTGATGTACGCCAGAAGATTGTTAAAGGTATTCGAAAAAATTCATTAACGAAAAGGACTGGACAAGTTTTCACGGAAACATTCGCGAAATTATACATGAGAAAACATTATAGTTACATTTTTCTTAACCTTCGCCACGAATTTTTTTGAACAACGTAATAAAAAACGGAAGCAGGGGTAAAAGGGGGCTGGAATTTTCTGCTAATTCTTCTTTCGTCCTACGCAATCAATTCGTTGAACGAGCCACAATTTGATGCTACGTGACCTCTGCAACCGTCCAGATTGATCGCCTCGGCCATTCGTTCGTAATAGATTCACCCGACTTTTCGACATCGACTTTCATGGCAATTGTATTATTCTTTTTTTTTTTCTTTCTTTCTTTCTTTCTTTACTTCTCCGTTTTATTGTCGCGGTCATCGAGACGCATTTCGTAGGTGATACGAGATCGTGGTCGGATTTTCGAACGAGCATCGTTTCCTTTACTGCACGTGATCCTGTATTATGTCGACGAGCGTGTGCACGTTCCAGAATCGGCAAGATCTCTTGATCTGCCGCTCGTTTTGTAGAAAACGGATTATCGACGAATACGTTTCGAGAAAAAAGCCCTCGAATTGATAAGAGTTCGCTGATAAACTCGAGAACTTTACCGTTTCTCGAAACCTTAGAATAGTCGTGAAATCTTAGGATTCTTTATTTTCATTCCTTTCACGAGTTCAATTGTCAAGATACTCGGCTATTACTGCAGAAGCTCGGAAAAATAAAACTTCAGTGTGTCGATTTCTGATTTACCTTTTCGAGGAAGTTTCAAGTTCAAATGATAATTTCAAAGTTTACTTATTAATTTACTATATAATTTCGTAGTTTACTTTCAAGTAACTTCAACTTTTCAGGATTAAATAAATTTGTATTAGAGAACTCGTTATTTGATCTTGTATTTGAAGAAATAGGATACAATAGAATAAATGGAGAAGGTAATAAATAATTCAAGCATACCTTGATCTGCAGTTTCTTTGGCAGTTCTTGAATATTTTAGTGAAGTATTATTCACGTCATTTTTATTTTGGAGAGTATAATTGTATAATTGTATATATAATTGTATATGTTTGTAACATTTGACATTTCGATATTATTCATAACTATTGTCTTCTCTTATATTTAAGAATATTTCTTATTACAAGACTGAAATATTTAAAAACCCGTGTAATACCAAATAAAATAAATAATCGCATTATCGCAATATTTAATCTGCTTGCTGGTTTTCCAAAAACCAAAAGTTACAAAAGTTACCAATTCGAGATAGTTTTATTGTATTTGGACAAATCTTGCGTTCAAGGTTTAAAGCTAACATGATAAAGATTATTATATCGTTAATATGAATACCGTTCGATATTATCTTTTTCTCACAAAAGAGCCAACAGCGGTCCCATTGTTGAAGAAAATTATGCATCTAAAGCATATTGAATAAAACAACGTAACACGGAATCACGAGGATAGCAGCGGCAACTGTAGAATCTGCTTTGGATTCGTCGCGAAGATAATTGCGTTTTATCTGCTTAATTCCTCGAAGAGGATTGGCCGATGTATAAATTGAATAGCACCGTTATAAACGCTTCGAGTCCGGTTGAAGTTAGTTTCGCACGGCGAATATATTACGGCCGGGGAATCGCATTGTCGACCATACCTTTCGTGTTTCACATTTCCAAATAGGTTTAATATCATATCCGGTGGAACACTCTTGCGACACATAATTCAGGGGCGCAAAGTTTCGAAGCTGACGTTGCACTCATACTCTGCAGATGCATTCTTAGAACTGTAACGCGTCCGCGCTGTTCATTAGCCGCCCCGATCTGCATGTTGGTTAATTAAATTCGAGCGTGTATCGCGCCTTTCCAACGCGTAGGCTGTGTTAAAATGTTAAGGGACTCAACGAGCGTAATATTTAGAATCGAAATAAAACGAAAATTAAATAACATGGAAATAACATGGATAAATAACATGGAAATGGAAAAGTTGTTCGCGAAAGTATTCGAACATATGTAGGAACTTTTTATGAACAGGTGTATATTATGTGTCTTATATATAATATTCCATGAAACATTTTAAGAATTATCAGTGTAGCGAGGCTCAATTATCATAATTATACTACGGTCAAAATAAATCTGAATATGTACATACGTAGAAGATAAGAGGTATTTAGACTAAGTATACATTTCGCGGGGACGATAAAAATATTTAAACGGTCAATTAGCGCTCATTACGTGTTTTAAAATAGCTATCCATGCTATGTACTAATGCTAGGTTCTCAGCGAATATCTTGTTATTTCTATCCTATGTACATATTAGGCTACCCAATTTGACCAATGTAACCTTGGCAGTCGTGTCCCATTATAACAGCAATGAAATATCAACAAATTTCATATAACACGTATGTGTATGGATAGAAAAGTCTTGATAAGTTCTGGTATATTAAATAAATTATGGTAGGTATTAAAATAATTAAAATTCTTACCGATGATAGTAGTTAAAAGTTAACAGAAAAAATGAACAAACATAAAAAGCAAAATCCTGGAATATTCATCCATTAAGGCCAATATAGCCACATATAAAAAAGATCACGAATTCGAGATACCATTTGCGGGGAACAAAGCGTTCGCGTCGATTTTAATCCATGGCGTTAGGAAGCAACAAATCGTTATGCCGAGGGCTCCGAACAAAATTGTGCCCAGGTAGAGGAGGTACACGGGAATTATTAAATTCATTATTCCAACAGCTGCAGAGGGTCGGCGGCATCCATACGCTCGTCACGCGTTCGCACGCGTGTTGGCTTATTATCTCGCTGTAGGCAATCCGTTCTGAAATAAGCGTGTACGTGAGCCTGTACATGCGCGGGCAAACATTCATGTTCATGTCAACGGGGGACCAGAGCGGACCAGGATGCACGTGCGCTTAACGTCGCCGGTTTACATCGTCATTCTGATAAATCCCGCTTCGACGCACAGAATTTCGACCCTCGTGCGTTAGGATTTCACGCCCAGAGCAAGGAAGACAGAGATAGTTCGATTATAGTTCGATTGGGACATGTCGGGCTTCGAGTGGATGAGACGATTTTTGACCTGTCCTTTTTTTTTCTTTTTTATTATTGGAACACCTGGTGTTGCAGTAAATAGGATAATTAACAGGAGCAATGTACAATCAGTCAAAACGACTGATACCAGATTTCTTTCTTTTACAACTTTTTCAAATATGCAGCTGTTTCTTTTTATTCAAACAGAAACATGATTATTGATCTGCGAATATCTATGTGTATATATATACACATATATATAGGAATGTTATATTATTAGATTGTAGATAACAGTATGATTAATACAATATCGTTTGCACTCACACGTAATCGAATATAAAACCCCGTTTCACGTATTCGTTACTCACTACTTCTACGACACAACGACACAACGATCTTCACACGACGACGATAAATTCAACTCTGCTCTCTCAACTCTCGTTACAATGTTTTCCACACTCACTTTTTCCAAACATACCTTGGCAACGCTCACAACACTCGTCAACATATCTTGACCACGCTAATAAACAATCACCCCTCACGCCTCTCTCCCTGATGTCACACTATCCCACATATATAGATATATATGTATTTTTATGAATGTAATTAGCAGAACAGGGATCTTTGTTGTCTCCTGAATATTATAGACTGTTGGATGCTTTACATATTCCTGTACGGCATAAGATTTTTTTTATTAATAACATATAAGCTTGTGTGCGATTTACCATAGGAGTATTTGGCGCATAGGTCAACTTTTACACTGTACGCGTAAAGATTTATTTCTGCTTGTGTTATCGGGACGAGTAATTTTCCTATGAAGATTACTGTGCATAGTATAAACACTCTGTGTCTTCAAATTGTCCGTGAATGCATAAATTTGATTACTGACTTATTAATGATTACTCACTTATTAATTCAACAACAATATATTATTACTTATTATTACAACGTATTACTCACTCACTAATTGTATAAAGTATACAGCCATACGACCATTCCATTCTAAACGTCAATCCACTTCATGCAAACAATGATTCTTTTATTTCAAACGCAGCCATTTCTACTAGCAACGCGGTTAAGCTGCCCGTAACAACCATCAGAGCAAGCCATATTTTTTCACTCGAAATTGCAGACTACGCTACATCAATTCCGTACGCTCCATACACTTGTAACAATCGCATAAATGTTTAACGCTTTACAAGCCAACGATTCTGTTCAAAAAAAAAAAAAAAAAATGGAGGAGAAGGGGAGAAAGAAGGAACGAAAGAAGAAAGAGAACAGGTAAAAAACCGTGGAAACACAGGAAGAACATAAACCCAGGAAACGCTAGAAGCAGCTTCTACAAAATTCATTCGCCAGGACATTCCGATACTGTAGCACCGCACGTAGCGAATTAGATCCCAGCCAGGTTGTATCGGCTGGTAAAAATTTGATAGGAACAAGTGGAATCGACGAAAAACACAATAAAACCAAATAGTTCCCGATACAAACTCGATTTGCATATATCTGTAAGCGGATGTCCGTCGCTTCCTGTCGAATTTTTGTTGTTCCATACATACACAAGCCGAGAGATACTCAGAGAGGATTCGCGATAAACGTTTGCTTTCAGTCGAGAGATTTAAGAGGACCGGAAACTAACAAATAAGTCGGCAACTAATGCCCGCTAAAAACCCGAACATCAAGAAAAAAAAGACAGGTTTTGTTGACAAATTGGCTCCATCTATCGAACGACATCCAACCTGCCGTATCACCAGACCTTTCTTTCTGTTCTGAATTTTATACGATTCCCGTAAAAATCGTATAAATCTAAAGAGACAACGGTTATCGTGGCCTCGGGGCTGATATCGTTCAACTTTTAGGCAGACATTAGGGCGCGTCACGTGACCGAGATAGGATGATTCTTACGGTGAAAAAATCCCCGGTGATTGGAAGCACTCTGTTTCTAAGCTGTCGACCTGATCCTGGTGTTATCGTCGCACGTTCGTCTTCCTGAAGTCCGAAATCCCCTCCGGGGAGGACAACCGTGAAACGTTAAAAGGATCGGTTCCCGTTCATCGCCAGTCCCGAGTAATAAAATAGATTAGATCGAAAATAAATCCGCATACTTTTAGCGGACTTGAACCGGAGATAACCGAGCTACGATTGCCGGTCAATTTTTATTTTAACGACACGTTCAACCCTTTACCTTTACGAGCGCTATGCACGAATACATATCTATGTACGTTCAGAACAGTTTAACGCAATCGTTGGTGCTAAAATATTATTTCTTTTTCAAAACTGTATACATTTCTTACGCCATTAGTGTAGCTAATAACTAGCGTTTTAATTTTGGTGACTGTTTTTGTCTTGTCTTCTTAAATCCTTCTTTGTCAAGATATATCAACTCAAAGATCTAAAAAATACGTCAGTCGACATTGTTTTGAAAACCGAATCTTATTGTGGACCTCTAATTGTTATATTTCAATCTTGCTCTTATTTCAGCAAGTAAAAGAATTTTTGTACAACGTTATTCATTGTATTTATTGTATTTATCGTGTTTATTACATACATTGATCTACATAATATGTTGGATATTTGTGTACATGAATATTTAAGTATCTTTGTATTTAAGCAAGTTACTTGCTTTATTCGCCATTCGGGTGGAACAAGAGTGTGGAAGATTTATTTGATTCGATGGACGATGTTATTACGACCTTTGGATTTTTCGACGTATCGCAGAGCAATTTTTAATAGTCCGAAAGTAAAAAAAAATCGGGAATTCAAAGATGCATCATTCAAACGTATACACTCGATTGAAAGCGACAACATTTTTCATAAATCCAATTCTAACTTCGATACAGTGAAATTGAGAAACGAAAAAAAAAAAAAAAACGAAAAAGGAGAGAGAAGGAGAAAGAATTTGAAAACTATCGCATTCATTCGGTGGAGAGGCCTTTCGAAAACCGAAGTGAATTAGCAATTGCAACCGGTTTCAATCGATCATCGCGACGGAATCAAACAGCGGCCCGTTGTTTGTCAACAAACACAAAAATATGATATCGAGTCGTTTGCTACCTTTATTGTCGTCGCACAAACAATAGGGAGATTTTATAAAATAGGAATGGCGAACCTACTGAAACGAGAGATATCGATTTCCGACTGTCGAAATGTTGCTTTGCTGCGGGCTTCCATTGATCCAATACAATCACCGCTCCAGCTATAAAGATGGATTCGCTTTAAGTCAGCCAGAGTTGCAAAATATACAATAATAATTTTTCCGTTGATGAAAAATTAATATTGACCCTATTGCGTTTTTTCCCGCGCATACACGCACACACGTTCTGTTGCTTTATTTTTTATAAAATTCTGAAGTTGCTTCTTCCATTTATCTCTTTGTTATTTGTTATATTAATGTATGCTTGCATATATTAATATGTATGAATAATATGTGATATGTAACATGCGAAAATATTATAATATTGTTAGAATGTACCGTAACATGCACCGTATTCGTAGATAAGGGGTAAAAAGTAGAATAAGTTAGAATATCAATCTATTCAGTGAAAATTGAGAAACTTTTTATCTAAAAGCCAAACAAAGGAACCAAAACACTTTGAGACACAAAAACAAAATTAATTACTCGGCTTTCTTAACCAGTAATAAAATTACGCATTCCTGGAAGACCCAAGTCACATAAAATGCCCCCCTAAATCAGCAATCGGAATTCATTCCAGTGTTTACACTGGCTGAACTATTGAATTCATAAATACGGCTTCATTGCGGTTAAGTGGTTCGCACTTTCATTTATTTCCCTGCAATCCACTCGAATCTAAATCGACCGACCACCGTCTGCTCGTTCCGCAAACACATCGAAAGCCAGAAGAAGAACAGAAGGGAGAAAGAGAAAGAGAGAAAGAGGGAGAGATAGAGAGAGAGAGAGAGAGAAAGAGATCTTGGAAGACATCTCGAAAAGCGGGTAGGAAGGGGATGATTCTAAGTGGCGAAAGGTTTCGCGGCTGACGCGAGGGTACTTTCGATTAAACGGATAATTAGGCTCGAGAGATAGATGGATATAATTCGAGGAAAGACGGGGCCAATTTATTTCACGCGAATCTTCACATTGCGGTGATTCACTCGGTTTATAGACGAGAATAATTCTATCATGATGTCAGATAGGGAAGGGAAATTCCAATAATGATGGTTTAAATCAGAATTGAAAAATATGTTCGATACAAATATTGAATAACTTAATCTACGTAAGTATCCTTATGGCATTTTAACCTGTTCAGAAAGTTGGATAATATAAATTAACGCGAAAATACAATTTTTCTAAATATATTTAATTATTTGTTTCTTTTCAAGCATGTGCCTTATAGTGGACATGTACATTATATCGCAGAACGAAGTTTTACGATATGATTTTGTATATTCAAAATTAGCCTCTATAATTATTAATATAAAATAATATTCGCAAAAACAAATGTCATGTTATACATTATAATAATTAAGTTAAATAACTTGTGTCAAAAAAAATATTGTATGTCCAATATAACGTTCAACGAAAATAATTGTTTAGGTTATTTTCGTTTCCTCTCATTTTCGTGTAATTATTTTGTGAGAAACCACTCATTTCTCCTTTCTTTCTCGGATAGGGGCTACGGCACGCTGCTCGTTCATCGCGGATGGACAATGATCGAAAAATTCTCTGGAAAATCCGACACCACGAAAATAACGTGGTACGTGATTCTCGGTTAATGGAATTTAACGGAACGTTAGTGCTCCTCCATTCCAGTTAATTTAATTGTCGAATTAAAGATGAATGGAGTTTCGTTAAATGAAAAGGTTGACCGTTGAGCTTTCGTTAATTTCGGTCCAGGAACATTCATTCATTCGTTTCCTTAACATCTGACACGCAACCTTGAAGGAATAAATTAACGAGAATTGATTGATATTTTGTTTGATCTTTTGCTTGAAACGAGATTGATTATGAGAAAAATAAAATATTCAAACGTAACGTCGAAATACAATTTCTAAATTTATTAAATTTATTCAACTCGATCGAACGGAAGTCACTACTAAAATTGTACGTTACATTTAGACGAATAAATAAGTCACAAGTAGATTACTGATATTTGTACGTACAAATTTTGTACGTATCGATCAAGAGATAGTACGTAAATAGAAATTCTTCTCGATTCTGTCGTATCGTATCGTGTATCGTATGTAAATTTATATTTTTACGGTTACGATTAAAGAAATAAAATGTAAACAGGCATTTGTTTTACTTATTAAAAACCACAACGAATACTTTGTTTTGGATGTTTTATACGTTTACGCATCCACGTGTATTCTGTGCATTTTTGTATCTCCAAATTTTGCATAAAAATCCGCAGTTAATTTATGCTCGATATTATCTAACATTACCGAAATCAATGAAAAATTCTGCGTTCTACCGTATAAAATCCGCCATAATAAGCAGCAAGACATCAGAAGCTGTTCCAAACCATCGTAAACTTTTTCACAAGTTTAATTAAGTTGGCCGTCATTTAGATGGCGCACGATTAAACAGCAAAACGGCGGGAAATACGAAGACTTCGACCTTCCAGATTAGTAGATAATGCTTTACGAGCAATGAGCCGCCGCAACCCTTCGTGAGAACTGTAAATTTTACTGGAAGAGGAGCAGTTGGGTGGAAGAGAAGATTCTCCGCTCGTTTCGTGACGAGAGAGAGAAAAAAAAAAGAACATAGCGGTGCACGAAATAGGCCGTAATTTTTCTAGACGGTTACTCCGCCGTGACACGTGGTTCGTGGTACTCGTGAGCAAGGTAATTTGCGAACGAACAGACGTTTATTAATGGATCCTGGTTATCTGCTACTTCAACCATCCCTGTACCTTTAATTATCGCATTTAGTCTGATAGAACAAATGTTCTCTGCGTGTTTCTTTTAATTGTAGACTAAACTCAAGATAAAGAAATATACTCCACTGCTCATAAATATTAGGACATCTCGTGGTTTCGTATAAGATGTAATAATTTGTTTAGGTCATCAAACAAATCATTGAAACCTTGACATGCAACTTTGTTCGATCTAACCGATAAAACATGCACAATTTTGACGATTTTAATCACAAAACATTAATATACATACTATTGTGTAGCACACAATGATATCAAAATATCGAGGCGAAATATAAATGCAACGAGTCGCAAATATTTAGATTCGCACGTTGAAATGTATTTGCAAATCAAAATAGCCATCGCGTTATTCTAGATGTTATAATTAAGAGAAGAATTCTGAAAGTCAGTAGCGAACCGTTATACGTTGGTCTTTGTAAGTTGGTCCGTCGCGTCCGTTATTCCACCGTTACTTTTTATTCGATTTCAATCTGAGAAAATCATTTTCAGCGAACCGCTTTCAGAAATAACTTCCGGAAAGATTGAAAATATTTCAGAGAAACATGGTGTGCCATGCCCTCGTAAGAGATCGAATGATAAGATATATAACGAGTACATAATAAGAGCACAACCTATACTCAAAGAATTTCCTCAATTCGAGATACCATTATATTACCATACCTTGATATGTAATCTAGATTTTTATTTCGACACTGGAATCACGAAAGAGATTGGTAGCGAAACTTTTGTACCGTCTTTTATATCATTTTGAGAAATTTGTACCATCCGTAGCTCGATGTGTCTTCTCTTGGAAAATTGATCCTGAATCCGTGATGGTTCGAATCATTTCTTGAAAAAACATCTCTCTCCCAATAATCTGCCAATGAATCTACAAATATATCCACAAATACATTCAAAAGCAATTTTAACAAAAGCACGATATCCTGGTAAAGCGCATCTATCGAATCTGATAGTCGTTCGAACGTAACGCGATAATCCGGTCGTTTTGCTGCTTCCAGTACGGGTGATGTTTCATCCACCACTTTAGGTAGACGGAACGCAGCTTCTCGGGATCCGCACAAAGGGAATTAATACCGACGTCAGACGGCGAATCCGTCTCGCAGCGAGATTTGACGCCTATACACTGCTATACAGGCAAGCCTTTGCATTTCCCTTCGCGCGTTTGCTCGAAAATTATACGTATACACGCGCAGCCAACCGAGCCACGATGCCGTGTAAGAGGAGAAGCGGTGGTTGCGGAAGAGGAGGCTTGGTTACTGCAGCTGCCAGTAATTAGCACCGCAGAATAGCGTGGCTCGCACTTTGCATTCGTATGCATGCAACAGAAAATCGTCGGTAGTGTTACGTACCTTGTACAGAATCGACGATGCATTCGATTCTCCCCCACCCCCTCTCTCACTCACTCTCTCTCTTTCTCTCTCTTTCTCTTTCTCTCTATGACTCCAGTTTTATACCTTCGATACAACCGATTGCTTTATTGCCGCTCTCTTGGTACGGTTGAATAAGCATAAACGAGATTGGAATAGGTTTGAATGAGGTTTTAGGTGATTTGAGCGATTGTGTTTGATGGAGTTTGCGACGTTGGAGATCGAAGTGAATTTGAAGTAGATTTCAGCTGTTTTAGAACCTTTGATTCTTTGAAATCTGGAGATACAATTATATAATAAGCAAAAATAAATAAAGAAACATATGGATAAAAATAGATTTAACGTAAGTTTTTTGTAATAGTTTTGTGTATACTTGTACAAGTAGGACATATATATATGATTATTAATGAGGATTAAGATGTACATAGGTATAGTAGTGTTGTTGCCATGAAAATAAAGTAAATCCCACGTGATAGATATTCATTATCCATGCATCTCTTTAATTTTGATTACGATTCGTAGGTGGAATACATTTGCGCAAGTGACCAATGTTATTCCTCTAAACATAAGATCTACATATGCAAAGTGTATCATTACGTAGACACATTAATATTAATGTCAATCTAAATATGCAGTATAATTCGTCTAGATAATAGAATAATGATGATTCTGTTAATAATAGTCATGTTGATATGTTTTCAATATATATTTCAACATATTGATACGTTTTTATGCTATCGTAGTTATCTGCAAGTTTAGTTTTAATTTTGTTTTATGTTTATAAAGTATGCAAATTCAAGCCAAATTTCTAGCTCAGGCTAAAATCAGGGAACAATCAGGCTGAAATAAATACATAAATACAATACAATAATATTCATGTAATCATAATTGAAATGAATTAATATCGATTGAGAAAAGCAATGAGACGTCTAAAATTGTTTAAGTACGTAAAATAAGACATGTGCTGAAGAAATTGAGCCATATATGTATGTGTTTATATTCGCAGGGAAATTTAAGTAGACGATGCTGTAAAATTAGAATTCCACCATGTTGTAACTGATATTCTAGATTTATGAGAGCTCGTAATGAGCCATTTCTCTTGATATCCCCTTTAGGGCTGTTTCAAGTCTTATGTAACATAGTAATCATGAAGCAACTACATATTTACGTAGATTTTAGTTCACGAAGTTAAATTTAACATGGTTCCTCTCCTAGCAATAAACCTGAATTTATCGCTTACTTTCCTTAACTATGGCCCTACGTGATAACTAAATTAATGTAAAAAAAATAGAATCGTTTATGCAGTTTCAGAGAATAATAACGTAACATACGAAGTTAAATAAAAATTTAACCAACAAGTAGAAGGTTAATGTATCATGAGGATCAAATATTTGTAATTTATTTACGTTGCTCTAAAAATTATTAATAGATTATTTGATAAAACCAATCTTTTACTTACATATTACATTTATTTCCCCAAGTTTTTATTATACATATATTTTCTATCTTATAAAAGTATATTGCATAAATCATAGCTATACAAATTTCTCTATTTTTACATTATTCATCTAAAATTCTATTTTTCTTCATATTACGAATCATGTATTATACCTTTTGTTCGTATTTAAACATTCTTCGTTTAAAAAACAATAAGTTATTTATAAAATATAGGTAACTCTTGATGTTCACTAACTCCCGATTACAAGTGTGTCGTTTTTATTTACATGATTGACACGTTGCGTCGCATTTTGTCTATTTATTCCGATCGATACATCATTTTGTATTTTGTTTGCTCATTGAACCAACGCGTCGCTCTGTATTTTATTTGTTCGTTTAGCGGATGCTACATGTCGCGTTTAGTCCGTTTATTTAATCGACGCTCATTTCCGTCAATAGGGCAATCGTGAATGTTCGTCAGACGCGGTATATTTTCAAAATCATCATCGCTCTGAGCGATGTGTGCTTGGTATTGTTTTTCTGTCAAAGTGGATTTTTCATTTCCCAACCATTTATCCTGTACACGGTGAAATAATATTTTCTTTCCCTTCTTACCGTATGGTCGATATACATACGCACTATTATATTAATTTTCATTGCTACTTTTTAAACTCCCAAAATTATTTATATCATTAGAGCCGTTTCGCAAACTGCAGCTGACAAAGTTTTGTAAATGCTAAAGGTAAGATTGTCAAGACGAGGAATATATCAAAAATTTTAAAAATGATAAAGATGATACAAAAGACAATTTTACTAACATTTTTATTACTGGCGTAAAACAAATTGAATTTTACGGCTGCTACTTCGTGAAAAATAGATTGTAACATTTATCATGTCATAGATTGCGCATTTCTATGCAATATCATATTTCTATCAATATAATTAAAAAGCGGGATCTGAATTTTCCGCGCGATTCATTCCACTTATTAAATATTACAACAAGTACTTGGAATATTTTATATAGTTTTGCATATTGTGTGCACCCTATGCATCTTTTTACCTTTAGATTTCCCGCGAACGAATAAAAAGTCTGCAATCTATTCGTTAATATTTAATTAATCATCGATAAAGAACCGTTTCTGCTGATCGAAACCGCAAGTTGTGAAAGAGTAAATAGAGCGTACCTTGTGGTAAGTTTCGAATGGCGTCTCGTTCAACTTGGAAAGTGGCTGAACGCAGAGAATTTGGAACAAGGGATTCCGTTAGAGGATGAAATAGCCGTCCGTTGTCCGGGGTTAAACAGCTGAGTGGTAGATTCAGCGGGGGTAACCGGTAGAAACGTTTATGATAGTCCAGAGATCGCGAAAGCTCGTATCCAAGTTAGCCGTGAAAACTAACAAATATTCGAAGCACGTGAATTTGAATCTACGACATGGAATATGACATGACAAGACTGAAAACGACCCGGAGGAGTGTGAAGATAAAAACCTGAAACTGCTATCACGAAATATTTCAGAAGATCATTGTGTTTGATAGTGTTGAAGGAATTTGCAAATATACAAAATTCTTAATATTCCGAGAGTTTTACTTTTCCACAGTGTCGATTTTGAATATGAATTCAAATCGAGATTAACATCTGGCGTTTTGATCTGTTCTGTGGCTACGCTTGTTAAACTTAACAAAAAATCTGCATATTTTTCAAGGAATATTTTAAAAGATCTCGATAGTTTTGCGGAAATTTAGAAATTTTAGGAATTCTCTGAATTATATTATAGAAATTTCCCTCTTTGAAAATGTTAAAAATCGACGCATTGTTTCGGGAATTTGGAATTTACATCGGACTCGAGATGAATTCACATTTATAGGAATTCAGAGAAATGTAAAAGCAAGATTCTAACGATTTCGAGAGAACCATCGTATTTTTAATATTTCGCTCAAAATATATTGGATGTTTTCTAAAAGAATAAAAACATTCAACTCTATTGAAAATTAAATCTACAAATGGAAAAATAATAAAAATAAGAATTTGAAAAATCTAAAATCAAATCTATATGTAAATCCAAATAAAATAGTGGCTTTTGAAAATACTTAAAACTCTCGTATTTCTGAATTAAAAATTAAACATTACCAAGCATGTCGAAAAATAAAAAATCGTCAAATAACAAACAGTTAATAATACGAAAGTTTTTCAATTGTCTATGTTTTTAAAATATCTTCGAAAATTGCTTTCTCAAAAGATTTACAAGAAATTCTGCCAAAATGCTGCCACAAACTTGAGAAAACCACGATTATTCCAGCTTCATATTAAGAAAAGGTGTAAGTTCTGTATTACAATTGCAAAAGTTATACACCGCTTACGAGCAAGCTCGGAAATTCCACGAACTCAGTCGTAAGGGAATGTAACTGACAGTGTTGCGCGAAATCGTTGAATTATTCTCGCTAACAGACTGGTTTACGACAACGTTTTTCGGCTATTTTGCCACCGCGATATCTTTCCGCTACTCAAATAAAATGAGGATGTTGAACACATTCCATTTTTTATGGTGAACAGTAAACTCGTTGATACGAACGTAATGAAGTCTTGAGACAACAAAGGACAAATTACATACGTAAAATTGATTTCTTTGATATAAGGATGCCAATTATTCAACTACTTGATAGCTTTAAAAATCCCAAGCTCTTGGTACAATTCTGTTAGTCAAAGTAAGTTTTTTTTAGCTATAAAGTTCATTACATTCAAAATTTTATTCACTGTTTCGTTCAGCTGAAAGTCTAATTTGAATAATCGATAATTGGTAAATTAGCGTGGATATATTAAACCGATAATGAGTTGTTTCCAAGCGTTTCCGTACAATTGGCGTTTTATCGTATCAACTTCAATATCGTGAAGTTGCCGGAGAAATTGAAAAGATTAAATAATAATAAACAACATTTTTCTCTCCCGCCTGTTATCGCTATAAATGTTTTACGAATTAATAACAGAGATGAAAATTTTAATAATATGCTACTTCGTGAAGTAAACAAACAATAATCGGTTTTATGTCTGTTTATTTGTAAAAATTGAGCAGAAATTGCGCGTAATGTATTAAAAAATCATCGAAAGTTTGCTTCAATAATTTCAATAATAATTAAGTTCTGCACGTACGAGAGCAGTCAGCAAATTTCCACATATAATATTTTAAAACCAGTAACAGTATATATAGAGAATAATGTCTATAGTTTGTGTACTTTCACGTAAAAAATTATTTGTTTCCTCGCATTTCCTTCCTCTCCAATGCAAAACTTTCTTTCACAATGTTTTTTAAATTTTTATTCTGGAAATATACCTCATAGCTATGTTAGATTGTGAATATTTTCAAAATCGATAGTCGAATGTACGAACACTTGTTTAAGCCGTAAAAATGGCAGATGTAACGAAAGAAGAGGAGTATCATTTATGTACTGTTAAAGAAAAGTAGCAGAGCAGAGTGTGGTTATACTTCGGATCTAACGAAGTTAAGAACGGGACGGACCTTCTCTGAAAGTTTTTTAATAAATAGAAGAGTATGCATCTCCTTCATGAATATGTAGATAGATCTCCTTGTTAAGATTTCTTGCAGTATGGTTTAATATTTCCTCAGCCCGTTTTCGACTTTTTCCTTTCGTTTTCAAAGTTCTTACAGAAATTCCAACGTCGCAAAAGAGAATAACATTACTATTGTTGTGGAACGCAGATACTTCTTAATTACAATTCCAGCTCGAAGAATACGATCTTGATGTATGTTTTATTCATTATGACTACTTTACGCGCGAAATTCAAACGAAGAATTGCACCGAATGCTACAAGATTAATATGTATTCAAATAATCTAACATTTGGTGCATGGAATTGTAGTGGATGAAATTGCTTGGAAATTCAGATGATCGATGTCACCGTGATCAATATTTTATTGTCTTTAAACGTATTTAAACAAAGTAAACGACATTACAGGATTATTGTTCGAATAAGCTAGAGATCATAAATTAGGTAAATCAGAAATCTACCAGACAATAGATACCTCAATATTCAGCGGAGATAAATAAATTAGCAAATCTTCAGCCAAAGAATGCTGTTACTTGCCACCATGGAAACAGGATCTTTTTCAGAATTCTTCAATAATCTAACACGTTGGTTGGACGAACTTGGTCTAACATTTACACAGAAGGTCTGTTATCGACGCGGAACATATGAGAAATGCTGGTGGTGGGATCGAAGCCCGTAGAAAAACCGTTTAAAAGAATCTTGCATCCCACCTTGTAAGCAACTTTCGTGCCGAAAAAGTTTGATTGGCACGATGTTCGCGTAGGCGAATAGAGAACAAAACTTATCGCGGGAACTCGTCCTATTAGGGGCATTCCTGGCATTCGAAGAAGCAGCCTATCGAGGAGCGCGATTTCGAGAGGGGTCGTACAGTTCGTGAAACTTTGAAATCTCGATCTAACTTTATGAAGTGTGGCGCCAGCCTCACGGTAGTTCGTGCCAGTAGCATGGCATTCGATCGTTCAAGAACTTGCCCTTAATTTCACTTCTTCATTCTCTTGTTCTAACACCCTTTTTCCTCAAAACTGTCCAAACGATTTCATTCTGTCAGCGAGACATCTGTCAACTCATTACAAGGTAATTGTAAAACGAAGCATCCATTTCCATTATACGCTGTATACGCTACATTATACGCTATAATCATATCATTTTGAGCATTTGTAATACAAACGAAAGTAATTTCTCATGTCGCAAGATACAAGAAAATCAAAATTCTTCCATATTGCCATGTACATGTCATTTAGTACATATTTATACTTTAGTAATTTGATGATACAATTTCTTTCAATCAGTACATCAAGAAAATCCTAGACCTAGAGTATCTCAATCCTTAAATATCTAGATATATCCCATGTATAATGCTCGTAATATCATTTGCATTTTGACCTATTCATCGAAGTTCATCGTTCCGACAATCGTGCAGATTCGTGCATTACACGCAACGATCCTCATTAGGTGATACGACGACACGAGTGTAGAGCGTTGGAATAGTTAACTGCGAATTATCCAATATGTAGGATGCCCTTGTCGTAATCTCTCTCATAAATGTCACCCTTGAACACGGGCTGGCCGTTTGCAGCGCTCGTCCCAAGATCGGTATTTCCTCCAGCTGGTTTTCTCTTCGTAACCCGTCTGATCCATAGATTCGTCAATAACAATCATTACAACTTAACACACGTCAGTTGTCGCTAATGTCGTTTGCCTACTCCCTCGCGATACTCTCTCGTTAAGCTCGTTAAAAGCCACCTCCACGTTGAATTAGCGTGGCCACGTAATGCAGGATGCGTGGAAATAGCATGATACGTTGATATCTTGATCCACCACTGTGCTGTTAAACCATGTTTCACAAAGTTCTTCTTCCCACCGGTTAAATTGCCACTTATGGAATCTATCGTAGATATTTAATGTTTGCGAATATTGTACGTTGTAAATGCATAATTCAATTTATCTATCTATTTCGCAGACCATCCACAACTTTGAAATATTTCTGATAGAAAAATGATGGATTATAGCGATATGATGTGATCCGTTAGTAGCATAGCAGGTTACATTGGAAGTTCGTTTATTCGCATAGATAGGAGATAAAATAGTTGGGATGTCTGAATCGTTCCTATGGTATAAATTCGCTGATTTTCCATATTATCTATAATTTGCCGATCAAATGGACGGAATTCACATGTAGATTGCTACGTACGTTCGGCCATTCTGCTGGCTACTAATATAATTGAAATTGGAATGACGTTTGCCGGTAGTTTGTAATAGAAACATAATAATAACAGCTCGCCAGAAGTTTAGTAAATCGAGTAATCGACTAAAATGCAGCGCACAACGTTGTAATGTATTAGAATATCTCGCGATATTGTAACAATGCTGTAACCATTTAATGTAAATAAAACGACATTGTACGTCCATACTCTCGTTTTTTAACCTCTTCAGACAAATTTATTAAATTTGTTTGTATTAAAATTAAATTTGAAGCCAGAAACATGTAATTATGTTTTGTGCAATTATGTTTGCAAGAGAAATATTAAAATTATGTAACTATTTCTGCGAGAATTTCAACACGCTGTATAATTCACAATAATGATTCGGCATATTACTACGTGTATCAAATTTCTCTACGCTGAGCTTTACCGTGAGCTTACCGTGAACTATACAATCTAATATCCCATACGGTGTATACCGCGTAGAGAAAAGCTAGGAATTAGCAACAGAAGTTGCATCGCGTTTAACGACACTCTAAGCTTGTTTCAACGACGCCGTTCCACTTTACGGCCATTTCTATCGAGCTTCCGGAAAAATCGATGCACCGACCACGGTCGAACCAGAATAGATCGCGGCCGAGTGTCGCGACACTAGCTCGTGCTATGGTTTCTCTTCGCCTTTGTTCGAACCAGCCACGACCGTACACGGTCATCGATAAGCGTTTAAAAGCTGCCCGCCACGCGACACTACCTCGTTGCGTGAAAGCGTACTACACTGTTTCTACAGGGTAATCCTCTCGATAGTTTGATAGTTATGTTAGATAGCTAAACATGGGATTTCCTATAAACGTCATCTACCAGCTGACAAAAGTATTCCAACGTTATTTGATTTCTAATGATAAATTACATATACCAGCAGATTGTCAACGTTGTTGCGTTGTTGCAACGTTGTCTTCCAATTAATTATACAGCGAAAGAAACACTGCGTATACCGCGATTTCGCGTTTTCAACTGCCAGAATATCTCGTTTAATGTTCGTTCCAAAGAACGCCGATGCTCCGCGCACGTGCTCTAACCACCGATGGGAATTGGAATATTCCGTAACCGCGGTTTTGTTCCGAGATTTTAATGCGATGAAGATCTCACTACTTTTTTACCATTAGCCGAAGTGGCATTGGAATTCGCGGGAGAACGAGAAAAGAGGAAAAATATGAATTTAAAGGAGTTTACGTAAAATGGAATAAAATAGAATAATTCGGTTTTAATTCTTCGAAGTCGTAAATTGTTGTTTAAGAATCACGATATCGATATAGTGTATATTTCGCATTCTTTTTGTTATTTTGAAGTCGAATGGTAGTGATATTATATTTACCCTGCGCTACTGAGCTGGTGTTCCAGAGACTGCGCCGATTCTATCTTACTTACTCTCTTCCATTCTGTTTATAACTGGATATTTGTGTTACGTCTACCGTTCGACAGTATTACGATATACGCATTCATGCAAATAGACCTACATAACTTGTTCAGTAAGAAGAATTGTCAGAAATGTTCTATATCTATACATAAATTATCTGTACGTTCAGGAGTTTCGTAAACTCAACCTCAGGCTTCACGTCCTAAGCAAGAGATGCTTCGACAATTGTTATGTATAGTTAAGTTATTATTATTGAGTTATATCGAAGAAAAGATACTTCGAATAAGAAAGCTAAATGTGGCAAATTTTTACGTTTAATTAATTAAATAAATGTTTAATTAATTTTATAATCTATAATGTACATCTCATTACTCAAAATCGTGACATTGAACGGGGCATAACTATATTCGTTTATTTTACTAATCGTTTAATGTGAACAACACTATTTTGTTCGAACGAAATGTTCGAAAAACGTACAAGTATATTCGCAATTAATTACAATTGTCCATGACTTTTAATTTCCGTGTCTCATAAAAACGAGCCTTAAAAATACGAGAAGCTAGAAAGAAGAATTGCGCTACACGAAATTGCCTCGTTCGCGGGCAACTCTTTAAATTGTCGGCTAATGTGACACACGCGAGTCCCTTCAACGTTCCTGTAAAAACACTAAAGAAAAAAGCAAACTAAAAAGAGAAGGAAAAAAAATAACACGAACGACAGGAAAATAAGTTGCCACAGCGAAAGACGGCGGACGAGAGAAGAGACCGTAAAAACGTTTCGGCATTCGAAATCGCCGCGAAGCGAACCGAAAGCGAGCCACGAACAGAGGAACAATGGTTCAGCGCCGCTCGTTAAAACATTAAAAGCACTTTTGTCTTCCGTGGCCAGCTAAAAAGCGGCTCTGATGGCCTCGAAAAATCCGCCTGCATGCACCCGGCTGCCATGGGCTCGAAAACTCTGTTCTCCTACTGTTCCAGTTCCTCCTAAGTGTTTCTACCCTTTGCGACCTCCAACCTCTTTCCTTAACATCTAGCGATGGGATCAAGTTTGCTGTGCCGAATAATAAATATTCGATAATTTAATAATTCCAGTTCAATGTTTAAAGTTTGCTGCAATAGAGTTCGAATGCTACTCATAAGATATAATGATTCATTCGAGTAATCCCAAGTTTCGAAAATCGAGTGATAACAACTTTGCTGAATTTTCAAGAATTTTCAAGTTACGAAATTTTCCAATGTTCGAATCTCGGAAGTTTAGAATTTCAGAGTTTGAAAGTTTAAGGATTTTAAAATTTTGC
This sequence comes from Bombus vosnesenskii, assembly GCF_011952255.1. NCBI lineage: Eukaryota > Metazoa > Arthropoda > Insecta > Hymenoptera > Apidae > Bombus > Bombus vosnesenskii. The sequence goes on along the minus strand of NW_022882945.1, from coordinate 3,693,000 downwards.
AAGTTTACTTGCGACGTGTTTGAACCCATCGCTATCTCTACTTTTTTCGTTCACTGACAAGCGTGATGGTACCGCGCAAAGACACGGCAGTGAGTTTCATTTTCTTTCTTCGTTGTTTTTTTTTTTTTCGAGAATGAAGATTGCGCTTCTATTGCAGAGAGATATTGTGCTTCTATTGTAGAATAAAAAAATTTTATTGCTATGGTCTAGTAAAAGATGCGTTGCAGTGGATGCTTTCTTGGGATTGAGCAGTTTCAAGTAGAAATGCGGAGGTAGCTTTGTGAAAAATTGTTGAGAAATAAGATTTGTAGTTAAGATATAGGTAAATAGTTAGTGGGATTTTTAAGTTCCTTGCAGGGTTCTAATTATGTTTCAGCTCAAACTTTTAATTTAAACTTTCATATATTGATGTAATTTTAATACAATAATATAATCTTCCTTGCTAACGATTCTTTCACTTCGTTAAATAATAAATATCGATATGATACTACTTACATAAATTACATAAGATTATTTGTTGAACCTCAGAACATACCTATAACAAAAAGAAAAAGAAGTTTCAACATATGCTCGTACATTTTCGTGAATATTTTTTAAAGATATATCTTATTTGTTCTTCGTGTAAAGATAAAGAGATTCGATTGACATTCAATAACGGAATGCAGGAATTAAACAGTAGAACATGACTTTCTATAATAATTCTAATTTACAATCTGTAAAATACAGAATAAAATACACAAAGCTAATAATATTGACATATCTCTTCTCCTTTATCATGATTTGTATCATGTACTTTTATGCTGAATACAAATTCAATATTCATTAATCAATAATATCCATTCCATAATACAGATTATGGAGGATCAGTAAAATAAGAGGATCAAACGTATACCTAAAGGATCCTCATATTATCGGGGTTGAAACCAGTATGTACTATCCTAATCACGTAATTCATTGGTCAGCATCAAGCAATTGAGCAAATTAACCGAACAAATTTCATCAAAGGCGTTATTAAGTTTGTTTCCCTTAGTTGGCGAACAGGTTAAAGAGAAAACTAGGAAACTTTAATGCCACCGCCTAACGAACTGTATCTGTATCTAAATATCATCTTTTCCCTCTTAATCTTGCTCTTTTGCCACTTCTTTGCGTGATATCGCTTTAATAAAAGGCTGACCAAGATTACGTCGTTCGAATATACCAATTACCATTAAACATCGCGCGACTTGCTCAGCGAAAAACATCCATTCTTTGAATGTTCATTTTGTGGAAGTTTCGCGATTAAACGGATACATTGGCGTCGTGGATTTTAAAAAAATGTACGAATATACGAAAGAGTGATTAGGGTATATCTGTGAAAAAAAATTATTTTATCTTGTATGGTTTTCTTCTATTTGAATAAAAATGTTGTATTTTATCATAATATTATAAAGAATTGCGAATTTTGTTAATAAACTGTCTGTGGATGATTTTCTTTGGAAATTAGAAACTCGAATTAAAAATTAAACATTTACTTAGTTATTGCTTAGTTATTGCTATTATAAATTCGTATATTGTATTATATTCGCTCTCGATATAATCTCCTTTTAGTGATTCAAACTTATTTTTACCCATGTCGAATAATCTGAACAGATATACCAAATAATAAACTTCAGTGGACATGCAAAAGTCACTCAAAATTAATTTTTCAACTAGTAAAAAGCAAAGATAGAACTTCCTGTAAAACAGATTCTGAATAGTTGCTCGCTAAGGGAGAACTGACACTTATAATTAGGATTATACATATAACTAGATTTATCTAGAATTATAAGTATAATTCTAGATAATTTTAATAATTTTCTAACCATTATTATTCAAGTTTACCTAATTTTTTGTAAATGATTAATCGTTATAAAACAGGGAAATATATGCATAATATTGACAATACACTTAAGAATTATTGAAATTCCAATTGAATTGTATCGCTGCATAGAGATTGAAAGATATCAATCTACATTTAAATATTAAAACTCTGGTACAAAGACATAAATTTCATGCGTCCTATCAAGCAACACATTCAATCGAAATGCTGAAGTTCGTACTACAATGTTTCTACATCGAAGCACAAACACGTCGGCATCGATAAATTCGTAGGAACGCGTGAATGAAAACGCATAGCCCCAACAAAGGCCCCTCAACCTATCTACGTGTTTGCGCATCAATGCGCCTCCACGCCTTTATCATTTACCAAGCTTCATTAGCATACAGTTGTGACAATGCAGTGACGCGTCGCGTTATGCACAACAAAGACTTTCATTAAATTTATATGGTGATATGACTCGAATAATTAATTGCTGCTGGACGCTTCGCTATACGTATGTGGATATACAGGATCTGATCGAATAACACGTAAAAGTGGACACGACGTGATTGCTCATGGAAAAATAGGAAAAAGATATAGAATGAAATTTGTATATTCTCGGTTTAGTTTTCGAGGAAACCAAATTTGAAAATTTATCAAGTATACTTGAACTTGACTAGCGAGCCCAGAAATAAATAATCAATCTGAGAGTTCTATAATCTCTCGCAGGTTAGGACAATATTTGCTTGATATCCGTGCTGTTATTATGCTTTTAAAATTTCTGTTGTGATTTAAAAGCTGTTTCGACAAATCATAGATAGTAATGAAGAAACTATGTTTTAGTGAATAATTCGTTGTTATAGATTCGTCCACTTAAGTAAAAAAAAATATCATAACGTTGTATTAGTATCAGAATGATCGTAACAATTAGAACTCCAACTTTTTCTGTGCACTTCTGTGAATTAAAATTTTATAAATAGCAATATGTTATAAAACTTTACAAAGAGCAGCCCCTTCTCGCCCGTCTGCTAGTAACATTAAAAATTGTAATTATTTAACAACATGACGAGTTCCAAGGACGAAAAATGTCTGACACAGTGAGAATCAAGCTAAAATTTCATTACTTATTTGAAAATACAACTTTTAAAATTTCATGAAAAAGATCTAAAATCCCACTAAAAAGAATGCTAGCAAAGGATTGAGAACCATAATAATAAACTGTTAAAAAAAAGTTAACATTCAATTCTAATTCGCCGTAAAAAGTTAAGAGATGTATTATCATTTGGGATATTTTAGAAGGACTCATTTTTGCAATCGAAAACAGGAAAAGTTTATAATTTTTGCTGCCCTGCGTAGAAAATATTAATACATATATATCTTCTTTTGTGTATGTAGCATAAATGTAAAATTATTCATTATATAATAATTATGCTAATTAGGCTTGCATGTCTTGTCTTCGACTTTTGATGATTTTATTAAACGACATCACGATGATCGTCAAATGCTTCTATTTTTCGTGTGTTAACCAGAGAACAGGTCTCACAGTTATCGAACTATCGATCGTTTCTTCCTGTCACTCGTAAAACGTCCATTCGAAATGAGAAGGAATATGAAGGATCACGATATCCTCTTCTCGGTGAATAACGATCGCTCGTACGTGGAGCGGAATTTATTTTGGGAGACGTCGAACAACTGTCGCTTGCCAAAATGTCTTCCAATACTTGATAAAAACTAGACTGCAGACGCTTATGCAATTTCGAAGAATCATTTTGAAGAGTCATTCTGAAGAATCATTTAGAAGAATTTCGGAAAGATTATTTTGCAATGAGTCGTATATTTTTCGTTGTAGGAAAAGTATCGATCATGGACATTATTTTCTGGAATCATTAAGTGACAGTTTTTCAAATGAAAGGGTAATATTAGGTGTAGTTAGGGTAAAAAGGTGCGTTAAATAATCACTCGGTGTTTAGGTCAACAATATATTTATTAACAAGTGTCTTCTTTTGATCGCGTCGCGTATCGCTCTCGGTTTCGCTAGTCAATCTCGCTGCGCGGTTATAACTCGACTTTATCGCTTCCTGGTTCAAACTTAACTGTCGATTGGATTCGATTCTTTTCTTTTTGTCGCCCCTCAATATCCCCGCTATCCACGCGTTTGTTAAGCGTCCGCGATCGTTGCCACGCACGCCTTCTTCTCGAACATTCGACGGAAGGACCGTTTGGATACTGATAGCTCATTAGGCATTTCGCTTCGGCGATATATATTGTTGCCAAGTGCCGCCACAACGACTAAACCAAATTACAAATCGCTGCCATGAATTTTCAAAGTAAAACAATGCATAATAATGAGAAAGAAACGGTGCTTGAAAATAAATTCATTCGTGTTTATTCAGTAACGAAGAAATAGACACCAATGAATAGAAGAATTAATTTTTATAATAGAAGGTCAATATAAATATCTTCACCATCTATTCTCACATATGTATGTTACTGCACAGTTAACTTTTAATTGAAATGCCCTCATTCTCAAGTACGCTTAATCTATACAATATAATACAATTAATTAGCTTTACATTCCACTTTATAGACAAATAGTGTTATGAGAATAGTGTTTTTATCGCCTTTAGGTATCGACCTTACTGGGACGTTTAAACGTTCGATCTATAATTCCAATGCAATGGCATAATCATATAAAAGTATTACTAAATGATACGAAATCTAAGATACTTGGCCTTAATTACGTGTTGTGTATAATAAATACAATAGCTCTTTTATCAGAGATCTCCCCAATCAATTTCTCCCCTCAAGAATTTGTCGCTCTATCAACCATTTCAATCCATTCATTCTAACTCGCAAACAAAAGACGAAACCGAAAAAAGGGAGAGAAAAGCTGGAACATTTAAACGTTCGATCCAAAGCCTAGCATTCCATCAACAACACTCCGTGGTGGGATCAGTCAACGTCCCGGACATTCCATCGAGTCCTGCTTCTTCTTCCTCGACGAGCAGTCTGGAGGCCGCGCATACGAAAGCTCCGGCAAGCAATCTGTTCGCATTCATCACCATCTGCCCCGTTCTACGAGGGAGAGAGAGAGAGTTCCAGAAATCGTTCGATTCGCAGCACGCGAGTAGAGAAATTCCCCCATCCCGCAGGAACGGTCTTGTTTCGCTTATGAAACAAGCGTCTCGTTTCCAGAAGCAAATAGCTGCGGTGGACGAGGTTCGTGCGACCACGGAACTGCTGCGACGCCCTCGTTACACATGCCTAAACTAACCAACCTCGAAACTAACCTAACCGCGCTAAGCCTTCCTCTCTTCTCTCTCTGTGTTTCTACCAATTTCTACGGGGTGTTTCAAGCAGTTGAAGCTGTGAACCTTAGGTTATAAGTAGAAATACAGTTCTTTCTATTTTTGTGGATATGTATATAAAAAAAAAAAATTGTGGAGGCTAACCAGCGATTTGTTTCACTTATTAAATATTATAAATAATATGTGTTGTAACATTATAAGAAGAGAGTTCTTTGAATATTTTATACACGCATTTTTGTACATTCTATACGTCTTTACGCTTTTCAATATGTCATAGACGCATAAGAATTCGCTATTTCAGCCAAGCTGATTAATTTGCCTCGTAATTCGCCAATTTCGATTATAAATCATTTTTAAAGCCACCTACATTTGAAAATAGACCATTTGACATGTTATTAGAGGCATGTTAAGCAGTAAAATATATCGTACATTGCTTGTCGTAAGTGTTTCCCCCGTTTCTTACATTTATTCAAAACGAAATGTAACGAAATCTATCGAAGAGCCGTAAAACTTCATAACAAATGGCCCATTCGTTAAGCCTTTTCTGTTTGTTTTAATAAATACTTCTATTGTCCTATTTCTATCGCTGCAGCTCAATTTTGGAACACCGTGTGCAACAGTGAACAAAGACATGAAATAGCGCCGAAAACAGAGGAAGTGGACAAAACGGAGCAGCTAGGATAAATGAGTGTGCAAGTAGACACTGGATACGTCACAACACTGTTTCAATTTCACTAGCCTGTCTATTCTCAGTGTCTTCTTTTTGGACTTATTTTACAGCTCTTCATTTCGAGATCGTCTCTGTCGTTTGAGAAGCTCGACGTAGAGAAACGTAGAGAAAGTGGTCAAAGACGAGTGTGGTTTATTCAGTGGACGGTTCTGTAGTTCACGTAGTAGTTCTATCGATGTTCTTCGATGTTGCGGTTACGCTCTTATTATGGGAAGAGAGAATAGTATTCTAATGGTGCAAAGGGATGATCATTGAGATTTTTATTTATTCTCCTTTGTTAGTGTGTTTGTGGGGTAGCTACTATAATTTCACTGAATTCAGAATTGTTATGTACCTATTTATGGGAATTTTAGTACTACACAAAATGCATGTCATATACAAAATTATATAAAACATCCAAAATACAGTAGTCGTTTTAATTAATTTTTATTTATTTTCTTTTTTTACGTTGGCGTTACGTTTTATTTGGTTGGCTTTAATTAGCATTTTTATGCTACGGTCCATGACCATTTCGATTTAAAAATTAGTTCGTAAATTACTTTATAGCTGCAGGAGGTTTGCATTTCTGAGGTCCGGATCAATTAGAACCACACGATCAATGGCGATACATGTATGTGTTTAAACCCACGACCTATGATACACACGAACAATTTGTGGACACAGGTTCTGCCCTCCTTAGACCTAGTCCCTCCGTTAACCTACAGCATCATCTTGCTAACCTCTCAATTATGAAGGAAGGCAGAATGCTTAAGATCCCCGGGATTTCAGACATCCATCGATTCGTTACTCCAGTCACTGCCTATTATGCACAATTTAATATCAGAACTAATGACTGTTGATGTGCACAACTGGTATTAATCAAGTCAAAATAAAAACATTCAACAGGATGAGGTATCTGAGATATTACTACGTTTAGCGAAAAATGTTGTAGATCAAAGTAGAATCTTTTCAAACGGGACACATTCTGATGTTACATATTAGTTTTTATACGTAGACACGTTAAAATTCTTTTAAACGAAACCATATACTCTTTGCTATATTTGCAACTCAATTTTTATAAAAAAAAAAGCTGTAACTCAGTTAAAAAAATCATTAATTTAGAAAATATTACAATTTCAATATTGTGTTATTGTTGATTTATCAAATTTATCAAAAGACTATGGACTAAACCAGTGTTACAATTTTAGGCTTGTATTAGTAATCTTTATCATGAAGAGTGTAGAATAGAAAATAAAAAATACCGTAAAATTTAGTAACCTGATATAGATTATTATCATTTATAACCCAATGATACCGTTTTAGGATTGAAATGATTAAACAGTTGGACGAGTAGAGAGGAAAATTGATAATAAAATAAAAGGAATAGCAAGAGTTGCGACTATCAGCGCTCTGAATGGTGACGTCTTTCAACTGTTCCTATCGCGTTCCGTTTCCTTTCTACCTGTGCCTACACAAACGTAGAGACATCGACGCTGGAAACCTCCTCGTTCAAACAGTCCCAGAACTTAACCGCAAACAGAATCTCGACTACGGTTTTGCCTCTGTGAGGCAAACGACAGAGAGCCACGCCAAGCCACTATCGAAGGAAAGCAAGCGCGTACTGGACGGGATAGAGAATTGTAGTGTAACCGAGCAAAGGTTGATTGTACAAGAGTAGTAAGTTCCTCTACCAAAGTAAATTTTGTTCGATCAAAGCTAGTTTGTTTCCGACCAAGCCGAAAATAGAAGTTGGGCTTAGTGTCTTAGAAATTGGTCTTCTAACTGGAATTAAGTCAATCATAGGCAAATTATACTAATTACGTCCTATTGTGAATTCATTGATTCTAGGAATTTTCTAATAAAACTTTTACGAAACATCCTTTATATTACATAGATTAACATAATTTTGCATACTACATATTTTTCTTAGTCAGAAAACCATATCATCCTAAAAATCGTTTATCGTCGTTCGTAAAGTATTGGAAGCTGGTAAATCGATGATAACCGAGGTACAGAAACCACTTCGACCTTTTGGGCAAAGTTTGGTCCGTTTTAAACGAAGCTTCCTCTGCTTTCACTACGTGTATGATGTTGGATAGAGCACCTGAGCTTTTAACCGGCAACGAGCATCGAAACTACGCCTTGCCTCTTTCTCAAGGGAATCGAGGAGTGCTAGCTGGCCCTTAGAAAGCGATACGTGGCCCGGTTAACCCCTTAGTGCCTCGGTTTTATGGTTGCGACGTTGTAAATGCATTAAGCCGGCGACCAACGATAGCAAACCCTTGCCTGGTCTGACATCGCACCTTGGGAACCACACGACTTAGGAAACCAATGTGATCTTTCATTTTCCGAATACTCGATAACAGTAATAATATTGGGATTTGAAAAAAGTGTTAGTGTCCGCACATACAAAACATATTTTCTGGGCGTAAAATATTCACTAAAGTAAAAGATAAAATATTTTGCATATTTTTCAAAACACATAAGGTATCAATTTTAGCTTGATCGATAAAATGGAGATATTCAATCTATAGAAATTCTCTCGTAGCTTCTCCCATTAATCATGTTCGACGACGGATCGTCATCGTGTTTGAAGAAGCGAGCGGCTAACTGTAGTCGAAGCATCAGCTAATATAATTATGAACACCATTACCAGTGCGTATAATAGGATTCTAATGAGTTAGTAGTTAGCGGATATTGTATTCGATTTGACGAATCGATCGCGCGGAGCATAGCCGCGTAATGGGTTACGTTCTCTCAAGCGAATGAAAATCGATGAAACAAGAAAGTGCGATTTCTGTTGTCGATTATCGATCAATTATCACATTTTTGTCAGAATTACATACATATACGCATATAAATACTTGATGGCTACAGATATTGGCATTGGTATTGGCATATGTATGTACATTGTCTTACAATGAAGTAGTTTTTTACCAGATACAACATTTCGTTTTCATAAAATCAATCATTTTGTAATCATACGAAAGTACTTATTATTAAGCGACACGAAAGGTTCCAGTTCGCAAGTGTAGATTTTAAAATTTACACGAAACTTGAAAAAACATCGGATAGAGATCAACGAACAAACGACTCAGTGTAATGAATGCCGAATTTACTTTGCATCTCGGCAATGGGAAGAGTCGGCGAATTTACCGAAAGGAAACAATTCGTGCGATTCAAGCGTTCTATTGGAATTTCGTTAGCGAATTCTATTGGATTTCATTGAAGTTTATTTATTTCAGCGGTTTCAGAATGGCTTATGAGAACGTTTATGTGAATTAAATATCGTTTGTGCCGGCATTTGAATTTTCGAGATAATTAGATTTGCGTTTCTCTCTGTTTATTATGATTTTAGATAGATTAAGGTTCAGGATAAGATAAAATTGATTTTATATGACAATTACTGTAACTCTTTATACATCTGTAATCTTTTATAGAGATCGGTTAATGAAAATTGTACATAAGAATTTCCCCGATTTCAAATGATGATCAATTTTCATTTTGTATATATTATTAGATAATATTCATAATATTTTATAAACACCGAGAATGTTTCGTATAATCGTTTCATAAACTGCACAAAAGTCCATTCCTATGGATGCTTTGCAATCACGTACACATGTATTTGAAATTAAACTTCAAACATGGTACAAATTCTAATTAATACAAATTTTCTTCGCATCTTTTAATAAAATTTTTCAAGATATTTTGCTGCGAACAATAGAAAATGCACAATAGAAAATGGACCATTACTCAATGCAACAAGTATCTGCTCATAATGGCATGAATGCGTTTCGTGCTTGGGAATCCGCGAAATTTATCATCTCACATATTTAGAATGCTTTTCGCTGACCTGTTATGAACAAAATTTCACTCTGCAACTGTTTCACTATTCCTTTTAATTTTGTTTTTTTCTTCTTAAAAATCGTCAACTCTTCAACGCTATTTGAAAAGCATTCGGCGCGTGACAATTACGTGTTAAACGAACTATCAATCACATTTTATATGAAACCAAAAAGTGGCTCAATGCCTGTGAAAGGGAGTACATTTATTATCCGAATAAACGTGCGATTGGTGGTATGACGAGACGAAAGGGTGAGTCGTGACGCATTTTCGCGAACAATTCGGAAACATTGCCATGAAATACGCATTCTACAATTTCGTGGGTCGCATAATGCGATGCACAGAAACCGTGGCTAACCCCTCTCTCTCCCTCTTTCTCTCGTTCTTACGCACAGAAAAATTCTTTTCCGCCCTGACGACATTTCAACGACGTCGGAAATGCGTCGTTCGTGGAACGCTTTATCGAATTGGAAAACTGCTCGTCCAAGCACAAGCAGTAAAAAGTGTACGTGGCTGTCGCGGCCTTTTAAAAGAAACCTTCTACAGCACGAAATTCAATCCCGTTTACTTGTAAAGAAATCATCGGTCCTCAAGCTTCGTTTTACAATACTTTTGTGTTGTGTCGTTAAGTATGCCACGAATATTTGATCTACAGTTCTATGCATTCACTATTGTTCAAGTAACGTTGTCATATTATTTGAATTTTTCTGACTGAAATATTTCTCGTGAAAGGTATGACGACTACATTTTCGTTGACTTTTTGGCTTTAGAACTAGAAGAACCATAAAAATGTTGTCCAATAATTATCGTAGAGGCTTGACTTCATCTAAACTGAAATAGTTTTTTCCTCTAGGACAGTTAATATTTCGCGTATTTCTTTCTTTCTTTGGATATCTTTTTACCCATACAAGAAAAAATCATATCATATCATATATATATTATTTACCTGCATGTTTGTTTTAGTTGTTTCGTACATATTTTTATAAATTGAGAATAAATATTTGATCATGCGTCGTAATAATTTCCACGTGTACCTATTTGCATATCGAGGTTAAGATTTTATTTATTTCAACGAAGGTGACTTTTGCAAAGGTAAGTAGATTGAGAATGTTAATCAAGAAACACGATAAAAATACATCATTTCAAATGATCAAAGGATTATCCAGCGGAATAATTTCATAATTTATTCGATCCTGTATGTTTGAAAAAATTTCAATGAGATAACACACGCGATGTTGAATATCCGGCGAAAAAATCGACGTATTAAATACGCTGTATCTCTTTCGCGCCAAAAATATTCTACGGATATTCCAATATCTCTTTCCAAAGATTTCTTTTATCTTTTTGAACAAAGTATTGCACAGAGAATATTGAAAACTCCAATGAATTCATTCCGAGTGCAAACAAACCCTGATAGAACGGTATCGATAACCATATCGTACGGATATTATTTTGAAAAAATGCGGCCAATTATCCTGGAAAACGATATCGTTGCTAGCTGATGAAAATCTCGCTTCTCTTTCGTCAATTCGTATACGAGATATTTATTATAATCAACTGATTTAAATACATTTGTAACACTTCTGTATTAGCGGCAGGCGTTGGAAATTAGTTTTGAGTTTTATATTTGTGATCCATCCATTTGGAGAAAAGTTTCTATCAATGTAAATCGTTATTATAAGAATATCAAGAATACAACTATCAATGTCTGTTTTCTATAAAGTAAGAGAGATCGAAATTGAATTTTATTCAAAGTTAAAGCTAGAATTATGAATTAGGTTTAGGATTAATAAACTAGCAAATTATTCCACTCTTGCGACTGTTTGCTAGAAAAAACGTTAGACTATCTCAATGTCATACTACGATAATGCTATACAAATTCTAATCAGATTTTTATGCAAATTTATATCTTTGTGAATATAGGGAAAAGCGTGGAATCCAAATAATAATTTATTTCATTTATGAAAAGATTACGACAAATATACCACTTCCTAAATTTAATGTATTTATCCGTTTTATAATCCATTTTTGCGTCTTCAAATTTTGCGTAAATCCACAATCTCCTAATTATGATTTATCACCTTGTTGCGACCTGAAACAATCCGCAACGAGTTAAACGTCGAATTATGTAAATTCCCATTAGACCGTTACAGGGAGGGGCGGGGGCGGAGGGAGGAAGTTTCCGTTGTAAAATCTTCGATCGTCGTAAAAGACCAAAGAAACCATTATCGAGTGGTAGGAAGTTCAGAAAGGAACTGCCACGGCTTATGGCTCGTTGAAACAACGGAGGAACATAACGCTCTTTCACGCCGTCCTTCGTGGTTCGTTGTTTCGCGGCCTTTTTCACGTGGAATGGATGAACAAGGTGAAACGAGGAGCTGAACCTAGGCAGGAAGTAGTGGCTAAGCGAAGTGACGATATTACCAACAGTTTGGCCGCGTTCAAGTTAGAAAGCAGTTTGCATCTTAATTAAGTAATGACATCATGCAGAGGACAGTTGATGAGAGCACAGTTCAACCCTCAACGTCCTCCTCCCACTCTGTTCACCACGCTGCGCTGCTTTGCTTTAGATATACGTACAGCGTGTCTCAGAAACTATGTTACAAAACGATATCTCTGTTACTATTAATAATACGATAATTCGTTCCTGAAATATTTCATCGTATCGTAAAGAGTAACAGAAATATTGCTTTGTAACAGAGTTACTGATACGTGCTGTGTAATACATACATTCTCACCATGTTTATGACAACTTTTATCGCTTGAAATATTTTTGGGAACATGTTTATGCGTCACAGTTAAATTTTATTCGATGCCGTTTTATTATACGCAACATTAATTAATTGTAATTTAATTTAAAAAAACATTAAGTAAAGAATATTTTAATATACGCAACATTAAAATAGTTGTGCGTAAGCAACGAAATCTTATTTCTTTTAAAGTTGCTGATACATCTAATTATAATGTAATAAAGCTTGTTTCAATTCGGCTAGTTTTATCGAACGAACCCATTTAAAATATCTTGGAACCATATCGTACGAATAAACTGAGGAACAGTAATTAAGAAAATTGTTTGGTACTGCTTAATTCAATCGGATCAATTCGAGCGAATTAAACTGGTGACATTAATTGCAGGAAAGCAACCATTCACGGAGACGAAACGAGCCGCTCCTGGAAATCTGAGATTGAGTAATGAGCTTTATGTCAATGACAATGACGGAAATGTAAGGAAAAAAGAGGCGGTCGTGGCATGGATATACCGGCAAAAAGCCAACGGTCGACCACGCGACCACGTATATAACACATATAGTAAACAGGAAGAAGGAAACGAGACTGCACACGCAGCGTTTAGCGCGTGCCATTCACCGCTTGATTCCTGATGCCATCGCGATTTCTCGCATAAATATGCCATTTCGTAAGAAACGATGCGTTCGCTATTATTTTTTTTAAATTATTAGACTTTCCGCATTATGAAAGATGGGAAATCTTCGTAACCCGTCAGAAAGTCAATGAACTAATTTACCAACTATGACTAACCCATAAATACCTAATTAACAAAACATTCATAAAAATTATTTTTAAGATATATCTCTTTCTATTCGCTTTGATTAATTCATAATAAGAAATCACGGCTAAATATCTTTTAAACCTAAATATTCTCTAACCGGTCCAACCTGCCGCTAACAAAATCATTTTATCTTCAAATTCTTTAATTCTATATTCTATAAATCTTTAAATTCTTTAATTAATTATAAGAGATACTTGCCCACTTCCTTTCCAGATACATATAAATATTTATATCCCCAAGGATAAATGGAATTCAAAATCTGTCCACGTCGAAAGACATTCGCATACCGTTTCACGAAGGTTTCGCGAAGCGGACATACCACGAAATCCCCCTCGTTGCTTGCTTCTCGAAAGAGTTCGCATCTACGGTGTCAATTCGAGGAAGGTCGCGTGGACACACCTGGTCTGTCTCGTCGATCCCGAATAGAAAAGAGTTGTTCAAGTCCCCGTATCGATATCCCGGAAAGCTCCGGTTGCAGCCGCGCGCCCGTTTCACCGGAAGAATTGAAATTCCGCTCCCGTCGCCTCGGTTTCTCCTCTGAAAGCACTCACGAAAGCCGGTTTCACGATTCTCGCCACTGTCAGAATGTTAGCTGTCGATGCACCGTATCAATTGACGAACTGCCCGTCAAAACTGAGCACCGAATTTTCCTCTTTTTTAACGATGGATATGAACTACGTGTAGGTGTTTATACACAGTGGCTCGTGAAATTATTCGAACACCTACTGTAGGAAATTTTTATATATACATCGTGTGTGTTAATAACATACACAAACAATATGAGACATTTCGAAATTTGATTATCACAGAAACGAGTAGAGCGCGGGTATCTATGCAAATTCATATTGTTATAAATGTGTCTTAAAATATGAAACCTGAAAAAAAAATTTGTTTCACCTGCTAGATATGTTGCTAACTTCTAGCTAATATCTGGATATTTTCTGTGCGTTTCTATGTATTCTTGCATCGGAAAATTTACGCGGTCTATGATAATGAGACGCGATTGTAACGATTATATCGGTCAAATTTGAGATGAATCGAAAAATGTATATCAGTAAAGAATTAGTCAGCAGTAGTATAGCATGAGCATCTTAGCCATATAATAAGTTTTAAATATAGTCTCTATGAATATCGAGGTTTATTAATTAACTTATCAATTACTTTTGTGATTTCTGCAATATATATATATATATATATATATATATATATACTTGCATACTATACTATATACTATATACTTGTATACTATATAAATATATATACTTGCATTAAATATCTTCTAATTTCTATATATATTTTCAGATTGCTTGCTAACTTTACCAACATAACCATGGTAGGTGAATGTCATTACAATGCTAATGAAATTTCAGAGTGTTTCGCATAACACGCATAATGAGTTTTACCACTCGATAGCCTTAAACGGGCAAAACTGCTAACTCCTACGAACTTCTTCGCACTTGATGTTTAACTGCACAACTTTTAACACAATTACTTTAACGTTCGAGATTTTGCACGGGGCCGTGTATTATGGTCAATTCTAATTTGTTAGCCAAGATTTATTTTAGGGTCTAGATCTCTCATCCCTAGTGCCGATCGACGTTTTCTAAAACTAGAATCGCTCGAATTTACTGCCCTGAATATTTCCTGCATTATATTTATCCAAGCAGTTCTACGATTAGATTGCTATATAACCGTCGTGCGAAAAAAAAAACAAAAGAAATTTGCAAGATAAGGAATTTTTCTATACCTTTCATATGTTTCATTATTCTAGATTGTATCTTTATCGCCTATCTAAAATATAGCATATACACCCAGAATATAATATATAGATATATTATACCTATAGTTTCCGGATTTGAAACGTTAGAAATTGTAAGTGCGGAATTTAATCTTAAAACTTTAGGTACACGTTGAGAATTTGAATATTTTTACATTTTATTTTACAAAAAATATATTGCCTCAATGTTTTAAATTTTTCAACCCATACTTAAAACTGATATATATTATTATATTATACATACAAATTATTAATCTAAATATACAATATAAAATTTGTTACGTATTATTATTATTATTACTGTTACATATTATGTCCCACTGACACTTCAAACATTTAAATAAATTATTTGCTGCCTTCAACTTATTTGTGTTCCATGAATATACATATAGTACATAGATGAAGAAAGAGATAGTGCACTACTGTATGTGTGCGTGCCAATTCACGAGCGAACCTATTTAGGATACATAAGATACATACATTTCCTTTCACTCTCTTAGGAAGAATGTTACGACGTAAACTTGGCCGCAAGTGAGAGCTTCTAAACCTGTAACCACTCTCTATAATGCAATCTTTTCGATTTCTCATAAGACCTTTTAACATCTCACCGTAAATATAAATGAAGAATTCACATGTTATTAGCAATCAGTACTTACATACTTTTTATTTTTGAAGAAATAGTTTTCATACGAAGTTAGAAACGTTTTCTCGTAGAAATTTTATTAACGTGACAGAGTGGGCACAACTCTATGTAATTTTTATTCTGTGTGAAATAATGATATATTTAAAACTTAATATTGATCAATGACGAATTGTTACAACATTCTTGTACCGATACTTTTATGACTTTTTATCAAATTTACATCAAATCTTAAAGTTCATAAAAATTGTTAAAACGTATAAAAATCCGAACGTACTAATTCTACCAGAAAACAGATAGTCTTTCATAAATAATATATATTCATACATATACTTGAAAATATATATTCGAGTCCTTGATCTTATTACAAGAAAGCGCGGAAATTTTAGGAATCCATAAATTTCAGAATTCTGTACACCGCTTTGATTCTCCCGCATCTGGAATACCGCTCTTCCATCTGAAATCCTTTGCACATCACGCATGTTGTCTCCATTCAGAGGATTCGACATAGGTCTCTGCGTCCTTTTCCCACAAAATGACAAAGCCCGTTTCCATCTCTTGCCATAATTTCGACCCGCTGTTAATATCCCTGGGATTATTCACCTTAGAGCAACGGAGATTCACGGCTGATGCTATATTCGTATACAAAATTGTAAACCATTATACCGACTGCCCAGAGATTCTTCAATTTGTTAAGCTTACTGCTCCATCCCGGTCTTTTAGGAGATTCCCAATATTCCACATTTCCTTGTGCAAAACTAATTATGCCTCTAGTATTTACATTAATCGTATTTGCGAACATGCTAATTTATTTGCCCATCGATTAGACTTTTTTCGCGAATCGTTTTCTGCATTTAAGAAAAATGCTAGAAATGCTATACGTAATACTTCCGCGCCATTTATTATTAGTAGATCTGTTATTATTAGTAATTTTAATTATTTGTTCATTTTATATTATTGTATTCTTCTCGTACGAAAAAGTACCACTCTTATATAAATAATAATAGTAATAATAATGTTCAACCCTCGCCTGCTTTTAGTCTTTCGTTAAAAAGTCATTCTCATTTTCGTTAAATAATTCTCTTTCAAAAGCAGAAAGACAAAAAGTTTCGTAGAAGCTCAAAGAGATTAAAAACCAAACCGAATTTTCCTCAGTGAAATCTCTTTCTTCTCTTTATCTGGCTTATCCTACGACACGATTCATCTTGTTTTCTCAGGCATGTCGCTCAAAATAATTGCGCGACCCAATTTTCTAATTTGAATGTGCCTCGTACCGCGCGCATCGCGATATTTGTTAACGCGATTACGTGCGTTGCGTTGTCTTGCTACGAACAGCCGGCCCTGCTAGTTAGACGGCTGCCACCTGTTTCCGATTTTCTGGTCAGTCGTCGCGTTTTCGGACGCGCAAACTAGTTTCTACGTTGCAGAAGATTTTTACGATCGCCGGCTCAACGAAATGTTCTCCCTTCATACAGACTGTTCCAGTGACTATGATACAATCAGCAAGGGAGCGACTCTACGTGAAAAAATAAATCGAAGATATAGAACATTTTTTCGCGTGGCTCTTTATTTTCGAGAAAATCATAGTTGAAAATTTGTTGGGTATATGTAGACGGGGATGTCTGCTGTTTTCGACTTTTGGATTTTTTTCACGCCACCCTCTAGAAGAATTCCAATTAATACGAAAACTAATCTACACACGATTAGAGCTCGGTTGGATAAGGGAAAAGCGTGCACCTAGGCCCTTAAACATTTTAATGATTATTTAAACATACATAAAGTCGGTTTTATTCGATTACCTTCCAAGTTATAGATTATGTCAAGAAACGTGTCAGATAAGAGATGTAGATTTAGACAAGCAGTGTAATTTGTATTCTATTGCCTAACTTTTTTTCGCGAGACAAACGTTCCAGGAAAAAAGCTTCGACGAGATAGTAAAATTCTTTTTTAATTTTAGAAATTGAAATTTGTGCTTTGATCGTTTTTCGTCGATAAAAATTTAAAAGAAAATATACCTTTTTTATTTTCGATCCTGCACTACTTTCTAGAAAATGAAAAAAATTCCTGTAAAAAAAGTAGCCTATCTACGAGAACACTCATGTTTAGAATTATTTAATCAGCTGGTCTTGGATTCCGTTTCGCGACAAAGACCGTGACGGATAAAGTTTCGTTGCTGCAAACTTGCTACTGTATTCTATAATTGGTCCACGTGAACAGCGGCTTGTAGTCCAATTCCGTGCACGCGTTCCTACTACGCTCGTTTCGGCTTGCCCTCTTAGCACGAATCTCGAAACCAGGTTTGTTTGGTCAGCGGTTTTGTTGATTTTCATGGGAAGATAGGGTTGGGAGGACATTTTATATTTTTGAGATACTTCAATTCGTTTCACCGAATGTTTTGCAATGGTGAATGAACAAAAAAAATGGTGTAGCTCAGATTTGCTTGTAAAATCCTGTGCAAATTTGTAAGAGTCGTAAGAGAACTTTCGTAAGAGAACTTCCGAATCTAAAATTGAAATATATTAGAATCCATTGTTGTTAATTTAAAAAGTGTGCGATATTCGAATGTATACTAACGTGTTCTTACGTTATTAGTGAAAATATTCTAATGCAAATCTAGTTTCTATAATATTTTGTTTTCTCTCGAGGACATATGATATATGATCACGACTTTATCATGTTGGTATTTTGCTGTATTGTATGAAGCATCTCGCGTGACCGCGGTAAGATTTAAAGTATAGTTTTTATGATCTGCTTGCTGATAATTTCGATTGTGTTCTTAATATTTCATGATTAAGTTCTGGAATTAATGAGCCGGCGGAAAGTATACGTTACTGCCTCTCTTTTCCAGATTATTTAGTCAGCGTGTAGCTTTAACGCTAATTTTCGGTAGAACGGAAGTTCAACAGACTGACGATAATTAACTCTTTAGAAAATATAGAAAACTATCTCTACATAGTAATACGTATATTTCGTTAATCAAATTTACCATCAAAAGAATAATAAAAAATAAGGATCAGGTGTTTGTTTCATCTCATACCACCGCGCCAACTAATTTTCAATCTATAAATTTTTAACGAATACAACGAAAAATTCATTCAGCGTGTGAAAATACCATATATATAACCGAAACAAACTTACATACGAAGCTTCTACATTACATGCTCATAATTACATACTCGCAATTACATACAAAGTTTCAACGTTTCTAAATCTTGAAGAATAAAAAATCTGTAATCTCCAAAACACAATTAGGTCATAGAGACCTAAATACGATACGATACGATAGATGGGTTAACGGGTGCAGCCTACACGTCTAGACACGATCGCCGTTACTCGGGCGAATGCGTTGCGAATTATAGAATGGCGTCACTTTCACTTGGCACAACGGTATCGTGTGCGTTTATGTATAGACGTTTCGCTGCGCGTGTCTATTTGCCGCTCAGCTATTTCGGGTTTCCCTGCATCTCTTGGTCGTTTTCGCGCGCTAACTCTATCGAGGCCAGAACTTACGCGCACAGTCGCTCCTATGTTCTAATTTAACGTTCTAATTTGACGTAACCGCGTTAAGAGTACACCCGTGTGTCTGCCACCGTACGAACGTTAAGATAACAAGCGGCCGACCGGAAGCCAGCATTTTTTCAGCAAATGCTATAAATGTTCGAGCGTGACCACTGGTGTTGGGATCGATTCAAATAGGACACTCTGCACGCAATTGTACAAAATGCTCATTACATAAAATAAATCACTCGTTCGTTGCAATAATGACGTAACTCGAAAATCACGATTTTAGGGGAAACGAACGTTCGAGCGTTTTGATCCGTTATAATTATAAACCACGCCCATTCTGAATGAAATCTGAATTATTTCTGTTTTGTACAGCAACTTTCTATATCTAAATTAATAATATAAATATAACTGTCTCAAGTTATTCGATGTTAAAGTCATAAAGTAATTTTCAAGAAGCGGTGTACAATTCTTAAGTTCCAAGGTGTTTGTGATTATACGTTACTCGGTTTTTACCAAAACATACAATCGTTTCTTGTTTGTCATTCATTCGTCCGAATGACACGATGGTGATGGACGTTCCAGTGACACGCAGATCGTTATGACAGAAGAGCCAATTAGGCTTGATGCAGGCATCGAGCGTCGTTACGATTTTCCATTGATAACGGTGTACGATTCGACAGCTTTATACTTCCAATAACAGGGTTGCACGTTCACGTGCATTGCATCCTGAGAAATATAAAACCGTCGACTTAATATTGCGAAATCGCAATGACAGTGTTTACATTGGAAGATACCACTATCGTGAGTCAACCGTCAATCGTCTGCAATTTGTCATGCAACTCTATACGGTCTTTAATCCTTTCCACGGAATTAGTACCTCTTTATTCTCAAGATCTCCTACATATTTGCTATACAAAAGATAGATACATAAATAGATATATCGCATCTCAATATCGAAAATTTCAAATCTCCCAGATTCCAAAATTCTTTCGCCACAAATTTACTGAGAAGTGCATGGTTAACGCGTTACTAATTGTGAGTTGTACATCGTGCGATATAGGTTTGAAGTTAATTCAGCTTGACTCAGCTAAAGGAATGTGACGCTTGAGTGATGATCACGTTCGCGTAGAGAACTTCCCACAGGCCTCTCTACTTTTTAATCAAACTTTGTTAATTTGTAGAACTCGTTAACTTGAGTTTGCCCGTACCTATTTTGAGATTGAACACTAGTAACTTATGAAATATTATTAATTAACGTAAACCATGTCTTACGTTCGATATGGATCGCTCGCGCGATAATACGACTATCACGTAGTCATCAACCTTCCGCAGTTCGAAGTTTAACTAAATTTGAAATTTTATTTTATTCGATTTTTCGTGTTATGAATTAATTTAACAGAGCTACAACAATATAAATATATCGTTGGTTATGGAAATATAAAAATTTATTCAAATTATAAACAAGTTTTGAAAGTGGTATATGTATTCAAAATGAATCAGTTGAGGTAAAACAACAAACGTCATCCAGGCTGCAAGGGGTTAAATATTGGTCGCGATTGTTCGCATCGACAATTTAATTAAAGTATAAATAAACTGTTAAAAACACGCTGCAATTGCTAAACATTTATTTTATAAAGTACGTATTTATTCGTTCACTTTCGTTCATTATTTATGTACATTACACAATATTATATATTTAACGATACGTGTTAAAAAGTATTTTTGTAAACTTTTTCTTACTGGTAAACGATGCTTATGACTTATCATTGTAATGAAAAGGGAAAGTAACCTTATTATCAACATAATAATAAATTTTAATAATTCCGAGTCAAAATGAAAAATATAGAGCGCTATTTTACTTATAACCGATAACACGGTACTTTAAAAACATATTCTTAGCAGTGCCTTAAGCTGTGTTGTACTAAATGACCAATGGTTTTGAGGATTTTACTATCCCTATTGTTCTCTTTCGTGGGCTGGTTTGGAACAAGTGTGACCCAGTTACTCGTTGAAGTATACAGCAGACGAATCTAGGAACTTCACTCAACCGAAGTAGACATAAATTCAAAATTTGCAAGCACAAGCTCGGTCAACCTCTGTCAATTAACCTCTATGATTCAACCTCATGAGTGATTTTCTGTCTGAGTAATTCTACAATGGTATACATGTACTTTGGGAGAGCTTCGTAAGCAGGCTGTGTATACTCCTGTTTCAAAATACCTGCATACGTAGGTAGGTTACAACGCCTACATTTTCAAACATAGCCATTTAGATTAGATTGCGAGGAATTGTCTTACATTTTCTAATATCGCTTTTCTTTCTTCAGATATTAAAATTATGCTACTGAGATACGACTCCCAGCATTATATTAGTAAAATCCAAAACCAATCTGGAAGTGTATATAAAAGTTATACGTAATTTAACCTTATTTTTTTATTTTTTAAGGTATTTTTAATATTTAATCTTAAATAACGAGGCTGATTCATTATGGTAATCTAATAATTCTTCGGAATTTTGACTATTTGACTGCAGTCTTCCTGTTGGAAGCTTTGTCTTATTATCGTTACTTTTCTATTATTCTGTTTAATATTTCTAAAAAGGAAAAGATCGCTATTGGCAGAAAATATAAATCAGCGTGTAAAACCATGAAAGCCCAACCATCGGTCCTAAATAACGCGATCGTTACGAGAAGGCTTCACGGTACTTCCGGAATTAATACAAACGACGCCGATACGTTATCGTGCCGTGCACGTACAGTTCTGCCGTAAAACTGGCGATTGCACTTTAACCGCCAGTCATTCTCATTTACCTGGATCATTAAGGAAATCATAGCCGGAAGGCACGGAACGTCTCCCTTGCCTCGCCTCATGTAGTTCAATGGAATGCATCGGATGGCTCGTAATAATAAGTACGATTGCCACTAAATACCACCATGTTCTTCCGCTAGATGCGACTAAGCCACGGAATTTCAAGAGCAATAACCAAAATGGAGCATTATGCATGACTTTCGCGAGTTTAAAAGCTAGCGAAATCGTTTTTGTCTATTTATCGAGTAACTTTTGGATCGTTATTTCGCCCAAAAAGAAAATAGTCCGTC
The DNA here is from genome assembly GCF_011952255.1 of Bombus vosnesenskii. NCBI lineage: Eukaryota > Metazoa > Arthropoda > Insecta > Hymenoptera > Apidae > Bombus > Bombus vosnesenskii. The sequence goes on along the minus strand of NW_022882945.1, from coordinate 3,670,711 downwards.
TGATATTGTTTCAATGAGTAGAATTAACAATGTGGAATTATTTATAATCTTTTATAAAACAGCTGATTTACGAAATCTTCTCTTGTATGCAAATCCTTTACGAAAGGGAAATTCCATAAATTAATCGTTTCACGAAAAAGTTGCATGCAATTCTCCATTCTTCTATTACTAAAACAATATTATATTGATTCAAAGCAATTTGAATGTTCGAGTGTTATTTAGTTTCAATTTGATAAACATCGGATCGATCATACAACGATCAACGCAAAAGAAGTGCGTAACACTTGATCGCGAAAGCATTATTTTACATCAGCCGTAAAGTAATTTATCCACAGTCCTAGCTTGTTTTTCGTGAAAACTTGGTTATTTATTACCGAAACGAGCCAAGATGAACGTAATTTTTTGCATCGAAGAAACTTTCATCGGCTTAGCTAGACGAAATATCCAAGGCGACAGTATCATAAAACTCACGATGGTATCATTCGCGATAAGTTCACGAAGAATAGTGCAGGCAGTAAGAACTTAACATCTAAATTAAAATTCATTTCTTACTCTATTTTACTGAAATAAAATCTTCTGCAAGATTAACCAAATCCATATCTTTCATTGCATATTTATTCTTCACCTGATATCATTGGACAATAGATAAAGTCCAATTTAACTCAGATTAATTCCAGGTTATTTAATTTCAATTTATATTCTACATCTTACGCGATAAATATCATTGTTCGTGGTTTCTATCGCGTGAAACATAGAATACAGGTTAAAATGAAATAACCTAAAATAACGAAAGTAGTTTCTCGACGATATCAATCGAATACCTATGTAATTACTATAATTCACGACGATTCGTCAAAACACACATACGGTTGTATTGAGATCATAACTTAACGAATCGGTGACGTCGAAAGTTTTCTTTTTCCTGGTCTGCTGCTAAGGTAACGCTTGATTGCGATGAGAAGTTAATAAAGTGCCGGGTAGAAGCGTCGTTACGGATACCCCAGTGCACTTTCCGCGCGGGAAGAACATTAACGAGAGGATGTAATGGAGGCAGGCACGTCTGAGAAAAATATGGTCGTTCGTTTATCGTGATAACGCCCCGGCATAGCTTTTCTCATCCTATTTTCCACGGTAGTCGCTGAGGCGCTTAAAAACATTGCCGGTGTCGTCGCGCGGCAACCTGGAAATGCAATTTCGAAAATGATACCTGCCTCTTCCCCCTCCACCATTCTACTTGCGCTTCGTTTATCATTCGTTACGCTCGTAAATATCGCTTAATCGAATGATACCTCTGCGAACAAAGTTCAGTCCGCTGCGCTGGCGAAAACGACGCGAACATCCGCCAGGAAATCGAGTTTCTTTGAAATGTGAAGCTACACCTGCTGAGGAACGAGCATGTTTACGCAATGCGCATACAGCATTAACAGCACTCTTTAGAATACGACGTTCTAAAGTTTGTCGAACGTTAGGGCGAAACGATACATACGAGGAACATTTTTATTCCACTATTCGTGACTTTCAGTAGCGGGCAAAAGTTGTCTTACGTGATTTTAAAAAGTTATGCACATGTGAAATTATGAATTTTCTGGCTCTAAAAATTCTAGTATTAAGAAAGAACAAAGAGACATTTGTTAGCTAAAGTTTCAAATTCCGTGTTTCTAGTTCTGCAAGCTAAACCGACCTAGTTCCTTTCTCAAGAATGAAAAATATTTCGGCCGAAAAATAAAGATATAACCATAAAAAAATTCTGAGTTACTCTAACCTCCATATGATTGTAATTTATTTGAATAATAAATTATTCTTATTATTCTAAGCTCTTAACCAGTATCTATATTGATTTCGCGACTCGAATTTGTTATAAATGTTATACTTAAGTTAAGCTAGTAGGTAAAGAAAAATAAATTGAGACAAAGTACACAATAGGAAATAAGAATTTATTAACAATGTTGACCCAATTCCTTTATTAAACCCGATGGCGTAAAGAGGCTTTTGGCACTCTATAAAAAGAAGGCTGAACCGCCTTCCTTTAAAAGGGTGAACGAAGGTACGCTTGAGGATCTTAAATGGAAGTGCTACACAGCTTTAAACTTTTTCTTAATCTCGATGGATTATACTCGAAACAATTTTTAAAACAACGCAAGTAGAAGAAGTTGAGGAACTACGAATAATGCAAAGCATGTCGGACAATGGAGGTTTTCCTTTTCCCTTGTACAATCTTATTCTATTTGTTTCACTATTGTGTTCTAATTGTACAAGCTATTGCTTTTCTTATTGCTTTGCAAATTATTTTACACAATAATATTTTTAATTAATAATGATTGCTTTTATGTGAACGTATTTTATATTGAAATACTTTTAATTTCATCTTAACAGTTAAAAATAAGTATTTTATGTTACAATTTTACTCTGATTGTATAATAAATATGTCATGTAATAGTTGTTCTTAACGATACCAAAAATCAAAATATCAAAATGCTTTCAATTCTATCCGGGTAAAGAGTTTCTGAAAATTAAAATCTATTACACAAACATGTACTACACCTTATGAAGTACAATGTCGTAAACATGTTTGCAAGCATAATTTACCAAAAAGACTAAAGAAATTGATCTCTACGTTTAAACGTACATATTATATATCTGAAATTCACTTTGGTATTCTCATTGCTTAAAATTGCTGCGGTCATAAAATTATTCAGCCATCCAATATAGAAAACGATTTACTTTCCATCCTGAAACACGTTTTTCATCGCTCAGAGACCCAATTAAACTGTAAAAGAAACGCGCCGAAATGATAAGTTAGGCGTGACGAAGGAAGCAATCATCAGGAAAATGTAACAATGAATTATGTTAATCTAACAGGGGAGTTTCGCTAACAAGATAATTACAGACAGTATCGCATGAATTACACGAGGCCGTAATTTAAGTTTTCCTGATTTTACAAGCTCCTTAGGACGCGTTTGACATTTAATTAAGTCGCATAATTACCGGCACGGTAATTTTTCATACTAACCACACCGTTCGTAAGTAACATTTGCCTTCTACTAGAGGGGACGACGACACGAGTCACTCTCATTCGTAACCATAGAAGAGTAGAATTATTCCACTCACCTAAGTTTCTGCATCTTGAAGTACAATGCTGAAACTTGAATTTAACTCTCAAAATCTACAGTAACGATATGTAACTTCGTTACATTTATTTGAAAGATAAACTCTAGCCTAAAAATGAGAAAAGAAATAATATATCTAGAGATAAAAAAACGAAAGTTATAAAATAATTTAGCTTGTTGCGTATTATGAAACGTCATTAATCTGTAATACAACAACGAAAGGAAACATATTCATATTACTAAACAGACATTGCAAAATTATTATTGTGAATTGCTTAATCATTACGCTTATTAATTATTATCTTTCTTAAATCATTAAGCTATCAAATTTTCTTTACAGACCAGTGCCTCCATCTGTTCGTTAAATTAAGGCTAATTATTCGCTTAACAAAGTGTGTGTATATCGTTCAGACCACTATGAAATTCCATAGCCAGCTCAGTCGAACCAGAACCATTCACCTCGGTGAATTTATCGATCGTTACAATCGTGATGGTTCCGTTCGCGACCAATACGTAAATGGCTTGAGAAAATGCGGTAGGGTTCGATCGTTTCGACTGCATGGATAAGTCGAAGCAAGATTTAGAAGAAACGTAAAAAGGTAACGTCCCTTGGTTCTATTTCCTCGAGGTATGCTTGTTAGTTTGCTGGCTGAGTTACGACAGCACTTGCCTATTGATAATTTCTAAACATTGATTTTTCACTTACTGATAAAGCTATCGAGATACGACAAGGATTTATGAATCGATGACAAATTTTTCTTTCTGTTTTTTCATCTTTCTTTTCTTCTTTTTTATCTTGTAATAAGTGGAAAATAGGGAGTATTTTTTATCGAATGTGTTGGTACTGTGACTACAAAAATATTGACACGCACATTTTTCCATTTCACATTCCTTTACTTTTTAATTATAAATTTTGGAACCAACATGGAAGCGTTACATCGAACACCAATAAAAATCAATCGAAAGTCCACGTTATTTTACCTTTAAATAACACAACATCGAAGAAGGAAGAAAACGTTCATGCGTCTGCAAACGCTTCCTCTTTTATTTGTGATTCGCTGTCGAAGAAAATTAAAATAATTGAAAATGGGGAAAAAGCCACATTTCACGATTGTCATGGTTTAGCGTTATCATACGAGTGAAATAACGTGTCCTGCACTTTTCCTTCGAGATATATATTCTCCGAGAATCGTGGATACTAAGTAATATAAGGCTGTTTAATACTTGACCATATTGACTTTTATCGCGTACTCTAATTTATCCAGGGAGTAAAAAAGTGTTTATAGCTGGAACATTTGTGCACTATAATTCTAAAAAGTTACTAGGAAAATTATAAACGATGAGGCTGGAGAATATTTCAATATACAAAGTGCAGTTTAAAAGTTTGTCAAAAATAAAATTTTTCTACCGCTATCATTTATCTACTATAACAGGAGCTATACTTTGAATGTTTCATCCGCATATTATACTTTTGTTTGCATATTATGTACATTCTTTCCATCTTCAAATTGCCTATAAACTAAAAATCCTAAGTCTAATTAGCGCAAACTGTGCATCTTCAAACTTACGCTCTCCATAAAATTGTCCACAAGTCTAAGTCTTTTATTCTCGCAACAGACCATCCTCGTCCTTTGAGTTCTTCAATAGCGTAGTCGTAACAAATCGGTCACGTTCCAGCGTGCGGTGATTACATTTGATCCTGGAGATGCTAGGAAAAGTTCTAATATGATCATCCAATTACCGGAATCGCGCACAAAAGAGCGTTTGCAGTGACAGAAGCGCTCCCTTCGACGAGACGCTGCTCTAACGAACGTTCCCGGTCGTTAATTACTATTCTCGTTCATAGTCTCAGCTAGATTCGCTCTGTCGTCTCTTCAGCCGGTTCCTTTATCCGTCTAACTCGTTCTTTTCACGGAATATCATTTCGCGTGACATATTTAGGCCGATGCGCCCTGTTCTCCGCTGAAAATTCAAATAATTGTGCGCGTCCGCGATATTACGACGCTACAGCTGATTCAGAAACCATTTTGTCTGCCGGAAAACAACGACATCTCGACTTATCCTCGTCAGACGAGAAGAAGATTGAAATTATGGATTTTTACATGCCTCCTGATGTAACATTTTAAAGCGAACGCGACGCTATATCGTTGAAGGTAATTCAAGGTCGTTCGTGGTCGTTTAAGAAGGAAAATAAATTACTTCGAGATAGCGATCGAAGACCTGGACGATTTACATTGCCAATACAAGTATAAATCATCCATCAAGCGATCCATTATAGAATGCTACTATGTTTTACAGTGTAAATTGAAACGATACCTTACCAGCACTTTGTTGGATTTTAAGAAACGTAACTTGGTACATAGACAAGATACATCTTTCGATTTAGGAAACCTAAGAGATGAGAAAGTATGTCAATCTAGGAGGATCTGTTTTCGTGTTTGGATTGTACGCTTCGAAGCGTGAAGTAGTTCCATGATGTGAGCGAGTTCCTGGGATTTCGGTGAAGTTAAGATGAGAAACGATGGTACTTGGAGTGACGACTATTTGTCCGGGAGTATTTAGAAACGTCGAGCTGCTGTTGGTATTGGTTATCTCGGATGTTAAGGTCTGCTGTTTTATTTAACTAAAATATGTGCGTTTATGTTACTGCTTCAAACGACTTTTTAATTTATCTCTATTATGTTTTCTTGACAATGAATTTATACAGTATGGATATGCTTCAATAATTTAGCAAAAATTTGAAAAAAAAAAAAATACGCTGCTATTCCTCTGAATCTTAGTAGGTTGTACAAATTAATGACAAATTAATAATTACAGACAGTACGTAATACTTTCTTGTGGAATTACTAGATCACGCATCCAAATTATTTATAAAAATACGCAGCGTTTTATTATGGAATTTAAAAAATTATCGAGAAATCTCAGACAACTTTCTTGTGGCTCCATGATGTTTTGAAATGCAGGGGATTAATATTTAAATGGGCGTTATGCGTCAAGTTTAGCAGCGAGCTCTTGAAAACGATAAACGTGGGAAATATCCATATTTTCTAGACGCTCTTAACATCTGTTAAACGCATTTCCATTCTTCAAATCTGATTTTCACACTTGCAATTGCACGTTTAAAGTTCAACTTCGTTGACTCCGTTTAACTATTATCGAACTGTCTATTAATGCTAACCAGATGATATTTCTCTGTTAAATACGAATATGACACGCACCTAGTACGTTAGTGAAATTTACAAATTCTCTAGTCAGAAGATTTCCAATATGTGATTTTACAAACTTGTTAACACATAGATATTAAATCAATTCTGCTGTTTAAACTAATTGGAATAGATTCTAATGAAACATGTAACATTTCAAAAATCATTTTTCAATTAATATTGAAACAATATTATCTATACAGTGTAAATACGTGTAGTGTGAGTGATCTTTCTACGCGATCATCATTTTAGTTTAAAGACTTATCTTTTTTAAGTTAACGATAGCAGCCAAATGTCTAAAATAAAAGATAATTGGAACAGAACGATCCTACATGGGAAAATTCTGACTCATCGTGCCATATGGTTATATCCGTTGCATAGAGAATGCTTTAAGACTAAATGCAAACGTTTTTCCCCCGAGGAGGGGTTGAAACATAAATATTATCAAAAACTTTAAGAGTATAAGGACATCTCCACAGTTAGACTAATATTAGTAGTAAAAGCAATTTACAAAAATAAAAAGAAAAAACGAGTAAAAAGGCAATAAGAATAAACAAGAGAATATGTTCATACAGATTCTATTTTTGTTATAACGTCGAATACACGAATTTTTTCAATTACTTGTCTTAACATTCTATAGTGTCTACCTAGTTCTACGTGAGTCTCGAATCAAACACATAATAATTCTTTAAAAATATTAATATTTCCCTAATCGTCCGTTCTAATATACGTATCCCAAACAATTCCTATTAAACGAATCTTATAACAACGTATAACTATAAACGAATCTTATAACTTAACTCAACGATAATTGGATCACCCTATGTATAAATGATTCGCTATGTACCACATCTATCACCCTACACGGATATACTTTAACACAAAGTTCGCGAATAATCCAGCAAGTATGCCAAAAGAAATTCGTCGTATTCTTGCCAAGACACGTCGAGTTCCAACCTGAAGCAAAAATTCCGAGCCGCGGTGACCACCACTCGAAAAACTTCCCGTTCCGGTTGCACAGCGAGAAAGCATCGCGAAGCCGGAGGATATCACAGGCCACGCGAGAATAATCTTAACCCACGCGCTTGTTCGCCGACTTTCTTATTCGAAGCTGGAGAGTGAAACGCTCGGCCAGCGGAATTGCCTGCAGAAGCGGCCTACTTCCGCTTCAGAACGGAAGTAAAGTTGCAACGAGCGCAAGGAACATAACCTTCTCGTGGTCGTTACCTTGAATGGAGCATTTGCAGAAACCGTAGCTGGCAGATATTGAACTGACCAGAAAGTCTCTTCGCTTTTCGCTAAGCAAAAAGACATCTTGCCGATTTACGCGATCAAAATTGTACAGGCGGCGAATAGTTTTAGAAAATCGAGTATGACTCTACTCTTGTATAAAATATATTCGATATATTTAACTTTCTAGATCTATAACTTTTCAATTGGCCGATCGAATGCTTTTATGATCTGTTTTAAATGCATGAAATGTATCTGATAGTCATGTCTCGTCACTATGTTAATGAAATTTCGAAGCATCTTATGCAATTTACATAATACACGTTGAACATTTTAATCCTATTCATACAAATAATAACTATTTTTATTAGACGATCGGTTTCAGAATTTAGAAGATCGTAGACTTGGAACGTTACATAGACAGTTTGGTTCTCAAAAGGCCACCAAACTGTGAAGAAATCAGACCTACCTCCACGATGCTAAGACTGTTATCAAAGAGTCCATTGGCAAATTTTCAAACTGTTTACGGCTCAACAATCCCCATAAAATGCTCCACACAGTAAAATGTGTAAGATCACCGTGCAAGAGGAACCTAACTTCCCTGCATTAACCAGAGGGAATTAAACCGCCCGCAGCTCCATTCTTGATCAACACATGGGCACTTGTTAACAAAATAACCAGTTTCTGAATGCGAATCATGTGAATCACCAATAACCATACAGCAAATTTGACCGCACTACCCTAGACTTTCATCTGACGGAATTTCGTCCGAAGGAAATGGTTGCAATATCAAAGTCATAATGATTCTAAAAGCTTCCATAACGCGCGGAGGGTATACTTTTGGCGGTCGTTAATGACTTCACTGTTAAAATAACCATTTCACCATAAATCATTATAAGATAAATTCGTAAATGAACAAATAAATAGACAGTTTTGTAAGTAAATGATATATAATGGGGTGAAGTAAATAAAAAGGGGGTGAAGATTCGGACCAGCTGGCAAATAAATATTAACAGATGCGCGCCAAGTTTTCCTTCACGTAAATAACATTCCGAACGAAAACCGCGGGCGCTTCCACCACCGGTGAACCGTGAAATTTCTACCCCTTCTCTTCTCTGCACGCGTGAGTGAGATAGTTTCCGGCTTTCGTAACAGCCACGGAACCTTTGTGTCGCGATCTGTATCCGCGTCGGACAAGGATCTCCGCTTCGGCAATTGAAAAGTGGAAACTCTGATAAAATCTTGCCTTCGTTACTGTTCGCCGATCGAGAGGGAGGGCATATTTATGAATCGGTGAACGGGAACGAGAATTACGCACTGCACCGAAGGAGAGATATTGTGTGCCAGAAGTTAGTGGCGATTGCGTGTAATTTTATATGGTTATCGAATTCTTGTATGAGATGTGGTGTTTTACGATAAAGGACGATATTAAATATAGACGAATTTTCGTGTATCTGTATTGATAGAAAAATTGTTTTATAGCGTGATTGTACAGAGTTTTCACGCTATTGCTTCTCAGCGTGTTTCTCGCAAACGATAAGTACGAGGGAGAAGATGAATGGTTCGAAGCGAACTACATATTCACGATAATACTTCTTTCGCAAGTGATAAACTGTATGTGCATTTCGCAGTTGCATTACTTTTTTTTTTTTTGAATAGGAACCCCCCTTTTTTCTGCATATATAGAATCCTTCCGTCATTCTACGAAAGGGAGTATTGAAAGAAGTACAGAAAACTGATTAGTTTGTGAGATACTTTAACTTTAATTTCGTTGAATTTATCATATGTAAGACAAAGAAAACATAAATACACGAGTACTGCGTTACGTCTTTCCTTGTTTCTACGCGTAGCATTGGAGTGTTATGTGAACACATCAACATATAATGTACACGTATATACATGTGGAAATTATAAAAAATGAATTATTTGCCAACTTTCTACTTTATACATTGCCTCTCGTGCACTTTCCCTGTAACTCAGAAAGTAGCCCACGTTTACAATTTAAATGCGTAATTCGTCAATTCTCTTAACAATGAAAATATTGAATAAAAACGACGTGACACTACATAACTGGATTAATAAAATATTCTATAAGGACATGTTTGTACGGGCAAATGTTACCATTAAAGATAGGAATTGATTGGAAGAATTACGCGGGGTATGGCTTACAACTTACAACCGAAGAAGTGTTCTTGACAGACCAATTGACTTTAGATATCGTCTCATTTGTATGTCGAGTAGATTATACAGGCAACTGTGCGCGTATTTCTTGGCAAATGCCAACACTTTCGCTTGCAGATTGCCAACAAATCAATCTTCTGAGTTTAATGAACGTGCTTAAAGAAGAAACTCGAGAGGCCTAGCATCTTATGAATCAGCAATCTAATTATAAACATATACATAGTCAACTTCTGCCTTAGCAAGATACAATTAGTTAGCAACTCTAAAAATGTCGCCTAAAATAACACTGACAAAATTTTATCAACAACAAAATGAAATTCTTCATCTATGCACACCGAGTTTATCTCCCAGACAAAAGGGTGATTCCGTGTGAAAAAATAAATCGAGATAAACCGAAAAGAATCGAAAAGAATAAATCGAATATACGGTGCTGCTTTTACGAAAAAAATTGAATTTAGGAATTTGTTTGGCACATTGTTGGCCAGAAGAGAAATCATCAGATAAATAGTAAAAAAAGGCACTCAGAATAATCCAGAAGTTTGTAAATGGGCAACAGTTATCGATAGAAATAGAGAAGAAAATGACCGGATTAAGGACAACGATGTGACGGATTAAAGGAACGGGGATTATCTTTATTGGAACATCGAAAGCAAAAGCAGTGCAAGTAGAGTCAAAGCAACAGACGAGCAGGAAACTTTTTCTACGATAATGGATTGTAAAAATATAAGCCTTTAAATCCTTGTTCCAGCCCCTTTTCCGTCTCTTTCCCAAATCTCACGCGGTAAACAACAAAACGACATTCGGTTAGCAGAATGGTTGACCAAACGAGACTCGAACAAATCCCACTGTCGTACTCTTCTTTCTTTTGTACAGAGCATCCTTTCGAATTAAAAGAAATTAAATCAATCAACCGTAATACGATGGAATTATAAAAATTTAGCAATTTTTGTATTTTTATAAATATAGATTCTAGTTTGCTTTGGTTTTTATTATAAACTGTATCAAGTAGTATTATATGAGATTTAATGTAATTTATAAAATTACATTGTAAAATAAAATGTTTCTTTCGTTCTCCGCAATTCTCACTTTACTTGATCCTCTAGTTTAGAACAGCCTATATATAATAAAAAATAAAAACTATCAATTCAACGCGACATGGGTAACGACTATAAATTTTTAGCAAACAGCGTGATTCATTGGATCATACGCCGAATATCGTTCAACATGGTCGTCGAAATCTGCTCTCACGCTTTTCTATATATTTCAACCGAAAAAACGACAACCAACGATATATCTATTATACTGATTGCATGGATATATATGTATGCATGTATATGTATACCATCATATTTACAAACTTATCGCCGCTTTTATAACATGCATAAGTGTAAATTAATGATAATGGCCGTGGCGTACATGCGAAAATTGAACTAACTTGAATTTGCAAACGTCGCTGCTGAAAATATGTCGCCATTAGCTGTAATGCGTCGTTAAAGTTCTTCCGGCAGCTTTTTTCTCATATGTAAAGTTACAAAAACAAAAGTATATAGAACTTGACAAACATTATAAAATTACACGTGAATTCCTTTATAATTATAGAATTATAATTTAAATTTTACTCTCTACATGTTACGCCACGAGGCTTACCACAGGCTGTATTCCTAACCGTCGTTCGTGGTACTTCAGTGTCGCAGACGGATCGTCTTATCTGACCAACAAAATATACAATGTAGCGACAAACGCATAGTTCTAGAAACGTCGATTCGCCTTCGGTCCGTTATTTCATACACACAAAGAAGGTGGCATACGTGATCATAGGCGCGAACGGTGGCGTGTTCCGAGCGTAGTGGGTGTCGTCCCCCAGAGAAGACAAAGAAAAGGATCGAAGGGCAATTAGTTCCTTTTGAAGAGCCAAACGTTATACATCGACAGGTTCAGACGAAGAAATTCCAGATCACTTAGTCTAACGCATACATCGAGAGATATAATAAAGTCGGGTCGAATCCTGTATCAAATTAATTATAATTGTTAAACAATTTGTAGCGTGTTCATTATATTATTTTTAAATATTGTCAAATATACAAGTTTATATTAACCTTGTTAATTCAGTGTTAAACTTATTTGAACCACCTCTGTTATCTTAATCGAAACAGGGGAACGACTATTTCGCGGCGTCGATTATCAGAATCGTAGCAAGAATTTACGCCTCTCGCTGACGCGTTTTCTTCGCGACCGCGTCTCTCCGCGAACGGTTGTAACACTACATATTTGTACATTTAGATTTTTCATAAATGTATAAGCATTAGGTTAATACGACTAATTAAATTACCAACGTTAAATATGACCAAAAAAACTTTGCAGAACATGTTGAGAATTGTGGATCTTTGAAGCCGAAATAATATTATAGGAACACTAAATTTATACTGAGGATTAATATTAAAATAGTAACATATTTATTTCATGGACGATTTCTTATATATTCATCGATACACACTTGCACGCGTCTCAACACTTTCTTCTATATCCGACTGTTAACCGACTGAACAGTTTACATTCATCTGTTTTCGAGACGCCGCGCACACACATACCTCCACACACTGATACCCATATACAAGTACCTCTATTACGCATTTAACCCAATCCAGCACAGAAAATTATACATATCTCGACAGAACAACGTAATAACGTCTTGAAAATTACAAAATTTGTGTAAAGATACTAAAATTAATTAAGCAACGGTACAAAAATTTTCTCGATATAAAATATTGTAAATGATCAACAAGCGACACAATTTTTCTATCGTTCTAAAATTCAAAGTCTACAAACTAAAATACTGGAACTTATTTAAATTTATAACATTTACAAATCAACGTCAACGGATGTTCCAATTCCCTCGAATACAATGAAAACCACGTACCTACTACTTTCCTGACGTTTTTGATACAGTCCATTCATTTTCCTTTCATTTGCACGACACAATACAAATACCCAAAAGTGTAATACTTTGACGCTCCAATATTTTAGGAACAGACTGAAACGAATGATTCTTTACCAGTCGGATATTCCAAGCTTCCGTTTTCGAACATTTTTCGTTTTTGTTCCATACGATGACGAACTGTCTCTCGATGAAACAGCGAGTTTCTGTTTGTTAGAAACATGTGTGGGAAATCTTCGAATTAATGAAACATGGCGTGTAATGCAAGACATGCAAAATTGCAGGAACCTCTTTCATTTATCTTAGGAATCTGATTCCATTAAAGTAATAATTTTCGTCGATTCAATTTTTGGTAATTTCGAATTTTAGAATGCGAAGCTGAAACAAAAAAAAATTGTAAGAAATTTTACGATTTGACGGAAGAATTTGACGTTATGTTTGTATTTCGCTTGTAAATTTTAGTAATATGCCCAGACTGTAAACTCGCATGATTTGTCACAGCTGCGAAATATTGAATTTTTCCGATTTTAAAGAAGCGACACAAATTCCGATTTCAATAAATTTCCAGCTGATTTTATTGCTCTCTCCTCGTGTAAACGTTACACGCGGAGAACATGCAGAGAGAACGTTAAATAATAGAATTACTATCGATTTTAGAATTCGCCTTTTCAGTTGTTACATAGGGTAGGCAAAAAATAATGCCTCGTTCGATTTTTACGAAATATTCTTTTTGCTAAGCTGAATGGATAAATGCGATTAACGTACACGCAAAGCGCAAAAAAGTACTCGTAATTTATGCTCTTATTTATTATCAAAATGATATTGCAAAAAGTGATTCTTTTATTTTGAGTGCCACTTTGGTTTCTTCAATAAAGTCGTATAACTTAGTTCAAATGTTATGTGAGAAATAAATCCTACTACAGGAAACAGTCTCTCGTCAAAATTTTCAAATTATCGCTAATTAATTACAGCTAAAAGTTACAAAGACTAACTGAGTTCAATACACGCGAAATATTTCAAAGATAGTCAGTGAAACGTAATTATAAGGTATTTAACAGTGAAATGCCTACGTAAACAAAAGCCGCAGAGTTTCCAATAAATTTCAAACACAGAATTCCAGCATAAAGAGGGAAAAGTCACCGTTCCATTGCCATTTCCAACTAAAATTGAATAACAAGCACAACACACCGGTTGGCCCAACGCAAACCGTTCCATAAAATCGGAGGAACAAGGAGCGGAAAGGTTCCTGGGAACATAATGAAGTGTTTGCACACGCGTAGCCCTGCTGCAAAGCGTTCAAAGTAACTGCTTTATCACAAGGGCTAACCCGATAAATGAATAAAACTGCAATCTTCAGTTTTCGCTGAGAAAATAGGCACGAGAAAAGGGATCAAGACTAAAAGAGGGGAACTGATCAAGGGAAACTCAAAGAAAAAGGTAAGGAACGGGTGAAAATGGAAAACAAAAGAACACTCAGATCGATACATTCGCCTTTATCGTGCGCCTGCTCTTCGACTCGGTGTGCGTACTAAGAAATACAGGAACAAAGTGCAAGCTGCGCTTTCAAGAGTCGATCCCACGATCGTCGATTCTAATCTCGGCCAACTTTTCGACTCTTCTTTCGACTGCAATGTCTTCTTTTAACGTCCACTCTTAACACACGGACGCGTCACGTAAATGGGAAATCGGTTTACCGACAGAATTGCGACTTTTGTCGTTGATTAATATAAAAGGAATACATATTTATTATATTTTTTACGATATGATTGTTAGTATTGTTATTATTTTGCCGTAAATAGATCGGATTCTTTTTATGCATAAACAAGGTACGCAATTAATATTATTATAGTAATTGTGTAAATATAAAATCTACTTGGGAAAACTCTTTGTAATTTAAAAGAAGATATAGAATATAGAATCACCAAGAAAGTTTGTGCTGCTGGTGATTTGGTTTGCTAAATTTGAAAATCTGGTCATAACGTCGGTACGTTAGAAACAAGAAGTACACAATTAGAGATGTAAACGTATAAGGATGCCTGTTCCTTCTAGCAGACGCATTGATAGGTATTGATTTTCTCAAGAATCTTTGAACAGTACACATTAGTTAAGTATTTCATAAAAATAAGTCGAATCAACTGCAATCCTATGTCCCAAGGTCGTAATATCAAACGTATAATAGCTGAATGGTCATGGTCAATAGCAGTCATCGGTTGCCCAAATTTACATGCAGAATATCTAAGAAATTTGTGTTATACTTCTACTACACTTCCTATAATATAACTATATTTCCAGTTGTCTCTTATGGTTTTTATAGTACGAAGACCAAACGATAGACGCAAATTCCTAAGGAGAAGAACAAAACTAAAATATAATATTCTAAGAGCAATAATACTGAAGAATGTAAACTATAAATATAATTTTCAATAAAAATATGTAATATCGTGATATAATGTGTTTACAAAGAGTGGACAATAGAGATGTTAATCAGACAGAAAAAGACGATTGTTGTTCAACCTGAACTATTCACGCCAAACGCACAGAAAACAGCGCAAACCACACTCTCTCGGCAACGCCACTCGCAACCTCTGTCTCCGCTCAACTCGCACACGGCTCCTCGGCTCGCACTCTGCTGTTCGACTCGCACTCTGCTTTTCGACTCCCTCTCGGGCCGTTGTAGCGCTCTATTGTCTATTGCTGGGCCCACCGCACACGTGTTTTACAGACGCTCATAGCCAGGGTCACAAAGGTCTTTTCGGCTATTTACCTATTTACCTGAAGGACCCGGTAATGCATTGATGGAGCCGACAGCGCCTCGGCTCTCGCGACATTGTCTGTAGTTAGCTCGACGTTTCTTGGGCCCTTCTTCCCGATACTACAAATATAATTTTATGATTTGTTTTATATCGCTATTCCTTTTCTGTTTAGGTAAAAAAAAAAGAGAACGAAAATTAAACAGTTCGTATTCGCTAAAAGCTGAAAGCAATCGAATTGATGTGGAACATATCAGAATAAAGGAACACAAGAAAACTTTTTATATAGTGTCGCATTGTATGTCGTAAATGTAGGACGACGAAGATGGTACACCATTGTCAGAAAATTGACCAGCGGAGATCATAGGATTAGAACGCACACGTAGCTGAGAGGTCCGCGAATGCTGAACTCCCTTTTTAGTAATGAAATTTTCACTACATACAGTTTCACGGAACCACGTGTATAGTTCCATGGCGCGTTAAAACACAAACAAAATCGACGTCATTGCGGTTGCCGTGGGTGAAAAAACCTTTACGCGAGAACCATACCGTTTTAGGTTGATTAAAAAAATTAACGAAAGAGCTGGGGTATTAAAAATCGTATTTGATATCCTTACTTTATACAGTCAGTGTTATTACGAAACGCTTTTTAATAAAGATCGTGTTTTATACGCTAATGTTAACGATTATGTTAATTATCTTTATATTATAGTACGTAAAGTCGTTAGATCTCGATTGCAGTTTTTGTGGAATATTAACAAATAAGTGTCGTTGCAAAAAAATTGAGGATAAGATACATAAATAAATTTTTTTCAGTTCGTTATATATTCATAATTGTTGAAATTTATATGTAAATAAATCAATAATAGATAGTTGCTTAAATGATTAATTTATTTACACACTGGTATAAGAATTAAGATGTGTAATTATCTTTATATTGAACGAGAGACACAAATTCTATAATGAACGCAATCAAGTTTAAACTTTAAGAACTTCGTACACTGACATTCACTGTATCCCTTGTTAAACATGTCTCTAACTACGTCCTTGGTCAACAACATTGGACCAACATAAGATACATACGTGAATTGATACACACGTCTCCGATCAACAATGTGTTAACACGCATTATTAAATCAAAATATTTGTTCATCGTACACACTCGAGCACATACTTCTCTACCCGCTACTTTACAAGTACCTACTTAGTATCACGAAGTTTTGGAGTTGCAATCGAGTTTTGCACCAAAGGAGGATCACAGACGCGGTTTTAAGGACCGCACAGAGTCGCAGGATGTGGTGGAAAGTTGGCCGGAAGCGGGTGCTGTCATCTTGGAATTTTCCGATGCTCGTTTTGGCTCGAATAGCTTCAGCTGACGCGGAATCGACCGGGCAAAAGTTAATTTCACAGCAACCATCGACTTCGCCGTTATAGTTTTGTCAAACAGTCCAAGTCTACCTTTTCGGCTTCCGTATTGCTGGTGGAAACAGCGTGTTATGGATATTGGATATTTTCTTATTATTCATTTAATTCATTAACAGAATTAGCTCCAACTTTTATGCAAATTTACACTTTTATAAACACGAACCAAGAAAATGGAACCGAGCCAGACATTTGTTTTGTCAGGAAGCGTTTTCCTGGTAAATTTTTATCACGCTCGTGTTCACTCTGTTTCGATATACTTCACATTTTTTCAGTAATTTCTTTCTGTGAGATTCTTAATAATTCTTAAAAATTAATTTTTTTAAATAAAGTAACGATTTTTACAATATATGACGGAAATATTTATCGAAGATGATCGCGTTACTCGATCCTTTTTATTATTTTCAATAAAATCTTGATATTTCGTATCAAATTCGCTTTATAACGTGCTATAAAAAAAGTTACAGCAAAAGATCTTTAAATCTCGAAGACTGAAATTTTTCTGAAAAAGTATTAAGGAGATTCATCTAGACCAGTGAAGCTTCTAAATATATAAATTTTGAAGATCGAACTTTCGAGTACAGTCCTTAATCCTTGAAATATCAACCTGAGGTCTCATTTTACTTTAAAAATTTGAAGCGTAAGAGGTAGCCATATTTCGCCCATATGACGTCGATCAAAAAGTGCTCCATGTACAAAAATCTGGGCGTCTTCGGTCAGAAATGATGGGACGAAGGATTCACTTTCATAAGCGTCAGAGATCGGACAGGTATGAAAAACTGAAGAGTCGTACGTCCTACTTAGGCTCAAATTCCTGTCGAATCAAGTAAGAAGGTCGGATATCGCCATCGAAACTTTAAAACTGTCCGATCGATTTATGGAATTCCGATATTATGACCGAGAACGCGGTCCTTGACGAAAAGATAAGAAGAAAAGGATAACGAGAGAAAGGAACAGAGAAAGAGAGAACTCCGACTGCTTTCATCGGTAACGAGAAATTTCGGTTAAAATGTGCTCGTCAATGACTGAAAGCAGAAAAGTTAAAACGTATTATATTGGTATAATATAAAAGTTGAAATAAAAAAGTTCCAGCTGGATCTACATTGTACGTATGAAGATTTCTGTTCGACTAAAAATTGTCAGACTGTAGAATGACCGATAGAAAAACAGTTCCAATAAAACGATTGTAAAAAAGCAAAACATTCGTCTGAATTAAAATAAATTTTTAAAGAGAAGATGGTAATTTTTAAATATTACGATAATAAAAAAATTGGATAATATTACGATGAAATAATTTTATTACGGAAGTTAATACGATATTATTAGATTAGAACGGATCCTGAATTGCAATTATTCCAATTTCTTTAAATTTTGATCAATTTGATAGACGAAATGTGAAAATCATCGATATATATATATTGACCGAATGAGTTCGAACGAAATGTTTTGCTGTTCTCTAGCACGTTTCACCGAATAAGAGATTTAATAACGATTCGTGCCGGGCTGCAATCGCTTGGCTGGTCGATTTTTACGAGATCAGCGTGAGACAGCTTAATGAAATTCGGAAAATTTACACTTTTATCACGACATTGCGCTGAATTAGCTAGAAAGTTTCGAGGAAAATCGTGCGGGACCGCTATAAACCTGGAAATCATCGGTGTAACATCTTATATAATTCGCCGGGCTTGTTGGTTGCTGGAGAACACCGATGAGAGGGCTGGAATTACGCTGGAAGGGAAAGAGTTTCCCAAGTTCTACGGAAATTCACCTTTAACTTCTGCTTTTAATGAATACTTGATCGTGATGTATCACCTAATATTACAGATTTAACGGGACGAAGTTGTAAAGTTCATAAATGAGGACAAAATTCTGTAAAATCTTACTAACTTTCGCTTTATTTAAATTATTCAGTTTATTGATAAATCTCATTGTTACCTGATCTTTTGTTAAGAAACATATTTTAAAAGAATACGTTGAATTGATTCAACGTGGTTATTCTATTGAACAAAATTAAAATTAAATTACGAGCGAAGATTCTAAGAAAAAAAAATATCACTTTAGCTTTCACTGATTTTACCTATTAAACCCTATACGCTGAAACATTATACTTATACGCAAACATGACCTCAACAAATTACCTACTCTCATTCTCAACGCTCTCATGCCTAAAACCGACGATTCCCTAAAGTAAAACAAAATGATCAACAGACCCAAACTAAACTCTCTCATCGCTGGAACCAGCTTCTCTGAATTACAACAATCTCGCAGCATAATATACATGTGCACGTATACTGGTCGAAATCCTGGCTAGTCGCGAGGACAAATGTCGAACGAGATTACGGACAGCATTATCGCGCAACCAACTTGGAATTCACACGGATACGACATTTAACTACCCTCGAATATGTACCGCGTTAAATCTCCGTCTATTCCTCTAACTTGGAACCCAGGACACGGAACAATGTGTGCACTCTAGTGATGGGACCAAGTCCAATATGTACATACTTATAAATCTGAATCAAATTCAATACCTAAGATTCACTTCGAATATTAAGTTAAGATACAGAGGTTCGTTCGAATATCTTTATACAATTCTTCCATAGATCTACTTGCAAGTATGTACTTTGATATTTGCACACGTTTTTAAGTTAACGAATTCTCGAACTTTCGGATTTTGATATTTTTCAATTTTGAGCTCTTGGAATTTTTCAACTTTCAAATTGCTATATTTTTAGCTTTCCGAATCTTCAAATTACTTGCCAACTATTCGATTTTCGCAGGCTGATTTCCAAACTCAGGAGGAGTATCTATTGATAACTTTCGAAAACCTACTTGTAACTACTTTGATACTCGAACGAATCAAACTCCTTACAAGTAGCAATCGAATCGCAAGAGTCCAAGGATCAACACTGTTTCATTGAATACTTAGAATATGCTTGTGAAAATTATAGACAATAAACGAGATATCTATACGGATAAATTGTTTGTTAAACGTTTGAACTCGATCAAATCTGATATTAATTTAATTAACCGATATTTGAAGCTGTTTGCGATGTGCTTGAATCCATCGCTAGTGTACATAGTTGCTGCGATGATCACGAACGCGATGATTACCCAGAACTACGCTAGAGACAGTTATGCCAGTTACCTGTGATTTCGCACCTAAGTACGAGCGCATACACCGGCCAAGTTTCCTCTCTGATTACACGTGCAAACGCCCCAGCCATTGGAAGGAGACTTTGACGATCAACTCAACATCGCTTCCAAAGACGCGCAACATCGTCAACGTTTTCCTCGTTGCATCGGTGAGACGGTTCCATTTAACTGATGGAAATGCACCGTGTTCGCGACGATCGATGTTTCGTTGAACAAAGAATACAGATAAAAGAATATCTTTAAGAAAAGATAAATATATCATTAGGAAAATTCGTAGCTAAGGTTACTTCTAAACTGCTCGAGAAAAAATTTCCAAATTTTATTCGTACTTAGATGATGCCTTATATTTCGTCTATTTTTCGTTATGACTATTCCTACTACTACAATGTGCATGTTTTTGTCACGATTTATACTTTTGCTGTTCTTACATTTCATTCCTTTAGCCCTACTTCGCCAACGTTATCTCCTTACTTGCACCATCATTACTTCTCTTTGTTCTCGCCGTTTCTCTCGCTTTTTGCCCCTCTTTCTTTCGGCTGCTTACCTCTTTCTACACGATGTACCTTGTGCATTTTGTTTGTCACTCTCATCAAAGGACGGTGGCTTTAAGTCACTCTGACTACGCTTGAAATTCTACGTCCTAGATTCCCGTAATGTCACAGACGTGGAAATGTACCGTCTTTGTTCTCCCGCCACACTTCGATCCCTGCTACGCCTCTTTTCCTCTCTTCAACCCCATATTCGCTTCTTCTTCCTACACTTTTTCATCTCCTCGTATTACTGTAGCTACGTCGATTGATCGTGATAGATCTCGCTATGGACGCGCTTATACAGATACAAGCAACGCGTTATCACATTCCGCAGCAGACATTTTGTTGCTGATTACGTCCAACGACCAGCTATTTTGCGTAGCAAATATTCTTCAATTACTTATAATAAAATATATTAAATTACTTGTAAATTGGGTTGTTAGTAGTTAAAATTCATTGTCTTCTTAAATATTTATCTTCCAGAAATTAAAATCTCATCTTAACGTTACCTGCGTCTTAAAAATACGTGTTAATTATAATTGTTTACCTACTAAAGTTTACGTACTAAACATATTTTAAAGCGTAGTAACAAGAGCTGCGTTACAGAGCATTATTATTGCAGCACTACAGGTAATATTATAATAGCACACAAATATAATAATATAACATCCAAAAAGCTTTTACATATTGAAATTAAAGAAGTGAATATGTAGATAATAACACGTATCGCTAGTGTAATATCAGCAAATATTAAAGATTATAACGTTGCTATAGCATAGTGTAGTACAGTATAGCATCGTGTAGCGCGGTGTTACAAAGTACATACATAGGAAAATATGCGAGTTGGAAGAAACGAGAACGCAATTTAATCAAGGAGGAAAAGCTCTGGAAATTGC
Source organism: Bombus vosnesenskii (assembly GCF_011952255.1). Classification (NCBI taxonomy): domain Eukaryota; kingdom Metazoa; phylum Arthropoda; class Insecta; order Hymenoptera; family Apidae; genus Bombus; species Bombus vosnesenskii. The sequence continues at coordinate 3,649,301 of NW_022882945.1, read as the reverse complement.
CTCTCCTCTTCGTCTTCTGTGAATTAAAACTATATCGCTTCTTATCAGAAACATGCCTAGTTCAGAAGCGTTCTCCGCTTCGAAATCTACTTCGGTTTACAGGATACGGGGTTTATGAAGTTTCACAGGAGCGCAAATCCTTTTGAAACTCAGTGATAGGACAGTTTTAGAGGATCTTACATGCGGATTAGCTAGAGGATATAGCGAAAGCAATGTGAAATTTATGGATTCTTCAGAGAACTGTTTCTATGAGAAAACACGCTTTTAATTTTAACAGACACGTATGTCTAATCTTATGTTTCTTTCATTCACGAAAAAGAAAAATCATTAAACGTAATCTGCAAACTAAGGATGTTTATGGAAATTTATATTTTAATGAATAATACTGAAAGGGTAGACCCTCAGGAAATATTTTCTTTATCCAATAATTATTATAATACCACGAATATTGTACTTTGAACATTTCGTATATTTTTTTACATTGCGTATATTCTATACGTTTTACTATGTATCGTTTTTTCCTACAAGTGCATTAAAATCAACGGTCTATAGTATTCTGTAACAAATTAATGCTGTAATCTTTTTGAGATACTATATTGTCACCAAAAAAAAAACGGCTTATGAATTTTAATGAGAATACCATTATCGACAATGAACACTGTACATTTTGCAAACATGGTGGTAAATGCGGTGCGAATTCGGTTAGACATGGAATGTAATTTTTGCACGAGCAAATGTTACACATTTCAACCGGTAATTGTTGCAAATTATTACCATGGGATTCTCCCGACCCGGAATCCCGGAGAATGCGATATACGCGACGCGAAAAGCGTCTCTAAATGCTCGTTTGGCTATTTAACTCGTTTGCCAAAATTGCAAATTTCACTGTGCAGATGGAAAATACTGAAAACGGTTCGCCGACAATGCTACATGAAATAATGTTTTCTACTGCGAGCAAAAAAAAAGAAAAATATCTGAAAAAATGTTTAACTGAGATAAATTCGTTTTAGAAAGCGTCCACGTGTCTTAGAAAACAAAATTAAAATATCAGGACAAAAAATGAAAGAAAAAGCTTGTAGTTACAGACCTGAACTCTTTTTGGGAAATGAATGAAGCGTTTCGCGTGCGAGTTCAATTTTGTTATCAGACATTCATTTAAATCTCGTTCTAAAATGAGTTAAATATTAAGCTGAGAAACACGTTTAGTAGTTGCGTTTGATGAATGAGATACGTGAGCTTACATTAATCGCTACTTTCTTGACATCGTTTTTCTCTGCTAATTAACTGATGTTGTTTTCTGCGGTTCTTTCTTCAATCATATTACAATTGTATATTGCTGTGATGCATTGTATAAAATTACGATTTTGAAAAAGTGAACTAGTGAATATTAGTGTGAGATCACTTACAGAAACACGATAGTGACATCGTTTCTCGATCCTTGAAACATACCTATAACAAACAAAATTTTATATTTGTTATTATTATTATTATCATCATTTGATAACAAGGAACACACATAAAATTCAAAGAATATTAAGTAAGTTATAAAAGTAAAGAGTTTCTTCATTATTAGATACAGTAATTTGAGTAATTAACAATGTTCCATTTCTGTTACAAAAGTGCAGATATTTTCGTGTGCAGATGAGCCATTGTAAATCATCGGAACTGCGAATTATATGAATTATACGATACAACACAATGTGAAATCCTATAATCGAAATAGGTACATCTCTGTTCGTGGAGGAACAATCGCGTGACACGGGATCGCGCGAAGCGATTCTTTTTCCCGTGGGGTAATGACCGCGACACGGATAACGAACGAAATCGATCCATCGGAATTACACAGGGCTACGGTCCCGTTCTCAATTTACCGTAATGGTTTCGATCCCCGATATTCGATCGCGATAGAAACTTATAACCGATCCGATATTCGTAATTGCGCGCGTAAACGTACCTCTGGGATGTCGCGAACCATGTCGCCACTAGATGTCGAATAAAACTCGACTCAAGCTTCTGATAATAATCGGCCTTTTTATTCCCTAGTCTCTCCAACAGCCAACGAGCAAAGCAATTTGCGATTTCTTCCTTCGATTAAACCTCTAAACGCTTCTCTTTTACGATCATCCGATCCATTTTCCATATACAGCGGCTCACGAAATTCTTTCAGCGGATTATAGCATAGAAACGAATGTCAGTAAGTTCATCGTCCTTACAATTATGCAAAACTGATACCTTGACGTAAATCTAGCGTGGCTAAATGATGTTATAAATTGGCAAGGACTTCGTCCGAGGTTAAACACTTAAACGCTGAAAATAGTTAATTGATATTTAAATGCAATCCATCTTCCATCTGTTTGAAGACTAAAACGTAATATGCATGTGTATGTGTTTTCAACCGAAGAATAATTAAAATCTATTCGAGAATGAAAGGTAGATCGATTCATTGGTAAAAATCGTTTGAGAATAACCTGCGTGGCCATATTTTATTCGTCATACTGATACAGAAGAGTGGTATAAGTAGGGGTCAGTAAGTATCTTATGAAACTTCTATTTATGGAAGTGCTTAACATCGTGAAGATAAAAGACGATCATAAATAGAAGAACAATATTTGGTGGTATTTATTATATGAAAAGCAGATTATTAAGAAGCTTATTGAACAATTATTCGTTTATGTTATATACAATTTACAGTCCACGAAAAACTACTTCGTAATATAAAGTTTTCTTTTATCAGAACTAATTTCTTGCGCTTCTATCTGTACCTTAAAGAAGAATTAAAGAAGAATTCTAAGAGATTCTAGAATAACCAATAGACAGAACATACAAATACACAGCAAAGCAGATTAATCTTTTAAATAAATTATAGACAATTGGTAAATTAGATTTTGTAAAATTAGTTTTTCTTCTAAATTACAAAACTACCTACTCTTACATACTAACGAAGCAAATTCGAACTAATTAGTGAGCAATTCTAAAAATTACGCCATAGAGAGATAACAAAAAGAGAAAGTGAAGCAGATAGCCAACGAAAACTTCGAATGTAAAAGACAAATTGTACCCTGTAGTGGTATGAAACCGTAGCGGGTAGCGGAAGTTCTGCGACTTCTATAGCGGAAAGAACAAATGGAAGAAGGACGGACAGTGAGGCGAAGAGACAGCGAGAAAACGACTTCTACTAGACTCGCTCCATTCGAGAAATTTATGCGAGCCTTGGCACCGATTCTCAGCCGTGGGTTGAGATTATGCCATCGACGTATGGCAAACCCTGCTGCCTAAAGCCTTGTTTCCGGATCCGCGTTTCTTTATGCGTTCTCTTCATCATGCACGACTGTCTCGTCCCTGCGCAGGACACACTTGGCAACCAACTGAATGAAACGATACAGTTAGCAATACGATTTACGAGTAGCTTCGGATAAATCATATTTTTGGCTGCTATCGCTGTCGTTGGGTTGATTGTGTCACGGACAAAACGAAATGCTTTATGTTTACGTACGAAAAATCACATTGTACAAGGTGAACCAGAAAAAATAGCATCACAGGCACAAAATACAATACGCTCTATTATCATCGAAATTAGCCTATGCGCCGTACAAACATTCTCCGCGCTTTATGCTTTTACCCAGGTGAAAATACGGGAAAAGTATATCCAAGCATGGCCCCATGAATAACGTAGCACTTTTACATTTTATGAATTCAGCGAATTAATTCAGTGAAAAATCGAGCGCACAAAAAGCAACCCGTTTAATATCTCCTTTAAAACTCGCCGGTATAAATCTTCATTACGAGATACGAGATTCCAAATGTAAACACAAATAAACTTGCATAAAACGTGTCGTTCCATATACTAAATTACTTTTTACGCGGTTAATGCGAACCAGACCGTACTGTGGCTTCATTAACCGACATAATCAACCAGTGTAACTAGAGAAAGAAAAAAAAGAAACATGTCGAGGTTGCGTTATTATTCAGGCCTCGTCACCATGCATTAATAAAAAAGTAATAAATTGATTAATTGACGAAGGTAAAAAGGACTAGCGACGCCGTCGCACTTTATGACTTTATGTAGAGCTAGATGGTGACAATTAATGCACATACACTGGTTAGGAAAGACAATGGGTAGATAGAGAGATAATAAAAAGGAAAAGTAGTAATATTATTGCATTTATATACCAAATAAGTAGAATCCGATTGCAGGAAATTTCATATCATTTTTTTACGCTTATCACATCACGATCGAACTGATTATCTCGTAAATTATAACGAATCCGTGATAAAAACTTTCTAACCAATTATCAATATTTTGAGAAACAACGGCGTTATTCCATTCCATTCGATTTAATGTACAATGATAAATCATCAAAACGAACCGATTTATCAAACAAGCTGTATTCCAAAATAAATCGACAGAACATGAGGCAGCAAACATTCGAAAAGAAAAATTACTTTTTTAATCAAATAACGCGAACTAATTGATCCGGAATAAAGGTTGCACCAATACCAATCGCAATTACTCGACATTTATCACCCGGCAACGAAGAGCAAGAATAATTTGTCTTGAACGCAGCGCAGACACGATGCTCCGATAACTGGTTTATCAGAAAATTGACTTCTACGCAATCGACGATCCGTCGAGTGCATTCTTGTTTTCTATTGCCTCCATTATTCAAAGTAGTCGGCTGTCAGTTTGCGTACGCGTGTTTTAAATTCCAGCTAAGCGAGCAAAAGAGCGCTAGTTGTCAGGAACAACTGTGTACATCCCTGTTCATATCGCACGTAGAAAAAATGAGCACGTCCGAGAAATGAATTTTTTATTAAATATATGTTTGCAAGAAATAGCTTACCACTTCTATATACATTTTCATATTGGTTTCAAGCTTGACCGATATAATCACGACGGTTATGTCTCATAACAGGTTGCTAATGAAATTTCAAAATGTTTCATACAGCACATGCAATGTATAGCAGAAGAGTTTCCTATGGCAAATGTTCAAATATTATATTTTCGTGCAATGAGTTTCAATTTTCAGTTACAAACCATCACCGTAAAATATTCTACCATTTTGTAACAATTACTATTTCCTACGTCCTCTATTGCGACAATAACGAACCATAACACAATTCTTTCCTCACGAGAAAATAAAAATTCAATCGCAGAGGATGAAAAAGGGAAAATAGTTATTCAGCAAATTGCGAACGGTGCGTGAACAATGCGGATGAAGAGACGTGGAGGGGTCAAACAAGAAGCAGAAGCATCGATGCGCAAAAACCGCGGTGCACGTTGCAGGAAACCGGTAATTGCGGGGCCATTTCATAGCGAAGAGTAGCGCGTTTACACATTTCGAACGGAGGGACGCGGTATGAAAGCAAAGCCTCGTACGCATACAAATGAGAAGCACGCGTTTCGAACAAAAGAGAAAACAGAACACATCGAGCTGTACAGAACGGGAGAAAGCCACGTGGAAAGGGACAGCGTTACAAATTATAATCAACGTTTTATCATAATCATCTGCAACCATAGAAACGATATTCGTTGCTGGGGAATAAGCATCCAATTGAAGCGATGAATTCCAAAACAACGCGAGTCCATATTTTAGTATATTTTAGTTCGTCTTCTGTAAGGGAGTATGCAGCCTTTATCGACTTCAAACAATCGAAATTATTTTCTGCAATTTTTTAAAGCTTGATACGCGTAGAATATTGCGATAAGAAGATATTTTGAAATTCTAAAAAATGGCCAAGTTATAAAACTGATTACATTCTTTTATTTTAGAGAAAGATTAAGTTGAAGCTTTAAACGTGTTGTTACCGAAACTTTTTTTACTGACCTTACACCCAATAAATCTCCGAAACTTGTTTATCCGAATAATTTGAAATTTTTGTACGTTATTCACCTATAACGTGACGTACAATTTCTTTGATATCTTAATCCGTTGACTTTTTATAGATGTTTAAAGTTGATTCCTTTTCAGCAAAAACGACAATTTTGGAAAAATCGAACGCTACATTGAAGATAACTTATTCTTACATAAGTTCGCGCAAAAATTTTTTATTTTTTGCAATCCAGTCATATTTGCCGCTGGATACGTGCAGATACCTCTCAATTTGTAATTTTACGTAATAAAAAATACATGAGCACGGTGTTAGGATGTTGTTTAAAAATTCCTATAATAATCTTGGTCCTTTACAGAATGCTTGTAGGCGAAAAAGGATGTTAGATTTACCCTATTTTTTTTTTGTCTCCAGGGTTGCATACACTCTTAATTCATTAATTTTAACATTGTTGGATACCACTTTTTTTTGTAAACAAATTCATAAAACCACAAACCTGTACTGTTTTGGAGTAATGTATTCTAATACTTTTAATCGGTTTATTTAACAAATGCTATTTAACAAAAAAAAAATGTTTATTACACTGAACATCGCTGTCCCAACTACAAAAATATTTCCAAAATAACATTCTAAAACTACGATTTTCAAACACTTCCTCAACCAGAAATAAACAGCAGAACGAAAGAAATATTAAAAAATTATTCTGGAAAATACTTATCAACTATATATGTAAAATTTTTGCATATATTGAATGGAATTATGTAAATATTATTGTGCTGGTCGTTGTATAATGTATTTGTATTTCAATGAATGGCGTTGCCAGGTTGGGAGGCTGCAATTGTTGGAGAAGGGCAATAGACACACTGCGATTTATGCCTTGTGTATGGAATTAAAAACTGCACTTTTCCATACGCGCACGTGTACACGCAAAATCGTGGACGTGAATAGAATTTCGAAGGAGCGAAGAACGAAAAGAGCACACTGATAAATCGATAACAGATCGTTAACAGATAGTAGGTATGCAATTCATTCTCTCGTCGTAGCCCGAAAAATCAATTGCGCTTTACAACGTGGATGTAAAATTTTGTAATTAAACACTGTGTACGTGCTGAAAGTACCTCGGCTCGTTTCATTTGTTACACGGGAAAAGATGCTGAAACTGAATTTCACTTTATTGTCGTTGGCGATTTAATATTGTTACACTAATTTCTATTAAAATGGAAAATTGAAACGAAAGATGCGAAAAAACAGTTTAGCAATTTCCATATACGTGCATTTATCCAGCGCGAGAAGATCAGGGCCCGCTAAACTCGCTTACAAATTGTAATGCACCGTGGCTCGCGTGTCAGATGTATACCGCTCATTTAGCAGCAAGATTTTAAGCACCAAGTAAATTTGACGCACCTGTCGTAGTAACGACACTTGTCCCTACGATCGCCAAGATTTACGACAGTGTCGCAGGGGAACTGTAAAGTCAAGGACCTCTCCGTGTCGCTATGCTATGTATAACGAGATAAAATTAACGATCGTTTAAACGTTGACGAATTGACTCGAATAAACCAACGGGTAGCGCTAGCGTCGTGTAACTTTGTAATATTCCAAGATTACTGGCGAAAGCAACGATACTTTGCTGTTTTATGGCTGAATGTTGGTTATATAGAAATCGCTGACAATTTGTTAACATTTAGTAAGATTGGACATTGTCGAAATAAGCTTCTACTCGAATCAATTAATTGCTTCTACTCAAGCTATTACTCGTTTAAACTTCTACTCAAATGATTATTAGAATGAAATTTTGGTTTTATTTTATTTATTTTATTTATTACCTGATTCTTAGTGGTTGTTAGCGGACACTTACAATCATTAATAAATTTTACGAACTTGTTTGATTTTAGATGCTTATATGCATGCTCGTTTATATACTTCGCTGGTTTTAACCGTGTCAGCCGACCAAGATGTTCCTTTGAACTTTCATTGATAAACGCGATGAAACAGACGAATGCACTGCTAACGATAATTCGTTATATCGAAACTATCGGCTTTCGAAAGATTTAACCCACGCGGAAACTTCGAACGATGATAATATTTGAAAATGATGCGATACGGTGTTTCGTACGAAAATTTCGCCAAGAAGTATCGGCTTTGAACACATGCGAAGCGTTGCGATATTTTATGTGTAAAATCTCTTCGAGATAAAGTAAATATTCTGTGTAAAATAAGAATAAAATAGAAATTATGTAAATTCACATTTTAAAATAAATTATACAATATTTACGTTTTGCAAAATTGATGGAATAAAATCTAATATAATTGGAATTTCTCAATTTTTCTATTTCACAAAGATTCCAAAACATGTATATCTGAATAATATCTTTTTATACACAAAATTCTTCATTAATAAATTACAAATACTAAATATAATATTTATCGAAATGTGTCTAGGCTACATTTTGTTACAATCGTGGATGCACACGTTTTAGAATCGACGGAACAACAAAATATTGATCTTTCTGTAGCATAGATATAACATTTGTTGGGTGTTGACGTTCCCAGGGGGCTTTATTACAAAATCAGTAGCAACAGCACGAAACGAGACGCAGAAATGCTTAACAAAATTAACCGATCATTCCCTATTACTGATTCTATATCAACGTCTGATAACAACGAAAAAATTATTACACTTCCTTAACACTTAAACACACGATTCTTGTAAATATAATAAAACACTTTAAAGTTATTTTAATGACTTTATGCAACAATATCATAGGAAAACAATTTAAAAAATTCATCTCATTTCTTTTGTACTTTCCATTTCAAGTAAACTATAACATATAATGATAACAAATATCTAAACAATTATGTAAATAAAGTCTTATAAAGCCTTTAATAACAAATAAACGTATGAAGTTTTTCCATTGCATTTTTAAAAGTTCTATTAATTTTTACTTTATTGTGATAAATTATTGTGAATATAAAACATATTCGTTAATTAATTCATTCATTTCAGCTTTAAATGATCCTATTATTGGATCTTCAATACAAAATTTCAAATTTCATCCGCTAATATCCCAGTGATACTTATAAATATATCTAAATATTATTTCGCAGAAACTCGAAATACATACATACAGTATTAAATCTCGAAACGATATTCCAAATCGAGGACGATCTCCCCACCTAACGTAATTGCGTATCATACGACAGAGATCTGGGCAGCGAGACTACAAAATTGATAAAGCCATTTAAAACAATCTAATTAGTGCTTTCACATTCCTATCTCTAAAAAGTTTCTCTGAGAACATCCTAAACGGAGAAATTAGAAGAAACATCAAATTGATGTTATTTCCAAGATCAGATTTATCACAATTAAAATGCGGATGTTTATGCATTTATGGTAATTTTAGAAGCGCGAAAATGCATAGATTTTATGTAGTACATGAACATATAGAATATTATATTAATATTTATATCTATATTTAGGTGTATTTATCTTCATATTTATATTTACAATAGTTAAATATTGTTGAACATTACCGATATTCCCGGCAAAAATTATACGACTATAAAATATTCGTTAAATTTATTGATTCGTAATATCACATTCATTTGTGTTAAGATCGTTAATTATTATAGAAATTTATTCACGGAAATTAATATGTATTTCAGAATGATATTGCACAAAAGCATTATTAAAATTCATGAATGTTGTATAAATTATGATAGTTGGATAAAAGACGGTTACAGCCATGTACCTACACAACTTTCGTGTTATCAAATGCATTTCCGATATTACACGTTCACTACATTATTAGCAAATACACATCTATTTCGAAATATTTGTTGTAGCTATAGGAAATTTCATTGCATTTAAAAATTTAATTATAGACAAATAACGTTACTACAAATTATTGGGCAATTTATTCCAATGTATTTAAGCAATAGCGTTAATCAAACAAAATTCTGTTAACAAGGTGCATTGTCATTAACTACATAATCGACTTCAAGTGTAGCGTGCATATTGCTTAGCGTCAAGATTTAGCAAGGGCGACAGGATTGTTAGGCTTCCCGGGAAATTAATCGAATGCGTTGACAATATGCATTCATAGGTGACAGAATTTCGGCGGAAATAGGAAATCGTGATGCTCTGGGTACAATCGCTATTTGACGCGCGTGAAAATTCTCCAAGAAACTTGGTTTGGATTATGTGCGTGGCGATGGAACTACACACTGTATGTACACAGGAAAGAGCAACTGATTGTGAGCGGTAAAGCAAGAGAACTGACTCGGAACGGAAAATATTTTCAAAGTAACGGATTTCAATTGAATTATTTTGCCCAAATATCATACTCATTGAAATTTGTAATAGTAAAAAGAGTTACGACGATATTTTAAAGCACTCGCGTTTTCTATTCGAAACGTTTTATATTATATAATATATATATTCGTATAAACGAATATTGATTTGTTATCTTTTCTTACCAACCGCCACATGGACCATCACATTAGAGTCACCGTCGTGATAAATAGACAAAGTTATCGGGGAGGAACAGTAGGGAAGAACAATATCGGAAGATTATGTATGCGCTTCGTCGTGAATTTTCTAGAGAATTCGTCAACAAGATTGTTTGACAAAAAGGCTTCAGATTAATTATTTCAAAGCACTTCCTTGGTTTATTACTATTTTTTTTAAAAAAACGGTGAAATTATATAGCTTTAACGGATGTATAAATTAAATTAAATTACTAGACTTTAAATTAGCAATCTAATAATTTAGAAAGAGTACAAAAGGTGAATGAAAATTTCTGCAGTTTCTCCAAACCAGGATTGAAGGTGTTTGCGAGATTTACGCTTTGAAGGTGGAAGTTAAGATGTTTAACGATGCCAGGCCATACCGTGAAATTTGCAAACATCCTTTTTTCGTGGCAGCAGCAGTCGTGTTATTCTTCGCTTGAAATTCATCATGCATACTAACCATGAATATGCATCTCAGCTTCTTCGCCGTTATATCGCGAACACTGAGAAAACGCTCGTTCTCGTTCAATTAGAAAGAGATCAGAAGACAAATCGCATTTGCATAAACAATGGATTACATCGATTCCTTGAAACGAATGTTACAGAGATAGAAAGATTTTTTAGGTTACGTGATTATAAAATTCTGCATATATCAAATGAATCAATGATTTTTGTGTAAATAGTTAAAAGAAAAAGATAGAAATGTTGAAAATAAATCCATTTATAAAGTAACTACATAATTTTAATTGCATAAAATTTAACAGCTATATAAATTCGTATAAATTTGGAGAGCCATTCATTATGTAATCACTAAGACAAAAATTCTTGGAAATAATCTTAAAAAAGATCTTTACAGGACGAAAAGTTTTTTGGGTCAAAAATATTAAAAGTACTAAGCGACATTAAACTGATAGACATCCGGCCTAGTAGATGCAGCTATCTGCAATCATAATTTCCTCGACGACTCAGAAATTAAACGATTAATATAAAATAACAGCAAGGATGCTATTCTAACTCCACAAACTTCGAGTCTCTGCTGCCTGTATTTTTAATTTGATGAATTTAAAGTTTATAACACCGTTCTCCATTAATGCGTTGTTTCAACAAAAATATCTCTAAATTTCGTTATTGGAAAACGATATTATTTATTTTCTAATTATTAGACGTAATCTCTACTTTAATTTAGTACAGGGAAGAAGACAACGATATTTGGTGCAAATTCTCGACTAAAGAGCAACCGGTCAGGTCAAACCGATCGGTCGATATCGCGTACCTCGAATGACTCAACGCTCAAGGTGGAGGAAGTTTAATAGATTGAGTGTTAGAGTAATTCAGCACTGTATTTGCACTTGTATAAAAGTAAAGTGTGATGTTATGAACACGGCGGTGGTAAGATCTTGTTGGGAGTGAAGTATTTCACCCGCACGGTACGATGTCTGATGATGAACTGTCCTCTTACGTTGCAGATTCCCGGAGCATTTCCCGGAGTTTTTACCTGACCTCGGAGTCATTAGGTTTACAGCTCGGGGAGGACATGTAATTCGAAATTTCCTAAAGAAGAGAATGGACCTGTCCGTGTCATAAACGGACGGCCAGTCAAAATTCCGAACAATATTTGTAATAATTCTCTTACCGAATCTTACTAATTTACCAACTGAAAACCAAATTACGATCTAATATATTCAGTAAGAGTAAAGAAATTGGAAAAATAACAAATAAAAAATATTTTGTTTAAAAAGATTGGAAGGTAGAACAATTTTTCGCTTTCCTGGATAAGTATAGGTATAGCTACGAACATTTTTGTTCATTAACCGTTCAAAACATTTGGAATCTGAAATTATCAACAGCTCGATATTTATTCCTACACAAGCACACGTTGGTATAAGTTAAAGGGAAGCGAAAGGATCTTCGCTTTTGCATATAGATACTCAAACGAAGCAACGATATTTGAAAGCAACCTTTCGACGATATTTATATCTATATTTCGAGAGTCGTCGAAAAACATGATTCCACTGGCTACTGAATTTTCTGCTGTGGCAAAGCCGGCGCGGTATATTAATTTTCACCCAATTTCTCAATTTCCTAGAGCTGCTTCCGGACTTTGCCTGGCTTTTGTGTGGACAATCTTCCTCGCTACCGGAAGAAACGGAAGTAATCTAACTTTGTTTGATGAGAATTAATAAATTAACGATTCCTCCGCATTCTCTTCCCTCTCTCATGTATTTTGGATACGTCACTTAATATAAAACGCATCGAGGGCCTTCATTATTATATTCTCAATATTCAACAAAGTTCTTAATTATTATACAAATTCCGAGAGTTACGCGAATCAAAATTTTTTAATACTGCCAGATCTCTATCTTCGTTTAAGATAACGTCATCCGGGTTAAGCTCGAAGAGCTTAGAGAATTCCTCTTGTAGTATCTCCACTACAGCAATAGCATAGGAACACCAGCTGATGCTACATTATGTGTGAAACATATATATTACAATAAGCACGGTCCCCACGAAAATGTTAATGTCTTTGTTTTTAGCGATAAATCACGGACAATCTTGACTTTTGAATAATATGCTAAAATTACGCGCACAGAGACACATTACATTACATAAATTTCTAAAGAAGTAATCAATGAATTTCATAGATAGCAAATTAGCGACAATAAAATTGTTTCAGTTATAACGTTTTATAAAATGGATAAAAAAATTAGTGCACGACAAAAGTTTGGTTGACTGCATGGAAAGGCACACGGAAGTCTCAGACCTCCTTTATTCCGAGTATTCGCGACTTGAATTATTTACCCAGCAGGCTCCTCGAGAGTACGCGCAAACAACGAGAAGACGTGTTTCCACGATCGACTCACGATCCGACGTTTTGGTAAAAACAAAATAGGATGGTCCGTGAGAAACGGCCACGTTTAAGATGCATAGGATTTCCCTTTCCTTTCCACCATTCTTCCGCTTTGAACAAAATACTTTTCCTACACCAAAAATCACTAACATTTTCGATTATTTTTTTATTTTACCTCGCAGACTCGCGGTACGTTTTCCTCATAAAGGTTTCATGACTCTAGACTCTTGGAACTAATCAAGATTATTTTACGAAGTATATAATTAAAATATATGATTAAATGTTAAGATATTGAACAGAGTATCTTGTGTTTCTATCTCTTACTGAAATAGTTATGTAGCACAAACGGAAATGATATGACGAAGCAGAGTAATATCAAGGAAAGGAAGTAGCAAATATGTACTATAATATGTTGTTCAAAATGGCTAGAAAAAGGATATTCGTAAACAGTTAATATGTATCGAGTATCGACTGATACTCCCAACATGCAATATGTATATTTTGTTATATGTATGTATGTATGCATTAAAGATCAAATAAAAATTTAAAAAGTTTCCGAATACGAAATATGTAATAAATTTCGAATAAAACGTGAACTTATTATAACTTCATTCAGAATATAAATATTAATTAATATGATAATGAATTCTAGCAACAGAAAGATGCAAAAGATTAAAATTTGTATTTGTATAATAGTATAATTTAAGATGACAAAATGACTTTAATTCTATGGAAATATTTTATAGTCTGATAAAGGAAGTGTACTTTTTAGAAATTATATTCACTTTATTCTTAACTGATATTAGGTCATTCATTAATCGTCAAGAATCATAATAATTTCCGAGCTTTTAATTTCATTTAATTTTATTACTAATTTCTATTGCGGGAAATGTAAAATATAATATAACATTAAATATCCTAACTTTTAGTAACCTAACATGAATTATTACGGTCATTTAGAAAGCTGCAGTACTATTTGAGAATTAATTAGCCCGACATGTTCGAGTGTTGTGTTAGTAAATGGATACCAAATGTATACGGTAATAGAAACATTAGAAACTGAGATGTGAGACTATGAGAAAATGCAAGAACCATGTTGGACAATTATTCGGCTATACGCGAACAAAGTCGATAATGGTGACCAAACTGCAGTTCAAGCAATGCCTGAATTATTACAGGAAGGAAGTTTCCTCGAAAATTAATTTAAACAACGCTTTGAACCACGGATGCAAACTATAAACAGCATTTCGTGAAATTACGCGAAATAATTATAGTTCGCAGGACATAACTAAAACGTTTCGCCATATTTTGACCTATAGTATGTACTTTGCTGCATCTAATGGCGAAGTATAAATAAATTAGGCATAAATTACAGTTTCTATTTAGAAAGTGTTTGTCAATTACAAAACAAATAATACGATAATAATGATTTGTGAAACTGAGAAAGAGTGATAGGATGATTAAATTTGAATTCACATTCGAATTTCCAAACTTTCCTGTATACTTTTTATGTATCCTTTATTTAGTTCATCGTGTGCCAATAAATTTGAAACCTGTACAGCTTTCAGAGTTTTCCCAATTAAATTGGAAAGCTTCTAGAGCTTTTATTTAGCGATAAAGGAAAAATATATGAAGAGAATATTTCAAACATCGTATTATATTATATTGATAACTGGTTGGCTGACTATTAATTTTGAAGCCAAAATGATTCAAAATGTAGAAAAATTACGTATTCACTCTACGATATTCAGATGGAAATGAGAATCTTTCGAATGAACTCACCTATAAAAAAAGAAGAAACATTTTTAATTTCATTACTACACATATATGATTTTTATTTTTTAATATTTAACAGATACGTAATTTTGAATTTAGCAATCAATAAAATAGTAACCAGCACATGTTTGATATGCATCTTTATCAAATATGTACATATTACAGGTGACGTTTTAATTTTTCAATTTTCATGGATTCGTCGATGTCCCAATGTTACATTTTCACAATTCTCAAGTTCCTTAATTATCTCGTGTTGGTTTCTATAACTAACACTACGCATTCTCACACAAGCGAGAATACAATGTTCTGACAAGATTACACTGTTACGTTCACACTGAATTATACACGTGTGTACGCTATCACGCTGTGCGTTATAATTAAACTAAACTGCAATAAACCTATGTAAAACAATAGATTATGTCAAAAAAAAATAATAACAATATATGTTTTACCTGAAGAGAATAAACTAATGAAAATTATTTGATCATAACCAAGCATGACGATATGCTTCAGAATAATTACACGGGGCCATAATTATGATAAATTAATCACGGCTTTAGATAATTCCATACACATCTTCAATTTCATTTATGCATAAAATATATGGTAAGCAGAGAATCAGTCTGAATGCACGTATATCTTATAATTAATAAATTTTATGAAATATTATACATTCCACTGAATTTGATTCTTTATACTGACAATATTTTATGAATGATATAGTAGAAGCCCCTTATACAGATTTCCCATATATATGTATACAAAGAATATATAAGTATGAAGATAGAAAATATTTATTACGAACATATTAATTCGCAGAGATTATAAAAGCAATAGGACAATCGAATAAAGATGTATACCTCTAAATACCTGAAATACACGGTTTCGTAGAAATCTGCCATTATTTGAATTTTCAGAAACGTTTAGAGTTGATTATCTCGCAACGAAATCTAATTAAGATTAGAAACAAATTATCGTAACTCTTTCGTTCATACGTACAAAAGGAAGCCGCGCTCCATCTGATAAACAAGTCATCAACATACGATATCGACGATATCGAGATTGGATCATGGAGAATGTGAGTGGATAGGAGGCGAATTATATCCACGACATCTCATATCACAATCGTGCCATTCCACGAGAAATTTCCCGGCCGTAACATCCATTTGAAAACTGGTCCATGCTTGGATTTTCCAGCGGCGAGATTTTATTGGCCATCGAAATACATGGCTGCTTCGAATCGTCGATGGTGCAAAGGCTTGACGTGCTCGTGCCGTCCTTGAATTTACGTTTACGGTAGTCACCGGAACGTATGTAGCATCAGAGAGCGGACGTGCCAATGCACAGATAGAGAACGATCTATGGGAGAGGGGATCAGACCCAATCACCAACTTTACGATTCGTGTTCGTGATATTATACAGTTGCTCAGGGAACTATACGAATACTTATAGCAAATATCTTTTATAAATATACTACGTTTATTATACGAAATACATATTTTGAAATTTTATAAGCTCTATTATGAAGCTTGGTGAAGCTTGGAATAAATCTTTGTACTAAAAACTCTCTCGCTGTATACACAGTTGCATTGATCTTGTAGTTTCTATATACACTTTTAGATTGGTTTCAAAGATCGATATAAGCATGTTAGTCGTGTCTCGTTACAGTGCTAATGAAATTTCAAAATGTTTTATTAAACGTTCGTTAAATATTCAAATACTTTCGTGGGCAACTATACGCACAGTTCTGCCAACGAGATCTCTTTTATAGTTTCAAGGATGACTGGTAGACTAATAGGATAGATCATAGATAATTGCTAACGTTGACGGATTGTAAACCTTGTACGATGGATACTTTTTGATTAGTCATTAGTGACATTACGGAGTATGGCAATACCCTGTTTGATAGACCATTACTTTGTTACTAGAGCAAGTTTAACGGCTTTGATTATTACGCTGACTTTTAGTTACTGTTTCCTTAGGAAGGGTTTTGTACGCGAATCAGATTTAATTCTTCGCGGGCTATATATTAGTGTGACTATAGGTAATTGAAGTAAAATGTATATCCATAATTGAATTTATTATATGTATGTACTCTCCGTAGTAGCATGGACTTTGTAGTTGGACGTTTTGCAATAGATTCAGTTTTGAACTATTGGAATTGACCTCCGCATTTTCTACAGTCACTGTATTTATTTATTCTATATCTTGTTTTCTCGGTATTAACTTTATAGTATTATCACCGCATTCTTGCGAAATATTTTATAGACCATTGCGCGTCTAATGCCTTTTGTGTCGAAATTCCAGGCATTGAATGCAATTTCTTTGCACCAGCGAATTAATAATGTCACTTCGATGGTTATTCGACACTTCATTTTTATTTTGATTGAGATTTCGTTCGCGTATGTGAACAATGGCAAATAATTCTTACAAATAATGCTAACGATGCAATTCATTCGAGTGTCAACATATTTTTCGCATGTACAGTCGATTATAAAACAATCTGGCCACATTAGATACTTATAATAGTATGTACAGTCGATCACAAAAGTTTACGTGAACCCATTAAAGATAAGATATGTGGTAAAAACGTTAGCTGCACGAATTTTTTTAACGAAATTACGGAAAATGATGAAAATGACGAGATTAAGGAACCCCCCCCCCCCTCCTCCCAGCCCCAAAAAAAGAAGAGCAACAAAATTCCAACCTGACAACGCGTTTTAAAAATATTTTTCTCGAGAAAAGTTATAGAACGAAGAAAGAGCTTTGGGTTAATTTTATATAACTCGAAGACTTTTTGAACTCTAATGGCCCACTCGTTCTTCAACTTCGAAGCTACTTGAACTTTGTAATTTCAAACCTGAAGAAATTCAGTTTTAGGTATAATTCGGCGACTTTTGAAAAGTTTCTGGTCAGACTTTCTTTTTGATTTGTCAAAACTTTGGTCGTATTGTTCGAATCGCTTAAAAAGGTTGCTTAACATGTGCTACCATTGTAACTCTCGTTTAATTGACGTTTATTAACGCGACATCGGCCAATTTGCTTGTAACAAGAAAAGCATGTAAGCCACAATTGCTACACTGCTTATAACGATATAACATGGAGATTTTTTACGTTCAAATGCACCATCGAATTATCGAGTAAAGTATAATATTTTCTAAGCAATTGGTGAAATACTGTCAGTGTTAAATTCATATGTCCATATAGTTCATGTAATCTATAAAATCATATGAATTGGAATAAAAACATGGAATAGGTAATATCTAATAACCCATCCATTTCTCGAAGATATTATCACAAATATCAACTCTAACTTAGAAAGCCACCAAATGTTATTTTAGAAGAATCTCAAGGTTTTATAAAAATAAACCTACTATTAACAAAATAAGAATAATAATTTAAAGAATCTAAAGTAGAGTAGAAATTGTATGTAAAAAAATAATACTTATTTATTATACTTATTAATAATACTTATTTATAATAATAAAATAATACACTGTAAAAAAAAAATTTTTGGCAGTACATTAGTATCACGATTCTTAGAAATTAAATAAAAGTAATTCAAAGGTGAATTTTAAGTAGCTAAATGGACAGAAAAGAAAGTAAAGAGAAGCTCCGAATATTTGGACGAAACTCACCGATCGTGAATCGTGAATCGTTCGGAACCGTAATTCTTGCAGAGGACGGCAATTCCCTCGAATACAATCAACGTAACACTTCTTGAAATTACCATGGCTAACCCGGATTCGCGTACAAGTGAACTTCTTTCAACGACTATGCTCGAATATGTTCCCTATGGGACTGGATGTCTCGTTACGACACCGCTGGTCACATTGGGAAAGAAACCACGAAAGAAACCCATCAACGAGGGAAATAGAGATAGAATAAAATAGAGTCAGATAGATTCGACAAATTTTGATGTAAGGAAATTTCGTATGTTTATCGATGACCACACATTGAATAAAATAATATTCAAACAAAGATGCCAATATTCACACACGGTACATCTACCTCAATGTGGCAAGCGAAAAGACAAAATTGTGTTAGTAGACGAAAGTAGGCCGCACGTGTGACGATGATCAATTTTAATCCTGATTTCAATTTCAAATCATAGCAGATGTTAGGAATTATTCAATACAAGTTGTACACGATACTTCAACGTTAAAACAGTAAGTATTAAGCCCATCACATATTATAACTGCGAAGAAATCGTGGCATAAAAGGCAGGCGATGTTAAATAAAGATAAAAAGGAAGAAAGACGCAATACGCAGCATACAACAAAGAAGAACAGAAGAGAACTAACTCAAGAATTCATCGAAAAAAACTCTTCGATACTCTTATACTGAATGCAAAAAGTATGTAGTACTCTGGAACACGAATCAGGAAGCGTGAACTCACAGAGAAGGAACCAAAAAATATGATACAATCAAACCACATTCAAAAAAAGAGCTCACGCAGAGAACCAGAACCAACTGGACAAAAAATATATATATGTATATAACAGAAACGCAAATCAAAACATGCCAGTGGCAAAACCAAGTATGTATACAGAAAGAAGGGAACGAAGAAGAAATCGAGAGTAGCGTGGAGAAGGGTGAAAGAACGAGGAGAAAGTCGGGAAAGAAGGAGAGGAGACTGTGCGGTGAGTCCTGCTGCGGTGGTTTTTGTGTTCTCTTTTGCTCGACTCGAACATAGGCATGCTCTCGATCCAGAGAGCAGAGCCGCATCTGTGCAACGGTATATCGCTGGTAAACGGGTTCCGTCGGTTCTGAAGTTACCGGTTTCCTTCAGCAACCAATACCGAGGCCTGTTCACGCAACAGACGCACAGCCACGTGACGAGTTTCTGCTCGAGAGTCCACGCTGAAATTTCTGTTCGACGGTAAGATGACGTTTGAGAGGTAACGGGATTCGCGAATAGTAGTTCGTCAATGTTTGTTTATTTGTAGACGTGGGTGAAATGTGTAAATGATTGCGTCTGACGATTCATTTTCTAGAATACCTTGTGTTCTATGATATACAGTAGAATCCCGTGTAACGGGAGACTGCAAAATGTTTTGACTACAAAACTGTAATGAACTATTAATTATCGCCTCTTCAACTATTTCATATTGAACCATCAAGTATGTAACACGAAAACTGAGAAAAATCAAGAAACATAGAAAGCATATGTTTTTCAATGAATAAGGCGAATAAAAATGAACGAAGAAAAGTACGGAAACATTTAAAATTGGGCCATTGGTTTAAACTAATTACGAATTTTCGTTTCTACAAACCGCAAACTATAGCGATTATATACTCGGTAACAGTGATATCGACGCAGTTCACAAGCTGGCCGAGAATTTTTTCCCGATAAAATCGTGGCATAACGCGATACCATGATTTTACACAGGAAAGCGTAACGATATTATTTTTAACTGCATCACGCTATTTCATGGTATTGCGGTTGTACACGTGCACACAAATACGCGCTGGCTGTTATGCTGAAATTAAAATTCTGGGCGTTGCTGTACACATAATAGGATTTCCAATTTCTTTGCAATCTTTTAACTATGTCGCAATCAAGCTTAAAACAGCAAGATATTGTAATAAGTTCTTTACTAACGAGGAAATATTATAAAAATATTGCTCCCTTCTATTTTTTAATAAGCGCAACTAATTCAATTTTGCATACTTCTAATCAGACTTTGTTGCGCGATATCTTGTACCTATCTCGTATCGGTGCAGAAACTGAAAATTTCGAACTGGCTTTTTAGTCATAAAATGCAGTTATTACAACAAGTATAATACACTGAGCATTTTATATATTCCATGGATTTTTGCGCTTGAAATTTCCCATAGATGTATACAAATTTATTTAAAACCAGCTGTAGATTTTTTCCAAGACCAAAAATAACAATGATTCGCCATTAATTTCAATAGAATGCTTGTAATCGGATAAAATTACGACGTTAATTCGCGGGAAATAGAAAGGAGATTCGAAACAGAGAAAGGGAAGAGGAGTCGAGGCAAAACTCGAGGGAAAGTCAAGTATTTCCATGTCGGCTGTCCTGACATTTTCGTGTGGAAGAAAACTGATTTTCCTCGGTCTGTCGAGGTGAAACGATTCGCGGAAATTGTCGAGCAGGCATAAATCCGACATCCGGCACCTATATGGCGTATCCACCTCCAAGCCAAGGGTGAACACCTTCTCTTCGCGGTCTCCACTTTTCCCCAACGACGAAATAAAAACATTTTTCAACCGACCAAGCCCCGACTTCTCACGAACATCGACACCATCGGAGCAGTCGACCAGAAAATATAAATCACCGCTTCCCAATTCTTTCTTCTTGTCGAAAATCTTATGCGTCCTTAGTACTTTTATACTCTGAATTCTCTGTTCTATCGAGATTCAGCGGAAAGAATTGGACACCCAATTTAAAAAAAAATGACAAAATTGACCCCTAGATCTCCTTTGCGTCTCTACCTGCGAAGGAACTGTCCGTACCATATTGCGTATTTCTTTATACGTAACATATTTAAGTATATCGATTTCTTTTGGTGAAATACGCCAGAAATCCGTTTCATTTCGTTCTATGTTTCCAACTGAACTCTTTTATGCTATCTACGAGAGGTAGAAATTGGCGACGATAACCAGTCCGGATTTGGCTTATTGTCAGCTAACGAAGATTAAATAACTAACTAACAAGGGTAGCTAATTATAACAAACGCGGATATGTGTGTGTAGGTAACAGTGTATAAGCCTACGAACATGTACAAGTGTAATAGGATACAAAAATACAATTAAATACGGAAGTAGTTATTAATCAACTTAAATAATAAATATTTATGTTAATCTATTAAAATATTTATAATAATAAATATTTGATTATTTAACTTACAAGTAGATTATTTCTGTTTTACACAAATAGCATAATAGTCACAGAGCCAGACATCGATTATTTTGAAAAATGATACTAATAATAATTCGTAAGTTGTTTGATATACTATCCGAAACATTGGAAACGAAAATTGAGATTCGTGAGAATATAGAGATTCGCGATAGTATTTTGTTGTTTAAGAAATATGAGTCTTGAAGACGGAACAGTTTGTGAACGTTTATGGATATTTCGTTTAGCTGGAAACGGTGGAATATCTCACAACGAATTAAAGTTATCAAAAAATGTTTTAACAAAAGTTGTTTATAATAAGGTAAATTATTTTGTTCAGATTCAGTAGCGGGGGAGATTTTGAAGCCAAGTTTATTTTTTTATACGGACCATATATTTTTTAATATTAGGTTGTCCGAAAAGTTTCTTTCGTTTTATGAGAAAATAATAGACGCACAACGTTTTTTGTTTTATATTATTTTGTCGAATTACGTATGTTCCATTTTGTTCTGTTGAGATAAACACCGCGACATTTCACAGACTTGGTTTCATGTTTGTATGAAGGTGCACTGTTGTAAAAAACACGTTTGCGAAAGAAAGACACTTTTCGGACAACCTAATACATTAATCGATCTATCTTCACATTCTCTATTAGTCTATTTGTGTTGAGAAACGACTAGTTTAGCAGGTATTTTAACTTCAATTTGTAAAATTTAACGTGTGGAAGACAAAGACAACGTAAATACAATAATACCGCTGCGCGTCGTTAAATCGTTCAATTTGGCAAATTAAAGATAAAATATTTGATAATCTAATAGTTTTTCGGTATAAATAGATGAATATTTTTTATAGAAAATTCCGAAATGGATCGATCAATATATTAAGAAATATATGATTCCGTTTAAAAAGATGACGTCGCTTTTATATCTTCCCCACTGCTCGACATGCAAAAAAAAACCAATTTGCGTAATGCGATGTCCCTTTTCGAACCAAACAACTTTTGTTAAAACATTTCTTTGATAACTTTAATCTCTCCTGAAATATTCTACCGTTTTCAATTAAAAGAAACGCCCTGTAGAAATCGAATTCTAACGAACATGAATTTATCTACACGAGATGCTAGGATTAAAATTTCGAAATAACTCGTTATATTATCGATTATAAAATTGTATAAGTTAAAGACAGCGTATATCGGACTTTAATAAATTCAGAGGTATTTGTGTAAAGATCTTCAATCCGAAACCTGTTTCGATGATGTCCTATGCACGATTATGCTGATACCAAACCAGTTTCGATAATGTTCGAATGCTATTACATAACATATACAACTTGTAAACAAATTTCTAATGTTAATGTCATGATCCAACGTCAGTTTATTCAAAAAAGAAGATTCCTACAAAAAGATATCATTATGTGTACACTTTCGATTTATTCTCTTTTACGTACATCGATGCATCAGCTTCCGAATTGCATTATCAGTTTGAGAACATCTTTTATATTGTTCTTCGTTATACTCGAATTTCTCTACTAAAATACTGTACGATCTTCGACGTAGCTATACATATATAGTTCTATAGCATTTGCGTTCTTTGTATCAGGTTCCGTAATCACAAAGTTGTGACTATCGAGTTCCATAATGTCGATGTTATCTATATCGAATTCCCTGACCCAGGGTCGTTATTAGATCCTGTGGCCTATGGTCTATGTCTATACCATAGGCCATAAACTCTATGGTATAGGAATCATCCGTATCAAATTTCAAGATAGTCATTCATAGCTTAAATGTCAAATCCATTCAAAATCTAACAAGAACATTTCCAATCACAAACGGTATGATCATGCTCCAGTTTCCTTAAAAATTAGCAAAATAATTAAATAATAATTAGAAATTTACGATCTTAGAGTTATTAACGTAAAAGTGGTTGTTCTTTGTACCTTTTATGAATTAAATTCTGTAAACTTTCAAAACCTACCAAGTTGTCATCGCTGCAGTAAATACTCGTCGACGTGAAGCTTCTTCGGGAAATTATTACATTTTCCACGCTAGGAAATGTCACGTTACATTTTTCTATTATTTTCTGTTCGTCAGCCACGCGTACGAACACCTGTTTACCATTAGCCTCAAGGTGGTTATAAAACATCCGCGTGTAATTCGGACGAAATTATTTTAGCGTTTGAGATGGCCGCCGGAATCATACAGTCTGTATCGCCTTCCTGTTTCCTTCGTTTTCTTTTCCTTAAAACTCGACTCGGAGGAACAGTTTCGCAACGGTTGCGCAGTTCGACTCTCGCTCTCGACGCGAAGTACCTGCACTTTGGCTTATTGGGTTATCCCCTGGGTAATGCTATTCTAACTATTGAATTTCACTCGAAAAGTGCCAGTATTTAAGTTTATATTCGAGCACGTTTGAACACGTTCGTCATTGTTGCTTGGAAAAATAACCGTCTCTCCCTTTACGTTGAATTTGCATTTGTAGAAAGATAAAACGATAGACGATAAACGATCTTTGGTATAACACGTAGAAACCTGTAATTTACAAATTCGATTCTGCTCGATTTAATTTTAAATCCTTTAGCTAGAAAAATAGTAAATTCATAATATAAAGAACTTTATAAGATTCATAAAATTTCCCTAATAATATCTTTTAGATTGAGGAGAAGGGTCTTATAAAGCGTAGCATAAAAGAGAAATGTAGACAAATAGGTATGCCGAGATACCTGGGCGGCACCCACACGTGAGAAACACGAAATCCTTTCTCTGAACGGCCTCGCCTTAATATTATATCCACGAGTGAACTTTTCTGGAGCAAACGAGACACATTGCCGTACCAACGTCCTATATAGCAACAACGACCATCAAAACACGTTTAAATCGATTCCCCACCATATTGGATACGGTGATTGTAGATATCCAATGCCTTCTAGATAGACCTCTCCCATCTAGAGAGCTGTCCACAGCTCCTTTTGCTACGATAGACAAAGAAGGATCGAGCCAGTAACGGGTAAAGTCACTAGGCAACGTTCGTGATCCATAGAACCTCGAATGTTTCTCATTATTTATTGCAACAGAGTTTAAGAGAAGAATAAAACTTACATAGAACAAAATGCAGATGGACCGTAGCTTTTATAGTACACATTTACTTATTACCATACCGTTAAATGGAAGAGAAATTTGCATGAATGAAACGCTGAATACAATCTTTATATTCGTCTAATTGCATTCTGTATATCCACAAACGTTCCGACTTCGAATTTCCATAAATCTGATGATATAAAGTTTAGAGATTTAAAGGAAACAATTCCATTGTAACGTGGAAACTCGTGAATCATCAGAAGTCTTTGACGATCAATGTAAATCGTTCATCTTTTGTCTTTTAGAAGGGACAATAAAATGAAAGCTTGAATACAAATCGACGATCGTGAATACCAATTTCATTTCGTTTCCGTTTTCTCCGCCGTGAGTATAGAATAACATAAATAAACGGAAATTTAATGCAAACGCGAAATAAAGAATGCAAACATGATTGTTATCGATTAAAACGATACATACCACAATATTTATCATTGTATTTTTGTAAGTTATTTGTTAGCTAGTTTCCTAGTTATTAATTGAATTAATTAGTTGAATTAACTTATAAAAGATAAAATAATATTTTTCTATTACTTTCAAGCTTTACTTTTTATTTCTGAAAGAAAAATGCTTCTTCCAGTCGTCTTACGATAATAAATCGATTGTTTATCGTAAAAATGTCGTTCTTACACTCACGATTTGTAACGAACACATCAATCGTAAAATCGCAACAATTTCTGAACGAAAGACAAACGACCTAAACGTTAAAAAGCAGCAAACTATCGATATCGTTGCCCCAAAAGAGTCGTCAATCGTCGAAACGAGTCACATAACACAAAACTCGTTGACCTCAAAACTGCACAAAATAAATACCGCGGAATACAAAAAAAAAGGCGAGTCAAATCACTGACGATAAAATGTGACGAAATTTCACCGAGAGCAAAACCACGCAGCGCGCGATCAAAGAAACCTACATTTAACACGCTTTCGCGTTAATTCCTGCATCCGTCCACAATTTTTCAAGCTGACCGACGATTACGCGGTAGCCATTCGAAACTGAATGTTTAAAATCCATGACGCGAGTGTCGGAAATTTCGCTTTGAAAATTTCCTAGTATGAATGACTCTTAAGAATAAATATTTCGTGTCGATTATTGTTTAACAATGTGTGTTCGTAAGTTTTACGGATGAACGCTTGACAATTAAAAACGAATCGAAAAAGCGCAGTCATTGAAATAGTACATAAGCATCCTTTGGACTATCGTCTATCTATCTATCTAGTTGTAGATTTTTTCAAGAGAGAAAGAAATTTCATCTGTCAGCGGAATCCGGCGTAGTTTTAAACAATCAAACACACGAATCAAATTATTATTCGAAGCTAGGTGCGTCTTACAACAAGTGAAAAAGCTGCAAACTTTCTATCTGTAACAAAGGACACGAACGCAAAAAAAGCCATCTAGGATACATTTGAAGATTTACGACGAAAAACTCGAGAATGGAAAACAAATGAAAAAAAATAGTTGAACCGCGAGCGCGAACATAGCTCGTTGCAATGATCGCGATGCGTCCGAAACAAACAGAAGCCGCATTTGCCAGAAACTGGTAATAAACTTCCATCTCATGACGCATTTACGTCCCAACAACACACCGTTCTTCTACCTCTTCGATACTCCTCCGCTCTTTTTTCGCCCTTTTGTTTCGTTCTTTTGTTCGCCAACCTATCGCGCAGTTCAACATGGAAAAGAATCGCGCCGATAAAACGCTCCGAAAAGAAGCGGGGCACCTAGAGAAATAGAGAGAAAGGATACTTTAACCGTACGTCATCCCTGGTGAGATAAAAACTTTGGCTGCTGGAGAAATGTAGCCTGTGTGCAGGTTCTACCAGTCAAGATGATGGAAATTCCACCAAACGCCGCGAGGAGTCGTGGAAAACGCAGAAATTATCGTGGTTCCACGAAGATTTAGACACATAATAGAGCGAAAGTGCTTCAATATTTAGCATTGGTAACTTTCCATCCATATATTGTATGAAACATATGAAACATTTTGAAATTTCATTAGCATTGTAATGAAATACGATTAGAATGATTATACTGAACAAAGAAATCGATTTAAAAATGTATATAGAAGTTTCTTCGAAATTAAATAAACGAAGATACAGATGGCTACTCTAAATTTTAATTATTAACAGTATGGCAAAACATGGCGTTGTTTTGTTCGTATATTATTTGGTATATCGAACGCGAAATGTTTAATGCACCTATTTGGGAACATAGAAGATTAAGGTTTTCGGTTTATCGAGAGGATAATAGTAAGGATAGTAATAATAAATGATAGTAAACGTAATACTATTTGTGGATAGCATCGGTGGTTTGATTACCTGAGTGCGTGGAAATTGTAGATATTAATATTTACTACGCTGGAGGCATAATGAAAATTCAACGTCTACTGCTAGCAGAGATATGAATAATTCAGGCATTATTAATTCGTTGTCTTGTAACGTGGAGTTACATTTATATATCGACCACAGGTTAAATAGTGGCAAAGATTAATCACGATAAAATTTAATTTTAATTTGAATTACGATATCAAAATACAAATTTTTCTGTATATGTATCTACGTCAATTTTACTTCGTCGCGATATTTGATTCTGCATTTAATTCTCTTACTGATCATTTGAATCTTTGCTTTATGATTTTCCTCCAATCACAAATTACACAGTCTAAGATCATTAATTAAATTAAAACTTTTAACCCAAATTTTTAAGGCAAAATCGACTTATAATTATCGAAATGCTACCACTAATATAGGTAACACCAGAGCTAATTATTAAGAATTCATATTATGTTATTATATATTATCGTAACATCAAATTATAGGAATTAACCTACCACAGATACGTTTTCTAGACGTGTATATTTTTCTCTATTAAATACAGGTGCTGCACGCAGAAAAATACACAAAATACAGACTGATTGGCCCGGTATACAGCGGCGAAAAATTGAATAGCGGAACATCCAAAAACCTTGACAAATGGACGAAGATACAAGCGGTGGAAAATATCGGACGCAATTCACGCTAGCAGTAAACTTAATTCCAATGGTTTTTTATTCAGTTGTTGGCATAACAAGGGTCGCAAATTAGTTGGAGTCACGAAATATCTCCCCTGATAGTTGACACGATGAATTTTTTCCCAATCGAACAACGAAAAGGGATGCGGCGTCCAGTGGCTGCATAAACGTGTAGCCGCAAACGAACGCAGTTTGACGATCACAAAAGTCAGAATCACGAATGCAGATCGTGAAATTCGTACACTCTATACATAGCTACACGCTATACAGGCGGACGAAAGTATTCGAACACTTTCCGATACGTTTCATGAATTGTATTATATGTGTAGTACTTTTACGTCTTGAAATTTTATTATCACTGTTGCAAAACTCGAGTATCAGAGTTAATGAGACGTTCTTACAAAATTGCAACGATTATAACGATTAAAGCGTTCAAACTCGATTTTCCTAAAGTCGTTATTTCTACGTTATATCGTTATTCCACCGAATAAGCTGTACTGTTGCGAAAGAGGATTTTTAATACTCAAATCAAGTATCATAGAGAACATTGAGCAACAAATCGTATACAGTTTAACGGTCGCAAAAGCTTGGATCGGGAATGCAAATCGTGAAATTTGTAGTAGCTATATGGGGGCTAAACGTGATATATAGTTTGAGGATCATGAGACTTTTAGGTGGCGATAACCATTCCGGTTCGAACAGCGGCCTGGTTTGAAGCAGCTGTAAAATTTTTTCGATGCGATCGTCATCGAGGGCCGCGAACGATACTTTGCGAAACGCTCGTGGAAAGGACACTGTGATCCAGTGATAGCACGCGTCCATTACACCCACGTGTAAAAATGCTATTACTTTTTGTGGTAAAAGTATGTAACGTATAGGGTGTCTCGAAAAAATAGGGAAACGAATTTTCCCAGTCCTCTCGGTATTAAATACTTTCGTATTGTATTCTGTTCTGTGCGAAAACGAAACGACCGAAATGTATTATATATTTTCTGAATAGCGAAATATATTATTCGTAAAATAGGAGAAGAAAAATGTTTGTTGTTTGGTAGTGCATAATGGTTAATAATGAAAGTTCGCTATAACTGTATTTAACTAGCCGTATTTTAAACCTTGATCTAGCTAATGCAGGTAATTAGTGTCCTTCCCTTGGAATAATTATCGGCACAAGTTTTTATACCTTCGCCCTATCCGCTCCATTTAACAAACTGATGTCTGACCTTAACTAATCCGAAGTTTAAAGTTGCTGCTCGCGTTGCGTTGGTCGATGTACATTCACCAGCGCTATAGTTTAGTTTCACGGCAATTTTATGGATAAAATTTAACTGACAATTTTGTTTCATTGTGTTTGAAAAAGTTTCGAAAGTTTCTTTATAAAGTTGGCGCAAGAGAATAACGAAGATTGCAGGGTTAATAAATAGACGATTTCTTAATGCACAGATTATTTCAAGCGATAAAAATAATATTTGAGAAGCGATTAACTGATTCGTAGTAAGACTTGGAATAAGAATGAATAATATAAAGTAAAGAGAAGGTAAATCGTATGAAGGGATTCTCGACTATCATGGATTATTCAACAGCATTAAGATGAATAATTAGAGTTGGCAGAAAAGTGCACGTGATTAAAGTAAGTTCAATGGTCAAGGTTAATAAACTATCGAATACCGATACACCAAGTCTCTGAGAACCGTGTAACGAGCCATCCCTCTTAATTCCTCCCACGGGACTACTTCCACACTATTACAATAACTACTTTGGAACAATAGCGGCGAACAGAACACATTCTCAAAATTGAGCAATGCTATACGCACTATTCCCTAGCATCTCCTGATAACTACCGATAGAAAGAGTTTATCATTGGAAACACATAACATCAACTATAAATAGAATGAATGGAAATTATGAAATCACAAGCACGATAATAATGAAAGGGGTTTACGATGCTACATTGCGTTCATAATACGGATTATGTGTTATTACATATCTAATATTTAATGAAACTGGAATATTCGAAAATTCGAAAGTTGGGATTTTTTTAGTTCGAAAGGGAAATTTGAAGACGTAAGAATTTGTTCGAGTATCTGAATAGTTGTTTACAGATTTTTGAAATTTGACGAAAACTTGAACCGCACACATAGGTAAGAAATATTTGGAGTAGTATTGGTAGCCTTTGCTATTGAATTTCATTAAAACTTCTAAGTACATATTGAACTTGGTTTCGTCGCTATTCATTCTTCACACTGGTACACGCGAATCGTGAAACAAGCCACGATAAAACTTCTACAGCTCGAACGTTATCACGAGAAAGATTGTTTTTATCGCAATCTGCGTAACGCGTAACTACCAGAAAAACTTTTAATTGTGAAATGGCCAAAGTGTCCTGTAAGTTTTTTTAATAGTCGAAACAACACGAGCATCGAGTTGGAAACACGCGAAAGTAAAACCTGAAACCTGTTATCAAAACTATGTCAATCCGTGGCGATAACCGCAAAACTTTTGTAATGAATTTTGATCGTGGCGTTTTTGAATCGTGCTGAGTTGAACACGCACGAATAATAGGCTTAAATTATGTAGTTAATCGAGACCGCTTAAACTGAAGTGACTGAAAGACGACGACCAAGATAAAGTCTCTCAAAGTGCTCCATTGATCATCGCGTTTTTCGTTTATATCTTGATTTTAAATCTGTCTCGCAAATTCGTGATGTTTGAAATCGCCAAAATATTATTAAACAGCGGTATATACAAAATATTGAGAAAGAAATGCATTCTCAATTTGTTACATTTCGCGTTCAATGGAAATAAAATTTACAAAAGCCATTAAGTCGACAAACAAAAATTGATTTTAAATTGTATCGCATAAGAGTCCGTTACAGTAAAATTTGTCAAACAGACGTAAAAGTTAATTAGAATATTAAGCAGCAAATATTTCATTTCGCTAAACAAATACTCGATTGATGTTCAATTTTCCAAAAATAGTGACAAATTTCGAGGTAAATGACTACTTGAGAGATACTGTTTGCAACATCGTCACCCTTTTCTGGTCTTCGATTTATGGAGCTGATCAATGTGGTTTGCGAACTACTCATCCCATAAGAAAAGTCAATCATTCCATTTTAGCATGCTAACGGCGAGATATAAAAAGAAAGATCGAGACTCACCTGTCCATAGTTGTCGAAACCATACTTGGCGGCAATTTCTGCGGCGACATCCGGTCCATCCGGGATGTAAACTGCGAACTGGTTGCTGAAAATCGGCGTAGGTCGCGATCGTGGTCCAGGTTCCGACTTTACCAACAGAGCACCGATCAACACCACTAACAACACGCACAACGAACCGCCCTGAACGATGATCATCTCGTCGTCGCCGAATGGACAAGATATGTTATACTACTATTCTTTAAACACCGCGTACTTCTTTACTTTTTCTACCCCGTTACTTCGCGTTACGAATTCCGATTCGCCTATCGAAACTATAATATTTTCAAGCGTCGAGAATCCACGAGCAGAATACGCAATTCGAGAATATGAAATTTCCCGTGAAATCCAGCAGGAGTGGAGAATCTTCACTTAATTTCCGTATACCATTGCCACGAATGTTTCGCCGCATCCGAATGACACGAAGGAAGAGGATAAAGAGAAAAAAAAGACGTTGAATAGGTCAAAATGGTGACACGCGACACGACACTATCGGAACGATTTCGACTCTGAATTCTTCGGTCGTTGCTGTTCTTATCTGTAACCAAGAAACAGAGAGGGAAAATTAATAGTACGATTGAAAAAAGATGGCCAGCATTCAAGTCACGACGCCAGAAGGATGTCGTCGGGATGTTTGCGGTTTAACGATGTTAATTATTATCAAAAGAATCCTCTCCGAGTTTTGTACACATGCTGGATTTTATATCGACATTTCTGAAGCTTAATTAATGAAAATATGAAAGAATTTTTATGCGCGACTTCTCGTTTCAATATCAGGTATGTACAAAAATTTTGATATAGCATTAAAAGTCTTCCTGTATTGTTGAAAGGTCTAAAAAAAACTTCCCTGAGAGAAGCTCGTATAACAGGAATGTTGTAGTAGCCTGTAACAAAACACTCGGCGGTCAGCGTTTGAATTACAATGCATTTAAAACGATCGCGCAAAAGAAGCACGAACGGAACAGCAATTTAAAAATTGAAAACCAATAAAATGTTTCCTTGTACGTCACTCGTGT
Source organism: Bombus vosnesenskii (assembly GCF_011952255.1). NCBI lineage: Eukaryota > Metazoa > Arthropoda > Insecta > Hymenoptera > Apidae > Bombus > Bombus vosnesenskii. Next base: position 3,617,116 of record NW_022882945.1, on the reverse strand, counting down.
TGTCGCAAAAGACATACAAGAAAAGGCTCGATAAAATCAAGCGCTTCCACGATGGTCTCGGCTCCTCCCGCCCACGTTCTCTTTTGCCACGTACAGAGCAGAGAGCATCCTTCGAAGGATTTCGAAAACTATATTAAAGTCATCCATGAAACTCTCTGGATTCTGTGTATCTCCATAGAATCGAAATAGAGAGACGCGACATGATAACGGGTGAATCATCACAAACAGGATATCCGAATATTCGGATGTTAGAATTTGAAAGACAGCACGCGTGGAATACCAAAAGTGTATGTAGTTTCACGAGAGAAATAATTGAAAAAATTATTGGTCGTAAATACCTATAATAATAACGCAAGTGGCTACAAAAATTATTGGCCATTGGCACGTGCCTTTACTTTCCAATATACGACAGTGTGTTATCATGTACATTTCATTTTCATAGTATTAAATTCTAGTTATATAAAACCTAGTAATAAATGATACAAAATTTAATATACCAACCTAACTGATTGGATCTAATCGATTAATAAATAAGGAGATACTATAGCAAATAAAATGTGTACCAATAATTGATGAATGGCGTATATTCAATATTAGAATATGAATTTAATACGTTATTCTCTATTCTAAAAAAAAAAACGAGTTTTTTTTTGCAAAATCACACCTTACAGAGGGAAATTGGTTTTGTATAACTGCTGGAAATATTGGAGTTTTGCTATAGATACTATCCACACGCATTTTATAAATGCTGCAATCTACATATGTCGCAGTTCACTGAAGCCGATGCTACACATCCGAAAACCATTTTTCATTTGCAGCGAAAAAAAACATTGCGCAAACATATCAAATCCTGGTGCGGAACCTCACTAAAATTTAAATTTCCCGCTTGTAAATATTCTTTTAATAATCCTGTCCGCACGAATCTGTTTTTGTAGGATAAATTTCAAAGTATGAATATTCGATCGAATATATGCAAATGATTTATGTCTCTAATGGAAATTAGATCACTGTACATCAAAAATGAGAACGAAAGTTTCCACCAAAATAAAAAACCATGAAAAACTAACACTTGGCTGTCGCTTTTAAGGATTATATAAGAAGAGAAATTGCAGTCGAGTCACTTTTACCCATCGGAACATTGACAAGAACTCTCACGATGCCACGTATGATGCCTTCGTACGTAACGTTAAGCATCAAGATACTTTTTATAGACACAACATACTAATGCCGACTAACGAATATGATCAGCTTTCCATGTTCCTTATTTACTACGGTTTCTACCACTAAATGTTATACCTGTCAGATACACACTCCTATTCGTACAAGCCAAGCGAACAAGCAACGGTTTAAACAAATACCATGTAACTTTGAGGAACAAACGTTGAACCGCACCAACGAACCAATAACCAGAGCGTTACTTAACCAGTACATAATCGGATCACTGACAGAACTTAGCGTTATGCTTAGCGTCGATGACGTCAAGATTCAGATATTTTTAACCCGCACAATGCCAATCTACAAGAGAAAATCTACAATATTTGCCATTTTGTTCTTTCGAAAATTTCTGAAAAACAACGTTAATAGCGTATAGTACAGATTACTTTAAACATGACTACCGAACCCCAATACGTTTCAGGTAGCTCCGAACTTTCAAATATTAAACAAACTAGTTTTATCTATTTGTGAAAAATTGGAAGGTGCGAGAATCTGCAGAACGCACATGATACGCAGGAATTTCGCGTAAAATGCAACGACTTGATAATGAGTTCAATCGGGAGGCAAGATTGCGGAACGATTAACCAGGATTGATAAGCGTCTCGTGATTCCGCGAATGCCACACAAAGAAGGGAACGACGTCGCCAACCGTTCGAATAGAATCTACCAATTTTCTAGCAATTAACCACCGGCAATGTTCTTCCCATTCGCAGCAGCAAAATAGATTTCTACGAAAGGGTTGTTCGCGTAAAACCGAGCACCAGCGAACTTCTTTCGACGATCGAATTTAAATAGCGTGTAAAGAAGACGAGTGAAGAATGAAGAAGAAGAAAGCTTAGCGAAGAAATCAAGAAAAAAAAAAGCAATGAAATATTCGTCCGATACTTTTTCTTGCGAAAATCTCTTCTTAGCGGAAAATTTTTATTCAAGTTCAAATATGAACATTTATGAAATATTTCTGCGTGTATTTTTGCTTTTTGCTTCCTATTTCATATTGAAATCGCATATAGTGAAAAACGCGCCGACTTATGTTTGTTAAAATACGTTAGCACTCGTAATTCGTCTATTAACCACCGCAGTTCTTCGTATCTTCTCATTTCTTCTTTAAACTGCTTGTAAGTGGTTTTTGTCTGAATTCTCGCTACATTTTTCGGGTATTTATCGTGCGACAGGTTCATTCTCGTGTATTCTATCTCACATATTTATCTTTTATAGCGCTATGTATATCATCCTGTCATACACTGTGCTTTATAGAGGAATTTCATCATCGTTGGAGAAACGAACGATGAAAAATCTTCTAACCCTCCGGCATTTAACGAGCCATAGTATTTTCATATTCATCCTAGGCTAGTTTATACAATCATGTGTAAAAATCTTGGGCCACCTACCAAACATTTGCGTTTTGCTTTTATTTTTTCGCGAATGAATATAAATATACTCGATGTTAATTCAAATCTTCTGATGATTAAATGTTCTTTTTAATGAATATCTAACATTTTCCCGGAAGTAGCTTATCTTCAAAACATCGAATATTACACTCGCATATAATTGCGAGCAGTTTTCAAATAAAACCGAAATCCGCAGTGAACGTGTTAAACAACATATTGGTTGCCTCACAAGGACGAAAAAGTGGGAGAGAATGCTGACGATGGTTCAAGGACCGTAGAAAGCATGAGATTTGCAATTCCACGAGTGCTGTTACGTGTAAAATAAAAGCCACCCAAAGCGTCATAACACCACGAGAAAATATGAATAGAGATAACATTATACAGGATGTTTAAAAATGAATGCTCTTCGAATGTCAAGTATGAATAAAAAATAAACGTCAATGTACTATTTTCCTTAAAATATATCGAGAATGTGTAATAAAATGAGACTTTTCTAAGAGAAAAATCTCGTTCTTTTCTCTTTTTTTTTTAGAAAACTGTACAAATTTAGTTTCTCGTTAAAATTAATCATATTTATGCGCAGCACGAAGGGAGATGTAACTGTTTGTAGTTCAAGAGCTCATTTTACTTTGTTACAAAGCATTGAAAACGCGGTTAAATTGGGGACACACGAACTCCGGCCGACGTGATTTGAATATTGAGTATTCAGACGCTTGAATAGTTCTTTCTTCAAGGCACACAGAACGAGGTATAATTTATGGTGCGACTGGAAAGAGGAGATGATGTGATGTAAAACGGCATAGACAAAATGAAGTTTTTGGTACGGCGAAAAGTTTGGTTCTTTACAGGATCTATAACGATAGATCTATAACAAACAAAAGTATTATACCATTAAAAGGGACTAATATTTCTTTGCTGTTAGACGTCAAAATAATTTGTCATTCTCCAATACAGTTGTTAAAATGTTGTTTAAATGTTACACTTACTGTTACAGATTGTTAATGGAAATATTATTAATAGAAATTAAGTATAACAATGTAAATAGCAATGAACGTCGTAGAGCGTTTAGACGATCGATATTATTGTGAATATTATTGGTAATATTATTGTCAATATTATCGTAAGAGGCCATCTAGACGATCAATGTGTATCGTCTACACAATGCTGAAAACTCTGAAATATCGACAATAATATTTATCGTTTGAACGCTTCTTCAGTGTATGTGTTTTGGTAGAACCTGTACAACATGTTTGTGTACATCTGCGAACAACTGTCTTGCGTACTGAATTCAATTACCGATGACACGCGTACTCACCAAGAAGACGCTGATGACGACAACATCGGACAAACACAGGACGGACAGTTCAGCGACAACTACACTAATGAATACGCGAATGGCGATTCGTACACTTCATTAGCATATGCAAACTGCATAAAAAATTACTAGGACGATTCCTTGCGAATTTTAACGTTTTATTGTTAAAGATTGATACCAATTTGGTTTCCATTTTTCTTAACGGATACAGGTTACGATTTTCACGGGAAATTATTTAGTAACGTCTGCAAGTTGTCAAAAAGATTATTAAAAAAATAACAATTTAAAAACAATTAATTTAAAGATGTCAGTGAAAAACACTGATAAAGGTAGACTTGCTGGAAACGCGATTTTTGCCTCATATGGAACAATACCGACATTGCAACATTTGCGTCTCTTCTTTTTTACCAAGTGAAGAATAACTTAGCGGTGTATTAAATTATATTTCTTTGATACGAGATATCTCGTTATATTACATTCTAAATATCTTACGTAACGATAATATACGATATGGTAACTTTATTCGAGCTGATTGATATTCACATTTAAATACGGCTTAGTAGCTTATCGTTCGAAGGAGGATAGTGAAATAAAGAAACGTGAATACACGAAAGAAGGAGAAATCAAATGGATGAGTTAAACGAACGATCTAGACAAAGACTTAAGACGTTAAAGGATGTTTGTTTCCTTGCTCGTGGATTTCTCTGAAATATTCCGTCATTATCGTTAAACTCTACTCGCAGCTATGTGGAAATAAATACGGAAATAACATATCTGATCGAAGATGCATGAAATTAAGATTTATACATAGATATCGCCTGAAGCTGATTTCATTACATAATCTACTTGTCTTTCTGTAACTAATAAATATCCATTTTCAATATTTTTACTATCGTCCTGCAACTCTAACCCTTTTATTACTTCAAAGTTTAACTAGAAAATTTAATCAAAATTAACCTACCAACATCATATTTGCTATTGATCTATCATACAATATATATTTAGCTATCGAAAGAGCAATTGCTAATAACGATGACTTCATAGTCAAAAATTCGAAATACCAGTTAAATGTATTAAATAATTTTATACAAAATATTACAAATTATAATACATCACGTTCAAAATTTACATAGACAATCAACCTTCATGTAAAGTAAATCCTCTTCTTCCGTAAATTTACATATTACAAACCTTGCATAACATCTTTATCCTTAATGCTTACTTTACAAAACAGGAATTATCTTGGTAAATCAGAAATTATACAACTTCTTTGGTAATCATCACATCTATACGTTTACTATCATAATGAATAGTATGGAAAAGTAATTAACTAGCAATTAATTAGTAATAATAATGATACATTCGACATATTCTATATGGCTTTATTATTATACATTATACATATATTCCATACGTTTAATTATTTCAAATCATCTAATACGACCAATAGCGCAAATCATTTCACAAATAGGGAAACACGCATTATCTCCAAACGACAGTAACCGTACGTCCCATTATGCAGCCGATAATAAAGTGCTCTTAATACCGACGCTTCACGCACAAGGTCGCAGCCAATCACGTCCGTAAACATACATACTCCAATTTGAAATCTAATGGAAAACGAGAAAATAGAACTGGTAGATATCGACGATCGTTGTATACGTGTGTACACGGTATACCATTACCATATATACCAGTGGCAAGTTGAAACTCGTTCGATCAGGAAAGAGCAGCCTGGAATTTTTTGTCACCAGTGTGGCAAGCTCTCGAGAAGACGAGGTTGCACGCAAACCGGGACGCGGGAGGGAGAAACAAAATTTGTATTCGAGCAAATCATCACAAAATCCGTAATACGTCCATGACTCACGAAAATATTAAAACAAAAGTCTGATGTGTGTGTGTGTTATATGAAACATTTTGAAATTTCATCAGCACTATAAAAGACACGACTGTCACGAGTCATGACTGTATCGGTATAATTTAAAAGTATAAAAGTAGATATGTACTGCAAACGTATCGTACATATATTTAAAATTTTTCGAGAGAAGCGAAAAATTATTTGGTAATTTACGAGAAAATTATTTACTAAACACATCTTGTTGAGAAGAAGAAAAGACTGTAGGAAATATTGGTCAATATTACTTTTGTAATTTTCTCTTTTTAGTCCTTGAAATACTATTTTGACGGTTTGTTTAACATAAGACTGAATTATTTTGAATTCTGGCACTTTTAACATACATGTGCAATATATTTAGCAAAAAATAAGATGACTGTACAAAATATAGTTAATAAATAACGCCTTGAGTAAAACTTGGTTCTTATAAGAATCGAAAAAACTAACCTAATCCAACGTTGTTCGTAAATTTCGAACTTTAATGAGCAGTACACCGCAGGAAGAGACATTAGATCTACAAAATTTATCCTTGTTTCTATATATTTTCATCACATTAATCAAATTTGAAAATATTTCGTCTAACACACGTATTCGTAAAGAAATGTTGGAATACTTGGTGAACCACTGTATTTCTGTGAACGAAACGCGAAACCGTAATTAGTTTCGGGTCAGAAAAGGTCAGAGAGGAGCATTAATCGGAACTAAAAGGTTTTTCGAGCCCGCATGATTAGAACGCGACACCGCGATATTTCTTTGGCGACGCATCGCGCATACGATACAAGCTTGCACACACGCGTGGCCACAATCATTTTTCGCACGCCACTCGCACTGGCCTGAATTACACACGCGCGCGTGGCTCCGCGAAACGCCAACGCTGCTTTCACAGCCTTTTTTTTTCCTCTTATGAGCGCAACGCGTGCACCATTCCGCATGCGAATCACGGTCAGCCTCTATTTTCGACGAAAGTGAAAGAATCGAGATCAACGACCCTACTGCTCGCGGAGAAATTCGCGAAAGAATATCGACAGTTAAAATCCGCCTTCTACTCGCCAGAATTCAACCAACGAGGGAAAAAAGCACTAGCTTAATCGGGGAACAACATGAACGAGTTTCACGAAGAGAAAGTCTCTGGTACACGAGGACCTCGAGATGTCAGCTGATAGAAACAAAGACTCAGAAAGAGACCCGTAATTGGTCGTTGAGGATAGACCATAATATACAAAACTATATAATGGAGACACACACCAATATAAAGAGGTTAGCTGTGAATCACGCGACGTCAATCATCAAACGCAATTCTTTTTTTCATTTTAATAAGAAATACATTTACCTCTGTTTAGGTATCACGCGGCGTTAGATTCCCACGAAGTATGGTGAAATTTCAGCGGAGTTGCTTGAAAGGTACAAATGTCACCAACTTTGATATATGCACGAAAACGACTATGTTTTGGCAGTGGTTCGCGGCATGTTCTTCCGGCACGAGGTCTGCGACGAGGTTAAATGGACATTGACATGTGCGCGAAAGGAAAACACGACGGCACCCACGCACTACTCGGAGTAAATTGTCAGAAGAACGAGGCCGAACTTTCGAACCAATCCACCGATCATTCCGACCACTACAGGCCAAGTGTAGCACCGCACTGACTGCTCTCGCCGTTCACCAAGGCGATAAACAAACTCGTCGCCTCTCCCTCACGAGTCTACCCTCCTTCTCCTATCAAGTCTCTTACTCTCGCTAAACGTTTACTATCCCGCTTCCGCGGACAAACGCCGACTGCCGTGTGCTGCTGAGCGAAATTTCGGTCTTTCTCGCACTGCGGCGTTAGCAATATGGTATGATCTCACTCTCATCACTCTATTTCACTCACTCTAACATTATACATCTCTGTTACTTTCCCTCCCTCTTCGCTCCTGCCCCGTTTAAGGCACAGTGCTGCCACCATGCTTCGCCCCCACTATCGCATCGCATCACAACTTGTCACCTGGTATTCTTGATTTTTTGACATTTTATGAATGCTCGGTTTAAACTGGGTGATACTTGGTAATCGGGAGCGTTTGTAGTTTCGAAGAAACTGGATGTCACTCGCGAAAAGAGCAAATAAGAATCGTTTATGATGACTCCATGACGCGACAACGCAATGTACGACATGTTTTGAGCCACTGACAGTCTGTACTGGAGCAGGAACTGTATGAAGGGTGGTGGTGCCACCCTACTGCAATCAATTGCAACGTGATTTTGTTTATAGAAAAGAAAATCTTTCGTTTTGACAAGTAAAAATACTCGAACTTAATAATATAATCAATATTGTATTTATATACTATAAAGCTAATTACAATTACAATTAAATATTTATATAAATATCTATTTAGTTAAATTACCTACATTATCTTCTGTAGAATATATAAAATATTACGAATATTATATCTCTTAAGTAAAAACTTATTAGAATATCATTTGTTAACCTTATTTAAACTTAATTTTAAAATTGGAGTACAAATTTCAAATTTTCTAATTTAATCTTTTTTACTTATCTTCTACAAATACGTAAATAAAATTTCTGAAGATAGACTCAACATAAGTTCTAGATGTCCCTAGTGTAGCTATTGATTCACGGTCGTATATACAGGTCCCGAAACTCCCGTGGTCAAGAATGTCACAATGATGCGGCGATCTGTGTTTCTCTAATCTGCCACCACTGGCGTTGCTGCAGAATAGTCAAAACAATAAACGACACAAAACCATAATTCTGTGTCCCCTAAAGTGAACATCAATAAATTTATTTATGAATAAATAATGTATACTTACTTGTAAAGTATTATACAAATTATGCAAAATGATAAAAAATTCACTTGATTATTTCCACCATGTTTTTACTTTCTTGAATTAGTTTTGGCCAGTCGACATCAGCGCCCCATAGCGCATGGTAGACAATGCACGACCGTAATGCTATGAGTGAACACGTTGATTCTCCATTTGGCCGTTGGTATTGATAGTTCTTCGTGGCGGTAGCATCTCTCTTTCATTTTCTCCATCTTTTCTGGAACGGTATTCATCATGGTACGTATATTTTGATAAAAATCTAGAAAAAAATCTAAAAAGGCAGTAGCAATCCGTCACCAAGTACACAAACGAATTATCTAACAACATCATATAAATTATTTTATACTGAAAAGTTGAAATATTTACAGTTAAAGTGTATTATAATAGATTGTTATCTTTTGTTACAAATTTTGAGGTTATACGAATGTGTTTAGAGTGTTTTCCAATATTTTGTTTTAAATGAGTGCAAGATGGATTAAATAGCATGAAATGGAATATAAATATGATTTTAGAGTCGCGTCAGGACAAAGACGGTCAAAAAGGCCGCGAAGCTAATCATCGAGAAATACTATACTCGATTGACCATGGACTTCCATACAAATAAAAGGATATGCGAAGAAATTGCTATTATTCCCAGCAAATCTTTGCGAAACAAAATCGCTGGGTATGTATTTACAAAAGTGTATGTTTTGTGTTAAAACATTTTTATGCCAAAAACTAAATCATAATTTGTAGGATTTATTATCGTGTATACTGTAGCGTATTTAATTTCTTATTTAAGTCTATTTCAATTTTTTATTGAATTTCTTTATCCTATTATTCCAAATAGATTTGTCACGCACTTGATGAAGCGTCTGAGACACAGTCAAGTACGTGGTATTTCCATCAAACTCCAAGAAGAAGAGAGAGAACGCAGGGACAACTATGTTCCTGAGGTGTCTGCATTGGAGCACGATATTATTGAAGTAGATCCAGAAACCAAGGAAATGTTACAAATGCTTGGATTTAACAACATTCCAGGACTTCAACTCACACAATCCCAACTACCGCCATATAGCAGACGTTCTTAAATTTATTTGTTTATATGAAATAAGATTGTTAGTATTGCACTTTAAATAAAACTGCAAGCTGACATTCTAAAAATTTTATATTCTCAAACTGATTTTAACGTGTAAACCTGTCATTCTTTCGAGTGTGTACATGTATTGATTTCCTTATGGTAAGTAACAGGCTACTGTAAAATAAAATACATATTAAGAAATATATTAAATTCTACAAGCTAAAATTAATGTAATTGATTATCTGTATTTTAATAGAAGCATATTTCATATCCATTTATAAAGAAAAAATACAAATCAATTTTAATGTTAGGTTTTGAAATATATAAATGGTAGAATGTGAAAAGTTTAAAGTAAAAGTACGCGTGTGCACAAGTCGGCCATTTTAATCGAATTTCGTTATGTACTGTTATGTACATTATAATTTATAATAGCTTATTATTAAAATTAATTTTTTCGTTTACTTTTTCCAATATTTTAATTAACAACATTATTGAAAGATATTAATATTAAATTGCTTCTTACATTATTTTTACACATAAAACGAATATTTCGATCAAAAAGTTTGTCAAATTTATATTAAACAATTTATTATTTTGCATTAAATTATATATGGTAGAAATAATCGTAACGTTATATTAAGAGTAGCAAAAGTAGTAAAAAATGTTACTATCGCGGAGGTTCAACGGTATCGATTTCCCGCTCCAATTATAATTATATATCAAAGTTATGTACAGTGCATTTAAAGCATATATACATACTCTCAACGACATCAACCATTTTCGCCTTCCCTTGCACGAAGCTCGTCATTTTAATCGCAAACATAGAAACTGAGTAATCCTATCTCTCGTATCGTATTTATCAGCGATATCGTAGCTCAAATTGCGAAAAGCCAAGGTACCGCATCGAATAAAGTTTATTACTTCGAAGTTTATATAATATTTTGCAAGAGATAACGGGGCTTAATATGCACACGACTGCATCGACGCGACAATGAAATGCATCGTCGCCCTTCCAACAGCACCCACGCGGTTGAGCCGGACCTGGACAAGTTGTTCAGAGGCTGCGCGACCTAGCACGATCCAAGGCTAGGTAGCCTAGCACAACCTGGTGAACCAGACGAAGTTAAGAAGAAAGAGGAAGAGAAACGGAGAGAGTAGCTGTAATCGCACGCCTACGAATGTTGAAACTCTCGGGAGCAGGGAGGAGAGACCGTATAACCGGCGAGTCAGTCGACTATTAGTGGTCTGTGACTCTGGAGGTAGCCCGACCACCGCAGAACCGAGCCCGACGCAGCTCGGTTGCGTTCGGTCGGTAGTCGGGGCCAGTCGGGCGCACCACTGCTCTTTTCGGTCTGGTCGTTTTCCTCAGTCCGTCGTCGTTGCGCATCGAGAACAGTTGCACCCTTTCTTTTTTTCGCTTAAAGACATACAACGAAATAGTCAAGCCAATCTTTTTCGCGCTATGTGACAGATATTACGGGGCACCAAGAGTGTACCCCGCCTTCTCTGAATATCATTCCCATCCTATCCTTCCTTCTCTACCTTGCCACTACACATTCTCCTTTGCCCAAAGAGAGAGAAAGAGCACACGTTGTAAACGCAGGCACGTACGTACGCAGGCACTCGCCGACGAAGGGGCCACGAGGGCCCCGTGGAATCGTGCCTAGGAAAACATGGAGTGTCCACATCTTGCTCAAAGCGTCCAATTCGGCGGTAACGACGTAGAAGCGAATTGTACGAAGGATCTACCGTTCGTCTGTGCAGGTAGGATCTTATAAAGAAACCGTACCGTTATCCTTCTTAGCAGATTGAAAAAAAAAGATGTATTTAGAAAATCGAAACCTAGCCCCCACGAGATCCTTTCTTCTCAAGTTGGATTCTATTTTGCACTCCTTTCTTGCTCGAGCCCGATCTCGATCTTTCCTTCACCTCTATTGTCTCCCATCTCCTTTTCTCTCGTTTCTTTTGCGTTCTTTATCCCCTGTGTTCTCGGTCTTGCTCTTTTTCTCTCCCCCCGCCTCTTTCTTTCTCTTCCTCTTTCTCTCTTTACCTCTCGTGACCGCGGCCCCGGCCGTTCCTCTCGCGGCCTTGAGCCGTCGTAGCCGACAAGATGAAGCGAACCATTTCTCTATTTCCCTATAAAGATATTAATGCATGTTTTTTATGAGAGAGGACACGAAAGTACACGTTTACGTTCGCTTTCTGTATTTCACGGTCGATACACGCGAATATCGATGATACTTATGGACGCACGACTCCTAGTATTATTTGTATGTATTGTGAATTGAACTCCCAGCACGAATATGTATAGTACTTACATCTCTCCTCGATACACGCGAATGTGTACGTGTCAATACGTATGAATGCGAGACAAACCTATACGCGCGTGTACGGTTGTACGTGAAAGTCCACTCCTCTTCTTCATGTATACATGTATATATGTAATATAGTATCTATGTGTGTGTGTCCTCCGTTCATGGGTGTCTCTCCACGGACCGAACAAGAGCGTCGTGGACGTGCGCGTGTGCATCGTCCTGCTGGGAGTTCTCAGTATGCGGCGCGGTCGTCATTGGAAAATCAATACCAGACGGCACTAATCAGCTGGCCTGAGATCTGTCATTAGAACTCGCCTGATAAACGTGTTCATCGTTTCACCTTCTTCGTTTTTCCTAATTTCTTCCATTTCCGCTTGTCAACTTGCATACATCCACATTCTCAAGAATCATCATCTAAGAGATACATTTGAAAATTAATGAATAGAATAATCTAGTGAATACTTCTTCCTTGTTTGAGATTTGAAATTTGTTTTCTCGTCTGATATTTTGATACCTATTCTCTATAGTCATTGCCTTTGATATTATATTTAAAATAAACACAATACTTTTATTGCATACGTTTAAATCTCCCTTGTCCTATGTGTTCTCCCTCTTAAGCTGATCTTCGCTGTAGACGGAAAATTTCATAATACAGACTCGATTCGCTCTGTTCGATAATCGATGCTGCACTACGCCGTCTTTTTTCTTTTAGCGACCTCTTACAGTAGAACAGGCAGGAAGAAACGTTTCACCAAGATCCGAGTCATTTAATTGCAACGTATTCTTTCAAGAAAATCTGAAATTTCATTTTCTTGATTTTGATATTCTTGATCTTTCAGGATCGAGAAGAATCTATTGAATTCACGAAGCATATTTATCTCTTGTCTGAATATCCGAGCGAGAAAGAGGAGAAAGGTGGGAGGGAGAGGGAACAATAATGGAACAAAACAAAACATGCATAGTCAAGGAGAGAGTATTTCAAAGGTGTATTAGCGCGACCGATGAGTCAGACTAGCGATGTTTTTTTTTTATTATTCAGTTCGGGTTAGGTTGTATTTCGGAATTTTCCGAATTTGTCAAGATAGTCAACATATACAAATATCATTGAAACGATACTCCCTGTGTCGCGTCGTCGTCTCTCCCGAGAGATCGTTCACGCTCAACGAATCGCAAACATATCCAGGTTGCAAGATCAATTTAAATATCTTGCAAGGAGAGTGACGCTGGTAAAAATTACCAAGCCCGACTGTGGCGCGAGTCACGCAGGAGAAAAATCGTCCCTCGTGGGCTATAAAAGAACCCCATGTTCCACACCTTCCCCTCCCATCCCTCTTCTGCCTCTTTTCCTGCGCTGCAAGCTGGTTCGGGTACGACGTTGCAAAATCGATAACGGCGTCGTTGCTAATCGGATGCCTCGATACGAGTCGTATTGCTCGGGAAACGAATTTTTCCCTCATCGTTCCTTTTTCTTCTCCCGGGATTGCATCGAACCGAAGACTCTGCTGGTGCACGCGTTTGTCGCCTTTATCTTTATCTGGTTCCGTCGCTTGGACAATGCGTCGACGAAATTCTTCAACGACGCAACACGCAGTAGGCGTGGCGAATCGTATCGTTCGTTACCAACCAGCGAAAAAGAGACGCAACGATATGACAAAAGAGACGGACGAGTAAAAGGATGGATACGTGGCTCGTTAGATGATTGTTGGTTACCCTGCTAGCTTTTTTTCGTGGTTCACGTGATACACCTCTCACACCAATGAAATGGTCAACGATTGGTTGTCTTTCGAGTTTAGGATTTCTCAGACTACCTGTATGCAACTCTATCGACGATTTTTATTTGATTTTGACCTTAACTGCACTGACGTGATCTTCCAAGAATACAGCGTGATGCGCAACGTATTTTTACATCAAATTGAGAATTATTACCCACTTTGAAATATTGAACATTCGATAGACTTGGCTCGATTGGATTATCTTTTTCCATCGATAATGAAACTTTGATTATAATCTAACAAAACTTACGTTGGTCTCTATGATATTTTATTTTAATAATATACACATATATGCAAAATATAATACCTGATGTTCCAAATTATCATTTGCAGGTTATCAACTCATTTTAAATTTCGATGTAAAACTATATTTGTACATTTGAATTTTATGCACAAAAATATTTTTTCTGTTATATAAATATAAGAAAAATTTTGTTCTATCTTAAGATGTATCATTGTATTGTTTGAAATTTATAAAAATACTGAATTCAATAGTTATACAATCTCAAGCAATATTTCTGAACAATCTTGTTCCAATGTATATAACGTGTAATTAAAATTCCTAGTACATTTTACAAAGAAATAATACAATATAATTTGCACAGGGCGTGGGGTTATAATAATTCTTACACGAGATTGCAAAACAAATGGGTGTGTACAGGGATACGTGCTTCTAGAAGATTGGATTTCAGTTGGCCTACCTATGCGATATCTCAATTTTCATGTACTCGTGCTTTTTTACCTTTAGCAATTTTACGTCTTTTTCTTTTATTCTACTGTTGCAAAGTTTATTTAAGTAGCTAAAAATAGTCAGGTATCGAACCAAGCAATCCAAAATAAAAATGATCGAAATCGATCCAATTGCATGGGCGTAGAATTTTCGAATTTTCTTTCGAATTTAGTAATTTCATTATCGTATTTAATTACTGAAATGTATATTCTTGGTATAGGATCAATTAACTTGGCAGACGTCTCCATAGATTTTACTCGCTTTTAATATCATAGATACGCCATGGTGCTGAAAAAATATACGTATGAGGAAAGGGAAAAAAAGAAATGTGCATGCAAAATCTCAAACTTGATAGCACTGCGAGACATTTTGCGATCGATCGACTGCAAAGGGGGTGTGTCGAACAGCCTTCCTCCCATTCACCCTGGTTTTACGCGATCTCTTGAGAATTACGTAAGCCGAGACGAGCCAAGAAGATAGTACACCGACTTGGGACTTATATTATTTTGTAATGATCGCCTTTTATATTTCCTGAATGCACTAACTTTAAAAAATTCTAGGAATTTTCCAAAAATAGCTGTAGCTAGGGTAAAATCCAAAAATATCGAATTGTGGTAGAAACTCGTTCAAATTTACGAAAATCGGAATTACAATACATATAATGTATGATATTTCCATTATTCTCGGGGTCACGTAACTAAGAACAAAACTTAGATTCATAAAGACTAAGATAGTAAGTTGTAACGCGTTACAAATAACACACGATTTTTATAATATGAAAATCGCCATTATTCTAAATATCAGCTAAATAAGAACAAGTCAGAATCAATCGCAAAAAATTAAGTTCAGAATCAATAAAATAAGAAATTCTAATTTTTAAGCTTAGAATCTTCTACAATATTTATACCTCAATTCATACCTTCGGTTTGAAAAAATAAAAGGGTGAGATCCTAAAAATGAAACATGTATAGAATTCGACCATTTTGAGAACATGGCCTTCAATCTCTGTTACTCGTTAATTTTATATCGTTTGCAGTTTTAACACAGAACGATAACATTTAAACTAGAATGCATAGCAAGGGCAATGTTTTTATCAAGTGTTTTGTTATTGTCGATAGTATGTGGCACTGAGAAAAGTACGTGGCTCTGTCTGTACTGTGGAGCCATTCACTGTGGACGATACGTGGCAGGCCATGCATTACAGCATCACGAAGAAAATAATCAGCACTGTGTTTGTATCGACTGTGAGAACCTGGCAGTATTCTGGTAAGTTAAACCCTTCGCTTTCGCCATTCTTCGCGACACAGACCGACAGTCCGAGCCTTCCTCGCGTCAGTTGATACGATTTTTAATCTCGCCAACATGCCTCTCCCTCTCTATCATTTTGTTTGTTAGCGGCAGCCATCTTTATTAATATTAGCAGCAATATGTTAGCTCGACCGGTACAATAGTCTCAGAAACCATAAATAAATTCTTTCCAAAAACAAATCTTGTCTTTCTCTTTTTCATATTCAATTGTTGGTTTATAAACCAAATCTCAAATTTTATAAGTATGTTATTAATATAGACCGTAATACCTCAAATTTGAGGTTTCGTGTACCATAAAGAATGGCTGTATTTAGCCATAACGCGTTAAGTCGTAAGTAGTCATTCATCAAATATTCGATATCAAGAAAATAAAGAATCCACCCACGAACCCTTCAATTAATTAATAGCACGCCGATCCTGACTTGCCAGCACTTACAAAGGCATTCATTTTCAGTTACATGTGTGACGAGTATGTAATTAACGACACGACGAGCGGCCAAATTGAGAAGATACGTCGCGTCACATTTCGCAAAGATGAGCACAAGGAGAATGAGGAGAATTGGAACACGTCGCCGTCTACGACGCCGTCCTCGAGGAGAGAGAACAGTGATGATAACGACGCGGACGCTCTGTGGAAAGCGGAAGTGGTCGTAAGGAACCTCCGACCGAGAACAGCGCGGAAGAGGCTACACTCGTTGGATGGCACAAGCGGGGACAATCGGCCGACGACCAAGCGTAGGAGCTCCAAGATAACCAAAGAGAAGAAGGTCGTCGGCCTGAGAAATCTCGGCAACACCTGTTTCATGAATGTTGTGTTACAATCGTTCAACAACATCAGCCATTTTTGCGAGTATCTCACGCAGATGCCATGCCTAGAGGGCATACCATTCGACGAGCCGCCCACACATAGAGGGCGAATCGTCACGCCCGGTCGAGCAAAAGAGTTTATGAGTGACGCCTTACTCGCGGAAGAGCTCAGGAAGGTACTCCTTGGTTTGAATCTTGGTGGCTCAAATGGTCAAGCCATTTCGCCCGAATGCCTTTTCCTTGTCATCTGGAAAGTCGTACCAAGATTTCGAGGCTACCAACAACAAGACGCTCATGAATTTCTTACCTACATGTTGGACAGACTGCACACCGAGCTCTTGCAATTGTTGCCCAGACTGGGACACGAACCTCTCGGTCTGCGCGGCAAACAGAGCATCGTCACAGCCGTGTTTGGAGGCACCCTTCTTAGCGTGGTAAGTCGTAGGATTGTTCAAGGAGGAAGCTCTGTTTAACCCTCGGTCACCGATGATCAAACGCTTTGCGGCTGGATGATGCTGTATCATTCTGATGTATAACATACACTTTATGTATGGATTTCGAAGAAATGTTCTATGATAAATGATTCTAGAGCTATTGTTATTACACGAGGAATTTATTCCACTATATATAAAAGTTCCAAATTTGGTAATACATATTGTACTGTATCATACTGTTTTAAAGTTTTTCAGAAAAACCAGAGATGATGTATTTAGAAGCTCACAAAAACACATAATGTTGGCAAAATGAATAGGAAAAAAAGACAGTGATTAAATATTATTATTGTAATTTTGTGTTCTTAATTTATTGCTTAATTTATTTTGGTAGTCGAATCTTAAAATATTCTTGTTAAAAACATTTTAATTATGAAAAAAGTGTACACAAAAGAATTATTTTTAGGAAACTTATTTTATTATCAAATTTAAGAAGGTATAATTCCACTATCTCAAAGCTCTATCTGCATTGTTTATTGCATATAATACCAAGGTCTACTTTGGTATTCTACTGGTGCCTACTTTCTATGCATGACACAACTTGTATCAAAATGATCCGGCACTCACCAGGCGAGGGTTAATGCGTTTCCGGTTACATTTTATTATTCCAATACGAAATGACGAGAGGGAGTGCCCTTTCCGAATCAATATTGTTTTGGAGAGTCATTTTATTATTCATTTTCTTCTTGGGAGAAGCGCGGACAAATTATGGATCGCGTTTCCTCGCGCAGGTCCACTGCATGAACTGCCGTACAGATTCCAAGACGCACGAGCCCTTTCAGGATCTTTCACTGGATATACCGGACAGATTACAGAGACGAACGAAAGAACAGGAAGAAGTATGCAGTCTCACGTACAGCTTAACGAGATTCTTCAAAGTCGAAGAGCTGGCCGATAGCGAACTATACTTTTGTGACAATTGCATGGGGAAACAGAGATCCACCAAGAGGTTCTGGATACACAGGCTGCCTAATGTTAGCATACTTTTATTAACTATTTCATTTAGAAGATATTTAGAAATATTTTTATAGAATATATTTTCGTTTTGTTTCGAAAATATTATAATATATTGAATCTCTTTTCGTTTCATTACTTAATGTACAAATGTATGTTTCTATTTTGTATTGATTACATTACTAATTTTTACAGTTTATTGTCTGTAACACACTTTATTGTCTGTAATTTCAAAATATAATGATAATCTGGAATTCTCTAAATGAAATACTTTTAGAATATTTATTATAATATTCGTCTCCATATATTAACTTATAAATTTTCTTCGTTTGTAACATATAGTTTAACAATTCTATTTTATTTTAGGTGTTGTGCCTTCACATTAAAAGATTTAGGTGGTGCAATTCCTATCGCTCGAAGGTGGACACACAGGTGGATTTTCCGATGAAATCACTTGATATGTCTGCATTTACGGTGCGTGGTGTGAGTGGAACGAAATTGGGCGCTTCAAATAGTCACTTATATGACTTAGCTGCCGTTATTGTACACCACGGTTCAGGGTATGCTCAAACGTCTTTTTTTATGTTAATTCTACATACAAACTCATTTATTAGATCATCAGAATCAGACTCATTCATAATTTCTTTCAATGAGTCAATCTATACACAATTCTATATATTCTGATAAAAAGTTATCGAATTAAATAAAATCTGTAAATTATGGATTCAGAAACATATATCATTATATCCATTTTAAGATGGCAATACACCACAAGCTAAACGTATATTATATCTGTTTGTATAAAGCAAAATTCAATATGTTTCATCAGTCTTATAAGTATTCCATAATTTTTACATTGTAAAATCAATGTTTTCATCTATTGTATAACAGAGCTATGGTATCTATTTTGAGAATAAATATTGGAATATCCATTTTAGTGCTGGAACTGGACATTATACTGCCTTCGCTGTTCACGACGGACAATGGTTTCACTTTAACGATAGCTCTGTACGACCAGCAACCACGGACGCAGTCGCCAAGTGTAAACCCTATATTCTGTTTTACGTGCGGAAAGAATTCTCCATTCCACCTCCCTTGTGACGTCGTTTCCCCAGTCAGTCCCGTCCTGATGGTGCGAGCTTCAACGACGATGACCATGAACGAATAAATAAGAAGTAAGAGAAATTCGAACAGACGAAGTTGAATGGTGCATATGCTAAAAGGGTCAAATGGAAGAAGTTAGAAGACTTAGACAAGTTTCGCGAAGTTTCTAAAAGAGGAAGGAAGGAAACGCCCGTTTTCGATTTTTTCGTTTAGTATGATTA
This sequence comes from Bombus vosnesenskii, assembly GCF_011952255.1. Classification (NCBI taxonomy): domain Eukaryota; kingdom Metazoa; phylum Arthropoda; class Insecta; order Hymenoptera; family Apidae; genus Bombus; species Bombus vosnesenskii. Next base: position 3,597,721 of record NW_022882945.1, on the reverse strand, counting down.
AATATAGACTTTGGGTATGTTTTGTTAATGATAAGCGATAAACATGGATTTCATAGAATTTCAATCGACATATTTCTTATAAAAAAATCTCAACATCGTATATTATCTAGATATTACGACGTTTAGCACGATGTACGAGTATGATATTCGACTCCTATCCTCATAGTCGTTCGAAGCGAAACCAAACTTTCATGTGTTCGTGAATGAGCGACAATTAATTAGTTTTTATTTAATACCTATCGTTTCTATTGATTTCAGTTCCTTTTCTTTTTCACAGTTATTGATTAAACGGTAAATTGACTGATAGACAAAAATAACGTTAGCAATGTATGCTGTGCATATTGATAGTTGTTTTTGTGTACTCACGTGAACATGTAAGGATATACATTGCGTGAACCGAGAGCTTCCATTCCTTTTTTAGAAACGGCAGAAGGAAGAAAAAACTAAGAACGAAAGAAAGAAACAGCGTACTCTCGAGGCAGATCGCGGAAACGCATTGCCTTTAAAGTTGGTTTCCTTTATGCTCCTTTTCGCCGGTCTCTCTCGGTGGTCGTTGACCACCTCTCTTCATCGAATCGATTAAAGCTCCTCCCGGCCACATAGCGGAATAACGCGTAATGCGTACCTCGTATATATAGTTTTAAATTAAAACGAAAACGACTGGTCTTCTCGGTAGATAGATTTTTTTCTAGGCTTAGAGCGACATCATCGTTATTTCGAGGGAGCTGGTAAGCGAAAATACCATATAGAGCCAACCAACTCTATTACTTCGAAAAACATGTTACCTTCATCCTTGGATACTTAACACATACACATGTGCAGATACATCATATACCCATGCGTACACACGACAGACCCATACGTACAATTATCATTCGAGCATACACATACGTGACTACCTATACGCGAATCGTTTACATGTGTGTTGACAAAATACACGTATGTATGCATGTATGTATATAAACACGTTCTCTCTTATTCCCTGCCACTCCTTTTTCCCCACGATTCTCGACGGCTCGACGGCTCTTATGTGATTATTTAAAGACTTATTTTTTCTATAATGGTAACGATAATAACGATAATAAGTTAAAGAAAGCGTAGCGAAAGAACGTTTTATTAAGGCGATAAACTCGATAAACGCGTATCTTCAGCAAAGATTCACTCGTATGCAAAGAAGGGAAAGCAAAAAGAATAAAAAAAGTAAAAAAAAAAAGATGTAAGTAAGCGTGCAACACTAATATTGAGAATAAATGAGATATGTATGAACGACGTATAAATAAAGAATATGAACGACGATATCATACTCCTATTTGTCATGACTCTTGTTATTGATTTTCGATATATATTTTGTCTGCAAATATTCACAATTAAAAAAATGTTCATATAAAGATGAGTCAGAAAAGACTCAAATTGTGTAAATGAGTTAATCGAATACATAATTCTGCAAGTATATACATATAGATAAAAAAAGTATCTTGAAGTTTGGCTAACAACTAAAACAAAATTTCCAAGTTAATTTGCAATCATTTGTTAATCGTTTATGTATGTACATACATAATTATAAAAATTCAACAAACATTCGTTCTACCGACAGAGCATGGGATACAAGTGTCAACCTTTCTTTTTCTGTAATGACATACGAGATCTCTTCTTTACCGACGATGAATTGTCATTTATTCTTGACCGATATTTGGAAATCGAACCAAATGAGATCGGTATGATCATTCGATAAAATCGTAAACAAAAACATCCGCTCTGCGCATTTCTATTTCTTTTAGTATGTTCAAAATTTCTGTTCTTAATGGATTCGTTGCAAACATTTTCGTCTAACTTCGATGTCGTGGTTAGAGAATTTGCACGAAATTTTACCCGATTCTTTCGTTTTTCCATAGAAACATCTTGTTTCTGTTTCTCATTTTTCGGAACAAACGCTTTAGTAGAGGTCTCTGGCGTTCCTTGCGTGCTTTTTACAAAAAATACCGAGTAAGGATTTTTTAATTTATCCTCATCTACTTCATTCGCTATTTCTACATTTTTCTCTCCCTTTTTGTGATTAGAATTCTTGAACGCTTGAACCCACAAATCATCACGATCATAGCGTCTGCAAGGATTTTCAATACTCGACAGTCTATTTTTACTACTTTTCGTATTAGACAAATTTTTGTTATAAATTATTGACGACTTTTCGTCTGGAGAGTCAGGACTAGGTTCAGGATTACATAATTTTTCTTCCAAACTCTCGTATATTTTACATTCCTGTAAAGATGACGATTCTGAGCAATTCGAGCTCTCGCATTCTTCTCGATAATCTCGATTTTTGTAAATGACGCTAGTTACCTTCGTCGGTCCAATTCCGTTACCGCATCTTTTCGGTTTTTTCCATCTGGCAGAAATTTTTTTTACTAATCCTTTCATCCCAGAAGATTTTAAGTAACGATTCTCCAGTTCTGTCTGCACCATATAACTGATGATATCCGCGGGTGAATCCTCCAATGCATAACCGGCCAATCTAGTTATACTCGGGTGCGTGTCTAACCTATACCTTCTATCTTCCTCGTCTTCGTCCAGGTTGCCTAGTCGACCAGGTACCTTGAACTTCATCGAGGCGATGCTCGTTTTTTCCGAAATCGTGAAAGGAAATCTGTCTTGACTCTTTTTCTTAAACCGTGGTGACTCTCTTGATTTGTCGTAGCGCAGCTTTGACATCGAGGAAGAACCTGCGAGAGTAAATTGTGGAATTTCATAGAATTTCTCTGTAAAAAATGCGGTAGTATCTGATTGAATAGTTCTTGTTTGTTCGGAGTTTAGATTTCTTCGAATTTGCTCGACTGCTAGTTTTTCTAGCGAAAATCGAAGTTTGTCAGTAACTTTTCTTGGTTTGATTAATTCTTCGTCCTCTGCAGACGTGTTCAAGGATTTAAATTTTCCTGAGTCTTCAATAAGAAACTCTTGGCAACCACCGTCTCCTATTTGATTCTCGAATAAATTTGTTTTTCGTTCTTCGGTGATTTTTTCGAAACATTCTCCTTCGTAAGTATTATTTATATGTTTATCTCGGTAACTTTCTAAAGGAAAACTGGTAGATATATTTCTTGGAGAAAAAGCATTAGATTCTTTAGATCTCTTTGGCTCTTCGATCTCTTTTACCGATTCTCGAGTATCGTAAGGTGACGAAGTTTCTGATTCATTTTCTGAAGAAATATTTTGCTCGAGAATATTTTGTTCGTTTTCCTTTTCAGAATTTTTTGGATTATCAGAAAAATTCAAGGACCTAAAAGTGTTTATCGTGCAACGATTAATGGAAGATTCATCACAATCCTGATTCTCTTTTCTCGCAGTTTTTGATTGAGCGTCTTCCAAAATTACATCCGATTTTTCCACACTATCCGACTCATTTTTGATACTCTCCAAATTGAAATATTTTTCTTGTTCCTGTGACTCTATTTTCATAGAAGATTCGGACATAATCGCATAATTTTTCATAAAAGGTGAATTTTCATGTGATGTGGAAACAAATTGAAGATTTTCAAGTGACGAGGAATTGCTTCGAAAAGTTTGTCTACTGGAATTCCTTGGACTAATTATTCCTTTATCACTTTCATTAAATTTGCTTCGAATTGATAGCTTGCTTCTATTACTTGGTATTTTTATAGGTATCTTAGATTTTATACTAAGAGATGATCTGCAAGATATTGTAGATGTTGTTAATCTAGTTCGATTCTCATCGGACTTCGAGAAACGTACATCCATCGATAAATTATTTTCAGAGGATCCTAACCTAAAAACTGTCTTACTATCAGTACAGGATTCGCTGCAAGTATTTCCAAAAACATCTTTCGCTGCTTGTTGTTTCAAGGACGCGTTTGACAACGCTATGATCAAAGCATTTGGATCTACATGTCTCTCTGAACAAACTTTACTGTTTGGTGATGTTGAGTATGATATTTCTCGTGAATTTAAAACTAGAGTTGGTACGTTTATGAATTCTTGGCTCTTGACAATTTTGCTTCCATGTGAATTATGTGTTCCTTGGCTATTCATGATAGATTGTGGTGAACAGCAATTTTCTCCGTTTTGTGACAATTTTGTGAAGTCATTGGCGAAAAATTCTCTAAACGAAGAAGCTGTACTTTGATTTTCGCTTGCATTAGATTTAAATGGCGGAGAGGTAATATTTTTTAGCTGAGAAATATTAATTTCATTGTTATCGCAATTTAATATACATTTCGATATTGCTTCCTTGAATCCTTGTCCATTATCAGCATTTGAAGAAAATTCTGAATTGTTATTTGAGTCATTTCCAAATATTGAATTTTGTACAATAGTTTCTGGTGACGTTACATTTTTTGGAGTTGAAGTAAAGTTTTTATTTTGAGAAGGATTGAAATACTCATTTGCCACCATTTCTCGTTTGTTTTGATAATGAATCTTCTCACAATTAGTATTTTCATTAGAAATCTTTTCACAGGTAATAAAAGTTTGATTCTCACAAAATTTCAAATTTGGAGAATTAATATATTCCTTTGCGATTATTTCTTGTTCATTTTGATCAAAAATCTTCTCACTACTTTGTTTAGCATTTTCATTATAAATATTTTCTTCAAAATTTACCATATTATTAGATAAAGTTTTAGAAATTTCATTTTCCAGAACGTTTGCGGGCATATTGGGATAAATCGGGGTTTCAAACACAGATCGTGGCGATTGTAAGCATTCTTTACTATAATCACGAATTTCTTGCCTAGCAGAAAAGAACATTGGCTCATCTACAGTTTCTTTCATATTTTGACCACAATCGCTTCTTGAACTGCCCAATTTTCTATAAAAAGACCTTTCACGCGGTGTTTTTCTCAAAGGACCCAAAGATACGAATGTTAAAGGTTCATTTAAACCCTGCTGTAGTGTACTTCCACTGAAATCATTCCTCGATGAATTAACAAGTGTTTGGTTAGACGACCTTTCCGAAGATAAAGATAAATTATCGTTTAGATTTTGTATGTCCAAATTATTAGTACATAAATTTGAAGAAATATTAGTTTCTCGTAGCGTAAGAGGCATTAAACGATCAATTTTGTGACTAGAACCAATTCTGTCCGACATAACCTCAAAATTGGAATCTGCCTCACTGTCAGAGCTAAGATTTTGCAAAATTATTCCACGACAAGGTCTATATTTATTGAGTAAAGAACTTTTCAACGAAATTGGTGAAATTGGTTGTAACTCAATTCTATTTTTCGGTAAATTTTCCCAAGATGTATCAGGATAAATATGGCGGAACACGTTTTTTTGAGATCTAGAGGAATCGTTATTTGTCTCTTCCTGTTGATTACGATATAATCTTGCTGATAATGATGAATGTCGTTGAGTATTATTTGTTAACATTTCGATTTCTACCGATGAATGTTGCACCGAATATTTTTCTGACATTCCTTTAACTTTATTTTCGATCACTGAACTTTTATTTGATGTTTGGCTGTTACTGTTGTCTGAATTATCTTGTAAGTCGGAAGTGCTGATTTCATTGGGATTCGAGACAACCATATTTCGATTTGTTTTGTTTTCGAGATGAATTTTCGCCCTTCTTCGCACTCGTGCGTCTTTTGCTTTGAAATCGCCAAAAGACCTTTTGGGAATTATTGTTTCCTGTTCTTCTGTTTCTTCGTTTTCTTCAATTCGGTTGCTTGTTTCGTGGAAATAGAAATCTCGTTTTCGGGATAGACGACGGCTGATGTTAATTACGCGACTAGCCAGACGTGTCGCTTCATTTGGTGATGGATGATGCTGAAGACGCTTCTTAAGATCGGATGGCGAACTTCCTCCGGAACTGCTATCGCTTCCTGTGTTCTCTTCGTCTTCGTTAATCGAACGATCTAATCATTAGGATTTCATAAATTTTATTTATTTTAGGTTCGAAGTATAGAAAAATTCTTTACAGTTAAAATCATTTTCATTTAACTTGTATCTTATTATACATTACGTATATTATATATTACGAAAAATTTTCGTAAATCTTGTAAAGACGCTATTTTTAGTCAAATAAAATGCTACAAAATTTTACTCTAAAGTTTGTGCATTCTAGAGCAAGATTCTACTAATTATATTATTGATTATATAAATATAAAATGAATATGTCATTATATATACGCAACGAAGACCTTTGGGATGACTCCATATTGTCAAATGACAATATTATGTATTTAAGGGTTAAAAACCAATTTAGTAACTCCTCAAAAAGATTTATTAAATAATTTTTCAATCTGTATTCAATGTTTCAAAGTTTTAAAGTCTCATTTTAGCATTTTAGTGCAGTTTTGTCATGAAATTTAGTGATATATAGAAGTATGTACAATAATATTTAGAAAGGTTATGTAATGGATGTTTTAATAATTTTTAAAAATTAAAGAATTTTGATCAAAAATACAGTTTGCTTTTCAATTCAAAAACATTACCTGCTAATATGGATTTTTAAGGATTGACTACTTTGCATTTAAATTTTTTGTTCGCTGAGAACAATATCAGTTGCCGCTCTAAAAATATTGCTATCACGTCATTAACTTAATTCGATGATAAAAATGTCGATATTCCTTGAACTTGCGACGTAAAAGAGGAATGCCAGAGGTTATGAGATAGAAAATGAATTAAAAGTATTTTCAATCATTCGATTATTGTACATATAAAATATTATGATTCAACTTAATTATATTTAATTATACAATTGTATAATTATATAATTATAATTATATAAAATGTCATAATTGAACCTTCCAATAATTGATAATGATTCAGAAAGAAATTAAAAATAAGATTCGCCTGAATAATAATAAAATTTTGTATTTAAAAATTATAACTACACACTGACGTTGTTATTAATTATAAGTTAAAATGAGAAAATTAAATAAAAGATGAGAATGAAGCTTTAATAGTAACAGTACATGTAAAATTGGAGAAAATAAAATTCCTACCAGCAGAAGATAAAGGGCTTGGTGTCTTCACTTCTTTCACTTCTATGTTCTCCAGTATCCTGTCGTCGTTATCTAACATATCGGATCCGTTGAAAACATTCTGCCGATTTTCCATACACGGAGTATTAAAACAGGTTAGCAGAATATTTAAATTACTCTGTGCGTGACACAAAAAAACATAAGAAGTCATTCTGGTTAACGAAACAACTAAATCATGGACACCTCTATTTGAATATAGTATTGTAACTGATATTATAAAATTTTATTTCTTTTAAATCTTTCTATTAGTCAAGTGTTTTTAATTATAATATTACGAAACAATAGTCCTTAATAAGTGTAAATATTTGAATTCCTTCAACCTCATTTTTATTCGATAACATTTTTTTATAATTACATAAATATAATTAGATAGTTCGTTTGTGATGATACGAAGTTCCATAAAATACGAAATCTATAATTTATTTTATACCTTGTTTAATTTTCTGATCGAATGTTGTTCTTCTTCGAAATACTTAATAATAATTAAATATCAATCGTACTAGTTGAATATATGTATTTTTTTAAGTGACGTCTGCGATAAAATCATATTTGATATCTGGAATGTGTTATAATAACGAATTCCAAAAGGTAGCGCCACGTATGCAACAAATTTTATCAATTTTAACAGATATTTTATTTACCTACTGACAATAAAAGATCTGCAATAGACCATTTAAAAGAGTTATAGAATCGTTCTATGAAGTTTTCAAAATTAGGATAACAATTCATTTATGAACACACTCGAAAACACTTGACGATGGATATAATTAATCTGCTCGCAAAAATGTCAGCGAAAAAATGCAATTAAAATAAATAATAATTATTTCATTTAAAATTTGAAGTGACACACTTAAAATCAAATAGACTCATGAAGACCAAAATTCTGTGAAATTTTAGCGCGAAATTTCAAACCGAGCAATGTGAATTCTTCAAACACAATATACACATCTAACAATTTTTAGGCAATACAGTTGTCATTTATGTATTTTGAGCATGAATTCCTTCGCGGACAGCCCACTATTCTTTTTTATGGATAACATGTCACCTATAATTTCTGTTAAAGCTTCCAAAGATATACGAAGAATTGTTGAATTATCGGATACAGGTTGTGATGCCAGATTACCAGTATCTAAAATTGCACGACACATTAATCGACCTCATTCTCCAAAATTGTCTAAGATAAAACAACACGGAAATTGGGAATCGTATTGCCCAGAAAAAATCGAAAATAAATCTTACGGAGAAAGATTTCGCGTACAAAATGAATCAGACGCAATGGATACCGAAGAATGTTTCTTTATTCTTAAAGAAGATGGAACTAATCAGGTACATTTTACTTAAATCAATTATGAGTATCTACAGTTATTCAAGGCTTAAACGTAAATCAGAAATTTTATTTAAATTAAAGAAAAAAAATTTTTATAGACATATTTAACTTAATACTTTAATTTGAAATTTATATTTTACGTTTAATCTTTACAAATTTGTAGAAGACTTTGCTTTTCGAATCTTTATATTTTATTCAATACAATTGCCTAACCTATTTTGTATAGTCATTATGGGTGAAACTTATGTCAGAAAATTGAAAATTTTTAAAATTTTATTTAGCTCTAAAGATATTCTAGGCATTTAATTGGTCTAATTACTATATCAAATAAAGGAAGGCTTGATTTTTACCATCCTTCTCTTTATTCTACTTAATTTTTTTTTGCTAATAAACAATTGTTTATTTTTGTAATATTACACTAAAAATACACGTTAATCATTTTGAAAACATTTTTCAATAAAATTTTCCCGCTTTCTTCTTTTTTTAATTAATTCTACAGTACTACTTGCAAAATCACTCTCCACATGAAGATTTTACTGAAAACGTAGAATTCAAGAGAAGTCCAGGGTCCAAGGACTTCAGAACCAAATTAAGAGCATCACCTGATAGATTAAGATCAAATTCCTGTGAACCAGATGACGAATCTTACGAAATCTCAAACACCTTTCGCAATAATCCTAACATAACTCATGAAAATATTCTAAACGATATAAAAAAAAACAATCCTTTTCAATCCCATCCAACGAGACCAAAAAGTGCTGGAGCTAAATTAAAATTTGCTCGTCCCAATTATCCTAACAATAGATTAGATGCTAACCTTATTGATCAACCTATTATCGATAGAGGAATGGTCTCTGTGAAACAAGATAATTCAGAAGACTTCATATCCACAGAAATCCCACGAAATACACCAGGATACCAGAAACTTCACTGGCAAAGACTGAACATGTCCTCTTGTAACGACATTGAAGACCATATCGACGAAATATCGCATAGAAATCACAGATTTTCTAGGTACAGTTCAAGAAACGAAAAACCAGTCAGTTCAGCGAATTCAAATAAAATGTCAAAAGACTGGATTGAATTGACTCCAGACAGAATTCGATCCAGAACATGGTCATCGCCTATAGATCGACGAAAAAAAACACGATGTTTTTCAAAAAATGTCTGTGAAAACTTAGATCAAATTGAAAATAAACAGGATAATAAAATTTCAAATGACGAATATTCTAAATATTCTAGGTTAAGAAACACGAATTCTAATCGTTCCATAGACAAACCAAGACTATTCGTGGATCGTGCAGTGGATAAAGACAGTTTATCTGACTTACGAAATGTTTGTACATCCACTGAACATCTTTCTAGCTCGACTATTTTTGACACGTTGTCGAATCAGGTTGAAAAGAGTAATATTAAAAGTAGCTTTTGGGACTTTATTCCATTGGACGATAAAAATAATGGAAAATGCAAGGAAGTTTCTGAAAATAAGAAAATTGGTTATCCATATCAACAACACGTTCCTTTAGACAGTAATACTTATCCAATTCTGAAACATTCAGCGAAGAATAATGACTGTTCAAAATGGAAAAATAGATTTTCGCAAAACGATTCTGTGAATAATCCATCGCCATTAATAAAACGTCAGAATGCATCAGAAACTACTAATGATAAAAGAAACTTCTTTGTTTCTTCTTCTCATAATGAACGATTTAACAAACTTTCAGCAAACAGCAAAAAGGTAAAAGAAGAATTAAATCCTAACCTCGAGAAAAGTCGAATTACGATTCCAAATATTCATAAAAATTCTAAAATTGTGGATTCTATAAAGAATCAAGAGGAATATAAATATGAATCTAAGAGTCAGAGTAAAATTGGAAATAAACATACTTTTGGATGGACAAACAAAGCAAATAAGTATTTGAAGAGACCAGGTAGCGTTTTGAAGAATGAAAATGATAACAAGAAGAAAATAGTAAATGCTAGCGACATCTCCAACGTTACCAACAATCAGAAAGTTAGAACAAATATTATGGAGAGAACAGCGGCATGTTTGAAACGAAAATTAGATAAATCGAAGATTAAGGAATATTCGACAAGCAATCAGCTCTCACCAATAGTGATAGAGAAGAAAATTCGTTCCGAAGTTTCAGCTTGCTCCAAATTACCGATAAGAATAGGAAATCGTCGAAGATCGAGAAATCCAATGACGAGGGATCAATTTGATTTCAAGTTTATTTCTAAAGAAGAAAACAAAGAGATAGAGATGAAAGAATTGAAAGAAGATTCGTGTAGGTTAAGTTCTGTGAGATCTCGAACGAAACCGAAAATAAAACCAAGTGTGATGTTAGATGAAGCGATTGACTTTATCGACACGGTGAAAAATTTCCAATCGATGGAAAGTGGAGGATCTAATTTAGAAAATAAAAATAAAGTTAAGGATTGTTTGGTAAATAATTTAAAAGCGAAATCGATTTTAATTGAAGATCGCGTTGATAATAATCTAGTTGGTAACGTAGATACGAAGGAAAATTCGTCGACTTTGATAGATTCTTCCAAAAATGGGAATCTGGAAATTAATAACATCGTAGATGGAAATAATGAAGAAATGGAAATTTTGAACGTGGAAGAAGATCAACGAAAGAGAAATGTCACGAACCGTGGACGAGAAATGAATCGTAAGAATTATTTGACGAAGGAAATAGTTGATGGTATCGCGAGAAGTGGTCTTAAAGAGAAATGTTGTTTTCGTTTGAATGATGAGGAGGGTATTGCATGTAATAATTATTATAATAAGGAACGTAGGAATTTGGACTTTTTTCGATCGCGAAAGCCTACAGCAATCAAATCGCAATTCTGATATATTGAGATTTAATTATCGAACTTAAAACGTTAACTAGACGAAATCATGAAATAAAAAATAAACAAATAGAATTGAGATAATACGAAAACGTGATAATTACACATCGCAGACTGTAATTGATTTGAAAACTATAATATGTATTTTTTAATTTCACATATAGAACACATTATAGCACAGAAAACACATATAGAAAAATGGTTATTAATATAAATAAGTTTTTGTTTCAGTTTTACTTTTGGACGTTTCTGAAAAAAAATCTTGAACATACTAGCAAATATTAAAAATTTATTTAATAAAAATTATATAGGTTTCTAAGTTATTCTAATAAAATAATTCTGAATTTCTGAATTCTGAATCATGTATTTACAACAGTATTTTTAATAAATTCTAGTTTCAACTGGTCTATTTGATTCTGGTCAATCTTAAGCTTCTTGTTAAGTAAGAGGTAAGTATATGTATAACTTTATTAAATAAGTATAACAGTCATATTCTAATAAATAATTCGTTTATTAAATTTCCCGCAAATTATATTTGCATTCATATGATATCACTACCCTTCCACAAACATTTTACAATATACTCAAATCTACCCCCGAAACACGCGCAGAGCCGCAGGTACCATAGAATTCTTTTTACCATACTTCGAATTTCTACAATTCCAATTATTTACATCAATCGAGAATATCGAGCCATAGAAAAAGAAGGTTGTCGTCGTGTAAGTTCGTACAGATGGACAAGGCGTGTGTGTCAACTTACTGTTGTACAGGGGGATGCACCATGGGTTACCTCAAAAGAAGATTCCGAATGATACCAATTATGTCATCAACGCACCATACATCCCACTGGCTCCGTTCGTTCGCTGTCATAGCACGGATTACGCCCGCATGTCAACCCCTGCCAGTCGTGCCACCCTCGTATTTTTGCTCTCTCTCTCTCTCTCTCTCTCTCTGTGCATTCGTCTCTGCGGGGATCCACACAATCTCAGAATCAAAAGAAAAATATGTAATTGTCTTTATTTACCCTTCCGGCTTTTTCACGGTCGAATGAGAACCTGATACCGTGGCGGGAAAATATGTGTGATTTTATGGCAAGAACGTAGTAGGATTGAATAAAAAATCGGAATTATGCGGCTACTGTTTCGTTTTTAGTGGCAAAACTTGCCCCTACTCTTGAAGATCAAACATGCGAAACTTTGTGTCCGTTTAATAAATTTTTAAGGTGTCGCAAGGCTTTCTTTTGAAAAAAAGAATTAATTAATTCCTTGGTCTCGTCATTATCTTTATTATATTGGTAATTATAACATCGTTTTCTTATCAAAGAAACTAGTTGATATATTAATATGTTCGCTAAATAAGTTCACATAATTCAAGCTTCATAATCCAGATCAAGAATTGAAGTTATACTAAAGATAAAAATTGTTTTACATTCCTTTTTTTCTTTTTTTTTTCTTTTTGAAGTATTATACTTTTTGTATCTATTCACTGTAAATACGCTTCACGTAATTATTCCTCTTCAGGAATTTCAAATCCGTCACATGTAATTTTCCAATATGCATAGGAGGGAGAAGATACGCGGAGGTCGCCTTTAACGTCAGACACATCTAACCCTCTTTGCACGTGTCATCCCAGAGACTAAGGGCGTGAACTCACGTCCACGCACGCCCACGCACGAGGGGAAGATAACCGTTGCAGGGTCACTCGACACGACGCTTCTCTCGCACGATCTTCCTCTCCGCCCTGTTGGAACGGCGACGTGTAACAACCCTTACCAACACGACTAACTTTCTCTCTCTGTCCAACTTTCCCTATCTCTTTCCCTCTGTTAGGGTTGCACAATCGCGGCCTGATTGATAATTTATACGGTGCGTGCAGGTTATTTGATTATCTGTCCCCCAACTGGCCCTCTTCTTCTGCCTTTCGTCTCCTTTTCTGCACCATTTTCTAGTCTCCTCGGACTTTATCTTTTTTCATTCACTGTTTTACATATTTTTTTGGATATTTCTGTGTAATAGTACGCATCATATTCCTGGCAGAGCTACGTTTCACGATAAAAAAAGAAAAACCTCCAAAATTATTTTGCAAAAAGTTATCATTAGATACTAAAATATTTCACCGTAAATTTCCAGATACCGGAAATGAAGAACAAACATTTTTGTGGAATCGAGAATCGAGTGATACCTAGCTTAAAAGATACATTCTTTTAGTTTTAGAAAGAAAAATACGTGTTGGTTGGATTAGACAACGATCTAATAATTTGATTATGCGATTCGGACATGGTTGTTTCGCGCAATCCTATTTTTGTAAATTTACTTTTGTTGTGATTTCCGATCTGTTCTATTTAAGTGAGATGCTAAAAATTCAACGCCACTATAATCGTAAATTAATCTGATTTCAGCTTATTGTGTGGAATACACGTGTATGCAATATCGCCCCTTATCAACCTTGCACGTTCTGGATGTCGCTTAGAATATTTCGGGGTATATCTAAGCCATTGCACATGTCTGTCCAGAATGTAGGGCGCAAATTTACGTATATGTACACCCACGCTTACGAGGAAGAATATAATAGCATCAGTTCCTTAATTAGCATGTTGTGTACACTGTACGTGTTCTGTACATAATGGAAGAACGAATGACCTTTGCTTTCGTATTTTATTATCTATTAGGTTGTCCGAAAAGTGTCTTTCTTTTACAGATATGTCTTTTGCAAGGATGCATCTTTATAGAAACATGAAACCTAATCTGTCAAACGTAGTGATCTTTATCTTGATAGAACAGAATGGATCATACGTAATTCGATAAAATAATATAAAACGAAAAATGTGCATCCATTATTTCCTCATAAGACGAAAGAAACTTTTCGGACGGCCTAATAATTTGTTGTTCTTAATCATCGTACGAACGCGTCGAATATTGAAAGAGATGGGAATTTTCTCTACCATTCTATGTAAATCTATGATAGATACGATTGTTCGATACAATTTTTCGTCAAATTTGACTTCCGAGTTTAAAGTTTAAATATATTATAATTTATCAAAATAAATAATATAATAAAGACAAATAATAAAATATATGTATTACGTGCAATAGAGTGTTTTCAATAAAACATATACATACATTGGTACAATTAGGAATTAAACATTTTTGTCAAATTTTAATGTAAATATTTACAATGTTTGCAGATTGTTAACAATGAAAAATCGAATTATACGCTGTTTTATGATGTATTTGCTTACTCGAATCTTACTCGAACATGTTGAGGAAGACTTCGTATATATCTACGTACATATACATATATAATACGTATATGCTAACAGCGTTTCAATAAGCTTCGGGGAATTACGCGCGGATTAATTTCGATACACTGAAGGGCCTTAGGGCGTACCCTTTCGGAGTCTAATTGGGTTGCACGCGTACGTGGCTACGTGTGTACAGTTTCTCACTCCTTTCGTGCGTGATCTACGCGCTTCATCCTGTGTGTACATATTTGGTGGGTTCTCTATTCAGCGTTACTCCGACGTACAGAAACCACGGAATCCTTTGCCACCTCAAATTTGCGAATGCACGCGAGTATAATAATTTGGATATATTGGCATGTGACAAGATCGATTCTAATAAACCGAATTGTAATATCTCCACTGATCGAATAGAGAAAATGGTAATTTTCAGATACATTAACGTTACAACAAAATTGCGAATTTTGAAAATTCACAGATGTAAAAGCGCACAAGATGCAGCTAATATACAAAGATCATGTTCGAACTCGAATTCACAGATCAAATACAAATTTTATTTAAAGTTTGTTTCGGATTTCATCGCTGTATCTGAGATTCTTTACGTTCTTTTTTATCGATCTCGTAATTTTATCGATACATCATTTTATTGATATAGTAAAAGCAATCGGCCGAAAAGATCGCTGGCGCTATACAACGCAAAGGAAATGAATAAACGTGAAAATCTGGAGCGTGCGTTCCTCTGCTTCGCGAAGCGGAATGCACCCATTAAATGATGCAGCCACGCGCCAAAATAAAGGATCATAGGGGAGACTACCTAAATAAGTTTCCTATAGCCGCAGGCAGTGCACGATTGTGCATCGAACTGTCGTAGGACACGAGGACGCCGAACGTTCTCACGTTTTTGACGCGATCGGTTCAAAACGTCACTTTTGACACGCGCACTGTTCAACGAACCCTCGAAATCGTTGATCGACGCGGAAGACGACACGTCTGACCTCAGCGATTTCTTCGCGGATCACTGAAGAAAATTATACTTTGAAATTGTATGAGAACCTTGTTAGATAAATTAGGAGATATATCAAAATTTAAGTAATTAATATTAAGAAGTTTTTCCTAAGCACGCTTACGGAAATAAATTATCCGTTCCTTGAGAATCGAGTGTTAATTGCGTTATCCGTATAATGAGATCGACAAACTGACAAAAAGCGGAGGCGTCGATGACGATGGAGTGTGAGAGGTTTAATTTCGAATCAGATTTCGAGTTATCGGTCGGTTGTGTAAGGATTCACATTGGAAAATACAATCCTATTAAAACTGTATAATACACGACACTCGTTGGGTAATATCAAGCTTCAAAATAAAACAGGCACAAGAAATAAAATCGAACGAAGAGATCGAAAGAAGAAACAAGATCTGGCGATCTCGAAGCGGATAGTTTATTTATCGCGATCGATCGACGCCGCGAGTGGTTACACTGCGAGCGCGTAAATGGCCGCGAGCCTTTATTTAATAAGTTGTTATAAATTAAAGGGCTACCGCATATTAAACCACCCTCGGCATATTTATAGTGATTCTTAAGAGAGTACGCCGAGCGTACGGATATGTAAATCAGTGGGGCCGCCGCGCCGCGCCGCGCCATTTCAACTTCGCCACATTTCGATACTCGTTCGTCTCGACACACAAACACGCGTTTTCTTCTCTCTATATGTACTCCTTTACTTTGTTGCCGTACGTCCATTCTGACTACTAGCAATCCTACGTGTGTGTACTTATACAGCGTGTTTCAGTGGTCCTTGTACAATCGGCAAAAAGGTTATTCTACGTGAAAAATAATTCGAAAATATGGAACAACGTTCATTGGAATTTTGTTTGATATATATGAACTTGGCTAATTATCGACTGGTTACGACTGGGTAAAAAATCAGCAGCATGTCATGGTACCTGCGAAAATAAATGGAAAATGTAGAATCACATTTTTTCCTCTAATGCCTGGTTGTCAACAAAATAGGGTTTGGACCTGTTTAGCTAAGAATTGGACCGGTAGACGCGATGAATTTTCAAATTTCATTTTCTCGAAAACGAAGCATCGTACGAACAAGTTTTATTCCATATTTTTGAGTTGTTTTTTCACATAGAATCATCTACTTACCGATTCTACTATGATTACTGGGACACCCTGTATATATCTAGGTATATGTACGTTTGTGTATCTTGAGTATATATAGGACTGAAACCGGAGGTCCAGAGCCATACACAAACGTAGACACGCTTATGAATTTATCTTCAGCGATGAAACGACAAACGGTTTTAATTGCCGCCCCGGGCTACGCCAGAGATCGCCGCAAGTCCCGCGGGATCTTCCGTTTCTTCTTTGCCTCGTTATCTCGTACTGAAGAAGCTCCGATAAGCGTTTAGGCTTTAACCCTTGTACAACCATTGCTTGACCAGTAACGCGGCTATTTTTTGCTTTATAGCTCGACCGAGCAAGGGTGTAGTTTTTTGGGTACGAAAAGTGGAAACAGAGAAGAAATTAGAACTTCTCTGTCTATTTTAATTTCTTTATTTTTATTCCTTATGAATCTTTCTGTTCTGTAGACGATATTCGAAATACCTACGTCACTCGTATTAATTAATGATTGTAATTTTATGTAATGTCTTTATATTATTATTTTCTATTATTTTTCATTTATATTAATTAAATACTACTCTGTCATTATCAATCTTGATAATGCCATTATTAATTATTGATTTATTTCACAATTTTTCTATCACCGATCCAATGTCTCGGAATTAATTATATATTGAAAGTCAATTGTCTGTAGTACGAATCAGTATATCGTAATTTTTCAACAAGAATAAAAGTATTTTCTCGTGTAATTTTCTAATCAAAACTTTCAGAATAGATTCGTCAGAATCGAAGGACGAATAAAAAGAGAAGCGACCGTCGAGATTCTGACTGTAGTCAGTCTCGAGGGTACTCGAAGCCGAAAATGGCAAAGAAGTCGCAAACGGCAATCACGGGCTAAGTGCTAACCCAATCAAGCGACCTTCTCTTCGCTCCTCTGTCTTCCTATCGCACAAGGAAGGGAAGATATTCGGTACCCTCGAATTATCCTTTCCGTTACAGTTCTTCCCATGAAACGCGGCTTAATAGCCTTAATACGAGACGATATAGATGAAAAAAGTTGGCAAACTTTTACAAATTCAAATCTGCAGTTTCCCGCATTTGTAGATACTAATTTCGCAGGATATATTGTTATCGTACTTACGAAAGTATTAAAATAACGATAAGAAGGAAACCACCTAAATAACAGCGAATTCAAATGAAAATTTTATGCAAATAATCCTCGCAATTGTCATTTCTTTTTTGTGTATCTGTGGTATCAGATACAAAACATACATTCTTAAAATTTATATACATTATACGAATACTATTTCTGCAAAATATTTTTCGAATCTATATCAAATCAATTTCAAACTGCTTATCAATCAACTCTCCGCTACAATTCACGTTTCGTACACATCTTCAAGTGGACCGTGAAAAATTACCGTTTGCGAAAGAGGATCCCAGCCCATAAAAGTTTGGCAAGGCCTGGCCCAATTCATTCTATCGTTTCTCGTTCGCACCTCATCGATACGTTAGAGAAGTCCGCCAGTCTTTTTGGGGTATCGTTAAACATCGAATCAGCGTTCATCCTATTTGCTCGTCGCACGATCGTCCATCTTTCAAATCCTTTTCGCGGTCTTCTCTTTTCGCCACTTTGCTCCTCCGTACGGTGCCTTATACATCGTCTCCTGCGTTCTCCAGACGTTTCTGTCTTTCTTTCGTTTCAACCCCTCTCGCGGTCACGAATATCGTCCCTTCATAGTTCATATATCAAACGCTTAGGCAAGGCGGCGACACATAAATACCCGTACACGGTATATAAAAGCCAGCACCTCCGGAGGATATCCCACCAGGTAGAATATATTAACCCAGCCGGGCCGCGTGGGTTTCACGTATTTTCGGGGACACATCGTCTCTTCCCGTTTTACTATCTCTCTTCGATAAATGGGTAGAATTCGAAACGCGAGTGTCTGACGAATGACTTATGGCCAGCGGCGTGCTTTTAGCTTCTACGAACCACTATCGCGAGGGATTATAGCGAGCCACGCAACAACTGTGATCATCCAAGTGGCGATCTTCCTTTCTTACAGTGAATGGCTGATTCTTCGATAGTATCGGAATAGTATTCCGATGATGATAATTTGGAATATTGAAATATTAGAATATTCGAATTTCTGGATACTGGGTTATCTTGTAATTACGAAGAAACCCATATGCTTAAGGTTCTGGGCCTATTACTTTTGAATTCACGAAACACATTGTATATAATCGACGTTATATTTATCAAATACCTTCGAAGCGAATACAAAATGACAAAGATAGGAGTCGAAAGTTTAAATGTACCTATTATTCGGATTAACGATAAAACAAGATTTCTCCTCTTCCTTCGTTAAAGGGTAAGCTCGAATTGAAAACACAAGAAACATAATTCATTACGTGTTTTGCGATAGATTTTTATTGACAAAGACTCGAATACGGAGAAAAGTAATTGCCAAATGGCCGCTGGCTTTTTCATTTGATCTAAAAAGTCAAATTTCCGTGCTAAAACTACTTAATTCCTTTCTAAAAACTCAGCCAGCGTACTATTTCAAAGAAAAAAGAATAAACAATTTAGATTAATCATACATACACGAAAGTAGCAACAGAATGGAAGTGGAAGGTATTAGGTTTAGTAGCACGTTTCTCGAGTATCAGAGGAATGGCAGCGAAATGAACTTAACCAGAAGCGAGAGAGAATCGAGGGTGCAGTTTGTGCTAACAGCGTTTGATCTCGGTTTGTCCCCTGGGATGCTAACAATGCCTTATGTCAGTTCTGCTGCTTACACGCGTAGTCTGTTGCTTGGCACGTATAAGTTCACGGCTGTTCTCTACCCAAGAAGTTTCCAGGATAATCCGATCATTGGCCCACTCTCTGCCGAACCAGGGACCTCATTGTCGTGTTTATAATGGCACACGATAGCGTTTGTCGCTGTTACAGTTGCAAACGGTACAAACGATCCAATTTTCGTGTACGAGGGATCTAGCAATTTTCCGAATGCACGAAAATTTCCTCGTCGGGGCTGTCCCCGTGGACCGTGGAAATCGTTACTGTTCCAATTTGCATTAATTGAGACGCTGAATCTAGGGAAGACTAAATTTGTTTGTACGTGTTTTGTAATACGAGCCGGAGTTAGTTAGTTCTATAATCGGAAGCTACACTGATCGACTCTATATTTCAAGGGAAATTTTCACGTCAAGGATTAACAAAGTATGGTATCTACTATGTTCGGAGAGAAACTCAATAATTTCGAATGTTTAAAATATCTCTTCGTGTACATTCACTGTCTTATAAAGCTTTATCGTTCTAGCGTTTCATCGTTTCTTAAAACCTCGAAATTTTCGTTCAGAAGTTTATCCTTGTCGATGATCGATCTTCGAAACATCTCGCTGACTATCTCACGCGTGAGTTAGTTCACGATTTTGTAATCAACTATGCAAACGATCCCTGGCGCAATAAAAATGACGGTAGATATGTATCTATAATGGTGCCGCTGCGGGTTTTTGCTCGTAAACGTTTCTGATGAAATACGCACTAATAACACCGGGTTGAAAACGTTGATAAGCAAATACCTATACCTGAACCTGTACTCGCGTATAACGTGAGATCGACGAGCTGCACGAAGCAGATAATAGTAGCCAAGCATACGTACTTCGTAAGCGGATTGCTCGATATTATGTGGACATTGCAATTTCTACATAATTTATAACGCTTTACGATTGCTAATGATAATCATAGTACTCGAGCATAGTCTGAGATTTATAATTTGCTTGAACGTGAACTTTTTCAGATTCGTTCTTATAGCGTCGAGATCGAGAAAGACTTTTATTTCGTACTGACAATGAGTGGAAAATTTGTTACGCCTATTCCATAATTATTAGCATTTCGAATGGATGGTAGTCTAATTAAAATTGCACGGAATTATGAAATACGTCAATTAACGAATATTCTATTTACGTTTCATACGAAGTAAGTTAATAATCCGGTATTGCGCGAACAGCGATTACGCTAAAAGCAACGAAGCGGCTACTTGTAACGCAATGAATTTTCAGGAATCTGCTAAGAATTATTTGAAGAACTTCCTAGAATTTCTGGGTAATGGTATCCACAAAACAAAAAGCACGTTTGCTTCACGTTATATTTTAATATTTACGATTCCAGCCTTCCAGTCGGCAGTGAAATCGTAAAGAGTTTTGGAGCGACAGATCTTGGCCAAGGGCGGAGACCGCCATTAAGAAGACCTTATTAATATTGTAATTCTCTTTTAATACGCGTAAATCTAGGATCTAGACAAGCCCACCTCGGAGGCTGTTTTATGGTGATTCGCTTTCTATAGATTTCTTCCCTCGATGCAATGGTCCCCAGAGATAGCTCTTCCTACTGATCCCAGCGACGAACGCTCCTAGCAAATGCGAGAATTATGGTTGGACTATTTTACACAACTTAACAATTTCAATCATCCGTCGTAACGATCGAAGTGTGTAAAATAATTCGTGAAAGTATTGGAATATTGGTAACAAATTTTCTTGAATATACGTCTACCTACTTCGTTATCTTGATACTAAAGAAAGCTTGAAATCACAATTCCTTCCAGTAGCACCAATATCGTACCATCGAAAAGAAATTCCACTGTCGGTTCTGATTTTTAAAATGACGAACACGAAATATTCGAAAGATAAATAAAAAGATAATGGTCCTCCATTCTAAGATCGGACTTTTATAGACAAACGATCTACGAAGGTTTATTAGGAGAGCCATTACAAGCGTGACATTTCAAATTTTAATGCGGCAATTAAAATATGTTAAACAGCTACTTAATACTGTATCAACATCCATGTGCGTACACTATGATAAGGACGTGTGCGTGAGTATCTCCAGAACGTGGATAGCAGTATTTCATATTTAACGCGAAACCGTAACTCGCCGCGGCTGCTGCTTCTTGTTGCCGTTGTTCCTTCTTTTTTCGATTTATAATTTATTACCGGCCGCCATTGTCGGGCCACCGCGGCACGAATGCCTTTTTTCGAATACGACCGATACCAAAGCTCCGTGCACCAGATACACGCATATAAATATCGGACGTGCGCAAAAATTTTATACCTTCGCGAGACGTGTCACTTTTCCATTTCGACTAAATTTATCGTCGCGATTTTTTGGTTCCATCATTCGTCGACTGTGTATTTCGAGTATTTATTTTAATCTGTGTTCCACGTCCTTCGTATTACACATTTTACACATTTGTGTATTACACAATTTAGGAACTTAGAGATCTACAGATATATTTTTTTATAAAATTTCAGCCTTAGAGTTGTGGAATTATATAATCGTAATTTCGCGGAATTTGAAGATTCAGGGCATTAGGAATTTACAAATCTGGACTACTTAAAAGTGTAGACTGATGTAGACGAAAGTCCTAAAATATTGCTGAAAAAAATAAAAATAAAAATATAAATTCTTTTCCCTGTAACAACCCTCTGCAAGAAGATTCAAAGTTTTCAACGCCACATTTAATCGATCCAATCCTAAGCTCTTCTTCCTCATTTCCATCTATCGAAGAATCGAACCAAATATCAGCCAAGAATCGAACCATAAAAAGATAACAAGTACACAAAAGTGAAATGTCCAAACGTCCAGAAGAAAGAGAAAAATCTCAGCTGTGTTCACGACAAACGGTCTTCGAGCGTGTACCGCATTCACACGCGTCATTTACCAAACGTCCCTTGCATCGCTTTCCATAGCCACGGCACGAACGCAAAAGCCCGTGCGTCGATCCGGCACGTAGGTAGAGGCATATACACACATAGGCTCGGTTAACAAACGAACACAGATATCTCGTATCATCGGCGGATGAGTTAGGCGGTCGGTGCGAAGTCAGTCAACTGATGGTGCTGGTATGACGTGGTAAATTATTTATTCACCGGCGACTGCGGGTGAATAATGGATCTTCCTTCGCCGCGAATGGCACCGAGAAACGTTATTGATCACCGAAATATCAAAAGTAGGCGTATCCATCACCGATGGACCACCATACGCACATAAACGTGTGTGTCGAAACGAACCCGGTAGAAACGCGAGTTATATAGCAAATATACACCGTGAGCCTAAATTCGTGGCACGAGCGAAGTCAAGGAGAATTTATGGTACAAGATAAGGTGAAAATCAAGAGTAACAAAAATTGCGTTGGAGGCTTCGTTTTCGAGAAAATTGAATTTGAAAGTTCGTCGAGTACGCTGTATCGGGCTACATAACTCTTAATCGAGCGTGTTTAAACTCAATTTTCTCAGGAGCCAAATTTCAAGGGAAGCTACTTTGTTCTGCGTTTTCGACTTATTTAGGATGACCTGCAGATTGTCGACACCTACCCGATCGACGATTTGTCAAACATACATATGCTTATGCTTGACAAGTTTCCCGGTTTCGAGTTTCTACAACGTGAAGATTCCAAGGCAATTTCGTTATCATCGATTTTCTTCTTATTTTACATCGTACAATCTCCTTGACTTGGTTTGTATCACGAATTTAGGCTCACGGTGTATATCCTGAACTATACATACACACGAAGGAGAGAAGAGATGGAAGAAGAGCGGAGATGGACAGACAGACGGATGGAATGCTCGGCCTGCATCGGGCCCTGTTCCGACAATAAAATCGATTTTTCATACGAGGCATTTATCATACACCCGCGATAATGGGTGTGTATGGAGATACGGTATAAATATTTCGAGGTAAATAATCGTTAGCTTTCGAGTACCGGAGTGTGGAGAGAGCATTAATAATATCGGTGTCCTTTTCACGTGCTAGAAGGAATTGACAGCATGGTAGAATCCTTCGTTACCAATGAGCGAGCGCAACTGAGCGTTGTGTAGAAGTGCGCGCGGTCCGGTGATGGTAATAAGCGTCGAGATCCTTGTTCATCGCCGTTTCTCTTCCTCCTTCGATCGTGTGGAAAGTTGTGGCAATGGAGGGCATGAAAAATTCTTCCATTGGTTTCGTGTGGTAGGTGTGGTTTAGTTATTACTGTACAAACGGATTAATAAGAGAATTTTGGTTCGGGCAGAGGATATTTATAATTGTAGGTAATATTCATAGATTAATATTTGCGTAGACGTTTCCATTAAATTGATAACAATTATCACACTAGCAATTGTACATCGTTAGGTTAAATTATTTTTCTATTGGAGTTCTATCTATTTTGTTCGAAGAGAATTTATTTGTAACTATGTTAGAAATATTTGATTGTTAGGTATGCAACTATGTTTACATCGAAACTAAAAATACGTAGCTGAATATTTT
Organism: Bombus vosnesenskii; assembly: GCF_011952255.1. Lineage (NCBI taxonomy): Eukaryota > Metazoa > Arthropoda > Insecta > Hymenoptera > Apidae > Bombus > Bombus vosnesenskii. The sequence continues at coordinate 3,573,862 of NW_022882945.1, read as the reverse complement.
TTCAAAGATCGGAAGAAGATAAAGTGAGAATAAAAAGATCGATTTCTATTCAGCTCATAAAAAAACTGAATGAACCGATATGGAATAATCTCAGAGAAAATACCTAGAATGTATTAATCCGAGACTCGAATGCAAAGATCGAATAGAAGAGAAGAAGAGATAAAAACAAGAGCAAGGTTCGCTTGCATAGATTCTAGGGAAGATAATTGTTTACTATATGGCTAACCTAAATGGACCTTTTTACCGAGATAAGAACGTTCGTTTGCGAATAGACCGCTATTGTATCTGGTTGAACGACGATCGCTCGACCGTAGGACACTTGTCGTTGATAATTTGCCCCCTCGATCTCGACAATCCATCCGAAAAATTTCGTCGATTGATCGGACAAAGGGGCCACGAAGCGCCTGCAGTGTCCACAAGTGCGTACTTCGGAAGTGAATAGCAACACCCTCCTTTGAAAATCAGCGGGATACTAATTGCGCTGACGACCACGAGAAAACCAGAATTTGGGAGCATTTTGAACGTGGAAAATGAGGATCGAGGAACGGAAACGTTTAGCGTATGGATTCTTTAATTCTTCCGGGAGTATGAATTTATAGTAACGAGCTTCGAATTAAACATTCTCTGTGAACTGAAGGATTATTCGATCGTTACACATACCTATCCATTAAAATTAAAATATTACTAATATTAAGTAGGTACGATTAAAATAATATCAAGTAGGCAGGTATAACGTTAGTTCCGATAATATTTTTTGGTATCACAATACATAGTCGAAAACAATGTTATTCAACCAGAGAAGTTAACTTGCCTAAAAATCTCTGCTTGTAACGTGAACGTTTCAACAAAACCAGACATCGATTTAATCATCGGACGCATTACGCTGGAACACTCTATCGCTCGTCAAGCGTTGTTCACGAGCAAGAAACTGCAATAAATCAGTCACGAACGAGCAATACGAAATGACGGAAACAATTCAACTTTGTCCATTAACATCGACCGTTCCTCATCGTCTGTCTATCTACATACAGCGCCGTGCAAAAGCCTCGGATCATCTAATAAACAGCAACGATTTATTTTCACTTATCTTTTGGATATTTCAAGAACGTTGACTGTTATAACAATAGGATGTTATATGCTAGCTACTCTATCGAGCGTTTAATTATTTTTGCGATTAGAAGTTAACACGCATTCGCTTTTGATAATATTAACGTTTGTATCGAGATAGAAGCATGATCACTTACTTATGGATACGTATTTGTTACCTCAGTTCTAATTATTTCAAATTATATTCTAATCCTAATTCTAGATAGCGCGGCTCGTTTGCTGGAACAATAACGTTGCAGAAAAATCACGAGTAGTTGTAGCGTAAAAAGTCTGCGATTCTCGAATGGTCTAAAGTCCCAAGACTTTTGCACGGTACTGTATTACTCACTGATCTTACGAAACGCCGAGCCTCTGAGACCGTGGCTGAAATAGAAGCGAGGCGAGAAGGCTCGTAACAACGTCCGTGACAAATCCGCGTCGATTAATCTCTCTGCCGACACGAACGTGTCCGTTTCTGTTTATTAGCATCGGTAGACACCGGCCGTTTACAAGGTGTAACTATGTGGCCAGGTGGTCGATCGTGAAACTCGACCACTGAAAACCCTTGCACCGAGAATGACCCCCAGCTGAGAATTCTCCTGGCTTCTTACTTTTTATTTCTCGCCTCCTACGGCGTTACCTCTTCATCTTCGCGTTGTGCGCCACCGCCGATCTGCTCCAGGTCCTCGACCAACGAGCAGAGAGCCGAGTTCGCAGATAATTACACGATCGATATGCTAAACATCTCTCGCCTCAATCACGTGAATAAACGGAGGCACGTGGTAAATTGGATTAACCAACAGATTAGGGCACCTACCTATGAGATGAGTGGTCTGTGTTTGTAGCTGTCAGAGTGGGTTTTGTAGGGAATTCTGGTACGATTTTGCTATGATAACTACATGTACATGTGGATTTTTGTCTGTATTAGAGCTATATACGTAGGTTTGCGAAAGTATTCGAACACTTGTAAAAATCTCTTATATCACGCGTGTTATACCAAACATTTTCAAACCTTATCTTTTTATTAGCAACTTCGAAATAAGTCGGGAAACATAACATTGAAATTACAAACAAGCAAGTATAATCTATATTTCACGAAAGTATTTAAACCGTCGATCATTGAATAATTCGAGATTAATGAAAATTATTCGATGAGACCATATTTGACATTTATTGCGTAACTACATGCTTCATGGTTATCCGTGCCGTATATAGTTACTAATGTTTCACTAAATACATGTATCTACGTATGTATATTTGCAATCAATATTTTGTAACTTCTATAAGTATGCATTTTCTAGTTGATTTCAGATCTGTATCAAGCTTCATCAATGTACCTAATCATGAGAGTCCTGTCTCATTACAGTGCTAATGAGATTTCGAATGTTTTACATAACACGTTACCTACGATATAGACATGAAAATGTTCTATGGTAAGCGTGCAAATACTTTCATGAGCGTACATGTGTACACAAGTACTACAGTGTAAATGTGTTGAAACCTATGCAGTGGACACGCGAGAAGCGTGAGTTTAATCTACTAACCCATAAGGTTAGACAGACGGTGCCGACCTAAAGGGGATCGAGGATAAGAGATACAGTGGACCAAGGGGTATATCCCATGCGAACCTTCATCCAGAGGTGGACTTAAAGGCTTGGGATTCTTATTTCCCCATAAATAATTTTAATGACGCGCCGCGGCAGTTCGGGTATAGGGCGAAGCTATGCGAGAGCCGTGTACCTGTAGCCAGGCCTGGTATTGTTATTTATTTTATTCGTCGCATCTGAATAACAGTCTACGCGCCAATACATATATGTAGGTACATATGTGTACATATTAAGGCGTATGCGTGTGGAAATGCGAAAACGTAGCTTGTCGTCGCTATTCTGAATATCTCCTGCGCGTCATTTTTATATAATCTTATTTGTTATTCATGGGGTTTTAATTATAAATGGGATAATTATGAAATAAAGAATTGACAGATAGCAGAGGCAAATTAAGCGAATCAAAGAGAGGCTATGTATACTAAGTAAAAATATAGGCAAGTTGCTTATTCGATAGATAGATAGAGATATTATTCGAATGACGAATTGTGTGACTCATCTTTGTTAATTATATCTAATAGGCATGATACAAGTACTATAGCCGCAGCGTAGGTACTAAGTACCAAGTATAAGTTTGTCCTGCATACAGGTACTTATACTAAAACAGTAATAATAATATCTAGTTTTTTTTTTTACAATTCTACAGTTTTATATTATAGCAAGGTAATTACGTGGCTTGTAATTTGTAAAATTTCCTCGCAAATTTTATGTTTCTTTCTGCCAGATTCCGTACTCTTCCAGAAAATAATTTATTAGTATTTGCAATTTGTAACTCTTAGCCTGTAAAATTTCGCTAATATAATATTAAGTTCCAACAATAATATTCGTATTATGCAACAGGGCACCAGCGCAACTTCCCTTGATCCAGCCAGCGTATTGTATAGTTTGATTCATTCCAAAATTCTATTTGTCAAACACCGCAAAAATTCCCTTTCCCCCAAAATCCGAAAAAGTTACCAAGCTAAAAACAGATCTCATCGTAACCTATCACAACACGCTGGACAATTACGCTACCCTCGTCGAGCCATCTCGAGAGAAAGATCTTCGAGAATGATTCTTCTTCCTACCACGCTCGCCACTCCACCAATCGAAAAAGCGTATCAACGTTAGCTTGGTGGGAGAAATGATGCGCTCGTGTGCGCCTCGTGGTAGTACACTTTCGTGTCGCTGGGCGGGTCGCAGCTCCACCAATGAGACACGGCGTAGCGACCGTGCCTACGGGACGCCGAGGCCACGCCCATGTTTTTAGTGATACGATACCTCGCAGCGGGTCGTGGAGAGCCGCGACCGTGTAGCGTAGCTCGGCCGGGAATTACGTTATTATACGTCGAGCGCATCGAGTCTCGGGCCATGCTGCGCTCCTCGGGCGTAGCTGTCGCTTGCTTGCGCGTCGCGTGAACGCGTTTTATCTCTCGTGCCGTGCTGCGCGATGCCTTTGGGATCGCGGATTACGCCCCTGTGATCGATTATTATCTGAGGAGGGATCGGAGGTGTACAAGATCGTGGAAGTGCCTGGATCCGTTTGAAGAGGCAGTTATGAAGGTATGTGAATGCTAAGAGGTATTTTTGAGATAAAAGATGTTCTAAAGGTGGTTTTTGGGGATGCAAGAAGGTTCGATTGGCAGGTTTTAATACGAAGTATTTTTTAATAATGTTGTCTGTTATATGAGTAGGTCAGTAAGTAGTTGGAAAATATTAGGAGTAGAGCTTTTAGTGTTTTGGTTCTTACCTATGTATCGATTTAGAGAGGTAGTTATAAGAATATGTGAATATAAAGCGGGTATTTTTGGGGTAAGAAATATTTGAAGGTGTGTTTCAGTATTTACGGATTATTTTTTAATAATCTTGTAGTAGAAGTTACTATAGAATGTTTTTAGTTTATTGTAGACTTATTTTTTAACGATTCATTTATTAGAGGCCCCGCGCAGTAGCGCCGATTTTTCGCGTAACAGTTTCGCCGCTAAACAGCGAAACGATTTTGTTGCTGTGCGTGTACGTAGCAGTAGTGCTGTTTTGCCATACATATATGCTACTAGAGAAACAGTTTTGCCGCTAATGCACGCGTGTTTATTAATCTTGTAAGACTGACGACAACAAGAAAACAGATCAGTGGTTATCCAGTTGCTAGATGTTGCTAGATAAAAGAGTGGTTCTGCAGTCACGTCAACAAATGGCCTTTTCGTGAACGACAAAATTATCGCTAGTGTGCGGAGGCTGCCTATAGAAAGGAACTTGTAATTGGTTAAAAGTTATTTGCGTAAGATATGATAAAGAAGATAAAATAGAAAACAATAAAAAAAAATTCACAACGAGAGGTTACAATGAAAAGCTCCCACTTGCGCGTGATTTACCTCAGCCATAAAATTCTTAGATTCGTCGCGGTCTGATGAGGTTGATGAGCGTTGGTGGACAGTAACACCAGGCAGAGAAAAAGAAAAAGAAAGAAACGGTGTGAACGGTTGGCGGGGAATCCTCGAGCCGGATCAAGCGACCAACCATAACTTTGCATCCGTCGTGTCGCAAGGCGCGGTCGTCTCAAGCTGAAGCAGCTACATGCTAAATATATGTACGTAGCTACATATATAGGAATAAACGAAATAGAGGTAGCGGATTACGGTCGATCGGTTGGCGCGATTGTCTTGTCGCGATGTCGATCGTGTGTCACTGCTGCTATCTCGCAGTGTATGTTAAGTATTGCTGAATCGAATACAAGCGGTCTGTTCCAATGCATACATACTCGACGCGCTTTTCGCGTTATCACAGGCGCATTGATGCGTGTCGATGCTCGAATCACAACTTTAGAATCGCGGAGACATTGAAAATTGAATGTCGTAAGCGGTTATAGACAAGTATATTTATGAGTGTACGTAGTAAGATAGGGTTATTTGAATCATCTACATCATAAAATTCAATCTTGAACTTTATACAGAACAATCAAACGTTATGAGATGTACGTTATGAGTACGTTATGAGATGTCATCGATCTTCGACTAATAACGAAAGAATGAGAAAACATCGTTTTAGGTTCAGCAAGAAGAAATATCAGAAACTGAAAAATGATTCCAGTAACCCTATGGTAAGATAAAGCCAACGAGGAAATTAATAAAATAAACAGAAGACTGAATAACTTGTAGAAACAAAGTAATATGTACGCGGGTAGCCGAGATCAGATTCATCGCAAGACGTTTGTATCTTAACGTTAATCTTGACAAGGAAATGATTGACGTTTTTTTCCGATATTTATTAATATTTCTATCGTTAGCACTTGTTTATTCTTTTGTAGTTATTTAACCATAATTACTAATCGTGCATACAAGGAAAGCACCGGTAAGATCTATCGACGAATAGCAAAAAGATTATGTTTACTTACAGATCGAGATCTCTAAGTGGTCCACATTTTAGTAATGATGTACCTATTTAATAACCCTAATTGAGGGTTAAGGAACTGTTAAACCCTTTCAAGACCAACGCTTCTAGACTTGTGAGAAAACTTCCGTACCCTTAATTTTCCCCTATATAGTCAATCTAAATGGATAAATGCATAAATGTGGAAATAACTCCTTAAAAAGGTCGGTGTAAAAGAACGATCTGAACGTAAAAACACGTCTTGCACGATTGTCCAATGTCACGATTTGTAGGAACAGGTCGCGGTGTCACGGGCATTTAAGCAAATAACCACGTGCGCGTCCTTTCTGTATCGTTTACTGTCGCGGCTCGTACGCTTCGTTGGTACCGTTCGTCCTCTAAAAACGAAGCCATATAACTTCGGATCAGGCTGATGCGCCATTTTGCGCCTTACGCCGACAATTTACTGGACCACACACGTACTCACAGTACCATCTTGAAAGGTCCTTTCGTATAACAGCTCGTGTACTGCCCTTCGCGTGGGATGTGCCTCGTCTCTCAGATCTGATCTTACAGGTATTTACGATTTTGCCCCGTGTCTGCGTAGGTATACTTTATAGATATTCACTAGCAAATGAGCCACGGCTGTTCTTTAACGAATCATACGTCGCATTCGTTCCGCCACGATATTTTTATGCGCTTTATAATTTCTCTTTTTTCCGATTTTCGGTAGTCGTATTTATCACTCACGGTAATCAGAAGAATTGTGGTTGGAGATTTGTAAGTACATATTATTTTACGACGCGGCTAATCTGTTCCGGGTAGAAGAAGCGCTTAACGAACATGTCCATTGTAGATAATTTTCAATAGCATGCTTCTGTTTTGTTGCGTCCACGATTGTTAATACGTTTATACTATATTTTATTGTTAAATGTAGCTGTGATTTTGCTCGGTGCAACTTCCGGTTATGTCGCGCGTTTGCTTTCTGGCTTCTATGATTAGACGGCGTTTTCTCGTATACTTCTGACATTGTTATATTATACGTGTAGTTTACCAGATTTTTAAAACATATTGTGCAGTGTATAAATTGCTGTAGTGCATTATCAATGTTAATATGTGTACTGCGAAACAAAATCTACTGAGAAGATAGAGATAAAAGTGGAAGAAACATTAATCTGTTACTTGTTGATTTATTATTATAGTTAAGCAGTTTACGAATAGACACAAATTGCCATATTACAGTTTTTATCCTTTTTCGCTAAATAATTTACGGTTTGTTAAGTCGAATGTAAGCGTAAATTTTACGCTTCTGAGATCGAGTGTTCTAAATAGATATTTGAAATCGTAAAAATTCGAACAAATATTGGTGGAAGACTTGGAAGTCAACATCATTGCGGCGTGTCTCCGATCCCATAGATCGTAACTTCGGATGATCCGTTTTATGAAGGACACCAGTTAGATCCACGTACTTCTTTTCGTCATTAATCTTGCTTGATCTTTTGAAGTCTTCACCGTTAATTCTAGTTTATCGATCCGATTCACTTAACGGGTATTTCGCCACTATCTAGAATGCCAAGTATGTTTTTACTAATCCATTAAACATTTAATATTTTCTTATTTAACTGATTCGAAAGACCATCATGTCGATATAACAGTATTTCGATATTCTTTAATTATATCTTAGCATCTGTTTGACTGAAATCTGTCAAAATAGCGGATCTTAGTTTCCTCTCTTTTTTTGCAACTGTGAAGATCACGATCATGGTTTTGTCAAAATCAATTTTTACTTCTATTGTGATTTAAATATGATATGTAAAAACGATCTATCTCATTATTTATTTATCCTCATAACACAATTTACTTTATTTAATCAATTATAATTATCCATATAGGCAATACCTACCTATATTTAAGTAGGTACATTGATCGAAATTGATTATTTTGGTATTAATTTTATTTTAATATCCTTTGGATATAAACATTTATAAACATTTGACGATGTCGATCGTAACTGTTAATACATTCGTAAATTTACTAATTCGCAAATTTATTAAACATTTTTCTTGCCCATGTTGCCTATAGTTTCATTTACATAAATTTTGTGCTATTAATCAGTGACAAAATATGAAGAAAAATGAGCAGATGTTGCCAGAAAAGATAGGTACTTAGCCGTTAAGTATATATAATTAGGAACATAAAATAGCATCATAAATCACGATGAAGATATCATAAATCAAAAGTGAAAATATTTTGAAGATTTTCACCGAGCTTATCTTATTTCACCGATAATTATTATAAATTTGCTATACGATAATAAGGTGTTATATAGCTTCGTTTAGTACTTATCACATTCCTATGATCGTAACGTAAACGTATTAGAGATTACTTTAAGCTTTCGATATATAGGTACAAAAATGTATTAGAATAATATGATAGCGTGAACAATGAGCTCGTGCCTATTAGAATGTTAGGAGTGTATTACGCAGGAAGGTGCATTAATCTTAGGAGAATAAAATTGTTGATTATAAAGAAATGTACAGTTAGAATCCATTACCGTTTGATGAACTACCAACGGTACTGCGTAGTATGAAACTTTAGCAGGAAATATTTATAATCAGATAGCGAATGTTTATGTAAATTTGTATTTTTCTGAAAAATAAATCTCTAACGAAAGAAGATAAAATTAAAACAATCTTATATAAATCGATTGTTGGAAACGTGTTCTATAAAAATAAGAAGTGACCGACCATATTTCGCACGCTCAACGTACTCGTCGAAGTCAAAAGAAAGAGAGAAAAAAGAAAGAATGAAATAAAAGGAATCGGCATGGAGAACTGCGGATCGGGGTAATAAATTGATTCGACGTGGCCAAGGAAACGCGTCACATTAACATATGTTTGCATTTTATTAATAGAGTGCCAGAAGTGTGGCTCGATTCGTTTTGCTTCTACAACTATCGCGATATATTATCGCCCCTATTTCTCATATCGATTTTTTTCTCTTAATTCGCGGAATACACACTTTGTCATCGACGCGCCGACATTTCTTCGCGCGACCGTAGCGAAACAAAATTGTTCCCGCTATTAGCATAACCGCCACATTTCGCTTATACACATACCAATAACAAAGTATAGGAAACTCGTATAAAATCATAGATATGAACTTAAGATTCTAAAATTATAATCAGACTGCAGATTTTATAGGAAATTTAAAAATACAATGTTGCGCAGTATGCACATAATTCGAAAGAAATCCTGTAATCAAGATTATACTTATAGGTATTAAATAGCGAACGTAAAATAATAAAAATAAAGATAAAAATTTCAGACATAGTACTTATATTAACGATAAAACAAAATCTCTTCTTTCGCCAATTTCGACCTACGGTTAAAGCCGTATATACGTAACGATATTATCTTACGCAATGTTCATTTAAATAACTCGCAGCATATTTCTTACGCCATAACTTATGACCCATTTAAAAAGCAAAAAATTATCATCTTATTGGATTCACAAACGTAAAATAAATGATACCCTCGTAAGATATATACAGGGTGGTTGGTAACTGGTGGTACAAGCGGAAAGGGGGTGATTCTACGCGAAGAAAGAAGTCAAAAATATAGAATAAAAATTTTTCGTTTGAAGCTTTGTTTTCGAGAAAATCGACTTTGAATTTTCGCTCGGCACGCGTGCACTTTATCGCGTCTCGTTATAACGGATCTCACTGTAGATCGTTGTCTCGATGGAAAAATTAAAAAAAAAAATTAAAAAAAATATTTTTATTGTATATTTTCGACTTCTTTTTTCGCGTAGAATCACCCCCTTTCCGCTTGTACCACCAGTTACCAACCACCCTGTATATAATATTACACTACCATTTACAAAACTGCTATCACCCCGTTAATTAAAATCTTCTCACTGTCTCATTATGATGGGCTCCCGAATTACATACCAACACGACTCCCTCCTGCGGTCGGTTTCTTCGTCATTACGTAGTAAATGATTCGAGGTAATCGCGAAACGAATCTGCTGCCCGTGCTTCGATCCGCCACATCCACTCACAGCCGTGCTATACATCCACTAGAATAGAAATGAAAAACCGACAAAAATCATGAAAAGTCGACATATTATATTGTGTCGCGTGAAAACGAAAAATCGGATGGCGATTTAAATAGATTTCGAGTGGCTTCTCTAGAAGATCCATTGTACCTGCGGGGGATCGTTTCACCCCATAGACCACAATATCTTTATGGTGGGGAGGACTTTTCTACGAAGGCGTGTAGAGGCTCGTGCCCTTGGATACCACTCGAAAAGCCGCTGGAAACACACAAAAACCTGGCAAGAATTATTTTCAGTGGAACATCCTTTTTCTTGCCCCTCCCCCCTCCCCCTCACTCACACACACTCCCTCTCTCTCTCTCTTTCTTCTTTCTTTTTCTTTATTGTTGTGTTTGTCTCGTTTTATTTCGAGCGGTGGAGTATCGTCTGAAAGAGCCAGCCGAAAGAAGGATGCCCGTAGTGGGCCACTTTGTCAACTTGTCACCTGGGTTGCGAAGGATGCGAGAGAAAACGAACGAAAGGCCCCTCGGGATCAAGGGAACGGCGATCGTTCTTGTTCGCACCAGGAAGTCTTCGCTTCTTCCCTTCTTCATCGAGATATTTCTTCTTTTTATTCCTTTCTTCTTTGCGTTCGATTGAATGGAAAAGACGTGGCTCTCGGAGTTTGAAGGAGTTGTAACGTATTGAGAGTTTGATCTTAATTTGATGGTTGCTGTGATCGGGTTAACTGATCCTAATTTTTAGTAGGATTTTTAGAGAGAGAAAGGCAGGCAGGTATAGACGATTGTGTCTTTTTCTAAGATTCGAAAATTAACTTGAAGTTCAGATTGAATTTTATCGTGAGAATGTCGGCTATTTATTAAAAATTAACGTAACAACTGTTTCGTTGTAAATATAGTCGCGTATTCTAGATTTTCTATTGGTACTATACCTTGAATTATTTTGCATATTTTATTGAGCTAATTTTTGCAATTATTAATTTTCTATTAATTGCATATACACCTTCAATTTGCTTATAAGTTTCTCAAACGCATAAATTAAATAGAAAGACAAATTATCCCAGTCATTGGATAATTATTCAACTAGGAGAGATAAAAGTTTCACACGAAACGAATTAAACGATCTACGTAAGTAAGTAAAGGAAATGAATATAGAAAATAGGGTCGTAGGCATAGCTGGCACGTGTGACTATACACACGAGTATAGCGATATAAGTGTTACACGTACGTTTAAAGTTCATATACTTAATCACGAACTTGCATAGGCCTTGCAGGTGAGAAATTCAAGTGGAAGGCGGTGTAGGTGCGAGGTTAATTAACGACTCGCAGATAATTTGTCGATATCGAACACGCGTAGTAGACGGTCTCTTAGTGAAAATCAATATATTTACTGCTTTGTAATAAAAGTTGATCTGAAAATACTATTATGGAGAAATCGTGTTTCGTTTCTTCCTCAAATTATAGCGCAATATAAACACATAATTAATGGAATCGTGTACAGTTCGATTAAAACGTATTTGTTCGCTTTCTACCTTTCATTTACATATTCGTTATAATAGTAGTCATATTCGTTGCAACATGACTGAGACTTTATACCTTTTAAGATTTTATACCGAGATTATTTATGAAAGTCGTTTATATTCGCTATTCAAATTTCGCAAATTTCGACGATCTTTACGAAACCAAGTTAAAAAATTGTTGCCTAAAATATGTAATACGTCTAAAAACAGAAATTTACCAAAAATTCCATCATCGATTATGCATCTACTCGACGAAAGGAAATAAAAAGAAATATTAATAAAAAAGGTCTCTAGAGAACTTCATTGTTGGCATTGGGGACGAGTATTATCGTTATTACCGCGTACCTACCTCGAGTGACATTGGCGGGAGACAAGCGGTCGAAGGGAAACGAAGAAGTATCGATTTCAATGGACACCGTGTCGCGGTACCGAAAGTGACACGAAGCCGCGAATACCGTAGGAAAGGGCATACTGGGACCCCCATAGGACCTCCCGTCGACAGGCTTTCAAGTTTGAAAGTCATACCCCGGTGGTGTGCCTCGTCGTCGACAAGGGGACCGAAAGCGAAACCACTCGAGAGGCAAGAATGGGGCCTCATGGCTATTCTGAATAGAGGCGTGTACAAACCCGGTGTACGATGCCACACTGCGAAACCGTTCACCGATCTACCTTTGTGTAAATAAGGCAATAAGGCGAGCCAAGCGGGATTACTCTTCGTTTAAGTCTACAGATCGGATTATGCGAGATACCTTGACGTTTTTAGGTAGACAGGAAAGAATTGTATAAGGAAGATGTGGGGAAGCATGCAGTTTTAGATTATTTAGATCAGCAACGAGTTTGATCGTTGTTTGAAAGATATAGACATAAAAATATCCATAGTATTGTACTCTGTATAATATTTAACCTTTTGCACTCCGAATTTAAATTCAATTTCGTTACCAGCAGCTCCCAACGCTTTTAAGTGTTTTATTTGAAATTTACTTTAACTAAAAAATAAGACAATTGAAATAAATAAAGGAAGAACCAAATTCACTTAAATACCAGTTTTATTCGCACTATTGTTGTATTTTGTAATTTTTAAGTGTATGATATATCTTGACACAATTTCCTCGATGCAATCTTGGTTTTCTTTAACACGCTTCACAAAAAAAGGTGGGAAAGAATGTCGAGTGGGACTCGACAAAGGACCTCCTGAGACAAAAACTAATATCGAGTAACGCTCGACATAGAAGTGCAAAAGGTTAACAGATAAATCAATTTTCTGCCTAAATTCTATTCTTTTAACCGTATCCATGAAAATATGAACTTGCGTAAAAATCCGCAGTCTACTTACTTGCTTTCTATTCCATCGGGCAAATTCGTGTTTCTTCTGACATTATTTTCGCTTAAACGCTTAACCTGATTCAATATATTGTCGGTGTCCAAGAGCCAATTACAATTACAACTAGATATTTAAAAGTGTTTAGTGACACGTTATCAATTGAAATCATAGCTTGTGCGTTTCTAGAGAAGATTCGTTCGTTTTCAAAATGTCTGCGGCTCTCCTGTTATATTGTCTCATACGCTCCCTAATAAAAGAAAAAGAAACAAAGGAAAAAGAAAAACGAACCTACGTAGAAACGGCGGAAAGAGAAAAAAATTGAAATTTAAAGAACGTCGATCAGTGAACTTCCGTCCCCTTGTAGGAAGACCGGGTTCTGAAGTATCATTCTCATAATAAACTCCGAAAATCACGCCCCTGACAGGCCGTGCGACCGCAGAAAGCAGGATTCGGCAGAGTCCGGGGTTAGGTACAAATAGGAGGGTATGCCGGTTCACCATAACTTATGGGGCTGGTCCTATGTGACGAGAACGCGTCTCCATGATGGGCACTGTATGCGGAACCTTACAACACGCGTGTTCTCTCAAGCGTTAGGTGTTATATAGGTATAGAAGCAGCACCTACGAGGCTTGCAGGTATTACATTACAATGGCATTATGTAACTCCCATACGCCACCATTGTGGAGCCAGTTGTGACGTATGGTTAACCACCAACCATAACCAACCAAATGTTCGCACGTTCTAACTGTGTAAGGATCTGGAATACGTGTGTATGTGTGTGTACCGGCGTGGAAGTATTGATAGTATTTTGGAGACAGAAGACATACGTAATATCACAAGATCTTTGAGAGAACTGTAAGGGAACAGGGTTTATAAAATTAGTATTAATCTCTCTTCCATGAAAGATAATTCGACTTTTATTTGGCGCTATATGTAATCGTTGAAATTTATAAAACAGACTAATCTTTTTCAAAAATCATAGAACTCTAATAATTAATCTAATAATTAATAATGATTAAGTAAAGTCTTGTGTCTCGTAAAATAATTGTATAATTTTTATCAAACTACATAACCATCTTATAATCGAATAATTCTAATCAATTATATCGAAATACACGATATTTTCTCATTGTTTCATTATCAAAGACTATGTAATAGTGTTCTAGAATATACAACTAACTAGAACGTAGGTACATAGTTTAGTTGTCCTCTACAAAACTCGAAGTTCAATTTAAGAATGTTATATCTCTATGAATCTCGTCTTTCGCTTCTTTGAATCGCCGCGTTTGAGTTCAGCTAGGAGATTCGCATGCTTTTTGATATCGCGAGGCATATATTAGGCTAATAGCCCGAAAAGAGACTAATCCTCCGTTTTACGATCCCGCCTCGCATGCAACCGCGGCTCGTTATTGTCACCTATAACTCTCCCTCCGCTGGGCCAACCGCTAACTTGTGGGTGTAGAAGTCGTGACACACGAATGAACCAGTCGAAACGATATAGCCGGTGATATTTTAACCACGGATTTATTACGACGGAAGAAAAGGCCTAAAGCTGGAAGATTAACGAGCGACTTGCGATCAAGTTTATGTTTAACGTAAATTTCTAATGTTGCTAAAATGCGTGGGCTAGATCGTGCGGTCATTGTTTTAGATTATGCAAGTAAGTATAGATTGGACAAATTGCAATCCAACGAACCAACCGATCTTTCCCAAAACATGTACTTTCAAGTGATGTACAATATAAAAGACCAGAGAATAAACACACAAGCAACCCCTCCATCGTTCCTTACGAAAGTTTATTTACTCGGCACGCCCCGCTCGTTCAGAAATCATTTAGCTCCTAGCATTCTGTAGCTCGATCGAATCGTGAATCCGACACGAGTCGTCGTAACAAGATCGCCGACACAATGACGGAAGGCGGCTGGACGCCACGGTTGCCCATTTAAGCATCCCATTGGAGTATTCCAACCCCCATAGAATCATCATGGGGATGTTACGGGGTGGGCTGGCCACATATATTACACCGGTGCTCGCAGGACTTGCGTGTACGACACAATACGAATCTGTACGCGAGGGCATGCGTGTTACTATATTGAAAGGGAACGTCGACTTTGAAGCAGAGGGTTCGTGCTACCTTCTGCAGATCCGTGGTTATGTTGGCAACGGTGTAACGCTTCCCTGCAGGGTGCCATTTTCGCTTGACCAGCTGCTGAACGAAGTTGTATGAGAGTTTGTAAACGGAGAATTAGCGAAGACTTCGGTGATACGTTGATGTACATCACGCATGCGGCTCTTCATGGCGGAATGCGAAAAAATTTCTCGATGGATCTACGCTTTAGCTGTTCGCAGCGTTTCTTATAAAGCGAATTTATATCAGATAATGAAACATAATAATTCACATAATAAACACTAGAAACTTTCACTAGGACACATATGTCCCTCGTTACAACATGGATCGAAAGGATTAATGGAAAATGTGAGAATGGTTCTTTGTAAGAGAGATTGGCAAAATATAAATTGCAAAATGTGTGATTCTAGTTCAATTTTCTTTAACGCTACAAATTTTCCAAACAACCTAATATTTAAGCAGCTGTTTTATAACAATGTATTAGGTTGTCCGAAAAGTGTATTTCTTTTACAGACACGTCTTTTACAACGAAGCATCTTTATACAAACACGAAACCTAATCTGTCAAACGTTGTGATCTCCATCTTGATAGAATAAAATGGATCGAAAAATGTTGCGCACCCATTATTTCCTTATAAAACGGAAGAAACTTTTCGAACGACCTAATACAAGTGCTTACGAAGCTGGACCAGTCTTCGCACGATTGTTCGATACGCAGGAAAAAGATTAGCAATGCCATAACGAAGTCAACGTTCCCCTGTTAGTTCTCCTGTGAACGGTATTGTGCCACGCTATCCCATGCACAATTCAACAAACAAACTATCGGATGTTCTTGTCACGAAACCTATGACACACTTGATGGATGCGTGTGTTTCGATCAATCTGTTTCGATGCAGTTTACTATGCCTGCTATTCGCAAATCCTTTCCTACCTTCTCAAACGTGCGTACACTTTCGCGCTCGAGAATTTTCTGATACATTCTTCGTTAAAAATATTTTATATTCGAATTGTCATATATTATTATGTTATATTTTGTATATTTTTAGTAGATACTCTGATTTTTGTAAATAGCGTACTTGTACACATACAGCTCACTTTACGTTACAGCTTTCGTTCGCGATGGTTAAGCATCAACGTTTCCGAGTTTTTCTCACGCTTGCTTCAATGACATTACAGACGGAGATAGAAGATATGACGAGCGATGGTGTGTGCGAAGGCACCGGTCCGAATCTTGCTACAGCCGAAAATGCCGGCGGGTTGATAGGGCCGGAAATGTCGCCAAGCGTGATGGAGTGCGGCGGATGCGGAGAACGCGTCCGTGAGCGCACTGTTCTTTGCGTCGGCGGTCGAACTTGGCACTCGAGGTGCTTGAGGTGCTGTGCTTGTGCCAGGCCGCTACATGATCAGCATTCCTGCTTCTTGAAGGGCATGAGACTCTACTGCAGGCATGACTACGCTCTGTAAGTTGATAAATAAATCTCCATTGTTAGTAGGTATTAGAGCCTCCTATATGCGAACTAATAGAGAGACAAAAATATTCGGATAATAACAATTATTTTCCTGATGTTAAATTTCGTTTGGTCAGATACAGATCAAAGAAATTGTCATTGCTTGCTCCAATATGCCTCATATATGCGAATTAATAGAGAGACAAAAATATTCGGATAATAGAACAATTATTTTTCTCATGTAAAATTTCGTTTGGTCAGATACAGATCAAAGAAATTGTCAGTTTGCTTCAATGTCCGAGAACATTAATTTAATTTGTTTACATAAAAAAGCTACTAGTCAAATGAAACATATGTAACGATACGTAACAGCATATCTATTTATCATTTGATAAAGCAATAATAATTTCTATATAAAGCGATGATAAATAGCTTTCAATCGTCTTAGTATAGAATATTTACGTCATCTTCGCAACGAAATTTTATAGAATTTTACTTTTATTGAAAATGTCTTTTTTATGAAGCGCACAAGAACTTTCGTGGACAGGTAAATTTATTTATAAGATTTCAGAAAAATGTAACGTTACGTAGAAGTGACAGGTTACAAATAATATCAGTAGCCAGAAATATTCTCGTACGTATATCTGCATACTATGATACTGAAACAAAAATTCTGTTACACGTTCAACGAGAAAGCTTAAATTAAAAACGCGCTCAATCAAAGATCGAATAATAAAGATAACGGAGTTTATCAAGGGAAACTGCAATGCTTTAGCGCATATAGCTACCGTAGAAGTAAAACGAGACATACCGCGAAGCATAAATCGAGATCAACAGAACTCGTAATTGCCATTGCGTCGTCAAAGATCTACGTTTCCTTGTAGCCGCAATTTAGTGGTCGAAAGAGATTCAATTATTGCGATAACAAGCAACGAGAAGGCAAACCTGGTTGTTATGTGTAATATTCAAATGTGTGTTGATCTATCGATAGAATAATAAACCGTGGTAAAAGTGTGGCGTGCCATGTTTTCATTATCAATGCAATAAATAACAATTCGTTGGAAACCTCTTAATCGACCCGCACGAACGAACTAGAGTATTGCCTCCGTGGCAATCCATAAGTGACTCTTCGATCGATCGATTGGTGATTGTAAATCAATGTTAACATTTCTGTAAATTAACTGTGTTGTATGGTAAATATCTGTTTTATCGGCTACGAATTAAGTTGTTACATTACCGAATGCAACGGAATGAAACTCACAGGAATTTATTAATCTCCCACTGCTTATAAATCGTTGAATTTTTATTATAGGCTACATGACTGGAAATTTTCGTTGGAATTGAAATATCGATCATACTTTCTGTTACTTTCCCTAGAGAAATTTTAGAATCTTGTAGATTTATCGATTCTTTATAAATCATTGAATTTGTATTATTCGCCGTCAAAAACTTTTGTTGGAATTTTGCACTAGTTATAAGATAATGACAGCTTTATAGAATTTAAGAAAAAACATGGAGAATTATGAAAGGAAATTTTGTTTACATTTCTTGAAAACTGGGGCGTATAGTTTCATCTTACAAAAATTTAACTACCTCCTTTATTTACTTATACAACGTAAAGATACGTTGTTCGACATACATTGCCTTGTAGCGGAATCGGATAATGACTGATCGAAAGCTGTTTGTTTCGGGTATTTTCGTAGGAAGGATGACCAAGGGACGAAAAGAAGCTTGCAGTGACTGGTCGATTGTACGCGAAGAATTCGAGTCGAACACTTTCCAACGTGTTTATCCAACTGTCAATCAACTTTAGTTCGGTCACCTGGCTGTTGCACCAGCCTGTCTAAAATCACGTATCGTGATATCCGATCGTGACGAGCGACCGGTATCGCTGTCTTATTATCGAACGCGGAAATCAATGTAATCCTCAGAAGAAAGGAAATGAAAAAGAATAAAGTGAATTCATTGTGTATTATGCTATGGTACTACTATACTCTACTGTACAGTCATTTCTTTCGATTTCGAATCTGATGTGTTTCTATAATTACTTGGAATTGTCCAAACGAATTTTATTGTTCATCGATTTAATGTTTCAGATTTTTGAAAATTGCATTAAACTCGCAACTCGATTCTCGCGGAATAATGTGGATAATTATTATTCTTTAACACTTTGACTGCCACGGTTTCTCCTGTGACATCGCGGTGGTAATTGCTGATCGGAGGGCTTGAACTTCTTACAATTGTAAAAATTGAATGAAAATTGACAATTAGGGCATTTTGACCGATAAATAGAAGATACTTTGAAATAAAAAGTGCCCCACTAAACAATTAAACATTTTTATTAGAACATCAATAAAAAAAAAAAAGAGAACAAGTCTTGCATTTAACGGTGCACTGTATTTGCATCCATATCTTTGACGGGTAATCTACGAATGTTATTATAAACACACTTTGGAAAATAATCGTAAATGCTGCTTTAGAATCATAAAATTGAAGTTAGAAATGTGCACATACCTTACTATTATATATAGAACGAATAAATACCGTTTACTAATATCTTCTACACGTTTCAACAATATATTCTGGACGTTTTACTTACGACAAAATAACGAATGCGAATGGTTTGTTGAAATAAACGAAGTTTTGTTACAATATGTCGCTATCAACTGTTACCAAGACGCCGTGGTGGTCACCCGTGACCACCAATGAGATAAACGATCCATTGGGGAAGAATGTTGTCTTATATCATCAATTTATTATTATTTTGCCATTATATAAAAATACTCCCGTTGCGTCCTAAGCGAAACATGTGATTTTGACGTGGCAGTCAAACTGTTAACAAGCTACCTACGATGTATATCCTTGTTTAGCCTGCAGATGTTAGAAATTCTAGTAATAAAATAAAAAATTGTGAAAAGTTTAGCAACAGAGAGTCGGCATTCTCTGTGAAGACAGTTGCAGGATTTTTTCGTGGCGTGGCTGTCTTTTTGAGGGTCAAAGTCGTGTATATGCGGGAGGTCCTGAGGAATCTGCCGCGTAATTTTTTCGACTGGCGTTTTTCGCCTCGTAATGCTGGCTTACGATGACCCGGTCGACAGGATCCACGACCCGTAGACACGTCGACAACCGACTCGGAAAGAAACGAAGCCACTATTTCGATTTACGCTCGGCTCGTCGTGATAAATGATCGAAAACTATACCGTGGATACCTCGAGAATCGAGGACACCGCTTCACCGAACCTTCGTTCAATTCGTGATTGAAGTGTTGATACAATGTGACCTAATTAATACTCCATTGACACGATCCTTGGTATTTTCGATTGGGATGGGTGTAGGTATAAGTGTGTGTACAGTCAGTCACGAAAGTACACATACACTACATACACTTATCGACTTTTGTATATCCGATTTGGGTATCAAAAAAACTAGAAGCGTACTTCATCACAAAATTATTTACATTTATTTATATCGATATGATTAGGCATTATTAGGGTGTTTCTAAGAGGAATTGAAAAAAAAAAGAACAATCAAAGTATTTGATTTAACTCGGAAGAACGTTGGCATACAAATTACATTAGACATTACAAAACCTTTAATTTTTGTAATCGATGTAAGCACGTGTTTCGAGTAATCGTAAAAGGGAAGAAAACCGAAACACGTGTTAACAAATTCGATACGTAGTTCTAGTTTTAATAACATTTTTCAAGCGACAAACCTTTTCGTTATACTTATATAATTTACAAGTTAATCGTCATCAATCATACAAAATACAGATCATTTCAAGATGATGAAACAATGAGATTGGTGATTTTATAAGAAGCTTCCTGGAGGATTAATTTTCGTTGTTTTCGGAATTCATCTTGCCGGCTCTCTGGGGATAGGATCTGCATCGGTTATGATAAAAGAAAACTGACAATCGCTTGCTCAAAATTCAAATCCCTTCCTAGAGATTGACGTGGGCGAAACGAGAAAGTTGTTCTTGCAAGCGGGATAAATTAGTGCTTCGCTAAGAGACAATAGGATTAAAACGGATTCTTTTTTGTCGCTTGAGTATCTGTGTGAGATTCAGAATTTACGATTATGCATTACAAATGTACATTCTTCTTCTTCCCTATTAAATCGCTATGAATTGTTACAGGTATTGTAGAGTCGACCAGACGATATATGTATTTACAGACTTGTAACTTTTAAAAAGTTCAAAAGAAAGGTTTTAGTTCAAGTACATACGATTACAATGATTTGTATCGAATGATTTGTATTCAATAGCTTATTATCGTGTAATATGCATCGAAAGCTATACTGTTTGGAATGAAATGTGTGATTAGGAAAGATATTGGGTGTGTTAAAGGGATTATGTTCAATAGAGTGGTGGCATTGATCTATTAAAATGTCTTGATTTTTATACACTCTCTGTACTTTAATACTTTTCGTTACATTCGATAAATTGTTATTTCTTAGTGTGGAAGAAATCTTATCGAATATCCAACAGTAACAAACTTTAGGAATCGAATTAGCCGTACATCAAACTCCACGATCTAAGCTCGCTCAATTTCCCATCAAAACGCGCTTAAAACCCTCCACGACGCTAATTAAACTTCAATACCTAAACCACCCTCTGATTCTTGCAATTTCCACAACCAGTTACTTATATACTATTCTAAAGCCTCGCTTAAACGAAACTGCAGCAATGTCGACAACGAAATCCTCACACCCCGTGTTGCTCGTTTTCTCCGTTCGGTAACATCGCCTGGAAACTCCTCTCTCAAGCTCTCTAATACCATATACCCAAGCGAAGAGGTAGGAAACTTTTTCACTGGAAGCTAGGCCGGTGTAAACGGTAGCCGTGTAGCGGCAAGACACGAGCATGCAACACGACACACGCACGCACGTCCAGATGAATGGCTGCAGAGGTGGGTGTTATGGGTGCATCGGTGAGCCAACAACCCGGAGGAGCGTCCTCGGTTAACGACAAGCAGCAGCACGACGGTGGCTTCTTCACGGCCAGTGTGTCCGGTGTGGTCGCTAGTGTGCGCCACGGCCGGTAATTAAACAACGACTAGCGGCCATTAGCCCATTATCATATTCATGAACACGGAAAGTGCATCCCGATTCCTCGTCCGGTTCCTCCGGCAACCGATCCCAGCCTAGCTGTTTATACGATCTGTGTTCGCGAGTCCCTTCGTCCCCCTCGCGAAGATATCTTATGGGGCCACGCGACTACCCCGGTGGCCCCACCACCCCATTTCCAACAGAGAAAGTAACGAGTAGTATACCGGATGGGACTAGACTATATCGAGACTATAAGCGTGTTTCGACCGGGACATAGTTACTCGCGGGATTAAGAGGACGGTTCGGGCGAGAGCGAGCAGATATTTGCACGATACGCTTCCGAGTGCAGCGATGCTAATGGAGTTGATTGTTTTGTAGAGTATGAAGTACTGACGAGGTATGGTGAAACTGGGAGCGGGAATGGATGTATGGAGAAACGAATATATACCGAAGGTGTGGAGAAAGGGGAGTGTAGAATTGAATATTTATCGTGTACCTATGTAATGAAATCAGGAAATTAATAAAAAGCGGAGTCAATCAGTTTGACATTTGAGAGGCTCATATGTCGAGATACATCGATAAGTCGACGAAGAATAAAAGATTACGAAACGGAGAGAATGTTTTTTTTCATATCGTTCCTTCTTCGATCGAAACTATTATAGAAAGAGATCGCCGGAGTAAAAGAGTACTTATACGTATATACTTATGTCATAGAACACGCTGTACCATGAAAGATTGCTTTCCAAGACGAGAGCTGGGAAGAGAAACTTCTCTTCTCTCAACTTTCTTCTGTTCTTTCGAGTCTTTCTTCCGAAGACGCTTTCTAATGAAATTTTTCATTTCTCTTTCATTCTTTTCGTGTTTCTTCTTACATGCCTTTCACTAACATCCATTTGTTTTCAGTGTTTTGCCATATGTAACAACCTTATTGTTTAATGTTTCATCGTGTGTCGATAGTTCGTGTAAAATGTTCATCGAATGAAACTAATTGTAAGATTTTCCAGTGTCGATTTCCCTTCTAACATTTCTGGTATTGCAGATAGTATTTTGTAAATATCTTTTTTCTCCTTGCCACTCTATTTTCTTCCTTTTGCTTCTACCATCTACACCTCTTCCCTCATTGCCTATCTATTCCCTCAACTTCCTCCTTATCTCACAACTCTCGTTTCTCTCTTTTTCGTCTCCCCTCATTTATTAATCCTTTTTCACTACGGTGTTCCCGCGCGGCAGCGCGAGTTTACATACACGCAAACATACTCTTGAAGGTTGCAACTCGCGCTTCGGGGTCCTGCAGTCATTTATTTGTCACAGGACGACCGGTACAGGCTGGCTTGTTCCAGGTAAACGCGCGTTCGTGCGCGACGCGTTATCTAAGACCGTTCTCCCGAGTGCTCTGCCGCTCTTCGAAGTACGAATTATTTCTCCCATCGGCCATTGCAATGTGCGCACATTGATAATCGACTCGCACCGTGTGAAATCGTACGCCGACATTTTTGAAGCTCCTTTCATCTTCTTTCACGTATGATAATTTCGCGTTTTATTGGAATGTTCGATGCCCGGCTAATGGTAATTCCTGATTAAATTTAAATTATTTCGTTAACATAGAGATTTTAATGTAGTCTCAGCTAAATATACGCAGTTTTTGGTCTGTTTCGATGAAGTGGTGGAATTTTTGAACTACGGATTCGCGTGTTGCGTTGTGACGTAGAAATTAATATTTGAAAGCCATAAATGGAAAAGTTACGTATACGTATTTCCCGTCTTTTATAAAAGAGTAATTTTCTAATTCGATATATTGTCGATCAAAATATTATTTTAGACTTTTGAAAACCATTAAAGCGTCAACTATGCAGACTAATATTAATTAAGTCAAACTAACATAATAATCAAACTAATATTATTTGTTTCTTGCAACTTACCATCTCAATCGTAGAAACTATTTAGAAAGATACGAATTCGCATAAACGTTCGCCGTGTATTAACAATGACATCAATTAATGTCACAGTTTTATTCTCAAATTCTCTATATGGTCAGTCGTAGCAGGAAATTCACGATCGAACTAGGCGTTTTTCTGGTTGAGAGCGCGTCGATGGCCGGTTTATCGACTGCTGAATGTTCGAAGACGGGAAGAGCAGAGGTAGAATCGTTGACGCGAAACGTTTTCTTTACACTTCGCGGCGAACGCGTTCGTTAGAGCCGGACGAAGTTAAATCCTCGAGGAGCGAGCTACCATCGTTGAATTTATTGGCGCCATTGCCGCAGGTGGCCGCGTGCTGCGTGCCTGCGAATTCTTTACGACTGCTTCGGATTTCCCGGCATGCCATGGCATCGTTAGTCACCCGGCTCTTTTCATAGAAAAATTCCGCATTCTTCGCTTATCCTTTTCGGTCTCCGTTGATAAAATTAATGGAAAAGAATGGGAACGTTACCTGGAATTGTCGTGAGGTTCAGATCGTTCGATCCTGAAGAAGAGACGTATGATTTTCTTGACTTGAAATATAGCAGTTACCTGCAGCTATCTTGTAGGTTCTAATGTAAAATTTACACTAAAAATTAATGCCAATATATTTGAATGTTTACTATAGAAAACTTGTGGAAAATGTTTAATTTATGAATAAGCCATGTGTTTCAGACGAAGGAACTTGTTGCATATATTTGTTATACATTGTCTAAATATTGTTGCACTTTTTATATATCGTTATATATTCGTTATGCTTATTTATTTTTAAAAATCTCCAAATTTCATTGATTACAACGAATAAAATTGTCTGAAATTATTTTCGTTTAGAACTTTTGGCGCAAAGTGTGCGAAATGTGGCCGAAGCGTGGGTGCCGGGGATTGGGTGAGAAGAGCCAGGGAAAGGGTTTACCACTTGGCGTGTTTTGCATGCGACGCCTGTTCTCGTCAACTTTCCACGGGCGAACAGTTCGCCCTCTTGGACGCCAGATTGCTTTGCAAAGCTCACTACCTGGATGTAGTCGAAGGCAACAACACTTCTTCCGATGGTGAGACTATGCCGATACTTTATTACGTTACCACAATATCTTTAATTAAGCCTTTCGTGTTCTATGTTGCATATAATTATAACATTGGCACGTTCATTGCTGGCCGGATGTCGCGTGTTCTTTCTCTCGCCGCTTCTTAAGTTTACCAAATAAGTAATTCGATCGTAAAACGATTTAACGATTGCGGAGATATAAAACGTCGCTATTTACAATTCTGATATTCGAATGTCATTTTCGCTCAAAAATAGCGTTTTATTTGATAAGTGTGTAGTTTGATATATTCTCGGTACATTGTGATCTTTGAGATTGTCAAAATTTGTGGATTTAGTTCTTTGCGCCTGCTTTTTATATCGTTAAATCTGGAAAAAGCTTAGGGTTTAAATTATTCGATGCTGGAATTAAAAAAATGACAAAATGAAATCTACAGACTCGGAGAGAAAGATTTAGTGGCGTAAGGAAAGGTGGAACACCTCTAATTGGTACTTTCGCAGAAGGCGGTGACTCGGAGAGCGGGCACAAGAGCGGTAACAAGGCGAAGAGAGTGAGAACCACGTTCACGGAGGAACAGCTTTCTGTTCTCCAAGCGAATTTTCAACTGGACAGCAATCCGGACGGCCAAGACCTGGAGAGGATAGCGCATGTGACCGGACTCAGCAAAAGAGTTACGCAGGTTTGGTTCCAGAATTCTAGGGCAAGGCAGAAGAAGCATCTGCACACGGGCAAAATGAAAGGGCAACACGGTACTTCTTGCGTTTGTTTCTTTCACCGATATCTGTCCGATTTACAGCTGTCTAGTGAGACGACATTTCTATTTTATTTTCTTTGTTATTCTGTCCGCTTCTTTATTATATCCACGTTCTTATTTTACATTTATTTCGATACTATTTGATCAAGAGGTATTAAAGATTCTGGATATTTTGGGGGAATAAACGTTAGAAACTTTCAAGTAATAAATTTCGATAAAGGACGAAGTTATATGTCGAATGTCTCATTTCGATTGATTCACGTTAATATTTTTGAGATATTTTTTCTATAATTCCACGATAGTTTCACAAATTTCGTTATACGAATATTATTTCAATGCAATATTTTTCCTTTTCAAAAGCAAATATGTGTACGTAAAGTAGAAAAGCAGATCTACAAGTTCTGTTTTTTCAAATGTCTAATGTTAAATACCTATAGGTGATCTTGAAATAATGACGCATGTGGTTCAGCATATTAAAAGTAGCAAGAATTATCATAGCCTAGAATCAAGGAAACATCGTTTGCTGTTACAGTTCATCAGTCACCACCAAATTCTACCGCTTCCACGGGCGATTTCAGTCGGCACATCAATTTACATCTGACCTATTCGTTTCAACATCAACAGCAACACCATCATGGCCCCCAACCGCCGCAGCTGAGTCCAGCTACGTGCAAAAGCCCAACGCCATCCCTCTATCATAATCATGGTAAGAATATCAGAGATTTTCGCATGTGTGGGAAATCTGTTGCATGAACCTATTGCTTTTCTTTCAGTATAGCAGTCTTGACAGAGTATTCGATCAAATCGATAAATGCGATATTTTTCAATCGAGTTGTGTGACATATTCTTGAGAAAATAGTAAAAGATTTTTCATTAGATTTTTAGTGAAAGTTCCAAGAATAGAGATGTTAGGACTAAATTATCGTTTGAAGTATAGCAATAACATTAATTTCTCCTCTCAAACTATAAAATTAAGGGGCAAAATGCAATGGGTTAAACGTGATGATGAAGATTATCTGCTTAAATTCAACAATTAGAATATAACGCGAGTTTATCAATATCCAAGGACGAAACAAAGTTTTGCTTTGAAAAGGTCTACTCTCTATCGCAACACCGTCAACTCTGTCTTCAGGCTCGGAACAATCGATGGACGAACTGTCGCAAGACTCGATGATGTTGTCGATGCCGAACGAGGTTTAATCGCCGCTGGATTAGCCGCATATTGTAAATATTCTTTGTTTAATCTTAAGGTTTCTTTCCCACGTTCATGAATTATTCTTGGTGAACACGTTACTCATTTCGACTTTATTTCTTCCACCGACCATATAGATAGAATATTATTATTAATTATTATTAATTATTATTAATATAGAGTATTATTGTTATTCATTAAAATGTCGCGATCGAAGCTTTGACTTTGAAAGGCACAAGCTTTTTCTCGATATTCGTTGAAAAAAAATTGGCCAAGTAACACAGACGATCCTTGTCCATATTTATCCTTTACCAAAGAAGCGAAAGAGTATTCTATATCTTCTACTTTTGTCCAACATATTCCAATTTTTTTTTTTTTTTAATAAAATATTCATCATATTAGAAAATTGCTGTGAGTGTTTCCGTGATTAACACGATGGAACTGAAAAAATTCGGCAAGGATCGTTCTTGCTACGAGCTGCTCAATTCTATTGTATGTAAAAAGACGCAAGACGAATAGAAATTCTTTGAAAGTTTTTCTTTGAAATTTCATAGAACGTCGAAATAGAAAGACTTGCGGTGAAACATCGCGGTTTAAGTACCGAAGTATTTTTTATCGTAAAACGCGTTTTTAAAACACGTTGATTGATTACTTGTCGTACTTTAGTATCAACTCTACAATAACGTATTTATTCTGTTCATTGACCCTTTGAAGCGAGATAATGTAGGATAAATAAAACAAATCAAGTTTCTCACTTCATCTGTTTCAAAGAACGTGTTTCAAACGGTTCGACGGAACAATCTGTATTTTAGTATTTTAGAATATATTTTATTAATATTCATCCAAATAGGAAATAAACACAGGTAAACAATTTTTCATAATTCTTGTTTTTTTTTCATACTTAATATGTAATAAAAAATAAGTTTATTTGACCTTCTGGAACTACTCTAAATGGCTACGTGTACGTAAAAAGTAGATTAATCGTAATTACCCCAGTGAACATGTAAAACGTATACGCTTTTTAGTTATAAAGGACAAATAATTGATTAAGAAATAAATAAATTAATCAACGTTTCAGAGGGTTAATAAAGTTAACATTCTCGATACCTGTAAAACGACATTATCGAAGCATATATGTGTAGATCGAATGTTTTCTATGATTTAGAACGAAATCCGCCCAAATCGTTGTTAACCTATTAAGATTACCAGCAAAAGACGTATAGACGCGAATTTTTAAGACTGGACGGCAGCACAGCTATCTCGCACTGGACGTTAAGCTTATTATAAATAAGTGACTACACTCAATGTTCCATGTTACGCGCTAACAGATTTGCGTGCACAAACGTGGAAGTGAGTTGCGAATATTTCCGTAGCGATTGATAGGTGAAGATCAACTCGTAACGCGAGAATGAGATTAATCCTTTCCGTATCTTCTTTCAGCGTCAACGTCACGTTCGTTGTATAGTAATTAATTTATGATAATTTGCGATATTGCAAATGGAATGGATTAATCGTGTGTCTTAACTTGTTAACCGAATCATCCGTTAACCAGGTATTTTCTATATTCGTAAAATTTCTCGTGAAATAAATTCCTCCAAATTCTTCCAAATATAAATACAACATTTAACGATATTACTAAACATAATTTATAATTAAAATATCGAAGATTTATAAGTAAAAGAATGATTATTTCTAACAGATTGGAAATGCAAGTGACGATTTAACGCGTTTGCCCCGGTTGACAAGTTAAAGTTGATTTATGAACTTCGATTACAAGTAACGGATGCCCTTCACGGCCCTAAAGAAGCGATAAATGTAATTTTCCTTCTTTTTGAAAGAATAGAACGATAGTTGTCCTCACTTGGATTGATCCGCGGAATAACCTGATGTAATCAGGCTGTCGTTTTAATAAAACGTACCTATAAGATCGAGTATACGATTAGCGTAAACGAGAAATTCGAATCGTCCGGTGTCCCCGCCAACTTACCGAAGCCTCGTTTCCTGTTCACTCGAGTCTCTGGTATCCCGGGGTACATCAGAAAGCAATGTTCCGAATGAAAGTATCTTTTACAGTGTTTAGATAATTAATTGTGTAACCGTAAAAGGATCATTATTTAATATACACACGACACACATGTACTGTGATGTAAATATTGTAAACTAAGTATATATACAATATAAAATGTTGCACATATTTCTTTGTTTCCGTGTTTATTCCCCATCCTATGAGTGTGTATCTTTGAACTTTATTAACTTTGTTTCGTTTCTTTATTCTTTGACTTTTTAACAAATTCAGCAATTTTGGGAGTCTTGGGTTTTTAAGCTTTTTTTATAAGCGTTATTTTTTTTTCTGTTGCAATTTTTTTTTTAATTTGATAAAGTTGGGAGAGGATATAATAGAAAAGGCACAGTATTGATATAGATAAGACACCGTATGATAGAAACACAAGGGCTTCAGGCTTGAAAGCAATAACACGTGTTAACAGTAAAAGACATTTTTATTATTAACAGTACGGTTTACAGTATTGCGATAATGTGTGTACAACATTGGGAGCGATATCAAATATTCATGCATGATTTCCTTGAAATTTATATACAAAAGCTACAGAATACATCTATGTACAATCTTATATTAAAAATAAAATACTTCATAGGACACGCGTATAGCGAGAATTTAAATAATACTAATGAGCCGTGTCAATGTTATTAAAAATTACTCGTTTTGTAATCATTGGTTTGATACTGTTGCAAACTGTTGATGTTAAATTGAAAAAAGAACGAATAATAATATTAGCGAAATTTGAATGAAATTAATGTTATAGAAATATTCCGATTTTTTTCAAATTGAACATTTAAAAATCTATCTCGTGACAAATCAAATTTATAAAATAATTATTAATTATGAAAAACGAGACCTTTTTTACAAACACTATTAAAATTGTAATTCTACTTTTCGTTTCATTGCACTCTTGCCAAGTAAAATAGTTAAGTAGACTAATTGTAAAATGCAAATACAAGTTACGATCTATTGCAATCGAATCAGAATAAATAATGATAGCGTGTTTTCTCTATTCGTGTACTAGAATCCTCACTATAGAATATTAACCTATTCGTAATATCACTTTTACTTCTTGTTTTGTTTGAAACAATTCGTCTTGGGTATGTACAAAAGAAGACAGAGAATATCTCAATTATTTAAAACTTGTCCTTAAGCGTTATAGAATTCAAAGAGGGTTCGTTTTAAATAATCTTTTTAAGTAAAACCTTGACCATATTTTTATTTTACAATTTTCCCTAGAGGAAACCATATGCAAATTTTTAATCGATCGATGTTCGAATAATCAAGTATTTCCTTAATGATAATCGAGGTTTTACTATATTCCAAATTCTCATAAATCTATGAAAAAATTTATGCTAAATTTATATTACACTTAAGTACCTAACTATAGAATTACATGTATCAAAACTTTCGAATGAATTAATGTACCCTCTTCGAAATCCTAGAATTTTATAATTTCTTCCTCTCTAATAGATCGATGTTCTTCTAAATTCGAACGCTAAATTTTCCATTGCAAACAATATTAGACTTGGAAACGATCGACGAAGGTAAAATTCGAAAGCAATGATCATCGGTATTGGACATCGTTACTAAATAAAGTTAACCCGTTTGATGACAGAACTGGGCTTGAAGGTGATTGGGCGTTGTCGGGGTTAGAGGCGTTAAAGGAGTGAGTGGTGTCAATGGACTGCCAGGACTTTCGCTTCCTGCGCTGCCGCCTTGATACCCCCCTAAATAGGCACCTACCATGTTTACACTGGTTGAGTACAAATCACCTGGATGATGTTGCATTGGTGGTGAATGGTGCACTAGATAGGAAATGAATTATTCTTTAGGAATGAGAATATAGAATAGTTATAAGAAGAGAAAGAAAAAGTTTCAGATTTTTAGTAAAAGAGGTCCTACGTGTATATTATATTTCGTCTTTTTCGATCCAAATAATGGTACTAACTGTTTAGATAGTTGGTACGTTAATGCACGAATCTAAAGTTCAAATTACGAAATGTCTGTAATATCGTTTCATATTAACTCATACATTAATTCTATAGACTTGATTAAGTTCAATAAACAAGGAAGCATAAATCATGGCGATACTAATTGCCCCCTCGTATTTTCGTATTTTCTTCCTGTAATTCATTATCGATATGCAGAGGTATCCACGTACATTTTGTATTTTCTGTTTTAATTTATCGTTTATATTTTTCTATTTACTTTATTTTATATTTTACTAGGAATTGCAACATTTTCAAATAACAAATGTACTTACTTTGCGTTTTGATCTTTCCACTGTGTTTCTTCTGCCTGGCCCTCGAGTTCTGAAACCAGACTTGCGTCACTCGTTTGCTCAGTCCCGTAACGTGAGCTATTCTTTCAAGATCCTGGCCATCGGGATTGCTATCTAACTGAAAGTTCGCTTGCAAAACAGAGAGTTGCTCCTCCGTGAAAGTGGTCCTGACCCTCTTCGTCTTGCTTCCTTTACCGCCGTGCTCGGAGTCGCAATCTTCCGAGGATGAGGTATTGTTTCCTTCGACAACGTCGAGATAGTGAGCCTTGCAGAGCAATCGGGCATCCAGCAGGGCGAATTGCTCCCCCGTCGACAGCTGACGAGAACAGGCGTCGCAGGCGAAACAAGCCAAGTGATACACCCTTTCCCTGGCTCTTCTCACCCAGTCACCCGCACCTACGCTTCGACCACACTTCGCACATTTTGCACCAAAGGTTCTGAAATGTCGAGAAAGAGGGATTTTTATCGTACATTCAAGATTCCTGTACCTTCTTCCACCTTCTTCCAAATGTTGAGAAAGAAAAAATTCTACTGTTAATCCAAGAGCTGAGGTTTATTATTAACTTAAGATTTGTTTGTTCTTGGAGATCTTTCCTGTTTACGCACGAGCATGCACCGAAATTGTCGCGATACGCTTGTTTCTGTATTAGATTAACGCTTGATCGACGATCAAGAAAGTTTATTTAAATTTCGTAGAAAGGAAGAATTGGACGAGGAGAAGACAAGAATGAAAGAGGAGGAGGATGAAGGTGCTATTTTGGTCGAAGCTGCAGGTTCATTCAGGACCTCCGTGTACGAGAATCCGATGGTCCTGTCCTCATTAACATACTACTCCGCCACTCGATGTCCTTTAGAGCGCGTCAGCAGCGTGGTTTAAGGGTCGCTCGACCTCTCGCGATTCGCCCGGTAGATTACGTCGAGATTATCTGGACGTCTCAGTCCCGCGGCTTCCCTCGCCCTACAAATGACTCTAACCCTTTGAATTTTAGCCGCCCGACACCAGGAAACGGGTCACGATCTTACGAGTGTTGCGTTTAAAAGGAGAGATATAAGCGATTTGTGGATGGCTCTTACGAGGAAACGATACGCTCGTCTTTTAACGAGATCTGCCACGATGATAGGTACACCACGGATTTTTATTACTTAGGTGTGTGATGCAGAAGTGAATTTGATAGAATCTATGGAATTTATTAATTTCCCTCCTAGATTTCTTGTCTTCGTCTAAGTTCACCGAGTCGAACTTAATGATACTCAATAGCTATATAGAAAATAATTCTACAAGGAAACAGAACTTCTAAGCTCCACAGGTAACTTGTTGTTCGCAACGAAGAATAACTTTGTTGTAACAACAAAGAGAAAAAATATAAGTAGCATAAGTGAAAAAGAAGAATTGTGGATCGACCGAAAGGTTGGTTATTGTATGGAAAAATATGGTAAGCCACGGAAGGATTAGTCGGTTCACGAATCGCATCGTCACCGTCGCATCCATGGTATTTTCGGGTATTATTGGTTATGGTGATCGCGCACAAGGCACGCCTAGAAGCACGCAAGTATCTATTCATTCTTGACGAGACATCTATACCTGACCCCGAGTATCTTTTTAAACCTCTGAAAGCTTCGCCTAGAACTTCATAACGTGTAAGTAGGTACTTATCATGATCATTTTATTATCGTTATTGGTCGATTCTTGCAAATAAAATATACATTTGTTTTTGTAATTACTTTAACATTACTGACAATTACTGAATAAAATTCACGATAAAAAGAAGAAACGAGGGAAGATTCATATAGTTTAAAATAAATCATTTGACGCGATCTCTTTGAGCTTGAAGGTCCGGTGAAAGTTTGAGGTGTCATTAGCATAAATAGTGGCGCCACCCCTTTCCTTTTCCGGCGCGTTTACGTCGGATCAGAGCGAAATAAGAGACGGTCAGAAGCAGCGTGTAACCAGACCAGAGGAACTGGTATTGGGTATCAATAAATCTTCAGGGCCGTACATCGGCTACCAAACGACCCCGCCCTAATTTATTCATTTGTTCTTCCACATAGGCGGGCCCTATAAGTCAACGGGGGATTAAGTCGGCCGCTATCCGACCTCTGCACAGTAGAGAATTCATAGTCCCCCCTTATACCTCCGATCCTCATTCGACTGCATTCGATTCTCGCGCTACGAAGCCAGATCTCGATCGCGATCTTCGATATCTTTTAAGATATAAATCGGCCCTGTGATAAATTATTACGTTGGCGATATTTTACGCTTGAATTATCGTTTTTGGTAATAGGAACAAGCCATATAGTAACGTTTATAGAGTATGAATGGAGAAATTTTAGTACGAAAAATTGGAATTCTTTAGATTTAAGATAATTTTGTTATTACTGAATTACGTATCTAGTATTTTAATTGTATTATATTGTGACTTATAGGAGATCAGAGAGAATTGTTTGGAAGCTTCATCTTGTTTGTATCGTGCCTGTATTTAAATTTTATTCGTCATATCAAAACTCGAAGAACCACGAATTATGTTATCTAATGATCGTGGAGGTTCCAAATCTGAAATATGATTTTGATTGCACAAATTGCTTTATAAATTAAAAAAGTAATAGACCTAGAGTCGTAAGTATACAGTTCTGTACGGGTTGCCCATATTTTTCTCTGGAGAATACAAAAACAGGCACGCGTGTGCGTGGCTGCCGAGTCACCAGCAAGAACTGCCAGTGTTCCATCTAAAGTCTAAGGAATTCGCCTCGTAAGGCAGCTAGCTGTGATTCCCTCTCTTTGGTCCACCCTCGTGTGTCGGTGCTTTTCAAGCAGGGGACGGGTGTCTTTTAAATTAATAAATATTCGCCGACGTTATTCTCCTTCCACGATCCTTTTCCTCGTGTCGTTTCTCAGGCAAGAATAAACAAAATTAAAAGAAAAAAAAAAAGAAAGAAAGAGAAAGAATGGAAGGAGCAGGATGAACCAGAAATCGCTCTATTAGCCATGCCAGCGTCGAAATTCCGGTTCTCTTAATTCAGTGTGGCCGATGCTGCGCGACAGGGAATCGGTCGCCGCTTTAATCACGACCTTATCGTTTCTGCCTTAATGGCACTTAAATGCGAATGCCTACGCCCTCCTGAGAACGATTCGAGACACGACGCTTGCAAGCCCGGGGGTAATCTACATTTCTGCTACTGCGATTTCGACGATTTCCTAAACATGCCGAGGAGACGATAATTTCAAGCAATCTGCAACGATGAGGACGTTCTGCTCTCTTTTACGTAGCTATCTTTGAAATATCTTTTACTTTCAGTTATATAGAAATACATAATTATACTACATACTTGTTCTATATTTAAATCCATCCTCGTTGCATATCTTATCGCTGGTTTACGGATTTTTATACAAAGTTACATTTCTATAAAGATTAAACAGATGGAAACGAAGCAGAGACTTGTTTTGCTTGCCATGTATCATAAAGAGTATTATACTTTGTACACCTTCGTACTTATAAATTTCCCGTAAATACATAAAAATCCGCACTGATTTTCTATATTTTATACTTTTACATTTAGTTCTTACATACTTTTCATCTGTGAAGCTTTTATATTATTGTCATATGGAATCTAATACAAATTAAATATAATGCGTTTATTAACCGTCTACTATAATATGCTCGCTAATAATCTCTTTAAAAAATTTAGTCAATATACAATTGTTAAACAAAACTTATTGTAGGAATTTAAATCACACCAGATACACACGTACATTTTTTGATTCGCTTGAAGATCGTATAAAAAAATCCATCGATTGAAAAGATTCGCCATTGCGAATATTCGTATACGGCCCGGGTCAAAACCGGCGTCTTTTCTTTTCGTCTCCAGGGACTTGTAACCGCAAGAAAACGTCAGATGAGATGTCCTTTATTCGTAGCGGGCATCGAAGCCCGGCTTCAACGTCACATCGTGACTCGCAGCTCGCGCGTGAGCATGCGTGGTACACGTATATGACGTGAATAGCCGACTGTACGCGTGAGGTCCAAAGAAGAAGAAGAAGAAGAAGACGAAGAAGAAGAAGAAGAAAGTAAAAGAAAAGAGAAGTAAGAAGAAGAGGAGAAGAACCAAGAAGAAGAAGGTTACATCGGAAGACATTAATCACCCAATGGTGAATCTCTCTCGACCCTATGTCGAATACTCGCGTAAGGATATCTGTTCATCTGCGGGAATATCTGCACCCACGTGACGGCCACGTGACTCCAAAGACAGACAGATTTTAGCTAAATCATTATAATCGTGCTTTTTTCCACTTTTCCGATCGATACGTTTAACTCTTAACTGGTATCATTGAGGACTATAAAGACTAAGGCTTAAGTCGCTTAATCGCAGAAAAATAGCGATAAGATATTTAATCAGTAGACTGCGGATTTTTTACGCATTTACGCGAAATGTAGAGGTAGAAAAACGCGTAAAATGCAAAAATATACAAAATGCACAAGGCACTTACAGTACCTATTCATTATAAGTTTTAATTATAAGTTTTAGTAGGTTTAATATTTCTCTAATAAAAGATAACTAAGGTGTTTAAGTTCTGTTTCTTTAATCGTGCTCATAAGAGTGTAAGATTTGCATAATCAAAAAAGCAATTCATCAAACGAAAGCGTTCCATCATTCGGCCGCGATCTATAATCAACCAGAAGGGACAGTTAGCTCGCGATCCAGAAGCGACACGAAGGATTACCGATGAATCCAATAATATTCCAGCTGATCGAAGAACAGACACCCCACTGATACGTAACCGGTGAGCAAAGCCAAAGCTTAAGAGGACGTTTCTCGACTACCACTCGTGAACACCTGGAAAGAATGACCGTTCGTTCGACTTACGAAACGCTTCTCGCGGAATACGCTGACATTCGTATAACAGATATCTCGGGCACCCTGTCGAGCAGCTACTTTCAAAGGATTTTATGAACAAGTCCCTTGAGATAGATTTCGAAGGGTCGTTCTGTATTACGAACGAGTGACTCGCTAAAATGATCCCAGTGGCTTTCGATCCCTTTATGCTTGTTTAAGGGACAAATTGTTTACTTTGTCTTCGTATTGTAATTATGACAAACAGTGGCTAGCTACGTATCCTTATTTCTCAATGATTTCATCAAGTTTCAATAACACGAACTTTAATATGCTTAGACCTAACTAATTAGTACGTAAGTGTTATAATGAATACAGCGTTGTGAAAATACCTTTTGTAGTGTACCTTCAGTCACATAAATCAGCTAACCTAACCAAACAAACTATGTTCCCCACTGATGCAAAAAATTACGATGGTCAAACTTGGACAACGAGCTCCACTGACCTTAAAAATAGAAACGAGTTGTACTTACAAGGCGTAGTCGTGCCTGCAGTAGAGCCTCATCCCTCGAAGAAAACAGGAGTGCTGATCGTGCAGAGGCCTCGCACAGGCGCAACATTTCAGACATCTGGAATGCCAGGTACGACCCCCTACGCAGAGGACAGTCCGCTCGCGAACGCTTTCCCCGCAACCGCCACAGTCCATTTCCATTCCATCGTGACTGTCGTTGTTGTTGATATTAGTAGCAGCTTTCTTTATGCTGGTTACGTTGTTGTTATTGGTGTTCACGTTGTTGTTGTTGTTGTTCGAACAAAGGATGCTGTCCGTGCAATCTGGCTCCGTCTCGATTTCCGTCTGCAATTTTATTCGTTTTACTTTATTAGTTATACTTATTTAGTTATATAGTTTTTTATAGTTATTTAGATGAAGATTTCATTGTCGACGATAATTTTAAGAACAATTAGGAAGATTTCAGCCTGAAACGAGATTGTTGTGAAATTAATTCGAGAGAAATTATTAGTGTAATTTACATGATAGGTAATTTATTGACTTTTACAAATACTTTACAATCTGTCTTTACATTGTACTAGTTTACACCCTTTAAAGCTCTGAACAGCAACTCTAAAGCATCCTGTACAAAAAGAAAACCCATCGCATACAACCTTCCTTCGATAAACCTTTCAAGCAGATGCTACAAGTCTCTACCTAATGTCATCGTGAATTTAATGCCAAGGCATTAAAACGAACATTTTACATGGAATACCGGAGTCGATGGAAAAGAACACGAGCCACGGTATTAACGTTATTAGAAGAGAGTCTCGCGTTAGAATTTGTCAGCTAGCGAAACCAGCACGATCGATCGATTCATAAAGCGTCAACGTGTCGTACGAGAAAAAAAACATCATTAGCGATGGGATTAAGCGCCAAACCGAATCGAATACTGGATGTTCTCTTCATGTTTTGATAGATGGATATAATATTTCATTCGTCGTACTTGCCAAATATTTCATCTTCGTTTCAACCTATATTTTAATTACATTTGTAACTATATTCTCAAAGCCGATTTTCTCAAGAATGATGCGTCGTATGAAGAAATTTTATTCGATATTTTCGATTTGTTCTTTTACGTAGAATCGCTCGCTTGCCAAATGTACCATTCTTGTTGAGACATCCAACCTAGGAAACTGAATAATCGTTGAATATTCGAATCTACTTGCGACGTAGTTGAGGCCATCGCTAAACACATAGTATAAGACGATCGTTTCCGGGTGTGGAGGTACGGAAAGGCTGGCTGCGGGCTCCAAATCTCAATTAATACTCGGCAAAGTGAAATAATAAACGAGCGGACGGCCGCCGGCTGATAAATGATGCCGCTCTTGGGCATGATCCCTTCGTTCCTCAACGACCGGCCTCAACGATTCGCATGACTACGCACACATCGTGTATCAAACGTGCGTACACGCGAAACGACCTTTAGGTAGGCGCAAATTTGTTCATTGTGGATGGTGAGATTTAAGCGATACGCACGCCCCTAAAGATCGTAGCTGCGCAGCTTCCTTTTAATTGAATGCGTAACGCAGGAGATTTTGCTAATTTTCAAGTTGTCTTTTTTTTCTTTTTCTTTTAACTTCCAGTTGATTCTTCAGGATGGGGTGTGCCAACATAAAGTGCGTATAATTTTTATAATCTCTCGGAAGTTAATTATATGTTATAGTTGAAACGAAGAATCTAGGGAAATATGAAAAAGTTACATTAAGTTATCGTTCTATTCGATCTTTAATAGCAAATGGTAGTCATCGATTAAAATGCATTCATTCTTTAACAAGTCGTCGTTCATTAGTCAAGAACCGCTTGAAACAAACCCGTGGTAGAGTTTCGAGCTCGATTAATTGACACTCGAACGACACGATGCAGTTGGTTAGTTTTTTTCCCCTTTTTTTTTCTTTTCAGTCCCATCGTGTTGTTAGAGGTTTGGTTAACACAAAGAGACAAATAAGTAGGTGCAACGAAAAGAGAGGGAGAGAGAGAGAGAGAGAGGGAAAGGTTGTCATTGTGAGTGCGTAGAGAGATAAACGCAAAGATAACGCGTATCTGATCTGTATGCAATTTTTTTCTTATCGATGTCGCGGCACACGTGCTCATGAATCCACCTGTGTATTCACACGTGCGTGTATTATGTATAAGTGAGTACATTGGAACAGCGAGTCTTGACTTGATTATATTAATTGGTACACGAGTAATGCACAAAGGTTATTGTTCCCCACAGCGTGCAATCAATGAGTTAATTACATTATATTCTTCGATTTATTGCGTTTACCACGTACTTCTTCTCTTTACTGCTTTATTCGTACATTAATATGGAAAAACTGTTCTATCAACCTTCGGGAAATTAAAAATTTCAATTTATTAAACGTTTATTTCACCCTGCTGTGATCCTTAAATTTTTATCATTTTTATACTTCAATCTCACGCTTATTTATTTGGCGAATATACTGGACAAAAGATTGGTGCGAAAACTCATGTACATATATACCAAGAATAGTTCTTTCAGATTTTGCTTAAACTTGAAATACTTTTTAACGTCAGAAAAACACGATAACGACGGAAAGAACGCGGCAGAATTAGAACGAGCGAAGATTTTTCAAGAACGTTAAAAGTGCGTTTCCTCGATCGAAAAATAAGCGATGTGAAAGAAAAATATTTCAAAAGAATTCACCCTCCGTCGTAAACAATTCTTATTCGTCGGCTTCAAATTGAATTCGCCGGTTTAAACGCGCGAACTAAACACACGAACGAACGAAAATATAACGTGAATCGCCGTGAAAACGCGAAACATATAAAGAACAGGGATATTGCACAACGGATACCTCAAGAAAGACAACATCGACGACAGCCAATTTCGAAGACGCTACACGAACACGTCTTTTTCATTTCATCTTCCTCTCTCTGTCCTTTCCCTCCTTGTCGTAACTTCTCCCGTCGGCCAGTAATCATTTCACGTTTAACTGGACGGTCATTGATTTATGATCTGCCGAAGGCAAAGTTGAACTTCCCACCTGTGATTTATACCTTCTGGCATTTCGATCTTCCCTCGAAAAGAGAGCTACGTTTCTCTTCGAACGTAACACCGTGTCGATTAATACGCCGTGTCGCGGATCACGGATTTACTGGCGCAATTATCTCGATGAAATAACCGGAAGATCGCGTGATTAAATAGAAAATATAATCTTCAATTCAAATCTAGCAGATTTTGCTCCTAAATTTAGTGATATTTTCGATTGTCCTTGCTTCGTGGAGATTTTAAACGCCTTTGAGCAATTTACTTTGGTAGAACATTCGAAGAAATACAGTTGTATGAAGATGTTCAGCCTAAGAAATGATAATAACGCGATTGCTTCGATGAAAGATCTTTCAATCTTTTAATCGAACCCTTAATTTTACAGTTGAAGAGCTTTTTAAATTTATGAAAAGCATAAACGAATCGTTGCGGATTTACAAGAAATGCAAGAAGGAAGATATCAAGAAATACTGGCAAAAAGTTTTTGCATCGAACGTATTAATACGAAATTTGTTAAAAACATCCGTGTGTCAGAACTACAAAATGCTGTCGTATTAGATCGTCCGAAAAGAGTCTTTCTTTTACAAACACATCTTTTACAACGATGCATCTTTATACAAACGTGAAACCTAATCTGTCGAACGTTGCGATCTTTATTTTGATAGAACAAAATGGATCATACGTAATTCGATAAAATAATATAAAACGGAAAATGTTATGCATCCACCATTTCCTTATAAAACGAAAGAAACTTTTCGAACGACCTAATACAAATACCCAAATAATGGGAAATTGAAAAGAAGTTTAACGTGAAATACTTAAATGATAATAAACTAACACAAACTTCCATTTATTACGAAAAAGAAGCGAGATGAAGAACAAAATATTACACGGGAAAAAGTTGCCGATCCGATTTGTTAATTTAAATATTCGTAGGTATTATTATTTTGGTACGTTTCCATGTGAACGTATTATTACTTTGACGCATTGTGGCATTGAATTAACGAGATATTTACAATCTGTGCGGGGAATTTCTTCCCACGATAGTCAGATAGCCTGACGAGGTTCTTCTCTATTCTAAGGCCTTTTCTCGCGAATCAGTCTTTTCAATATTCGGATTTACATCTGGACTGTTCGCTGGCCATTTCATTGTTTCGATGCTGTTACCGCGTAAACAGTCTTTTATTACTTTGCTGTTACTTTACTACTATCTTCCAATCCTCCACTGTCCAGTTTAGATGTTTCTTACATCATTGTACGCGTTCTCTTTTATGCTTTTTTGTTATGAGTTGTTTTGTCTGTGGAGGATTTGTCGTGAATCGGTATCGCGAAATAATGAAGGCGAAATATTGCTGTCGCAATACGTCAAGTATATTTGAAATAAATAAATATGCGTACAGTGAGTCGTTGATACAATATAAAACTCGGAATAATACTCGCGTAGATACTTGGAGATGCTCGTTAATACTCGTTGATACTCGATATGAACCGTTCGATACCGTGTCGCACGTGATCGAGTCTGTTTATTTATACTCATATATTATATTCGTCTTCATTCGACGGTTGCATGTAACGGCGACATTGTTTTGCCCAGAGTTCATTTGTTCTTACATTACTTGTAATCTGACGGTCTTGATACTCCGAGGCAAAACAACATGATTTGGAATGTCCTCTGACTCATGTGCCGCTACATGTCTTAGCTTTTTGAAATGAAAAACTCATCTCATTTAAACGATTTTTAACAATACGGTCGGAAACGTTCTGTGCCGATTTATCTCTCTCAAAGTTGCTCGTCTAAAATTTTTCACAATTTTACGCAATTTTCTATCGTTTCGACTAGTTGCTGCACGAGGACCACTACATCTTTCGCTCTCAGATACATTTTCCGTTTCGTCACATTTCTTTTCTGAAATCGCTAATGATGCTTGGACTACATCCTATGATTTTTGTGACATTTCTCTGGCTATTTCCTTGCTGGAGAAACTCGATTATTTTTAACTTAACTCATGACTCACATTAAGTGCCCGTTAATTTCCCATTGCTTTTTATCACATATAATGACGTATAATAAATGTATTAAATATAATAACATATAATAAAAATTATAGTTCGAAGACACGAAAGTTTTTAAGAAATTTCTTCTGATCGGAAACTTTCTGCCAGAGATTGTACACCTAAGTGAATATACCTGCGTTTTCTATAAATTATTTTTTAAACCACTGAACTCAGCGAATTCAGTTTCGTGGAAGATCCCAAGATATTGGAGAAGAAACGACGAAGTTTGACCTGTTATAAATTACCTGTTGAATTTCGACCGGTTGCTTTTCTACGAATCCCTGTAAACTAGGGTTGTCATTGTAAATCGGCCATCGAAACATATAACCTGCCTATTCTTTCGTTTTCACATTGATTTTCCAATGCGCAGATCGCATGCGATTAAACATGTTGTTAGCCAATGTTCATACTTTTTTTTACAATTTGAAGGATATTGTAAAAAAACGCGTTACTTATACATACATGTTTAGCATTTAATGACAGCAATAAAGAAAAAATTAAAATTACCTGGTTTTTCTGTGAAAGAATCGTTTATTAAAACGTGACAATTTAATGAGAGTGGAATAACAAAGTACCTATATATATCGAAGCACAAACAAGAATGAAAGTTGTTATGACGATAGCGTGTATAGCGTTTAAAACAATGGGGTAGTGTGAGATGACAAGTGATAATTCACGAAAAATCAACGGGAAAGAAAATTGAATAGATATTTGTGTAATCTTTATTAGCATATCGAATACTTTCGAGAATTGATATTTAATTTGATAGACGAAGCGTGAAAATGTTTCGTTTCTAAACAATA
This sequence comes from Bombus vosnesenskii, assembly GCF_011952255.1. Lineage (NCBI taxonomy): Eukaryota > Metazoa > Arthropoda > Insecta > Hymenoptera > Apidae > Bombus > Bombus vosnesenskii. Next base: position 3,531,772 of record NW_022882945.1, on the reverse strand, counting down.
GAATTAATGAACTGCAATTTCATAATATGACGTTCGATAGCGTTATTATACAACGAAATCATCGAGCTGCATTTATTACATGATAATAGGAATTTATGATTAAGCGCGATCGAGGCTTGATAGGTGCAAATGAGAAACTTGAGATAGTAGATGATATTTCAATGTTGCAAATTATCGTACGTGTATTTACTAATAATGTAGTTATGTATAAATTCAAAAAGATATAGTACGTATAATAAGATATTCAAAAAAAAAATCCATATCAATTTCGATCGAAGATCCTCATAACGAAATCGGTTAATTCCTATAAATCGTTCTTTAAATGTAAATATTTCACACGATCGTGATTCGAAAATTCGCAAGTAGCTTTCTAACTCAATTATCGCGAGAGAAGAATCGAATTTTCGTTGAAAGAAACGAAGAAAGAATTTCTCGATCGTTCGTAAGTGGACTCGATGCTCGAAGAATGCAATCAGCGAGTAGTTAAGAAGAATAATAGTATTCATTTTTTATTCGTCAACACTTCGAAACGACGGAGATGAGCTGACAAAATGAGAAATGTCAGGGTGAAGAGGTCAAACGGGCCTCACTACCGACTACCGGACATCGACGATCCTCGTACACATCCGATTCGTCACTTTGCTACACGGGACGGACGTTTAATGGCACGAGCGAGTATACCATTCCCAGTGATTTATCGGCCTTATAAGTTTCGCCGGCGATCGTAAATAATTTTTCGCGATATTTCAAAATTATCATGGCCGTCGCGTCGTTTCGTTCCAGAAACAGTTTTTAAGAAAAACTTGCTGCCAGGACATTGTGCGCGTTCGGTGTGACGTTTATGAGTTTGACGTGCAGGATCGTAATTGTTGTGCAACAACAATGACGGAGTTTAAAGTATTTAAAGAACTGAGATAAAACGTTTCAATGAATCATTAATTTTGATGAATTGGTAGGATATGTTTTAATTATAACGAGGTGAATTTTACATTGGAATATTAAATTGGATTTTTTATATGAAAATTATATTCAAAGGATAGAAGTGCAATGTTTCGATGAATTAAAATAATGAATTTTATAACGAGACGTAAGATATTTCTTTTAATTGCAAAAAGCTATTCTTTTCAGATTTTACTGATTCGATATAACTTAAAGACAATTTGAAAATTTATTTCCAACGTTATAATGTAACAGAGTTATATATTTAATTTTACTACTCGGTATATAGGTGTTTAACAAGAACTTTTTATTGATAAAGAGGTTTCTAATGTCTTTTGACAATGTAAACAAAAATATATTGAACAATGTTCACATTGTATTTCATTAGGTACTATGATTGGTTATAACCTATCATTTTTAAACAAAGCTTTTTGATAAAACATAACGATAAAACAACGATAAAACATCGAAAAACTTTCGAAACCCGCGCATCGCTTCGCTTAAACAAATGATTCACACCTGTTTATACACCTTATATATATTTCACATATTCGACTTACGTTTATCTTCTTTATCTACCTACTGTCAATGAATCGAACAAAATTTTTCACTATCTTATTTAATCTTTCATAATCGACAAACAAAAGGAAGCTAGGTATGTAAGCATGTATACATATGTGTTACTTCAAATCGTGATACATACATTATTTAAATGCATGCGTGTATTCTTAACTAATTTTCGTTATCACAAAATTTAAAAAGGCTGAAATAAATAAATCTTAACAACGTTAGATAACAAAGTTGTCTAAACTATTGCTAGACACCTACTATCCGACGATAGCATTTCAGAGTTAAATCTCAATCCACTCACCTTCATCTTTCCTGAAATTGGTCCAGAACTTCCTTTTAACTCACAAACTTCCTCTCTTCATTTTCATATTCATCGAGTAACCAAAAAAAGAGTCTGCTGATATACCAAATACACGTGCTAAACTGACAAAAACATGTCAGTAGTCAACCTATATATGTGTGTAGTCCACAAAGTCTCTTCACAACACTTTGAAAGTAAAACTCGCGCTACGATCCGATAACTCGTTCCAAACGAGTAAGTTTCAGTATCAAATCAAAGAAAGCCAAACCAGGGGACTCGCGAGGAATAAAAAATCGCGGATCTGTAGGATCGAAAAGGATCGCAGAAAATACGCCGTCCAGATCCGTGGCCCGGGGAAGACTGGCATCCTCGATCCTGCCCCTTCCACACTCTGCAATCGCCGCTTCGGTCTATCACTCACACATTCACGCTGTGTATCCACGCTTCTTTGCACTGTTTCCACTCCGTGCACGTCCGTGTATGTATACGTGTACGCGTGTGTTAGAACGTCGGAGGCTGAGTGGTGGGGAACGGAGTTGCGTGACTCGACTCGGGGTTGTTCGCGGCACAGGAACGATGCTTTTCGGGACGAAGACCCCTGGAACGACAACCAGGCTCCGCCCAATCGACCACGCCCATGTTCCATGCGCGAAAACCCACCACTGAGGCTTTTGGTATCGTAAATTCCTTGCGGAGTAGTGGGGGAAGTCGCGAATCACAATCGAATGGAATTTCTGCGGGCAACGTGTTCCTCATAGTAGAGTTGATTCTCTTTTTTGGTTTTTGCTGATCGCGTCTCTCACTTTCTATTTCTTTCCACGTTCCTTTTGTCACCGGCTTCTTCCTTTGAGTTTCTGCGCTTTCTTGCAAGAAACTTTTATGCATATATGATACACTTGTGAACCATAGGATTTCGATCGCGTTTTTAATAGTGCGTTACACTTTGTTCGACGTTTCGTAAACATTGCAGTTTGCTAATTCTATTCATAAAACGATATTGTAATTTTAGTTCTTATACTACGAAATTAAGGTGTCTCGTTGCAAAATTAGCTTTCACCAAAAATTAAACACTGGCCAACACTTGTCAATTACTTTCATTCGTTTTTCTACTTCGCTTAACATTCTTCCATAAAATAATACAACAATTCATTCGAATCATTCCATTTGTCCCAAAACCATTCGTTCATTCTCCTTCGAATCAATCAACTTAAGGTAAACATCATCAATGTCTCGTTAACCAAAAATGTAACCCACCTCGTTTTTAAACCGTCTTCTTCTAATGCAAAGATACTGTCTCTCATTCTCTATCTTCCCTCTCCCTGTATCTACGCATAATTCAAGAAACATTGGATTTCACGGATGCGTGCACACGCGCGCCATGGCAATAAAAATAAAAAAAATGCGAGGGGTAGGACCAAAAATACTCGTTTGACAGTTTTCCTGGGTCTCGAAATGAAAAATTCATATTCATCTTAGACGTGGGCGTAAACGGGTCGCTCGACTAGAGCCGAACACACTTATATACTTATTTACACACCTATACAGAGAAGAATATGGTTCGGATAGAGAAAGACAGGAGTTGGAGAGGGATAGCAGTGATAAAAGGCGTTAGTCCATTCCAGGATGATTTATGTGTCGGCGGGCAGAAATACAAACAGGTGCTCGAACCTCCTCGAGAACCCAAACTCATCGAAAATAAAAAGGAAGAGAAGAAATATAAAATATATATCCACGCAAGTAGACACGTATAAATAAATGTTGGAAAGGGATAGTGTACGTCTAAGGGTGAACCGTGACTAAACGGTCAACTCGGTTTTGCTTTTCGACCTTGCTTTTGGGGACAGAAATATAGAGAACAAATGTACCAAAGTAATATCGCTACTATCGAACAATTTATTAGAAAAACATTTACATAGCAAGAACAAGCAGCTACTGTTAAACAAACTTGGAATTGCGCGTTCAATTTCTAAATCCGATCACCAATTCTTGATATCTGTAATTATGAATATTTGGAATTATCGTCTAGAGAGACACGTGCTTTCGAATTATCTTAAATATGTCTCGCTCTAAATTCTAAATCCGCGATCTACTTACAAGTTGCCAAAGTTTTGCGAAAATCAGAGATTACAGTTATTAAGACAAATAACATTTTAACATTCTCAATATTTTAACATTGCAACGATAGTTTTAAAATTATGAAAGGGAGTAATAAGCATCTACGTGTTCACCTTCAAAATCAAATAAAAATTACATTTACAAAATTTCATATAACTTGGCAATTCCACGAACAGGAAGTCATTGTTTTTCATTCCTTACGTGATTTACATGGTATCAAAGTATCGATTTACAAACTGCGTCCTTATTTCCGATACGTGACATTTAGTGTATATCGCTAATCGCAAATATTGATTCTTATCGAAATCGAACGAAAACTTGGCGAATGAATGATCGATAACTTTTTAAAGAATGTTGTTTTATTAACTGTGGGATCACGTGATCGTCACATGCAAGCATCGATGTTTAAGCTAAGCGGAAAGATATCGATTAGGTAGGTAAGTACGTATTATATATTTTGAGAAACAAATACTTTTAACGTTCAATAAAGGAAAGTTTAACATTCAATAAAAAAACGTTTAACGTTATCTACGTTACTTAAATCGATATCGGTTTACGAGTTTCTTTGCAAACGCGTTCAAATTGCAATGACTATGCAAGTGCGTGATAAATGGTAAATGGAGCTGTGACCTTTTACGTAAATGTAATATCAGAAATAAACATTTATCGTGTCTCTGAAAAAAGATTGTTATGTATGTAAAATCTTTAGACAAAACTTTGTATAACAAATTTTCTCCATGTCATCGTATTGAAAGTATTCAAGGATTATATATATATATATAGTGGAAGACCCATTTGGTTTCGAGTTTCACCGTAATATGAGTTTTTACCTGAGAGGAAAAGCCTGCGCCGTTTCTTGACTTCACAGCAAACGACAAAACCCTTGCATTCCGAAATGATACAAATTTCCTCGAGTGTGAAGTAGGTAGGATTTGGAGCAGAAAAAAAAGGAAGGAACACCTGCTGCGAAACTGCATGCAGATGAATTCCGTGTTGCATATTCAAATTGGAATCCGTGGACCGATTTGACGACGATGTTAAACAATAGATATGCAAGAGAAACTGTCGTGGAAAAGTATCTCAAAAGCTACTCGAGGAATTGTTCAAAGCGGAAAAAAACAGTTCATAAACCTTACTTTAAAATTAGTCGTAACTTATAATTTATTCGATTTAGGATAAAATTTTAATTTGGTATAAAGGATTTTTCTAGCTTTATTCCAAATTAATTCTATTTAGGTTTCTATTTTGGTTTCTACAGGACGATGTCGTTTTAATATCTAACGTCGAAATTCGACATTGATAAATTTTGTTACGAGCAGGAAATATTCATAGCTATTGGATTCAGAACTATTGGAATAAAATATTATCTACCTATTTCCACCCCTTCCCTTCGTTTTTCACTCAACCAACTTCATTCAACCACCCTCGAACATCAGACGTACGCACCGGAAGGGTTGAGTTCCACTAACAAAGAATCCTTTACCTATAAAGGAACCAACAGAACCTGAATTCTCCCCATTTATCGCGGCGTTACTCGCGTCTCCACGGCCGACCTAACATTTTCGAGACAAATGCGCGTCATACGTTCCCGATGCAGCACGATATGCCCTATTTGTTAAGATCATCGTAGGCGCGTGTGCACAGGTTCGCAAAACGCGCTCGTGCACCAGCTGTAAGTAGGTACACTATCGTTCATAAGTATTTGGATTCTTTAAATTCTATCAAAATACATGTACAAATTAATTCTTCCTATAGTTAAATATACCGTGAATGTTTATACATTTATTAGAAATTTAAACGCGCAAAAATTATACGAAGAATATAAATTTCCATGAAAACCCTGATCTGGTGACAGATTAATTACAAATGATAAAAAAAAACAGGGTTTGCGAAGTAATTACTTTTCTATCGGTAAAATCTTTGGCTTCTCGAATCAGATACGAAAAATGCGTGTGTATTTTGACTAATTAAACTAGATACATCTTGCGAAAGCAAGCGGCTGGATACTTTTGAGGCGTAGTGTAAGAGTGCGTAAACGCGTTTACGCGTTCAAGAACGAGCAAAATAAGGTGCAGGGTCCTCGCGATCGGCAGGGAACGGGCCATTAGTAACGCTTACCCGCATAAAGCGAGAAAAATGGCAGTCGAATTATCTCGCTAGTGGGAGCGAGACTGGACAAAGGTTCTACCTCGCGAGGACACGCGGAGGATCCTCGAAAAAGGAGCCACGGGGTTCCACCGGTGCCGATCCTGGCAAAGGGAACGAACAAACCGTTGCCCGGCACTCTTCTGTCGCGTTAATCGATACCATCGAAAATCTCGTTCGCGACCGACGTCCTCTCCTCCTTGGAAATCGCGCGTACAGTTGCTCGCCAAAGTATTCGAACACTTGTAGACACCTTTTACGAATATACTATGTGTATTATACGAAACGTATTTTGAAATTTCATTAGCATTGTTCTGTCGTTTTATTTCAAAATAAACGTATTTGGTTATACAATTTGAGAATAATAACTTTTAGTATTTAACAAGATCTTGATTTCACATATAAGCTGTTATATCTTCAGTTTCAATGCAGATACAGCTTTCTTACTTAATATACATATAGATAAACTATTTTTGTTCTACCTGGCAGCAATGGCTTGATTTAAGCGAAAGTTGCAGGTACAATCTTTCGTCTTTAACACAGCAGTGTTACGACATTGAGCTATTATGATCGCATATACAAAAAAATATAAGATTCTAATCGATATATCGGACCTTAATAAATCAGTCAGTTTTAATAAATCAATAACAAATATCGCGTTAATGAAAGATCGATCAGTCATACATTTATTTCTGATTCATCGAATATAAGTTAAGAAACGTTACGATTTTTTAGAGGACGCGAGTAGGTCGAGGTCAGGTTTATCCACGTTTTTCTTAACGTCAAGCGTTTCGTGTAAGATAACGGAAAAAGAAACTCAGTTGCTACGTAGTGGGATTTTAACAAGAGTTTGCATGTTTGCACAGCAGGCGGTTAGCTGCGAGTGACATGTTAGCCTGCTTTCTCGAATTTGTATTCTTTTATGGAGTATCGAGGGTTGCGCGACAATGGCCCATGAACGTTGGTCGCTTTCAAATGCGAATAGGTTCCTGGACTACTTTTATCATGATAATGCCGTTTGGATGTCGGAAAATTTCTTGAAAATGCTTGGAGAGAAACTGCGAGCATGGAAACGCCTTTGGCTGTGTTAAATATTCGGTGAAAGAAGAAAAAGAAGGGAAGAAACGTGTTTTTAGACACGATTTACATTCGTCCGTTTTTCACGATTTCCACATTCTTTACTTTCCTACGAATGTCGTTTACATTGTTAACTGAATCATGCATACCAATAACAATTTTTTTATATTTTCCTTGAAATATCTTTTAACGTTGAAAGAATGCAATTGCGTTGGAAATGACCGATAGAACGCAACAGGATCGAAAATCAAATATTATCATGCAAGAAAACATCTACCGTACCTTGTATACGGTACGAATTACTATCATCGTTGATCGAGTCGTTCAGAATTTACGTTGATCAATTCCACAAATTAAAGAGCAAAAAAGGGTGACGACGTTGCAAAAATTTTTGAAATTTATCTTGAAATTTGCTATCATCTACACCACTTTCTTCCAATAAGCGAGCTTATGAAAGTAAAATGAAAGCAAAATGATATGGAAATTCAACATTGATCCAGTACTTCTAGAATGAAATGGAGTAATTGGAGGAAAAATGAAATTGATTATGTTTCTGAGAAATTCAATTACCAAGCTAAAGCACAAAATACCTTCAGCAGTCATCTCAAACATTCCACGTCCTCCCGTATCATGCAAAATAATAAGTCACCCCAAAAACATACCGGAGCCTGCAAACATCCCCTGTCTCGCAACAGCCTCAACTTTCACGCCACTTCCAGTCGAATCAACCGTCAGAAGCCGAAAGTTCGCTTCTCCATTATCGGTGATTGAATTACTCGATCCAAGAGCGTAGCTGAGGAAGAGAGGGTGGAAGACAGACTTTCGAACTCTCGGTCAAGAAGAAAAATTTCGCGAAAGCAGGGAATCTCTTTACTCTCCGAAAGTACTTACTTCGTCGCGTCAAAGGAACGACGGAGTGATACAGCGCGCAGAAGTGAAACGATCGAAGAGAAAGGAAGAGAAAAGAGAGAGAGAGGAGCTTGCGCGCGTCGAGGGGGTGGGTTTCGTTAGGTCGGGCGCAGTTTTGATGATAACGAGCGGATTTGCAATCACGACTACATTGTGCAGGATCCTGCTGTTAGCTAACTTGAAGAGGGATGAAACTCAGACGGGCTGAGATCACAGAGCAGGAAGCTGAGAGCGCGACGTAGACGGAGGATGAGAGGTACGCGTTGGGGAAACCGTCGCGCGTATTCCTTCCCTCTACATCAGTGTTTCCCAACCTTTTATAACCATCAAATAATCTATCATATTCGCCCTCTCTGTGTTACTCATTAGCAGTAACAACGAGATAACTTCAAACATGCAGTTTTTCACTCATTGATACAGGGAAGACGATTGTTGTTGTTGTTGTTTGCACATCTTATCGGTTGAGTTCTTTAAGTGATTTTCCAAAACTTACCACGCGAGAGAACGATCTATGAAAATATATTGGGACTTGTAGAATTATAGGGATATTTGAGTGGTTGAGCGTCAACATCTAAGAATTCAATCTTGTACTTTGCACGGAATAGTGAAACTAGTTGAAACGATATTTTCTCATTTTTTCGTTATTATATTAGAGACTAATGGTATGGTGATAACATACAAAAAGGGTCGCGAACTGCAAGTTGGGAACCGTGGTACTATATCGTTCCTTCTCGGCCCTGTTACGGTTCTCGGCGAACGCTGGAAAGTGGAAATCCCGAAATTACAGGACTATACCGTAGACAGTTGCAGCCCCCTTCCAATACATAAATATCTCGTGAAATTTCCGGCTGTAAGGCAATTCCTCGAATCCGCGCAGACGTACAGCACCGCGCGATGGCTACGCTAACGAACGTTAACGATACGTTTGGCTAATGAACCCGACTGCCATTGAAAGGTATTCATTTTACCAAATCTGTATTTACGAGTAGTTTTTTTCATTGTTTCTGGTTATAAAGTACGGGATACGCTTCTTCTGTGAAAGTTTTTAACGGGGCATGTTGATATAAAGGCTACATCTGTTAAATCAAAATATCGACAACATCACAAGAAGATGAAAAACTATATCATTCGTCGGTTGGAAAACTTATTTCATAATACGATTGTTTAACAAAATTATTTCTATCCTACATCTATGGTGCTTTAGATTAGTAAACATGTCACCACTTAACATCGAAAGAATCTAAAAAATTATATACAAATTTCCAACTATATTTATTTTCTATTACTATAAACATTTATATTATTACTATAATAAAATTTGTATTAATACTAAAAAACTATATAACAAATTCCAACTATATTTAATTTCTATTACCATAAAAATTTCCGAAGCCGATAAACATCATTCAAGTATAACAAAAATCTTTATCAGTAGCTTTGATCTTTTCATTCAGAGATTAAGTACTTTCGTCAGAACCTTCGTTTCATTGCCCAGCGAAAGATTCAAGGTAAACAAGACACAATGCATCAATTGTTCGGAACAAGGTCGTTGGAACGTCAAAATCGGAGGTCCAGCAAATGATTGATCTTCAAGAAAGAAAATCACGGTACAATAAAAGAACGGTTTTGATAGCGCATGCCGATGATTCTTACTCACCTGCAACAGCACAGGTCATTTCGTCATCGGATGGGAATGCCATGAGTTTTCTTAGCGTATCCTGTGGGACGTGTCATGCTCGAAGAAGACTGTTAGTCTGTAATGTTTTCGTAACTGTAGCAGCTTCTTTCGAAACATAATAGCGCGTCGGAAAATGGTGCCTCACCAATTGGAAAGAATTGAATAATCGAACATCCATTCCGAATTACTTTGATTCATTGATAAATCAGTTTCCATTAATATAAATGACTATTATCGTGGACACGATTGTGTAGATATTTCTTTTTATGAAATTCGAGTAATTATTAGATACGATATTAGATATAGATTGTTAAATGGAGGAGTAAAACCGGTTGACACTAAAATAAACGATACATGATAACGAATATAAGACAATAAGAAAACTGAAGGAAAATAAAGAATTCTTAGTTATAATTACAATTTATATAAACAGATCGTATATCATGTTTTAAAGTATAGCAATTAAAAAAATTCCGCTTGTAATAATATTTCTACAGCTGCTGTATGCTTTACGTTTCTTGATATATTTCAATATAACGAGTAAATATAAAATATAACGAGCTAATAAAGAATCCATGTGAAATAATAGCGTTTATTAACTTACTATCGAATCTCTATTCACAAATATCGTTATAATTTCCTAAAACCAAAGAGTAAATCAAACTGAGATCACTGAAACCACATAAAAGCGATGAAAGTAATCTTTCGGTGGCTTGGAGTATCTCAACAAAATTCACCAAATTTAGATTTTGACGGTTTAAATACCGCTATGTATACAGAATTCCTGCTCGCTATTAGAAGTCACGAATGGCAGAACAAAATTTCGTCCTTATATATCGTTTCACGCAGGAGTCACGTGTATCTCCAAAAACACTACGATCCCACACAAGTAATATTTCCCAATCATCCTCATAATCCTTAATTACACCCCTCCAATCACGTTATTATTCACTAACAAAGAGAGACATGAAAAAAGAAAAAGAGCGAAATAATCAACGACAATCGGCGTTTAATTTTTACGCGAAATTTTTACACGCACATTCAAAGATGACTCGTTCGATCGTTGAAAAGTGTCAATCTGTCGACGACGAGAAAAAGATTCGATGTCGGCTGGCTAACGGTCCAACGTAGATGCTATCGGCCTCTCTCGTGACTAATTATCGCGAACATTATCAGCGCGTCGCTCGATTCAAGCTGAATCATCGGCGAGGGCGCACCTGAACTCTCCCCGTGAGGAAAACGACCTGTTCCCAGGCGAATCGTGCGAATAGGAAACGGCAGTGCATGTATATGCATGTCGTCTAAGCCTCAGGACGTATAAACGCACCGATCCCCACGAATTAGAAACGAGATACGCGTATAGTAACGCGCTTAGGTTTGTGCTCGTATTCAGAGGCGATTCTGTTCCGGATTAGCGATGATCTCCTTTGTCAGGGTAACGATCGGTGTTATAGGACGGACTAAAGTTTGCGTATCACACAATCAGACGATCGACACATAAACTATAGATAAATGGAAAAACAGATTGTTACTCTGGTTAACACGTTATGTTATATACATACATCATGGTTCAAGAGTCTAAGAATTTTCTTTCATTTTCATATGCCCACCTATGACATTTGATGTAGATTATGAATTTTAGATTACATCCAAGTGTTTTTTAATATATATTAAAATATTATTTAATTATATAGCGTTAATATATGGTTTTATTTATTTAATATATACGTTTCATGGATAATAACTGTATTGTAATAATTCGTTTAATTTGATATCATCTATGTTTATTGTAGAAATTATTAGGTTTAATGAATTTCTACACGATGTAGCTCATCCGTCATTATTTCCAATTTTGAGATCAATTATCCTCGTCTTTTATCAAGAGATGATAAACATTACCTTGGACTAGTATTAGTTTCTTATTAATTTATATATTGTACATTCGTGTATTGCCGTTACGAATCGACAGAAGTGTCCGGATACTTACGAACAGCAGGGCATGTACATCTCCCCCTTTGAATTGAAAAAACGAAACCACTGATTCCCTCGAATCTACCACCGTGGCCATCATCATCGATAGCATCACAGTCGAAATGATCGCGTGGGACCGCGATTTGAGTGAATCGCGAAGGAAAATCACAGTCGTAGGTTGCTGTACTCTCACCGACGTCCTAATAAGAGGGTGTGAGGGGGTGTAAGTCTAATATTATGTAATAGGGGCCACGTGGCAGGCATTCAGTGCCCCGGAATCGAATTCGGTCAGACCTCGAAGCTTGGCTCGGGCATCGATTGTCGTAGGAGAAAGGAACCGCCCGTATTCCACATAGCTACGTTCGGTTTCATCCCTCTCAAGTCAACGTTCACAATGAACTGCACCCCGTGGCAGCCAGTATTCAGCCTTTAATCCGATTATTCCTTTCGAATCAACGAACACCGCGTTTCATTTCGTTCCGTCCACAGTTACGAGCGATGTTCGACCTGCGCGTGTAATACGGGCGAAAAAATCCCGTGTAATCGGTTACATCTCGACAAGAGAACCTTCTTCTGTTTACATATCATCACGTACCGGGTTACACTGGATTTTGAGTAGTTAAAAAAATCAGGAGTTTTGTACCAAAGTACCAAAGTATTGGAACGCTTGGCGGCTCCATTTATGACATATTATGTGTACGTTATAATAAACATTTTGAAATTTCATCAGCACTGTGTTGAGATTAGATCATCACGGTTGGATACATTGATAACATCTAAATCTAAATGATTAAGTTTGGATTTTTGGGCGTTCGATGAACCTTCGCTCAAATTTACCATCGCGGATATAGCTGATGTTTATTGATACAAATGTGGGCACTATAAGAGACTATAAGTAATAGCGGCGATAGGATGGTCAAGATGTTGATGATAACGAATTCAGGTTCGATAAAAAATCCACGGTCCACGGAATGACGAATGCGATGTGATACACGTGTAACTCCACGTACAAGTAAACTTATCTGCATGAACTCCAAAAAAAATCCAAGTGGAATTCCCTACTTCCCCACCTCTCGGGTCAATCTTTGTTTGTAAGGAGGGCCATATAATCATTCCATACCTCTGTCAGGTACACGTCCCTACCGTGACCGTAGCTACGTCCAGTCACTTGCTATGTCACTTCGAGCCCAAGCTTCGAGCCATAAAATCGGATTAGAACATTAAAACTATTTCTTATTTTTATTACTTAAGTGTAGCTGTAGTAAAAGTCTGGATTAGGTTATTGGGGGTTTTCCCAACAATAATATATATACATATATATTAGGTTGCCCGAAAAGTGTCTTTCTTTTACAGACACGTCTTTTACAACGATGTATCTTTATACAAACGTGAAACCTAATCTGTCGAACGTTGTGATCTTTATCTTGATAGAACAAAATGGATCATACGTAATTTGATAAAATAATATAAAACGAAAAATATTGTGTATCCATTATTTCCTTATAAAAGAAACTTTTCGGGCGACCTAATATATAAAACAAATTATCAATTATTATATATGTAACAGTCCACTATATTAATAAGCTCCAATATTCAATGAAAACATTTACAACACACATTATACGCTTAAGATAGCTGCGCACGCTAGCGTTTCATGAATCCTCTTTCCTCCAATCTAACATTCACGCTTTATCTTCTCTTTCTTTCGAATCCAAGGTCACTAAGCTGATAGTAATACTCAATCCGAACAGTAACGCTTACTTGCAGTAAGATTTTCGAAGAATAATTTGGCGAATGACAATTAAATCAACACCACCGATGTGCTTCACCTGCGTTTTCGAATTGAGTCGTCAACATTTCGCGACATTTCTTCACTCCCCTGCGGATCTTTGCGAAATAAATAAACGAAGTAGCACAGAGAGTGGCGTAATGGCGTTGAAGAAGAAAGAAATCGTGTCGACCGTGGAACCATGTATGGTGAATTGGTATTTAAAAATATGCATGCCGACAGATGCGGTTTCCATGTCGCACGCTTCCACCGGCTCCCATAAATATGATAAGGCCCTATAGAGAGATATACGAGCCTATAAGCCGGTTTTGCGTACCTACCGACTCGATCCAACCGACCGACGATTCTCAAAGCAAAACGAGGAAAAGAAGATTAAAAAAGTGCAAGAAACGAATGGAACAAAGATTACGCGTTAACTTTCATTAATTGGACGGTTAATCGCTGGTTCGTGAATCCGATGACGGTGAATGATGCCACTTTATTCTGAACAGAGTAGGTTTTTGTACAAATCTTTCATAAAATAGAAAATTAAACGGTGAAGTCGGAATTTCAAAAATTGAAGATTCCAAGATTCCGAGGCTCGAAGATTCGAAGATCTGAAAAACGTGAGATTTCAAGATGCAAAAATTCGGAAACTCCTAAATCTTCAGGATCTGAAAATTTCTATATCTTGACGCAGAAACGAATGGATCGAATATTATAAATTTAAGGTTCATTGATTAAAGAGTTCATCGCTTGTTCATGAAACACGATACTTGTCATTTTACGCAGTCAATATGCCGTCTGAATGTCGCAATTATCAAAATCTACTTAAACTTCCAAGCAAAGAGTCGTCTCGACAATTTCGCGTTTCAGGGCAAAATCCGCGAGAACAGCGTCGCGTCGTTGATGCGTTCGCATCACGGCCACTCCTCTCCCTCCGTTCGTGTTTTCAATGGTAACAGAGGTCCCGGTGAATTTTCACGTATCCATCGGTGGAAAAGTAAAATGGCCGTTGGCGTGCGTACGGCCGTTGATCGATAAAAGCGTCGCGACGCTGGGCGTGTCCGCCGTTGCAAGCCGCCTTCGCAACGCCCCGCGAATCGCCGCGAAACTCTCTGAAAGTTTACCCGTGTCGTCGACAAACGGCGCACCTACAAAAAAGCGAAGACCTCCTGCTAACAAACTACGTGTCGCTCTCTTCCTCTTCGACCTGTTTGCGTGTAGATTAGAGAACTATATTTCGAAGATCGAATAAATCAAAAATGCCTAGTTTTTCTCCTTCTAAACTCGCAATTTTCTTTCCATTTCTTTTTTTTTTTTTTCTTTAATCTAAGAAGTAGAATACATTAGAATAGTCCAATATCGACAAATTAATATTCGCTCAATATTTAATAAGATTTATATTTAATCAATATTTAATCAAAATTGAATAAGTCAAAATGTTTGAAAACTTTTGCATCTGAATAAATAATTGCAAATGCAACGCACAGACAATTCATCACGATGGCCTCCAATATACGCTCAAACTACTTTTCTCATACCACATCGATCGTCTTTCATTTGGAACGAGTTA
Organism: Bombus vosnesenskii; assembly: GCF_011952255.1. Classification (NCBI taxonomy): domain Eukaryota; kingdom Metazoa; phylum Arthropoda; class Insecta; order Hymenoptera; family Apidae; genus Bombus; species Bombus vosnesenskii. The sequence continues at coordinate 3,516,723 of NW_022882945.1, read as the reverse complement.
AATGGAAACTAGCAAACCGTCTCGTTTCACCTTGCGACGATTCGTTTTTCCCTTTGTTCTGGACGGCTTTCTTTATTTCAATGGGTACGTAGGAGACGATGGAGCAGCCAGGACGAAGGAACATAAATGGATTAGGAGGGTCCTGCCGGATGACTAAGTTTTAGTCGGGCCAGCTCCGGCGCCAAATCCAATTTGATCTTAACGTTAACTCGATCTCGCGTACGGTTACACGGTGAATTAAACGTCGTTGACAACAGCAAGGTAAGCGAGGTCTCAAAAATACCCCCCGTGGACGTCGATACGAACCAACAAGTGGCGATCATATTTTTCATCCCTTAAAGGGACGACCTTTGGTCAAGCTACACTTATCTGTCGTGTATTGATTTTTAATCTAGTTTTACTTTGATAGAGAATAAGCAGCTCAGTTAGTCGATAATTAAACCGTGGACTTTTATGTATTTACGAGAAGTTTAAAGATGCAAAAGTATATGAAATACTTAGTAAAATACAAACTTAAGAGTTTAGGAGTTTAGAAAGTTACAAATTCTAACGTTCTGAAATCTCAGAATTCTAAGATTGGACAATTCCGCAATCTCAACATTCGAAAATTACAATATTCTTATAACAATTTTTAAATTGCCAAATTCCTAGGTACCAAAATTTTCCTATTCGCGCATTCTCGAATTTCCAAATTCCTAAATTCCCAATTTGCCAAATTTTCAAATCTCATAATTGCCAGATTGCTAAACTTTGAAGTGCGCGGATTCCTAAATTCTTAATATCTTAAAATCGTTTTGCAAGATCATCACCACGCGTTATAACGAGATACAAATATTTATTACAATCTACATGAAGCAAGTTCCGTTAAGACGTTAAGTCACCTACGTCACCATCTTCCGTAGAACATCAAAGCGTTCCATATAACTCGGTATCGTGCTCCTTCATCATCCTCAAAGGATCGTGAAACGCTATGGCGTATACAGAAGCCGACGTAATCGTGGCGAATCCGATTATACGTTAGAGGTCCTGGTGCTGACTTCGCGATTTCGCGACGTTCACGTGGCGTAAACGCGACAAGGAGGACTTCTAGGTTGGACGATGGATAACTGAAAAAGTGTGGAATCTCCCTGCTGGTTTCATTGGAGAGGGTCGAACGTCGCCACGGAAGATGATTACACTGCGGAGGGCGGACTGATAAAATTGGGGAGAACAAGGTGAATTCGGATGGCTTGGGTCCGGTTTATCGAGCTGGAACAACAAGCGGCAATCAGGCATAACTCGATCATTTCATTCTTCTACGTCCGTGCTCCGCCCTCGATCTTCCTGGCCCTTCCTGTGTCGCTAAACCCCGGACTACTTGCGATACACACGCGTAGAGGTCGATTCAAAAACGCAATTTTCAACTATGTTTCATTATAATTCTTTCTTTTTTATTACGAATTGGTAGCAAGAATTTCTGTTTCCCGTGGTAAAAAGTGTTACGATAGATTTTATATTTTAATTTTTCATTAAGAAACTACTGTACTATATTAAGCGAGATATTAAAAGTGTTTTTTTTTCTTAATAATACAAGATGATTTTAGAGTTCCTCTGGAATAAACAATGAGGATGAACTTTTATTCTCTGACTCTTTACGGCGAATATGACTGTGAGTAGGTATGCCTCCCGTATACGGAGGAGCTCACCGCGGATATTCAGTTTGTGTAGAAAAAGAATTAAACAAAAATGTAAGCACAAACATCGAAGAAATTAACAGATGTACCAGAAGCTGATTTTTTTTCAAGTTTTCTTCGAAACAAATGTATTTTTAATACGTAATTAAGCACAGAATCAAAACAATAATTACAGGTGTCAAGTAATTAGTATTAAATAAATTACTTGAACGCCGACTATAATCGATGCTATTGTAAATATATGGACTATAGTTATAAAATTTTAACTTTTCTTTCGTAATAACATCTAGGTGTAACTGCTTTAATTATTTATCTTTTCTCGTTGTCTTTCTATGATACATCTTTGAAACTATCTGTAGCCTCATACTATACGTATACCTACAAAAGGAGAAACAACGATGGTACGAGTTATATATCTTCGCAGAATCTCTCCCCCTGTTTTATCTCGACGAAATCGCGAATCCTAAAATCCCAAGTTTCTCGGCAGCGCGAATCTACAGGGTTGGCACGTGTTTCGAATATAGCTAACTTGTATCAGAACAGAAGAATATATCGACAAACAACGAGTATCTTGCTTTCTCGCGATACAATCACAGTTCTTGAAAATATTTCTCTTGCCTGATTTTAGTTCCTTACAATTTATTAATGAATATAAGTTTATTAATAACGTAAAATAGCATTAAAGCACAATACTAGTGAGAAAATATCGAGATCTTTTCCTTAGAATTTAAAGCTATACCTCTTCTACTTGGACGAACTTCAAATTCTAATTTCGAGTAATTGACACGTGCAGTGATGAAACGTAGAATCTTATAATAAGACGCTTGTAGCGGCACATGAGCTAGAGGACAATTCCAATCATGTTGTTTTTTATTTGCCTCGGAGTATCAACATGGTTAGGATACACATAATGTAATAATAAATAAACTCCGGGCAAAACAATATCGCCGTTACGTGCAACGAAAATATCGAATTTTCTGGTATTCCCTCGACCAATATGAATAGACGACCATGTTCTCCAGAAGTCAGTCAGTCGTGCGAATCAATAGCAGTTTTATCAGTTAGTCTGGAACGATCTTATTAGCGATTTGTACATTGTCTTTAGCAAATCCGTTAGTACGAGCATCTTAGCGAATATTGTCTGTATTTATTTATTTATTCTATTTTAAAATATACTTGACAGTTTTAACTTCAAATTATTTCGTCATTTAAACAACGACACAACCAACCATCCTCCACAAGCTTCATTAGGAAATAAGCGTGTGTGATAATACTGTTTGCCGCCACTGTAACGCTCGCCATTGTATATTAATAATTCCAACAAACATATCAATAATACGTTATCCACATACAAAATTCCAATGTAAACGAAATCCAAGAAAGTATAAACGAAAAAGAAGTTGTGCGGAATTCGACTGGAAAATCTGCATGCAGATATTACGAGCGTACAGAGAGTACACTAGCTAAATATTATGCACCCCCGTGGTTGGCTCCTCATTGGTCGATTCGGTGGCTACATACCGCGCAGGCGGGTTATCAAGAGAGGAGGGGAAGAACGGGCTGCAAACCCCTAATTTCTGGAACAATAATTTCAGTGATCGGCACGGTGGTCGATTTGCGAATCGCATTACGCCACGCTCAAAGGGCCAACGAGACTCGATTCTGTTAGTAAATTCTGTCGGCCGATTATTACGACTCGGAACGAGCTGACATATGTAATGTATGTATGCGAAGGGACCGAATAGGCGGTCTGTTTTCATTGAAAAAGCTTACCTTTCTTTCCGCGCCTCGTTTCTGCCCGTTTAATATACATAATCGATGATTCGAAAACGATTCGAAGAGAATAGCGTTGTGGAGGTTGAAGTATTGTCAGCTTAGGTGTTTCCTAATAGTGTATTTGATGCAATACACTGTTTGTTTTCTTTATGAAGAATAATTCGTGTGTAGCAGACTGTAGTAGAGTTATTTGAATCATCTAAGCTTTAACATTTTAAAATTTTAACATTTTAACATTTTAATCTTCATCTTTGCACAGAATAGTCAAACTTGTTGTATATTATGAGACACATTATGAGAACGACAGAATAAGAAAACGTCGTTTAAAAAAATATCAAAAACGAGAAAATGATTCGATTACAGGTATTACTTATAGGTATATGTTAACGAAATTAACATGAAAAATTATATAATGCGAGACAAAATAGAAACCATTGTAAAACTGTATAAAGTTTCTATAAATTGGTCGTTTTGATTATTTCGATAGTTTGAAGTTATTGACCAAGTTATCTAATACTAATTAATCTACAAGTATCAAATAGGAAAGAATCAAATTGAATTTTTTGAAATGCAACTCTTTTTAGATGGAACAGTAGATGTAAACCGTAGATAATAGAATTGGAGAAAATATTCCAAATATTCAACGTCCTCCGATTTGGAATGCGTCCCAGCTTTGCACCTTCCTGTACCGCGCAACATTATTCGGTCCACTTGTCGGCACCCCTCTGCGTAGCAGTCCCTACACAGCCACCCTTTCGTAATCCTGTTAGCGAGCACGACGCTTCCACGCACCTACGCAATGGCCTGCCTACCCCCTTTGTTCCTGCAGTCTAGCAAAAAACAATGCGCGACACGGATCGGGATTTCGGCGATTGTTCAGTCAAAGAAACATACAAATTCGGTAGCTTTCCTATCTCCAGGGTTTTTTTGAAAATCGAAAGTTTTGTTGACTGTTTAGGAAATTCCAGAAGTTGTAACAACGAATCTAAGTTTGCAAGATAACTGCTATTAAAATAGCATAAAATATAAAGATGTTTCGAACACGAGATGAGACAAGTGGGGAAGAAAAAGCGATTATGATGTAAATTGATGGAAATGATCGTGGGGGATGATAATTATCGCAGTGGAAAAATGCCAGTTGATACGGTCGGTCGATCACGAGTTTCCAGAGCTATAGCGAAGGCAGATAGAAGAAGAGAGGATTACCGATCGCAAGACGTGGCATGGGGCTACGAATGGAAATGGCTGATGGTGGGTACAACCCTCTTTTAGCTTTCTTTTGGACGTTGCGGCTAATTTGCGGCTACATGGTTTGACAGGAAGGAAGGAAGGAAGCGATCGGAAATGAAGGGAGCCCGTCAAGATAAAGGAAGAAATAAACTCCTTCTTTCCTTATGATTTGCATGCAATTTTCAATTCCACCGACACTGTTCCTTTGATGTTTCCTACCGATCGTTCCTTGATTAACGTCCTATTACGCGCCCACAGGATCCTTTTTTTTCCTTCTCTTGCTTCGTCTCACTAATGTATCGTTGTAAGTATTAGGTGTAAAGTAAATTCGTTTTTGTTTCTTTGTGTTGAGGTTGACTGATTCAAAAACGAGTGGATGAATTTGTAATAGAAAAATATATGGAAATAAATAAAGGTATAAGTGTAATGTATAAGTTTATGCTGATCCAGATCCTTACTCTCTCAGTGTTACAATACAATAGAATCGATAGGGAACACATTATAGCAAAAGGACATTACCGAAAAAATTAACCTTACAGCTTTAGCTAATCTATTTATTAATTCCTTTGTTCCTAGACCTTATAATTCAAAACATAATGTATATTCAAGGGTACAATAATATGGACCTCTCCATGTTTAGAATATTTTTGTTGCACTAAATTCTATTTTCTGCGTAATGGTGGTCTCTGGATCACGGATATACATAAATAAAGATATAGAGTTTTTCTTGAAGTAGTTACTTCAACACTTTGAAAGAACGGCAATGATCTTATTGTTTTATATAAAATCTATTTAATAAACGATGTACATGGGTAATGTATTATTTGTCCGATTATTTGTCTATACTGTACGTGAAGAAATAAGAAATTAAAGAAATAATTGAATATTTCGAAGCGAATTTTTCATAGGTATCTTCTACTGTTTGTACAATTGAAGTACCAATTTTTCTGCCATTTACTACGTGATCTGATCCAAAAATGACGAGACTACTTTCATTGTAACTTAGATTGTTAATCCTGACAAAACTGCCATAAATAAAACACGACATTTGATCATATTTTAATATACTTCTCATTTTAATAAAAGTAATCAGATAATTTGTTCATTAGGAAGTAAAAATACGCTATTTCACTTTGTGTTTACCAATTTGTGAAGTAAAAAGATTACAAATTTCATCACTACGCATTGAAAAACATGCTTTTCCAAGGTGTCTTTTTTTTTGGAATTGATATATATTAGGTCGTCAATTTATCTTAATGAAATTGATAGCGTAAGATTCGTTTTAACTTTTACTAGATATTGATTGTTCTTATCCTTCTCTGGTTGAACTAAAATATACCGAGGATTTCAAATTGCACCCCTCCGAACGTTTCGAACGTATCAATTGTTGCGCATGGGGTGTTAGCCACGCGATAGAACGCGACATGTGCTACCAGCCGCCACGATTCACCCTGTGTCTTATAAAACGGGAGAATAGGGTGGCATGTACAAAAAGAGAGTGACTCTTGATCATTCGACATCCCTTTGGTTAATTCTTTTCACTCGAGTGCATTACTCGAGGATTAACCCCGCAATCCGCTGCAACCACCAGAAGGGGTAGAAGAATTTACAGCATAGTACAGAGAAGATAAAATTCAAATAACAATTTCGAATCTTGCTACGAGAAATTGACTCAACGCTACAATATATCGAATAACACATTGATGGTTCATTAATTAATATAACGATATTGAATGGTTAAATAACTAAAAATCAATACCCAGCCTAATGGTTGAAAATTACTACACAAATTGACGATGATCGATTCTCTGATGTTCATTCATAGAAAGTCTCTTTGTCCATTTTCACATATATCGCGGGAAAAACTCGAAAGAATCTCCAGACTGATTTTTATTAGCATCGGGATACGGGCTGGCATAAAACTACGCACAGGGCGACGATAACGAAATCCTCATCCTTTTCGGTGCACCCTAAAGTTTAGCGATCTCTAATGAACTGGTAGTCCGTTAGTTAGTCTAACTCGTCTCTCTTTCTCTTTCTCTCGCTTATATACCGGCTGTGCTTACATACGCGCATGCATACATATGTACTTTGCTCCATTGGCACACACGAAGAGAAGAAGAGTCGGAACAGAGAGAAAGGGACGTTGGGACGCTACGCACACGCGAATACAGATAAATCCTGTTAGCCGTAGCCGGCGCGAGAGCAAAGCCGAATTTTCCCGGCTCGCATCTGTGAATATTTGCCCGTGGGTAGCGCATTACATGCGCGTTGTAATGCGCTCTAACTACGCTCTGTGTCTACGATTCGACGCATTGGACGCCACGCACACGATCAAACGCTGCAAACAGCGGCGCGATGCGTGCTTCGGGGCAGCGCTAAATTTACATTTTTACGGGATTACATTGGTACCGCTGTGCCGATCGCATGACCACTCCCATGGGAGGATTAAGCGATATAGTTACAGCTGTAATACAATCGGACGTCTATAAGACTAGAGTTTTGTTCATTCCCTTCCGTCCCACCACGTGGAAACCTCTACAAATCTGTAGATGCGCACAAAAATACCAACAAATCAGCTCCAAATTTTCTATTAGTCGACGCTTCGAGAATCAATCATTTCACTAACTAATTTTCTGATAATAAAAAAGCTACTACTATATAAATGTTCGGTAAGCAAGATTTACATAATTCAAACGCTAATAAATTTTCTAGATAAATTTAGAAAAGTTTCGATTCCGCTATCCGATTGAAAGCTGAAGAGCTCGTAAGCAGAATTTTTAGCGGCTTTCCAATTACAGTTTTCCTAAGACCAAAATTATTAATCGCTTCCCTCTACCTTACACATGTACATCCTTTGCGTTCAAATCGATGCACGTATGGATATACCTACTTGACACGTTCATCACTCAAAGGAAGTTTTCGTTTCTGGGAAGGCAGGCAATCGTTACGTCGCGTCGGTCGGTTCGTTTCACGCGGAGGATATAAGACGCGTGATTATTACTGACATGGGTTTAAGATTAATGCTACCACAACAGAGGTGGAGGAAATGAAAGAATGGAACCAGCACGCTCGTTCTTTGCGCACCGTGTTTATCGCGATATGTTAATGCAAACTACAGAAACGAAGGTAAAGTTCCAAGTTTCCAGATCGGTTTCAGTAGCTCGTTACTAAGCTACGGATATTGACATACATTTATATTTTTCTTAATATACATTCTAATTAAAAACATCGAATCTAGATGAAGAATCGTTTTGTCGAAATATTAGGTTGTCCCAAAAATTTCTTTCGTTTTATAAGGAAATAATAGATGCACGACATTTCTTGTTTTATATTATTTTATTGAATTATGTATGATCCACCTATTATTTCCTTATAAAACGAAAGAAACTTTTGGGACAACCTAATGTTAACAACCACTGCTACACTTTTAATATTTTATATATTTTTGCATGTTAGAGCGCGTTTTATGCAGTTTTTATATCTTTAAATTTCCCATGAATGTATAAATATTCCGTGGTCTTCTCGTTACAATGCTAATGAAATTTCAAAATGTTTTATATAACATGTATAATATAACATACAAAAGTTTCCTGTATATTGTATGTATTGTGTATAACGTGACGCGATATTTCTATTGACGCCTAACCTGAACTCGCTATCGCAAGGCAAGCGAGACCAGCGAACGGAAATGAACGTTACATTCCGCAGAAAGGATCAATGGCGGTGAAGCCAAACGATACTTTTCGCGATTCGATCACTCCTAGAAGAAGAAGAAAAAGAAGAAGGGAGAGAGGAGAAGAAGATGAGAGAACGGTTGTCGGTGTAGATGTCTATCGATTGCTGATAATCTATGATCGAGACGTCCGATGGCATCGAGTTATTATGTAATGGGACGACAAGCAGGAAATAAAATCGACTTGTAACATCGTGACGCATCTCGCGGCAAAGCCAAAGTCACGCACAATGCATGAAACGACAGGTAGATACGAGCGAGTACATTCACCGACGTAAATAAACGATTAAGATCTTCGATGCAACGATATCGAACGACGGACAATATTGGACCACCAATGAGCCGATCGTCGATCGACGATGTATTCCTTCCGGTCGAATCTTTCGATGACAGCACTTGTATCAGCCACCTTCCAATTCCTTCTTCCGAACATAACTTGAATTCTTACAATTTGATCTGCACATAGGCGACAAACATATTCGACCGAGTTAGGATATTAAAAGCAACTAGCTACGTATTTTACGTAAAGTACAAGAAAAGGAAGAAACTAAGTCAAAATTTCCTTTTAATGTATTATTTTACTATACGTAATTTGTCGAATTACGAAGCAAATAATGTACTTAAGGTTGACTCATGTATAATTCCAACTCAAATGATCCTACCGTACTTAAACTTAAATTGAAAATTGAGATTAAGGTGAATCAAATTTTTAACGTTTATCGCGACGATACTTAAAGAAATGATAAAGTCAAAGTCAAAGGGGTTAAAACTGACGGCGCGTGTGAACGTGTGCGATACCCTCATCCCAGATCGAGCCTGGTCTCTCGACCAGCAACAGGGTTATGAAGTTGACGAATGTGCTAAGATCACCCAAAGGTGACTGGCAGATTGTTCGCCAGCGTTCTCAGCGGTGGTCCATGCTCGCCACAACTCCGATCGATAGATTCTGACCTTAAACGAACGCTTCGCCACGCCTCTCGAAAAATGATAGATTTCTAGCTAACCCGATTCAGACTTCGACACAGGCCGCTTTGCGATTAAGCGATTTATTGCGGCTCGCGCGTCCCTGCTTAGCGGGTCAACGTGTGTGGCGTGTCAAACGGGCACGAACACGGTGCTAACGCAACCAGATGGAAAGTATTCGAACGTTTAGATGAGATTACTGCGCGATTATAAGGTTGTTTGACGTTACAGTATTATGTATAGGTACTACTGTTCAAAAGTATCTGGACATTTGCTTATCTTAAACAGGGTGTACGTAGTTCGCAAATCCTGTCGATCAGAGCGAAATACATCCGTCATTCCTCAGATCAAATTAATTTATGTATGTATATATATATATATATCATCAGAAACCAAAATTTAGAAACAAAATTTTCATCGTCGCAAACGGAGGTTTACATCATTATTACATTGATCAGCTTACATTATTCTCTTGTTAGCGAGCCGATAGAAAATTTTGCGATTTGGTATAACATGGTTCGAAAGGAGCTTTAAGATAGTTAAAATAAATTTTTTGTTGATTCTCTTTTTCTCAGAGTTTTCAGTCTCCCTCAGTTTTTTTATAGATAAACCTGTAACATTTTTACAACTATCTTTTAGCGGATATCGAGACGAATCCAGCAAATATCGTAACAAATATTTCCCTTTCTCGTTTCTTTTTCAAAGTTCTGACGTTACAAATGGCAGCTTCCGTGACGTAGTTGATGAGAACGAAGCACGTGTTATAAAAGCGGTCATTCCAGCGCTCTTTTAACGATCCCATCATCGACCGTAAAATTCGCGATCTCTGATTAGCCGAAAGTCTAGGTTATAAGGGTAGGAAGATGGTCTGAAAATGGCGAAGTAAATTTCAAGGCTCTGCCTTAACGACGGGGGCGTGTTTACGGTAGGCAATGTCCCCTAGTTTTTGTCCGTAATTAGGCATCTGATATGGCGGCGCTCTTAATCAAAGTTTGATCGCCGCGAGCATCCCTCCCATCCCTCCACGCCCAAACTACGCAAAAATCCACGGATATTAGCACAAACGTCTTGCAATCCCTTTATGATTGCGGTCTACCTCCGAGGAGCCGGCCTGAGATTATAAATCAAGCAATCAACCGCTATAAAAGTCCGCCCACGCGCGATCGCGAGCCTCACTTTTTTCCGCGATCAAACGACGAAATTTTGTTGATGTTTCTTTTTCTCAAGGGGATATTAATGCTTGGAGCCACGGGACGAATTGGAGGAAAAATTTTTCGAGATTTTGTTAATTTGTAAAATTTGTAATTGGGAATATTGTTACGAGATGAATTCTCTCCTTACATTCTATAGAATATTTTATAAATTATAGATATATATACATAAATGTAATTAATATTGAAATAAATAATTATTGTAATAATTGTAATAATTAATGCAATAAATCTAATTTATAATTTATATCTATTCTCCAGAAAAATGCGTCGAAACGTGTTAAGGTATTTGTATCTAGATATGATTAGTTTGAAAGATATTTAATTTTATTGAACTTCTATATGAAAGACAAGAGAAACATAGACATGGAGATAATATTTTGCCTCTTTTCTTGTTTTTCGTACGATAAATTATCAAATGCATTCCTTGAAATCATTTACCAAATACTCGTTGGTCATTTCCTCTTACCTTTAATAACGGAAGCAATTTAGATGTCCGATTTAAAATTAACACCCTGTATACAAACATGTAGATACATAGATATCTTTTCAGGTTATGGCAGCAACCCTCGAAATCTGGCGTCGCGATTGCGATTCTCCACGGTGTGGCAGGATTTCTGCGCGCGGCGCGGACGGGCCGAGCAAAGACGATTGTTGCGCCAACAAAATACGCGAGTGGCCGGTCCAAGTGAAAAGAAATCAGGACCAGTCCGGGCCCGGTGCATTGTCGCGGCTAGAAGCGACGCGTTTATATATAACTGAGGAGTTTAAGAGCACAATACGGCATAAATCAGCGATCATCGCGTAGCCTCGCGCCTGACCAATTCAGAAGGAACACGCGTGGGCGCGTTGCCGCACGCGCGACCCGAATCCACTCCGAATCGCGTACCTTATCGCTGATTTTCCGTTCTTTACGAGCGTCGATAAGAGAGCTTAGCCAGATTGTAAGAGGCAAGCGACGATTGTGATTTAAAAGACTATGTACATACCTATTTACAAACATACATTGGAATTGTGGATTTGATAGGTATAAATAGCAGATGAAAATTAGAATGTTGATTGGTATATATGTCTGTTCATAATATCTGTATTTAATAAAAATATAAATATAACAAGTATATTAGATTAAATATATATTTAACTTATTATATATCTAACAAGGAAGTCTGAATTTTCAAATAAATGTAGTAAATAGATATACATATACCGCGAAAATATATTCGTATTCTATAAGCAACCGTATCGTATTATGCATGTAAACAGATAGACGTGCATCTAGTTCGCAAATGATCGAAACGTATTCTGATTTGTATTCGCTGGCCGTGCAAGCCCAATCATTCTATTTGCCAGTGGATGAGACGAAATGAAATGAAATCCAGAAATTCGGCTTATTCTACTCGCGAACGCGTCGGCTTTATTACTTTCATAATAATCATTCGGATCCTCTATGGATAGAGCGACGAATGAATATCTGATTAATTTGTACTTGCTATGAATTTTCTACATTGTATTTCTCACAGAAATTGTTTGTATTAATGAATAAAATACGGTATAACACATTAAAAAACAAATTGTGCATAATTAAAGAATCGTTTATTTAGTTACATTCTGGATAGAAATAATATTTAATTGTTAATATTTAATCAAGTTTTTCTACAAAAATTCTACTGAAAATAGAAACTTTTATAGATTCCGAGAAAAATTCTATATACGTACATACATAAAAATTCTATAGGAAAATCTTTCTAGATTTAAGGTTAACTAACAATCTGGATCTAAATATTTGCTATTTTAATATTTATTTTAATATCCACGCAAAATGCAATAGAAAAATACAGATGCTTCTTTGCATAAAAATATTGATCAAGATATTCTCTAATAGAAGTAAAGAACGTTTTCTTTTCAAATAGTTATTTCTCTTTCGAAACTATCCAAACTGTACTTTAAATACTTCACATACCCATAAAAACATCGATAGTATTTAAATTTTTCTTTTGTTTTGAAACATCTTGTATTTTAATACAGTTTTCTGACTACTATCTCACCTTCCCATTTTATTTTTGAAACAAATAACTTCCATCCATATATAATTTTAATTGCATATATTCCATCCATATATAACCCCTTCTTCTTTTGTATTTCGTATTCAATGAGTAAAGAAAATGATATAAACAATGAACATAATAATTCAGTGCAAAAGCCTCATTAGGTGGTAGATCTATTCTATACTTTATCTATGGTATAACTCTTAAAATCTCAAAGATCAACATCTATATAAGTTTCTTCTTATCTATGACATTATAGCAGTAGATGGCGTTCTGAGATAAATAGTATTAAGTTGTTTTTATATGATAATAAACGTATGAATTGGAAACATTCAATTTAATGAAAAATATTACAGTTAAAAAGAGTCTTTATTAATTTTATATTTCTTCATGGTGTATATATGTGGTTATGTTCCTAACAATAAATAACTACTTTTGTAGTTAACAATAACAATTATTGTTAATAATAACAATTATAACAATTATTATTACAATAACAATTGTAATAAATAACAAGAGTATGTTTCCTTATGATAAATATAAGGAAGATATCATATACTATTAAAAATGCAGAGAGAATTAAACGAAATAGTTGAAAAGTCATTACAAAAAGCTTACGATCATAATAGAACTGGGAACGTAGGAAAAGCATATGCATATTATACGGTTGTTGCAGAGCTATGTCCTCCAAAAAGATTAGAAATTGAAGAAGCATTTGTTAATGTTCTCTGTATGTTGTTATTTTATCAACAGTACTTTTTAAAGCCTAAAAATTTAAAAATGTTTTTATTTAAGGTCAATGGGGAATACAGTTAGCAGGTGAGAATAGATTTGCAGATGTTGTTTTATGTTACAAGCGTTCATTAGATATTTATCCAAACAATCCTCATATGTTAAATAATTTCGCAGCGCATCTCTTAAGGTAATTTAACTCATTGCTTGAATTAATGTATTATCAGTCAATTTAAAATTAATTTTTTGACATGACAGATATCATGACCGCTAAAATTCCTTATAATGAGGAAAAAAACTATATTGTTAAAGGAATAATGATCCAATAGAGGCAATAAAATACTTAAGGAGAGCCCTGCGAGCGAATCCTAATTTTTTACCAGCAGAACGGAACTTGGAAAATGCATATAGCATGGCTGTAGATAGATGGCATTTTCCAATGTTAAATGACAAGCAGAGAAACATGGCATTTGAGTGTGTAATTCGCAAGAGAATTTCTCAAGGATATGATACTGTATTAGATGTAGGAACTGGTACAGGGTTATTAAGTTTATATGCACAGAATGCAGGTGCTAAAAAAATTTATGCCTGTGAATGTTCACCAGCAATGTTAAAAATTGCGGAGAAAGTATTTGAAACTAACAATGCCAGAGACATAATATTATTACCAAAACTTTCTTCAGACCTTGTAATCCCTACAGATATTGCAGAAAGGTTAGTTCTACGATAATAATAATAATAATATAATTAAACCAACAAAAAAGCTTTAATTTCATTCCTAATCTTTTAGAGTAAAATTAGTAGTTACAGAAACCTTTGATGCTGGTTTATTTGGAGAACATGTGATACCATCCATGATAAGCGTACATTCAAATGTTTTGGATAAGAATGGCATAGTAATACCAATGGGAGCTACACTTTACATAGCTGCTGTTGAATGTGAATATATAAGAAACAAATCAGCTGTGATGTTTGATGAAGTAAAACATTTTTGTCCTCTAAATTTTGATAATGTGTCTGTATTATTGGATGAGGAATACTACGATACAGACAATTTAAAAAATGTGGAAGTTAATTACATAGTAGAACCCACAGCATTTTTCACCATCAATTTCAACGACTTGTCAGACTTACAACAATTTAATACAGATGGAATAAAAAATATTATAGATATAACGTGTAAACGTAGTGGTACTATAGATGGTTTAATAACATGGTTTAAGTTACATCTTGATGAGGAAATAACAATAGACACTTCAGAAAAAGAATCATGTTGGCAAGTTGCCATTTTTCCTACAATACCAAAATCATTACAGAAAGGTGATGCAGTTGCAATTAAGGGAGAAATGTTGAAAGGAAAACTTAAATGCTCATATTCATCAAATAATTCTCAATGTGATAACTATGATCATAAATTTTTGTACCGTTTACCAAAAGAAGTCATAATGTTTTTAAATGATGTAGAGTACATAAAATTACTTACCGAGGTTAGCAAATCATTCACTAACAAAGAAATACACAGTATTTTAGATACTTCCCCATTTCCTATTTATGGATTAATATTACTAAAGGAAAACAAGCATAGCAATATTTTATACTACAAAAATGAAAATATAGCATTTCAACAATTTATCAAACAAATAGCAGAACAAAATGGTTTCAAGGATAAATTACGTATCATATCAAAATACAATCATATTTCCGATTCCTTAGATACTATATTTATTCATGATTTTGACATTAAAGGAGAATTGAGAGATTATAGTGAGGAATATAATCATGAATTTTTTCGGTAAGAATATATTCAAAAGCTGTGTAATTACATTTTATTTATAATGGAATGAAAATTTTAATACTTTTACAGATGTTTACTTAAACCAAATGGCATTTTGTTGCCTGAACAGATATTTTTTGTAGGTCAGCTTGTATTTTCAGATGACTTGCCAAATATGGTTTATGTAGAAGATAAAAATTTACAAGATATATCGACGTTTGCATTTAATACACCAAATTGTGAAAAGGTATATTTAAGAGATCTGTTTAATATGTTGGCTGTCAACATGTTAAGATAATTTCTGTATTCATACATAAAAATTAATACCAAATTACCTTATAATACTCCTTTACAGGAAACACATAATACTTTTAATAATACAACTTCTTATGGTATTGCACAATACATTAACGAATTTAAGGTAAAATATAAAATGTTATAATAAGACAATATAATTACAAATTTTTCGCCATGATATTATATACAATATTACAGATAAATCAAATTTTTGATTTGAATTCGAGTTTGTATTTATATGAAGCTTTATCCGATATAAATGTATTGATAGAAATGAGAGAAAATGAAGTTGCTGAACGTGTGATAAATTTTGGAAAAATAAGTGCAACTAATAATAAGTTATTACCAAATGCTTTAGTATGTTGGTACAAAGTCAAATTGACATTAAATCATAATTATGATACAAAAAGAAATGGATCATTTATGAATCATATGGCAATATTACTAGAAGATGAATTAAAGAATTCCATTTTACAAGGTAACGAAGTATGTATAAAAGTTCTGCAAGGTGAAGATATAATTCGGGTAAAAGTAAAATGATTTTAAAAACACAATTTTTTATAATTATTACCAATTTTAAAATATACATTTTTTTTACATTTTTCAATAATTTAAGTACATATAGTTCAATACAGATGAAAGTGTATATACTTATAATAAACTCTGTGCATATAAATACTGTAAAAAATGACTTACATTAAGTACTACAAAAATAAATTTAATATGAATTATATTCTCATACACCCCCTTCATGTAGTGTTATATAATAAAAATTATTTTATAAAAATAATATATATATTTTATAGAAATAATAAATAATTTATAATTTACTTTGTAAATTATCGTCTAGAAATTTACATATATGTGGTGCTACCCACTCAGGATAATTATTATGTACATCATGATTTCCTCTCACTTGAATTACAGTAAAAAGATCAGTTTTGTTAGTAATTAATGGTAATGTTTTTACTATTTGCGACAAAATATTTACTCGTACGGAACTGTCCGCTATAATTATTAATGTTTTAGTTGTATATTTTTTAAAAATTTCCTTGTGTTGTTCCAGTGTAAAAAATGGTCTAACAACATGTCTTAATCTTGTATCGCGATTAAATTTGTACAAATCACCAACCTTAGTGACTGCACGTTTAAATAAAGCTTCTGCAGCCTCCATTCTTAATGTCTCAAATCTTTTAAATTGCAAAGCATACATAATTTCATCTTTAGTATAAAGTATATTAGAATCTTTAGTATAAGCGTTTAAATTATATACATCTCGAATATAAGGAACAATATCCTTAACCAGAAAAGGTAGAAATCCATCGAGTGCTACAATTTTTTCAAGTCTTCCAGGGTACAAAATACTGAAATATGTTGCAATATGAGCTCCAAAACTGTGTCCAATATATATACAGGTTTGCCATTTTAGTGCATCCAAAACAAACAATATTGAATGGACATAATCAAAATAATGCAATGGCATTCCAGATGGCATTGGAGATGAGAGTCCATGCCCTGGCAAATCTATATTCACATATTGATATTTCTGTGGAAGGTGTTCAATTAACCTGTCAAATGTACCAGCATTGTCTAAAATACCATGCACCATTAGAACTCTTTTTTCTTTCAGAGATCCATAGATCTTGCCTGCAATATGACCCCATGGTACTGGGAATTTCACTTCTATTGATGTTCTTCCTTGATTCATATTAATTTTGGTAAAATATTTAATTTATACAAAATAATCCTTTTGTTATTTTATCTTCTTTTATGTTCAGTAAGACTAAAAATTCTTATTTTCGATTAATCTTAACTGTAACTATATAATAATACTAATACAAAATAATTACCATTGTAAATTACGTAGATGAAGGACTTGAATGAAATGTTAGAGTCCAAAGCTCAAAACGAATAATTTTACAAGTCACAAATACTTAACATAGTAATATAATGTACTAATCATATCCATAAAATATTGAGTGTATTACTTGATAAATAAATCCTATATTAGGAATATATATCTCATATTTACACTATTACAGAATACTGCAAAGAACATGATTTAACATTCTTTTTATTTGCATTTGATCATTTGATAATTAAAGTTAGATAGCTAATGAAACATGTTTAGGAAAAAAGTTACTATTTATCTCATAAAAACAGTGCAGTTTATTATAAAAACAAAGACAATTGAAAATAATTATCGATGTTTTAAATGTTTCAATTGTTCTAAAACATAATGTCATAGCTTCTGTAAGTATATGTATATGTATGCATATATGTCGAATTATAATTGCATATTCGTTATTTTCTTAGTATTGATTATCCTAGTTAGAAAATTAATAAACATAATTTGTACTAAAAGTATTTATTTCTTTACGAAAATTTAAACAAGAATGTTACCCTTAAAGTCTTAAAAATAATAATTATTATTATATATGTATACAAATTAATTATATATAATATATGACAATGTATTTAGTAAACAGTATATGAAAGTATCTCTGTTTGAGATATTCATAGTATGTCAGGCATGCACAAAATGAGAACCTCTTATCTTCCATGTTGATTTCTCACGACTCAATTTTCGGACAGTTTTCCCTATGCTTCAACCAATTTCGGTAATGGATGTCGAGATTTCTTTATATAATCTTGAATGAAACTTTTAGAATTTAAACATATAATATGCTAAACGAACATGCACTAAACTTTATTTACACTCATATAACTTTGTATTTGTATAAAATTAAATAAAAATGAATAATATTTTACATAATAACTTACTAATTTAAAAGATAGGAAAAAGGTTATATTTTTAACAATTATGTTTTTTGAGAATAAACGATCTCATTACAAATGGTTAGAATTATCAGAAAGGATCATTATTAAGAATAATAAAGTACCAAAATTGGTTATTTAAAATTTTATTATAAGTAAACAAACTTATTGATAAATATGATAGAAAATAATTATAATTATAAAATAACCAATCTTCTCCCTACTTCCTCATTTTTCATCGTACCAGATTCTCGTTATTCAAAATAATAATAAATGGGAAATTAAAGTTTTGTATATACCGCCAAATTTGTATGATATCAATGATTGATATCAGGTGGCGTAACAATTTGCACACCACTTGAATATACAGGAGTTTTCTGGCTCTGCTTTGTCATGGACATGCAAGCTTCTAATGGTTCGTACTTGTTTTCCTACGCTATGTGATATGCTCGCGCGTTAAATTACATCGTAATTTATGATTCTGGGACTGAATACTTTACACAGGATATGGTGTATCTCCAAAGAGAAACTTCTTCTTTTGAAACATGTTTCCCAGTGGAAAAGGTTGAATAAATGTTGATTTTCAAAGCTTCGGCGTCGCTTTGAGAAATAAATCATATTGAGTTTTTTTTGCACATTTTATACGACATAGAATAGAATTCAGATGCGATAGAATCAATTCAAAAAACTGTTTTTGTGTAATAAATTACGTTCTGTATAGTAATTTGTTAAATGAATTCTCTTGCATGTACTAAAAATCCTTCGACCTATTAAGCATCATAATTTAATCGAAATTGCAGTATTTGTAGAATATACTTTGTCCTACATCAAATATTGTTCGTTCGATTGTAATATCCTGTTATTCGATACTAAAAGATATTAATATATATAATCTGTCTAAGAGTAATATTTCAATCATTATGTGAATATAGGAATGGATATTTGTATGAATTCAGTGTATGCTTCCATCCCTGGATTACCGGAACTAGGGATGGTATGGATGGGAGATATGATGGTACATGGAGAACCTACACATGAACTTATGTTGGATCCACGTCAAGCTGAAAGTCCTTTTTTCCCTCATGGTTCAAATCCATATGAAAATATTAGAAATCACCAAATCGCACCTACAACTATGGTACGATATCTACCACCTCAGTTCCCTAATGAATGTTCAGAGCCTGATGAAGCTGTGGAAGCTGTCGATTCCCAGGAAATACAACAGGTAAACTCTAATCCTTTAAACACACATATTTTAATTTTACATTGTACCTATAAGTAATATGTACACAGTAATATTTACCATCATTATTTTTTCAGGAATATGATTCACAGTCTGAAAGACAAGAAATGACTGAATATTTGACATTAGAAGATTACATTGGTGACGAAGAACGAGAGCAAGTTGTAAACAATGCAGCAACACAAACTACTCAGGATAATCGCAATAGGAAAATAAAACCTATAAAGCATCCTGGATTGGTTTTAAAGACACCAATTGCATATCAACCACATACAGATTTAAATTTTATTCCCATTCGTAAGGATGGTATAGGTTAGATATAGAATTCAAGATCATAATTATAAATTCTAAATTTATTGATGTATAATTGTAAGCTTCTATTATCTTGTTATAGCTGTTTGCGAAAAATGTGGTGCTATTGGTGTGAAACATGCATTTTATACTAAAGAACGACGATTTTGTAGTAGAGCATGTGCAAGATCTTCAGAACATACAGCTCCTACTGCTGATTCTACATATAGTCCATCACATTCTGTAGAGGCACATGCATCTGTAAATTCAACTTCTCCAAATGAATCTAAATTAACAAAGAATGTGAGTTACATGTAAAAATAAGTTTTTAAAAAAATGGAAAAGAAATCATACAATATTTTTTAAATATCTTAGGTCATAGTACAAGAAGAAACAGACATAAAAGAATCTTTTGAACTAGAGAAAGAAAAAGTTATATCAGAACCAGTAATGCCGGAGGATTTACCTGTAAGAAGAAAAAGAACTGCTGAAATGGCAGGTTCTTATGATTGGACCCCACAATTGACAGAACCTGGATTTTGTGCTGCTCCAGTATCTTGTTTTAAACATGTCAGTCTTCCATACAATGTTAATATAGTACTACATAACTTTTAATTTAGATTCTGATATTTTTGCTATTATACTTTGAATTTTGCATAGATCTTATTTCAATTTTTATGTTTCAGGCACCTATATCAGAAATATGGGATAATATCACAGTTGGTATGAAAGTAGAGGTGGAAAATACTGATTGCGACGAAGTATGTGAAGCTTTCCCAGATTCCTTTTGGGTTGCTACTGTGTTACGTATATCTGGATATAGAGCTTTGTTAAGGTATGAGGGTTTTGGACTCAATGATGATAAAGATTTTTGGGTATCTTTGTGCTCGAATGACATACACCCTGTAGGTTGGTGTGCAACCATTGGAAAACCTCTTATTCCACCTAATAGTAAGCAAACATTTATGATGCTTACATTGTTATGGATCCCCCTTTGTTTTTGTACAAAATTTGTAATAATGAATCATAATAATCCTTTACAGCAATTGCTGATAAGTACAAAGACTGGAAGGATTTTCTAATGAAACGATTGACAGGTGCAAGAACACTGCCAACTAATTTTTATAATAAAGTTAACGATAGTATGAAGTCGCGTTTTAGATGTGGATTTCACTTGGAAGTCGTAGATAAAAATAGAATCTCGCAAGTAAAAGTAGCAACGATACAAAAAATTGTGGGTAAACGATTACATGTACGATACTATGATTCACCACCCGAAGACAATGGCTTTTGGTGCCACGAAGATTCTCCTCTTATACATCCTGTTGGGTGGGCAAAACGGGTAGGACAAACGTTGGATGCATATCCTGAATATTTAGAACGTGTGTCAAAATCAAAATTGTGTGAAGACGACGCAACTGAAGACCTTTTCTATGTGCCAAAGAACCATCATGTACATCTTGGATACACATTTCGAGAAGGAATGAAAATAGAAGCCATTGATCCTCTTAATCTCTCTGCCATATGCGCAGCAACAATTATGCAAGTTTTAAAAGAAGATTATATAATGATCCGTATAGATAGTTATGATGAAGATGCAAGTGGTGCTGATTGGTTCTGCTATCATTCATGTTCACCTTGTATTTTTCCAATTGGATTTTGTTCTCAACATGGATTACCACTTACACCACCAAAGGGCTATGATCCTACTACATTTACATGGGATACATATTTAACAGAGACGAATACTATACCCGCTCCTGTGCAGTTATTTAATAGGGTAACTAAAGAAATAATTTTAATAATGTAATAAGCGTTAGAAATAGTATTTTTCATAGAGGTAACAAATTTAAGAAATATTATAAAACCTTTATAGAAATACAAATTTTATAGGTTTTGTACTATTTATTATATTTTGTATTCATGTATAACTATATTCATTGCTTTTCAACATACAAAAATTTTCATTATAGGAAATACCTCAACATGGATTTATTGAAGGAATGAGGCTTGAAGCAGCTGATTTAATGGATCCTAGATTAGTTTGTGTTGCTACTATTACTAGGGTGATTGGAAGGTTATTAAGAGTACACTTTGATGGTTGGGAGGACGAATATGATCAATGGCTAGATTGTCAGAGTCCTGACATTTATCCAGTTGGATGGTGTGATTTGGTTGATCATAAATTAGAAGGGCCCCGTGTACTCAATAAAAACACTAGTCCTACTGGTAAATACTTGTTTCATATTCTAAAAAATGTAGTTTCATATTTTAACCCATTCATTGCCAGACAAATTTAGAGCATCTTGCCCTAGACGCCAAGATTTTATTTAAAAAAAAAAACATGGAATTTCACAAAATCTAATATTTAGTTGCAGATATAGTACTAAAATGGTATTTACAGTAATTTGAAAATGAAAAAAACATTATGAGATAACTTGTAGTCGGCAGTCTTGGTACATACGCTTACTACGAGATATCTTGTTGGGAGTGAATGGATTAAAAATATTTTCCAAAATGAGTTTTGTTTCAATGTTATTAATATATTCTTTACTATTCTTGTGTGCCAACTTCTGTTTTCTTTTTCTAATGTCATAAATGAACATGTTCATTTCATTTCTTAGTAAAATCACCAAGAGGCCTTAAACGTAAAGCTAAGAGAAAAGTGAAAAAAAGCAACAAAGTATCTTGCGCGAAAAACATTCTACCTCGGCACAGTGAACGTATTAGTACGGCTCGTGAACGCGAACGAGAAGTAGAGCCAGCCCAAGGAATAAAAATCGAAAGAGAACGTGACTTGGAAAGCTTACCAGAACAAAGAAACAGGGAACCAGAACCAGCAGAAGAACCAGCTGGACCTGATCAAACTTTACCTAGTCCTACCACTGGACAAGGTCAAGCATTAAATGATACTCAAAGTGAGATACAAAGCCCTCCACCACCAAAAGAACGAATTGCTACGTCGTACATTAATGTAAATATATTTTGATATTTTTATATTAGAGATGAATATTAATTAATGAATATTACTGATTGATTAGATGTAATATTAAATTTTTGAATTTCCAATCCTACATAAAATATTTTATATTTATATAGTAAATTAATGAGAATAACGTCTCGACATTTATGCATTTAATATTAAACCTTGTTAAATTTTTGCTGAATTTCACATATAAAAAAGTTTGAAATATGAATATTTAAAGTAAATGGTATTTTCCAGGTAACGTCTGCTTCTAGCAAATACATCCCAAGGCTAGCAGATGGTGTTCAAAAGAGTTCTGAATCTGGTGATTTAGTGCCATCTGAGTGGAATGTGTTTGATGTTGCACAATTTCTTCGTGTTAATGATTGTGCAACATATTGCGATAATTTTAGTAAACGTAAGATAGATGGAAAAACTCTATTAACACTCACTAAGGACCAAATAATAGACCTAACCGGTTTTAAAGTTGGGCCTTCTTTAAAGATATATGATCTTATTCAACAATTGAAAATCAAAGTGAATCCAGCTCAGGAAAGGTTGAAATTAGGATTGAAAAAATTATTATAACAAAGATAGTACATAGATAATACCATGAATAAGTTCCATCATTGCATACAAATAAACATGGATTTACAGGTAAGGCATATAGATGCAAATAATTAAAAATTCATATTTCATCATGGTTATATACAGTATTTGTTATATACTTTATTAATAAAATGTGTATGTGTATATATATAAATATACATATACATATATGCATACACATATGAAATTAGGGAAAGGTAAAGGTAGAGATCCTGCTCTATCACTTAGGATATAAATTTGGAAAGAATACCATTTATTTAAAAGAGAAAAAGAAAAAGCCACAAAAAGACAAAAGTATGAGATATTTTGTTTTGGAAAATAGTTAAATATTATAAATTAAAAATATAATTTGAAACTTATTTATTTATGCATTTATACACGTTCATTGGGGGTTAGGTTAAAATTGGTGTTTGATAAAATATTAGTTTTAATTTGAATGTTTTTCATAAAATCAATTCTTACAAAATCTGACTATCTGTAAATTACTTTTTGACGTAACAGAAATTGGAATACCAAACTACTTCTTTGTAAATTAAAATACAATACAGTAGTTATTTTAATGCTTGCAAATAGATAAATGAATTCCAGAACTGAATGAAAAATATTTAATACATATTTATAATTTCATGGAGCTTGGACTAAAACTAACATGGTATTTGGTAGAGAATACAAGATTTATTTTATATTAATATTTACATGTATATATACATTTCTACATAAAATATCAAGAGAAATTCATGCATACATATTGCATTTAAACATTCTTATGTATATCAGAAGTTATTTTATTATTCTGACAACATTTCTTTTACAACGCCGTTATTTGTAAATCCATGCTTTCACATTGCACTAAATTGATTACAGATGCATGAACCACATTAAGAAAAAAGATACTAATGTATATTTAAAGATTTTTTTAAACAAACAGAAAGTTAAAGGGTGTAATTTAAAAGGGGAAAAATTTAGAAGTAAATCAACAAAGATATATAATATTTAATACGAAAAAGTAAAAAAGAAGGTAGTAAAAATAAATCATAAAGTACAAATTAGTTTCCGAGTATCAATTCATTACAGCTTCAATCATATTTGCCTTGACGATATCATTCGCAATACTAAATTAGTTTTATATATTTTAATAGATTTGTTGATTTACTCTCTACTGTAATCAAGAGCTACGCGTCTGTACATAATTAAATAAAAAACGGAACGGTCAACTTCTAATCTTGTAAATATAGCATTTAGCACAGTATTAGGTTTAGCTCATTTTTTTTGAAAAAAAGGAGGATAAAGAGAATGTAACCACAGTGTAAAAGAAGCATAACTATTAGAAAGTGGTTGATGCATTTGTATAACACATATTGTATCTATATGTAGCTTTATAATCATTACAGTAAAGTAAATCAAACCAGTCGAGTAAAGTCTAAGACTGATTTGTCTTAGGCTCTTTAAATACTATTTTTAGTACGATAGGGTAACATTGTTACTCTCTTTATTTATTCAATATCTTGGAATCTCATGAGGTACCAATTCAATTTGGTTCCTAAACGTTTTCTTAGCAGTTAATTGATATAAGGTTGGATATTTGACTAATAATCACTTAGATTTTATTGTGACGATACTTGTTTCTGTTTATTATGTTGATTAGCTATTTCACATTAGCAATGTAAAGAAAATTTATTAATTTGGAGAAATATTATATGTCTATATCTGCTGATCGAAAGAAAAGTAGTAAAAGTTTTCTTGAAATCATCATTGTGTACAAATTGGGAGGCATTATAAATAGTGTTATAATTATAAACTGACAAAATTTGGGTTCTGCTTTAAATACACTAATCACATTACTGTGAGTACAAAAGGAGAAAAAACAATATTACTTACAAATTAAAAATACAAATAATAACAGATTTCTACGTGTTATATCAATCAATTTTAGTTTGAGAACAAAATAACGTCCGTTGTAAAATTTAACACTTAGCCAACCGAATAGCGGAGATCTCCCCTCTATGAAGAACAACGCTGCATGACCGAACGGGGAGATCTCTCTTTTTGACTTTAGCAACGCGTTTTCTTCTTTTTTTTTTTTTTGTTATCAGTTATTGTTTAGCTGGATATGTTCCCAATTAATTGCGCCATTTTTCTGCTTTTATAAAGTACAGTATATAATAAAATACACCAATTTAGTAGTGCTAAAATTAATTAAAAAACTACACTATCAGTTATGACTAAATAAAGTTACAGTCGAACGGTACCACACTGTAAAAAAATATTAAAATGCATTATGAATTTTTAATTTCACGTTCAAGTTGTGTTATTTATCTTCAGTCATCTTTAATGTCTTTAATTCTACCTATATTTTTTATGCTTTTAATATATATTTTTAATTTGATGTTTTGTATAAACAATATGTGAAATCGTTAAATAAAATCATTACCGCAAAATATAATTAATCACTTAAATAATTTTTAGACTTCTTTGTTTTTTAAGTAGTGAATATTAGTCCTTGATACTTGGAAAAATGCGCGGTGGCTAAGTGTTAACATAATATAAAAATCCAATATAAAAATATTAATCTTTCCGGAAGAAATTTTTTAAATTTTTTGTTCAATTTTGAAATGTGAATATTACAAAAAAATTTTGTTCTGGTTAACACGTTGAATGCCACGGAGGTCATCGGTAACCGTTGCGCCAAGATTTGTAGAAGTACATAATTTGAACAAATGTCAATAGTTATAAATTTTTTATTATTATCATCGTTACTACAATGGTATGAGGAAATTAATGCTGTATAAAACATATAAAAATAGTTTTATTTATACATGAAATGTAGATCTATTATGTGCGTCTCCCGTTAGTGGCTGTCGAAAATGGGAAAAACCTGCTTTTTCCGTGTTTTACTTTAATGAACAATAACCCTAAGGAATGTTTCGACTTGGAAGATGTTTGATTAATATTATAAATATTATATATTTATTATATATTATATATTTGAATAAGTATGACCGAAGGATGGATTATGGTTTATGGTAGGTCCCGGGGCGTAACAACATAGAACAATTACTTAGCAACGCGAAGAAACAATATGAGATAATTGATAATCGTAAAAAATAAGTGAATCGCGCGAAATCGCACTTCAGCGCCACGGTGGTCACCGGTGACCTCAGTGAGATAAATTCATTAATGATGATTATACGCCGTAACATATCTCTTGTAGGTAATGTTTCAACATCATACGTATCGCATAATAAAAAATTCATCGTGGCGCCACGGGCAATCCCTGTAAAACTAGCGTGGCATTCAACGTGTTAAACAAATTATCTGTTTTATAATGATCAGATAATTTCAAATATATAAACGTAATAAGGATGAAAAATCCAAACGATACATGTATTTATGCCAATTTTTTTATACGAATCATCGAGCATTTGAATAATACTACATATTAATTCAAATAGAATCGAGCAAAGTCTAAATGTGCACCTTTTCTGAAAAAGATATTACATATAATCAGCCAAATAGCGCTGATTACGTAGCTGTTTTATAAGGTATTAGTAAAAATGCTTCGTGATTTCATATTTACATACGTATCATATATGCGTTCTGCGTAAGCCATCAATTTGGCCGAGGAACTCATATATGTGTTTGGCGAAAACTGATAGAGCCGAAAGACTCATATATGTGTCCCACGTAAATGCGTCGCTATGAGCGACAAACTTATATACGCGTTCGGAGAAAACAACTGATAGAACCAAAAGACTCATATGTGTGTCATTTTATTTATCCTGTGGAGAATCTGTGCATGTACATATGTCTAGAATTTAACATCTTGGAGTGTTATGAACGAAAATCGCGTCTAAGCAGAAATGTGCGCTGGTAATTTTAAATGACTATCGTAGTAGCAGCTCGGCCCCATGGTACGGTTGACTTCGAACTGTCTCGTCCGCAAAGGGTTAAAGACATATTTTAAACATGAGATCAAGACGAAATTTACTTATATTTCCAAAGTTGCAAATCAAGAAATTCAAGATAGAATCAACCATTTTCCGGATTAATGAATGAAATAGAGTAAGAGAATGAGGATCGAAAAAACTTAATATTATTTTCATTTACTAAACTGAATTTAAGGCGTATTCATAGTTATCTTTCATAGTTATCTTTCTAAATCATAACAATATAAAACCCTCATTTTTTACGATGTAATGTATAATTAATATAAACAATAACTATGAATACAGTCTCTAAATATTATTTTAGCCTGTCATTATATCAGAGTATGAAAAAGAAATTCCGCAGATAATCAACAGTATTTATCGATAATGGTAAAATAGGTTCAGAAGTGAGAACATCTTTTATTTCCTCTTTTTATTTGTAAGTTCATCACTACTATATTTCATTTTATAGAATTAAAGAAAGAATGATTACGAAAATAAATGTTTTTCACATATATTGTATAAAAAAAAAAACTATTTGCAAATAATGATGGAAGTACATTGTTTATATTAAATCATCTGAGTGTTTGTATTTCGGTTGCCGTTCCGTTATTTTTGCATGTGCAATCGTCGACCGCCAGATGGCATTGGCTGCACGACTTTTCACAATTTATCGATTTAAACAAGCTTATCGCAATTTTTATAGTAAAATTATATGAAGAATATTTTATCGAAATCTTATTTATGGAAAATCAAATTATTTAGAGAGTCTTAGGAAAGTTATTAATTTCTAGTAATCGACGAAACTAATTTACATAAGATCTTGTTGAAATGTATTATTTTTTATATTTATATTTTTATCTTTCACACATTGATAGAGAAACATTCGAAAAATGTAGCAATTTGTGAACGAAGACAGTGCATTAAGATCGTTTACAACTTTACAATAAAAATTATACATACATACATAGTTAAAAATACAAATAGTCAGTTTAAATTATAAAATTACTTTATTTCAATATTCAAAATACGGATAAATTGTTAATGAATATAGTAGAACATTTTTTATTTATTATATTGGTTTACACATAGTTTTGATTTTTGATTATTCATCTCTGCGTCGACATCGAGAAATGCAGAACGAGGGACTTGGGATGTATGATACGTGCGAGGAAGCAGCGAATTTTTATTGTCAACTTTCGTATCGTGTAACATTGCGCAGAGAGCTCGTTGAAGGACCAGGATAGAAGGTTGTTGGATGTGTACGCGCGCGGTCACGGCTATACAAATGGTTGGGGGTTAGTGTGCGTGGGTTTAGTTTCGCGCAGGTGGGGGAAGTGGGGGAGACTGGCGTATTCTATGGGCGGGGCCTCTGCCAGCTGGCAGATGTTTCCCGCGCGGCCGCACCATTCCTCTAGCGTAAACCTACGCAACGTGAAAGTAGTCCCTTCTAAAGCAATAAATATTTCTAACAATAGCTCACCAAGCAGACAGCTAACCACGCCAGTGATTCGACGTATGGCAGTAGATAATCTGCATGCAACTACCTGCGGAAAACCGTAAAAACTTGGTGCGAAACTGAAGATGAGCTGATGTGCGATTGGTCCAAAGAGAGTCATTGTTCAGGGCAGAGTATCATGTAGCGTTCACCCTAACCGCGTACACTAAACTTGTCATGAGTGCCTCGAAAACGCTTCTCCAACGTTCGACGCTGTGAATCCCGTCTATGTTGCTGTGCTTCGTGGAAACATAAACTAGATTGAGACAAGAAACCACCGTGTGATTATATTTTCGTTTCTGCATATCGTTTCTACAGTGCGCGAGTGTTATTTGCCTCAAGTTTCATGACAAAGTTTAGCATGTGCCACGTGATGATTCGGTGTACATGGACGGAATGATTTGCTTCGTGACAAGATTCGTGATATGATTTATTTGAAATGTAGTATTAGTTTATGCAACATCGGACATTACTTATCGTAATTTTCGATACATTAAACGAACATATATAATTAATCAAGAGTGTTGTCGTGTAAACGCGATAAAAATAATTGGTGTTAAAAAATAAAGGATTTCTGGGGTATATAAGATTTGAGAAAAAATTTGTAGTAGAAAGTGGCAGATGTCCAAAGGGGCGTCGGATGAACCATAGGTGTTGACGGCACTGAAGCCGGCGGCGGAGTGATTCGCGGCACTCTGTGGGGGCCCTCAGCTGTTTCCCGCCAAAGATCGCCATTACAAAACGCGTTCGGGCGTTGTGTGTGCGCCGCGCGGAGTGGCTGTCCCGTGGACAAATCTCGGTGCGTGCCACCGCGGTCTAAAAAGTTAATTAACGAGTTCCGTGGAGGATTTGCGTCACGTTTGCGTGAAGTGTGCGCGTCGATTTTTTTCAAGTGGAGTGCTGCGAAAGAGAGAGAAGCCCGTCGTCTTTTCGCTGCCGTGACGACGGCTGCTGGGACGGTGCGGGATCGCGCGGCGGGATTCTCAGTGCTGCGGACCAACGAGATATGTCAGTGTTTGGTGGCGAGGATCGTATTCTGCTCGAGGAAATTGTCGAAACCACCGAGGAACAGGAAACCAATTTGTGCGGGTGAGTCTTTCTCTCATTGATCACAGAAAAAAACGACGATGTGGAAAACGTGAAATTGCTAGGAATGTGCACGGCCATGTGTCGACTGGGAAAACTCGTACCGAGTTACATATGCGTTCGCGTGTACGTCAGCGTTATGTAGTATATAGAGCGGTGTGGTTTGACACGCCACGTCATTTATGACTTCAATTCTGGGAGTGCGAACCGCGAAATATGATGGCTGAGTCAAGAATCACCCATGTCATTTTTATCATTAAATCCAAATTTATCTAATTTTGTTTCGTAAATACTGCGTCTAAAATGAGTGACTAAGATGTCTAAGATGTCGCATGCGTCGGATCGCGAGGGTTAAATACACGTAACGTATTTTTCGTGAATTTTGACCGAGATGACACGAATTTGTCAGCAAAGGAAGGCGTGCTCGTCTTCCTTATCAAGTCATGCCGATTCTAACAACGTTCAGCGGCAACTCTTTCTGTTCGCCATCTCAGTCGTTGTTAGCATCGACGTCGACGTCGCGGTGGCATTGGCGAGGCTTGTAATCGTGACACGGACGTAAAACGTGTGTACAATACAAACAAAATCCTAGTAGACTCTCGATAGCCAGCTGTCGCGAAGCCGGCCGGCCGGCCAGCCGGCCGGCACAATAGTCTTCGCATTATACGATGCTACTACGTGATATTTCTTTGAGTTATAAATTGGAGACTTCTTTCTTTCCTTGAAGTTAGTGTTTATTTTTATTGTTGGAATAATCGATAGAGGCAAGTTGGGAAATATTTTGCGAGATTGTGTCAAACCGGACCTTCCATGCGTTCACGCCCAAACAAGCATGGCGCGGGAGTCACTGCCGATATATCATTTGTTTTCTAACAATATAAATGTAGAATTATTGCGAAGAATTGTAGATTTTGATATTTTACATAGTGTACTTTTTCGTCTTATTTAATTATTTGTGATATTAGTAAATGACAAATAGATGTTAAATTTTGTTATAGCTTGTGTAAATTAATTTTCGTTATTTTCAAATATTTGTATATCAAACAATATTCTAGGAAAATTATAAGAATGTTTTTCATTGTCGTATATTACGTAAATTAATTTTAGTTATTGATGTTTTTGAATATTCATATATCAGAGTACTCTATCGTATAGCATATTATATTCTAAGAAAATTGTAGTAATTTGCTATGACGAGCGTAATATAAACAGTAACTGGATGGCTACGACGCGGTGTCGCTATTAATCGCTTTCTTAGAACGTTATCTCTGAACAGGTTTAAAATGCATATACGGTACTCGCGTTTGCATTAGCTCTCTATATGTTCGTTCCCCTCGCGACGGTGTTGCCATCATGAAATCTGTCATCAATTTAACATCATGAAATCATCAATCAACAGAAGTATCATTAAAAAATTGTGAAAAACACATTCTATTTAAGACGTAATGAGTACGACGCAAATTTAAATTGGCACTCACTTTTAGATTATGTTCATGGATATGAATTGAATATCATAGAAATTACAGAATTGGGACAAAATGTAGAACAGATATGTAAAGCTTTTTATAATATAGAGAAACGAAGGAACAATTTCTCCCTATACACAATTCTAAAAATTCCACGAATTCTGGAAAACCATTTCGTAATATTACGTATATGTATATGTAAAGTTTTACAATATAAATAAATTTAATATAGATAAATTTAGATAAATTAGAATAAATTAGAAAAAATTAGAATAAATATAGATAAATTTTTATTATCATGGCGTAAATATTGCATGAAATAGACGCAACTTATTCCACCATATAGAATTCTGTAAATTTTTCAAACTCTGAAAAAGCTTTTCGCAACATTACACATATGCAAAATTTCACAGTATACAGATAAACATTGTATGAATCAAAGCAAACTTTTCTTTCAATACACAATGCTGAGATTTCTTTAGATTATTGTTTACACCAGGGTTGAAACTAAGTGGCGTGGTTTTTAGTATCTCTTTGCAGCAGTTATAGAGAAAAAGGATGTAAAAAGAAGGGAAAAAACAAAAGGACGAGGAAAGCAAGTTCCTTTGTATACGGCCGAGTGACCGACAGACCAGCCAGGTTATACTATGTGCGTTACGTAAAGCCACGTTTGTTGCACAATAATGGGTCTCTATAAATAACTCGAAGCATGCCGCATCGGCGCGACTTCTTGTTTACATACGCTCATCACCGCGCTGCATTACGTTCACTTACACTTTACACGGATAGGCTTCGATCTATCGTGTCTAGGCTAAACGTGTGTAAATCGTGTTCAAGGTACACAGTCTGCTCGCGTGTAGTTGTGAAATTCGCGAACGTTGACTACTTGTCGATATTACACCAGGCACAGCGCCTCGTATGCTTTCTTTGTCCGTTTGGTTGCGCGACGTGCACGCGATAACGCGCGTAGGTAATGCGAGAAACTACTACAGACGATATGCGTGTAACAATATATATATGTATGTGCGCGCGCGCGCACACACACACACATGGTGTAAAGGAAAGCTGTACAGTGTACGCCATAATTGATATAGAGCTTGAATGAAGAAACGAGGGAAGACGAACGATTTTACATGTGTATGAAAGGCTCGTTGGAGGTATCAAGCGTAAATCATTGCATTAATGCACGCGGCATACCTTACGTTCACGCTCGCGGTATGTTTATGTCTACTTTTTTTTTCTTGTTTTTGGTGGTTAGATCGGTATGAGTGAATAATGATGAATGTAGGTATGATGGCGAGCATGTAAATAGGGAATATGTTTATTTGAAAATTTAAGCATAATTGTGTTAAGCAATGTCACCATTCAAATATATGTATAAATACATTTGAGTAAAAGTTCTACATCGACGATCTAACCTTACTTTTTCTTAATTTTGCTTTACGCCTATGCGTAGATTTCCGTTATATTTTTACTAACAAAGAATGACAGCAGTTTGCATTTTAACTACATATGTAGAAATTTAAATCTAATTTATTTTGCTACGAAATTAAAATTATACTATATGGTCTGATAACATTATACCATATCAAGAAAAACTTGAAATCAAAAACATTAAAAGCGTATCCGTTTATACTTAAAATAAAATACAATATTTAGTATATAACAAACGAAGAAAGTAATTTTGTATCATTATCTCATTGATGAGTATGATGATGGGTATTTAGGTACTTGATCAATTTTTGACTTACTTTTTTAAATAGAAACGTTTCCTTGCTGCATGTGATTGCTGAAATACCCCATGATATAAAATATTGACTACTATCAGTAGACGCACCGTGTGCGTCAATATCAGTAAATGCGTAAATGTTATATCGTCATTCGCAGTATTTTTTGGTCTTACTTCTTTTCCATTTGAAAAGTGAAAAGGATAGTCGGATTATTACGAGAACATCTGATATGTGTTTATCCTTTCATCACACGATCCACTGTATCAGCTGATTAAACGTTTTGCTATTACATAATCGAGCACGATTGATACATACTTCACCGATCATGATAAATTTTCTCTCTCTCGCGGTTTATCGCTGCTTTGTACGCTAATCAAACGTTTCACATATATATGCAATGTGTCATTTAGTCGTTGAAACGATGCGTCATGAATTTATAATTATATAGTCGGATAATTATTGTCAAATATTAGTCACTTAAGGCGTTTCGATGTTTTTACACTGCTCGAAGCGTAGATGGAAATGACATTGTAGATTTAAACGATTGAATGATTAAACACTGTGTTATACGTTTCACGGTGTAGAGTTAATATTTTTATTATGCATATGTAATATCATATCAATTTGTTAAAACGTATAAAACAGCACAATAACTACTTTATAGAAAGATGAGTTATTCTATAAAAATATTTAAACATGTATTTTAATATAGCAATAGAAATATCGTATTTGCGTAGTCTTATGTTTTCTTATATTTATATTTTCTGTCGATCTTGTTTTACTTTTAAAACAGTATTTGATTAATCTTCTCACTATACAATATAATAACTTTGCGTCGAAATGTTGGAATTTAAAAGTCTAGAGATTTAGGAATCGAAGAGTAGAATTTCATAATAATAAAAATAGCTTTGTGTGCTATAGGTGTACGAAAACTTTTATAACTTTCCTCCGCTCTCTCATTGCCTACCAGTTATCGATTTTATTTCTCTTTTGATCGCTGCAACCATCAAGAAAACATCAATCACGGTCGGTTCTAACAAAGTTAGGTTACATATTATTGGGTCATTAATTTATAAAAAAAATATTGAGTTACCGTCCACCCACCACTTAGTTTTTTCTCTATGACATGTTTTACACACACGTACACACAAAGCACAGATATAATTAATGTCGCTCGATGCCCTATCGATTTTCTTTCAGTATTTACGTCAGCTAAACCTTTGTCGGTGTGCGTGTCATGCTGTACTTATTAGTTATTATCACCACATCGTTTATCAAGCGTTGGAAAATAAAACTCGCTCGGCTGATGGTACTTTTTCGTTCGCTCGTTTGCACGACTTAATAAATCGGTCGAGCCAATCCTGACCACGGTCAACGTGATTGCACCATATCGTACGTAGTTGCCTTTTTACGTATACATGTGCTTATAACACATCTAGGTATATACACGTATTATGTACATAGTATTACGAGTAGCGATGGGATCAAGTTCAATGCGTACAAATCAAATCCACTATTCAAGGTAGTTAGCTTCATACGGTTCGAAGGGTACTTGTAAGATATAGTCAAGTATTCGATCTTTACAGACTATTCTGGAACTTCGGATACTGAACTTTTAAATTTGCAAATTTCGAAATACTCGAACTTCTATACTTTCAAATTTCCAAACTGAAAAGTTACTGTGATAGTTCTATATACGTTTGAATTTGCGACTTACATACTTCATCCTGTGATTAGTTACGAGTAGCCAATTAGAGCAACAAAGACAGCTGAATGAACTGCACAGGAAATAAGAAAGAGAGATAAAGAGTTTGAATTGCGCATTGCGCTTGCACCAGGTCAATCTCCGTGTATGAGTGCAATTGTACTTAATGCAGAGTTACATACGTAGTATGTACGTATATACCAAAGTGTCGTGTCTCTTCTTTCTTTCTTTATTTTCCTACCTTTGATTTTATGGATTATTTCAACCATATCTATACTATGTATGCGTCGTTTGACGCGGTTAATGGTATTAAGCGACATTGAAATTATTGTACAGGGTCATTCACTGAAAACAGGCTGCTTTAATATCGTGAAAAATAGTGACGATGAAAACTGGATGATTCGATTGGTGTAACGTGAAACGTGCCTTACGTTTCCGAGGTCGTTCATTCTTTTTTTTACTTTTTTTTTACTTTTTTTACTTTTTTTACTTTTTTTCTGTATATATAACGAAAAGTGAACGCGTGACCTTGAACTTCTTTCTGGCGATCTTTGAAGTTAAATGTTTCTAATTTTAACGTAAATTGAATTTGATCTAAATTGAAATTGAATTTGAGTCTCGTATTTTTGAGTTTCAATAGTTATTTTCCATATGAAATTTGTTTTATGTTTCATTATGATTCAGGAACATCTTGTAAAAATCGATCGAGTAAATCGTATTGAAAATTTTGGAGGTTTTAATGTTACTTTAGCTTTGTTTTCCTTATATCTACAAAATAAGTAAAAGATTCATAATTACTTGACTATGTGATTAGAAAGTGATTTTTAAATGAAGTTTTGGTAGCGTGTAATTATACATGTAGAGAATTATGAAACGGAAGGCTGGGAGATTTGTTGGATTTATGCAGAATATAAACAATGCGATTTAGCTTGTAGGTATGGTGAAAAATTTTCTTATCATATCTGTTAGATATGGTCTATATTTCCTAGTGTAATAAGGAACATTATACGAGTGACAAAAAATACTAATGGACTTATAATTGTTTTGAACGTCATTGAAAGAGTATGTATACTATCGTTCCAAAGTAAAATTGGTTTCTGGCATGTTAGTACCCGAATATTTTTTAATTTACTTTATATATATTATTATAAATATATACGATCATTTATCACAGATAAAGAAAAAAGGATATTAAAAGAAGAATTGTTTACGTTCTGAAACTACATATTTATCGTTGACCTTTAAAGTATGTATCTTAAACAGAACAAAGTACAATAAAACGAAGGAAAGCGTGCAAAGTTCACATTGAAATCTTAAATTTCAATAATCTTATATTTAGTGCAAAGATATTAACGTGTCTAAGGTCAGGTTGTTAGGTTCTTACCTACCTATAGATTCGTCTATTCTTTGTTCATATGCGATTTCGACACCTAGTAATTAATTATTCGTCCCTGCAGAGCAGTAACTTCACTGATTGAAATAAATAGCATATTTATATATATTTTAAAAAAAATCACGATCTTATAAATTTGTTTTATCCATTAAGAATTATGACGAATACTTTTATGCATTATGTGGATTTTACGCATTCCTGCCTCCTTAAATTTCACATAAATGCATAAAAATCCGCAATCTAATCATGATAGTCGAGTCTCATAACAGTGCAAATGAAATTTTAAAACGCGTACGAATACTTTCACGAGTAACCGTACGTGGGCTACTTTGTTAAATTATATTTGACTCTACTAGAATTTTGTGAGACGGCATATATCAGCCAGCCGAATTGAAATTCCTTATCTCACTTTACCCGATTCTATAATTAACTGTGATCGCAAAAAGTTCTCGTACAAATTCGTAAT
The DNA here is from genome assembly GCF_011952255.1 of Bombus vosnesenskii. Lineage (NCBI taxonomy): Eukaryota > Metazoa > Arthropoda > Insecta > Hymenoptera > Apidae > Bombus > Bombus vosnesenskii. The sequence goes on along the minus strand of NW_022882945.1, from coordinate 3,480,130 downwards.
TTCTTATCAAGCATTCGCTTCATTCGTTCAAAATCGGTCCGCTTAAGAGAGTCACGAAATTTTCTGGCCAATGCTGGTGACGTTTCAGAAGAATCGAATCTGAGTTTTCGAAAAGTCAAACTGATTAGCCAATTTTTCTAAATTTCTCATTTCATTCCTCGATTGTATCGACTCGAATGGTGTAGCTAATGCATTTTCTGAAGAAAAGTAGTTTGTTATGCATATTGACTAGCTATTGTATGGAGTGAAAAGGTTTACCATGAAAAGCATAATACCGTTTCTTTGGATTTGTACGCAAAAGAGGTGTACGATGTCGCGTCCCGGCGTCACGTCATTGCACCGCAAAATCTCAGCACTTGCCTGGCCTCGTCTAGGAATGGACTTAACACTTGCTGCAACTGTATATATTTTCAAATCTCGTTATTTCTCCGTACCCGTGGCCAAAGGTTAAGTCCTATAAGTATTACAACTTAACTTAATCTTAAGTATTATACTTGCAATTAGAAGGTAAATTTATCTGCTCCCAATCTTACAGTAACGTGATCGACAGCTTGATGGATGTATCAGTGTTTTCTGATAGGGCACATAAGATAGTAGGATAAAAAAGAAATTTATTGTCGAGATTACAATTTTGCAATTCGTTATGCCATTCTCATATAATACAGCGATGAACATTTCTTTTTTTTTTATTTTGTTGATTTTTGTTTATCGTACTATAGTAGACAGCTAAACTACGAAAATAGTTTGTACAGTCTTGAAACGCCTTTCAGTTGTGGAGGCTGGCAGCAGACAACAATGGTTCCTCTGTTGACCTCTTACGCTCCACATACCCACTGCGCACCGCAAACTCATGTTACGTACACACATGTATGCGAGTATTACTCATGAATAAAGTCAAAGGGACCAACCTCAGACGGCAATAATGCCTCTGTCTGACGCCCTTCCTTTTTCTCTTCTTTTCTTTTCTTCTCTTTTCGAGTAAGCTCGCACGTTACTACTGATGTAGCTTCATAACTTCATCTTCGCGTTTGCGTTCAATTTTTGAAAAAATTGTGTCACTTTCGTGTTACCTCTTTCTATGCTATTCTTCATAAGTATTCGAATATTTTGGTAGTAACATTTGAATTTATAGTAATAATGAATTTGAATTTGAATCACCAAATTATAAATTTAAATTATTTTATTAAAAAGAAAACAGTTTTTTAACAAGCTCTTGCAGAGTGGTAAATTTTGCTCTAAACCACACTACCTTAACCATTTAGGAATCGTTCTATAAGACCATTCCCGTGTATAATATACGTAGTTGATGTTGTTGGTTCTTTACAAAGGATCATTTGGTCCTACCGGGATCATCTACCTGGGTTTTTAGTCCTGGACGTAAGATAGAATAACGGGTAGCCTGTTGTTCCCTTATTCGTTGACCTTGGACCATTCTGCACCAGGATTTTGAAAGCAAGATAAGATATATATATGTGCTCAGATATTTATGGGAAGAAAGAAAGCTTTTTAGAGATATTTTTAGCTTTTGGACATTATTGTTTGGCTTTTCTCGGACTTTAGAATTATTGCGAGAGATTTCTACGAATTTCTTTCTTCGTTTCTTCCTAGATTTTGGTATGAAATAGTGAAAGTAGCTTTGAAAATTTAAAATAATGTTAAGTTACTAAATAATTATTCCATCGATCCTTTCCCGAGTGAAATATTACATATACGCAGCTCCAAGCAAGGCTCAATTTCAATCAAATGAAATAATCTTTATTTGCATTGTTAAAAACATTAATATTTTTATTCTGGGCTTAAAAATATAAAGAACGTGTGATGCCTGTGTCAGGAAACGAAAACGTGTGAATGGAAAAGAAAGGAAGAGAGTATGGAAACATTCTTGGAATCTGACGCTGTTACAAGTACAAAATTACCGGCTGTCGTTGGTGGTTGCGTCAAAATCAGACAGCTGGTCGGCCGCGTCGTTTCACGCATCAGGGCACTCGCATTCCGATCGTCATCAATATAAATTGTCATTGTTTTCGTCGCAGGTGTTGCACCGACTGATTAACGGCCTGGTCTATCTACATTTAAAGAAGAGTGGTGTTTGAATCGGTATTAGCTGGTTTGGAATGTCTGTCCCGTTTTAAAATACAGTTTGAATATATGTTAGATGCTTTACTGAAGTCTACTTTTTCTTTTGAACTAAAAGAAACAAGTAACAAGGTTTTAATTCGAGTGAGCTCTTAATACGTTGTTTGCTGCGTCGAATCTCGTAGCCTTTCATTATGACTGAAATTTGTTTTCTTTGATTTCATTTAAAAACAATTTGCGCAACGTGGCGTCACCCGCTTCCGGAAACAACTAGGCCACGACGCCAACGTGATGTCATGAGCAGTTAACGCGTTAATAAAAGTTTTTTTATTTATAGAATAATTAAAAAAATGAATTCTAAATAGATTTCAATTTTTATAAAACACAAATATAATTTATTTTCAATGGAAATAAAATAACTTATTAATTTAGAAATGAAGTTAAAGAAAGGATATTATGGTGAAAAATGTTGCAACTCTAATCACGATTCGTCATATTTTAATTAGGAGCTGTGTTAAGCAATAAAAATGAAAACACGAGCATATGTTCGAACACAAATCCATCGAGCTCTCGTCGTGTTTGCGATTACCGGCGGCTACAGATAATGTTGCGCCATATTACGAAATGGTACAATTAAAATTAAATAATCTTCGCGTGTATTAGTCGCAGATACGAGAATGTATATACAAAGTGCAATTTATCATACATTTATTACACGCTGTCTCACATTCGAGTGATGTTCTCCTAAACGAATATCACATTCGCTTATTTAACAATTTATTTTTAACGACTTCGCTCAACGGTATATATGTGTAGGTATATATACCTTCCACTTATACGATTAATAGGATTTTCAACTCGAAGCCCCATCCGGAAGGTTCACCTCAACGCGTATATTGTTCATAAACGATTCGATTGCATCATCTGAGAAACCACAAATTCCCCCACAAATCTTATTAGAAAAAAAAGAAAGAGAAAATAAGAGAGACTGCTTCGTGCCAAAGAGTACGATATCGAAATTTTTTTATATCGCACACAGTTGTTCACGTGTGTTAATCAAAGGTCAGCAATAAACAAGACATTTTATCTTGTTCGAATTTCAATATAAATACATTTCCTATCATACTTCTTGATATACATTATACATATTGATATGTGTACATGATTTAATTTTAATATAGTGTTATTATTTTTTTACGAAACTCCTGACTTGTACATGCATTCCGTGTTCTTCGTCTGAAATTTTGATTAAAAAACGCCTATTACATATAATAGTCTACATTATAATATACACGTATGTATATTATATATATATATCTTCCTAGGAAATACTTGAAGAATTAAATAGCAAAAAGTAAGAAAATGAATGTGAACCGATACGATTTCGCGATACAAGGTAGAGACGGGACTGCGGCTAAACGAAGTAAACGGGTAAACGAAGAAGAGCCAGGAAGACGAGGAGAACCAGAGACAGCGGAGGCACGTACACCCGACGCGACGTGGCGCCCGCTGGCCTGTGCCTTACGTCACATAGCTAAATATATGCCTGGCCGTTCCCAATCTCATTCCCATTCTCGTTCTTCATTCCATCCCGTGAGCTAATACGACAGCAGGCATCCTTACTCAGGCAAAGACATCCGCGAAATTGTCCTCCACCTTTCCCTCTTACTTTGTTTCTCTGCATTCTGTAATCCGATCTATTTATTATCCTATCATTTGTGTCTATTGAATGACATTTTTAAATTTTAGCTTTTTTCCTTAGACCATTAACGAAAAACTTATCGAACGAACCACTACATAATTATGATTTTGTGTTGATCGTTGAATGACATATTAAGTTCCGGGAAACGTTTGTCGGCTTTGAAAAGCGGTAATAAAGAGCGGTAATATTGGTGATAAGGGGTGATAAGGATGGCACAAGGTTCGCGCGCGCGCACACACACACAACATTGATGTAAAAATGGTTCCTTGAAAATATGAAATTTCATATAATCTCATCTTCATCTTTTAATTTCTCTTCATAATTTTCATAACATAAGAAAGATATTTTATATGAAATGAAGACTCTGATAAAATAAAAATTTAATTGTTATTAAATTAAAATTGTTAGTGCACTATTGGAATAAAAAAAGACAAATATAATTAATAACAAAATGTAATGAACAAATGTAATGAAATATAAATTTTAACAATATAGTAGTCAATTTCAACTAATTTTAATAATATGTGTATATATGTATATATATATATATTAATTGAAATGTAATTTTACTGAAATGGGAACGTAATTTATGAAGTGCTCTTTATTCGAGTGAGATACACTTAAAAGGAGAATTTAGAATAAGGAGAGATCGTGGCTTAGGCATACACTGCTCCATTTCGGGGTTTGTTCTTGATCCTGTTAACAGCTGTCGTCGGCAGCTTCGTTTCTAGAAAAATTTCTGCACGGCAGCTGCCACTGGCAGCAATCTTTACGCTTATTCGCTTCTATTTTTTCCTCTGAAACCACGTTGCTCAAATATCTTCCTAACGAACTGTAATTGAGGCCACCGGAGACAAAATGACCAATATTCGAATTGAATTCACGACATGTTACAAAATTTCACAGAACAGCAAATTGAACGTGTTTTCGGGTATCAATTTTCTTAATTTTCTACATCTTTAAACATACCTCTATTTATATTATATATATATGTTATTTATTTAAAATTACATTCAATCATATTTTAAATATATCTCCACAAGTTATCTATTTATTACAATTTTATTTATTTTTCAAATTTTTATTTTATATATCTACGAATCTACTTTTCGTATGCTATGGAATTTGTAGGATATTATTAATTCATGAGACGGGAAAGAATTTTAACAGGGTCCAATCGTTGCGTTCTGAGAAACAAAATGAAAGGAAGGAAAGAGAAGATAGGCCTCAGCAGTGCGTCTGATAGGCTTCGTTCATAGGGAGAGTTTTTCCGAGGTTGGGTAGCTTGACTAGGGTGTTCAAACCCCAACATAAACCAACAGAAGCACACAAACGTAGTAGCAGTACGTATACATACCTATACAAGCACATTTGAAGAGCGTCGTGCAGTTCCCCTATTCTACCCAAACTTAGCCTTGGGTCTGTATACCGAGTGACTCAACAAAATTTCATTCAATTTATTCAATATTATTCAATGTTCCTCTTCCTTAAGCATTGCGATTTAGCATCCATTGCATGTTTCTTAATTTATGAAATATATCTTTAATTCAGTTTTTAAGATAAATGTTTTTTCAACAAATAAATTTATCCTTTTGTTATTTTTTTATGTTAGTACGTTTCTTAACACTAGAAAATTAATTTCGTATAAAATAAAAAATCGTTCGACCTGTAAAACATAAACTCCGATATTCTTCCGTTATATCCAAAACATCGAAGTTATTTGACTAAAACCATTATACGCACGTCTTGATAAACAAATATGGTAACATCAGACACTGCATCCCGCCATGTTGAAACAAACAGATTCGAAAATAACCAAAGCATACTCCGAGTTCTGAGTAGCGTATTGGAAGTGATGAATGAATCGAGCAGGCTTTTCAAACGCCACGAATTTACTCAACTTTTCAATGAACCTTGACCTTTCGACAGACTGTACTTCGAGCTGTTTGTTTCCATTGGAGTGGCTGGAATTGGTCACAGAATCGGTTAAAACAGAAGTGTAAACCTTACAACTTTTTACGTACGCAACAATTGCACATACAAGCGTGGGTGATCAATTTTTTGGATGCGGTTTACATTAGGTTATTTAATCTTTATCTGATAGAATACAGGATACAAAGTAGAATTAAGGAACCTAATCTAAGCCTAATTTCTTTCGTAAACTCGAATCTGAAATGTCATACTGTGGGCCTTTTCTGACTTCAACAGGATGATTTCATTTACTAAATAATTGCAAATAAAAAGAAGCTTTGTGCAGCATCTTTTAAACGTTTGAATTGTTTAATTTTAATTTTAGTGATCTTTTGTTGAATTTGAATGGATTCTTTTAAAACTTTTTACATGTTCAAAATGTACGGAAACCGCGCCAAACCTGAAAGAGCCTAATGTGGAATATGATAATATCAATGAATAGTGTACAACTTTAAGGTTAAGTAGAATAACTTAGCCCAGATCTAAAACAATTAAGCGCGTTGTTATCTATAAGAGCGTTCATATGGCGAATCATACTAATGAAACTTCATAATGTTTCATATAACACACGTAATATATGTATCCATAAAAAGTGTTCGTAGATGTTAGAACACTTTTATGAGTTAGTTCCTATAAAAGTAACTTTATAGTCAGCGTTTCGACTACGCGTTTCATTGATCCTCAGTCCGAAAGGTCGAAAGGAAGTTTCTCGAGTTGGTCGGCTAGTGACAGCGTTATTGTAATCGTCGCGTAGCCGCGTCGCTTTTTCTCTCCGGTTTTTTTTTTATAGAGCTCGACAAGACATCCTTTCCGGTCGTTTCCTAGTCGCTAGCAGCTGATAGGCAGCCAGAGATAGCGAGGCTCGTGCGAAGGCACCGGTAACAACCAGCTGAGTGGCGCCAGCCATCAGCTGTTGGTGACTCACGCGAGAGCACCGCGCCGACATAACACAACCGCACAATCCGCGTATTCTCTCTCGCGACTCGCTCACTGACACACGTCTGCGCATGCGCGAGACGCTACCATTGCTACACACACGCGAAACGCAGACGTGGCAACGCAACGTTCGGATACGAGCGGTGGATGTGTAGATACATATACATGTACAGCTCATGATGGTATTCGAACATCTAGTGTTTGAGAGGGATGCTTGAAACTGCTATATATGGGATCGTTCGTAACTGGTGGTACAGGGTGATTCTATGTGAAAAAATAAGTCGAAAATATGGAATACAATTTGTTTCATATAACGCTTTGTTTCGAAGAAGATCGAATTTGAAAATTCATCAAGTTTACTTAAATTTGGCTAATTATGTAGTAATTAAGTATGTGTAAACAATCAGCAGGAGGTTATTATGCATGCGAAAATAAATGGAAAATATAAAATGAAATTTTTCCCTTTAACACCTCATTTTCAAGCAAATAAAGCTTGAATATGTTTATGTAAGAACTGATTTCATACACGCGCACCATATTTTCAATTTTATTTTTCTCGAAAACAAAGCATCTCATGAAAAGATTTTATTCTACGTTTTTAATACATCTTCATACGTAGTTTAGCTCCGATCGATTATTTACTCTTGTTCAGTCTGGAATTAGCTAAGTTTAAGTATACTTGTCAAATATTCAAACTCGATTTTCTCGGAAACGAGACGTCATATGAAAGAATTTTATTCTCTACCTTCGCCTTACTTTTTTCTCGTAGGATCACCCGGTACCCAATTGTACCACCAATCATGGACCACCCTGTATATTTTCAGTTTGTGTAATTCAGTTTGTATAATAAGAAAAATAAGTAACCATTGGAGTCAATTCGATAAATAAGTTTAAAGGAAGTAGTGATACGTAATTGATAATACGAGGAAAACTGAACGAGAAAATGATTATATTTGTAGCAAAAAAATAATCCAAGGACTATGTATGTTTCGTTCAGAGAATATTTATAGTATGAATGTACCACAAGTTGCTCATTATTTGTGTTTATGAATTCTACTGATGATTATTAATTATTAGTAACTATGACTTATAAGATACTTAGTATAAAAATACATCTCTTTAAACAATCTTGAGATATTACCGCAATATAGACGTATACAACAATATTTAAATTCTGTATCAAAGTAATCCAGTATTTTCTAGTTACAATATCATTCAAGCATTTAAACTAGCATGTTACAGCGCGTGTTACATATCTTGAATAAGTTGAATGTACATTTTCAAAGTGCTTTTTCTTAATTATGCATTCGAATTTTCGAATTTGGTTTCGAGATCGCTCGTCTTACATTAATACAAATTCGAATTTTGTAATTCTTACTAGATGAATCTACAGATCCAGTATTCAATTTGAAAGTCAAGTATGCATATAAATGCAGAAGCTTCTAATGTTCTACCTCTGAGGTTCAACGTCGTTAGTGCTATCTGATACGATACGAACACCTATTCGACGAACACGTGGGACACGATAAACTCCAGCTCCATGGAGAATGTTTATCGTGAACTCGAAAGAGTAGGCCTATCTTACTCAACGATTTCGAAAGCATCGTAAACTCTGAAGTAGATGGTATGATTTTTCCATTTGAACTGACATTCTTTCCAAACGAAAATGGCGTTTGTGACTAACAACGGATCATCGGATACATTTATTAAAATTTAGCCTGATAATAGTCTTACATACGTATACAACGATTGTAATTTTAATTTTAACCCGTAATTTTTCACGATCCACTTGAAGATTACATAAAGTGTATCTAATTGCTGTCGAGAGTTGATTGATAAGCAATTCAAAATTGATGTGATATAGATCCGCGAGCTGGGAAAAACTAGACAAAGATAGTAATTTTCACGTGATCTTCAACTGAATCGACTTTGAATTATTCATCCGACGTTTCTCAATGAGTGTAATCCTCTTAAAAGCATGTACTATGTAAGATCTCATATTGTACCTAATATTTGACTCTACCCACCCAAAATCAGCTCACGACCTACACGTTAGAAATGTGTCTGTATATAGATATATAGTATATAGACCTCTATATGTGTATATATATACATATAAAGGTCTGTGATGAAAAGGAAGGTAGCCACCTACTTAGTCGACCTACTTCTACGGGACTGATCCGAGTGAACTCAGCGGGTATCCGACGAACGAGCTGACGTCACAGCAGCCAACCATCCAGCCAGTAAGCCGTCGGCGTACCAGCTGATCTAATGTAACCACTCGATGGGAGAATGCCATGTGGAATTCTGCTGCGTGGACCACGTGTTATTATTGCATATCCTGCAGGAAGTACGATGACTTCACCAGCCGTTCATTCATACAGTTCCTTCTTCAAATTCCTAGAATCTGCAAGTTTCGCCGTATAGCGTGTTTGTCTTTAAAATTTGTTGGTTTTTATGTTTTCATATTTCCCAGAGAAATTAGATTGCTATTAATGATTCGAATAGTTCTTGTCAAGATTCTTCGAAATTTTAGCTTCAATTTCAGTGTACACTTTGGTTAATTTTAAAATTTCCTCATCTATAATGTCTCTTGTATATACTATTATGTTTCTCTTTAAATTCCATTCCGATTATTTGATGGTAATTTTAGCAATTTCAATCATAATAATGTAAATCAACTAAAATAGTTCCCATCTGTAAAATCCATCAAATATTGCTAAATTAATCTTTTGTTACTTCGATTAATGAACAACGAAATAGGAATTTAAACGGATTGTTAAAAAATCAGCGCTAAAATATCGAATACAAATGCAAATACGCATAGCCGTTTCTCATTTAGCGAATCGATTCTTCAATTTCCACAAAATCAAATAAATCATTCGTATAATACGAAATACGTATGTCCTATATGTAAGTATATTATATACATATGGATATATTGTGGTGCTATTATCGGCACGCGTTGAACGAATGTTTCAGAGAGCAGGGCACAAGGTCACGGTCTTTCCCTGCTGACTCATCTCACATCCGCTATCCCGATCTTTTCCCTCTTTTCTCTTTCTCCCTATCGTCTCCGCCGCGCCTCCGTGTAATTTTACCAGATGTTTCCTAGCGGCAGACGCGCCACCCATTTCCCATCTCTCTTCTTCTTCTTTTCTCTTCACCACCAACATTACCGACCAGAGAAACATTCCCATCTCCTCTTCATTTCTAAACTATTCATTACATCCGTTCCTGTAATGGCACACCGTTTAGTTCAACTGTTAATCTTCCACAAATGCGTACCTTCTCTTCCTTCTCTGAGGTTTCGTGAATCTCGTATTTGGAATCAGATGCAACTATTGTTTGTTTTTGTTTGATCTTTTTTTTTCTTGCCATTATATTTTATTTTTTTTTATTGGATTTTCGAAAGCTTATAGGAAGTTTGTTTCAGTTGTACAAGTATTTACAATATTTTCAACAGAGTTTCGCGTTTTTAGATTGCAATATTCGCGAAATTAAAGCGGACCCTCAAATAGTATCACTGGAATACTGGATGGTTATAATACTAATTTATGTTAGATTACTAAAATTTGGAGTACGTAGTTTTATTTCGTATTTCACGTTTCCCGTGATAGAGATTCGCAATAAAGTTAAATTAAATGAACGATTTCGAGATTAAGCAATCTAATCCTAAATTCCTATGATCCCCAATGGCTCAATACCAGAGTATTAAAATACGAAACAAAGATAATTTTTATTGTGAATAAATTATGCGGGAACTTCAGACGCAATAAAGTTTCAATAAATTGTCACAAAACTAAAGAGAAGAATCACTGAACACATTCGTTTCAAGTGTAGATTGCAGACTCTCGAAAAGCATTTCGTCGTAGCCAGCAAAGAGATAACCGAAAATCAAAGAGACGAAATGAAAGAGAGGACACTGACACGGACTTGGGTATATCACTTTCTATGTGCACCCCATATGACGTCCACGTTTCGTCGAGTTTTGTGGTGGCTCTAAATATTTGATTTACAAGCAGATAAGAGATAGAGAGAGACAGAAAGAGAGAGAGAGAGAGAGAGAGAGAAGAAAAGCAGAGAAATGAATGTGCAGACAGAAATATAAAAACGGCTGTTTGTCTGGATATAAGGGCTTTTAAGGAAATTGAAAGCGTCGTGCTGTTTGTTTCACAGAAACTACATAGCAGCCACGACTTATCGACAGTTAAATTCGCGGTCAATGAAGCGAGACAGCATTGTCGTTCTGTGGTTACAGTTTTCAAAGGCTCTAGACTGCACGCAATGTCGTCAGCGCTACATGAAATTATTCTTCGCGTATTCGTTTTTTCCCTTGTACAACCAGGCTTTTCAAATACTTTTTATTATCCAACGGTATAGATTTCTACGTTTACCACGTATTTCAATGTCAATCTTTCGTATTATTCTTTTCGAATGTTTAGTTGGAAGAGAATCACTTTTCGATCCTTTTTCAGCAATAAACATGAAATCCAGTATTTAATATAAGAGGAGTTTGCAGATTTTTTCTTATGACTTTCCATTCATACAACAGGATTTTCCTACTATAATCTCATCTTATTTTATAGTATAAGTTTAATTTATAGTAATGTATTTAAAATAACATTAAGAAAGACGATATAAATACTTAATTCTTGTATCGATGAAGCTAAAAATTAGCAAAAGTTTCCCATAAGAAAAGGGTTAAAGAAGTCAGAATGAGTTTAGTGTTAACACTCACAAAAGCAAATAAATGGTCAATAAATATTAAGAACGTATGATTTTTATTTGGCAGAAGCATTGGAACAATAGAGGAGGGCTCGGTGACCACGAGCGTGACGGTCGCCGAGGTCGCTGATTCGCAGGAGCAACAGCAACAGCAATCGAAAAGCAACGGCGCAGTATCTCGCCGTGTTGCTGGTCAGAACGTTGCGTTGAGCAACGGAAATAGTACCAGCAACGTCGGCCGCGTTACACCGCGAAGCCATATGGAGCAGGAGAAGCGTATGCGGCGAGAAATCGCCAACAGCAATGAACGACGTCGGATGCAAAGTATTAACGCCGGTTTCCAATCTCTAAGGACGTTGTTGCCACATCATGAGGGCGAGAAACTTTCTAAGGTAAGTCTTATATTTTTATCTTCTTTTCCCCTTACTTTTTTTTAACTTACAAAGAATTAGTGTGCGGAACCATCCTTGTACAAAGAACCATTGTTTTCACGCTTGAAATGCAACATATCAATTTTACGAGAAAGAAATTTGGCATGAGAAATAAAAACTCGAAACCTTCATCGAAATCAAGCTAGCTGTGATGTGTGAACAAAAAAAAAAAAAAAAAAAAAAAAAAAAAAAAAAAGTGAATATAGGATACTCTTGTAGGTTTTTCGAAAAATCGGTCGATGAAAGTTTTTTTGAGACAAGCGTATCATACTACATCATTAGTTTTAGACGCTTTGTCTTATCGAAAGCGACATTATTTACTTCCTCCAATAAGTTACCTGTGCTGGAGGAAGAATTTAATTCCCATAATTCATCTAGTCATCACACAGATTGACTCTTTGAATTCGTAGTGCTAGTTGAATGCGTGCGTTTGATATCTAAGGTTAGTTTCTTTTTAGGCCTAGTCATTTTTAAATAGATGATAGCGCTATATTGTTGAATGAATTCAAAGGGTTGATTTCTTCAATCAATCGTAGTCAGTACACGGTTAGTCATCACTTGCACGTATCAAAAGGAAAATGTTGTATTAGATTAGTGAAGATCATCAAGAAAAATTATGGTAAATTGCCTTAACGTTTTTTGACACGAAAATTTTATTCTAAAATTTTACTACACCGTCGATTAACACCAAAGTATAGTTTTATTTAGTTCTAGGATAAAATATGTATATTTACTGGTCTTCTTAATATTTGAAAAATGTTGGACATTTCTTGCGAGATTAAGTTTACAATATTTATAAAATTATTCGTTTCTTTCGTAAATTTAGACCTAATTATTTTCTACTGTTTAATATTAATATACATATTAAAATCAGAAAAAAAAATAAAAATAGATTTATCATATTTTTTCTTGTGGTCCTCATCTACATATTCATCATTTTCTTTCATTTCTTCATAATTAATTTTAAAGTAACATTTGATTATATCGAATTAAATAATCCGATTGAAATAGTGCAAAATGTGCAATGCGTACAAAAAATTATTCTTATGCCGCACCTTTTGCACGTGCTCCAGACTGGCGGTAGCCACAATGTCGCATGAGTGGTGTACGGTTGTTCAATAGTACCACTCTGCAACACTTCATTCATCCGACCTACTCTTTCATTCATTGCTATGTGAATATTGCGTTCTTGAGATGTAAAATTTTGTCAATCTTTTCGGCACTTTCAATATCATTATTTACTGCACTCAATCAGATTAAATATATCACACTATGAATTAAAACCTACCCTCTAAACCGAGCAGCAAATTCATAGTACAATTTAATTAAACATAGTTGAATTCACATGAAACGTATACTATCAATTAAAAGCTGACTTCGAAAATTAGTAACAAATTGAGAATAAATGTCGTTTTCATAGTGTTCTATATTTATTGTTATGAAAAATTCATATATTTTTTTAGATCACGAAAATGAAGAAGATGCAAAAGAGAATATATGTGATTATAACCTAACTGAATAATAACTCTTATTTAAGAAATTCTCAAAATCTTTATTTTCAGTCTGCTATATAATAATTTTCCAGCTATAAAATACGAAAAGAAAAATACATAATAAAATATAATTTGTAATATATTTTCAAATAATTACGATCTCGTTAGAAGCCGTTAATTCCCCGAATAAAATATATTACAATGATAATATTTCGCCGCCGTGCTGATGCTACGTGGTTCTTAATAGGATGTTTCTACTAAGGTTAACACGTGGAACGGAAACGGTAACCTGTTTCGCTTTGGTAAAGTGAATTCACCAATGAAGCTGAATCGTTCTCTCGCGCGAACGTAGAGGAAGGAATATTACGCAACGAATGGTGTGTGGCTTCGGGGCAAGCGGCAAGCTTTTACGAATTGTCGCCTCGGCGTTGTTCGACTAATTTTAGCATGTGAAAGTCGTCGTCCGATCCCACGCCGTTAAACTAGATTCTGTCCGGCTTTCGTGTGTATGTATGCCTAGTCATGTCGGTGGCTTTAATCGTTCGTCTCGTCAATAGTCCAACACAGTGTGACACTGACCGCTTTAGTTTGCCCTTATACGGTTGCTTCTCTATGACGTTGCGAATATCAGCTGACGCCTGTTATCGTTTAATTGGAGATACGCGTTGACCAATGCTCCTAGCTATCCCTTCATTGTATGTGTAGTTGGTATTTGATTAGGGATATTGAAAACTTGGGATGTGGTAGAGATAAATATTAACTTTTTATAGTACTATTATGGATTTTGTTGAAAAGTTGGAATATGTTTTGAGGGGAATGTTCAATTGTGTATTAAATCTTCTATTGACACACTTTTTGCTACGAATTATAAATTTTAAAGTTAGTTAGCTAAAATACTTTTTACTTTAATCTTTAATGTTTACACTTTACGCTTTATCTTGAATGTTAAAGTCTCTTTGATATCTAATATCTTAACGAGCTTAACGAAACGATTCTCATAAACAGTCGTGAATAATCTGTCCACGAAATCTGCAATTGCGTAAATTTTACGTTTATCTGTAAGCAATTTACCTACTCGTTGGTAGGTTACGTGATACATGGACGATATCTGAATGCGACGTGTGTAATACGTATACACGGATATCCACGTATTTACGTGCAAAATCAGCTGTTAATTCACAGCAGTGGCTACGAGTCACGCGGATATCACGAGGTTCTAATTGATAGTACTGACGTTCGTAAAGAATTCTTTTGTTTAAAAAGTTACAATTACAAATTAAAAATGAGTATTATAGAAAAATCATGTCTCAAAAGAAGAGACATAATGTCTTTTATAACAAGACGTAAATAATCTTCAAATAAAGTACTCTTCAAATATTCTTTACAACAACAAAACGCAAACAAAATAAGAATATCTAAATTTATGATCAAATTAATTTTACTATTCTACTAAATAGAAGCCAAGATTGCCATAGATAGAAAAATAGCAGTTTCCCGCTACTTTTCACGTAGGCTATGTACCTACATACAACTTCTTGGTGTCTGTGTGTAAGCGCGTACTTTCGCAATACGATATTTCGCGAACCAGTCCTCGGGCCACATGGTTCAATTCCCACGCATTTCTCTTAAGGAGATCGCCCTGTTCCTTTTGTTCTTTTACTCTTTCCTTTCTTTTTCGCCGCTTGCTCTTCCCCTCCCCCTCTCCATGCTTCACCCTTTTTATCTTTTTCCTTGTATTTGGCCTCGCTTGCCTCCATCTTTTCTTTATTCTTCTTTCTCTTACTCTATACGACGAAGGCCAAGCTTGGTCGACGAAATTTGCTGGAACCCTGGCCCACTAAAAACTACATTATACGCTGCTGTTCATAAATATATGACGCTTTGATCAATTTTTATTAATAGTACATGCATTGATAATACGAATTTTACTAAACTATATAAATTAATGATAAACTAATGCTCAAAACCAATAATTACTACGTTGTGGAATCAATAGATATGATATGATATTTAAGTTATTTATGTAGAACGCTTATCAGCGTTGTATGAAAATTAAATGTACGATTCGTTGAAGTGTTCACCGGCTTTAAATATTAAAACATACTATGACGAGTCATGATAATGTTTGTCTATCAATTTGGAAGAATCTTCTCTATCTTAGTTACAGTTTGCCAATTTTAAATGAGATGAGGATAACGAACCTCTTTAACAAAAAAGATCTCTGTAACGTTTTATTCTATAATGTATTAATTTTTAAAAATAAATTTTATCGTGTCAGAATATTTTGTAAAAGCTTTAACGAAGATTAATATTTTGGTGGATTTATTTAGAATTTTATAAATAATTAATTGGAATATATTATAGAAATAAATGGAGTTATTGGTAGTGTATATATATACTTGGTGATTTAACTCCCTTTCGCTACATAGCGAATATTGACGAGACCAATGTCCAAATACGAACCCATCTCTTTTTTGCCGATGTGGAACTTTTTGCTCGTTACACGCGACAGCGACCATAGGATACAATACTCTGGAGAACTTACTTCTTGTTAACCATTAAATCCATGATTTTTTAAAATTAAGATTACAGCAAATCACATTTCTGCTTTTTATGGGAAAATCACGTTAAAATTCTGTTATACTACCAAGCAATCACCAGTTCTTTGGAAATAAAAGAAAGGAACAGGCGATGACATAGGCGTAATCGCGTAGTCTCGAGAAGTGTCGCGTCTTTTGTAACGGCAGCAGCACAGCGGCACTTTGGAAAAGAAGAAGTAAAAATGAAGGAGCGCAAATGAGCACAGACGCCTCGACCCATTTTCATTTAGCACTCGCCAGACGAAAATAAAAATAAACCGCTCTCCTCTCTCTGTTCGTGAGCCTTTTAACGAAACTTGCATCGTGCCTCCCGCGGTTATGTGTGTTGTGCGTGCGTGGGTCGGGGTTGTTTCGCACGCATAATCGTGCTTTTGTACCGCACGAGATCGATCTCGCATGTAATACAGCCCTCGAACGTATTTGCATTGAAACTGCCTGATTAATACTGGTAACCATCGGCTCTTGGTCGTCACGCTTCATTTTTTACGCCTGTTGATAAATTTTCCCTCGCGAGGAAATACAAGAATTTTCTGATCTTTTGACAATAGAATCAAAATGGTAAAAATAATCTTATTTATAGAGAACCTTTATATAGAGAATAATTATTTATTTTATTATAATAGATTTATTACTATTATGATAAGCGAAAAGCATGGAAACAGAAATGAGAAGCAAAATTTTACATCAACGAAGTTCCTTCTCCAATGTTTTCCCTTGTACGTTGTTTCCGTGGTTCTTTCTCTGCATCTGGATCGTACGTGAGCGCGTTCCAGCTTGGTAGGAAAGAACGGCGGGAACCCAGACGTCACGTGTTTCTCCTTCTCCAGCTTGTTTCGTGGCAATGGTAGTACTACCGCTGCACACAGAGTCCAATAAGTTGCTTTGCGTCGTTGCCTGCGTCGCGTATCCTAACCTTTTTTCGCCACTCATTTTTCGCTCCGCACTTTTCCTTATCCATTCTATATACACCGCAGATGTTAACACTTTTCAGCACCTAAAGGCGCGTATCCACTGACGAACAATTTTTTATATTCTTTCAATTTCTTAATTCTTATTCATTATACATATCGTATTCGATAAAATATATCGTTTTTCAGTTGATAAATTAACAAGATTTAGTAAGAAAATTGTAGATATTAGAGATATTAGAAATAAGTATTATAACTAGTACTATACGTACTTTGGATATTCAGGTATTTGGATATATAGTGTTTAATTTTATAAATTATTTAATTTTAAATGTATTAAAAATAATATTAAGACGAAAAAACACGACGAATACAAATTAGAATGAAAGATATTCTAAAATTATATGCAATATTTAATCAAAATTCTTGTGAGTTACCTGTAACTCAACGATACCAATTGAGGAATATTATTTGCAAATATATTCGTGAAACATAGTGGTACTTTGAGCGAATATAAAATGCTTGCGAACTTCTTGGAAACATCGTTCACGAACTGTTCGCTGGTGAGTACACGCCTTAAGGAAGATTGTATACACATGAGCGTACGCTACATATTTTTCGACTTCGTTGGCCGGTTTTGCAATAGCGATTCATTCGGTTCGCGAGTCATCCTTTCGTTGAAAATCTATCCTCCGTGTCGAATGATACGCTTCGTTTCATACTACATAGGGTGTTTCGGAAATATAAGAAGAAAAAAGAGAAATGAAAATGTATTATTAAAAGCGGATTCACATTATAGAAGTGGGCTTTGGTATATGAAGACTTCTTTTTAAATTTTTAGAGATTTTTCTTTTTTCTTTATTTTTAGATTTGTTTTCAGTAATTTGTTTTTGGTATTGAATTTATTGTTATTTAAGCAATTTAATATTTTCGTGAATATAATTTACAACATAATTGAAATCGATCTGATTCATTAAATATTATAATTTGATACTTTATATCAGGATGTTTCATCGTACAACGTAATAAAATTTTTAATTTATTTAATACAAAATTTATTCATGTTATTTAAATTCATACATTTTATATAACATATATAACAAAATATTTCATGTATAGAAACATCCAACTTATTTCTTTGATTTAAAAAAAAAAACAAAAAATGAAAATTTACACATTCATGATTTTGACATAAAAAAAGATATGATATAATATCCTATAGTTTGAAATTCAATAAAATTTTATATTAGTTCAAGTATCGAAGAAAAAAGATGGAAGCAATTATTTTCATTGTCGGAACAAACTTGCTGTACCAACTGAATGATGGTGTAGCTGGTTCAGTCGAACGCCAGCTAAAACGTATGGGCCCAGGAGCATCTGGGTCATTTTACTCTTCTCTCCGCAATTCCCCTTTCCATCGGTTCGGACCCTGTTCGTCCCTTTGTCTCGAGCTTCCCTACGGTCCCTCTTTCTGGTTAAGCCGACCGACAAAGGTCTTGCCATCAGTATATACTATATACCTGTGGCAGCCGATACAGCCGTTGCTTTCTACAAGGTGTCCCAAGCGAACAGAAGAGAAAGTTTCACAGGATTTTCGACTCACAATCAGACCACGATACCGGCAGCATGAATTATTTTGTTTCGTCTTACGTTGAATTTCGTGTCCCAGTTTCTAATATATATATTTTATTGACTTCTCGGTTTCATAGACCAGGAAAGGCTTACATACTTGGCTTACATATTCTTAACTCTTTCGTTAACATACTTTATTTAGAACACCTATCATATCCAAAGATCCACACCCATTCACACTCCCATCCCAAACACAGATATCTCATCTTATCTGTAATACTAAGCTTAAACATACACATATTCCCAATTCTTAATAATATTACGCAAAATATGGAACTTGTAACAAAGAAATCGAAGTGGAAAAAATAAGCATTTGTATACAAGTTACTAACGATTTTACTATAAATTTTAATTAAAACATTAGATTTGCATATAAACAATTCAGTTAGCTTAATATCAATCTTTTTATAACAATCTATCGAGATTCTGTAGTTTCGTAAGTTGAAAAGCTTATACATAAATCGCTTTTATAGTTGTTATTTCCTTGAAGCTGAAATCTTTCCATAAGATAACATCGTAATGAATAAAGCAACTTTGTAAAGGTTGATATAACGTGTGAATCGCAGGAACAGCTGAGCGGTTGAAATTCGAATCGTTTCGCCGTAGTAAGTAGGTTATTCAATCACTCGACTATTTTACTACGTCGAAACAATTTCCAGAAATATTATATGTATTCTTCTATTTGTTGGAACAACGAAGAAAAATCAAATTTCTTGTTCAATTCGTATCTTAACTCTTGACCTCGAATCTCCTCCTCTGTATAACCACTTAACACTCACCAGTTGACAAGTTTAATTTCAACATTATTAGCGCTTCTATTACAATTTCGTTTTTTCTCTTCACGTTTCAAAGTCCAAAAGAGAAGAGGAAAAACAAAACAACGAAACAGATATTCCGCGTATTTCTAAGAAGAAAATTAAAAATATCGTCGTGACTTAAATATTAATTAATCATTATATAGTAATGTTCATTGTACATAGATATGTACATGCTTTTGCGAGCCACTGTATAGATATAACAGACAACATGTGGTTGCAGCGATTGATATGGGGAAGTGACGTGTCGAACAGAGAGCAGTAACGGTATAATTAAGTCATCCGTAGAAATAAATTAGCACCGTGATTGCATTATTATCGCGTCTCTCAAGTATCCCCCCGGCCTTGTAGTTTAGAAGCGTGTCGTTGGTACAAATATGCATGCGCTTCGTCACCTAGGAATGCAGAAGGAAACTCGAAGCCGCAGTCTCGTATAACGGCTTGTGGTATAACTTCACCAACCGGCACTAAAATACGCAGTATGCTTCCTTTGCGATATATTTATTCGTGGATACAACAAAACGTAAAAATATAATAATCTAACGAGGAAAAGTCGCCTGGTTATAAGATGTTGTCGTTACGTTATCCGTGTTGTGAATACTCTAGAATTCCATATAATGCGACAAAATTATTTATAGAAATTTTATATAGATTATTGCTTTAAACATGTAAGATAAACAGATAAGAATAGAACTCGTAATTGATTTACTACGCTTGTCTTCTATGCTCCGTTGTAAACTTGATACAAACGTATACGTCTTTGAATTGATCCTGAATCGAAAATCATATTAAAGTATTTAGTATATCGACAAAAGCGTGAAATGCAAATCCTTATACTTAAGTTCTACTTTTTTTTGTAGCTAATTCATATACATTTATATTTATATTTAAATATACGTTTATATTTGTATAAACATCCAATGCAATCTATTCGCGAAACACATAATAATTTGAGAAATTTCATAGAATTTACTAACAATGTTACATCATTTGACCTCGAAATTAAGTCGCTGTTCATTTAGATTTAGATTTAGTATTAGATTTGCATTGTTCTACCTGTTTGCACGACTGACGTCGATTAAATTATTCGTACGATTCATGACCAGCGCAAGAAACTACGTTCATGATTAATTCTCTCGCAGACCTCGTGTAAATCACGTTTACGCGCGTTGCGCGCACAGAAATCGGTCTCTTTGCTTTGTCACGTAATAGCGTGAAAAATAGATCGTTCTAGTTATTAAAAGCGTGCGTGGAGTTGCATTGTGCGGCGAACATACGATAAAAACGTGTGAAACTTATGTAGAGGGTGCTCAGTAGAAGTGTCTGATGTTAATTACGGGTCAGGTGTAACAAAGGATCATTTTGTATAGAAAATGCAGGTATATCCATTGGGTTCTAAAATGGAATTACGATATATTATAAAATTTGTGGTAATCGTTATTAGCTAATAATAATATTTTAAATTAGTTAACAATATTTTACAAATTATTAACATTAATAAATCGTCTCATACAGCAATAATTAGCTTGGTAATAAAGTATATGAAATTTTGAAATTTTAGATATGTCATTAACGTAACAATAGAACAATATAGGGCAGGTTTTTGACTCGGTTTTTTCCTACTTCGTTAGCTCCTCGTATCGAAAGAAAGTGGATGCAGGTCTTTGTCTCGATGACCTGTCCCCAGACACACCTTAGAGTTAGGAGTCACCGTGCGTATTTATAGAACGTGACTAGCGATTGTAGTGCTATTTGTCGGTAATAAGTTACCCTAATGACGCTATTGTGCGTAACGACTGTTGCACCTGTATTTTCGCAGCTTCGTGCACGGGAGAATTTTCATCGACTTTCTCCTCTACGCGATTTACGCGAAACGAGTACCTCAATGGATTTCTTGAAAAATTCCAACTTTGCATAAATAATCTTGAGAATCGTATAAATCTTCTGTTAAATTTTACTGCGGAAACTTTTACTAAGGAAAATATCCTTCGATGTTTTGGAAATGATATCTAAATTTTCAAAATAAAGTTTTTCCTTTTCACATTTACATTTTAATAGCGCGACTTTTTAATGTTTAAAATTCTCGCATACTTCGTTTCCCGTTAACATTCTTCTATATATTTCCTTGGGAATGAAATGTTACGATCGTTTGCGGAGAAGAATCCTGCGACAAAACAGACAATGATTCTCGTCGGACTTCATTAATTACTTTTAATATGTCCCGTGATTTAATCGTGCCGCCGCGCTCTGTCGTTCCTGTGCAGCTCACTCGTAAAAGTCGCGGATGTCAGAGATACGGTGGTTGCAATTAATGGATAATGCCATTTCATTCTACTTCGTAGTTTTTTTATTCATTCTTCTTTTCCTATTACCCCCTCCACGTTTCTCATCTTTTCCTTGTTCCTTGTGTTAACTCGAATACCATTTTCATAACATATAACTAGACTGCGAATTTGTATGCGCTTATAGGGAATTTCAAGATGAAAAATTGTATAGAATGCACATGATATACAACAACTTATGGTATTTCTCATAATATTTAGTAGACAAGATAATTTTCTACCTAGGTTCTAGTTTTTTATTTATATTCATAAATAATAATACAAATCTGCATACGTATCTGCAGTCTACTTACAATATTGTATCTCAACAAATAATTTTCATTACCATATCTCCTATATTCTGTATCTTTTATGTTGCTATATTCTAAAAATTCTACGAACTTATTTGCGTCTTTGTTTACGTTACGAAGAAGCTGTGTTCCAGTAACTATTTACAAATTCGTCTCTCGATTTTCCCTATAAGCGAAACCATGATTAGGCGAAAATCATTTTGAGTTGGACATGGCGAAACAACCACGATAAGGATAGTAGTAACAACACAGGATAACGAAGGCCACAAATCATTACACGATGTCGGAACGTTCAACTGCAAGTCGTCTCGGGACGCATTTTCTTCCTGTCTCGAGCCCGCAAAGTTATACTCGTAATTTACATCAATAGCGGACAGACATCTGCGACAGACGTTTCCTCCGGGACACGCATTCTTTTTTATGTCTTGCTTTTGCTTCGTTGTCCTCCATCTCGACATCTTATTCTATTCTCACGATGATAAACACAACCGATAACACGTGTATTTTGATTGGTAATCTTGCAACGAGTATTGTCGAGTATTGTGTAACGAGTGTTCTGTCATTCTTAAACTGCGAATTTTTATGCAATTTTAACTTTCACATTATTTTTAAGATTGCATATCTTTTCTCTAATGGTGTCTCCTTATCGAAAACCGTATAGTTCTGGTTCTAATTTTGTAACGTTTGAATTTACGAAATAAATTGTGCAATTAAATTTATAATCATTAGATGCTTTCATGATAAATAAATAAATAATAAAAACAGAGCTTCAACTGTATTATTTAATTGGTGTAATTTTTATCGTAACATGAGATGTCTTTATATGTATATATCGATATATGTACATATATGATGATCACTTCATTATGGTGAAAAATAATTACCAATGATGGTTGTTTTTTTCTTTTTCTTAAATTAATTACAGAGATAAGTATAATATACGGTTTTGTATAGGTTTTCTCCGCTTTGTTGCTAATGAATGCGTCTCCCGACCGAAAGCATTGTCGGGCGGTTCGAAGGCACGCGAAGACTCTCGTTTGAAGCGTCGCTGAAAGGAATTGCACAAGCGTGTATACTTTCTCGCAACAGGATTTTAAGGGGTTACACGCGTACGCGTTTTACGACTGCCCCGTTGGAGGTGGTCGAAGGCACGCTCGTATAACCGAGCTTCGACGCTCGTCACGCGTATGAATATTTAAAATTGCAGTCGTTCTTCGACATTCATCGGGTTACGACGTACGCCGTAGGTATCGTGTCCTCTCAACCACTCTAGACTATGGGTATCTCGAAACGTAGAGAAAAGGTGACTAGAAAGTCGAAGGAGATATAAAATACGGAATAATATGTTCCTCCGTTTGTTTATTCCTTTTTTGTTCTCGGAAGAGGCTTGGGATATTTTCTGTTGGATCTTTAGTGTTGAAAGTAAATCTTGTCAAGGCTTAAATTCAGATAAGATAGAATCTTGATTATCCGAATCAATTGTGACAGACGTTGTTCGGGTACACGAAATTTTCTGATAATCGATTAAGTCTGTTTCCACGAAAGAGAAGATTCTTTAGTTCGAAGTATTTTATTTCCATCGTGATTAATATTATGTAGGAAATCTTTTTAACAAAATTTCTTCATTCTGATAATCTGCTTCAGTTTCTATGCCTGTCTTCCTTACTATTCTCCTTTTCCTTATTAGCAACTATTCCCCAATTTTCCATTAACTCTGTCGACCCTATATCTATGTTTCAGTGAAAGATTCCTGATATGGCTATGTGTTATCACATTTTGGATCACGGCCATCATAATACGTTTCATTATTTCATAGAAATAACTCATAATAAAAACGTTGCGAGCTTTTCCGACGATTCAATATACCACGTACAGTACTTATATAGAAATTTAGGGACCGCACGAGTCACGTGTTAGTGAAATGGAAGTTTGTCCAATTGTGTCACGAAAAGGGTCGCTCTGGGGTCGTGGTATACGCGTACTAGCACAGTGTACGCGAATAAACTATAGTAACGTTGAAACACGTGGAATGGAGGAGAGTGGGGAAAAAAGGACGTCGTTTTACATGCCTCCATTTGGAATAAACGAGTGTACGTAATACGGTGTCATTATCGTCGCACGCGACGAGACTTGGCGCCATGTCGAAGTCCTGTTCCTTCGTGTTACCACACGTATATACGACTATATCGTGCGGTGTAGTTATCATGCGGGCATTCTCATGTATTTATGCATGTCACCGTGGCTGAACAAGCGTTCTATAAGAAACATTTCTACATATGCATTCGTACGTTGTATCGCGTTCTTCCTAATCCAGTCTAATTGCTATCAATGATCAATCGAGAGCGACACCGAGGTGAAACGAGATGCATACGGGGGCAAAATTTTGTTGTATTCTACTATTCGCGACTTTTAATGGTGGACGACAGTTGCTCTCTATAGTGGTATTTGAGTTAAAATCCAAGTCTGACGAATAAATTTGTTAAGATATCGCAAGCGTATAATGACATTTGTAAATAAGGATTTGGAATTGAATTAATAAAAATTATTACTTCACATGAATTCTTTATTTCCTCGCTAAGTTACGAATATCAGTTTACATTTTGATGCTAAAATATCAGTAAATTTACAATGTAGGATCAAGGAAAAATGTATTGTGATTAACAGCATAATAGAAATGAGAATGGCAGAATTAATTAAAATCGAAATATCACGAGTAATTAATGTATTAAACACGACAAATTTTAGTGAAATCTATTTCACTTAAATCGAAACGTCGCCAAATCACAGACAATAAAATCGATTGTATTGCATAGCGTTTAGTACTGTTGTAATTTCGTATTCTTTTTTTTCTTCCTCCTTCTTGTCATTTGACTGGCGCAGCGTTACATAAAAATTCTTACGTAAAAGTTACGGGGAACTTAGGATAGACGTTGTTTCACTGAACGGTATGTAGATGATGTATAAAATAGTTGAAGAATTTTTACGAGTAGTTTTGCAATAAAATACTACTTAAATGTCTAAACTGACGAAGAATTTCGAATAATCTGTTTTTCTTTCTTTTTACAAAATTATGCTTTAGTTTACATACATTGCATTTTTTATAAATCACTCAATAACATACACAACGATCAAAGATTAATATGTTCATTCATTATTCATCACGTTGTATCAGTTTTATTTCAATTCTGTTGGCTTTTGTCTATTACACCGCTTACACATTTACTCTTTTTATCGCGCTAACAAATTCAGCCGAAGGATTCTACATATTTGTCGCAAGTCGATTACTAGCCACAATTGACTGGCTTACGCAATAGTATTGATTTTATCGCATATTCATTTGCGATATCGCAGCGATAATTAATTTATTGAATTACTCGTTCCTAATCGTTGTCGACCATAATTTATTATTATTCGTTATTTAATAATGTATGCTTACGTAAAGATGGTGTTTTCGTGTTCGCTTATTCATTCAGCTATTTCGTATAATTGTTTCTCCGTAATACACTAAGTTATTCTTATTCGTAACCGTGAATACTTGGACAAATGTGAAAGGCAAATTGTAAACCTGTTAATTACAGTGCGAATAATTGTGTTGGCTACGTAGGGTACAATGATAAATTGTAATGACGTTCATGCTTTAACGAAAGAAATACATATATCGTATAACTTCGTGTTATTTATTATGCACCTGTTCTTTGATCATTTATTATTTATAAGGTCAATTTTTTTATGTATTTATTTCGATTCAAGGTTCTTGAGTACTTTCTAAGAATTGAGTTCACGGTCATACTTATGTATATACATAGTTATGTTTCTTACATTTCATAACGTTGACAAAATCTTCATTTGTGCATGTTATAGATTTTTAATATGCTTTTTACTGTAATATTTACTGTAATATTTTATTGCGGAAGAAGAGTTGTGTTGTCAAGAGTGACACATTTAAGGAAAGTAGATTTTCTAGAAAAATTAGGAAATTCTGATTAGATTATTACACTTATTATATTAAAATTATTATAATTGGGAATATAAAGTTAGAGAGTTTGGGAGAGGCAGATTTTAGGAAATAATTAGAAAAAGAAAAATTTGTTTGGCAGAATGAAAATTTCGAAGGTATTCAAGAAGAAGGAAAAAAAAAGGAAAAAGAAAGAAAGAAAAGCCACAGAAAACAAAGGAACTGAACGCAAACGCAAGTTATTGACCTGTTTACCTCTTTGCCTGCGAAATTATCCACTCGTTCGACTGGGCAATAGTCTGCGGTAATGTGACCAAACGAAGGCCATATTGTCCGTTTAAACGCCGGAAGAAATCATCAAACTTGCCGAGACGTGTTCACTAGCAAATATTAAACGTGAATTTTCTCCTCGTTCAACTATCGATTCAAGAAACGATATATTATTATGAAACTGGTATTCTTGAACCACAAAAAAACAAAAGAATTAAAAATATCTACACTACCTTTCAAAACTACGATTATGTTATTATAGAATTCACAAAGCAGAATTGAAGTACAATTACAGAATCACAAGTCAAAAGTGTTGATAAATGATGATTAAATTGTTTTTGAATATCTGCAATTTTCTTAATTCAAAATTTTTTTCTTTTTACAAAAATTCGTCTCTTTCAAGACTTAAAGACAGTATATTTGTTGTTTTTATGAAAACACTCTTCTACAAATAATATTGATGTTTTCATGTCTATAAATTTTCTGAAGCAATTTCCCGGCTAAGTTTCATCATTCTCGCGAGAAATGTGAAAGTTTGTAAACAATCGTAGCACCAGATTAGAAGAAGTCTTACCAGTGGGCACTACGCAAATGATTGGAAATCCTTTTTCAGGAAAATGTGGTGACATATAACACAGCATATAAAACAGTAGGTGGGTGAATCTTTTTCACATCTTCTCAATTGAAGTATCACAATTGCTGTTACACTGTTGTTACCAGAAAGTGAAGTAAATGAACGTATTTGTAATTGCGCAATAATTAATGTTTCACTATTAACGCCATACTAAAAGGAAACTGTGTATTGTTGTAAAATAAAGATAGCCTCTCCTTTAATAATTCTTTAATTTTGAAATTTTCTAACGAGAGATCATTAACTCTAATTTTTGCAGCTTATCTGTCATTTGTTTTGTACGAAAGAAATTCGTAGTCGTAATTTGAATCATTAAAGTTCTAATTATCATAACAATATAATAGTGTTCGTTTCTCTTACTAAAAGAAAAAAAAAAGATATTTTGGAAATTCGCGTGACTTCGAAATATTGCTAAAACATCGTAATACTCCCTAAATGTTTACAAAAAAATATTTTCTATCGACAAATCAAAAATTCAATAGTAAAAGATTAATGTTCGAGACATCCTCGAATCCTACAACAAAATTAAAAAAAAAAAACATATTGCTTAAAATATTGTACACCATCTAGTGAACAAACCTAAGTTTCTCACGATAACTCACCGTTAATTACACCTAACCTAACGCTAGACGACATAGAAAAATACTAGACAGCTGTTCGCTCTACGGAAATCTAACGGGGTGGGAAAAGAATGTAAGAATTCTGGTTAGTCTAACGAGTGACACAGAAGACACATGGCGTAGGGTAAAAGAAGGAGGACAGTAAGAAGAAAACAGGCACACAAGGTAGAGGCGATACTCTCGATCCATTTGACCGAGTTTTTTCTCATGTTGGTTGCCTTTTTGCCCGATCTCCCACTCGTGCCACGAACCCGCCTTACGAGATCGTTGACCGAATGACACGGTGAACACAGAGTACGGAGTCACTCGTTCACTCGCGACGTCGTTAAAGTCGGGGGAAACAACTGACTTGGTTTTATCGGCGCACGTGGGACAACCTTATCGGATGCACATCCGCTTTATGCGTCTGCATTTATCACTAACGCTATATCAGTGTTTCCTAACTTTTTTCTTCGATCATGCCTTAATGCTCAATGATTTTTATATCACCCCGAATGAATCTAATACGATCGTGGACAAGCGTTCGTTTTATTTCAATTTCAATAATGGCGCAACTTTTGGCTAATGAAAAATCTAACAAATGACTGTTAGATTAATCGGTAAGCAGCATGTAAAAACTGTGCTATATGCTTGATAAAAACTGCGTGGACGTGTCTTCTATAATATTCTTTAAACATTAACTGAAAATAAAGAATACAGAGAACTGTAGAGACGTTTACCGGGGATTTTTATCGATTGCTTTTGGAAAAAACTCTTATTAGAATACATTTATGAGACACGAATACCATAAAAATCTTCCAATATAAATGTAAAGGTCTTGAGATTTCAAGAACTTTAATTTCATAAACAACAAGGCAAAGTACATATCACAACTTGGCATTGATTCTTGTGACGCAACCCAAAAAATGTAAATTTCAGAAGAGTGGCTCTTTAAAATTTACATTTTTAAAAATACTAGATACAGGTCTGATTAATATAATTACTTGTTAAAGCGAAATTGATGGCATCATAAATACTAAATAAATCAAATTGGAGATTTTTTCAGTTGTGCCACTATCAATGCCAAACAGCGATATATCGCTAGAGAAGAATTTCAAGTAGTCGGTTCGAAACTTCATAACCCTTGGCATCGGGACCGGATTCTGAGTAATTATTTTCGTCATCGAGCTGCAAACAAGCGCAAGAACTCATGTGCTCTTGCTATTTGTAAACAGAGTGTTTGTCAACAACGACCGGGCCAGTTCATTACGCCCTCCGCTACGTTTGCCAAACGAATAAGTCTGCGATCATTCAACCCGACCTCCTTTTTTCTTTTTTCTTCTTCTTTTTTTTTTTTGAAGATCTACCATTGTACAAGGTCCTTTAAGAAGCCGAGGCAAGAAAAATATGCGCGCGGATCAACGATGACTCGTAACATCAGCGTCGATTACGGTAATTAATCTTCCATGGTTCGTGCCATTTGTTAACATTCACGACATGAATGGCGCCGTTATTAGCCGCTCACAATCTTTCAGTCTCTTCTTTCAGTCGATGCTTTTGTAAGATCACATGTTTGCACGGCAAACAATGAATTATTCTAATTAACTGTAGTTTGTTGAATAAAGCTTTTCGAAATGCTTATTGAATTTTTTCATAATCCATGTGTTCATCCTTAAATTTATTAATTGGATTGAACACGTTATCGGAGTTACGAGTTTGTGTCGTTTATATCGACGTCTAATCTTCTTACTGTCCTATGCTTTCGAAAAATCGGAAGAAATTATTAAAACGTTTATCGAGGTATTTTCATTAATTACGTTAACTGTACGCATTATCTAGATCGACTATATTTCTAAAAGGAAAGCAAATTATCGACAAATGAAATACTGGGAACTGTAAAAGCTGGAAACAATAGCCATTTTGGAAAATCACATGATAAAGGATAAACAAAGGGATAAACGAGTAAATATTGGGATTGGTCGTTTTATTGGAATGCAATTCGTTTGGGGTCTGTTCGCGGGCATTGCTCGCATTGTTTCGCCTGTCCTTGTGTGTAACGTTGTAGTCGAACCGCAAGGAATTCGCGGTTCAACAGTTCGATCTATGGATCGATCATCCATTCCACGCACTCGAAGCCTGCATTTACGTGCACCGAATTTCGCGGTACAGTCATGGTATGTCGCGAAACTTTATGTATGCCGGACTGGCCGCAGGTGAACGAACCTGATTGATTCGTTCTCATAGCGTTTTATCACACGAATACAAGAAGTTTTAGGTCGACGAATTCTTTAGCTTTTATTTTTTACCACTCTCGTAGTAAACGTATAACACGATCGAAAACAAAAACTTGAAACCAAAAACAAAAGTAGAAAGAAAAGAGGGGAAATCTACTGGAAGCAACAGATTGCAAATAATTTAACAAACGTGTATGTTCGTAGCTCGTATAGATGGCGTTCATGCAGCATACCACGATATGTGCGAATATGCATACCACCCTTTGTAGTAAAAGGGTTAACCTTATTGCGGGTTCCTCTCGACGAGGGAGAATTACGAGTAGAGGGGAGTAGGACGACAACTAACGTAGAGAAATTGCATAACATTATTAATTGCAATTAACGTTGCGTTACATGCTCACGCAATGCTAAGCTGATTACAGGCCAGAGATCGTACGAGTGAAATCTACACGCAACATAAATGCTCTCGGTAGTCTGTCAGGCTGCCATTTGCTGATTTTAGCGAAGTCCTCGACCGTAGCTTTAGCGTTATAAATTTCAGGATTAAAGCGTGATACGAGCTGAATAAATTCATGGATGCACGTCTGGAGCAAAAAGATACCGCCATGTGTTTGACCAAGTTAGGGAAAATTAGATGTACTGTTTCGTCGTAAATACTAGACGACGGGATAATAAATAACGTAACGTTTCGTATCGATTCGCTGGTGTTACTTGGAGTTTCGTGCGATACAAAGATTCGCAAATTTCGAAGAGTCTATTCTACAGATATCTGAAATAGAGGAATCTTGGTTTTTATCTAGACGATTCGAAAATAAGTCAATTTGCAAGTTACAGAGAGAGAAAGTTTCAAAGAAACTTCACCGTAAGAATATATCGCGAGATTGCTGTACAATTTTTTGAGAATCGGAACTTTCAATTCCAGAAATTGCAGAACCAAAAATTCCAGAATATTAACAGTAACCAAAACAATAAGCAGCGTATATAAAAATTTAAAGATACGAAAATATTTGCAACATAAATAAGATATACCCATTATAACAATTATAACAGAATTACAAGTGGAATCGATTAACTACCAAACCGATACGTATGATCATCACCGTTATAGCACTTCGTACGATCGATTCTATCGCTGTGTGGCTTATAGCTGGCATAGGTCGGTTCATAGCCATCGCTGTCCGCGATTGCATAAATTCAGTGCATAGGCATGAAGCGTAGTAAGTAATAGATATAGTATAGTACACGCTCCGCGTACTATGAGTGGCCACTAAATGGAAACGTGAATGAAGCTCGGGTGTGCAACTGTGTTTCTGCGATTCAAATCACGGATAAGGAAATGCGCTGATTACGTGGACGGAAAGAGCCGGAGGAAGAAGGTAGTATTATTATGTGACGTTACGTGCGTAGTACGTCTTATCCTAATCTGCCGAACCAGTGAGCAATAGGCTCTGATAACATCTCTTTAGCTTCTCGTGTGCGCTGTGTATTCGTAATGTGTACCGAGGCACGTACTAGCGCGACCAGTCGCTCGTTCCGATGAATGAAACGCTTTGAACGTGGTCGTGGCCGTTTCAAGAATAAACTCCACCTTTTCTTTTTTATCTAAATAAAACTTTGATAACGCTACTAGTGTGTAATTTGGTCTCTTTGAGAGGTAAATATAGAAGCTGTGATTTATTATGCATTCCATATATTTCTACGATTCATTAACTTGAGGCTAGGAATTTGTATACTTATAGAAAATTTATTTACGTTGCCAAATACAAATTATTCCGAATTAATTAACGAAGACTTATTATAGATAACTGGGAATAGAAATTCATGAATTATTATAAAAGTTTACCGGGTAGAAACGAGAAATTTCAAACACGTAGACGATGATCGTTCGTATGAAATTTCTGCGAGGCAGCTCGAGTCGCGGAATAACCGATTTATGGAGAATAGCTCGATAGACCAGTTTCACCATGGAGAGCAACTTCTAATTGGAAAAGAAAGTTCGAAGCTTCGATAACGCCGTTATCCGTTAAAGAAATACGTGTGTTAGACGATATTTAACGAGAATGCGAAATTAATCATTAATTTTGCACGTGACATGTGTTCTTACTACAACCAGAGAAAAACTTACGAAACCTACTATTCAATAACCTGTTATTCTCTTTATCAGTTTTATTCATGTTTTGTTCACGTTTGTATCGTTACTAGTTTTCTTTCATGTAACGGCGATTCTTAGTTTCTTTTTTTTATGCGACTGTTAGTTCGAAATTCAACGAAATGTTTTTTTATGCATCGAATTAAGAAATTCATGAATGATGCGACAGATTGCCAAATGTAAGTTACGTAATTTCTAACGTTCGCTCGACCTTTACAAGTGTTTCAACATAGAATATTAATAACTAACTATCGCTAAATAGTTCTGTGTGCTTTAATTAATTGTTGTAAATACTTTGTAAAGAATATAGATAATTCTGTCTTGGAATGCTAAGGATTAATTAATTTAATCTCCTTACAAGTCTGATAAAAGTGATAAAAAATCTGATATATTTATCTAAATATATCATAAAACGTAACATAAAATAATAAAAGTTTGGATTAATGAATTCAATGAACAGTAGTATTGGATTTTGTCTTGTGTCATTTTTAATGGAGCGTGACGACAGGAATAACGATGGTATTCGTCAATTTCTCGTGCATCTCGTGGACATTTTCGCACGATCGAGGGAAAGCTAAGACGGCGGCTATTCGGTTCTTAACGAAGAAACTAAAAAGTCAGTGTAACCGCGTACGTCATCGTGAGAACGTTCCTTCCATTCTCGGGTTCAAACCTGATCCGAGAGAAAGCTGGTTTGAAAATGCGATACCAGACAGAGCAGCCATAAACCGACGGAATCGGCTGTCGATATTATACCGATCCATATCGTTTTTTTGACGTTTATTGAATACGTAAAAGACGAAATCCCGGTCGACAAGTACCTATTATTTACTTGGTATATTTACTCCTACATTTATCTTTTTACACAACATACACACGTAATACGAAGAACTTTGTGATAAAATCACGTTTAATGATTCAGTGTCTGAATGGCAAATTCGTACAAAGGATTTCTTACGAAGTTCTAATACCACAAAATAGAAAGAGTACAATAGATGCGTATTTGTGACAGCGTATCGGTCCCCTGGTTCTTTCATGTTTTGTACATCGGCGAGAAAACGAACTTGTGAAAAGAGTATTGCGAGCATTGAATACGTTACATTCATATAGACTGCCGATGCTATCGATCGTTTGATCGAGGACGACATAAAGGGGACACGTGAACGTAGGAATTACATTTTCACCTATTGTTAAGGTGTTCCTCTAGCTAGAAACATCCATTAGCAGAATGCATTGACATTAGCGATACGACTGCGGATTTTTATGCATTTGCGAAATATTTAAAATTGTAAAAATGTGCCAAGTGTATGTAGTATGCAAAGTACATAAAAAATATTCAGAGTGAAGTACTTGCTACAATATTTAATGGACGAAGGAAATCTTTACGTTGCGTTTCCTCGGTCACGTTAATAGAAATATGAAATTGAATAAAAATCCGCAGTCTATACGTTACGGGGATAGTGACATTTGAAAATCTTTTGTGTAAGATACGTAATATAAAACATACATAAAAGAGTTGTAAAAGTCTTGAAATACTTTCGCGAGCAGCTGTATGCAAAATAAGATTGCAAATAGGTATCGGTGGATGGAACGTTTATAAAATACTGTTTCATCGGGACTGTTGTCCTGGTTGGTTGTGCGTACGGCATTCCAGTGGACGTGGGCGGGTCGACGGACGTGTATTTCGCGAATATTATACGATTACGTTCTCCCAAGCCATTAGGCTCGCGGCGAAAGAATGCAGAAGGGAACTCGTTAGCCGAGGAATGTTGGTTTATTGATTTTACAACGACCATTATCAGAATCAGATGCAGTTGTTGCACCTTGGCGTTCCACGCGCGTTCGCTTATTATAGATTACACTTCGAAATGTTTTCTTCACGCATTTCATGGACACGAAGGCGTTGAAATGTTTGTAATATCGAATTCTATATTAAGATCAAAGGTGTAGAATTTTCTTAATTTTCATACGATCGATCAATTCGACGAAGAGTTCTGTATTAAAATCGTGAGCGTAAAATCTGTGAACGCACGCGAGTATTTTCTATTGACCCGTCGATGCACTTTTGCGCGTGTTTATCGAAAGAAAAATTCCAAATTACTAAATTGCTAAATTTCCAAATTGACGAACGCTCGAGTTTCTAAATTTCTAAATTCTTGAACGCATAAATTGGAAGATTTCTCCATCTGTAAGTTGCATATTCTTTTTATTAAACAAGTTTCTATGAACTGTGTGACGTACTTGAGCGCATCTCTAATCATTAATTCACTCGAAGAGATTATTTAACGGAGTCGAGAGAGCGTGCGCATTCGATGCAAAACAATCCCAAGTCTTGCCTGCAGACTAACTCGTAAAACTTGTACTTGACCCTATTTTCACCACGATAACTACTGTTGTTGATGTTATTGCTGTGGACTCTGTACGACTGGCCGTCGATACAGACCGCAATAAACGAGGGTGAGTGACTATACAATCAGCGTCGAGCATTTATCGCGCCACAAATGCACATTCCGTTCTTCTCCGCAGATTATAATCCAATTTTATCGTCTTTTAACTACTACGATAAAATAGACCTGCGTAATCGGAAATTATCTCGTCGCATAAAAGAGAATTAACCGACCAAAGAAATTATATTTTATATGCGGAAAGATAGCATGATTATTGTGTTGTGCGTATCAACTGGAATTCTTCGCGTGCAATTATAGCTGCTTTGTAATTGTTATTAGTAAAGTTTGTTTTATTCGAAAATAATTTACTCGCGAAGGTACGTGAACGCCAACCATAGAAAATTATACCATATGGAACATTTTGTTACATAAAAGAGAGAAATTTAAAAATTTTTAAATTTGAGAGCTTGAAAATTCCTGCGAATATTGAAATATATACGTAGTTACAATTAGACTTTCGAAATATGTTACGAGTAACGCTCGATCACTATGAAGTAAACCTTGAGTATTACATTCGATTTGAATCTGTACGTACGTAAATTGAACTTGATTCCGTCGCTGTTAATGACTATCCAATCAAAGACGTGAAAAACCAATTTGCGTGTTCTTTCTATTTTTCGTGTTTCATCTACTTTCTTTTATCTCGAAGACAAGTTATAGCGTTTGATTGTGTTTTGGTCTGGAACCATTTAATGGAGCACTGTTCGACAGTCGATTCTGTTAATTAAAAGATCAGTTATCGGAATTGGTGGACGAGCAATCCAAGAGCAATTTCAACCAAAAAATGCAATTTGTTTTGCTTGATTGTTTCGATTCTCCCTTCTGCCACTCGATAGATTTACTGAATAAAAAGATACTAGATGGCGGACGAAATATTTGTTATATGAGTGCATATATATTGAAACTTTGTCTGGTCGAAGAAATAATAACTCTTTTTCTATTTGAATGGTTATAAATGAAGAACATTTATTTATTAAACCCATTAAGAACTAAGTAATAAATGTTCTAAACGATGGAGGTGATGAAGAGATATTAAATCCTCGGAATTCTTTTTTTTTCACAACTACGATGTCCAGAAACGGAATTCGATGATGTAAATTGACAGGGAAAAATTACAAATGAATCGTTGTTTCTTAATGGGTTAAAAAGATTGTAGTGAGTTTTTGACTATTTAATTCGTTTATGGATTAGCGTTCATTCAGTGCTCACGGTGTGACTGGTGAAATATGTGATCGGATGTTGTCATGAACGAGAATAGAATTATCTTCTATTAACGTTCTACTAGCCGATTTTTACTCTTTCTTTATCGGACAAAAAAGGGGAAAGAGGTAAATGTTGACCTTTAGTACGATTGATATCTTCGTTCATTCATGCGTTGCGTTATGTCGAAACGACTTCGAAATGAATGAGTTTACATATACCAGTTACGCTATTAGCATACGAAAATAAAAATTAGAAATCTAATTAGCAAAATAATTCTACCGATAAGTAACGCATATGAAGATATTGAATAGCAAAGCGAACTAAGTTGCACAGTACGATTCACACGCACACGACACGATTTGTTGCGTTTTCACGCGACTATTTCACAAGCGTGGCCA
The DNA here is from genome assembly GCF_011952255.1 of Bombus vosnesenskii. Lineage (NCBI taxonomy): Eukaryota > Metazoa > Arthropoda > Insecta > Hymenoptera > Apidae > Bombus > Bombus vosnesenskii. Next base: position 3,444,320 of record NW_022882945.1, on the reverse strand, counting down.
GCTTTTTCGCGGATACGGACAGTTGACCACAAATGTGTCGTCTAGGTTCTCGGATATCTCTAACGGGGCGGCGTTGCGTTTCACAAAATGTGGTTCCAGAGTGTGCAAATAATTTCGTAGCCGTTTCTCGATCACACGTTGCCCCTTTCATTATAGGTGAGAAAAATATTTGCACTTACTCACAGACAGAACGTTTATTATACATCTGACAGCTATAGTTGTTTCTATTTGACAATTTAAAATAAAAACGTCAATAACACTGACTAAATAACCAAATATTACACGAATAACTATTTTAAACACATATATAATAATAATAAAATAAATGTTTAAAGATGGATACTTGGATACTTGTGTGATTTTTGTCAAATATATATATTACAAGCTTTTCATTCGATTAAAACGAAGACGAGATTAAAATATTAAAGAAATTCGGGGATCGTAGCAGACTTAAATAAGAAGTGTGATACTGTAGTAGGTGGTAAATCCGTGGAGACGAGAAAAGACGAGGAACACGATGACGATGACAACGACCAGAATAACGCGAGAGCAGCCAGTGTTTGTAGTTGTGTGGCGCGTATACGGTTTCAGATCGACGGATAGACGAATGAGAAAGGACGGACTGACAAACGGATAAACGGACAAACGGACGAACCGACTGGCGGGAGTTGGAGTACAGACGCCACATAGCCAGACAGTGAGTACCGTGCTATTTTCAGGCTGCAGTCGTCTACCACACTGCCAACCTAACCTTACTTAATCCCAACCTCAACCTTACTCAGCCGGTCGAACTCGGTTTTCTCTCTCTATCTTCCACCACGTTCCACGGTCTTTCTTTCTTTCTTTCTCTCTCTCTCTCTTTCTCTCTCTTGTCAGTGTTGTCTCGTTTTCAAGCGTTCCTCGTTTCTCCTGTACGCCGCTTCTTTCTTCAGATCGTTTAATGTTGCATAGCCTCTCTTTTCTGTGCTCTCCCTGTTATTCTTATCTGTCGATGGAGTTTTTTCTTGTGGATTCTGGAAATATTTGGGGACGACCCATGTCTATGACGGTGAGTTGTGTTTCCGGAGATACCGTCACGCGTGTTGCCTTATTTTGATATTAGGATGACGATTGGAACGCGGAAAATTCTTGTCTATTCCGCCTTTCCTGTGGTTCTGTGTAAAAGAACGAGGAAAATGATAATAGCGCGAGATACTATTTCCACGTTTTCATAGATTTCATATAATCTTCTATTTTCAAATTTTCCATAAATGTATAATTTTCTACGTGTCGTTAAAATGAACGATGATAACGTAAATCTTAAATTTTACGAAGATACGCGATGACAATAATTTTGAAGTAAACATTTTCGCCCGAAAATGAAAACAGCGTTGGACAATATTCTACATAATCGATTCGCGTCTCATTTGACATTTCGCATAGTATCATGTCGTAAATAAAGTTATCGCGAGCAAACGATTCCCTGACAGCTTTGGTCGAGCAAAATTTATCGAATTGCCACGCATAGCTGCTCCGAATTATCAGCTGTCGACCGTAATCGAGTTACGGGTCTTTGTTCGCAGAACGTGCCGCCTGTCGAAAAAAAGATTTTGCCATGTCTTATGCAAATTACATAGTACGTGGTTGACTATTTCCAGTAATATGTTATTATAAGTGCTTACATTTTTTGTTGTTGGAAAATGAACAAGACATTTAATACCCAAAACCCGTGTTTTCCGATTACAACAGTCGCTCTATGCGCTTTGCGAATTCATACGTTTTTCATCTTTACACGTTAATTTACATCGATAGTCGATAAATTAGAGTACCGACAAATGAATAAGAAATGAGCGCGCATCGCGTTGAAACACAAATGTCGAACAGTTTTTAACCTTCTTTTCATATAGGTTGCATAGACTACTTTTTCTTTTTTCTTTTTTTTCTTTTTTTCTTTGAGGCCTCTGGCAAGAGATTCGCCCTGTATTTTCTTAGTTGGTCCGTTGCTTCGTGAAAATTACCATGATGATCACCGGCCAAACCACGATGTTCACCCCATTCCTCGGTTGACCGTCGTAAAAGTAAATTGGAGTGCAGGGAATATAAAAATAAATGGGAACGATGTTAACCTCCGTAAGATTTTGCATAATTGCATCGGTCCCGGAAGTCGCGGGACCGTTTGATCGGCTGCTTTGTGACGTCGAATCGGGCTAATTGGAAATGATAGCTAACTGTTCGAATATTTTCTTATATTTGAGATAAATTCATTTTTATAAACATTTTCGAAATTTTTTGAATTTCCAAATAGTTGTCATTTTATCGTAGGCTGACTTCTTTTCATTCTACGTTGATGAGTATAGTTAGTGAAATAATATCGCGTGGAATCGTCGCAGGTTATTACGTTGAAACTTTTTTTACACCTTGTATTATATTATTTAACTTAATTATATATATATATATATATATATATATATATATATATATCTGGATTATCATATGTACATTTTAATTTATATATTTTCAATAATACAATCTGTCTTTGAATATGTAGTAGTTTGTTTTGTTATACGTTATGTGTAAAAGTAAAATGTTTTCTATATTAGAATCACGAAAATGCATAGAAAGAATGGCTTTCAAACGTTAAAAATAAAATAAAAACAAAAGCGGAGTTCTTCGATATTGCGAACACTTGCACGAGGCAAGGAAAATGTGGTCATTCTTATTCCCGTAATAGTTAACGTTCATGAATGAGTCGTTTGTTTTACAAATTCAATACGAGACCACCGGGATAGCGACTGGTGGAAAGCTCTACATTAAGGCTATCGATTATAAAGTCGATGATCGTGCTCGAGTAAATTGAGAGCGTACGAGAGAAACTATCGTTCCATTCTCAACGATAGAAAGTTCCCCGTAAAAAATTGATCACGTTCAGTTACTAAAGATGGTCCAACGAGATACTTTAATATTCTATCGCACAGGTACCGTGGTTTATTGGCTCAGAGTTTTCTCATCGAAGTTCCATTCTGTGTTTTAAAATCATATTTGCACGACTAAGACTCTACTCAGACCTCTTCTCCTCTGTATACTTTTAAAAACTAAAAAGTTTACGCAGCTTTACGTTAAGAAACAGTTCGTATTAGGTTTCCGAACGTGTGCAATTTTTACGATTAGCTATTTTTCGCTGTTTTTGCGTAATCACGATATACCTGTTAACAGCATAAACAAATCACAATTTATCGTTAGACTTTTTAAAATTCATCATTTTTTTTTTTCTATCCTGCCGAATAAATCAATCAGCGATCAACGAAATACGCAAGTATAATACAAATCAACTCCAAAAATCCCATCGAACAAACTGCACGTGTATCAATCTGCTAATTTCAACGAGAGCGCACGCGTCTTGTTAAACAGTTTCAATATATCAGCCCTTAGTCCACTGGAATTTAATAGTCGCATTATGCCGGTCCTCCGGGAAAACGTTGCAAGCTCGTCGAATAAAAGAGACTGAAAAGAAGGTATAGGAAGGATGAAAGAAGAGGACGACGTTAAAATACCAAGGAGGCGTACATGAACGAAACCGGTCTCTCTCCTCGAAGTGGTTACACAGGGACGAAACCGTGCTCGAGTTCAGATAACGAGGTTGCCAATGCAGTTTTGCAAAACTGGTTCTTCGTGCAAGATTTCTGGCCAATGGGCCAGCGGTTCTCTCATAACCTCTCTCTTCCCTATATTATTCTTTTCATTCGTATTATCTCTCCTCTTTCTGTATTTTCCACCGAACAGACCAGTACAGTAGATGGAAGAGATACAGCGAGGTCGTAAAATCGGTTAGCGATTGAAATTTACAAGATTCTATGGAAATTGTTTATCAGAGCCAATAACGCTACTTTTTCGCCTAATTATAATCTATATCGCTTCTATACGATAAATAGACTTACAAAAGTAAATCGTTAATTTTTTTATCAGTCGAATGACAGTCGCGTATTTGGATAACGAGATTGAAAACTTGATAAAAATACTCGAATAGAATTTTGCTTCCGGAGGATTCGTACGTATATGAATATCGCAAATTTTTTAAGTTAAGAATACGAGTATTTCAATGAATATTAATGTTATACGGATTGATGACGCAACGCTAGCGCCATGCGAGCCTCAATTACCACTTCACGATATACTGCATTCGAAAAGTTCGTAACGTTTCTACTTTTACGAGTTTCTATCGAATAACATTCGAATAAATACCGCTCTTGGTTGGATTCTGCGAAATATCAAGGATCGGAAATTCGTTGATAAAATAGGTTTCCTGTTTCAGCGAGACAAAGTTGAATCTCATGTAACCAAGAGAATTTTGTATCGTTGTTATATAATATTGGTGTCGTAGCACGTGAAATTGCTAATTTTAGAATAAACGACGATAAACTGCAATTTATAAACTCTACTCAACCTATATTTTGCTTAGCATATTTTTACGTTGTCCTTTTATATTTCCTTTGTGTAACAAGTTCTTTTTTGTATTGCTTTAACTATTTGTCGAGAAATGAACAATATGACGTTACCGAACGAATTTAGAATATTATTCCTGTATGAGTTTAAGCTGGCCCACTGTGCAGCTGAAACAGTGCAGCTGCGATGAGAAATAGATACTATACGATAATCGTACACGATCTGGACAATGGTTGGATGCTAATAAAAATTCCAAACAGACGTCGAATTCATCGAATTATGATCGAAAGAAAGTTACGATGATCGTATGGTGGTCTGTAAAAGGAATAATTCATTATTCTTTTCTGGAACAAGAAGATAGCAGCATCGTACTGCCAAGAAATTGATTAAGAAACAGCTCGCATTATTCAACCGACATGGACCTATTTTTCTGCGTGACAACGCTCGACAACGCGTACATCGCAAACTACTCTACAAAAATTAGCTAAACTGAAATATGAAATGAAACATATACACCATACTCTCTTGTTTCGCCATTTATAGTTGTTTTTAAAAAATAAGATATTCGACATTCGAGAAGTTGCAATCGCACCATTCGAAGAATTTCTTCGCGCCTAAACCACGAAATTTTATAAAAGTGGAACGTGCCAGTCGGAATCTCGTTGGGAAGAGATCGTTAAAACTAATGGTTCATATTTTGATCGAATAAAGATTATACTTTGAAAAATATATTGTTATATCTATTACTATATATCGTTATCTCTTTCGACAAACAAAAACGGCAATTTCATGTGGTACGACCTGTTATCGTACCTCGTTGCGTCGCTTCTACGTACTATACAGCGCGTGTTAGAGTCTCGTCTTAATTCCTGATCCACCAACCGACACAACTGACCGACCAGACGATGTAACGACGAGAAGAAGGAGAGAAGCGAACGGTGCAGTCGGCGGTTTCTACTTATCGTGTTATATCTGCCGGTGGGTGCCGTTGCGGTTGCATTTGTGGCGTGCTTCGACTTTTTATACGGCCTTGAACGCGGCCGTCCGATCAGAACCAGGACGAGAATACTCGGCTCTGTCCCGAGATAGCCAGCTGTCTCAATCGCGCCTAGTCTTATTCCTCCGCTGTTCTCATAACTCGATACATACTCGCGTCTCAACGCGATTTTTCTTCACCAACGCTCTGATTAGACAGAGTGACGCGAGTTATCATGTTGCGCGAAAAATTATATATGTGTTATGTTTCTCGTAGGAAACGAGCTTCTGCGTCTAACGTGTATCATTGCGTTGATATCGGAATTCTTGGGAAAATTTATGAATAAGTAGAGGATTATCGTAAACAGATGAATAATTGGTTCGGTTTAGGCGAGATTAGGTGGAATATCGATAGCATGGCTGGTAGGAAGCAATTAATATGTTCATTGATTGCTACGCATTTTTTGTTTGTTTGTTTGCTTTTTTTTTTTAATAATAGAAATTTCATACATCTTTCTTCTTTTAATTTGCCTTCGCTATCGTTGGAAGTTTCGTTTCTTTTTTTCCCGTGAACAGTAAATTATGGCTCTTATCGTTTCCCTGATACGGAATATATAGTTCAAACGAAAACCCTTGCTGATTATTCTGTAGTATTCTGTAGTTGCCGCATATTGCTGCGAAAATATTAACGCGTATCGTGTAAAAAAAAAAAGACAGAGAATATAGTTTTTATAACTGTTAAACAAATACCCACGATGAACACATGTAGCGATGTATCATTTTGTGGTGAAAAATTAAAAGTATTAAAAAGAAAAAAATTCCCGCTACGTAACGTACCCGTGTAAAATGAAAACTATAGATTGTTTCTTTTCGCATCGTAACGTAACTTTACACGTACTTTAGTAGTAGCTTCTCTTACGTAGAAAGTAATTCGAACAATTTGAATAGAGCGTCGCGAAATTTAAAAAGCTGAATTAAAAAAGAAGCAATTTTCTGAATCAATTACGCCTATCATAGAAGCCGTTATAAATCACACGACACCATGATAGTAGAATTGCACTGACTTAAATTAAACATACAAGTATAGAGATAAATGAACTCCTCAATTACGTTAGTTGCAAATGGTACGTGTTTGAAATACTAGAGGAGATACCGAGTGGTTGCTTCTCGAGTCTAAATGGAGTCTAGATATCAGTGTGCAAGCCTGCCACCTAAGTGTTCAAATATGTATCTTCTTGAGCCAGTGTATACTAATATAGCCGTATCTATATATAGTCGTATATCTTCTATATGTATTTCCGATTTTCTTTATCTAACGTAATCTAGCAATATCTCGATTTAATTCTGTATATACGCACGTGACACGTTGATAAAAGGTTTCTACGCGCGGAGTTTGTCAGGACGTAGGTCTACGGAGATCTGGTGTTCCGTGCGTGAGGTTAGATCGCGCGAGAATACGCGAGTTCTGCTCGTAAAAGGCCAGCCGGCGGCTAGCAGGGCGCGGCACAAGGCTCTGTGCTCGCTACTTTTATGAATGAATGCAGTTCGAGTGGGTGTGCGTAGTTGTGACTGCGCCTCCGCGCTTCTCCTTCACGTGGTTTGTGTGTGCGTGTTCCCTGCGTGTTCCTTCATGTGTACAACGTGCGTACACGAAGCCGGGGACACGGAACCCGCGATGATGATGCCCGTTCCGTGGACAGCATTCTGTCGTTGGCCGCGTGGTCGTAGCGCGTCGACACACCTGGAGTGTCGCCACCGTTGTTCCGTGTTTCAGACGAGCGAATCTGTTAGATCAGTGTTTCCCAACCATTTTTCGGATCGTGTCTCAGCTGAACGCCTTCAAGATTTTGACGCTCCACGAGCACCAAGTTCTCGAAAGCTGTTATATAAATAGGTACGTGCTTCGAGTAAAATCAAGCACGAGAAGCTCGATTATCGTGATTTACGAGCACGAACAAAAAATTGCGGGAGAGTATTTAGATTATTTAAAAGCAACGTTAACGCGATCGATACTTTTTACTTGCAAAATTATTTCCAAGAAGCAAAATGACGTGTTCACGCTACGTAACAAGTTATCGTCCGACAAATTTCGAGATTCTCCCGTTACCAGTGGAAAAACACGGAGATGTACCATCTATCAACGTTCTTTCGTAAACAACGAAATGAAAAAACAGAGGAACGAGGCATCTCGATCGCCGATTTTTTGCATCACACTCCCTCGAACTTTACTCAAACTTGCAACTATCACAACAGGTTATACAGCGCTCGAGATTCGCGGGTCTTTCCCTAAAATAGGATTCCCTAGCACCGGCAGCTACGGGAACAATACACAGAAAATAACGACGTAAAGCGAAATACGACAAAAGAGGGTGATAAAGGGCGAAAATTGGCGCGTTCCAGTCGATATTCTTGGTGCCTATCGAATACTACGTATAACTTGAAAGATTCTGGTTCACGTTCATCCTAATAGATTAACACGTTATTTCGTAGGAATTCGTAATACAATCGTCACGAACTTTTCGAATAATCCGATATCATTCGTTGCTTCTCCGCTCGAACGAGAACGTCTCCTGAGAATCACGTTCTGGCGTATGCACTTATGCAGTGGTACACGATCGCCGCCCTCGCGGCGCATGCAACGAGCACGATGGCATCCTGCTCGTCGTAGGCTTGAAACGAGCGCCGTAAATCACAGTGGGACAAGCTTAAAAGTCTTTTAACTCGCTGGCTCGTCTGGCGGACGTGTGGGCCCCATCGCGGGATCGAGATCGGTTGACTTTTCGTGCCTCGTTGCTTTCCACCCACCAGAGCGTACACGCGCACGTGCTCATGCGGGTATATAACTGTACCGTGTGCGGATACACGTTCGTGGAAACCAGCGTTCGAGCCTGTCTTTCACTACAAATATAGTGCTGTGAACGGTCGTGTTCCACCAATGGGGGAAAAAAGGAGAAAAAATCGGCGTAGGCAAGAAAAAGAGGGAGGACAGATAGGAAAACATGTTTGATAGGCGTTCGTGCTAAATTTCGCGAATTCTTGAGATTCCGATATCGGTTCGCTGAGTTTCCTTATGGACGAAGCCAGTATGTGCGACGTGTTGTGATTCATTGCGAAATCGATGTACGCAGGCTTTTGTTTCCTGGCGAGAGAGAAGATATGTAAAATGCGTTTCTATTCTTTTCTTTTTTTTTTGTTGTTTTCAGGAAGTAATTATTAACCCTTTGCACTGCGAATTTTATTTCAATTTCGTTACTAGTAGCTCCCAACGCTTTTAACTGTTTTATTTAAAATTTACTTTAACTAGAAAATAAGACAATTTAAATAAATAAATATAATATTTAAATAAATAAATATAATAAATATAATATTCACACTATTGTTGTATTTTGTAATTTTTAAGTGTATGATATATGTTGAAACAATTTCCAAAATACAATCCTAGTTTTCTTTTTCACAAAAGAAGGTGGGACTGAAAAAATGTCGAGTGGGACTCGACAAAGGAGCTCCTGAGATAAAAACTGATGTCGAGTCACACTCGATATAGGAGTGCAAAGGGTTCGATATCGCCTAATCGAATGTTAGAATTTTATCAGGAAGATTGCAATCAGCACACATTTCTCTTGGTTAATGCAGTTTTGGTTCTTAATATGTCGCGCATGAATCGAGCGTATCCTATGCCTTAAATCTTACAACGAAAATATACGGTAAATTAATTTACTTCAAATTATTTATTGTATATTTAATTTACTCAAAACTGGAATTTATATCTACACTAGAGATATTTCTTATGGAAGTGTACAAATATTTATTGAATTACAGCGGAAAGATTCTTCTATAAACGGAGAAGCACCACGTGTTTCCTCGTTTTAAACGAAAATTACAGTTCACCGTGAATTAAGGAAAATCATTTTGTAAGCGGAGAAGCACTACTTCAAAAGTTTCTTGCTTTTTAATCGGAAATCACAGTTGGCCACGAGTTAACTGAGCGAATGAGTAATTTACGTGGAAGATATTTTATTTCGTGAAACGTTCGATATTAACAGGGTTCAGCCTCGAATCTGATCTCGGTTAATTTCCATTTCTCTTTTACCTCGAAACGGCTGAAGGAAATCTAATCCTGGCATAATTGAAAGTTAAGCTAACGCAAAGCAAAGCAGAGCGATTCATAATTTGATAATACCTAATAGCAGCCAGTGGAACGGCGCTAAGATTCACAAGCAGCGTTCCATGGATACTATGTTTCTTTTTAACATTGAAACTCCTTATCGAAGAAATTATAGAGTAATGGTACATCTTTCCTTGCCAGAGCCTTTAATTTGACGATCTACTAAATCACATAACTGTATTGAATAGAAATTTCATTGGGCAAGTATCTTTTTGTTCGTTTATTTTAGATATCCTTTTATAAGACTTTATTTTAAACGTTTCGCTTATTTTGAACTACAAGATAATCGTCAAATTAGAAAAATATACCGATGATAATTGGAAACCTTTATAGAGAAAATTATTCTTTTTTTTTTTTATAAGTAATATCGTAGATGATTTCACATGAACGTAAAGATAACCTGATAACAATAATTAATACATAAATAATTCGATATTACATTTATTACAGATCAAATCTTAATTTACTAAATTTCAGAATTAATTGACTATGAAGCTAGCAATAGCAATCTAAAATTAACGATACAGCGAATGATAATTGCTTTATTTTAAGACAAAAAAAGAAGCTGCAAAGACTAAAAGACGTTAAATTAATCTCGAAATGGAGTGTTCAATAACGTTGTGAAACACGGCACGTAGAAAAAAGACCAGGCATTGAAATTGCTGCGTTTAAAAAGGAATTGAAAAGGCATAGCTGTGCAATAGTAAGCAAGACAAGCATCCTAGAGGCTGATCAATTAGTTGTCGAGGGATAAATAATGTATCGACGCTCGATTAGATCACGCGTCGCGTTAATTGGACCGCTAATTAATCGAGGTCGATTACTTACCGCAAGGGTGAAACGATATCCAAGTTGAATCTGTGCCAACTTACTTTTCAGAGAGTCCTTTAAAACCAATCGTACTTACTTCTAGACAGCGTCTCGACTTTTTAGTCACCCTTTATATAAATCTTTATCCTATATATTTTTATAAATATCAATTTAGTTTAGTTTCAATTCTAGTTGTAGTTTATACAGTTAATATATTCATGATGTCTTCGTGCTTTAATTTTTCTTACTAATTTTTAATTTCTACAATTTAATAATTCTATAACCTTCGAAAACAATTCCGTTCTTTCTCCCTGCCCGTTTTAACACAAAGACCGACGATATGTAAAATTAAATTTCGAAAAAGACAACGACGTATTAAATTGATAATTCGATAGAAAAATAATCGAACTGCTGTTGAGATTGAGATTTACAATAAAATCAGAACGAGATCGAGCAAAGTAAAGGTAAAAAAAAACTGAAAGAGAGAAAATGAAAGAGGAGAAGAAGAAGAAGAAGAAGAAGAAGAAGAAGAAGGAGTATTAAATGACGCGCAGTGTACTTCCTTGCATCATGCCAACAGCAAAATTACTATTTCTCTTTGTTCAACGAGACGGTTAATACCGCCTTCTTACGGCACCCACTTTCTTTCCTCTGCTTTCTATAGCAAAATTGGCTTTGCCTCGTCTTCTTCTCGCTTTTCTATCCTTGCCTATCATCGTTGTCTTATTCGCCTGTCTCTACTCTACAGACTCACGGCTGTCTGCCGCGTATCTTCTGGTAATTTGCGGAACTCTGGAATCCAGGAATTCCGTTTCAGAAGGTACACTTGTGTGAATATCACCGCGGTTTCAAGGAAATCATCTTGTTTTAGCCGGGATTTTCTCCGTCTGGTAAACCAACCATTGTTTATGTAAAGTTCTTTACAAGACGAGAACAGTTGGCCAGATCTTTATTCCTTAGGAATTTTTTAACGGTATTCTAAGAATTATGTGCTTGGAATTTTTTATTTCACGTTAGCAATAATTTATGAATATCGTTAGCATTAATTTTTAAATTGCAAAGGAAGTTTAGTTCTAATTTTAATTAATTTTTGAATATTTGTAAGAATTACTTGTACGTTTTGGAAAATACGCCTTCAGCACACTGGATATGTAATCGTTCTTAACTGGTACTTGTTTGAAACTTGCTACGTTTAGTCTGTCATTGAACTTTGAATGTTTTACTAGAACAAGCTACGACATTACATAAAGTTCGGAGTTGCACGAAGTTATAAGTGAAAGGCGTTATTCGAACTGTTCGCGGTAGTTGGCTATTTATAGCGTATTATTAAATATCATTTTTCTAGAGTAAATTTTCTAAAAACAAATTATTGTAGAAACGTAAGTTAATGTAGACTTTAATGCACCGAAATATTTCTATGTTTCTAAATATTTCCAATTATATAATATTTACATTATATAATGTAGAATCTTATCTCTCCCAATAACAATATTCCACTTCATAATCCCATTTCACAATCCCGAATATAATCCGTAACCGTGAGAACAAGATCCTTCAAATTCGCTTGCATAGAATTTGAATAAGAAATAATCGTTGTCACGAAACATCGTATTTCTACATGGTATTATTTATTGTAGCATAGGCAGCTTGTCCTTATTTCTGTCGGCTGGCTCGTTCGAACGTTCCTTTCTGAACCATGGTGCAAATGTAAACGTCCCTCGACTAGAGCGATGATCTAAGGAGCATCGATATTACGAGCCAACTTCCGGGATACTGATGGAGATACAATTCACGAGGCGCAGAGGCGTGGGCGATACGCATAACTCGTTTTGTCGGATAATTCGTGTACGTAGTACGTGTAATCGTTAGGAATGGACTTAAGTACGTCGTAAACAGTTTCGCCTATTAAGTATTATAGTAACACTACATGAGAATCTGTACCTAAGTGTATAAATCGATGGTAAATTGATAACCAAAAGCAACATTTACTATGTTTCGCATGGAATCGCTCGATTATGAATCTAAATCATTTATTACAAAAAAAAAACATTTAAATCTTATAGAATCACTAGACTATAAATTTAAATAATTATAGCAAACGTTTAAATAAATCCTATTTATCGTTCATATCGATCGTACTGGGTTTGATTCGAAATTGTAAGTACATATTGAACTTGATCCCATCACTAGTATCCTGCAAACGTAGAGAGTTGAATCGTCGATCTTATCGTCCTCGTGTTACACGCTACGTTGCGATTAACCATGGGGCACAATCTGGCCGACAGTTCCAGGAATTTCGGTATTTCTAATAACAAATTGCGTTGTCTTATCAAATCTCGGAGTTGTCCGTCGTTACTGATCGGTCAATTAATTTTCGCCGCAGGAATCGCATGCGTGATACCATTCGAGAAATTATATAAACGTGCGGTTTAGAAGGAACACGTTTTTTTTTTAACTAACCTTCTGTAATCAGAATTTTGTATATTTATATGAAGGAAAAATCGATGGGAAAAATATACTTGGTGCGAGGGAAGAAATAAAAACGACGATCAAAGCGCAAAATAAATGAAAAGATTGATCAAAAAATAATCAACTCTCACCGAGATCTAGAAAATGTAAAAACGAATGATCGTTATTGAAAGTCGTATTTTTTTCAAATTCTCCTCGAGTTTCTCACAAATTTACGATTTTCTCTAAAGAAGAATTTCTTTGTTATTTTCCTTGAAGACATATGTACCTACTGCAAATACTGGAAGTAAAATTTCCTTTCTCCAAACGTAGAAGGAAATCGCAGCATATCTCGACTATTTAAATGCTCTCAAACACTTTCGCGCGGAAGAAAACGCGAGGAATGATAATTTGGTTTCTGTTGAGAGCTTAAAAATCCATCGTCATCTACGACAACTCATCTCATCAAGATATCAAGTCAAAGGGGATCTTCGTGTCTGAGTTTCAGGCGATCTAACCTAACCTTGCACTCTGTCGAGTATCTCAGTGTAGGACCAGTTCAATATTCAAAGTATATACTTTCCAACGACAGTTCGAAGCCGGTTTTACTCGAAGGCTTGCAACGTTAAAAGCAATCTCTTTTCTTCCCTGTCTCCTTTATATTCCTGTTTCCTCCTCTGCTGGTCATCGGTACGCCGCGATCTCTCCTCACCCTTCGATGAAATAATAGGCGGAAGTGGTCCGCTTTGCCAGCGGTCTCTCCATTTTCTTACGCTCGTGTTCAAAGGCAATCGAACTTTCTTCTTATTCCATTGCTTCGTTTGTGTCACGTCTATAGAAATCTGCCAAATGTCTCCTCAGACAAATTGCAGAAAGAAGCACGTATACAGAAAATAAAAAAAAAAAAAAAAAAAAAGAGAGAGAGAGGAAATAAATATATTGGGTCGCTCGAAAAGATCATACCGTTTTTATTAAAAATATCTGTTCAATAAAGAAACGTGCGAACAAATATTGCTACTTGGAATGAAGTATCTCGATGAATATGAGTACCTTAAGCATCAGAAACACGATACTAACGCTACGCAAGTGTTAGTTAGCAGTGCACAATATATTGTACATGTATGCCTTCCTGCAATTCCTAATTTGTTTCTTGTTTGGCAGATTTTATCAATCAAATGCCTGTGGCAAAGTGCGATAAGACTGAACCGAACGATAAAGTCGATCATCATAGGTGGGCATATGTAGAGGGGTTGCTGGAAAACGCGATATCAGATGTACGAGCAACCGCTGCCAGCATACCGCAAGTCACACGTTCTAACGTTGTTCATATCAGGCCAAACCACTTGCTACGATGTTCGTTCATGTAGGATTATCATTAGTTTCCGTGTGTTAACCGCGGAAAATTCTAACGATTGCTATAAAATTATTTCGAGGAAAAAATGCATCTTAGCGTTCGCTAACTTATTAGCTACGATATTAATCGTTCCAATTACTTTTAATTGGAACTTTTTCTCGCCGAAGTTACAAAATCTTTCCAGTTTATGTTACGCTTTAAAATGTTTTATAACGTTAGCTTATGTTTCGCCAAAGTAACTCAAAGGACGCAGTAGAACGTATTATTACGACTGAATTATTTATGCAAAGCCGTTATTATCGATAACATTAAGCAGAGATGTCGAAATGACACAATTTCGTTGTAAATGCCATGATAAATATTTGTGACGAACGCTTGTAAAGGACTATGAGTAATTTGTGCATTTACGAAGCGCAACATCTTGCGTATTCCTGTATCCAAGGCCTCTCGATGAGCACTGAAGATGTTGTTGAAAGACAGGCAAGGAGAAGTTGAATATCTTGTTACGAGGCATATCTAAAATATATACATTTCGGCAACAGGTACTTTACTTACGAATAACTCGAGGTATAATAAGCTTTGAAACGTAAATCGACTTGATGAATTTCTGACATTAATTAGCTGCTACTGCTACTGATGGGGGCTGAGCAAAGAATTTATAGTTCTAGGAAATGAACGTCCATTCGTGATTACCGTATTTTCGTTTCAATGCATGCTGCGCAATATTTTCATAAAATGTTTATTTTGACAGTTCTATAAATCCCTATTCGCAGGCTCTGCACATAAAATACCACAATTCTAATAAAGCATCGTACAATAACACGTGTCTTCATCAACATTAATTCTCTACCTTTCGGAATTGTCTGTCTATAGAATTCTCTATGAAACATATTTTTTTTTTTTTTTTTACAAAACGTCATAATATTTTCGTTTCCCAGCTGCTTTTTGTTAATGTTCCATTCCTCAGTACGCATAACAGTGTTGAATAGATATAAAACCAGCTAGCGGAAGAATATTTTTCTTCGTTTTTACTATCCATTGTCATTCTCGTTCGAAAACATCTACTGATCTCACACTGGTTTCTAACCAAACGTGTGTTATATTCAAATATACAAATATTTTGCTTGTCGGAATTAATTGCACCGAATGCTACCACAAGTATACAAAATTATTCAAGTAGCATGTTTTCCATACCAAACTCAGCACGTGAAAAAATCCCATCATCATACAGTTTATATACTTACTTCAACGTTTGTTGTATAAAGTAAATACAGAATTTCACCTTACTATTTAAGTTTAGCGGAATTCAATATCCTCGCCAAATTTTATTTTGTTAAATCCAAATTCTATCAAACTCTGTAATACAGTTATCTATATTTTATTACAAAATTTTAATTTAACAAATCTTACGTACCTTGATAATCGATTATATGAAATGTTGATTCTACCAAACTTCATAATAGAATTTCTGACAATTTTCTCAAAATAGTCCCATATCTCCATACTTCTTGTAACCATTCAAAATCTGTATCACCAAGCAATTTTAGCGATAAACTTCGCTCGAAAAATCCACATAACATACGTTCAAACATGACCTCTAACTTGCCAAGAGTTACCATATCATATCTTACATAACTTGAACTCAAACATACGAAGCGATTCTGCAAGCTGTCATCCCTCGATCCTTATTACACCTGCACAAACTTCGTGGAAATCTCGTACTCCGAACCAACTGTGTCTACTATTATCCATTTCGTTATTACCAGTCGAACAGTCGAATCTAAATTCGGTTGTACGACCTTTCGATCGGCGACAAATAGGCACGAGCCGAAAAGGTCGCGATAGGTTGGGTTCGGTTCATGGTTGTGTCGCTTCCGGAGCTTCATCTTGGTCGAGCATTCGGTCAGATCCCAGAATGGATCTCGGCCACTCGGCCGGGTCAGGTCCTTTGAACCGACCTGGTCGCGAGCGCACACACCTGCACCACTCTCTAATCGAAAAAAGTAGAAAAGGAAGAAGACGTACGACTGTTCATGTTTCGCATACAGAGACTCACAAAAATAGTAGAACATTTATAGAAGCGTTTAGAATTTTAAACTTTCGCGATGATTAGATGACATACATTTCTGGTTCTTCGGATTTCGATCGTGTTTTTACCAACAGCCACGTAACGAACAAGTGTGTTACTTTACATTTAGAAATTGTATTTTATTCAGTGGCGCTAATGAGACAATTATCATGATTATATAATTCAAGTGAATATCATGATTATATTGGTAAAATTAAAAATAAACCTAAGAACACGTTCATATAGAAATTACAATGTATTCACTGTTCACAGCATGAATAATAGTGTTAAACGTAAAATAAACGTCAAAATTGGTCCCTCTAAATATCGAGGCTTATTATAGCGAGTAAAAGAAACAGTACTGTAGTGTTCTGGCCGCTTGTCATCCAATTTGACATTTTAATGCGCCGTTCTTACAAAATTATCCAAAACATTCAAAAACGTTTTCGTGATTTTTGAGTTATGTCATTATTGCGGCAAATGAACGATATAGAATGTATATATAAAGAAAATATATTTAAAGTCATCGAATCATACATGCATATATATGTAGATAATACATAGGATGGTGTAAATTTGCAACAAGGTCACTTGAAGCTGCGTCGAAGATTTTCCATGTTTTTATTTTTATTTTTTTTTTTCACGGTTGGCGCGCCGCTGTTATTCAACGAGAGCGTTAACGAGATTTGATTTTTGAGCGCGTACTGCGTCTTTGATGTTTGGCTTATCGAGCCGGCTTAACTATCGATTCGTTTCAGTGTTTGTGTTTTGGATAGCCGCAAGTGATAGCGAACAGTATTTTCGTAGGTGGATCTGGACCCTCGACTAATATAATATTAGTACGTGAAACTTTAGACACAAGTCACAAATTACCAGTACAAGTTCGATAATAGAACGAAAATTGATGTTTTATAAATAAATGTTATAAATTACAAGTCATTTCACCATCGTAAATTATAAGTTATTATGCATAACAAGCACCTACATAGTTGCAACCATAAAAATCATATTCTACGACATCAATGGAACACAGCTTTCACTCAACATTATCTTCCTATAAAAAAATAAAAATTTTTCACTCATCTTTAAATTCCTTCTATTAGACAAGGGGATAGAAAAATATTTATCGCGATAAATATAACCGTAAGAATCAGTATTCTGTGGAGAACACCGACGAGAAATACAACGTAGTGTTGATGTATCGATGTATCGGTGCACAGCGAGGGGACTGCAAAGTTCTCGTCTGAAACCACAGCATCGAGAGTTCGTAAACCTCGATGTGCCGTAAACTCGGCCCTGAATACGGAGCTTCTAACGAGCCACGATACGGATCCCCTTCCGCGATTCCCAATACAAACCAATTTTTCTCAATGAACCGCCGTCGGTAATAGTTCGTAATTTCTTTCACCGATTTTTCTCCCTTCTTATTCGAGAGTCCAATAATCATTGGACGATTTCAGAGAGTCTTTTGCCAGTGATCATAATTAGGTGCTTTCCATGTACATAATATTATCGTACTGTATTTAGCGAAAACGTTTCATCCGATACCGTTTCATCTTTTCAGAAAATTATTGTCAACATTTTTCATGTTCTAAGACAGGTTATATTGTACAGGTTGTTACGCAATAATGACTAAATAATGAAAAAGACTGAATAACGAAATGATTAAACTTTTGTTCAAAATTAATTTTTATCGTTAGATCTCGATGACACCTAATATGTTAATACCAATACTGCTGCTAAATTATAGTACAATTATTCGATCACCTAATTCAAATCCGACTTTCAAAACTTTCGTGCTATGAAATCAAAGATTCAAAATCAAAGGTCATCATTCTCTATACAGAAGTGCAGTAAAATGTAAACCATGTAAAAATAGATATCTGTCAATCCTAATTACGCGCAGCCTACGCTACATGTGTGCAGATCCAAACAATCGATCAAATATCAAAGTTTGCAAATTCCGAAACCTCGAGGCCAAATCAAAGTTCACCGTTCCTTCTCCCAGTCTCGAAATGTAAATATCTCTTAATGCCATCCTAACCGCGCCAAATCTGTTACCGACCTGTACTATCTTATACACCAAGTGAAACACCAACCGACGTAACTACGTAGAATTGTACGATACATAATACAATAGTACGAAGACTAGCGTAGATCGAAAGAAGAGACATCCCTCAAGCTGTATAAACTTACAACGAAAGTTGTCATTCACTGAAAAATTATCTCAAAATGCAAATATGTATCGCTCAATCCCATATTAACCACGCCAACCCTATAAATACTAAGCAACCTATCCTACACTTGTAACAAGAGTCGCGAAGAACGCCAGCTAGCCAGTATATCTGCGTAACATCGTACCATACACGTTACACAGAATCATATAGCGTGGATTGAAGGATCTCTCGGAAGGCATCGTCGGCCCCGAAAGCTCGTTGGCTGTCGTAGGAAGCGCAGACCGAGCATACCATCCAGTCTGGCCGCCTGGCTGGCTGGCCAGCCGGTCGATCAATATTGCCATGGCTACGACGTGCAACGTGGAGGAGAAAGAAGAGAGGAGGCGGAGTAGGTGGCGGCTGGCTGGCTGGCTAGAGAGAAACACGGGGCGGAGGGGTAGTTGCTCATATTCCGGTTACACACGAGAGGGTTGAGAACCAGGTCTGATTCCGGAACGCTGGCGTGGAGTGGGGAATGGTGGAGGGGCTGGATGTACGGAGGTTACAACGTAGTAGTAGAAATACGTACTGCTACGTCACGAGACCTACACCTTGCCCCACCATGCCAGCCACCGCCGCGTTCTACTCGAGCGATTCATGACGACGTAGAAACTGCTGCTGCGCTTCTCTCGCTCGCCTGCCGCGGCGACGCTGCCTCGAAAGAAACGCTGACACCACCCGGCCCCTTTCTTCCCAGATATACACTTGAAACACGATCGCGAAGACACGAGTAAGAGTAATTCCGACGTTGTTTGAACAGTGGTCGATTTATGTTGGTATATAGACGAATGATTTAGAGAAGATAATGATTAGACTGCGGATATTTATAAAGATTATACAGATTTATTTTTGGGAATATAATTTAAGAAATGTAATAATGATTTATATATTGGGTCGTGTGCTCCTCGCGGCTATTTTCATTCTTTTTTTTCGCGCTGGCTATGTAATTTTTATTTTTTATCGTATCATGAGGATATGGAAATGATGATAAATGTAGTAATTGTATTATGAACGCTGTCACTTCTATAAGTAATTTCTTGTTGGATTTAGCAATACATCTCTGGTATTTTCAAATATTACGATTATAGGACTGTTTGGAAATATTTAATTTTAGCAATAATTGCAAACCAAATTAACATAAAGCTGCCGTCTATAAGAACTTTCCCCATTTACATACTCGTCATAATTGCACTGCCAACGACAAAACCATATAATCAAAAATATCCTTGCTTTCCACTACAAACCATTAATAATCTCTCAAATCTCTTACTTCGTTATTTATCTAATGACGCATAATTTCCAATTATGTATAACCACACATTTCTAGAAGAAATTTCCCTAACTTCTTGCCAATAAACGTAAAAACGTAACAGATGTAACCTCTAAACGGAAGAAAACAAGTGCCGGAAAGAAATTACATTCGAATTAGATTAAAATTGGCATAGCAATTTGTAGGGTTGTATAATGGTTTCCGCGCGTTTCGAGAGTCGCTGGCCAGCTTCGTTAAATATTATTTATCGTTTCAATTTGGTTGTAAATGGATCACGGTTGGGTTTATAGCTTTCTCGAGGTAAGGAAAGCCAGAGTGGCCACGGTGTATCGAGTTGCGCACGCGCACCACGCGATTCTCCGCCACGATAATATTTCGCTACTTTGTGGCGAATAAAATCGCGACAGGCTCTCCGTTACACTGTTGAAAGTTGTCTCCGCTTGTGACACATGCACAACTCGACCGATTTTTCTTCTTTCGCTTCCGCATAGAAGAGAAACGAACGACCTACGCGTAATCCATGGCATACAATGATCCAACAAACTCGTACGATGCATTGTTGCTAGAAGCTATATTTGCTAGGTTAGAAACCAATTCCTACTAACAATAATTTACAGGATCTTTTAAACAGACATCATTTGTCTTGTTTGAAGAAATGAAAGATAATTCGTTTCTGGACTTTTCTTGTTTGTTCGTGGCAAAATATACTACGATAGTATTTTAAAATATAAATTAAAATAAAATTAAAATTACAGAAGAAAATTAATGCTAAAACACATCACTGACCATAAATTCTCAAGTTTCTACTTTCGATATCTAAAATTAGCGCTTTGATAATCGTGTCAATTTTACAATTTCGTTGTACATTTTCCAGCAACTATGTTATACCGAAGTCAGCGGTGGAATCGATTCTTCGGTTGAACAATGTTGATTGCCGTATTGTCTTCCAGTGAATGTTCGTTCGGAAGCGGAGAACGAACAGGGGAGGTTTCGAAGGTAGATGCACGCTCGTGACTGATATCCATATTGCAACAATATAAAGGGGGAGAAACCTAAGTTGCACGCGCGTTGGCGTGCAAGAAATTCCCCTTTTCCGTTCCTCGTGCTTCGCAGCGTAGATATACGTAGATATACTCGATTACTGCTACATTGTCTGTCGGCTACCAAACGAAAAAGAATAAGAAAAAGAGTTTGATATGATCGTTTTTTAAGGCACAAAATAATAGGTTGAATGAAGTGAACCGCGCTTAGTAGCTGATTTATCTAGAACAGGGTGATTCGGGTAATTAGAAGAATATTGCGTTGTAATATTTGGCCAACTTTAATAGTAAAATTGGCAAACATTAAAATTAATATTACGTTTGAAAATTGACTTACAATTTACGAGACAAGGATTTGAATAATTAAGGTTAGAACTGTTGAATTTATTCAATGTTATATTCTGAATATATTCTAAACGTTTGTATCAAATGTATGAAAAGATTGGTATCCATCAATTTATCTTTTAAGAAAATAATATTACGCAATAAATGGATAACGTAAAGTATATAACTGCGTAATAATCTCAAGACGGACACATCCGATGTTCTATATGCATATACTCAGCTGGAACATACGCTGCGTCTATAGGAAGACTTCGACTTCCTTTGTTTCACGGTTGGCCGGCCTGCGAAAGCAGAACATGCACTATTGTACTACAAGCTGCAAGAAAACTATATACAACGTACATTCTACGTAGACTGTAAGTCGATGAGGGAGAAATCGATTGATTATGTAGCGAAACGCGTGGCGTGCCAACTCATGAACCTCGAACCTTTTGTGATCGATCGATTCTCCTTCGCTGTTGCAACCCACGCGAAAACTTGCCGATTTGTTCGAACTCTGTCCTGTTCTACCTTCGACCCGTTAGTTTCTCTGATTTAATTGCAATCTCGTGTTTTCTTTCTTTCATTTCTAGAGCGATCATGATCATGAGACAAGCGTATCTCGTTCACTCACAAATTTCACAATTTTTATTTTTATATAATATCTGAGAAAAGATTAAATTTTTGTTATTCCGTCAAATGGTACACAAAATGTATTTATCATTGATCGTAATGATTCCTTAATCTTTTACCAACGAACACACAAAATTCAGAACGTAGTACACATGGTAACTGCGTATAAACTTTGAAGCGACTCTCGAGCGCAAATGACGAGTGTTTGGAGTAGAACAGACGAGATCGAGTGGCTGCTTGTATTTGAATAGATTCCAGAAATGCACTGTAAAGTTCCGAGCACAAGAAGATACATAGCATGAGATAGTTTCAAGAGCGTGGTGCAATCGAGCAAACGAATTTAGTCAGTTTCGAGAGTCATTTAATCAGTACTTCATCCTTCATTTCTGTGCCATCAGAACATTGTTAATCGTTTTCTTTTGTGCTGTTTCGTCATGTAACATAATGAAAACGCGTCTGTTATTAATATATTATAACGATAATACGATTTTGAGGTATTTTCATGCTAACAACAGAAATATCGTAAACAGGAATCTGAAAATGTCGCCATAAGAAAGAATTCCAGAAGATTCATGTTTGAAAAGCGTTCATATGTTAGATAAAGAAAGATTTGGGGTCTTTGCTTACACCATCTTTTCCGTCCTTAGTGTGAGCAGAATATGCTTCTAAATTTTGGTCAGCTGTTTTTCTCGTGTATCTTATATGTACAGTATTTTTGGCTGCGAATATATTTAGAACAAGAATATTTGTTACAAACATTATTTTCTAGTTTCTAGCCAAATGCGTTAGTAGTAAAGTAACTGGGACTATACTGGAAGGCCACGCGACTTCGACCCAGAAGTTAATGTGTTAATTGTTCTTTAAATAAAGCTTATGTTCTTCCTAAGGTGCAACTTTTGCTCTAACTTCTAAGTGGAGTAGACTACGTGTATCGTATTTCGCGGAGCTTGCATCTTATTTCTTTTTAATCGGATGAGAAGAAGGGAGGGAATACGACATTCCATAGTAGGCGGAAAGTCGATGTTTTTGTTTTCGTTGGCATTTATTATTATGGCGCAAGGTAATCTATTGTCTTCTCCATTGCTTCTATTATCCAAGAAGCCGCGTTTGTCGTGTCATAATTCGCGTACACATTGAACGTAGTACGAGCATTCGTACGTGAGTGCAACGTGCACGATCCTGGAATTGGTCTCGAGGTGAAAAATCAAGAACTTGAATCAACAAAAAGCTTGACATTAAATTCTTAAATTGAATAAAATCATAATTTTTTAACTACACTTATACAGGATGTCGTGGCATTTCCTCGTGAAACTATGCTCTGGTATATTGTATGAGTATAAATAAGAACTAGATATATGAGAATATTAGCAAACTGGATTTCCTAGTTAACAAATTAATCTTATAAAATCAAATAGAAAGGTCATTTTGAAAGTGTGGCTTATCGCATCTTTCCCTTGTAGTCTCCAAATGGTATGTTTATAATATTACTTAATGTATTTTTAATCTCCGTTGCTCGAGATACTTCTGATTTATGAGAAAATTACATAAACATTCGTCAAGAGGCATTTCAATTACCCTGGAATGTTACGCAGATGCGTACGAGGCTCGAGTGCAACGATTGCTTGAAACAACAGACGTAATTGCGACGTTACATTCCTTCCTTTCACATTTCCTTCCTGAGATTACTATTATTAAGGATAAAAAGCACACGATTTTCCTGCGAACATTTTATATCGCACGACACGGAAGTTTCGAAAAACGAGAAAAATTCAAGTATAAATGTACGATATAGAGAAAAACATGTAGTTCTTTAGAGCCAATACTTGCAAACCATTTCCGTTCGATAATCCAGGTAAACGGAGAAAGTAGTAGATACGTAATTTTCTCATTGAATTTATATTACTCGGCAGGGTTCCTGTAATTTTGAAAAAAAAAGAAAACATGGCTATTTTATTAAAAAAATTAGATCATTATGTTACATATATAAAATTAGATTACATCAAATTAACTGTAATTGTTATTATAATACTAAATACTGGTTCCTCACAATACAATAATTCTAAATATAATTAGACGATTTAATAATTTCCTAATGATATTTCAAATATACTTGAGTCTTAATTGCTTGACAACGAGGTACGAGACAATTGTTGAAGTTACAAAACTCGAAATAAGATGGCAATTAACAATAACAAAATTTCGTTGTTAGCTTCTTCTTTCAGAAGAACTGAATTTAAAAATTCGATAAATACGATTATATTATTAATTCATGACTAACTATGTTCAAACTACCTAATACTTATGAACGAACGGCTGTGTACACTGTACGTGTTACGTATGCAACGAGGATGCAGTGCTCGCCGACGTTCATATTTCTTGTCGACGACACACGAGGACAGAGAACGCGAGTTCTTACCGTGCACGCAATTCAACTCGAGTCGGCTTGACTCGATACGCGCGGCGAGCACTTTCTCATTAATGAAAACTCTGCTTTGCTTCTCTCTTGTGGTGCAGTACACGTTGCTTTACGCATTCTACGCGGCGGTACAACGTGCGTGAAACGAACGAGCCTCGTGCGCATGCGCACACACGGGGTGAGTACGCGGCCATTCTGCTTGACGTTTTAATTGGATCAGACGTCTTTTTAATTGGGGCCTGAAATTAACGCCGATCTGCAGTCGAATTGTTGCTTACCGCGTCAATGTTAGAATCGGTTAAATGTTTAAAATGACCGTCCGATAACGTTACCGCGTAATTGTTTGCGAGTTAATTAGCGATTGATAAAGATGGTCCTGCAGTTATTAACGAGAATCGAGAAAGCTTCGATCGAAAAGTTCAAATTGAAAATTATTCATTTTGAAATAAAATCTTACCGGTAAATGGTGAATTGCAACGTGGCAAGCATATAATAATTTATAAGCTTAAAAAATCAGACTTTCGATGCCAAACAGCCATGAAAGAAAAGAAAATGTTGTGTGGATGTTGTCAACCTTGACGCACTTAAAAAGATCGATCGATAATCATAATATCGTGTCAGCTTGAAGGTTAGGATCGTAATTTGCCGTAGGTCATGTCCATACGAAGAATTCTTATAAACGGCATGAAAGTATTTAACGACGCAGTTTACACAAATGTATTACGCGCGATAATTAGAAAATTGTTTACTTAATTGAGAATATTAAAGAATCCCGAAGAATTGATACGTAATTACGCGTTCAATTTTTTCCTAATCTGAAACTTTTATTTCAATGAAATTTCAAATCTCATTGATGTATATACGCAACTAGCTGAAAGTTGGTTGAAATAAGTCACGGCACGTGACAACGCGGTGTCCAGTAGCCAGGAAGGAAAAAGAGGTTGACGAAGAAGAAACGCTACGAGAAATACGTGTAGAGAAAGAGACGGAACATGGAAAGAGTGAGCGAACGATCAAGGGGAGCGTAGACTACCGGATGTGACGTTTCGCCCTTCTAAACATAGATACACGCCATGCAACTCTACCTCCTCTTCATCGTCGTAATGTTGTAACGTTGTAACGCCTGCTTGCTCTGCTCGACTCAGCGTCGGTTCTTCCACTCTCTCTCGAGCCTCTACTCAAGGCTACTACTGTCATCAGGAAGTCAGGGCCGTGAAAAAAGACGTCAGCCTTCGTCGCGTTCCGGCCCGTAGCGAAATATTTTCAAAAGAAAAAGTTAGACGCTTGAAGTTGTTCCTTCACTTACTCTATATACGAAGATATACTCGAATAACGAACATCATAATTTATAAGCAAACTGCAAATTTTTATGAAAATTTATATATACGTGTAGACATATAAAAATGATAAAATAAAATAAAAGAGGCAAAACTTAAACAGAAATTCGTTTTAGTTATTAAAAATCATAACGAGTACCGTACTTTGGTTATTTTATATGTTTTCCTACGTTATATGCATTCTATCATACGCAATTCTTGCGCTTTTAGATTGTACAAATGCATGAAAATCTACAATCTATTTATAGCACATACCTATATATATATATATATATATTTATTTATTTATAACGTAACAGAATGTGATAAGTCGTATTTTTATAGAGGAGTAATTTAAAGATCTATCGTAACGCTGTTGGCCGCTATTTTAGAAAAGCTCAAACACCACATACGTACTTCAAGAATCAACAATCTATATTAAGCTTACGTTGCGTCGTGGCGATACCTCGCAATGGTCGTCACTCATTTCCACTTCTCTCGAACATTGGCAGAGAGGTAGGTTAGGGTCCAGAGGTTCGTCATTGCATTGCGCCTATGACAGCGCTGCTCGTTGAAAAATGCACGCAACGTGAAGTAACGTAGCAAAAGAAGCGCACGTCCTACAATTAGATAAAGCCGCGGCACCAACGTAACTTCTGATTCATTCACAGAACCGCATTACGTAATTCCGACGCCTGGTACAATGAGTAACGCCTGCGAGTACGTTATCGCTGCAAATGTTGTCGATTGTAAATCAACGTTTTATCGTGCCGCTCGGATTCTTCTAATTCGATTCTTCCGATAGAAAAGAAGCATTTGTGGGTTTCGTAATGAACAAAGACGAGTAAGCGTCGGTGATGAAGTTCATTTTATAGTTTATGGGCTAGAATTTAATTTTTTATTCGTCTACAAGAGGAACTTCGCTTTATGTATTGCTTTTTTTTGATAGGAATTTTAAATATTTTCCAGAAGGGATTAACTAACAGAAATAAATTTCGTGCAAAATTTATTAAACAAAGTAGCGGAGGGTTGGCAACCCCTGTTTCCAATCTCTTCGAATTCTCCCCTCTCTTCAAATGATTTAACGACGTGTCAGCGACACTGGGGTACACGATAAACGCAGAAGGGTTGTCACCATTAATTATTTTCTTTATAATTGATATTAATAAACACGGTACACGTTATTGCATCATACATTCGTTACACAGTCTCGAGGAAACGCGCGTTTCTTAGAAAGGGTGTAACGCTAATGGCGCTAATTTATGACGCCACACTTCCCAAGCAACATTCCATGTATAGTTTCGTGTGTTACATCCTCTTCCTGCGGAAATAAATTCAGTGTTATTCGAAACTTCCGCGAAACTTGTTACTTAAATTGAAATCTCTGAATACTATATAATGACTTTTAGTCATTTTAATTTTTGGGGATTTTACGAACTTTTTTATTCAAATTAAGTATAAATTATATATATATATAAAAATTATAAATTATTGATATATAATATATATATATATAAATTAAATATGGTATAAAACATACTATAGTGTTCGACTATTTTATTGTATTTTTGAATTGTATAGAATTATCGTTAGTTCTATTTCTATTATTACACAACTATTTTGTTTTTCCTTTATTATTTTAGTAGACTAGGGCATCTATCTCCTTTTTTCTAATTTTTCTAACTTTCTCGTATAATCCAAGTTAACAAGGATGATTCCGTGAACGCTATTACCGCGAGTGTTCGCCTTAATCGTAATTGTAAGCGCAAACATAGCGTGAAACGATAAGCATTTTATTTTTATGTTTATTACAGGTAAGTCTGCACACTTCATTTGCGGTTCAGGAATTCCTGCCCTGGTACGTGCTGCGTTCCCTGTGGTTAACAACCGTGAGTCGATGTTTGAAACCAATTCTTCTTAAATTGATTTCCTACCAAATGCTACTCAATAGACTCCTTTTACATTTAATAAATATTTCCTCCGTTTACGTTTTCATACAGAAAACATATACAAACTTATACATTTGCTTACCGTAGAAATTTTATTATATCAATTCGTAGATTACATTTGCTTACGTAAATTTTAATATATAAAATTTGTACTAAAGAAATTGAAATATATGTACTTTATAAGAAATCACTAAAATTAACAAAATATAGAGATGCACCGTTGTAAGTCCATAAAGTTTCTAGTAAAAATTATACATTGGTCATTTTGACCGTTCTCATAATTTTAATATTAAATTCTACGGCACAGTATCAGTAAGATATACAGTGTGTCTAGTTTGAAATTTTAAATCTAGTGATTTTAAATTTAAAATTGGCCATATGTGAAAATAATTCGAAACTGGACTTGGATGATAGAAAATAGGCAGAAAATTGAAGAAAAATATGATTAATTTGGGCCACGAAATCGCGTTACGGGTGTTGTGTGAGCGTAATTTCGGTGCAGACCTTGAAAGGTCACTGAGTCAGCTCATCACTGATACTGACAAATCGAATTATTCGCACCCATGGGAAAACGAATGGAAAGAAAGAGAAAAAGAACATACCTGATTAAGTTTTCGTAATATCGAATTATAGTCGCGTCGCGATCAGCCTGCACTTGTCATTGAAGCCGATCCAATTCGAATAGGACTTTGAATAAATATTCATCTACAGAACTTCGGTTGTGAAAGATGTTTGCCAACGAAACTTCGATATATAACGATTCGCGAACTAATTTGAATACCCATTTAACGTAGAAAATTTTTATGATTATGTGTATTATACGTATTATACGAAACATTTTCAAAGGTAAAAATACTTTAAGAAAACTATATTATATCTTGCTCGAAGCGTATAATTTACACTTTTAATTTATAATCCATGAAAGGTGACGAAATTTTGTGCAAAATATAATTTTTTATAAAGTTTTGTAAACAATTACTGATAGATATGTTTCATACAGTACAAAAATACATATTTAATCCCGCAATCAAATTAAACTTTTTATTCAGTTTTGATAACATTAAATTGATCGATATGGAGTTTATTGAATTTTAAAATTCCATCAAATGCTAGAAATTACTTACGCGTATGCGTATATGTCGCTCAAAATCAAATTTTCCTACGTTTTGAATTTTCATTTTGTTAATTCTACACTGCCTAGAAAATGATGGAGCGGCTGCGTGTCTCTATTACGTATAGTCAAAGGTTATTGACATTCTCTATGGCTCGTAATGGCACGTGATCGAGTTCGTCGTAAACGACGGAGCAGAAGAATGCTTTTCGCGAAGTGCGTATACGTGCCTCGCCGCGATTGTCATACTTGGTATACTGGTGTGAGAAAACGAATAAAGGCATTTGTCACATGTGCCCTTAAGACTGGCTGGACTTCACCCTGAAGGGCTGTAATACCGCACAATGGAGGGCCTTCCACGCGTGAATGCCTCGATGAATCGCCCGGCATATGTAGAACCCTTCGGTGACTTTCTTTTCTTATTTCTATTCCTATTTCGTAGCCACTAGATTTTCTTAGAAATTACGAAATTTATGCTTTTCCAAGGAATTTTAATCTGCTGAAGCCACAGCACTTAGGAGTCTGCTAGGAAAATTTCGACAGTTACGTATATACAGATAAATCTTGATTCTTAGAGGTTTGTTTGTTCGGATTTGAAATGATTTCAGGCGAATGTTAACGGCTGTGACACTGCAGAAATTATATTTAAAAAAATTTATTCATAATTTACGATCGTGCAAATATTTGTAAAGTCTTTGCATAGTGTTCTATGAACATAGACTCTGTGGCATATAGATTGTCGCTTCAAAATATTTCATCATAGACACTTGGAAAAACCATATTTTTAAGGGTCAACGTTTGGAAATGACCTCGATCATGAATTCACAAGAAGCGAACTTGATCCTCACTGGGGGAAACGAAACATTTTAAGGAAAAGAGGACATTGTTTCTTTGGTTCGAGGGCTGTGGAGGTCGAGATTCTCTGCTAAGCAAAATAACAGGAGAAGTGCACGGAGATCCTTACGGTCGGGAATTCTGCACAGCCTCCGCCTACAGGAACCTCAGACGGGAGCATCGATCTGGGCGTCGGCCTCAAGACAACCCCTCCATCCCTTTTCCACCCCTCTACGCTTCCTTCATACTCTTCTCTCTATTCCTCTTAACCTTCTCTCTCGTTTTATCGTGTGGAATAGATAGAGAAGCTTTGTCATACCTTTTTACTTTTTATTCAACCACGGAAACTTGGCCCAAAGTGGACCAATTGTCCCGTTATTGTTTTATTCCGCTTTTCTCTTTCCAGTATTTACAGCGTGCCGAGCATCGTGTTATTACTGTGTTTTTCTTTCCACCCTTCCTCGAAAGTTTCGTTTCTTTTGTGCCAAGCCGTGCTACCCTTTGACGACTACGCGTCACTCGTTTCACGATACTTGTTTTTATCTTTGAGGAAATGGTTGAGAAGGCTCGTGGGTTTTTAGTTGTATTTTTCGAGTTGAGTTTCGTGTCTAGAAAATTATCGTTAATTAATCACGGTGATAGGTCTTACGATCGAATATGATCGATATGGATGTATGGAATATATATATTAATATATTAATAACGTGGAAAGCGTAGGGTAAAAAGGAAATATTAAGTCGTGAACAGAATAGAATAGAACAGAATGGAGCAGAGTCAGAACTGAGTCGTGTTTCCGGCAAGTTCCAAGCTGATGACAAGCTCCAAGTGACGAGAGCACAATACCGAGGAGACTGTCCTTCCTGCAGGAGATGAGTTCTTGATTGCACTGACGTTACTGCGGACGCAATGTCAAGGCGTCAGAGAGACACCAGAAGTGCCACCGAATTGCGATTCGAAACCGTTTCCTTTGACCGTTTGCGCATTCCGTGCCATCTTTCCCTCTTTTTCCTATCGTTCTGCATCGAATATCTGCGAACGTTTATTTAACCTGAAAACCAAAAATACTGTAGTATTTTTGTTATTTTAAAAGTCGAGTGAGATGCAGCTTTACATTAAAGCTATATTGTAGTAAATTTTCAAACCTTACTTTTCTCTACTAATAACTTAAGAACTAGAAATTTCGAGTTATGTCATCGTGGCGGTAAATGCGTGGCAACGCATTGGTAACATAAGAAATGCAAAAAAGTTAAAGTTGAAGAACTTAAAATTACATAATTTTTAAATATTATTGAAATAAACAAGCTACATTTATTTAGAAAATTGTCTTTTAATCGTTCGAATGATAACGAAAAAGGATCAGTCATCGTAAGAAACAGCTGTTAAGCTTCATCCATAGTTCAAAATGAAAACTGCATCGGATTTCCATCGTTCTCACGGGGGCTAAGAGGGTTGAGCGTTTCACGATGCAGTTGGTTGTCTAGTTTTTCACTAAGAATACGCGTAAAAACGATATTCTTGGCCTTGGTTCGTGCCTACTATGTTTCATTTTACCAATGCACTCGTGTTCGTCCCTTTCTAACATTGTTTCCTCTTGTTTCGCGGCTGTTTCATCTCGTTCCCTCCGGCACTTTGTACACTTTGGAGAAAATCACTGCAATGGAATGTGTTTATGAGCGCCTCCGTACTTTTGTGCCAAGCGTTTTCCCGGAGAAAGCGCGATATTTGCTCGAGACGTTACGAAACAGTAAAAGAAGCTGAATTAATTGCGAGTATGCTAATTATTCTCGAGCGATGTTTGCTTAAACGATTTTCGTTGTTTTCAGTTCAGAAAGAAGGAGAAACATTAATAAAGACCCAATAAGATTTCGAGAAGCTCTAAACAATCAAACGTACGGGTTTATAAAAATTGCAATCAAATATTCGAGAAGCAGAAATCTATCGAAAAAGCAGAAGACGAAATAGTACGTAATTGAGGATTGAAGAAATCAGTGCGTACCATCGAGATCCGCCATTGTCGTATTTTCTCGGAGGCACGGAACTGATAAAACCAACGAAGAAGTGCTGAACATAGTCACGTCTCGGAGCATCATCAACCGTAGCTTCTCACGAAGCATGTCGAGAAACGTGCCCTTCGGCGCCTTCTTAAAGAAGGGTAAAAGGGACATACAGGAAAGAGAAGTTTCACTGGATATGCCGTCGGCGAAAGCCAGCCCAGTAGTAATTTCGAGTAATTCTAAAATTTGTGAAAAATTGATTGAATTTTAACGGAAAATGTTCGGTTAGTGTTTCGAGGTGAGGTTTGGTTTCCTTTATTCTTTGTAGTATTTTGTAGATATCCAACATCCGAATTTTCGACTTTTATCTGTTCGTATTTCTTATTTTTGTCACCCAGATTCTTGAAAGCGTATGTATCATGCGTCATCTCTGATACTTCGTCATTCCTGCATGACATGCATTTTACGTTGAATAGATGCTTTATTAATCAACGACTCAGTGAGTGAGTAAGTTTGAAAAAAATAAGTATGACTCATTTATGTAGTAGTTCAAATTTCTAGTCTTTTCTATAATGTAAATATTGAAAATTCTTCAAAAATTATCCTAACGTCTTAATACAATACGGACAAGTATCTCTTAAATAACCAGACATAAAATTTCCTCTTACTTTTCTTTCTTCGATACAAAACAAAACTTAATGAAATAAACCGCTCGAAATGAAATCCTTCGCATACCACGTAAAACAATGCAGACATCATCATTACGCATGCAAGATTTATTCTCTTCACTATATCCGACGTCTTTTTTGCCAGTCATATTTCCCTTCTCAGCTATTCAAACCGTAGTCCCTCTCACGGTCAACCGACCACGCGATTTGTCCGCGTCCCAGGATCGGTTATCTTCTGGCGTAGATCCATCTCGTTCGTCCGATATCCTGTCTCGATCACGACTAGCGTGGAAAAAAGCTCGCAAAGACGATGGCGTAACTATTCCGCGTGATTAGGAAAGACAGATAAACAGAATGCGACGAGAATATCGCTCTTCTTAGTTAAAACGTTCTATGTAGTAAATTTTTATTTTGCAAGGTGCAGTAATTCACGTTGTATAACGTATAGGATATGTACAGTAGCAACGAAAAGTATTCGCACATCATTGTATCTATTATAGCACTTATATGCTAATTAATTATGTCTGAGCGTATTAAATTTCGTATCATTTAATACAGTCCTTGTGATTAAAAAGTCCTTGCGATACTGTGAACATGAAATGTAAAATTTCATAGAAGAACGCATGATTGAAAAATAAGGATGCGTGTCAGTACTTTTTGCAGCCACTGTACATACAAGTTTTCTATGATAAGTGTTCAAATACTTTCGTGGGCATATATTTGATTGTAAAGCGTGTGTTTCTCGAGCAACACCTTAGTAACAGCATTGCAAAATCCAGGGAACATAACGCAAGCGAGCGGCATAGATCACGCAAAGTGAAGCAAAGCAATGTACTACGTCGCACGCGCGTTGTAACGAGATCACTTTGCAACGATTGCGCACCGTGTCGCCGCAATGGCATCTATGCCTAAGGTAATTGACCCGTGGCTTGCGTTACGCAATTCTTAACTGGGTTCCAGGAGACTCTGATTCCACGTACGCGTTAACTGCCTTTGATCTACAGTCACCTGCACTCACCGACGACAACAATAACGACGATGCTGTGTGATCGACGAGCACAACGAGGCGAACGAACGTTCTCTCCAGGGTCGTTCGACCGCGTCGATATATAAGGTGTCCCAGTAATCATGCTACAATCAGCAAAGGGATGATTCAGTATGAGAAAATAAGTTGAAAATACAGAATAATATCTTTTCATACGACGCTTCGTTTTCGATAAAATATAATTCGAAAATCTATTTGATATGTGAACTTATCTAATTATCGACTGAGTGCGAGTAAACTATCAGCTAGAAGTTAATTTACATGTGAAAATAAGCGAAGAATATAAAATAAAATTTGTCCGTTTGAACACCTCGTTCTCGGGGAAATAGAGTTTGGATTTGTTTAATTAAGAATTGGCCAGGTGCATTTCAATCAATCAATTTTCAAATTTCATTTTTTCGGAAACGAAACTATTTTCACACGTAGAATAAGCTTCTGTCGATTATTCACGCCTGTACAGTCGGAGTTGTTCTTGCTTTGAAATTAAAGAATTTGTAAGAATAGTATAAAATAAAATAACGATCGTATCGAGCTAGTCGAATGAGATCGATTTGGAATCGATTGTCCGACCATGTGAAAATAGTTGCGACCCATGCGCCACCTTGCAGTCCCGCCAAAAAAGTTGTAAACGTGATCAGTAGATCGCCATTATGGACGTCTCGTGTTCGTTGCATAATGTTGTCCGCGTGTATCAGTTACATTACTGTTAAAAGCTCAAATGTCTAATGTGTTGTCTTAATATATGTAATTAAAGTATCTAGTATGAAGTGTTAATATGATTAAATGTGTTATGTATAATCTTAATGTAATTGAAGTGTGTTCGCCAGAAGAAATTAATAGTAGCGTTTCGTTGGACCAACAAATCTGGCAAGATTGAACGTAGAAACTTCAACGAATACTATTTCGAATAAATAACAGGTTAGTAATTAAAGTGGTTTCAAGTTGTTTAAGTTTTAAATAACTGAACTAATAGAAATGAGGTTTTATGCGTGTAAAGGTATATTGTATTCTCTGTAAGCGGCAGATATACATAGCGTGCTTCTGAGCGCTTCCAGTTGGATATAAAGGTACACAGAAGTTTTCTACCAGTGTGAGATGCTTATATTACAATACCTTAAAGAAGCATATATCTGAACGAACAGTAACGTTGGAAAATAGGAATAGGAACTAAAAGAGATTATTATATTTCTTCACAAAAGCTTTTCTACCTACCCAATATTGCTTTTAATAATATTGATGTAAGTATTGCGTTCACACAATTTTTATGCATTATTTCACTACTTGATCCACAATGGCAGCCATGATTTCGTAAAGAGTGCTAGGTCGGTGTTCTAACGCTTTCGTCAAGTGCGTGAGTTTCGTTGCTTCATGAAAACGTTACAACGAAGCTTCGTCACACTGGCCTATCATCACATCTCCTTGCTCTGGTAAATTACACGCTGATAAGCCTCTAGTGGGAACGTAGTAGTCCTTGCGAACGGGCAGTTCACGCGGTGATTCGAAATACTGCGACGTAGGGAATGTTATTTGGAATTTCAAGCGATTCTACCTGTTCCGGGTAATTTTGGCGGTTGTACGTTAAAGGCGATTAGTCGGCGAACGACACGATCGTAATTGTTCCATGGTAAGCGGCAAGAATGCTGCCCACAACATGGAGATACCAGTACCGATTATATCCACAGTAGGCTATCGACGATGTATCGGCTGAGATGCGTGGATAAGTCGATGACGAATCGATAACGCGAAATATTTCGTCTAATAGAATTTTTAGGTTAGAATCTTCTTCTCTCTCTTATTTAATAGATGTCACAGTGTAATTGACCTTCTATTTCTTTCTCTCTTTTAAGAGAAGAATTTCGCGTTTTCTAACCTTCAAAAAATATCTCGAGTCTATAGCAAAATATAACAGCAAACTAAATATTTAACACGTTAAAAATCTTTTTAATCTAATTTTCTAATAATTTAATCCTTTTTAATTTTGGTGAAATACGAGCAATATTAAAATGTAAGGATTCGAAGATCGTACTATTACGATCCTATGGTTAGCCAACAATCTGGTTTAATGGGGACTTCCGTGACAAGGCAAAGATTTGTTGCTCGTTGTATAAATGAGAAGCAAGGATTGCGAGATCCAGACGATAGAAACGGTGTCGGCCTGTAGCTTTAGCTACCTCTAAAACCAAGATCATTGGACATAGCATGTCTTTGGGCCGAACGTGTCCTGAATCCGTGGACATTCCAGAGATATCGGTAGAACGGAACTCGTGACGATCGGATGATATTCCAGCTCTAGAATTTCTATTTCATTAACCAATCGGCCACTCTGTTTCCAACAGAATGCAGGAATCTGTGTCCCCTTCGCTATGCTCAATCGATCGATTGCTTTGACTGTTTTACTGATTTCAGGTATTTGTAAATATTTTTAATTTATCCTTCCTTGTTTCCAAACAAAGGACCGCAGCTAACATTAATTTTAAAACAAAGTAAATTTTGCATTTTGTAAATTCCAATTAGTAATTTTCGTTTAGTATTAATATCGATGTGAATTTAGATACGAGAGTAAGTTGATGAGTTCATGGCCAGACGTTATATGATATTTATCTATAAGTTAGGTCGTGAAATTTTCAAATCAGCCTGGTAAATTGCTAGAATATCGGATTTATTTTGATGGTCGTCGTGCATAAATCTACTCGCTCCTATCTGACTAGAAATTACTTTCATGTCGTGTCCGTCATCGTTATCTCTATAGCGTTTCAAGTATAATAGTTCAAAATTAGTGCACACACGCGTTTATCATGTTTACACGACACGGCATAATGTAAAAATGAAATACATATCTTCTCATTCAATCTGCAGATTCATCTCAAGATACTCAGTAATGTCAATACGTATACACCATATGTATACGATCGGCTATGTTTGTCAATAGAAATATATGTAATAATTAAGATAGGCTTTGATTGATTATATCGTTTGTTGAAGAATAGCAATTCGTTATATCGTAACTGGAAATCCAAACAAGTCGTCGAATACGATACACTAGCCGCTTTGGTCAATATAAATAAACATTTGCTTTATTGACGAAACCATTATATATTAGTCGCGAATAATCTCAGAAATTTTCCTGAGGCTAAGCACGCTAATAGACAATTTTTCTACAGACACACTTTCTCCACATAGCCAGCATAACGTGCCAAACAAATCATTTCAAGCCCCCAACGAATTTCCTATGTTTAACATAAATTCACTACATTTCTTCGTTAATAATAATCGATACCTAATGTAATCGAATGGCAATCGTTGAATCAGAGATTCACATATTTACATTTAGTTTAGATTAAGTCACTTAAGTTCGCTATCACATCGTTAGTTACATCGATCTTATATATTTTTGAAAATAGCTCATCAATCAAATTTTGGAAACCTTGCTATAATAAATACAAGGATGTGCCAATACTTTTCGCAGCCACCGTAGATATAAAGACGTTATGCACGCTCCTTGGAATTCGTCTCCGAAAAAATACCCAAGGCGCGGAAGCGTGGCAACGATCGCTGCGTCAGCTTTACAACGCTGCGATTCGTTAGCATGTCGCGTCGGTTTTACGGATAGCAAAGCAAAGATCTGTGTAGGTCGAGCGCTCGTGGGAAATCGCCTTTTGTCCCCCATGGTTCACCGTTTCGACCCCCGTTGCTGTTTCTTCGTCGTTAACGAGCGGCCTGATAAAACCATGGCAAGTTGGTATGTGTAGTTGTAGCGGCAATAAATCAAGTACCATCGTTCCTCGGCACAGGACATTCCGTTAATGAGCTCAACACTCGTGGATAGGTCGAGAAAGGCGTTGCCGCGTGCCGCTTTCACGAAGTGTCGCCATGATCGAGTTCGACAAAAATTTCCTACCGATTCTGTAGCATTTTCGATTCTCTACGCTTGTTCTTCCATTCGAGCGCCGATAAGAGGAAATTTTACTAACTATCGTGCAAGGAAAGTTCGGCTTTTTGTTGATTCCCTTTGTTATATTTTATAAGCAGGGTGCCGAGTTCTATACGAAGTCAGCTGTTTTTGTGAAAATAATTAAAGCGATGGATCCTGAGAGATTCGATCAATTCGCTGTACATTCTAACGATTAATTCTACCTTTGATAGCTTTTATTTTATTTTATATATATTTGTTATGTTTTATATTTTAGCACGCCGCGTGCATTCTATGCATTTTTGTATTTCTAAATTTATGACAAATGCATAGAAATCCGCACCCTGTTTAGAAAGGAATTGGAATTGGAAGGATTCAAGGAAAGTCGTCAAGTATAGCGATATTTAAAATTATATGCTTCATGAGTGAAACAAATTTCTATTTAGATTCTATTCCTTCAATTACGGTTATAAAAATATGAAATTGGATAAACATCCGCGGCCTGGTTATTACTATGCAATTATTTCAATCACCGACTTTCGAAATGCTATTAAAAAGATAAAAGAAAATATATATATATATACATATTCGACTATTTTCAAATGCTCTAAACATATAATACGACGTCGAGATAATTTGCTTTCCACGCGTACAATGTAATATGTAATACATCAATTCGTACTTCAAAGTATGATTCATGGAG
This sequence comes from Bombus vosnesenskii, assembly GCF_011952255.1. Taxonomy (NCBI): domain Eukaryota; kingdom Metazoa; phylum Arthropoda; class Insecta; order Hymenoptera; family Apidae; genus Bombus; species Bombus vosnesenskii. The sequence goes on along the minus strand of NW_022882945.1, from coordinate 3,406,652 downwards.
TGTAGCAGGTAATAGAGAAATGGATGTCAGGTATCCAGAACTATGATTAATTAATTATAGTGTTACAGCTCAATCGCTAATGTATCGCAATGTACAGTGAACGTGCTACAACAGCTACAACATAAGCCAACCATTTCACGTTGTATAATATAACCAAAACAATTTATTCGATATAATTTATTTGATACACGTTTCTTTCCCAGCATACATGATACTAAATTTATCAAGCAATAATTTTAATAATTTTTACAAACTACGAATGTTTATAAGAATTCGACGACGATGCTTTCCATTATAATTCATTTCATTATCGAATGCTTCGAAAATCACTATAGGACGTAATATTATCTGAAGTATTTATTGGTAATATAACTTACGAATAACGTTAAATTTTCCCTGGTATTGATTGATATTTATATATATATAAAATCCTTTTTCAGCGAGAATTATTGCCAGAGTTCGTTGTACAATACGTTATTTTGTTTCCATCGTTGGAATTATTGAATTCGTATGATAAACATCTCTATATATACATAATAAATGTAATTATGAATATTTTGATGCACGGTAATAATTTATACCGAAATGCAGACTATTTTTATGATTTTCTAGGTTAATCAAGATATTCATATTTTAACCTCCTATCGACGTTAGTATAGCGTCACTGAATAGTTACACGTAGTAGTTAATCTCGGTTACTTTATCAACACACTGTATTCTATAATATATTGGATTGCTCGAATATTTTGTATTATTTTTATTATAAATTTCCATGGAACGTATTGCCATGATCGTGATCAGGAATATTTAAAATAACACGCTATTTATCGCGGTCTTTAGAAAGCTTGTGCAAAAACATAGGCAAGAATCGAAATACTGCAGAAACGTGAAAAAACTATTCATAAGAATTCGTTAGCGAAAAAGACGAATAATTTTTTGAGGAAAATCTCGTAAAGTTATAGTTGACGAAAAATCTACTTCCAATTAAATCTTTCCTAGAAAGGTCGAAACTTTCGCCACGAGTTTTCCGTATAATCTAATAAGTCCGATAAAATCCAATAATGTGAATTAACTAAAAAGAAATTTACTTTTGTCTTGAATGGATTAAAAGAAGCAGAAAAAGTAGAATTGCGCAGTGCGGTATATTTTGTACGCGATGAAAGTTTCTACGTGACGTGCATTGCCGATTCGATCTTTACCTCGTGATATTATTTCAAATATTGCGCGTGACGAATCGTTTTGTCCGAATACGTAAAAGGTGGCTGTTTTTTTGAGCCAAACATGGTTCGGTTCGCATGAATTTCCTACGAACAAGACGCGATACCAACGAAAGAAACGCGAGAGCGGCACGATATCAGAGTTTACAAGGCTGCATTGGCTTTATTGTTTCCCCATAACGATTCTATACTATCGATATTACCGACCGGTTGCTCTTCCACCCACCAAACAATCTTGCAACAAGCTGGAATCTGTTACGTAATGCTTTTATCTGTTAACTTTGCTCTACAGGATAGCAAATTTAACGCTTAAGATCGAGCTATTCTGAGAAAAAATAAAATGGACAGTTTGTTGATACACTGTGAGTCATGGCTCATGAGCATAAAATCACTAAAAACTTTTCAATTCTTGTACAGATATATGGTTTTCTCTTTTAATATATTTAATTGATTGTGTAATTTTTTAATTGATTATTTAATAATTCATGATGTTAGAACTGTAAAGTAACTCTTTAATTACATTTGTATTAGATTTCGTTATTAATTAGTCAAGAGGTTACAATACAATTTTAAGAAATTCTTTTCATCAGGAAACTATTGCTTCCAGCAAACGAAAGGCTGCTATTCCGATGAATAATATTTTAAGTTGAAATTAATTGTTACAAAGGAATGTGTTTCTCGAAGTTTCTGGAAACAGCGGTTATTGACAGATATGTTTCTTTTTCTGTTTCAGGTACGTATTACAAATCTTCTTGGAAGCATTAGCATAAATGAGTCAGCACTTAAGATGAAACCTGCATTATTTGTTACAAGGTGAGATTTCCTTTTCATCATTTGTATTTTCGAACAACGTTCACGTAGTATTTGCAAAATGTTCACGATGAAGCTCGAGAAAAAGGTAATTTCATGGGAATTAAGTAACACTGATGCATTGTGAAACCTTTGCGTTACTCGTGTGCATAGAATCTCCGGATGTTTTATTAATGGAATATTAAGATATTTACAAGCTCAATCTCATACCGTTGAGTTATTAATAAATATCGATTAGATGGTTAAAAATAAAGATACAACGTGTTCCAAGACTTTTGAACGAGATTGCATATACAATATACAAGTGGATCGATTGGTAATCGACAACGTTCGAGAACATACTATACACGGCGCAGCGTACAACTCGTGTTACAAATTCGCGGGTTGAATTACGATTCGATCGAACCTTTAATTGGCGATAAAACCCGTAAGACTTCGTTTTTTTCTTCGCATTAATGGAAAGGTGACACGGCCCATGTAACTGTGCAATGAGACCCGACGACCAACTCCGAGCTCGTTATATCCGCTCTGTCATACCGTATACATACTTCTTTTTGCTTTCTTAAGCGACCGCCAGAGGTCGTCCAACACTTCCGGTTCTTCGTTCTTTCTGTCTCGAGCTTTATATTATTATGGAAAATAGACCCATGCAAATTCCGTTTCAAATAAATATTTATTTCCATTTTTTCTTCGTACGTATAAATTGACTTTTGCATAATATTTCATATTTAAATCGCGTGTATGAGGAGAAACTGGCAAATGTAAAGGGACTGTGTGATTTTTCGATCGATCAAGTGAAGGTAAACGATTGTGTTGCAATCAATCACAATCTTCGACAGCTGTTTGTATGTTCAGAGTAATAATCCTTTATTCGGCTGTCTTTCGCGGGATCATTAATCAGTTTAAAATTAACGGTTCTTTGTTTCACTGGCCCGAGGAAGAAATTCCCGTTGTCATACGTTGTCTGCGTACAAAATGAAACAAAAATTCTGAATCGAACAAATTGTGAAAAGTTGCAACTTTAGAATTCTATGACGTTTCATGGAGACGAAAAGGGATAAATGACACGATATCTTTTTTTTTTTAATTTTGAAATGTATTAACAGGTATCAGCAGGTGAATTCGAGTATCTACGTATACGTAGAAAAATTACAATAAATCATTCACAGTTTATTCAAATCTACATAGTAATCAATGTATTCTTTATCAAAAGATGGAAAAATTCCTTAATTTTTTTATCTAGTGTATTAATTCGTTGAATGAAAATTCAACGATACAATAAATACAGATAAATATAGTAAAATTTGGCTATGGAATGGCGATTATTTAAATTCGATTAAGAAACGATCGACGTGGATTGCCATGGCAAATCGAATCTATCTCTTTAGTATACGACCAAGCTGTCAAGCTGTCACTCAAGTATTCTATTTGTGGAAAGTTACTGCACATTCGTGAAAGCGGACGGTCTGGCCTGTCGATAAAAGGAAACCGAGACCGTGTAAACAAATGCGGGACACGCGCGTCGCTCGTGTACGCGAAAAATGAACACTGTTATTACCTTCGTTCACCATATTTTAAGCAATTAGGGAATTGTCGATTCTCATTTATATAATTATCCGTAATTTTGATACTAATCTAAAAATAATTTTATTTCAATGAAGTATTCACAGAGATAAGTAAATTATCAATTAATAAGGATCTTAACGCGATAATTAGGATAACTATTATGTCCATAAATCCATATTATTCTCTTAATTATGATCGATGGCGAGCGTAAATGCATCTGAGGCTCGCGGAGCCTATCTTGCCTAAGAAAAGCTCTGACGAATGGAAAATTCATCCGGACAACCTGACGATGACAAATGAACGATTCTGCCAGCTTTTTCAGCTGACTGAAACGATACAAAAAAGTACCACCGGCGCTGCATACTCGAGATAAACTGTTTTTTCTTCGAACTATACATTCGCTTGTAAATAAAATTATGCTTATGTCGAGGACATTTAGCGAATAAAGTATATCTTTATCTTGATCGGGATCTTTGTTAACGCATTCACGATTTCGACGCTTACTTTAATTATCGTGACCTTACTATTACTTTATTTATCGTGAAACGAAACTCATTTGAAAGACATAAACGAGAATTAAAATACTTTAGAAGCCTGTAAAAGTTACCCGAAGGAATCCACTATCTCGTATCGTGGATATCTTCGTATCCACAAACTCGTATAGTTGTATAGATAGCTAAAAGTCTAATTTCGGTTAAAACGAAGACGCGGTGGAATTAACTTTGTAAATCTGGAAAGTAAGATTAAGTAGTGAAGTAATATATAAAAAGCGCATGAATGCAGTATTATCGACTTCTCGGGACAAGCTAATATATTGGGTTGGCAACTAAGTGATTTTGTCATGAGGTGATATTGACAAAATCCGTAATCACTTAGTTGCCAACCCAATAATAAACAAATTTTCTCAACGAATCAACTTTATTTGTCACGGTGGAATTCTGGTCGATCAAGAACAGAATTTACCGAGGTTACGTCTGGTCCGTATGCATCAGTCTCCGTACTGATATTTACCGAGTATGTCGATCGCATAACCAGTATGAATCATTCAAGTACCAGCCACGTAAATATCGATGGAACGAGCAGGCGGCTCGCAAGAAAGGGTTTCTAGTCAATAATGTTCTTGATAAAAGTGAATTACGATTGGTTCGACGACCTATATCCGTATGGCGAAACGCGAATTACAGACAGTAGGAATTTTCCAGATTACAGGGCCACGTTTCGTGACTGTGATCTTTTATAGACATCGTTCGGATTCGAGCAAGTCATTAACCTAATTAGTCAATATGTACTGGGGTCGCTTTGCTAATTCAGGGAATTGCGTGTTGTCTATCGTTTTCTCGTTCTAGTAAAGTCTCGCATTTTCTCTTTTTCTCTTTTTTATCTATTTATTTATTTATTTCTTTTTCGAGAATGTCCACATGTTACATATGACGTCCACGCAGTTTATAGGGAATTTTATTTTTGGTAATGACGTGTTTTGTTCAAGGACACGTTTTTCGCGAAGGTTGTTGACTTATGGTATCGTATCAGAATCAGAAATCAGTTACAGTGGAGACGAATATATGAATGTTATTTTTTTTTTTTCAAATTTTGAAATTCTAATTTCTAGAACCGATAAAAGAAATCATAGAGAAGGTAACTAAAAGTTAAATGTGTACTCATGATCGGTGTTAAGAAATGGAACAGGACATCCCAGCTTCTAAAGTACTCAAATGTCAGAAATTACAAAATTCTTTCAATTTAACGAAATTCATTATTTGTCATTCAAAACTAATTCTCAATCTGCTAATGTAATTAAAGATGAAGAAAGAAGGGAACAGCCACTATTTCTTTCCTCCTTTCAGTTTAAATCACTGTATTCGTTGGAGAAATTGAAACAAGTCGTTCAAGTTGAGTTTTATTTCCGCTACATCCAGCACTTTGCCATGATTAAGCCAGCAGTAATTCAATGTAGAGTTAATTGCCGCTTTTAACGCTAATACCGGGTGTAGCCTGTAAAGTTATAAATTATTGCTGCACCTTTCTACACAGTGTGGTATACAGCTATGTCTTGAAACGATGCATTAGCATTATGAAGTTAACCGTAAGCGGTTTCATCGAAAATACACGCGATATTTTAATTCGAGAACTCTGAGATTAATACAAGAAGTACTAGAGATGGACACGCTTGTCTCATAACTTTCAATTTATCTTATTATCTGATAATCAATTTAATAATTCTTTCTCGTAATTCATAAAACGTATGGACGAAATATGCAAATGTACAATTTTCTTCAAGTCATTAAGCATGTACGGTATAGCTGTAACAATTTGATTATATATTTGAATATTGAAGCAATTCGTGAAACAGAAAAAGATAATTACAAATATGTATATATGAATATTAAGTTGTTCGAAAAATTTGTAGCGAAAGTTAAAAGAGACTTAAATAGTGTTACATTTTTTGCTACCTATTATAATTGAATAACTTTGTCTCCATAAGAGAGGATATTACCTCGCAGTATTTTATACAAATGAATATTAAATAGGTATTATTCTCAAATTTTTCATTAACTTTCTCGGCTCTACTAAGGCATATACCACCCGGTGAATGTTTCTGGTGCACGTTGAACACTGCGTGTTATCTGAAATATTCTGCATCACGGCCATCACGACGATTTCGTTATATCATACAAATTCATAAAAACGCTACGAACTTTTCGAATAGTCCAATAACTTGGTTCACAACGATTACAAACATGGAAAAAGAGATAAACTATATTTACCTAAGTACAGACGGTTATTGGAGTCTCGATTCGTCAAAGGGGAAAAAAAAAAGAAAAAGCGGAGAGCCAAATAATGAGAGAGATAATGAAACCAAAGGGAGGGACCGTCCAAGAGAGTAAACGCAAATAGCAGTAGGCTAGCCGACATTAAATTTGCATTTATATTGTATTCCGTAATTTATGACACCGACTTATCTCGTGGCATGGATGTACGTGCTCGTAATTGTTTTCTCTACGTGTACGTACATACGCACCGAAAGCCCTCGTGGCTTGTACGATCGTTCAAACTACCCGACAAAAAGAGAAAAACTGGTGAACCTACTAAACACAGACAGACAACGGGGGAAAAAGTGAAAGAGCTAAATGCAGAGGGGTGGAGAAGAGAGGGATGACGGCGATGTATAGAAGGGGTTGAAAAGTGAAAAGGGTGGGGAAACGAGGAAGAAAAGGAAACAGAGACGATAAAACTGGAGGAGGAACGACGTGGAGAGTTCAGAGTTACGAGTTGTCGCGAATTATAGAGGGTAATCCAACAAGATTCACGACTCTGGTTTGAGGAGAGGAAAAGAGTAAACTCGTGTATTGTTCGTTATTCACGCGCATACTTCTTTACTTCAATTTTCAAAATATCTTTATTTACCGAAACGAAAGTTAGAACATAACAGATTACGTTACGGTTAATTATGAAAGGAATAGTCAAAAGTAAAAAGAAGAATAGCGAAAAGTAAAAAGAATTGGAAACATTCTTTGTTTTTTTTTTTTTTTTTTACATTGTCAGTGTAATAAAAGAACAATACTTACCATAGACAATTTTTATGGATATACAGCGTCTAGAAAAAGCATTGGCATATACCGTTTACACTTTAATATTATTTCATTTTATTTCGTTTTCGGAAACTTTTATCAGTGGCTTTCACTTTCAGCAATTTTTTATCATTCCTAATATTTATTTTCTACGATATAAATTTAATGACTGCGTGGTAGGTACATACTCGTAAAACGGGATCGAGACGATCGAAACGAACGAAGAACGAAACCACAGAGCGAACGGAAAGAACTCGGTCACAGGCGTTGAAAGGCTGTAATGGGTTTACACGGTGGTCACTTCAGAAAGGACTCTTCAGTTTATTGGCGTTTCTGAAGCGAACCGTTCTTTGTGTCTCCTTCAAAGATTGCACTCGTCTCCTTTACTACTTTTTAAATCTAGCTAATATTTTCATGATAAGTAAACTACGAATTTTTATGGAAATTTATACTTCTATAAATGCAACTAAAGAGACATAATTTAAACAGAGATTCGTTTTACATATTGGAAACTATAATGAATACTATACTTTAAATATTTTATAGATTTTTCTAATATATATGTATCCTCTGGATCTCTGCATCTTTACGTTTCATGCATAGAAATCCAGAGTCTAGTAACAATCCATTAATATTATCGAAATTCCTCTGAAACAGCATCAAATTTATTAGAAAAGCTTATCTAATTCGACTTATTAGAATCGAAGATTTATTTCGACGAATATTACTGATTTTTCGTGACCTTTACATCAGGTGGTAATAACGAAGTACGATAAATTAAATACTTGCTTCTCACGCACTGTGTTAACGTTTATATTGCATACTCGTGCCTGTAATTAATTCCTTTAGAAGCGTACAATTTAAGCAACTGCGACGTTCGAAGATGTAATAATAAAATTTAATAACTTCGACTTTTAGAAATTACCTGATGTACCGATGTCTCGTGTCATAAAGGTGGCACATTTAGAGATTAATGATTAAATTAAACGAAACATTTCAAAATTAAATGATTTAATCGTAAATATTTTTATTTTTAAATATGCTTAAGTGATAGATCTATTTCTTCCTATTTTTTATAATAATAAATCGTACTATCCAAGAAAAATCTTTCTGCGCCAAAAAATACATACATTTATTATCTACAAATTGTGAAACCATTTTTTGGGACGTGTTGTGTATCTTCTTATGGCGAAGCGTAACTTACGTTCAATTATTTTCAACACAATTTTTTCCCAGGAATTTGTCAGAAATCTCTCGATGTCAACCAAGTTAGGAAATATCGTGGGTCATCCGGGTGCTCCGTTGGTTAACGTTTTAAATGCACTTAAGTATGCGGAGGCACGCGCGTGCCAGACGAATGGCGTAAACCCAGACAGGCAACACCGGTTTACGATATAACTAGTGAATAAACGTACACTGTTGTATATAAGTATCCAGACAGTTTCGTAAAGTGTATAACAGTATATGAATTTTACCGAAATTGATAGATAGTAGCAATATTTTCTATCTTCGAATTGATAAAAATTAATATTCCATTATATGTAACAGCGATGATCAGGAAAATTAGAATCCTCGAAATTCGATTTATTCGTAATCTTATAATTAAATTACATTCTATCAACGTTTTTTCCTTTGCTTATACTTTTGTTCTGCAATGTATAATACATCGCGTAAGTATTGGTCAACCAGATATTCAGTATAGTCGTTCACGCGTGTCAAAAGTTAACGCTGCACCTTGCAACCTTCTCTCTTTTTTCTTTTTGTTTCACACTTTTCTTCGCCACGTTATCGTAATTTCCTTTGTTCCGCATAATAAGCCGATGCTGATTGGTTACGTGACCTGGCAGCTTCACGCTGTGTCCACCGTGTCGGAGACTTTGAGACTTTCCTCTTTCTTTTCTGCTCACGACTGCTCGTTTGTCAATAGACGGGAACCGTTAACGCGCAGAATAATAGTCATGCAAGAAAAGTATAATTAAAAATGCATTAATATTTCGTCTTTCAATTTCTCTTCTACTTTTATTTTTCTTTTCTCCTTTGCATAAGGTTACTTAGTACTTTACATACTTTATTAATTTTTGCCTATCTGCAAAATGAAATTAGCTTCAAAAATTTAACTCACATTCGTCATACATACATACTGATAAGATTAGTTAGTAATTTAGTTTGTAATGGTCACACGAAGAATATATCTAGTTGTGAAATATGAAAGTTTGTAGCGTAAATGTAAAATGAGTTGAAAGTTTACTTTAGCGATGATACATGTTAGAGATGGTTTCAAAGAACTATAAACATAATGTATATGTATGTTAGAAATTAACAGATCTTAGAATAGGTTGCCAAGTTCCTTTATTTATTTTTTAAACTGATTGTGTAATACAATTTCTACTTACTTTGCCTACTTTAAAGTAAGAAATTATTCCGTGAAATATAGAATTACGCGGTGAAACATTTACTTTTCTCGTATACAACGATGACAAGCGAATCTTTTAATAATTTCTTTACTGTATCTAGTTACAAGTATCAATCGTCCCATAATAGAAACTTTAACAATTCTTTTAAAATAATAATCCTAATCTAATTATCATATCGATAAATTTAAACGATAATTAGGTGAAACTATGGATATTTCACGTATTATCGCAATCAAGCATAGAATGTAAAATATTTTCTCTGCCATAAACATAACTTACTTTAATTCTAAAAATAACGTTGAACCGGTTCAAATTGATAACACGGTATATATGCGTATAACCTGATTGAAAGGTTCGCAAAGGTTCCCCTTAAACGGAATAACAATCCATAGTTCGATCAAATCGTCTATCAAATCGAATGAGTCTCTCGTTCTGCACACCGGCGAGGCAATTACACGTGGCCATTCGAGGAGATTAATAACCGTGACGGAAAATAGACTAATATTACCACGATATCGCCAAGAACAGGTAATAAAAGATACAATAAACCGGCCGTAACGGTCGATGAGATTACGTAGACACATAAAATCGTGGAAAGAAAGGTTAGGATGAGAAAATCGCGTAACCGGTTAAGAGCATCGTCAGTCAAGTCAAATCAAATATTATCGTAAATACCCTAAACGCAATTGAAACGAACGTGAACGATGCGATTATAGTTTATGTCGTTTTCTCTTTTTAACAAACATTTTAATTTCGAGGGGAGTAGATACTTTGCAGAAAATCCTCGGATTCTATCGTCTCTCCCATATAAATATTTAGAGAAATAAATAGCGAAATGAATATTCTACGAATAAATCGATAGAACATGCAAATTTAATAACTATGGTAGGAACCGTAACACGATAAAGCTCGTATGCAAAAATAATTCGTATCTATTTCACTCGTTACGAGTTAATGCGTCGGCATAAAACTGGATTTAATCGTGTCAATCGACGCGTGCACGTGCAATCATTTGCACCGTTGAAAAGCTAAAATTTATAATTCTCCTGAGTTATCGTATTGTATTATTAGAATGAAATTCGGAATTTCGTTACAATTACGTTGCACTCCATAGGTAGGATTGATTTTTTAATATCATTCAGCGAAACAGTGAAATATCAGAAGTGCTTTCAGATGTGAAATCAAATGGCTTCCATCTTCATTAACGATCTAATAATCCAATAGCATACTGACACACTATTTAAATCTAGTTGCAATGTTACTCTCGCAAAAAGACGTTATCGACAACTAAAAATCTTAGACATCGCGTCAACTACGATATTACGTAAAAACTTGTCAGAAAAATTCGAGAAAACTTCGTATTTCCTCTAACATGTAGCCAATAGAGTGAAGAACTAGGGGAAAGCTGCGTACTTCTATACTATATAGAAGCACGAAGATCGCAATATGTAGTTATCTTAGAATTCTCTTTTAGATGTTAGAACTTGATATGATACTTCTTTTTGCTTTTATACCATTTTCTATCGCTTGTAAGATGGACGTTTAATGGGACACTCGATTATCCATGATGACATCCTCGCGCAACCAGTCTGACTAAATCGAATCGAGTTGTTTTCGCGATTATTTTACAGTTTTCCTTTGCATTTTTAAAGAAGGGCCGAGAACAAAAGAATTCTTCTGATTTCAGCGGTATGCTAATATCTTTTGTAGCGACTGCAATTCATGTTCCTCAAATAAGTGCGTGTACGAAAAATTTAAGATAGTAGGGAAGGTTGTTGGTGGTGGATTAATCGGTTGCGTGCACGTTGACCGATCATCGAAGACGGCGGATAAAATGAAAAATAGAAAACGAACATTTTGTTGGAATCACGACATTAAACGATTGGATAGGCACGTGGCGTCACCTTTCTTCCTATTCCTTTGACCCGATTAATTTTTGCGATATTTCTCGCCTAATGCCGCTTTTATTTTTCTGGCTACACCTGGTAAGAGTTTCGTTTGCCGGGAAATAAATCGTCAAGAATATTAGTGAGTTTTTGATCCTCGAGATTTTACCCTTAATTACCCTGTTTTAGTAGCCTCGTGCCTGTTAACGTTAGACGTTCGTTTAAATACATATTTATATACTTGTATATTTATGTACATTCTTGCCGATACACATTGCACACGAGTTAAATATTTTTTGTAATTGATAGTTCTCGGTTGACAAATCACAAATTGAGATTGAAAGTAAAACTACTAAACCATATCTGATTCTGTTTCTCCATAGTTTGAAACTTTATGAGCTACAAATTAATATTAAAATAAAAATTCGTAGGTTACACGTCTTTAATTTCGTCGTTTCATAGTTTCAATCGTTATGAACCAAGAATTATTAAAATGAAAATTCTGAAGATTTCACGATGACGTATTAAGAAGGTTGGAGAAGACTGTAGGGGAAGGTTGTGACAGCATAAATAGTACTTACGCATGCATTTTGAAAATAAACAAATAAATAGAATAAATGAAAGCTTGTACATATTTGTATGTATTTCTACAAATATATGTTCGCTTGTATATATTTTGCAAATTACCAGGGCAAAAAACGAAATCGTGCGAGTAATCTCACAATGAGTCACTCGTTCTCAGTCCACGTGGCTCTACGTAAGAAAGTCAATGAGTTTGTTGACTCGTCGCGCCGGCAATCATTGCCAAGAAATACCCAAGCTCTCGTTGCTTTACGATTCTGAAGTCTGAAGCAGTGTTTGCGTTCCATGCAGGATATCGCGCAATCTGCACGGTGTGCACTGTAAACGATAAAACAAGTGCAGAGACTTATTGCGTTTCAAGATACATTGCATGAAATACAGTGTCAATTTCTTTTTAATATTATGATCATTATTACCGTTTTATTTTATTGCTGCTTTATTATTGTTAACGCATTGAGTTGTTCTCTATCGAACAAGCATTGCTCTCCGTTCCATACTAAAGACAATTGAGGGAAATAAAACGAGTTTCTTTGCTTCGGCGAAACGATGTCGTTCAACCTCGTATATTCTCTAATATGTAACGAGAGTTGTCCAACCTTCGCAACGTTCTTTCAAACTGTTGATAGGGTTAGCACAAACTACGTAAACAACGAACTAGAAGACGCGTCATGCATTTTGCTAGTTACGGAGACGTAGAGTAAATCGGGAATCGCGCGATGCAAGCGCAAAATCGCGCGTGACTCAACATGTAAATGTTGGATAGCACGGCTATTAATTTGTTACGTGTTTAACCCAAATAACCATTCCAGGATCGGTAGACGATCCGGCCGCGTATTATAGGTGCAGCTAATGCATGCGACGACTATGGATACGCCGAGTGGCGCCAATCCCCATAAGGCAAGGTCTGCTATCCCGTGACACAGTCGTAAGGCTGTGTATCGAACATCAGCGTATGGTGACGCCGAGGAAAAAGCGAGGAGAAATTTGTTATATCGAACAGCTGATACGTTTGTGTGCACGTTGCATGGTGAGAAAGTCGGTGAATGGTGCGACTCGTAACAGCGAAAAGCTACATTTTAAAGTCGACCCCGATATCGTTGTTGCGATAGTTCCCTATTTATACATTGACGAAGGAATATAATTGTTTGACTTTTTAATTAGAAAACGTGTATCGACGTTTTCGGAGATTTATTTGGGTTGAATTAGGAAGTTGGTTTTACAGTTTGCTGGTTTATTGAAAAAAATAAAAGCATTAGTATAATATAATATTAATTAAAAAATCAAACTCGGGTGACGAGTAACGCTATTTTGCCTCGCGCCATTGTAACGAAGTAGGGTGAAACGAAAGAATGGAATTGAAATTGTTCAGAGGAAGAATTCGATACGAGTCACGTAAAACAGTATTAAACGCGTGGTACGCATTCTGCGTATTCGCGTATCGATAAGATATCAGCGTCTAGGGCGATGAAACTCGAGAACATGCATATGCCACGGTCTGATATGCGTACGATAAAGATTTCTCCTATCTTACTACCTGGAATTCGTAGTAGACAGAAGGGAGAAACATGAAGAGAAAATAAGAGATGAATTAAGATCCTCTTGTAAATAGCGTATGTCTGCGACGTTGTGCGTTGCAGACACATTGTTCGAGCATATTTCAATAATAATTTGGAAAAATCAAAATTCCGACTTATCCGTATTTTGAGTAAATTCGTAGTCTGTATAAAGAAATTTACGCGAAAATTGATAAATAATTGCAAGTACTTTGCACACGATTTCGTAATGATGCTCGATGCAGCTGTTCTCTCAAGATTGCTGTAAGTATTGCTGCTTGATATTGCACGGTAGAAAAAGTTCTTGTGTCTTTTTAGGCAACGAATTTTATTGTCCCTTTCGCTACTATGAGAGGCTATAATGAGTCGAGGCGATTTTTATACATTACGAGCAGCTGTAATCGCTGACCACGAATCTTTATACTTACATTGCAGATGATTATGGTCGTACAATATTTACAACGCTTACATTTCTCTTTTCTTAGGTAATCTATATGAAGAATGATAAAAGAAACGAATTATGATATCAATGTCGCATTTGTGACGTAGAATTGTGTTCTTATGTTAGTTTAATATACTTGTACAGAGCACAATTTTTTTTACGTATATCCAAGAAACTTTATAATTTGTGCAGTAGAGGGAAGATAGTGTTACAAAACGAAGGGAGATGGTTTTTTGTGTATAAATAAATAAAAAATTGTAGAATAATTTTTGATACAAAGTTTCGTTCTCGAGCTTTTATAAATTATTTTTATAGGTGTAAGTGATGGAATCTGGATTAAACACAAATGAATTAGCTGGAGGTTATTCTACATGTAAAAATAAGTAAAAGATGTAGAATAAGATTTTTTCATTTGATGCCTTGTTTTCAAAAAAATCGAATTTAAAACTTGACGAATATGCATAGAAACTGGAGTTTCTCTTATGTAAATGAAATTTTGTATCAAAAATTATCAATCTACATCTTCCACTCGCTTTTGCTTTAAGCTACAATCTTTTTTATGCTCTGTATAAATATGATATACTAACCATGCCCATTCTACTGGGCATAATATAATCTATATTAAGATTTTATACAGAGAAGATGCGTAGCAAATGTCTATGATCATATTACTAAAATAAACGGAGATAAGATTACAGTTAGATTAGAACTTTTAGTTCTGGGAAAGATATGGCCGTGCATAGAACATCGTAATAACAAATAGCGAACAGGCAGTAGTCAAATAATAATTGTAATTTATCGTTTAATTTATTATAGTCGCAATGAATCTTAGCAATAATAAACGATAACAAAATTTCCAATAATCATAGATATAATATTATTAATAAGAATCGGATGAAATGGCACCTAATCTAAATCTATGTAAACCATAAACAGAAGATAAGGATTAGACTTGTGTTAGGCATTATTTTATTCGGCTGCCATGAGGAGGCGGCCTGCAACCAATACTAACGCATACGACGTCACGGATGCACAATTACAGGTAGAATTCACTGTAGCGGTGCCTATAGTTTTTTCAAATATCTCGAAAATTAAGACTGGGCGGCGCTTAGATGTATAGGAAAAAGTTGTTCAGTATTATGCCCCTGATAACATATTAAAAAATCATTGAAATTCAAGATGACGTCAGCTTTCTAGATATAATTTTAACGACAATCGTCGATTATGAATTTTTAAATCTTTATAAATGCAACGCAATAAATACGTATTTTACGGGAATTGAACATTAGTAATAACTTGTGTCTTTTTTTCTTTTCTAATTTTATTTACTCTTGCATAGTATGCATTTCTATGAATGTTGACCGGCAAATTTTCCATCAATGGATAAAATTTCGCAATCTATTAACGAAAATCAACGCGAATGAAGAGAAATTAGAAGGACAAAAGAGATATCGTTGAACGCGGGAATAAGTGAGGTTAGGAACGCAGACTCGTAACAATGCGTGGCAGCTGCGCATAGACGCGTCGCATTGTTACGTCACCGCGATATCTCAATTGTGTCTAGAATGGCTATATTATTTATATACACGGGTTTATGTACCTGCTCATTTGGCATTGTTCTCTTACGCGACTACTTCACCTCCTTCTAGTGGCGGCAAATTTTTAAGTAGTATCTATATGTATGTACATATTTGAAAACTAATTGGAAACAAATTCCCTGAAAAAGAGAAGTCCTCCAATTAGAACGTATCTACCTCTTCCGATTATCACATCCAAAAGAACGAAGAAAGAGAAGGAAGAAACAAAAGCTTAACCCAATTTTCTTGTTCATTTTTCATCGTCGGCCATTCCATCGCTCTTATCGATCATCCGCTTCCTCCTCTCTACACAATTCCTTCCCTGGACCACCTCTGGACTCCGTTCCCCGTAATCGTTTTGTTCCTCTTATTACTTTTCCTCCTCTTCTTCTCTTCGTTCTTCTACTCGGTTCTTCTTTTTCTTCGGGCCACGTAGGCCTTCTCGTTGCATTCCACAGGCAGAGCGAGTGGAAGGACCTCGCCAAGGTAAGCGGGTCCGTCGTTCTTGAATGCTGCTGTTTCAGACGTTGCAACCGCGACACTAACACTATTCTACACGTGTATATGTTAGTTATACGCGTGATCTTTCCTTTTTTTTTTTTTCCTCTTTTTCTTTATTAGTTTTTTCCTTTCTTTGGGAGCGTAGTACATGGCACGCATGTTTCCCCCATTGACGTTCACCGCTGCGATATGGTGCACCTGCCGTGTACTCTGGCCACCTTTCGATTTTCACAGCCATCGTTATACGCGTCGCTGGTGGTCCCCGTAAATTTTGGTTTTCGAGAAGATGGAAATTTAAGGGCCTGATTCGAATCTCTTCTACATTGTGGTTTCTTCATTATGGTTTTCCAGAAATGTCGTATTAGACGGATGATAGATTGTTGAGGATTTTGCAACACTTTGTTCAAGAAAGTTAGTAAAAAGTAGTAAAATTTAAATATATCGAATAATCTTTTCTTTTTACATCTTCGATTATTCTTTGCGGTTTGTCGATGCGGGCATTAGGTATATTTCATAAAAGCGAATTTAAGAGCTGTTTATATTTTAATATTAACCGCGGAAATTTCGTCAGAAATAAACAATATAACGTCTAAATACTTTTGAGAGATAGTGTACACCGACATCTTGTGAATTTTAGCACCTTTTTACGGTTCCCTCGGCAAACACTTTTCCCTGAGTCTTCGAATATCGAGGACAGTTCCGTTTACCGTCTCTTGTTCGTTTCACTTAACGCCATGAGTACTTCTCGCGCGTTTAGCACAAGATAGAAGAGCGAACGGCTAAGCGTTAATGAGACACCTGCGGACCAATAACGGAGAAAGAGGAGGATCGCGAAAGCCGTGTCGTGCCTTCATTCTCCACGGAATAGCTCATGAATCCGTGGAACTTCCGCGACTATATGCATTGCAAATTCCTCCGGTTTCCTCGGTCAACGCCGATCGACGTTCCAGGAAAAAAGGAAGGAGCCAACGACCGTCCCTCGACGAAGATTTCTACTTTTAAACACAGCGTTGACTATACTGTGAATTTTTTATTGTGGATAAATTAAACAACAGCAATTAAATATTAGGTTTAGGTTCGAAAAATTCATAGCGAAAATTAAGAAAGATGTAACTACGATCAGACTATTTATCTCTAACTTCAGCTATCTATTCGTAAAAAGTTGTCCGTTTTTTCAATTGTGAATTCTTTGGAGTAGCTTTTACAGCTTTTTAGCGTATTTCATATCGTGTCTATCTCTTTCGAATAGGTTTTGAAAAGCTACGAACAATAACGTCAAGGATTTTATCCAGATAATACAGGTAACTATATCGTATCATCGACAATTCGATTTGCCAATCACGAATCTCGCCAACCAATAAAAGCATTGAAACAAGATTGAAGTGCGAAAACATCGATCTCTAACCCGCTGCTGTTCGAATAATACGTTTAACGTGCGGGTGGAAGCCAATGAAACGGAAGTCAACAAATGGAAACAACGTGGGCGTGAAAGTTGGAAAGGTCGACTAGGTTCGATCATCCATCAATTTGATCGTGGAAACTAATGCAGGTTTATCGGCAATTCCGGTTACGTCGTTTCCCGAAACGTCGCGTCCTTTGCGGCGAAGGGCCGTAAGTCGAGCATAAATCAACCCTCGTTGGCAAACCCAAACACACCTCGTCTCCTTCGTCTCGAGATCGAGAGCTGCCCGTAACGCGACGTTCGAACGTTTCTCACGACACGCTGGCATATCAAATTTCCACGATTTATCGTCCAATTAATCCTCCAATAACAATGTACCCAGGTAGGAAGAATCGTTCAGTTTTTAAAAAGTAAGAGAGAGCCTCTTCTTTACAAATAGATACAGAATATTTTTTGCTATTTGTTAGAACGCAGCAACAATGAAAATGGAATTTTTTCCTAGGACGAATATATTTAATTTTCTTTTTTAAATTTTAATATTCAAATTCTTTATACGGAAGATTTTATTCTCGAAAACTCGCGAAGTTATACATGGTGAAATGTATAATTCTTCAGTCAAATCGTTCTTAACCGTCGCAGCAAATTTTTCGAACAACTTAATATTTACGAGCCGGTAATAATGCTCTTGCAACATTGTAGAACAATGTTGGGCGTGGTTGATTTGATATCGTCCAAGTGCATCATCCTGCCTCAAGAGGGAAACGAAAGATAGTTTTATTGCTGACTGGAAGAAAAATAGTTTTAACGACCGGTACACGGTACATATCTGAGTATCACCAGTTTGTTTACGCGAACCTAACGTTCCTTAAGACGGTCGAGGAGAAACCGATTAACTGTCGACATATTTCACGTGAAACGGGAACTGTCGCGACGCGAGTGCCGCTAGAAAGCGCACAGGAAGTTGTTAAGCTCTAGCTTGGGGCGGCTGTTAATTAAAATAAGTGCGATACAATGTTTTCTGTCCACCTACGGTACTGCAACTACTGCTTGACGTCAGATCATCAAACCGGTAGATTTCAAAGAGTATAAGAATCGTTATCGTTGTTGTAAAAAATTCCGTGGTTAACTTGAAAATTCTGTGCTTCAGTTTTAATATTTTATATAAATACAAAATTTTAGTTAAATATATAAAAGTTTAGATAAATCAGTTTATATAAGTTTAATAGGACTCTAGTACGCATACAAATTTACAAGTCGATAATATCAGTAAATTTACAAGTTATAAATTACAAGTTGTAGTAGAATAATTAACACGTATTTGCTAAAAGTTATTTCATTTTATATCATTTGTTATCAATTCTTTTTATTGTTGTGTGAAAAAAGTTATTAATACTAATAACTTATACGTGTCTTATTTGTACGTATCTTCTAGCTAAGATCTATGCAGATAAACTAACTCCTCATTAGAATGTTTTTTTCTTTTGTGGGCTTCAAGAAGTTGCCTGTAAATTAACACAATGCAAAAGAGATACATCCATTAATTGGCTCGAACGAATGTAGTTTATCAAGCAGTGATGTGCAATTATGAAAAACGATGGTTCTTTTCTCGTTTCTTTCCCTAATCTGTTATAATTCTACGATCTGAAAATCTAATCTATCGTCCAGAAATGATCGACGACGATCGTTTTTGTTACGAAAATCTCGATCTGTACGTAATTTTGCACTGAACGTCAAAATCCCCTTGCTAGGTCATTCACGAGCTCTGAATCGAATGGGAGTAGGTCAACGTGTCTGGATCTGGACAAGCTCGTCGGATAATCACGGCGGGAGTATCAACGTCGCGAAACTTTCTTGTCTGTATTAAGGGGGAGGGGGAGGGAACAATGTTCGTCACCGCCAATTAGCAGCTAAATATAGGTGACAGTAAGAAGAAAGAGCAAGAACTCGAGCAGCAAAGCGACACGTTATGCGATATACGGAGGAGCCTCTTCGTTAATTGGCAATGCTGTGCAAGAGAACGTCGTAAATGAGTTATCTGCTAATTATGAAATCCCGACACAGCGTGAAATAGTTGGAGAAGTTTGAGAAAATTTACCGAATGACCAAAAACTATTGAAAGGTAAATAAATGTGAGGTATAATTAGGAGTTGTACAGGGGTGAAATACCATTACCATACCGATACATAATACAAAAAAGTATTAACCTACTTGTACCGGAGAATCACTAGTTTAGCAAATATTTTAACTTCAATTTATCAAATTTAATTAACGTAGGAAAGACAAGGAAAAACGCGAAGCTGTGTTCTGTGTAATGCGTTTACGTCGTGTTTGTCTTTCATGCGTTAAATTTGACAAGTTAAAGTTAAGATATCTGCTGCGCTAATGGTTTCTTTTTTATGGAGAACGACCAGCTGGGCCGACCAATGTTGTACAAAAGATACGAGGTATTAAAAGATCAAAATGTACTCATCCGATCAGGCTCCTTAAATACAATAAATTTCAGTTGAAACATTTTTTGATAAAGTCAATAGATAGCAAATTATTTCATGTGGTAGTTTTTATTGACTTACCGTGTATAGTCCTTCGAACGTAATCACATTATGTGAAAATAATTCACATTTTAATCTCTTCATCGTTGAATATTCTAGACCTAAACGTTTCCTACAAATCACACATAATTTTCGATAATTATAGTCGTAATATTCCTTACAGATAATTGCATATACATTTCATGTAAAATTATTTAACTCGTTCCTTCGATAGTTGGTTGACCGCAGATGACTTAACCTGTTCCCGTTGCATTGCCAGTGACGCAATGCCAACATGTCTGCCTCACGTGGACGCAAAAGCATAGCCGCGCGTTTGTCGTGCGCGTTGCAAATACTTTTTTTTCTCCGTGTAGTCGAAGCATTTACCAGGGATGTGCCTACGGTAAGAACGTGGAATTCCAGCGGAGTGTTGCACGGGTCATGCTCGCGCGAGCGCTAAGAATCGAGCTGGTTCGTTCACTCGTTATATAGTTATACGGTTGCCTTCGCGTAACTTTTGCACAACGCAGCCGCGTTTTATTTACGCTCGATCTGGTATCACGCTGAAAATATTCGTCGCATTTTCCATCGAATCGTTCGGAAGCATCGAGCGATTCTATAAATTGAAATGAAAATTGAATTGAAAGAATCTATTAAAACAATAAATAAATCAATAAACTTGAAGAGCTCTGACATCTATAATATAATAATTCATGTTCACTGGTATATCGAGGGGAAAAGAGAGGCGTGCAACTAATAAATAACAGCAAGACGATGCATGGAACGAAACGACGTTGCGTAAGAGGACGTTCTCGAAGAGAAATTTGTTAATGCTATTTATTACGATTGCAATTGTATAGGTAATCGTGAATGAACGGGGATAGGAGCTGCGCAAAAACTGATCACGCGAGAACAGATTGCAAAGCCAGTTGCGTTACTTATGGCGCCTGTAAATTACGGGTCTGAGTGGAGAGAGAAAGAGAGAGGAGCAAGTATTGCCTCTCGCCATACCTCTCCGCTGTCGTGCTCTTTTGCTCTTTTTCTCTTTACATAAATATTGTGATGCCTGCTCATGATGGAGCAAACGTTGAATTAACAAAGGGAATTCCGTCACGTTGATTGTAAAAAAGAAAAAAAAAAGGAAGAAGCGAAAGAATCGTGTGCACATCGTATGTACGTTGAAAATAAAACTGAACGTTATGCAACGCGAGTACAGAAACGTTGTTGATGAAGAGAGTGATGTCACGACGATGGAATTCCATTCAATACGCGTGAAATACTTCTTTTTGTAATAAGAGCATATTTGCGACCTCATAAAATATGTTCTCTTTATTGAATTTTTCTACGTTGTTAATTTGTATCTATATCTTCGTTATATTGTAGATTTACATGTAGATTTATTAAATTTGTATTTTTATCATCTATAAGAGAATTTACTCGAGTACAGTCTAAATTTATATTAATTTGACAGAAAGGGAATAATATTGAATCAAAATGGTAATTTGTCAAAAGTTTCGTTACGTATCATTTTTATCTCTTCGAGGGCTTAGGAAAACAGCTGGAAATATTGTACTAATTTTACACATATTCAACAAGAAAGGACAAAATGTTAGCTTCATAGAATTTCTTGGATACTGACGTTAGATGTCGCAATGCCATCGATAATACTGGATGTTTCATAACAATCTCATTGTAATTGTGGACAATCATGAAGATGTTTCAGCGACTTTCTTCTGAACGGAGGCTGTGGTAGCTGTTCTCGTCAGTCGTAATTGAAACAATTAGACCGACACTTTGTTTCACCGGCCATGTAATTTTCGTTCTGCCGACGCTGTCTACAAAGTTGTTCCCGCGCTCGGGTCCAATGGTGCGTGTCTTGCTGATAGATAGGTCGACCTTAGAAGCGAAATAAAAAGAAGGTCTTAAAAAAGATACAATTCAACCATGTTATTTCCATGGTAAAACACAGTAGAACCTGGATTGCCCGAGACGATATGGACAGGGCTTAACGCGGATAATACGGAAACGTCTATTAGCGTGCATAAATCGTACAATAAAATCGTAGAAAAATGTTGAGAATGCAATATTGCGCGTATGCTGTGTAATTAATTAACATCTAGGTGTAATTAATTATTTAATCGGTTGAAGGCTTGATTAGCTGCTTTCACAATATCTGACTATGTTTACACTTTCCTACTTTTCATGTAAAAATTTCAGCGAAAATGTAGTTGTGGCACGGTTGAAAGCACCTTGGATAATGCGGAACTTCGATTAAACGGTACTCGGATAACCGAGACTGTACTGTATTCAAAATATAGAAAATACAGAGAACATATATCATTCTATACTCTTCGTTCGTCTTACGATTCAAAGGAACAGCAATCCATCAAAGAAAAAGGAACTTTTCCCAAATGAAATATTCGATTGCAAAGTAAATATTCGTTTCGCTTGAAATATACTCGCATACTCTGGAAGCATGTCCATTTCGTGCGCATAATACTCCCTCGAAAGCTTACTTCGCTCGTTCGGCTCTATCGGCTTTTCAGATCCGCATACCTCTCCCGTGAACCTTGAGTATTCTGTTTGCAACACCTCACACCGTTCCTACCTGTCTTTCTTTCTTTCTTTCTTTCTTTCTTTCATTCTTTTCTTGCCTCCTGTTCCCTGTCTACGATTGCCCGGCACCCGGCACCCATCTAGCCTATGCTTTGTCTATTTATCTCCCCTATTCATAGCCACGATCTCTCTCGATGAATCTGCGCCGTTGTGCGGCATACCGCGTCGCTCCCGTTTCTTTGCAGGCTCGTTGCCGGTTTCCAGGCCACGGCTTTCCACAGTATTTTCTATTCTTCAGATACGATAAAGGCAAAGTTTCGTACAGTTGTACAATTTTTAGGGAATCGATTTAACACGTTGACCGTCGATGACGACACGTCGGTGTCACGCGCAAATGGGTTATGCATGACGTCGGAAATGTTGACGATTTTTATTAACGATGCGTGCGTTCAGCGACAATGAGAGGTGACTTTGGCTCAGAACTGCTATGCTTCGAATTTTCGTATCTCAATCTTATACTCTTTTTAACGGGTTTAGATGATGTTGAAAAGTGCAGTTGGATAGTTTCGCTTCTAAAAATCTCAATCATCGTTAATATTCGAACGGACGAATTATCGTTGCAAGTGGAGATTTACTCGTAGCTATTTCCTGGAAAAGCTTGCCGGTTCACCTTGTGTGGAATAATGATCGGTTACGATTGCCGCAAACGTACTTGACAAGAATGCAGTTTCACTCGCGACGGCCGCTGTTTTTCCGCTGCCATCGACCGCGACCAATGGCGGTTTAAGATGTCGGCGAAAGGATTTCTATTTCCATGGAATTACGTTGTCCGCAAGATTTATTGCGCCGTTTGCTCTTCTACGACGATTTCGCCCGTCAGGAATATCGTTCCCCGTCGTTCTCTTTGCAATATTACATTCTTCTATATCCTTGCTCACATAAACCAATGATAAATCGTTACTCGAGATCTATTTTCTGATCTAGCACATCTGATTGAGTTATTAATAATAGAAGATTCTTTCTATTAATATGTATTTGAGTTATATATAAGTTAGTATGTATATAAGTTCGTATGTAAGTTAGTGAGAGTGTAGACAAATATAATTAGCCCTTTAACGAAAACCTTATTTCACTTATAATCTTATTAGGCGTCATTTATTATTTATGTTCTTCTATTATTTGTTATGCATTCGTGTTAATCATCGTAATCATTTCTTAGCAACTAATAGATCATTAACTAGGAAACTATATTTACCATGTATGGGAAAGGTTGGTTTGTTTGAAAAATTATAGCAATCGTGATATTTAATTAAAATTCTTTAAATTAATCTTCTCAGTAACGAAGGAGAAGAATTTTCATATATTCATATTCATTAATATTCATATATGTTTATTGGACGTTCTAAAGACTGAATGCGATGATCAAAATTATCGCAATTATCGTAACCTTGTAATCTGTAATATTCTGAAAGGACGAAACTTTCACAAGGACGATTATGAAAAACAAAAGACGAACTAGTTCTCCTTCTCGTATATACGCAAAGGCGCAAGAAACATCAAGGACGATTTCTTTGATCTTTTCGTTTAATGTACATAAATCTACAAGCTGATCATTTGAAAGCGTATTTATTCACCTGCATGCACGGCAGTATTAATCAATTATTATTAAGCAACACGTTTCAGGAAACTCGAACATAATTTTCTTTCCTTGTGTTAGCGAAGGATACTATTAAATGTGTTTTATGCACTGGTGAGGATTGAAACGTTTTTATTACATCCACTCGATAAGTATTCAAAGACGTCTTTTAATCATTTCTATGGTTGACGAACCTATTCACAGAGCATTGTCAAAACGCAGGCTGTTTAACCTAAGAGAAACCTTCCGTATTCCTATCGAGTCAAGTTCGTGATTAGATTCGTTGGATATCGTGACCTCGATGCATTTGTAGATTCCAACGTACACGCTGGATGACATTGATTAACGGCTATCGCCGTTTCCGACCTTTTCCTCCTTCGGGATCCTACCGAGAGTGTAATGCACTCGGTATTTTTCTCTACTTGAAAACTGGTATGGCCTCGACTTTGTCAAGGTCGATTTATTTATACTCGAAACACGCGTGTGTCCCAAGTCTAGGAACGTCGGCTAGAAATTGTACGAATCACGATTTTTAATTGCAACGTTGCAAAAATCCAATTTACTTTGACATGTCTTCTTCCATTTTCAGCCGATGCAAAGATAATCTTTAAAACGAACCTCTCATCGTTTGATCAGATAACGAAGTTTAAGCAAATTCTATTGCCACGCAAAACAGGCAATATGTATTTTGTTAGATAAAACGTGAATTCGAGGAAAATACGTTTTATTGAAATTTTACTGAAATTTCCCTATGAAATTTTTAAACGCGCTAATATTCGCATATATGCTTATCGCTATAGGCATTAATAGAAGACTTTTAATAAAACTAGTATTTATCGTGGATTATAAACTGTAAACATCGTTTGTTTATTGGTAAAAGCCGTGTTCCATATTTGGATCAAACATTATCTTGGAAATGATCAACCTGTGTTAACCTCTGCTATCTTCAACGAATTCAAACTGCGACTACTCTCGCAGGCAGAGTTGATTCATGGACTTCCATGGCTCTTGGCGTTCTTTCACGTTCTTTCACGATCTATTCATAGATCGTCGCTTCTTCCTCGTTCGCCATTCGCGAACCAGCGCACCAACACCGTACCTCTTCTCGGTTGTTGCTCGTTTCCTACTGTTTTCTCGTTTCCGCGATACCAACCGATAATCTTTGCCTGGTATCGACAAGAAAGCGATAGCACGCGCTACGAGGGGGACGTAGCGTCTCTCGTCGATCGATTCAGCGAATTGCTCGACGAAGCGTAAACCCTAAGCGGCCATTACGGCAGAGCAGGATGAAAAGCCTCGCCAGAGTCGACTACTTTACTATCGTCGAACAACAACAGAGAGAAATTCAGAGAGAGAGTGTCCATTAGTGATAGCCTCAAGTGCGTAACAACATTGACCAAATAGACAAGTGTCTGGATACTTTCGTCGACTATTGGCAATCTAAGGTTTTAAGAATTTAAAAATCTAGAAATTTAACGATTTAAAAACACAGAAAGTAGACAATTTGGACATTTGAAATTTTGCGAAATCTGCAAGTAGGGGTCATTTGGAGATTGGAAACCATTACCACAGAGTTTGTGAATATCGATCACTTGGCAAATATCTACAGTATATCTTCCAGACAATATTCTATCCCTGTGTAGCGAACCTTGGACGTAGGATTTGATTCAGATTTGCAAGTAGATGTATATCTATGTACTAAATGTGACCCCATCACCTGGCATTCCTTAAGGCTTTGCATGTACACTGCACTCGCTACTACCACCGTCGCTGCTTTGGTCACTGGAGTAAGCCGAAAGGTCATTGACTTTTGACACGCTGAGCTTTCGCGTCCAAACGTTTTGCAATCTGTCGTGCGACTAATGCGGACCACCGTTCATGATGATTGCGTTTTGCTCGAATTTCACGCTGATAATTGTAAGTGTCCCTTTGTACGTGTACACGTGTGGTGGGTTTATGTGGTGAGCGAAGGAGGAAGTGGTTGCTTCGACAGGTTTGATTTTAATTGTTGAGAGTCGTTTAAGGAGGCGAGGTCCTACGAGTGGGAAGTTCATTCTGGTAATGGAGTTTCCTATTATTTGTAGCTAGAGGAATATTTATGTGTGTAACGTTCCAACCCGTAGTTTATATGTATATCAATTATTTATACCTGTTAGCAAGATTTGTATAATTTGTAAATGCGAAAATTTATATTCTAAAAATTATTTATATAACGTTATTATTTTCATCTAACAATGATTTCATACCGATTAAACTTGCAGTAAAATAAAACTTCTTCGCTTTTTGATTCTACTGAAAATGAAACGTTGAGTCGTGCGGAAGATTGTAGTAAATTTGGGAACAGATAGATATTTAATTTTGGAAAATAGAACTTCCAGGATGATTATACACGGTGTATGTCGCGGGAAAGTCAGTTCGTAAATAGACGTAGCCGCTTTATTGCGATCGAGAGAATAGGAAGTAGATTACTACGGCTATTAGTTCGCTGTCACGAACTTCCTACGTCTTGCATACTTGGTCTCGCTGATTATGGAACCGCGTAGGATTTTATGGAATATAACGCTTAAACATAAAGATTTCGATCATTTCTCTGGGTGAAGTTAATATATTATTGAGATAGATACGTTCCTAATCGTTTGATTCGTATCGCGTTTTAAACGTGATTTAGTAATTCCGTGTATAACAGTTGGTAACGTATTGCTCGACATAATTGGGGAATTACGTTTCTGGGTAGTTAGGACTGCTAAATTCAATGTTGCAATTCGATAAGATACGCATCTAATACAGTAATAGTTTCATTGGATGCCATCTATTTGCTTCAACTATCAAGAAATTAATGAAGATATGATTAACACGAGTAAATGAAATAATACGATACGCCTACTTTTCTAACATAGCTGCAGCTACTCTATTTCTATCTTTCGAAAATCAAATTTAACCTTCCAAAGCACCTAACATAGGCATCTAAAGTCTTCACCTCCTAAGATTCAAATCCAGCTTAAATCACCTAACCTTAATATAGTTGTCTAAAATGTCTATCTTCCATAAATCAAAGCTAACCCTAATCTCGAACACAATTTCCTGGATAATTAAAAATCCCTTTCTCTGCCCAATAATAAAAACAGCCGTCCTAAATTCCAAGTTGAATATCCCACGCTAGATAATCAATCGCCAGCGTGAAGCATCTCGAAACCGTGGATCGACGCATGTTAGATTCTCCAAGTCCCTGGCGTCCCGTTAGCACGGCGTTTAGTACGATGCAGAGATGGTAGAAGACAGAGTAACGTACACGGGAGAGATCGACGTTCACTCCGCCTCCTCCTCGTGTCTCTGGTTCACCGGTGGTCGCAAACAGGATTGTGTGTACCTATTACAGGATTTCTAGCACGGTCGTTCTAATTACAGGTAAAATCAGGAAGCGGAAGGTTAGTGGCACTGGGGCCCGATGAATCATTCGATCGATCGCCGATAATGAGTTTCGTCATGGGCGTACTTTATTCGTGCCACCCACGTGGCACGGACGTGAAACACGTGAAAGAGTGGCGTCAGTTGGTGTCTGGTGGTACCAGGCAACATTGTTGCTCTCTTGCATACTGCGTCTCATTCCTCTTTGCTCGTTCAATCGGATGCGTCACAGGAAGCCGAACGCCTGACTGACTGGCCGACCGGCTGATGCTCCTAACCTATCGTACGGTCAATTCGTTTTATTCTACTCATTTATCGCGTTAGCCAATTGGCGTACTTTGCCGACCCGTCTGATGCTTCGTGCTTCGTTGCTATGTATTCGAAGAGTACCAGAGAAAGGAAAAACATTTGATGAGGCACTCTTTCAGCCTTTTTATACAACAGCAATTTCACAATTTTGGTTTCGCGTTGGCTGCGCCAACGATGGTCAGAACACTCGCCTTGGTCGATAAAAAGCCGTTTTCCATCGATTCTTCGTCATGCGGAGCTTGAAATACGTGGAATTTAGTACGGTGTTTTAGGTCGAGTTGAAAAATTGAAATGATAGGTTATGAGAGTTTGATAATGGTGTGCGCTTATGAATAGCTATATTTCTTGGCCAAGATAATGTATTAGAATCAAATAAGGAAGTAAATGTGCTTGCCTTTTGAAAAGATACGTATGAACTTGACTGGTAGATTAACCATTAGCTGGTATCGTTGATCGTCATTGATTCTCCTATGTAGGTGTATAAACTTTCAAACGTAGCATTCAAATCGAAAAATGTGTAAGTACATAGTATGAAAAGTTATAAATAATCGTTTGATACATTTAAAACGATCCTTTATCCGGTTGCATTCAAGGTTACCGATTATCTGTAACGAGTGTATGCGTCATCACGGCGATACCCACGAAGTGGAGGACAGCGTTCACGAATGTCCCGTAAAGTAAAGAAGAGAAGCGTTTCGAATCGTTCGAGAACACGGTGTCACTGCTAGAGGTGACACGTAGGCGGACACGTTTTATCGAGCAGAGATTGGAATTTCGAGTCGTTGCACGCGTCGTCTTTAGTGATGGCCTCAACCGGGTCGCGAAAGTTCGAACACTGACCGATAAAATAAATATCCGATCATTTTTGTTGTTTTGTAATAACCAAAGTGTACAAATCAATGATGCATTAATCACTCCAAGTAATATTTACTACTTTTTATCGCATTATCAGACTACTAATAATATAAATTATTTGTTGTAAGACATTTTTATTGCGTATATTACTACATATATTTACTATTAGATATTACTATTGTATTATTATCATCGGAAGTCTTTTTACCAATATACAAGATTTTTTTAACCTGTCTTATAAAGATTGTCTTAGAAAAGATTGAAATTTCGGCAATTTAAAATTCTGAAGATTCTCGGTAGCTCAAAAATCCTAAAGTTTGAAAATTCATGGAAATATTAAAGTATATACCGACAAGACTTTCTACACTTATAAAATTTCGAACGAGCCGTTATATCGTACGATTAATATTCGAACCCTGTACAGCGAACCTTGGTTACTGAATATGAATAAAATTCGTAAATACATATTGAACTTGATCCCATCGCTAGTCGTGGTACGTGAAAGTAGCCGCGTACCGGATAGACGCACGCGACTGCTCGTAGGCAGTCAGTCCGGTCGCGGAGATACGCCCAGGCGGAAGGCCGCCAGGAATTCATAGACAATGACTTTTCTCTCTTTCTCTTTCTCTTCCCCTGTTTCTCCCACTCTGTAGTACGCGTCTGCTCGTCGTCATTCTCTCTAGCGTTCGTGGCACTCCACTTCCGGGTCGAGCCAGACGCTGCTACGCCGACCGATCGTTTCCTGTCTCTGCGACTAAAATGGCGGGAAAACGCGCCGACTGCGTCGAAGGTAGGTATATGTAAATCGAGATATGTATGATATACCACGTGTGGATATATCGGGATGTATCGGAGGTCAACCGTGTGACTTGAAATCCGGATGAACAAACGATCCTGTTGTATGCAAATTGGACGATGATTGGTCGTGAGATTGGTGGATTTAGATAGAAATAGGGTTTGAATGAAGAGAGTAAATATTTTGCTGGCCTTTGTTAACCCTTGACCTTACTTTCCCCAGCTTCGTTCGACAGAGTTAAATGGAGAAGAATTTTTAAATGAAAAAGTGCGATCATCTTGATGGCCTTTAGTAATCTTTAACTTTCATTTTTTTGATATGCTATAAAAGAAATTTTAATATAAAATTTCGATAGTACGTTAATCTTTTGTATAAATACTTTTAGTAAAAATTCCAAAATACATTATCATATTTTTCTCCTTGTTGGAAATTCAGAACGTTTTTTCTGAATTCAATGCTTTCTCTGATTAAAATAGCTCTCACGTCAACATGTAAAACAGAGACGTGCTCTTATTGTTAGTTAGTAAATGTATACACCAACTCTAGTAATAAATACATGTAATTTTTGAAAACTAAACGACAGGGCGGAGTTATCTGAATAAGCTGAATGATTCATGATGAAAAAACGTTGGTCATCCAACGTGACTTTACTTTTTCTTTTTGTTCGCAATAAAATATTGGTGATGCATCAAAATTTCCATGAAAGTAACGAATAAATCATTTGTGTTTAATGTAAACCGGATTCAGACTGAATAATTAAACCTCGGATATAACAGACTTTTCTTATTGTGCATAAAATCATATTAAAACTTTCACATTTTTTCTACTCAAGCTTAAAGTATTACAATATTACGTAATATGAAATATTAAGGAGAGATTATGTGAAGTTATAACGTCAAAAATATATTATTTAATATTTGTTTCTAGAATATTCCCAAGTTTTTCGTTTCTAAACGCCAATTTCCAAAATTCTAATACTTAAAACAGTTGAAATCTATATGTTCTTTGCCAATGATTATCTTAAAACTAATCTGTCTCTAAAACCTGCGAGTAAGTTGCAACAAAGCTCAAAAGAAAAAGGCAGACTCTTGATTAAATGTACGCAGTTCCGAAAAAAGAAACCTGGATATGTCCATGTTTCACTGCAGCATGAACGACGAATAAATAGAGAAACAGAGAAAGAGAAATTAAAACTAAAAATAAAAACACGCGTAGAAGCGTGTAGCGTGGTGTACATAAACCGGGCACATGTGGCGAGCACGTTTTCGTCCGTGCAAACAGAATGAGGAAGACCCGGCGTAGATCCGGGAAGACGAGA
This sequence comes from Bombus vosnesenskii, assembly GCF_011952255.1. NCBI lineage: Eukaryota > Metazoa > Arthropoda > Insecta > Hymenoptera > Apidae > Bombus > Bombus vosnesenskii. The sequence continues at coordinate 3,375,730 of NW_022882945.1, read as the reverse complement.
AGCCGGTGGGGTCCACAGAGCTTAGTGCACGGCTTGCTGCGCGGAAGCAGCAGCTGACGCGTCGCGTGACGTCACGGCTTGCGTGGGTCGGCGTCCCGACGTCGCTCGATATCCCACTCGCCCGGGCGACGCTCCTTTCTACTACGTATTCCCCCTCTTTCGTCTCTCCATTCCCCTCTTTTTCCAGAGGTTTCTCTTCTTCCTTGCCCCTCTTCTGATTCGTACGCTACTCTCATTCTCTTTTCGTTTCCGTTCCGTTTGTTCCACTATTCTCCTCTCAACAGCTTTTTTTCTTTTTGTCTTCTTCACGCCCTTGCTGTTTCTTTTCTTCTTTTTAATTAGGTTTTTAGTTTGTAATTTTGAGAGTTATCGTTTGGTTATCATTAGTGAACTTTTAGTAAGCAAATTTTTTAGAACTAACTCCTGCAGTTTTCATGTGCAAAGATACACAAAATATTCAAAATATGGTGTTCTCTGCAATTCCTACTAAATAAACCAACTTTGCTTTTAAATTTTGTTTCTTTATTTGCATCCATGAAAATAAAAGTTTGTATAAAAACGCGCAATCTAATTATAACTAACATTATGATAGCCTCCTTATATCCACAATTATAGGCATGCCTAGCCCAACCTAATATATATATATATATATATATATATATATATAACACATATATTGTTTATCGTAGCTGCTTCCTCATTTCCATTGTGATACACCCCATCGAGTTTCTGTCAGTCCACCCTCGTCTTCTTTTTCTCCGTTTCATTTTCACATTGCATACTCATCATTCATTTTTCATGCTTTACAGTTTTTCCGGGATCTTTTCATTTCATCACATCCACATCTCGCTCTCAGTCTTTCTCTCTGTCTTTTTGCCCTTCTTCTCGTTATACAGGGTTGTCTTCGTAATCGTGATATAATTAGTAAGATTATTCTACGTGAAAAAATAAATCGTGCATATAGGATAGAAGTTTTATACGGCGCTCCCTCTTCCATAAAAACGAAATTGTTTCAAGGAAATAAACCAATTCTCAAATTTCATTTTCTCAGAAACGAAACGTCCTATGAAAAAATCTCAATCTATATCTTCCACCTGTTTTTTCATATAGAATCTCCCCTTGCCTATTGTACGATGATTACCGAAACACCCTGTATACCTGGAAGCAGCAGCGAGAGGGAGTCGCTGGTCATCTTTCTTCTAATCGCTCCCTCTCCTCTCGTGCCGCTGCTGCAGAGCAGGGCGTGACATCACGCCCGTTGCCCTCGCCCATCCCGTGTCGGGTGCAGAGCAGCGCTGCTGGAACTCACCCTGGCAAGCTCCAAAACCAAATAACCCCCTTCTTGCGGAGGCTGCACGTATTACAAGGCTTGCATCAACTAGCCTCTGGCGAGTTCGTTGCCTCGCCGAGGAGTTTATTCCCTATCCCTCTATGACAGCGCGCCTCTCCTGCGTATTCCAATATCAGGTTGTCCAAACGGGATTTTTATCTAGTTACAGCTCTTTTCTGGGTTACCGTCCCTGATTCGTTTTATGTTTTATACACAGTTATTTCCGTCTTCTGTCTATTAGCTGCCTAAAGCAATACAGATCTTCCCCCGTTTTGATGAATATAATCTAAACCACATGTTAATTGGTAACGTGAAAATTGCGAAAGATTCCAGAATTGGATATCGTAATAAATTATATTTTGAAATTAATGTTTCTGTTTAAGGGCATTAATTGAACTGTAAAGAAGGAAGGTTTTAATACAGCATAAATTGTATAGAGTCGGTGATTTAATCACGAGGGAGAATGGAATTACAAAGCATCAACAGGGCTGAAAATAGGAATGAATTAAAATGGAAATTAGAGTAAATGGAATAATCAAGTTATAAGGTTAATTCAATAACAAAGTTAATAAAGACAAGTCAATTTAAGATAGATTCTAATTTTCCCAAATGTAAATGTAAAATTTATTCAAGTATCGTCAATCCGGAAAAAGGATTATTTTTTTACATTTCGCAATATTATTTCACTATATAATATAATTTTCTTTTACTGCATATATATAAGGAATAATACGTTTTATACCTCCCTATACCACAACACAATATTTTACAATACAATACATATATCTAACACGTATAATTCCTTTTTCTGTTTCAGGTACGTATAAACAATCATCTTCACTGGAACAGTGACGAAATCCTATATCAAACTTCACGAAGTTGTCTTCTCTACATTCTAATACCAAGTTGCGATCACGATGATAAGGTAGAGTTCTGCCACTTCTAGTGGCGCTTGTATATGAACAAAACGGAGCAAGTTCGCACGTAATGTATCCCACCTTTGTAAGATCACACAAGGTTTGTTCTCAGAACCTTTTGCGAATGGCCCATTTACGGATCGGCACAGTTTCGAGAATCGGCGAATTGAAGGCACAGTCATAGCCTTATCGAGAAAAGGGACAGCGTGTTTGTGTGAACCTGAACGCCGATCCATACATATATATGTATATGTAGTTGTGTGCAGACGTCAAACCGGGTCGGGTTGTCGGGCAAACAGTTTATTGGGGATGACTGCGATTACAGAGAGAACTTGCTGTCTCCTTTCTTCGCAACTCGTCCCGTCGACATGCTAACGCGATCTGTCCGGATACACGTTCTCTCTTTTTTCGTTCATTTTCGTTTTGGTCTCGTCTTTCGTATTTCTCTGTTTGAAACGTAAGGACGGGATGCGAGAAAGGCTTTGATAGGTCTCGGAGAAAAGCAGCTTTAGCTCATTTAGTTCGAACTTCAGTTACTTTTTCAGAATGGTATTTTATGCTGCATTTGGACGATAAAGATTTGAAATTTTATTTTGTGAAATTATAATTGAAATATGATATAGATATATCGATTCACTTGAAGGTTAGACAAAGTTATGTTGCAGTACATGTTATATTTTGGTAATATGTCAATTGTATTTCTAGATAGCTAAATTGAGAGATTTACAAAAGATGTAGGTCAGTTTTTTTCTGAAGGCTCAATTATCTTCACTAGACAGCAGATGTTTGTATATATTCGTACTTTCATAAATTTAATTAGAACTAAACTTTGGATATTTTCGCATATTATATGTATTCTGTGCATTCTTGTAAGATTGAATTTCCCATAAATGCATAAGCATCCACAGCCTAATTATCATCAGGCAACGTAATAACAATTAAAATTGCTGATTTATATTAAAATATTTGGGAGTGGTGTCAAGATAAGCGCGCGTTTGAGAAGTCGTTCGGCGATATTCGGGAAGATTCGGTTCGATTCGGTTGATTTCAGTCAGCTGGCTGACAGGGCGTTGCCCCGCGCGCGATGCACCATTCATTACGAAGTGCTGCAACTGCAACGAGCGAACCTAGCGCAACCAGACACTCTCTCTCTCTCTCTCTCTCTCTATCTCCCCCCCTACACTACCACATTCACCATCCCCTACTCAGTCTCTCGTTCTCGAAACCCTCCCTCCAGAGAGGCTCGATTCTGCCTCCACTGCGACTGCGACTGCGACCGACCACCTACTACTACTCCTACTACTACTATTCGTACTCTACTACCGCGCGTACGAGACTACTACTACTATCACTACTACTACGTACGATACTTTTATTATCGCCTTCATCCACCGTCACGGCTACAATCGAGGTCGTACCTAATATTTGCCGGAGAATTCTGTCGCAGCTTTTAATGGTTCCGTTACAATTACTACCTCAACTTTACCAGCAACGCCCAGAGAAAGAAAAATGAGAACGTTTTGGCTCGTTCTGCCCCGCTTCTCTGCGCACCCGTCGTACTTCCGCCATCTTCTCCCTCATTATCGACAGAGCTGTGTCTACGGTCGCGATGAATGACGCCGCGGTTTTTTAGATTCGCCCGCGAGTATTGATGGATCCTTTGCAGAAGAGTGGGGGAAGTAGCGTACATCTGGTCGCGAGAATGCTTTGCGAGAAGCTTTTCAATGAATAGTGAGTATTGTATGCGCAGGCTATATGTGTGTAGAGCTTCTGTACGCGGTCTACGATTCTTCCTTCGACATTTTTACGGCTAATGAGAGAGCGTGCTCCAATTGCACAGGTTTTTAAAATAAAATTCAATCGATCGCAGTTTATGAGAATGGAAACAAAGGGTTGGCTTTATTTCGTGGATTGAGAATTATGGCGATGTATATAAGTGGGTGTTTCGAGAGTTCAAATTTTTTACAACTTTTTTTACAACCTCTTTTACAACTTTTTAAAGCATCGTCAATTTTTTCATACTTTTTTATGATTTAATAAAGTATCGTTAAGTCTGTATAGTAGTAAATAATGAACACTGTCTTATTTTGAAATATTACACGTAATTAATTATTACTAAATATATATTATTAACATATTATTAATATATATAATATTATATATAATATATATAATATATAATAATATATATAATATTATTAATATATATAAACATATATTATTAAAACATAATTATTACACATAATAGGTCACAAGGTTGCAAGTGCCTTCGTTAATAAACTATCGTTCATGATCTAATCAAATCTTAGGAAACATGATTACTGCTATTGTCAGAAAATATAGACACGACTGTCGTTTCGTTTTCGATGTAATGACAGACGATTTTCTCTGAACCCAAGTCGCATAAGTGAGAACAATGTAAATATTACATCGATGTTTATCAAACCAACAGTAATTGCAATGAATTAGCAAATGATGTATGAGAACGCCGGATACCTCGTCGTTCGTGTTTCTCGTTTATTCATCTATACTTTTTCCTTTTTTATTTTTCAGTCAATTGTCATTCATTTTGTTCTTTATTTTATTTGAATTTTTTCGTAATTCTTGCTTTATAGTTATTTTTTGCATTAATTTTCACGCTGTGATATAATTGAAGGTAATTATCTAATAATTGGTGCAATAATATTACTATTACCAGAAATGCTGGTTGGCGCCAGACATTCATTACGATTATTAAGTAATTTTCTATCGAATATTTCTACAATTATCATGGGCAATTTTATAATTTCTTATAATGGATAATCTTTGATTCGCCTATAAGGTATACAAATTGATTCCTATATAAGTAAATTCGGTGATTATTTCATTATTACTTATTTTCAAGCTTTATTGGTGTGGAAAATTGAATCTGTGATTAAAGCAGCAATAGAAATGATTGACGTTTAAATAACGACGCAAATCGCAAAAAATGTATTCTTAAATTTTATATTATAAAACAAAGATAGAAATAAATGTTTAATTACTAAAAATTACAAGTAAACGTTATATCGATTAAAAACTAACTTCGATCGATGATGCGAATCAAATATTTTAACGTTTCTTGAAGATTCTTGAGAATCGATAAATCCTATTAGAGAAAGAGCCTCTATCGCGAAAACAAAGCAACAGCACGCGCCACGCTTGATACGCCCTATTAATTGCTGTTCTTTTTTCCCCGGACAACAAAGAACGCGTTTATATAACTATCCACTCTCGTGCGTAATTACGTGGACGATCGATCGCAGAAAATGAACAAAACCATCGGTTGCCGGCTATCTTCTCTTCTCTTTTATTATAATTCGCCCGGTAATTATGACTGAATGATAGATAGGCGATGAAGTCGAGTCTCTCACGCTTGTCTGACGTAAACGCGATTGCTGGCACTAGGTCAACACACAGGCCAAATCAAACTTAATATACTGATGTTTTAATCATTGCCAATCGTCGTGATTATTGTCGTGATTATCGTTCTGCGGTGTTAGGAATGCTTTAGCGATGATTCCATGATACAGTCATATTTTATCGACGTTTTTACTATCATACTTTTATTCGATCGTTATGTTTGTTGAAATTTTCCTTGATCTAAATGCACATACAAAAATCTTACCTATCGTGTCAGTTATATAAACTAAAAACTTATAACAGTTTCAAAGTACATATCTCAAAGTATTACGAGCGTAAGTACATAATGTAGAATCTATTTTTAAATTTTCCAAGTAAAGAAATTAATACGTGCAATAAATTATCGATCCAGATAACCAGTTAGCTCGGTTTCGTCGTTTAACAAGTTAATTAACGGACATGTATCAACGGATCAAAACGATCAGCAATGAGGGCCGATTTAACGAAAACGTTGAAATAAACGCGACACCAGGGAAATCGATGTTTCGTGCGCGTGGACATGCACGACGAAGTGGATACGAGCCACTCTGGACGCGTCTGTCCGCGGAATCGCGTGTTCTATTGTCGGCCGGTGAAAAGTTATTTTTAACGTCGATTTTCTCAGAGAGAGACGCCATCAGGCTCTCTGCAAAGCGCCACTGACCTCGCCAACCGCCGACTGTGGTTCACCGCGAAACTCATATCTGAAATGTCACCTCTTCTCGGTTCGTTCAGCTTCTGTTCTCTACCCGTTTTTCTGATCGCTTTTATTTCGTCCCCTCTGAGGCCGCCTGGGACCTCTCGCGTTTCATCCGATACACCCTCACCAGTGTCCACCAGTGAGAATAGTGCACGTTCAATTTTCAGAATCATGATCGTGAAATGGACTTCGATAAAGACCTGTCCGAGATATTCACACCTTTTTCACGAGTAAATCGATTTCCCATTGGAAAATTTCAAGATAACAAAGATACTACACGAAGGCACTAATAACCTAAACGTTGCTTCAAATAATTCTCGCGATAATTATCATGTCGGGTTATTATCGGTTACGATTGGTTAAAATTGCTGATCAATAGAGGAAGATTACACAGAGGATTGTCCTTATTTATGTAAAAACGATTTTTCTGCAACTTGTCTTTCTTAATCTGGAGAAACCACCGTGACATTGAAATATTAGCCACGGCTTTAGTTTTCGTGATTAAGTTCTCCTGAGGCTGATATTACCGTCAGTCTGTCATTGTTCCCTTTGAAATTCAACATCAACGGTGGCTGCCATTGCTCCATTGCTGTCGCTGCTTCTTTTTCTCCGCAAACGGTGTCGGTGTTCGTTGCGATAGGTTGAACCAGTGCTTCGAAGTTAGTAGAGAAATTCAATTGTAATAAATTCTGAAATCGATATATGGAATTGGTAAAAAAATGATGAAGGTTTTAACACTTTACCGACCGATAGCCGATTAATCGGTTTTTGTCGCCGACGCTTACCGACCGATAGCCGATTAATCGACTTTTTGTCACTGACAATCTTTTTCATTATTTGAGTAGTAATTTGTACTAAGGTATCTTACTTAGTTGCGTCAGTTGCGTTGCTTTGTAAGCTCCCACAGTTTTATATCAATTTGAAAAACTTACCGTTTGCGATAAACGAAAAGGATGGTATTGGAGAGTCTAAACCGAAACAGAGCCGGCGCCAGGGAGAACTTGCGCCTAAGTTGCTGGTCCGAGGTGCGTATGCTGTTGAACCTCTAGCGGTCGGCAAAGTGTTAAGAAAGCGTGTTCTTAAATATTTGGTCAAGTATTTATTAGCAGTTAGTTTGTTTCATATTGAATATGTAGAATGTGTAATAGTAAAGAAATTCTTAAACAACAGTACACGTGAACGCAGACTAAGTACCTTCTGGTTTCAGCAATGAAGTGACGCCGAGGCACGTTGGCCTCTACGTGAAATTGCACCGTCATGCACTTAACCGTGCACCATATTTGCATACGAAGATTGACTACCGATCACTGCGAGATTTACGCCTTTATGGCCTCTTCAATCTCGATCGTACCTTTCGTATCACTTACACCTTATTGAAATTATAGATCCGAACAAGTGACTCGAGCAGGATGGTCTTCTGATAAATACAGTTTTGATCCTTTGTGTTGTTAGTCTCTCAAAGGCTAATGGCGATAACGTTATCCTAGAAAAAGAATTCTTTTTGAACGATAATTTAAAACGATAATAACACATATAATAACAAATAACGCAATATAACTTACGTTTACAATTTATATCTCTGCTCGAATATTTCCTACGTATTAGGTTGTTTGAAAAGTTTCTTTCGTTTTATGAGGAAATAATAAACACACAACGTTTTTTCTTTTATATTATTTTGTCGAATTACGTACGATCCATTTTGTTCTATTGAGATAAACACCGCAACATTTCACAGACTTGGTTTCACGTTTCTGTGAAGGTGCACTCTTGTAAAAAACACGTTTGCGAAAGAAAGACACTTTTCGGACAACCTAATAGTAACAGCGCGAACAGAAGCGAGGGATTCCAACATATCAAATTACATATTCTATGGAATTCTTATTAGCATAATCAACGATTTATATGCACGTATAATAGCGTATACAGGGTGGTTGGTAACTGGTGGTACAAGCGGAAAGGGGGTGATTCTACGCGAAAAAAGAAGTCGAAAATGTAGAATAAAAATTTTTTTTTTTTTTTAATTTTTCCATCGAAACAACGATCTGCAGTGAGATCCATTATACCGAGCGAAAATTCAAAGTCGATTTTCTCGAAAACAAAGCTTCAAAAGAAAAATTTGTATTCTATATTTTCGACTTCTTTTTTCGCGTAGAATCACCCCCTTTCCGCTTGTACCACCAATTACCAACCACCCTGTATATCAATATAATTTATCGCAGTTATGGTTAATCCATGATGTCATTCCACCCTCGATACCAAAAAGAATTTGCTACATGTTTCTCTGTGTTAGTTTATCCTCATTCTTTTTATCCCACTAGTGTGCCCATTTCCCAGCACGAGAAATGTCCTGTGAAGTCCTTTTTGTCGCATTGTTGCACACCGGCTCAACCAGCAACAGATCCTGTTGTGACTCCCAGAACTGGATGCATCATGTTGCCACTAAAACACGTTGTTGCTACGGCCACTTTTTATATGTGACACTTTTTTAACATTGGAGAATGAAAAATAGTGCTAAATGTCTTCACGGTTCGTTTCACCGAGATATTCGTAAGTTGTTGTATGATCATTTTTTCTCCAAACGATTGGAATTCCTAAAGAGAATTTGTTTTTGCGAGTTTGATTTCTTTGAAGGGATACGTCATTCGAATTAGGTGCTAATGAAGATTAATAGAGGTTTCAGTGAATTATTGTATAAACAAGTAAATGTAGTACGTACCCAAAGTAAAATTTAGTGTATCTAGTTCTGAATTATAGTCGTCAAGAATACACGAAAAGTACGCAAATTCATGAAAACTAAGTTCAAAGCCGTTTCTCATGCATCTAACCCAACGAATCCATCGACAACAAACGACCTCGACATCATACACTTCTTCCCCACGAGTTCTCCAAATTTCGCGGTACAATCATGTTAAAAGTAACCGAAAGGAACGCGAGCGCTTGGTGTTTCCACAAACGATTTACCATCGAAACCCCCTACGTAGGCGCGAAGAGGCGTTGAAAAAGCGAGAGGGATTGAAGATGAAAGCAAGAGGGAACGTGAAATGCTTCGGCTAGACGACGATGGGAGTCCGCGTGAAACGTGGCGATGGAATGACAAGTAGCGGTTGAATCTTTAATCTTTCGCGACGTGGGATATTAAAGTTTCTCGAGAGTTCAGCAACTACTTGAAATACCACGGTGAAATGGAGTTTAAGTTTCGGCTGTGGTCGAGACACGGTCTGCGCCACTCGAGAATGGCAATATCGATGGATATCGATTGGCATCTTTAATGCATAAATAAGAAGGAAGTTTCCATCTTCTTTCTGTTCTTTCAATTCGATCGAATTCTTTCTTTCTTCGCACCTTCTCTTTCTGATCTTGAAGAGAAGTTGTCGCGTGTCTTCTTCTTTTCTTTTTCATCTACCTTGTCTGGGTTGTCACTCGGACTGCGCGATGATATCCGGTTCTCCATGAGAACACGCGCGCCATCTGACACACCGTAGATTTTAATCTCGCTGCGTGCAGATCTGTCTGATACGACGCGTACGGAGAAAAAGTAGCTGGAATTCAAAGGAAATGTCGGCGCTCCGGATGAAACAGAAATTGATTCTTTCTTTGTGGAAAGAAAAAAAATTGTAGAAATATTAACTCTTTCAGTAGCGAGCTTTTTAGATTTCCAGAGAAATTCGCTTTTAACCATTGTTATTATTATATTAGTATTATCAATAGTAGAAAATAAGTTAGTATATTAATCATAACCATTCGTTACATTAATAATTAAAATACTTTTTCACAGTTAGTTAACGTACATATATTATTATTTGTTCGCTATTAAAGATAGAGAAAATAATAGAATTTTGTCAGGAATAATTCATGATTTTATTTCTTCCTTGGTATTTCCAATTCGGTAATACCATTAATTCTGTCATAACAATTTTCTGATATTTTTTTAAGGTAGACACAGCGCAGCCGAATTTCAAGGTAGCGTGACAGAAAACAAATATACATTTCGGAATTGTTTTTTTTACGTAGAGATCGCTCCCCTAGAGATTGTGACATAATTACTGGGATACCCTGTATAGCGGAGTAATTTCTATTTGCAGAGGTTCACTGAAAGCGGGGCTTTCAATTCAAGTTTCAGTCGATTCTGGACGCGGCACGTGATGCTAATATATACCTCTCCACCCCTTTGTTGTCAACTAAAAGGATGCTACGCTACGCTAGAACTTAAAGTTCATTATTCGCCGGGGCGATTCAATGAAAACGCCCACACACGAGCGTACGCGATCGCATGCGAATGAGAAAATATGCAGAGCAGGCTTCGATCGCATAGTTAATGCGACACGCGTGCATACATACATAGGAGGACGTGTCTCTTTGAGGCTCCCTCTGGCTGAACCGTGCCAGCGACCGTTAAACCTGTCATTTCGTAGTCTTATCGTTAACGCGCCGCGCTAAACGAGTTGTCGAAACCGTGAATTATTCAAAGCTTTTTTGCAACTCCACGCCGAGCTGGATAAAAACTCCTCTTTGCTACGAGTTTCCAGTGTTTAGATTATTTTTCGAACAAATAGAATAAGTACAGATTTAAAAACGAGCTCCCTAAACCTTCGTAGCTTGGATGATTCTGCTATAAAAATAATCTATCGTTCGATGATGATATGTGAGAATCTTCCAAATTGCATTTTAGAATACGAAATATGTTGGAATATTTGGAAAAGGTAACTCTGCTTCAAAAGGGAAAAATAATGTCGCATAAATTTTCTCGAATCAAGTTAACCCGAAATCACCTTAAATGTAACGTGTAAAATTTGCATTAATGGAAGACTATAAACGTCAGGAAGCTCTACACACAATCCCATTATTCTCCATTTTTTTTTTTTTTTCTAAGAATTTTTAATACATCTGTTTAAGGCTACTTACCAAACGTATTAACGAAAAATAGAAAAACAAAGTAATCGTGAACGTTGAAAAAGGACGATACAAAAGGAAGAGGTAAGCGATGCGACGTATCGACGACAGCGTAGCCATTGTTCGACGCGATCGTCCTCTGCAATTCCTTGATTGTCGCGACTTCTCAAGGCGTGTAGAGAAACTTCGTACGAAACTCGTGCACACATATGTATGTACAGACGAGTAAAGAAAAAAAAAAGTTAAGCGGAAAAGAGAGATAAGTTGGTAGACGAAGGGCATTGGGCCCCATGCGCGACGATAATTTTCATGGAAGACTGACGACCGCTTCATGGTCGAGGAATGCAAACAAACCATGTCCAACGAGTACGACGAGGACTAGCGTCCTCCTCTTTCGCGCATTCTCGCGCGCAGCGTGCAACGTGGCGCGTGTGTTGCCTCAAGCTCGATTCACACGCACTTAACCCAGCAGCGCATCTTTTTGTTCGCGACAACGTGCCCCTTGGATCAAGTTCACCGCTTTGTTCTACTTTGTTACCTCCCACAGATTTCATCGCGATGCTCTCGATACATTTTTCGAAAACATTCTGCAATGGTTGCAGAGATGCTACCGGTGTGTGAAAAAATTGATTATCCTCGCGCTTTCTTGCTTTTCACTTCGGTGAAATTACTAAGAAATGTAGGACGCTTTAACGTGTTTAAGCTGCGACATAAATAAATGATGTTTAAAGAAAATAAATGAATGACGTTTAAAGAAAAGAAACAAAAATCTAATCGTCTACGATCCTAACTTAGATCTAATCACCTATAAATTAAACCTAACTTAAGCCTAACCATCGATAAATTCGTTCGAAATAAAAATCTCGTGTCGCTAAGAATCCATGCACGTTAATGGTCCTAACGAGGAGATCAATCGGATCCGTAGCTCGATCTAGGTCAGGCGCGCGTGTCGGTCATCTAAAATCGCGACGATCCAAAGTCGATGCCGTGGTACCGTTGTGAACGCAGCTGCACGGTGTTGCGTCTCCCTCTCCTTGTCCAACAGTCAAGGTCAGGGTCGTCCACACGTCCAGTGACTCGACTCCGGCTTGCCATCCAATGGGCATCGTGTCTCCCATAAACGGCCACGTGCTGCTACATCAGGCCGCGATTCAACCGTACATGCCGACCAGCAGAAAGACGATCACGACCAAACGTCGGCTATTTGATTATTTTCTCTGTTCTCCGACACACGTTCGGATATAACCTTCTTAAAGTATCGAGGTCCTAAACTTTAAACTGTATAAAATATCGTGGTTCTTTAACTTTTTTATGTTGATCACCGTGGGACAGAAACTTTATGTAAAGACTTATTGTACCCTTATCCCAATATATAGGAATGTAGTATAAATGGTATATATAGTACTGGTATAGCAAACAATTTATTTATAGTAATTATTGCTGAGTTTTAGATTATATTTATATGCTGTTTGATAAAATTGGGATTAAATTTCTGTAATTAATTAAGTTGGTTTTATGAAAATGCATCGGTGTAAAATTTTGTTAAAATTTAGTCCGTGAACGTTCTAAACAACCTAATGCATGAATGCATGGTCTATTTACACACGAGCCTGCTTAAAAGTCAAAATGGTATCCCGACGAGACTCAGGGACGTTTCCACGCCGGTGACGCTCCCCCACGGATGTTCCCATGCTCCTTCGGTGCATAATATCGCGAACATCACCTTTATTCTTCCTACAGAAACACTATATTTCTTGCAAATGATTCCAACGCCAGGATGCGTAGATTGCGTTTAATTAATGCTTTCGTTTCGTGGTATTATGTATAGCGTTTGGAGTTATTCGGTCGCGATGGCTGGAATCTTATTTCTCGGATGACTGTGAACGGATTTACTGGTGCAGTGGTATAGAAAATGAACAAAAGACAAACAATGTTGGAAGAAAGGTAAACTCGTCAGCTTATTTGCTCGTAACGTCGACTTCTCCACTTTCTTGGATTTCCAAGTGGCAACGAATTTTTCGCGACGCGACTAAGAAATCTCGAGATCGCCGACTCTGCAAAGACTTACGGCGCTGCGTTGTCAGAGATCCTGTGACGTTCCTACCACAGATAAGGCACGATTCGTCAAACGGAGCGAGCACTGAAGAGTTTTAGTCTGGCGTACACACCGTGTATTTCACGCTGCCGTGTTTTAAAAATGTTTCGATGTCAGCCACAAGAATATGAAATAAAAGAATATAGTTTCAATTCAAAAATATAAACACAACTTTCATTATGATCAGATAGATAATTTATAACAGTAAAATTCTACGTTATACGTACATAATACACATATGTTATCGGGTAATAACACTGTGGATTTAAGAATCAATAACGTTCAGGAAACGTGTGAACTGGCATAACCGCGCGAAATGTCGCAGCTGGCCTGTAGAATGTACGATAGATGAGTAAATTCGTTAGATGACCTTGACCGTGACCATGAATCAAGCCACATGAATCGCATGCAGCCGTGGTCAGGCTGTCAGCTTATCTACTCAAACATCGAATCTGGAGCACGTTAACTAATTACCGGCTTTTCCATGGCTCGGGCTGAAGCCGGTAATTGCATGGCCGTTGCTATCAGTGTTGACTCTCCTGGGAATACAGCTGTCCCACCGCATTCACTCCCGGATTAGAGTGTCAGATGTATTCTCGTTCCGCTGTTTTCTCTTTTAATTTCCTCTCCCTACATCGTTCGTTCGACATCCAACACATTTTTTTCTGTTCTCAATTTCTTCCGATGAACGCTCGTACAACACGTGCGAGATACTTTGAGATATTTCTGATAAAATTGTGCGAGATCAAAAATTAAAGAATTTAAAATATTTTAAGAGGTTTTTTTTTAATTCGCTTTTGTAATGTTATAGTAAAACGAAGGTAGTTGTTGGTTTCTGTATAGTGATTTTTGTATAGAAAATGTATGATTTCAAATAGAATCCTTGAAGTTGAAATAGAAATAGCAGTAGAAGACAAGCTCGTACCAAAATATATGCAACACGTACGCTGTCATACCTTCGATTTACGGATTTCGGAGAATACGAGGCAGATATTCACGGCAGACTGAATCGATTCAAGTTACTTCTATCTTTGTTATTTTCTCTTGCTCCGCCTTGCCATGTTCCTTTTACCCGTTCTACGCTACAATTTATCTCTCATTGATGAAATTTCATATTTCAATCCGCAGTCACACGTAATATCACAGAATTTCATCGTAACTTCGATACTTGATTATTTTTTACATAGTTCTGATATTTTGTTTCATTAGAGATATTAATGTTTCCCTCGGTACACGAACCACGTCTCGCGTTTCTTTATGAGCTCGTAGAAACTTCGCGTTATCTTTCCTAGTTGAGAGATTATCTTACCAAATTTCCTTGTAATTGGAATACTTCATAGACCACTTGCGATCCAACGCCTTCGAGCTGGTTGTAACTTCGATACGTTATAGAAGGGTGCATCTTCATCAGGTAAATCCCTAAATCCAGCCGAGAATAATATTAGTCGAGATCCGCCCGTTCATCCGATTAATGTTTCTAAGGTTCTCGATCGATGCCGTTAGATCCACCACGGTGTTCTATTTCTTGTGAATTTTAATTATCGGTGTTCCTCGTCGTTCTTCGTGCGCATTACGTTCCTACGAAAATAGAAACTTTGAACGAATTAATGGAAACATCGTGGTTAATATTCCTAGACTACAGAAATTGTAGAGAAATTGAGTAATAGAGAACGATTGGAAAATTCGGAAATTATTTTTGTGATGGGCGGTGTGACGTGTTGTTGGTTAAATCAATAATGAGACGAGTTAATTTAATTAACTATATTTACAGATATTTTAAAATGTAGAAGTTAATCGCAAGCGTTGCTCGCTTGATGTTATTCGTTACAAGATTGCACGATACTGTGGTACTGATATTGATTCGCACAACTGACTGACTGACTGACTGATTGACTGACTCAATACTGATATTAATTCGTGCGACTGACTGTGTCTGGAGAATATTATCGTCTATTTATACTGGTCAAGGAGGGTACCGAAAGGTTTGAACTTGTCTTAGGTTGTAGGTTGCATGTAGTAGCGAAATTGTTTTGTCCTGAGTTTGTTTATTACATTATGTGCGTCGTACAGTGTTAATCCTCTGTTGCAAAACAACTAAGTGAGGCATCTTCGTATCGCAACGTCCTACGACGCATATGCCGCTACATTTCAATGGAAGGATAGTATAACTATATTCTCTACATATTTTAGATAGTTTCATTATATATAGTCGAAATAGTTAGAAATAATTTTCATAACAATCTTTTGTTGCGTTTATAAAAATATACAGAGGGGTTGGTAACTGATGGTACAAGCGGAAAGGGGTTGATTCTACGCGTGAAAAGAAGTCGAAAATATAAAATAAAAATTTTTCGTTTGAAGCTTTGTTTTCGAGAAAATCGACTTTGAATTTTCGCTCGGTACGCGTGTGGTACGTTATAACGGATCACATTGTAGATCGTTGTCTCGATGGAAAAATTAAAAAAAAAAATAAAAATAAAAAAAATTTTTATTTTATATTTTCGACTTCTTTTTTCGCGTAGAATCACCCCCTTTCCGCTTGTACCACCAGTTACCAACCACCCTGTAGATTTGGATATAAGTGTAAACATAAAGAATAGTTATTATAGATCCTTTTATTAGCAACATCTGTGTATACTTTTGAACCTACTACGTATCTGTATAAAAGTATACTTTCGATTCACTTATCCCATTTCCCAAACTAAAACAGAAAGTCCTCGTGATATAACCTACTCGACCAAAGGATAAAGATAAGAAGAACGAAGTAAAAGAAAGAGAGAAATAAGAAGAACGAGCAAAAGTAAGCGAGCAACGTGTAATGGATAGAAAAGAAGAATCTGAACGTGGAACAACGAAGCACGCGAAGAAACACACATTCCCGAGGGGACACGGAAAACTAATAGTTTCTCGAGTCTTTAAATAATGGAAACGATCAGTTGCAATCGATTCATCGGCCACCACGACATACCTCTCTCCTTTCGCTGTCTCTTTCCACTGCACGAACATTCCCACGCGCATTCCAGCCGCGCGTCTGCGCTTGTATTTTGTAAGCAATTAACGTATGTACGTACGTAAAAATCAGAAAAATATGTAACCTACAAAAGCGAATGATCGATAATATACGTAATTTATAAAAATTAGTAATAAAAAGAAAACTGATGGTTCACAAAAATTTTACCATTACGCGAATAATTAGAAAAATTCACAACTTTAAATAATTAATGCTCAAAAATAGAATATTCGTATTTTTTAACAACACGAAAATGTATCGACCGATAACCTACGTAAAAGGAGCGTTAAATGCCGCAGATTCGGAACTAGACAGTTGATCAGAGACGGTTAATCGAGTTCGACGTTGGCACAAAAGTGCATCGAATCGGTCCCGCCCCTCGAAAGAAGGTCATGCCGATTCCGGGACGACATGGCAATGCGCGCCGGTTGACGAGATATTTTGGCCATCGTCGCAGTTTCTCGGTGTTTTTGGATCGGCCCGTGGCCGCTACTCCAAAACGGCCTGCCGACTCGCCGGGTGTAATGTCCTCGAGTGCACGTACGAGAGTACACCACGTTCAGAATGCGGTTGCATAACGTTGCCTCCACTTGTGCTGTTGGTTATCTGCCCGCCACCGACTCTCCTTCCTTTCTTCTTCTTTTTCTATTCAGCTCGTCGTCCCTTCTCTTTTCAATGCGGTTGATTTTCGTTGACTTTGCGTTTTTGTTCAATCGATTTTTCCTCTTTTCTTCGACCCTTTCTTTGTGGCGCACACGGCTGCAAGTACGGTTCTCCTTTTTTTTCAATTTCGATTCACAATTTTTCTTTTCTTCTTTTACTTGTTTCCTATTTGAATGCTCGGGGAACTAATTTTGAAAGTGTTTGATGTTTCATACGCTTTCGTAGGAGCGATCTAGCAAGTTCAAAGGAACGTAGAGTGAAACTTGAGTAAACGTTGAACAGTGGAAAAATGGCAGTGTATTTCGACTGGATAAAACAGATGATAATTTAAACTTTTTTTTTTAATTTAAACAGTTTTTTGAGGGGAACTGAACGCAGGTTAAGACACTATTTTCTCTTTTCGTTGTACCATAGTAAGATACGGGTTCGTGCCTTGGCAAGATGTCCAGTTTTCCCCAAGACCGCAGAACTCGAATCCACTTAAGTTATTTTTCTTCTCTTACGTTCTCATGCCAAGTCCTCCAAATTCACTAGCGAAGATAGTCAATTCGTTTCTATGTGGGATACGTGTTCTTAATACGATAGCCATAAAAAACATCTCTTATTCCCTTCTCTTCCGTTTAACTCGCTCAACTAATACCATCTTTGTAAATTACGTCTTTCGTTTGTTCCTTTTCATTAAATTAACTCTGATACTTCACGTATGTAGGTTTGTTTGGTGTAGAATAGGTAATCTGATTTATGGGAACTAGGATTGTGTGATAAGTTTTATTCAACGTTTCCTTGGAAATCATTTGTCTATTTGATGTATTTCGAAAAGGTATTTTCAAAATCATATCTCTCTTTACCTTCTTGAAAGATATTTCCCTTAATTCAAACAATTAACATTATTACAAACGATACTCTCTTTTACAAATGACCAACACTATCTTCAGCACCTACTCGCTATCTATTTTCTTGGGAAAATAAAAAATAATTATATATATATATATATATGTCGGAGATGAAAGAACACCGGAGCCTTTGGAATTTTGGATAATCCCGCAACATTGTAACCTAGAGTCTACTATAGCTGTAATTAAACAATCTAGCTAGCCCGAGGACCCGCTATAAACCTTAAGATTTTGTTAATTAAGGTTCTACAAACGGACAAGCAGTCTTTGTCCCAAATTGACCAATTAACAGCAGCGTCAATTTCCCTCACTTCCCGAATGAAGACATCTCTCCACGAATCCGAGGATTTCATGCTCTTAGACACACCCCATCATAGTTTTCCTCGACAGCGTCACCGTGACGGAAAGGCACTTTCTCGCTGGTGTACGAGCTCTTGGACTAGTTAACTAACGTCTTGATATCAATTCCAACTTAGACTTCAACGAAGAAATAAGCCTACTAACCCGTTGACCGTGGATTCGTTGTTGGACCTAGGATCATTGTCATTAGCTTCTCGAGTGTCTGATTACCGCGGTTATTTGTCAAATTCTGTAGTAGTCGTATTTGCACTAGTCAATGTCTTCTCCATTGCATAGCGACAATGTGTAGTTCAAATGAGGATTCGTTTCACGCCTCTAACCCTAATCATAATGAGAACTCGACATATATATATAAATAATACAGTAAAAATAACATAATTCCATATATGAATCTAAATTATTACGCTCTACAATGACAGCGATAGAGTGTTAATGTCAGCTGAAAACGCATCAAAAGCAAAGGAAATCTCAAAAAAATCTCACCTGAAGTTTCGCGTACAAAAATATTTTACCACGGTAATAGATAAAATTCTCTTCTGGGAAATAATTCCGTTTTAAATATTTGCAGCTATCTGTCAAAATGAATAAAACAGGGCGCAAGACAAAGGGAAGAAAAGAATAATGGTTGACAGAAAGAAAAATAGAAATCCCTCCCATGGTTGAAACGCAGCCTTGTTGCCTAGCTAACGTAAACGTTTTACTCGCCCACTGCATGGTCTATTAAAGCGAACGAGAATTGCAAATTACCTGCATTCGTTCGTCTGTCATGGCACATTGCGGTCAAGCGTCCCGGCGCCAGACGACGCCACAAATGCGGCACACCTCGTGTCTCCAGCGTCCACCGGAAACGTACAAATATATTCCTCGAGGAAAACCCTTTGTGTCTACCCCTTTTTCAACGAATCAACCTTCTTTTTCTATTTTTCGACTCTTTGAACATTCGTTGTTGCCGTTGGTCGATTGTAGGAACGCACATTGCAAGAGAAATATTCTTATCTTTTGTGCATTTTTATCGCGTGGTTTTAAATTTCTTTTTGGGTTGATGGTATTTTATATTAGAGCCATCGAAACGCGAAGAATGCAGAAGCGATTTATATCATTTCGCTTATCTTTGACTCTAGGTTCTCAAATTTAACGATGATACTTTATTACAAGAAAAACGAAAACAGAAGTTTCAAACTAAATCGAAGATCCAAAGGTTTTCCGGCCTCGGTATAAATCGCAGAATAGCGTAAACGCCGAAGAGTCGCGTCGATTTCAGTCATGTCGGTTCGAGTTAGGTTAGTTTCGTCTTTCAAAGACAGATTGTCGAGTAGGAAGTGGCTGCTGGCCAAAATCGACTGAATTTACTGCTGGACCACCCCTATAGTGCCGAGATTCTTACTATTACGTCGTAATTGCCTTGACAGACAGCTTACAAACGCGTTTTCAACTTTCGAGAGGATGGAGAGTGCCGAATTCCCATAAAATTAACATTTTATTCGGACCATTCATAACCACAGCTTAAATGTGATTGCAGTTTCAAACTTTTTAGGAGATTCCGCAGGCTTGCTGGGTCTTTTTTTTCATTTCACTGAGTTTTTTTTACTGTACCTCGGCGAATCTCTAATTTGCCTGAAATACGTTGAATCCAAATTCATAATTTACTGTAAATCGGGATACTTTATAAATTTTTCGATCTAATTTTTTCGGGAAAGAAGTATCCTGTGAAGAAATTTTATTACATATTTTCCATGTGTCTTTCGTATGCAGGGTTAGACCTTTGGCAATTGTACCACGATTATTGGGATACCGTGTACAGTCGATACGCACGAGAAATATCTACAGTCTACATGATAAAATTTATTCGTTTGTAACGAGGTTTAAGCTTGTAAATTCCAAACGTCCGGATCTTTGGAAGTATGTAGTTACGTGGATACATGGCTACATTTACGATATTAGATCGGTAGATGTTGACGGATAAATAAGCGGAGAACGGTGACTAGTACTTACTCGACCGATTCGAGTAGACTTAAATGAATCGATCGTTTAGCGCGAAAGGAACAAGCAATACGTCCGGGATTATGTAATGCGAACAGTCGCAAGAAAGGAGGCATTCCTTGCTCGTGTACTCAAGATTAGCAATGTTATTTATACGTATCTACTGTCTATTGAACAGTCTAATGCTTTCGAAAACGTTATTTATACCTAATATTGCATTACAATATTACGAACCTGTATTTGAATTTATCGAATATCGTATGTAATTTAAGGAATTGCGAAGGAAAATTAATTCTGTACTTTTAATTGTTTGCAGAAATGTTGAAAATTATATTTATAAAGTATGGCAAGTTGCATAATATTCACCTTGGAAAAGATATAGATAGAAATAGAAATGATGCTATATTCGTATAAAAAATTAAATTACATCGATTGTCCAGAGGTTCTTCAGTTTGTTAAGCTTACTGCTCCGTTTAGGTCTTTCAGAAAATTCTTAATTTTCCACACAGACCTAATTATATTTTTAGTAGTTGAATTAATCGCATTTGCAGACATTCTAATTTACTTGGCCATCGATTAAACTTATTCTGCGAGTCGCTTCCTGTATTCAAAAAGAAGTGGTAGAAATGCAGTACGTAATTGACTAATACCAATGGCGCAGCATTTGTGGTAACCCGTTGTTGTTACCAATTGCAGGTATTTGTTCATTTTATATTGTTGTATTTATTTTCCTATCAAAGGGTGTCATTCCTACATAAATAAATGATAATAATAATTATCATAATTATATATACAGTATCATTGTAATAATTGTTATTATTATTATCAGATAAAGCCTTTCCGTAATTCTGCTCTTTCCTGCGAAACCTTTATGAGAAACTGTATTCCTATCACTAGTAATTAATAAAAAAAGAACAATTTTGAAGGGGCGTGCATAGATAGATAAACTAATGTTTACAGTTCTAGAAGAAGAACGATCAGGAAAATCGCTTTTCTTGAATTCGTTCCAGGTCTATATTGGATCTACGCGAATCTACATAATGGATCTGCATGTAATGGATCTCGTTTGAATTCTGTCCAGATCTAGAATTAATGTACGTACATGTTCGATTTAGAATCGCTTGCATCGGAATCTAGTTTCATCCAATGGCACAGGATTCGTTTATCATTATTAGGTAATCAACTTTCTTATTAGTGGTAATTTATTGCAAATACTTCCTATAAAAATGTGCATAATAATTTGCATTATACATACAACTTGTTTCTTTTTATATTAGCAATACAAGTATTGCTAATATAATATATAGTAATAGTTATATTATAAATACAAGTATCTTATTTAATTCTCAACGCGAGAATTGATTGTAATTTTAATAAATAAATAAAAAAAAAGTATCTTATTTAAGTCTTCATTACAAGTCCTGAAAAAAATGTCTTTCGTAGCTAAATGGTCGAGTTAATTAATTATTAACAAATCCTATTTCAAATATATTTTTTAGAAAATTTACTTCTCCGAGTTCTATTACTCTTCTATCGTGCATACACAATACACAACGAGGACAGCTCGAAGCCATCGCTTAGCGAGAGAATTCTCTCCCACCGAAAGTCCTGACTCGGCCCTGGGGAGAATCGAATCGTTTTCTTCTTGTTGTGTCGGCGTCGGCGGTGTCGGCATTCCAAAGACCGAACACGATGCAAGAGAACGGCCACAGCCGGCCACCTATCGTACTCGCTCTCACTTCGTGCTGCAGTTTCGCGTTCCTTTATGATTCTGCGTTCCATCAATAAAATCCACCCTCTAGCTCTTCTCTTTTCTTCATCTCTTCCTGCCTCGCCTTATTGTTTTCTCACCATCCGGACCACTCGATTAGCCTTCTTACACCCAGTTCTACTAAAAAAGAAAATTTTAAGGCAATTTTCTGTCGTAAATCGACTATTTTCCCGAGCTGCTGAGAAAAACGAGATTCGACAGCTGTGACCGTGACTGAATGGGCTGACGACACGGACCGATCGATAGGAGCGAAAGACTAGAGGGCATAATGCTCTAGCGCGCAGCTGGCGATCGAAAGAAAGGAAAGTTCACAGCCGTAAAGCGTGATTTTAGCTCGTGACCCTACCTGCTGAACTCATTTCCACGCGCAGCTACCTCATATTCTTTGCAGTTTCGTGCAACCGGTAGTTCCGTTGATATCAGGGATCAAATTTATCGAAATAGATGTGTCAAGTGATCTTCGAAATATTAAGTTGGCAGTTCAAACTAAATATTTCTAGTAGTATATTATTAGGGTGAAACGAAAAAAAAAAAAATTAAAATTATCTGACTATTTTTTTGTAGTAAAAGAACCACTCTTTCAGATTAAGCATAGAAAGCAAAAGATTTAATTTTCGTTCGAATGAATTTTTAGTTTCCTACGCAAACAAAACAGTTTTAGGTAAATAGATTCCGTTGAAGATTTTTGTATTCACAATATTTTAATTACTTATGATATTTCAGTTCTCATAAATTTTGTTTTTGAAATAGTATAATTCTATATAATATTCATGGTATTTCCGTCATCCGCTGTATAATACGATTAATCCTTTGATTATTTACAGTATTAACATTAATTAATGAGCATTGTTTGTTTGATTGTTTACAATAATAACATTAATTAATAATCCTGTTATCTTGTTTTAATTTAGAAAAAAAATTTTTTTTTATTTATTTAGTTACATTTTACAATTTGCCCAGTAGGACATTTGGTAAAATATTATAGCTTAGTGGTATAATAATATAACATGTGGATGGCTACCCCCAGTGGGATACCATCTTCGAATTTAGAAAAAATGACTGTGCATTTTGTCGTGACACGTTGTTTATCAATGAATACACGTTTGTTCTATCAACGACACGCTTCTTGAAGAGTTCCAGCAAAATCCATTTAAAAATGCATAAGATTTCATACACATAAATAAGACTCAAGGTCGCGTAAGTAGTTGGCGAATTTTTTTAGCGTCACGTGTGCTTGTTTTAAATAGGAAAAAAGTTAATAAATTTCTTTTTGCTGAATATACTAGACGAAACCAGTGAGTGACGTTTTATTGTAATATATCTTGAAAATATCCCTTTTAATGACTGTTAAATTTAAAACGTTCACGTGTTCAACGCATGATGTAACACGTTTACATAACACTCAGAGAAGTTTTTTTAAATTCCTATATCCAAGAATTGTTTTAATTCAAAATTCACGATTTTCCTTGTGTTTGATATTTATTATATACTACATCACTACCAAGTAATAACACACATAAACGCTACATTACTCGTAAAATATTATCGTTGTCCATTTATTATAGAACGAATTTATATATAGGGATAATTATTAAAGTTTTAAAGTTTAAAGTCTAACATGGTTTTTTAACATTTTTACACAAATAAAATTTCATCAAATCGAGCCATTGAAGATGATCAGAAGAACCAATTGTTCGTACGAAACTTTCTGAGCGGAGTTATTTAAAAAAATTGCCTGGCCAGTCGATTCGACTGGCCGCTTCCTCTCCGCAAATCGCTATCTGCGAACGTTCAGGAAACGTTCGAGGATCGACCTTGGCCCGCCACGACTCTGCAGAATGGTATTAACAAGATTTCGGCACGTGCGTCGGAACTCTGACCGAGCAGGCCGTACGCGTGGCCTTTCGGCTCCCCTAATCATCATAGTCGAAAAACGGCCTAAAAGTTAGCATCTCCTAAGCGAAATTCGATCTTTCGATCTTAACGTTGGAAAAATATTTTTCTTTATGAAATGAAAATCTTCCGATATGTAGAAATCTAATTATATATGCATATAACTATAGCTGCTCCGAAATGTATGCGAATATATGAAAATTTCTAAAGTACAGAAGATTATCGATCTATGAAACGTAGAATTCTTTTTCATATAGTTCTGTAATTGGAGGATATACAGAAATAAGATTATGACATTTTAGAGCAATAAATATCGATACTAGCGTAATGTAAAAAATTCTTGATCTATAATACCTCTATTGACAGTAGTGATACATTTATATGAATATTCATAACAAACTATATATAATTTTTTGGGAGAGGAAGCTTTATAAACCGCTCCAAAATATGAAAGATTTTTATAGTATTCAGAGAAAATGCGTATGAACACGCGAACACACGATTTGGTCACAGACATTGCGAGTTCGAAATTGAAACCTGGATGATTTACCTAGATCCCGAAATCATGGCAAACAACGACAACCATTTTTATAGCCGTTTCTTCGTATTGCCGGCGTCGATTGTCTAAAGGTAAAAAATGGATTGCCTCGAATTTAAGCGATCGAGTCACGCGATACATAATCAACTCCCAGTTCGATGTTTTATGAGCTTTTAATTTTTCTATCTTCTCTTTTTAAAGGACAAAAGAAGAAATAGAAATGAGAATACTCGTGATATATATCCAGCCATAACTTTTCGAAAATGAATAATTAAATTCTAAAGTATTTTTTTAATTTGATATTTCATATTTATTAATACCCGCAATAAATTCTTAAATATTTTACATCTTCAGTTGGAACATTAAAGAACATGAGAAAATTCCAATTAAATATTTAACATTTCTTTAGTTGTAAAGAATATCTAAATATGTATTTATTTTTGTGAATTATCAAAATTCTTCTAGCTTTATTAATTAAACAAATTTCGTAATTCCGAAATGGATTAAAACATACGAAAAGAATTAAAATCCGCGGATTCTCCAAGGAACGCGGATTCGGTTCCATCTGGATCGCTTCCGATTCTCAATGTTAACTGTGAGTTTTTAATTGCACAAATAAAGAACAACATGCGCGCAAAGAGCAGCTCTTTTCGTTCCAACTCCTTGTGCCCTTGACAGATGCCGAGTGTGTTCGCGATTATGCTCTAAGATCGGGCTTACATACACGCAAACGCAATAATAAGAGTCCGTGCCCCTGCTCGAGTCCTACTCGTACCCGGTTCCTCTGATATTATTCTTCAGACATCCTTTCTCTTTTTCGTCTTTCTCTGGTTAAGACTTCTCCTCTACTCTAGTTTCTTCGTCATTTTCTTCTTTTGGTCTTGTTACAGCGCACCTTTGCATTCTTTCTCCGCCTTTCTCTCCTCTCACGAGTGATCTTTTTCGTTTTGTTACTTCCTTTCTGTCTCAACCTTGCGGTGTTTCTCGTCTTCAATATTTCCATGTGTTTTACGTGTTTATGCGAGTAGGAATATTTTAGGAAAAGATTTTTTGTCGATCGTAAGATCGTTTTATGTTTTTGTCGGAAGAATGACTACTTTTTGGCGAATTGGCTAACACTTTTCTTTGCTAGTTTCCTTTTTTTTTTTCATTTTTCGTTCCTTTCGACGCGAACTATTATATATTTAGATCGTTACTCGCCCAAACCGAAGATTCAATCATATGATGTCATAGATGTATGTAAATATGCATGATTCGCAATATAACGCATCGTTAACATTTTCTTGACCTCTCTCACACACGCTTACACGCGTTTGAGTTAGCTGCTCAGTTTATGCAGATTCATATTTTTTTATTGGGCGCAACTTTTCTATAGAAATGAAACTTAAATAGGGCAATTTATTTCAATTGTTATATATGCAAATATTGTATTATACTTGAAGTATAATCTGTGCGATGGACAGATTTCAATATTGAAATATCTAAATGGATTTTTTAAGCGATCTAAATGTCACTTTAAATGAAAATATCTTTTTATTCCTTTATTTTGTGATCTTTTATTATATGTATTTATATGTTTTATGAAACTCTATGTTTTCTTCAAACCATGTCAAACACATCTTCATCATATATTCAATACCAAATTTATATCTCCAAATCGATTTTTCCCTTACGTCTCGTCGCGCTGTCGTTGGAATCGAATGACCTTTTTGACGAGTAATTTTTTATCAGATTCATCGCCATGCATTTTCATTTGCCCCTGAATGGCGATGATGGGTGATGCAACCGTGAGATTGTAAGCCAAACCAAGCCACACGAGGAGATACGGTACTCTGGTGAACAAACTAAATTTTTCTGCCACTCGGTAGTCCTATGGAAGAATGTAATGAAAATTCTGTCGATCTTCATCGAATGCTACAATTGTTGCTATAATAGATTGCAAAGGTCAGATCCTCCTGAAATGTGAACATAAATATAAGTATCCTATTTCATTAGTTGTGTCCATAAAAATATGGATTTGAAAAGAATCGCATGCTTTGCAAATTCTATATTTCGTACCTTTTATAATAAATAAGCTTTATAAGATAATTGAAACCATATGGTTACTTTTATTTTTAATAGTAGTTTTTGTATTAGTAGAAATAAACCCTGAAAAAGTTTAAAACGTATAAACTTTAGCTCCACTGATTTTAGTTTAAATTTAATTCTCTTTTATATACGGTGTATCGCTTAATTCGTGTATGACTTCATATTGCGAAATATCATGTTCAGCAGTCTATGTATTTAAATTCTAGAAATTCTTTGTCCGTGCTTACACGCGAGCATAGACGAATTACATGGAGTTTTAACGAGTTGTGAAATACTTTCTCGTTATCATGATATTTTGAATTTAATAATCCAGCCTTTCGAAAGAGGAACAATGTGTGCAACAGAATTTAATACAATTACGTTAAATTAAATTTTAATATATTCATACTTTAATGTAATAAAGTATATTAAAATCATAGAATAATTTCCATGAAAGCAATTGTTTTTTTATGCTCTTATGAATCTACTTGGAAATTAGTAAATTAGAAAAAGAGAAACAAGATTTTTCTCAATATAAAAGAGAAAATAGATAGATAAATCAATTGAACAATTATATTTCAAATAATAAAGAACAAAAATAAAAATAATTGAAATCCTATATTACGATTAAAGTAAAAATTAGAGAACAGGAATTACAGATTCATAGTAAAATAACCATAAAGCAAGACCAGTGAAAAAAGCTCAATTTATAATTCTACAAAACATTTTTTAACGTGAATCCTGATCTTGCTTTTATCGCATCGAGAAATGCATCTGAATCTACAAATTAATCCGATCAAAAATGAACAAATCTAGAGCAAAAATGAAAAGAAAAAATAATTCACCGGTTGCAGGAAAAAATTATTCATGAAACCAGTTCTTCGATTAACCAGTTAAATGTCCTTTCCATCATATGCATAATCACAGTAGAAACGTTTTTTAAATGTATATTACTTGGAGTTTCGAGTGGAACGAGTTTCAAGAGAGAAACAGCTGAAGATGGCTTCACGACACACGCGGGCATCTGTTCGTTGGCCACCTGTCGGCAGGTGCAAAACGTACAGCCCGTTACCTTCTACTCCTGTATCAATTGGCCCTTTTGTTTTCGCTGCTACCACCACCATTCCCGTTTTACTACGTACTACGTGCGTACGACACGCGTACGTCGCTGTTCCGGATGTTATCGACTCGACCACAGACCCATGGTGGTCCTTTCTCCCCCATGATAAAACCCTTTAAGCTTCAGCCATATAAACAGGAAGTATCTTACACCCCCTCCTCTTGCCTATTTATTTTGTATTCAGACACAGATTGCGAATAATTCTTTGGGAACACCTGCGTGTTGAATGAACCTTTATTCTTTTTAAACTCGGCCTAGTTCCGCTGTTTCTTGTCCTTTGGTATTTTATGGATTTCAGTTTGGTTCGTTTCGAAGGTTTTTATTGATTGAAAGTATAGCGAGATATGCCAGATATGTCGTTCGTTCTAGCGTCAGTTTGTTCTAAAAATATATAGAACAATTTTTATATCGACAATATTCGAACACCACGATATCTGACAAATACGATGTAAAAATTATTTAACGAGTATTGACTTAGAATGGATGGAATAGATATTGATTTAGGTAAAACGTGTATAAAGATAAAAATAGTAGCAACGCGCGCTTTGAAGATCACTTTTTAAATCTTCGATACATCGTTGGGCCACACTTGCAACACTTCATTTTAATTTTTACTTTGTATCTTGTATCTTACACGTTGATGATCATCGATGATATTTATCGCATAGATTGTTGAATACAAATTATTAACGTACTAAATACGTAAATAAGTATTTATTTCAATAACATGGCATCCTTATTTCAGGCTGCGATACTTCAGCAGACTGCCGAATACATATACCAGCTGGAGCAAGAGAAAACCCAACTGCTGTCACAGAACTGTCAATTAAAGCGACTGGTGAATCAACACGAGGGTGGTGATGTTCCGATCAAGAAACGCAAACCGGACAATCAAGGTGAGTGTGTTCACTTTGATCTAAAGGAAATTGACAATTTTATTTATAACGATTATGATGTGTCATTAACTAAATAGTATGTATCTTAAGTTGAAACTATACAATACGTCTTAAACGTATACAAAATTGCGAATCAAATATTTGTACGATTTTACTACGACCATAAAACTAATCTATCACTCTTGGAGGAAGAACGCAATCTGCGAACGGACGATCACTAATTTACCCGCGTCATCAGAATAACTTGCTTTATGATACTGACTCATCGGGAAGATTCGTCGAGGAATTTTTTAATTTGTCGGTCGAAAGTGGTGTGGAGATTAATATAGGAGTCGTTCGTCATTTTCGTGCGAGTAATTACATTCCTGCAGGCTCTGCCGGATATTCTATTCTGTTCACAAGAGGGAAGAAGTCGCAATTCGATCGATAGGATCGAAACTTCGTTTACTTTCCTTTGACTCTCACGGCGCGGCACGATTAAATTTTCAATCTTAAATAAATAGGGATGCCTATAGGATAAAAATAGGGATGCCTCCTCTTTGTCTACGAAGTCATTGATTTCCACGGGCTAATAAATTATTTGAATATAATAAGCGTTGATTTTGTGATCGTCATTCTTATATTTATGATAAGTTTATAAACTCATAACCTTTATACAAACTTCCATCTCATGATTATTGAAAAGAGATATGACGAAGGAAATTTTATTAACAAAAAAAAAAAAAAAACATACACACGCACACGATTTAAAAATTCTCAGCGCGTTATTAATTAATTCCTCATTTTTTAGTTTTATTTTATAATTCCAGTGCAAGTAATATCCTTATTAAGAATGAATTTATTTATTAGATATTATATATTTGTTTTATTATATTTATTATTATTAATTTAGAAGTCTCGAATATATCATATATAAAATATTAACACATTCTATCCTAGATAATAGTTTACTTTCAGAAGTTAGTTTTGTGAATTCTATTCTCGTCGATCAAATCGACGATATGAAATACATTTAGAAAGGTTAAATAGTGTAGAACTTAATCTACTTTTGCTATATGTGATTAAGTAATGAATTATCGATGGAATTTGTTTGTTTCAGGAGGTGTCGTGGTTAGTCTACCAATGCACGTTAGCGAAAGCGGTGACGAAGGATTGGGCAGCATGTCCCCAGAACCATTGTCGGTAATAACGGTGACCACAGAGGGACATTCTGTGGTCAACAGTGAGGTGGTAGAACTCAGACGACAGTTGGAAAGGGAACGTCACGCGAGGTTGCATCTAGAGAAGCAGATGAGAGCTATACAGAGTCAACTATACCCGGAAAGATTCAGGGATAATCAACTGATCACTTATCAGCCTCACGAGGTAAATTATTAAATAATGTTCTTCTTTTTATTGCATTGATAATAAATAATATAGTACATAAAAATTTCTCCTAATTTGTGAGAACAATGTGTAAAATATGAAGAGGGTGAAATTCTTAATTCCTGTTCTTCAGGTGATTGAACATACGGACAACGTGATCGCTCAAGAGACAGAGGAAGCGGTAGCGGCACTGCAGGTAGTTTCCGTGGTGTCCTTGGCACCGGTTGGCACGACGCAGACCGTGGACACGTCTAGTCCGGATCCAAGTTCACCACCTCTGTCTCCACAACCCGCCGATATGGTACCAGAAGAGATCAAGGAGGAAGAGACTGGACCAGGTTCGCCGAAGATTGTAACGTTTGGTCAGAACCAGGTGTTCTCCGCAATTGACGAACAGACAACCGGTGACTCTTTTTCCTCGTCGAGTCGTGTCACGTACGCCACGACTACGGGGGAGTTTAAAAACGCGTCACCTCAATATATCACCACCAGCCCCAGCAGGCCTTTCTCACCGACCGCGGAGCCGCAACGACTACCAAGCGTCCTCGAGGCTGCTATGAAAGCGGAACCGAAAGTAGAAGTTGAGAGGTGAGTGTTCTGGTTTCCTGTTTTTTATTTTCTGTTAATATTATTATACGTATTAATATATTAATGTTGCTGGTTACATTATGAGTGGATGCAGATTTGTATTTTTAGGAGAATAATTAAAGAAACAGAACTGTATATTTTTGTATATTATATGGGTTCTGTGTATTTTTATATCTTTGTATATATATAATAATATAAAAAATATAAACATAAAAGTCTGTAACATATTTATAGTGCAACTCGTTCCCAGCTTCTGTTTATATGCAACCTCCTTTATAGGTATTAGAAAACTTATAAATAATTAATAATATTGTATTGTAATGTATGAATAAATATTAATTATAAAATAATAATTTGAAATAAATAAAAATATAACATTCTATATATGCATTGAATTTTATATGTATTAAATTTACTGTATATAAATTATAGATATAACAAATTTTATAAAAAAGTATAAAAATAATGCCAAACAGAACGGTTTAATAAATTGATTATTCTATAGGTGGAGTCAATTTTTAACATTAATTTCGTATAATATATCACGTCTTATATAATAAGAACATTTCTGGAAAAGGCAATGTGTCTTAACAAATTTAAAATATGCTATCGTTTTACTTACAAGATATAAATGTTTCAATTTTACGATGAACTTTACGTGATACATTTATGTAGCCTGCATTTAGTATGTAGGGTAAATGTCAAGGTAAATAGTAACACATGTCTCCATCTTATTAATATTTTATGATTCTTGTTATGAACGTTGTGCATTTGACTGATAACAAGACTTCAAAACTGTAAACAGCTTTCATAATTTATCAAATAATTTTCATGCAGAATTATCAAATTTTCAATATTATTTTCGAATTTTCTGATACATTTTACTAACACAAATTTATTATGCTCGATGAAATTCATTATTATCATGCTATTATCATGTATTTATACATTTATGAGAAACTTAATTGTCAAAATGTACAGAATGTACACAGTACTTAGTGACTGGAACAAAGTTCAATTTGTTTATGTGCATTCATTAACATAGGAAATTGCATAAATATGCGGTTTGTAAAACTACATGATAGCACGTATAAAAGAAAAATCATTTTAATTCCAGGTTGCCGTCGCCTTCGAACTCTCTAGACGACAGTTCCCCTCAGGCGAGGCTTTATTTAGCGAACACCTCCAGACAGAATCTGGAAACGATCGTGGAGGCGATACGTCACCTAGAGGGGGACCATCTCTTCAGCGACGAACCAGCGCAGGACATGCCGCTGGCGTTAACCAACAAACAAACGGCGAACACGTCGAACAAATCATCTACTACGCCAGGTGCGTCGCCGACGGCGAAGCAGCGGCTACTACAGGCCGAGTTCCTCCAGTTCCACAGACAGCAACAGGCCCAGCAGCGACCGGGCGTGATCGTAGTGAAGCATTCGTGATCAAAAGGCGCGTCGCGATCAGCAAACTGAACGCGCGCGTTCGCCACGGCGAACTCGCCTCCGCTCGAGATTAATGGACGGTCGAAAACCCGCGACGCATCGAGACATCAAGAGACGCATCCTTCGAAAAGTGTGTACACAGAAACACGTACGTTAAGTAACCAACCGAGAGAATAAAGAAGAAGAAGAAGAAAGAAGGATGTTTCTGCGACACAGTCTACGCTCGAGTCGGAGGCTCCGTTTCCTCGAAGACGCTCGGGACGCCTCCTTGCGTTTGCTGTTGTAACCGCCGACCGACCATTGTATCGGTGTTGCTCTGTCGGCGTTTTCGTATGTTCCTACTGCCTGTCGTCCGCCGTCGTTTCGAGCACAGATCTGTCCCCAGTGTCCATCGAGATTCAAACCTGTTGCTGTTTACGTTCGAGGGATTAGATAATCGTTTATTGGTTAATAAGTATCGACAGATCCAACGAGAAAGCTATTTAACCACATACTTTCTATCGATGGAGTTTGAGGTTATGAAAATCTCGAAACGAGGGTGGGGCCAAAAAGTCGAAGCTCGACGAAAGGATCCTCGCCACCGAGTCGTCGAAATGTTTCCCTCGTCCTAACCTCACTTTTCATCGCCCACTCCAATCATTATTATCCTTTCGCTAGTTCTTGTAAATACCACCGATATATTTTCCTCTTAATTAGGTTCTCCATCGTGTCCCATTTCCGTTTTATTTTTTTTATTTTCTTTCTTTGTAATAAGAACACGATGGTGAACCCAAGCGTTTCCCTCATTCCCAAGAAAGATTCTTCCCTGTCCTGCTGTCATCCTCAATAACACTCGTAATAGGGTTGAATCGTTAGTCTTTTCCCAACATTCATCCCCTTCATCACTTCGCGAATCGAGACAGCGAAGCGGGCGTTTCTCTCCTCGTGTGTTAACGAGACAGGATTTTTCATTTTCTTTTTTCTTGTTTTTTTTTTCCATAGACTTAAGGCGACATGCTACCACAATAATAATTATTCCTAGGTCGTAAGGCTGCGTATGCTGTATGTCGTACCGATATATACATATGTACACACGATATATACGTATATACATGAGACAATGTAACGAGTACGATCCCCTTCCGCGAAATGTGTATATACATATATGTATATGTATATGTATGTGTGTATACGTATATATGTATATAGATATATATAATGGATATATATACACACACACACACAAACATACACACATTTGCGTTTTCTTTTTTACATTGTTACGAGAATTCAAAGAAAAAAGGAAAAAAAAGGAGCATTCTATATATATATACATATAAAAGATACTTATAGGAAGCGGATACACTCTCGACGACGCCGTACATTCTTTTTTCTTTTCTTTTTCTCTGTTTCTTGTTTTTCTCTTTATGTTTCTGTTTTTTTACGATGTTCATATGGACTTAGTACCATATTGTTCGAGTGATAGTTCGATCAACAGGGTCGATCACACACATTGTACGCATACTACACGTATATATGTGTATATATATACGTATATGTATATTACACATACACGCCGCATGCTTAATATTTGACACACATTAAGATGCACCTAAGCGAAAGAGCCATAAAAAGAAAAGTACCGATTGTTTCCATGAACCAATTTAGGAAGAGAAAACAAAAAAACGGCAGAGCGAAAGACATAGTTATCCAGTCGAAGAGTGATCTCGTCGCACGAGAGAGCACACGCGAGCAAGAAATTCCGTTTAATCTGTGCCAAATATCGAGTAACCAGACTTTTTGTTCCTTCGTAGATAGTAGTAGTGCCAGCGACGAAAAACAGAAAATTGGTAGACCTGGCGTTCGAACCAAAATGGCGGCGATCAGCCGCTGAAACGATGATCGTTCACTCCCTTCTCGCAAATCGTGTCTGGCATGCATATTACGACACTCGAGCTCGCGAGGCAGACTTTTTCTACCGTGTGTACACTTTTTTAATATTCACTTGTTCCCCTAACCTCAATCGCGAGACGAAAATTCGAAAAACCAAAAAAACATATAATAAAAAAATAACAAAAAAAAAATATATATATATATATATACTGAAACGCAGAAGGCTGAAACACTGGGAGCAATCACCATCAACACTGCTTCGGTGATCCTCGCAACAACACTTTCCCCCCCAACCATTTTTGTACGTCGAACGAAGCACGATGTTTTTAGGTTAAGAAACTTGAGAGAAGCGAGCCATGATTTCTTCGTGCCTTTTGAAGGGAAGAACGATCTATTCGATTGGATCGAACGCGATTTAAATACCGACCAATCAAATATTGTAGAACTTTGTTTATCTGAAAGCTGAAGTTATTCATGAAGGAAATAATGTGCATATATAACAAGAGTCTATTACTATACATGACCCTATGACAAAGCCATATTGATCATCTGTATAAATTGAAAAGTAGAGAAGAGTGACGATGTTGCAGACACTATTTTTTAATCTTACTTTAGAATTTATTATTATTTTTGTTATCTCTTTGCAATAAATGATCTTGTGAAAGTAAGTCATTTGTTTATTGAGAATTGAATATTAATCATGTAGTCACGCAATGAAACTGAGAAATTGACAAAAGCGGTGCTGATCAATTTGGCTTATGAGGCGCTTAATAAAACTTCATATTCAGGATTCTCTTGCACAATAATTTAGCATAAATATTAATAAAACTAATAAATTGACAAATTATGAATTTTATGTGTTAGACTTCTCTTTTATAGACACATGTTAAAAAGGATAAGCAAATGACTTGTGATTTGTAAAAGTTCATTTATTTTATTATCAAAAGAACTTATTAATACCGATAATTTGTAACTTATGATTAGTAAAATGTCACTGATAATACTAATTTCATTGTGCAAGAGGAATCAAATAATCAGTTAACAAAATTTCGTTTCAATAAATGAAGTTCTACTATATAAACAGACACACATACATTCGTTTGAGTTAAACGCGTCTCTCTCTCTCTCTCTCTCTCTTTCTCTCTTTCTCTCTCGTTTTACGTTGCATCTTTTTTTTCTTAACCCTAGAAAAATAAACACGGACTGAATTACCGACATAACGCATGCGTCTAGTTATTTTTTTCTATGTCTCTTTTCTTTCCAGATCGAAACAGTGGATCCTTTCGATCGCCATTCGATATACCGACACACGGTTTAGTTTTCCATGCGATGAAGATACGAGAGAGTGTGTATGTATTGAGTTTTGAGCGAATATGTAGTATGCCTATCATCGAGAGGGATTTCATTGTTAGATATACATACACTTGTGTTTGTAAGTACGTAAGCAAAAAGCAGACGCAGAAAGAATTATGAGATAAACGAAGATGAAACACTGGCGTAAAAATTAAGAACTTTAGTTAACGTTTAGCAGCTAGAGAGTACGTAGGAATTGTTAGCAGCGAGTACACAATGAAGATACAACCATGTTATTAATATTGTCTATCGGTATGATAAATGTGAACGCTAATCCGTAATTGTACTGTGTGTATATACTATTATAGCGATGTTACGTAGGTTATACACGTGATTATCTAAGGCCGACGTTAAAAAGCTTGCAATGGAGAAGAAGCATAACGAAAGAGAGAAGAAGAAAGAAAATGGAAGAGAGTTTCAGTTTCTCGTACCTGACGCGACAACTTTTTCTATCACGCGTTCATCGTTTTTCTACGATTTTCAACGCCGCTATTTCCACGTTTTTCACACTTCGTTCGCCACGAAAACATTTCGTGTCGCGACAGGTACGAAGAGACCATTTATATAAAGATAGGGTTAACCTTTAAAATTCCACGATGAAAGTGTAACTAATGGAACTTTGATATATCGTACCTTCGAGGAATTAAGATAAACCTTGTTCAAGGGTAATGTACAAAAATCTCGCGGTCGATGTTCGCGCGAGGACGCACGAGGGCCTAAGAAGTCGAGATACGAGTTTTCTTCGATCATTTACGTCTTTTCTTTCCTTTCCTAATTTTTCTTTTTTCTATGACGTGGAAAAAGATAATTCGACGATTTCTCCGGTAAATTTCATCAATCGTTTTTTCGAGAGTGATTTTATACGATTGTAATGGCGTGTATGCGCGCGATCGATCTCCCCTCTTTCGGCTCTGAATGCGTGATCACGCGTACGCGACACTTTTCGTTTTCTCGTGTTTCTTGCTACTCGATAACGTGCGTTTTGATAATTTAATCAAATCACGAATAAAATATAAACATGAATATTACAGATCTGCAAGGAAATTAAATTGTCAGCGTTTATCTTGTCAATAATATTTTTTTAAGTTTTAATAAATCAGTGTTATTTAAACGATACTTCACACTTTCTTTTATTAGAATATTTTCTTCTCTATCAACACTCACTTAATGATGTCTCTTCGAAATAATAATTTGCAAGCGAATTATTTGGAAAAGACAGCCACTAATTTTTGTGAAATTGAGGTTTGCGAAAACTCCCTCGAAATGATAATTATTGAAAGGATATTGTATCTTGTAGCAAGGAACACTTGTAATTTAAATATTCGAGCGCTTCCATAGATTATGGAAAAGCTTGTACAATGTATACGAGAATGTTGCGCGCATACATTGCGTCTAAATGTAAGAAAGAAGCAGTGACGAATCTAGAGTACACGCGAGAAAACTACATACGCTATGCATACGCATTTACACAGCTTACTTTGCGAGCATTTAGGGGAAAAAGCCTTAACCTTCCTAAGGCTTCGTGCGATTCGATCAAATCTCGTTTTCTCTCGAGCCATACTTGTTCGAATGTTATTAAAAATCTAAGAATTTGAGAGAGAATGTACTTGTTATATCTTTGGCGAACAAACGCAGGCCTGATTTAATTTTATTTCGTTTATGACGAAACGAAGTTCTTAGGAATGATAAGAGCCACGGTGAAGAGTACGGTGATAAGTAGACTGCGGACTTTTATGGGAATCTATGGTTTTATAAACACCACTAAAGAAATAGAATTCACTTGATCAATGAACTTCATTGGTAGAGATTTGTTTTATGTATTGAATTATTGATATGTATTTTATATATTTTTGCATATATTATATGCATTCTGTGCATTTTTATCTTTTGCATAAATGCATAGAAATCCGCGGTCGCATGATAAACAAAAGTATTGGCATAGATCAGGTTATTTTGTAAACTTTTATGTTGGTTTGTAAAAGACATGGTTCTTTGTTTATTTTTTTGTAAAATATAAGGAGCAAAAGTTGCAAAGTTATGATATTTAATTTTGCCATATTAATTGTACCCATTAAGGACAAAGCAACGAAATAAAGTTGCAAGAATGCAATATTATTGGAAGACACAAATACAGTAATTTATTGTTTCATGAAGATAAAAGATACGTATTACAATAATAAATACTATATGTGTGTATACTATATATATATGTATAGTATGTATGTATACGAAAAATTAGAGTAAAAACAGATCGTTATATATTTTTCATTATTTGCGAAGTAATTTCGATACAGTTTCTTAACAATAGCGATGAAAATATATTACAAACAAAATTGAATAAGCAATCGTACGTTTTGCAGGTTTGCACAGGATTATTAACATCTGGTCTGTGCCAATATTTTTATTCATTACTGTATATACAGACTATAACTTGATGAGTTGGTGTATGGGTGGGTCTATCATGCGTTTCTTCCCTGTAATATATTTCTCGTAAAGTCGATTCGCGACAGAAAAACGCGTTGACGTGTATTTTGCCCAGTGTTTGACAAAAAGCGCTTTGAGGAAAATCAGATTTCGATTATTATATCCATTCTATGCTATTAAATAATTATAAAATAAAACATTAACGATTCCAATATTTAGTTATACTTCTTTGTTTGAAAGGAATTACTTATAATTATAAAGCCTATGTATTATGAAAATAGTACTCTTTTATCCATTTAAATTTCGATATACAATGTACACGTAGCTATAGCAATTTCTGATCCAACTAAACTTTGCAAACCCGCAAAAATGTTAGAGAAAAAATTTTTAACTTTGTTACTATCAACAGTGATTAATTATTTTTCCTTTTTGGAATACACGTCAACGTCCTCGGATAATTACGTTTAAATGTGTTATCGATTTACAGCTTTTAATAATTGATGAAACAAATACTCGGAAACAAAGGAAATTCCTCCAATTTTTACCATAAATGTTTTTTAATCTACCATTTACACCGCATACAAATTGAAGATCTAACAAAAAAGATAAACTATATAACAATGCAAGAACAAATAAAGAATGCAGAAAAATATAGAAGAGATGACGGACTTTTGAATGGCATTTCATTGAACCTGTTTTTATACATTGCTGCATTTCTTCACTCAAACGAAGAAACGATTTAAAACGATATACACACGTAGACAGGAAGAAGAATAGAGAAGAGAATATAGAAACATTTAAAACGCCATTTTAGAATTCAATAATTCTACCGGTAAAAAAGAAGAAAATAAATAATATAAATTATACATATAAATTTACGAAACAATGGATGCTATATCTTCATTATACTTTAACATTACTTAGTTAAAAGAATCTTAATAAGAAAAAATTAGAGGTAAAATACGAAGAGTCATCATAATAGTTTAATTACTATTAAAAAGAAAAGAAAAAAACAGGAAGAAAGAGCAAGAGAAACGAAGATGAAGAATAAAATAAGAGAAAAAGAAAGAAGAAGTAGCGAAGAAAGGCAAAAGAAGCGACAAAGAAGAAAAAGAATCCTTTTAACATTTAGGCGAGCGTGGCTGTGCGAGCGATTATGAATTAATTAGAGGAAGTTTAACGTTAAGGCTAATTTCGATTTGTACTTTTTTTGCGGCAAATGGCGACTGAAAGCTGTTCCTTGATCGTCCACTGCGAATACAAAATGGACGATTAACTGTCTCCTGGGAATAAAGAAAGCAAACGTTTCTTTTTATATTCTTCGTCGTAACTAATATATATATTAGAATTTTAATTGATAAAAAATACACTAGTCAATTGATATGCATGATTAATCTATTTGATCTTAACGTAACTTTTGTCTGTCACTTTGATTTCAAATGTCTCATTTAAAGAAATTCGAGTTTCTATTGAAGTTTTAAACGAGGACGAGGGATATTAAATCGATTCGTGTGCTCTTGAGTGTTCTCATCTCTC
Source organism: Bombus vosnesenskii (assembly GCF_011952255.1). Lineage (NCBI taxonomy): Eukaryota > Metazoa > Arthropoda > Insecta > Hymenoptera > Apidae > Bombus > Bombus vosnesenskii. The sequence goes on along the minus strand of NW_022882945.1, from coordinate 3,336,607 downwards.
GAATAAGTAAATGACGTTGATAATGAGACTGAAAATAGCTCGAGAGAACGGAGTGCCTCTGATAAATCGATCGAGCATCGTAATTATTTTTCTATCACACTTTCGGTCGCCACGGGCCCAAAATCGAGGAGAAGAAATAAGCACTGTGCATATTATAAATCCTAGAATGTTAAAATGGCGGCCACAACGTATTGCGTGTGTAAGGTTAATAAAAAGATGTATGTGAATAGCGTTAAAGATTGCGAATTTGTTGAGAGAGGAGCGTTAGGAATATAGGAGAGAATAGTGTGCATGAGACTTGAAGTACACTTAGTGGAACAGCGAATAAACAAGGTGAATAAGCGTTAGGTTCAAAGGAATTCTCGTTTTTTGAGAATAGACCTGAATAACAGAATTTAGAGATAAATTCTTCGAGATGACATTCGTTTAAGGTGAGAGAGAAAACGGCGGTTTGATTGTTTTCTTTTTCTTTTCTTTTCTTTTCTTTTCTTTTCCCCGTGTTTAACGTGCTTTTATTTGTAGGAAAGTCAGAATGTTTCTTTCTTGAATTTTACGAAGACAAAGGAAAAAAACGAAACAACAAGGGAAAATACAGTTCTTTTTCCTCTTCTTATAGAGTTAAGATTCAAATTAAAGACTGTATAAAACTTTATACAGATGCGGTTTTTCGAACAGCGTTCGGCAATATTCGTGCATTTGATCGGCCGATAAATCAAAATTAATTTTGATCCTCTGTTAAATTAGACCTAAACACATAGTACTATAGTAGCTTGGACATATCTAGAGTCTCTAAAAAATAATTTCTTTTCTCAATAAATTAGTGTTAATAAAAATCAATAAATTTTTTCGTATCAGTGGCAAAGAAACACGTTTTTATCAATGTTTAATGAAAATGTTTGGAACTTAAAACAGAACAATTAATAAAGACAGGAACGTGAAAAGAAAAAACAGAGGGAAGAATTGATGGAACAATTTTATTGACTTTGAGATCGATGAAAACCATGTACCTAATTAGTTCGAAGCGCCGTCCAATTAATCGTTCAAATAGAAACGAGAAGAATGGGTGGAAGATTACAAGCTTTCGCGAAGGGAACATTGTAACAGTATTAGTATTTTTTTCTCTGTTCTTTACGATTATTTCACGATTGTAAATTGAAAAAGGACATGGAATAAAAGAATTCGATTTAAATGGCGGTGATACCTCGATTATGTAGCGATCTGACAAATTGGCGTCTATTTTTTTTCGTAAGTTTCGAACGTTGAAGAATGTCTAGTCGTTAGGAGCTAATAATCTGTTTTATTCGCTTAGAAGAAAATCAAGAAGAAATCCATTGTGATCGAGGTTTCATCGTTTAATTTTCGGCAGGCCCTCGAACATCGACTTATTGTTGAAACGAAACGAAAGAAAGATTATATATTGGACAACAAAACAGAAAACAATGAAAGGAAAGAAGAAAATGTTCCTCAAGTTCAAGCTACGTTCGCTTCGTGCGTCTGCATTCCCTCGTAGAAAGAACAAATTGAAGAAACGAAAATAGAGATGAAACAAATTAGACGAAAACAGATATGAATCACGGAAGAAACAAGAGAAAGCCGAAAAAGAAAATGAGGAACGTCGCAACGCGCCGTAAATTCCGTCTATATAAATACATGAAATGAAACATTGAGAACAAAAGTGAACTGGCTCGATAAACCAAGCAATTCTAAATAACCTAACAATAATCGTTATTAAAATAGTGGTAGGCATAAAATATGCGTTGCATCGACGATTTCATTATTTGGTTTTCATTTCGAACAAATGAATTCCTAAATGAATTAATGTCATAAGCGATACATTATGGAATATTAAAAAGTTCGCAATGAAAAGTTCGTTCATCAAACATTGAATAGTCTACGATATTCAGAAGAATGCGAAATTCACTTTTGTTTTCAATGTTTCGAACAAAAACAGACTGCCATTGATTCGAATGTACTCGTTTTGTAATCAATTCGTATAAAGAGAAGAAACAAACTGTGTACGACGGAAAGAGAGAGAACAATGAATGAGTGTCCGAGAACGCGTGAAACCGTTCCAATAATTAATATTCACATTTACTCTCACTTGCAAATTCACTTAAATAACATTTTCAAAATATTCCCACATTTAACTCCAACTTTACTTTCTCTTCCTTCTTTTTTATACAATATTTTCATTTCAACTCATCGACACGATAGAGATTGTAATTTTCTTGCATTTCTTTTTTCTTTGATATCGTGGTGCGTAACTTATTAATCGTCGAAATTTCAGGGGGAGCTTGTAAAAATAAATCATTGTTCCGAGCGACGAACTCTAATTTATCATAGATTTATATAGAACTATACTTTTAAAAGCTGCGATTTATAAATTATAAATATATTAGAGAGAAAACGATGTTTCTAACGGACGATTTTTTTGTTTTGTTTTGTTTTGTTTGCAATCGGCTCTTGTTTTGGAGAAGATTCTGCGATTTCTTCTAGTTATAGGAAGATTTTTATCGATGTAATTTTGTTGATTAAATTATCGAAACATTGGATGGACGAACGTTTAAACGAGAGATCGCACAGCGGAGAGAATACTGTTCGTTCTACCTTCTTTTTATTCTTTCCTTTTTGTAATCTAGACCGTAATTCTTAATTTTATTCTAGAATTCGTAAGGTTTATTTTGTAATTGATCACGAGAAAGAATGTTCTTGGTTTTTATTTATTTCTTTCGATACTTCTGTTAAATGTGTTTCTTCTTTTATCAAATGTTCACGTAAGAGGAAAAAATGAGAAAAAATAAATTCGCAATGGTACAGCGCTATTTTTTTCTAAACTTTCTTCCTTCTTAATTTTTGAATGAGAACATTCAATAAGATATTGGATTTCACGTACTAACAGTCAAACAATGCGATATCGAGTTAACCAAATCCGAGATAAAAAATAGAATTGTGAAATAATGAAGTAACATTATCAACATTTAAATATTTCTTCAATCTTAATACATCTTTAAGTTTATTATCCATATTCAAATATTCATCATTTACACAGCGGCTTTCATTTAAAATTTGTCGGACAGCAATTGTTAAAATGCATCAAGAAGACGACTTTGTTTCGTGTAAAAGATCGAAAACTTCAAATTTACAGTATTCTTATCCATGTGTGGGTTAAGAAAGTGTCGATTTCTGTGGGATAATAAATAAATTCTTTCGTAAATTCCACTAAACTAAAAACAAAAAAAAAAAAGAAAAAACAAGAAAAACGAAAAAAATGTGGAAAGAGGTGAAGAGTGTGCGTGCGTGTATGCTCGGAGATTTAATTACCACGTTCGATGATCGATAAAACGCTATCTAATTTACACAGGGCATTTAGTGCCAACGACCGTTACGAATAAGCAGTTACGAATAATAAACCGTAATTTGATAATAATTAATCGTGTCGTTTTAAGAATAGAGAGAATGGATCTAGTGAATTTTTACAAGAAACGCCGGACTCTGCGCATATCTAGAAAGACTGTCGTTTTGATCATCCTGAAAGAGAATAAAAATCATGAAGATCAACCGAAAAAGATAATTAAAATGGAATCTCAACTTGTTATCTGTAATTTGCTGAGGACAACTTTTTGTACATTTTACAGAGTTTTTGATAGCTTGTAAGACGGATAAACGTGAATGTTCTACCTTACGCATGCAAACACGACGAATTTTTATTCGATACGAAAATATTCTAAAATTTGTCCAATGGTTTTTATTCTTGACAAACAGGAGTGAAAAATATATATATGATGATGACTAACTTGGCCCTGCGTTAGCCCGGTGTAGTGAAAAATATTTTTTACAAATATCATCAAATTTACTTTTTCAAATAATTCCTAATACAGATTTAATATCTAATACAAAATTAATGAATTATTTTATAAAATCATTTTAAATGAAATTATACACGCGTCTTTTTTTATTCTCTATTATAGGAAAATTATCTTATTAATAAAAATATCAAATTTTTTACTTTAATGAAAATATGAAAATGATACGAAAATATATTAATTAAACGTTTAATTAAAATATTGTAAAAACACGGATTAACGCGGGTCTAAAATAATCTTTTCTACGAGTTTCTTAAAGTCATACACAATTCACCGCCCTAGTTTTAAATTGCACATAACAAATGTATCTCTGGTGACAATGTTAAGTGCCTAATATCGCAGCTCGCACTCGATGCGACAAGAACGTCACGTTCACGTGTATTTCTGGCAATGTATTAAGTTGTCCCGAAAGATTTTTTCGTTTTATAAGGAAATAATAGACGCACAACATTTTTTTCTTTTATATTATTTTAATGAATTATGTATGATCCATTTTGTCCTATTATTTCCATATAAAACGAAAGAAACTTTTAAGACAACCTAATATTACATCAAATCCACCAATTTCGATGTATATATATTTTAACAAGTTCCAAACAAGTCTCTTTGAGGGAAGATACAAGATATAGTAAGCAACATCGTTTCTTTTTTCATTAAAAAATTCTAATTGCCAAAAATCACGTCCACGCAAGCTTGTCAACGTTTTAAAAGCCTGTTCGTTTCATTCTCGATAGAACTGAAAAAATGATGCTACGTTCTTATCGATCGGTAATAATCAATCAAAGAGATTCTTTTCCTCAAGCACTTTTTAACGACAAGCTCAGTGAAGTGCAATCAATCGATAGACACGAGAGATCGCAAAGATTGTCGAGTTGCGTTTTCCAGACAACTCGTGCGGCAACGAAACAGTTGAAAATTCAAACAGACACGAATAGATGAAAATTAAAAAAAAAGAGGAAGAGAAATGAAGGGATGGAGGGAAATCGGGAAAGAACAATGTAACTCTCTATAAAGTAAAGTAACTCGATTACTCTACCAAGGTTGAATTTCCAATAAGCATCAGACGTACACGTTCACTGCTTTCGACTAAACACAGTTACTGCATCCCTCTGTACATGGGAAATTTTCTGCAAGCATGAGACGCCGCGTGCTTCGGTTCCACTAAACGCAGATCGCTTAACCCAATATGAACGTGAAGCATTTGTTTCTTTATGCATTCGTTATTTAGTGTATCATTGTCTAGCAAAAAAAAAAAAAAAAGATTCTTTACGTAAAAAGAAAGTGGAATACAGTTTTAAAACGAGCCGAACGTACTACTTTATTGTATCGGTATAAATGCGTCTGTCGCGTATGTCAGACGTACGCGTCTGACGCTTATAGGAGATCGCGCCTTTAGATAGCCGATCGTTAATTTATCTTTTATTTATATAGGTGTAGACTAACGTGAGATTGTTGTAAATGTTCGATTTCGTTCCCGCGCGTACTTCTGTCCATCGAATCTTATTGTTTGATAAATAGCGCGTATAAATTCACTGTGCTCGCTGAGAAAATATGGGAAGAAAGCGAAAACGACGCGAAATGTAAATGCACGCGTGAAACAGCGAAGATTCAACGGGGATCGTTAATTAGATCGGCAAAATAAGTTGTTTTATCCCGAGAAATCGGTTGATCTTATAAGAAAACGAAGAATCAATTTTTTTCTCACGAATTTTCTATTTCGATGTCTATTGCAAAAATCGACTCGTGATAATCGAGGACGATTTGTCCTCGAATGCGATTTGTTCGTACGTTTTTCGAATGAATTCGTTTGTACGAAAGAGAAATCGGGGATGAGAAGGCAGACAGGAAATGTGAAGAATAAAGAAACTTCTTGGGTGAAACGACTTAACGACATAGAGCGTAAACGTTGAGAGCGCGGATATTCTAAGCTGCTCGTAGTTAGAGAAAAAGAAAACAAAGAGAATTTAAAGTTTTAATAGAAAACTCGCAGAACGAGTCGATGCTCGAACGAGCAAGCAGGGGATGATAGATTTAACACTAGAACTATCAAACTCGTCAGGATCGTGGATTTTAGTACTTTTGTCTCTACAATCTTGTGTTTACAAAATTTGTTCACTTCCAACAACTTGTATATTAGTTTTCTCACTTTTAAAGGCTCAATTGTGAATTTTTTCATTTCTAAAGAATTAAAACGCTCGTTTTTATTGAGATAGAAACATAATCTCGTAGATATATCTATTTACTTTTATTATGAAATTGAAATGTATGTATATTAGATTGTAATGTATTTAAACACACACATAAATCGGTAGTCCTATTGTTAAAAACGGATATTCTCTTTGCTTTTCAAAGAATCTTGCTTAAACTAAGTCAAGCGATCCTTTTTGTTGAAATATAATTTAACTAATTAATGTAAACACGTCTACTAGATTTTTAATCGATGCATTTCTTCTAATTAAGCGAAAGTGAAGGAAGCTGACCGAAATTGACGAATCGTAAGAAATTCTAATTTATTCCGTACAGTCGTTATTTATTTATTTCTACGGATTCTCGTCTATAGACTGCGAATGTTTATGCAAATTAACATTTTTATAAATATGATCGAAGGAAGCGAGAAACCTAAATGAAAATTAGTTTCACTCACAAAATACTACAGATGACTCTAAGAGAAAAACATAAAAGTATATTTCCCTTGACTTTTTTTATTTCTTTTGTCACTTACAATTAGCTAAGATAGTCAAGTTAAATTAGATTCAGAGACGCAAGTTTTCTAACAATAGGCGTTGAACTTGTGAAATTTCTAAAGAATTTTTTAGATTCAAACGCATAAATATCCACAGTCTGCTCATCTATCGTCACGCGATTGTTCGTCGTTTTAGTAGACACTTTAGGGGATAAGATAACACGCGTTACTTGGCATAATTTGTTTTATTGAAACGAGCTCTAATGACTTCCAACGTGAAGATCTATTCCGGTCATCAAAGTATTAAGAAATAAAGGTCGTCGAATTACAAGATTCGACGTAAATGAATAAAATAAAAAAGGAAAAGAAAAGAAAATCGAAGGTTTTCTAGAAGACCAGAGACAGGTTATTAAAAAACGGCGTTCCTTCTTTGAACTTTGATTAAAGAAAAGGAAGAAAGAACGTGAACTTAGATAGAACTAGGCGTACGTACGGACGAAAATGAAAAATGTGCGAGAAATGGAGCGAGAGAAAGTCGTGTATATTTGTGTCTGCGTGCAAGAATTGTGAAAAAGAAAGGAAACGAGATAGAATGGTGTATTCTAAGCGTTGTAATAATTAAGGATGAAAAAAAAAAAACGTAAAAAATAAAAAAGGTATGAAACATACGACTGCACTGGAGCGACTCGAGCGAATCGCGAAAAATTGGCCGACTTTATATCTCGTTTTTCCACTTTATTTAACTCTTCTGGGCTTCAGGCGTTGACACGCAATATTTTATAAATATTTAACAGATTAGAATTAAATTGGATAAAGTAACAAATGAGAATAAAAAAAGAGTGCAAATCATGATGGCAACCGATTAAAGGTTATCGGCTGATTCATAAATCGTGTAGCGAAACGAAGTTTTGCAAGCTGGAGAGCGAGACGACGGCGTCACAATGATCCTCGAAGAGTTAACTTACATTTGGTGATTTCGAATTCGCTCAGGTCGACCGATAGGGTTAAGATGTACTTGGTTACTATATCGACGACTAGAAAAAATAAAAACGTCGGAAAAAGCTCGGAGCGGATGTTTCGTGCAGACGCAACGGGTTCGAAGACCGGTCGTTTCCAAAGAGCCGCTAGGCGGTGTTTGAAACGTTTAAAACACACCTAGACTTAAAAAAAAGAAGAAAAAGAATTAATTAGAAAGGTAGAAATAGTTAATAAAAGCAAGAAGACGACTTCACTTAAGGCATGTGTAAAAGACATGCGAACCCTTGCAAGCTCGCGTAAGAAAATAACTATTCGAGAATAATATATTATCTTATCGGATAATATATTATACCCTTATATGAAAGATAATTTATTATATTAAATAACGTATTATTATATAAACGGCGATGAAACGTTGCACCATGTTGATCAGCAATAAAGAAAATTAAACGAGAACAAGAGAAAAAGAAGAATCGAGCGTTGCCTGTATTGCCCGCGGTAAATACGAAATGAAAAATGTGAATTGTGAGACGTAGACGAGTTAAAAATTGAAAAAAAAAGAAGAAAGGGGGCATCGAAATGAAAATAATGAGATAACGAATGAAACGGATGAAAGTGCAATGTTTTATTGTTAAACTCGACTCGCGCGATGCACGGAACGCGCCAAACGAGCGGAAAACACTTTGAGAAAAAATGTCTTCATACTATTTGCATATTGCTTTATTGTTATACGAACATTGTAACGATACATTATGATTAAAAGTAAAGGAATATTAACCCGGCGGTATCCATCGATTCTACCGGCGGTTTTAAGCCGTGTCCAAGAAATTACTGTGTGTATTTTGCCGAAATATTTTTCACGCGAAGATACAAGGCTTGACTTTTGTCTCACAACACTTTCACACTGTCGACTGTTCACACATTCTTCTCCATTCTGGTATTCAAATAATCTTTAAAATCTGTTTACTGGTCGTCTTCTTTTAATGAAGCTGCAAGATTTAAAATTTTATGTATGAAAACGTAATTTCACTTTGAATTTTTAAACTTATATTTGAATAAAAAAGTTTTAAAAATACGCAGGGAGTCGATACTGTAAGAACGACTTCTGAAAAATTAATTTTATTTGAATGAAGAAATAAAAGTCGGAAGAAGGATATATGCAGAGTGTGAGAAGTACGAACCTCGTGAACCTTCGTCAGGAATTCCCTCGAATGACTGCACTGGTTATGCCCACGCATAGAAATTTGCCGCTTCCCCGAGAGGACTCGCTTTAAAACCGCCAGTACGTAATTCTAGCTATTACGCGAGATACGTTCACATATTTACAAAGGTGGAGCATTTTAATTCATAGGTAAAAACGGAAACGTTTTACTTTCCCTTCTTTTTCTACGTACTTTGTATATTCCCAGAATAACCATCCATTTAGAACGACGGTATGTAATTATGGACTAAAAAAAAAGAAAAAGAATTATTACGACTAAAACACGTTCATTTTACTGTTAATCAACCAGATTTTATTGAATCGAACGCGTTGATGTAAACGACGACTAATTTGTCGTCGTTAAACGTAATGATCTTCGTAACGATGTGACTCAATTTAGTTTTCCGGACTTAACCACCCCCTGTTCTTGTTCAGATGCGTATGCACGCGTGCATACAAATGGAATCACGCGTACTATGAACGAGACAAGAAAAAATGATCTCAACAGGAAAATAGCCGCCTCAAACTTTCGAATGCTTTTTCACTCCGATTTCTTCCGTTAATTTTCTACTACATTCTAGATTCTAAAGGAGTTTCTCTTTAGATTCTAAACGAGAAATTTCCTTTCTCAATCAACGAAATAGAATTTGTATCTTTTATTCCTAAGTAATCATTGTCCATGATCTTTTACTGTATTTTTCGTTTTATTTAATATTTCCTATTTCTTTTTTTCTTCCTTTTTCTTTTTATATTATTCGTGCGATAGAATACGCGTTTTGAGAGATGCCGAAGACTGGTAATAAATACAAAATCGAGTCGCATCGTTTCATCGACATTATTATCGTCGTAAAGATAACGTATAGTAAAACCTCGCAAATCTGTCGACGTTGGTGAAGCAATCAACCGGTTTCTTAGAGACTATAGAGAGGCAAGGGATTGCGCCAATAGAGAAGTACAAATTATTAAATGGAGAGAGAGAGAGAGAGAGAGAGAGCGCGTGAGAGAAGAACAGTAAAAATGCGAAATAAAATCAATCATTCGAGAATGAGATAATTGTGACCAATAACGAGTGAGGTGTAACGTCTGATTGTTTAGTTTCATCGCTTTTTATTCATTACCTTTGATTATATTATTGCTTGTAATAATTCATTCGAGATACCTTGAATACAAAAAGTAATAAACAATGTTAGCCCGTCTCTTGTCTTTCTTATCCTACTCCCAATGATTTATTCCATATTAGCAGAATATGAAGAAGCACGCGAAAATCCTGCGAAAAGCTGTTGGCTGAATACGACAAATCTCCAAAAAAATGTTTAACATTCTTTCCTTAAATACATATATATGTATATACATACGTGTATATGTATATATGCGTATGCATCATATATCAAATTACAAGTCAACTATATGTATGTTTACATCCTTCATACAATAATCTCATAACTCCTTACGATAATCTTCTTCCCCTAAAATCTATATTTCAATGATATTTACAAATATACATCCCTACAAGTTGTTGTATATAAATCATCGAATATATGAGAAGAAAATTTTCTGGAAAGAATAAGTAAGGAGCCACAGCACGGAAAATTGGGGAGGAAGAGCCAACCAAACACAAGAAACATGGCTATACGGTTATCCGAATATTACCTATATATTATAGTATATTGTTCTGTTTTTTGTATTGCATTATATTTTATGTACTTGTTGCAATATAGGATTGTAGGACTATACTATGTACATTACATATCCGAAAGACATTGAATAATGTACGGATGTGTGGTGCGATAAATATACTAACAATATGAATTAATAAAAGGTAAAAATATTTATTACTTATCTTTGTTGTACAAATTCTACTTTATTCAAATGCATCCTTAGATCATCTGCGAGACCACTGAAACAAACGGATTTATTGCGATAACAAACCTTCAAATGTATGATTTAACGTAATGTATTTCACACTTTGATTAAAGTTCAGATACTCGCACGTATTCGGTAAGTTCCTGAAATAAAATTTTGATGAATATCCTGTTGGAATTTATCGGATTAATTTCATACGAGATAATACTTACCACGATATAGAATCAGTAAATAGTAAGTGAGCAAAGAAACTTTGCTACATTACGGAATTTATTTGTATCTAAACGGCATATTGTATGATACGAATTGTGAGAAATTTTCTCAAATGATGTGACATACATTTTATTGATCGCACAAAACCGACCAGACAAAAATCTAAAGAATTTTTATGTTCTCATTTCTACACGACAATCTAAAAGCGCCTGACAGAGTTCACTTTATTGTCCAGGTTATAGTTTTTCATTAATTTGTCTGCACATTATTCAAAATCAAAATTCAAAATCGTGAATGTTAAATATATCGTTCTCCTATGCGCAGTTAAGTTTGTCTCTGTATTATCTACTATCGTGTTTTCTTTCCCTTTTGCCCCTAACATCTGAATTTAATATTTATTTACTTAATTCCTCATCTCTCTTTACCTATCTTCATCATTAATATATTCTGCATTAAACTTAATACATTTAGTATGTCTTGAGGATCCGTTGCTTCGTCTAACGTTACCGACTGAGTAAATTAATCTACGATATCAAGCTCCTCGGAAACTGCTTCATGACGTTAGCGATTCGAGACTGTTCTCTCTGACTACCGAGAGACTAATTTACTCTACTGCTACGACTGCTTGGAGCTCTAAAAAGCTCGCACGAGAATGACATTGCTGAATTCGATGTCTAGCAAGTCTCAAAACGAAAGTGCCTGATCAGAATGTTCGTGCGTTACACATTGTTTACTACCCTGATCTTTGGCAAGAAAAGTGCGAGTAATGCTACCAAGAATATACAAATAAAAAGAAGATCGAAAAGGAAACGCCCAACAGATCTCACAAAGGACATAACCTAACAAACAAACACTCACCACACTAAAGAAATAAATCAATCAAATTCGAAGATGGTATCCCACTAGGGGTAGCCATCCACATGTTATATTATTATACCACTAAGCTATAATATTTTACCAAATGTCCTACTGGACAAATTGTAAAATGTAAATAAATAAATAAAAAAAAAGAATATACAGGTTCTGTACAAGTTCTAGTGATACTCGAACGAACTTCGATTAGGATTGACAAGTCAATATAACTATTGGGACTATTATGACTCAGCTATTGAGAACACGATAAACATGGAAAATTAAAAGCGTTGACTTAGAAATAGCCTTTTAATTACGGAAATGTGCGCCATAAAATTATTTCTATCATCAAATTCTCGCAGCTGTTTGCTTCTTCGAACGAAAAGATAGCTGTGTTAATGACCCTGCAGTCATCACTTGGCCTCTTTCTTCATGCCCTATGAACTTACCACATTAACAGTTTCGTCTCCATTGTACTTTCGTATCCATCGAATGTATGTACGCGTATATGTGTACACGTATGTGTGTGGATGTATGTATGCATCTGCACGTTACAGATCAGCCACATTCACTTGCGAAAAATGTGAAACAGTTGAGTCAGTATGTTGAGTATCTATGAGTTCTCTCGTCCTGTTGGTGTACCAGTATGTAGGTTGGCTATTTCGTTGGGAGAATCATTTGATTAAATACTTACAAGAGGGAGTCACAGTTGCGGAAATCGCATTTGAAATGGCACCATGTGCCAGCTGTAGTTAACATTAACAAACCACTACACAGTATCATTCAACAACTGTTTAAATCTGAAATACTTTCCTAGAACATGGAAAACTGCAAATCTCTCCCCATGAATCCTCTGCAAGAAGATGATCTTATCGGATGATCGTGCTATTTGTTTATTACCTGAAAATAAGCAGAGTATTCTAAGCCACAATTCCACCAAAATAAATTGAAACCAATAAGCTCATTATGTAACTAATCTACCATAAGCACAACATAATCCTCGAAACTCGGCACAGTTTCAAGCACAACACAGTTTACATTTGACATTTATTGGGCAAACAATATAAATCAATGCTTCGGGCAGTACTAATTGACCTGGACGTAGTATCAGATATTGCGTGAGATAGTGGCCTTGTCTACAGATGGCAAAAAACAAATACAATAAAACAAATATAATAAATATCCATCAAACTCACAAAGGCCCACGTAAATGAAATCACGGGCAAAGGTTGATACAAAATATGTTAACAAAGGCGATCTACACGACAAAGCTAATATCATAAGAATTGACCTCCTCATACTGAAAATAATTAGAAACCACCGGACCAAAGTAAGAGACATCGAAGATAACAGTTTAATGTTTAGTTCCACCTACCCTTAATACTTCGAAATTACAAAATAAACTGGATACACATCGACCGAAAAATTCGTACATTTAGAGGCGCAAGGTCTGATTCAAGATTCAGAAAATATGCTTCTAATTTACCATCACAATCGAAAACTACAAGACAAAAGAATACTTCACGAACTGAACAACTATTCTGTTCGACTTCAGACATTGGTTATTGCGACAATTATAGGAAGAATACCAACCTTTATTGATGATTGACCTAAACCACAGGCGACAAGCAATGTACTCAATAGAATTATGTATGCTCTGCGCATAAATACATATTATACAACTGTATATGGCAATTACTATATATGTAGACTAACATAATAAGTATATGTGTGTTTACTATAGTTTGTATGTCTTTGATAGTATTTAGGCTTAGTTATTGATATATTTATATTAGTATTGATTTATATATAGTTGATTATATTCTTCGATTAGATTTGATTATAATCTTTAATTATTGATAATATTTAGTCCTAATTCGTCTTTGTCTTAGCTTCAAGTCTCATATTGTAAACTATTTGATTGCCCAGAAAGTTCCAAAGAGTTGCCAGAAAGTTGCCAAGAAAAGTTGTGGAACAAAATGCCATCTATATAATTCAATGAATGTATATTGAATCGAAATGTAAATCGGAACGAGCATTCCGGACAACCCAATAGTAATAGTATAACGTTATGATAGTTTCTTAGAAAGCTGCTAGTTCGGATTCGAATCCAGCAGAAGTTTACATTTTATCTATTTTTTTTTTATCATTTAATAATATATGTACACTTGTGAATGAGGCGATTAGGATAATATGTTAGGTTATAAATGCATTTTCAAGTTTGAAATTTGTGTAAAATAATGTATAATATGTGGTATATAATATGTAATATGTAATACAGTATATAATGTTTATAAATATATATAATACGTAATATATAATATTTCCATGGTAAGATTCGTAAAAAAGAGAAACGAAAGAAAACAAAAAAGTAGAAAAATAAATGAGAATTAGTAAACCTTCTGCCGGATTTGAACCCGGACCAACCGCGTAGTAAATACGTATTGTAGCATTATAGCTACAGTACGTTTTGAGGCATGTGTGTCATATATCTGAGTTACTCGGTCCATATAAAGTTTAAGCCAAGATATTTAAAAAACGAAAATCCATTTTAAGAAAACCTATAAGGCTTTTGTAACACTATACGCGTACTACAACTTTCACGTAGTCCCGTTTGTAGAGCGATTTCCACACCTGTATTTTCCCCTTGTTACCCGTCGCTATCCCGCCACCACGACTGCGAGTAGATTGTGCAGAAACTGTAGTTCACGTGCTTGTAGTTACGAAGTCACGAGTATAAAGTGCCATATTGCTATGATAAGAAAGATTATTCCACACCCTAATACGAGACCCTTGAATCATTGTTTGATGTAAGCGGTCGATCAGTGCGTAACAGGAAAAATGGCGGTTAGTTTGCCTGTCAATCTGGCCGGCCACTGACAATAATGTAAGAAGTGGGTATTGCTCTACGCCCACATGCCTATTGAATGCCGATAAGAACATAGTGGATTTCTTGTTAAGCACCGCATGTGCCGCGCACAGTCACCATGAGTATTTTAAGAAAAAGGTAATTATATTAGGAAATCTTAGTTGATTTGAAAAATTTTCAGTTATATATGCTTGTTTCTTCTTTAGATTATATGAATTCGATGATGCACTAAACGCTGAAGAAATAGATCTCATTAATCTCAAACGATTATGCTTCCATGGTATGTGTTTTATATATGTGTGTATATATATATATATATCTTTTAATCTTCTTTGTGTGTCACAGTGGATATTGTAATAAATGGATGGATTAGAAAAGCTTACTAATTGATGGTCAATTATTTACAGGAATACCGGATGAAGGAGGTTTGAGACCTCTATGCTGGAAACTTTTATTAAATTATCTACCTTCAACAAGAGCCAGTTGGTCAGAAACGCTTATTCGTAAAAGAACGCTTTATAAAACGTTTATTGGTACAGTTTGTTTCTCTTATTTGGTTTACAGTTAAAGATCACATGGAAAAATATGATAAGTTAATACCAAACTCAGATGGAAAGATAGTTCTGATGTGAATTTAATTAACAGCATATTGAATTTTATTGTTCTTCTATAAAAGATAAATATATATATATATATAATATATAAATAAAATGTAACTCATGATGTTTTTCACCTGTGATTTTCGATCATAAAGGTACAAATAATGAAATAGTAATGAAATTGGCATTGCAGAGGATCTCATTGTCACGCCAGGTGAAGCAAATAGTGATGGAGAAAGAGTAGATGTTACACTTCACGATCATCCGTTAAATTTAAATCCTGATAGTAAGTGGCAAACTTACTTTAAGGATAATGAAGTTCTTCTACAAATAGACAAAGATGTTAGGTATGTTTTTGACCATATGATGTAACAGTTTCTTATGTGTTAGAAATATAATGAATTATATTTGTAGGAGATTATGTCCAGATATATCGTTCTTCCAACAAGGCACCGATTATCCACGTAAAGAGATTGTAAATGCTAATGGACAGAGACGTTTACATCATAGAGTGCAACATACTGTTTTAAGAAGTGCAAATGTAGAGAGAAAGGGACTGGGTATCACTAAGGTATTTCATATTTAATGATACTATAAATAAAAAATGGTATTAATGTTGATTCTTATGCTTTATTGCGGATGGAAAGCAGCAGGTAACGCCGTTTAACTACTTCAATTTCATATCTTAAATTAGTGTTGTGAAAAAACTTCATTTGTTTACCTATAGATAGCAGTATCTATTAGAAAAGCTACAGAAGATTATGCACCACTAGCGGAAGGTGGTGAAGCTCATTGGGAAGTTTTAGAAAGGATACTCTTTCTGTATGCCAAATTAAATCCAGGACAAGGATATGTACAGGGTATGAATGAAATTGTTGGACCTATATATCACGCATTTGCTTGTGACCCTGACCAAAACTGGAGAGGTAATCATTGAAAAATACACTTTTAAATTCTTTATATTTCACATTTACATATTTCTTATAGAACATGCAGAAGCAGATACATTTTTTTGCTTCACCAATCTGATGAGTGAGATTCGTGACTTTTTTATAAAATCACTGGATGAAGCTGAGTTTGGAATAAATTCGATGATGGGTAAGCTCACAACTCAAGTCAAAGTTAATGATCCTGAAGTTTGGATGCGTTTGCATCAACAAGAATTATGTCCACAATACTATAGCTTCAGGTAAGCTAATAGAAATAATTTTCTTTTTTTAGAAATTATTATTTTTATAAATAAAAATTATCCTCTCTCTAGATGGCTAACGCTTCTTCTCTCACAAGAATTTCCATTACCCGATGTCATGAGAATTTGGGATTCTCTTTTTGCTGACGAGAATAGATTCAGTTTTTTGATACATATTTGCTGTGCCATGATTTTGTAAGTATCTTTTGTTGCAATAAATTTTAGTCCCAAATATGAATATAATTTAAGCATGTGAAAATTTTCAGACTCTTGAGGGACCAATTACTTGCTGGAGACTTTGCTACAAATGTTAAACTTTTACAAGTAAGTTATATTTCCTTTATACCACATAGAAAATTAAAACTGAATGTACGTATACCTTTTGCACTTAAACGAAAAAATTATTTTCAGTAAGATATCCTTCGAAATATTATTGAATTTAATGTAGCAATGTTTATTCTGATTTTGTTTTAGAATTTTCCTTCGGTTGACATCCAAATAGTACTTTCTAAGGCAGCTGCATTGGCAGGCAAAAGTCTGAACTCATCGTAACGTGTAATAGTGCTGTTTCGTAAAGAATTGAAAGTATAAACGAATCGTTTGGAATGGAGTGCTTAAACATCCTTCAAAGGTATATATTCCTAACGCTGTTATACCCTTTGTTTCTTCTTATTTCTCTCATTTTCTCATTTCTACAATGCAAATTATGATCTTACACATAGGCCTGAGCATCCTTACGCGAACAACTTATCAGAACTAAAAGAGTTGTTCTAAATGGTTCGCATAGATATATACATATATAGATATAACGTAAATATCGTATTACGTGTAAGAATCGTTGAAAAGTAAAATGATTTTAAACAACGTTTTATACTCCCAAAATATAAAAATTTTTCCATTTGTATGTATCTGGGAGGGCGGGATTGGTAGAATCTGAATTTGGCTCTCTGTTTCTTTATTAATCGAAATAAAGAGACTCATTTAACCCTTAACAAGAAATGAAGTGAGTTGTAAACTCAATGATTCTTATCGCATTTCTGCAGATATATTTAGTTATTTGTTATTGATATATTTATACTTAAGTATTTTTTCTTTATTTTTCTTCCTAGAAAATTGATTGCACTTTAGCATGTTTAAATTTACATAAATAAGTGAATTTAAATATTTTATGTAAATTAAATATTAAAAAGATGTTTCATTTAAAAATTTTAAGTTACATTATCGCCATTAATCTTATTATTATTTTTTTTTTTTGATTGAATGATTCGATTAAGATATATACATATAAATAGCAATAAAAGAAAGGAGCAAGTTTACTTTTAAAAAGTAGACATTTTGAATAAAAAGTACTTTTGTTAAGGGTTAAGAAAAACATAATAACTGTGCTGTGAATGAAAAATTCAGCCATCTAATCTTTGTTATGTCCAAAAAAAAAAAAAAAACGGAAAGAACAAATGTTTGGATATTCAAAAAAGCATTTATTAGTAAGTTGAGATTTCATAAAAATTTCTTAACGAAAAAAGTGTGAAAGGTAATCTAGTAGTTATTGAATAATTACAAGAGCGCAGAAAGAAAATAAAAGATGTGCGAATGCGTCTGTAATACTGGCTGATTCGACATACATTTTGTAATCATTAAACACTAATATTATTATCGTTTGTACGCGCAATAATTACGTACTGTGTTTAAGTGAAATATTATATTTTGTAATCTTATTTTTGTAATGACCTGCGTCGTTTGTTCTGCGTTTATAAAATAAAAAAATGTTATATTTGCATAAATTGTTTTCTTTACAATTCTATATATATTCTATAACCCACCTTTTCTGTCTGTTTATCTCAAACTTTGAAGTTTTGCGATTTCTTTTATTTATTAACTTGCGAATGTTTTACCATTTAAGCATTACTTTCGACGTTATCGACTGAGTATAGAATAAGATTGCACCGCCAGCAGTGGTTGAAGTAGGAACTAATAGGTAGTTAAGTGAAGTAGGATAAGCAATAAATAAAATGAATTGAAACTAGTGAAAAAATTAGTTAAGAACACATGGAATTTTAAGCAGAATTGTATAAAAAAATATCCGCGAAATAACTATCGAAAATTCTGAAAATTGACATCAAATTCCAAGAATTATCGACACATTGTTACCATCTTCAAGATTGTATACTCCCTATCTTTTTAAAATTTTTCGCTTTTAAATTTTCTTGAAAAATGATACCATTTCCAGGAATTTCAGAAGGTTTCGAATACTTTTTATGCTCTTTTATTCTCTTAATATTCACCAATTTTATCAATTCATTTTTTATAACTTATTCCTTCGACTAATGGAAGTTAAAAAGGATTTGAGGATTGTGGATGTTGGTGGGATTTTAAACAATTAAATGCTTCGTCAATTTGCAGTAACCGTATAATTGTACAATAAATTCATTATTTTCTGTACAATAATTTGTGTAATTATGTAATTCTGCAACGATTTGATCCTGCTGTTTGATCGATAGAGCCAAATCAACTCTTTTTTTTTTTATTTAAGAGGGGAGATTTAAAGTTTATTGAGTCCAAGAATACAGTTTTAGGTACATATTCACAATAAACGATGAAACCAAATCAACTCCTGTCATGCGAAAATGATCAAAAACTTGTATGCTGGTACGGCGCAGGGTTTTGCCGCTCATTTTCTTATCACCGCTACGAACCTGGTTTCGGCCAACTTCGTACGGCGTCGTCAATATTCGACGGTGTTCGAATGATGCTGATTGGTTCGCTATGTACAAATATTCCACGAATTTGAAAAGATTCATTCAAACACATATTAATATTAATTTATTGTTACAGATAGCTGCTAATATTTGTTACTCTATGATAAACTATTAGGATGGCTGTGGTTTCACTTTATTAAAATAAATGCATACTTTGTAAAGGAAATGAAGGATTTAACAAAAAAAGATTGTAAATACTATATATAAGATTATAAGTAAGAATATAATAAGAAATTAAGACTAAAAGTATTTTAATAAGTTTAATGTCATGAAGTAGAAAAAGATGAAGATGGAAGTAAAGCTAGATATGTAACAATCAAACTTCACGAATCTACAATGCAAAATTCGATTTCTATATTATTTAATACAATTTATATATAAATCAACAATTTTGAAATTTCCAATTTCTTTATCACGAGTAAAAATGTTATTTTAGTATCATGGTTCCTATACATATCTAAAATTTATAAATATCCACATGGATCGCAAAAATATTCCATCATATTTAAAAATAGATCAGTCTTCATAGATGAAGGCTCGACAAAATCGAACCGACGATTCAAGACTTGTCTACCATCTTGAAATCCTCGTCTTCGATCTTTCACCACCATAAGATTCTATTCGAAAGAACGGGTCCTGGTTTCGTTGGAGAGTGGTCGAACCGGTTGTTCCAAGGCATGCCTTCAACTTCGGACAACCTATCCTGGAAATTCCCGTGCTGTTGCATTCATACGAACGTTAAACAAGATAAAGAGGTGCTCCAATATCTGTGCCCTCATAGGCGGAGTCAAATGATCGAATCCCCAATGACCTCTAGCTCGCGGTTCATGGATATATTATCAAACTCGAAATATAAAACGCGGATATAAATTAACGTGGACAGTCTTATTACAAGCTCCGGATCGAATCTAACTTTATATTATACATACCTATATAATAGAAATCGTACTATATGTTATGTACATATTTATACCTATATATATAGGATATCCTAACCTAAATAATAATTTCGTACACGTTTTCTTAAGAGAGCATATGAACATGTTATTAGTTTCATACATAATCCATCTCATTTATCTAACAAATAACTCATTTATCTCATTTCTTTTATAAAAATATATCCTATCTTTCATCAAGCAACCCAGATACGTGTATTCTTACAGTTTTCAAATAATTTCTGTAACGTGTTTCGCAAGAAACGAATTTATTGCTCAGGTTAATTTGTACGATGGAATAGATATTCAAGAATTTTTTTTTTTTATTCATTTATAAAAATTACAATCAATTCTCGCGTTGAGAATTTTCAATAATTTTTCTGGCGTGGCGCAGTGACATGGCTGATTATTTATATGTCGGGTTATCATTAGGATTTAAGGCGCGTAATGATTCTTCGTTTGAATTAGCCATTGTTTTACGAAACAGAGAATATATTTACGCGAATAAACAAGATTTTACAAAATATTATGAATAATGAGCTTAATAAATGATAAGATTAACAAACGATAAGTTTAACTAATAATTAGATTAAAAAATAATAAGTTTAACGAACAATAAGAGGAACGAATAATATGTCTTACGAATAATAAATTTAACGAATAATGAGATTAACGATCGATAGGTTTTACGAATAATGAATTTAATTAACGCTATTAACAATGTTCCGGGGTTCAAACGAATCCACGGTCAACGGGATAACTCTTTACTATGCGTAGAATAATTTTAAACACAAAAATACGATTGCTGAGACACTCGGTAAATTGCTCGATGTATCACTTTCCAAGGCGATCACACGAATCAATATCTGATGAAAATCTTTTTCGCTATACGACCGCATTTGTTTGTTATATGCTCGCTGGAGACATCGAGAAGGTTCCAATCGTTGTTGCTAGGCAATTTCTGTCAAAAGTTTGTTGTATACTCTTTGGAAACATCGAGAAAGATTCAAACGCCGTTACTAGGCAGTTTCTGTCTGGAGATTGATTCCTAATACAACGTCTGTCCAATTATATCGACATCTCTAAAGTACAATTCTATGTGATTTCTAGGGAGAACGATACAACCGATCCACACCTTCGTCAGGCAAAACGTTTATCCTGTGACCGTGGCTACGTTCGGCGACCAGTTGTCACCTCGAACCCACTTTCGCTTTCACAAATATCAAACAATTACAAATGACAATTTCTTAATTACAGTTATGATAAAATCTAGGCTAAAGCATTAGAAGGCTTCCTCAAAATTGCAAAGGGAAGGCTCTGGTTTTCCTTTCATCTCCGACATATAATAAGTTAATACTTATTATAGATAAGTATAATTTATAAGTAAGTATTATAAATAAGTGAATATTACTTAATTTAGATAACTAATTGAATCTAGCGTGATATTCAAGATGGCACGACACTTACTGTCTATTCATTATTGTACCTTGCGCGCAGCAAGGTAATTCCTGTACCTATCTTGCACCTGTATCTGCTGTCAACCAGAACGTATTATTTGTACATCTGAAATTCATTTGACATTGTTGTCAAATCTATTCCTGGCCATCTATATACCTTATACCTTGTGCAGTAAACCTTATATCGAATTTTTCGCTTTATGTCACGATACGTGTAATTCATGAGTGATTGCAGTAAATTAAAACTATCGAGAAATTTCGATAATTAATGCAGTTTGATGCTGAAAGAATTCATACAAGAAATTATCCAGCAGTCGTCCAATCTTTGTTCCCGAAATGTGTACTTAGCTGCCTTGGGTTTCAGCTTAATACCTTTTCAATGGTCAACTGACGCTGCCTGGGTTTCTTCGGAGCACGAAATGTTATCTTTTTTTGCTAGAGTGAAGTTAGGATAATTTGCTCAGGCAAATTCGGTCGTAAAATTTTCCGGACTTACTACACGTACGGTGACAAAGGTCCCTCGAAGGTACGGCAGTAGTTTTTACCGATCGACGTAATTACCATGCAATAAAATTACTGCCGTTTAAATGCGGTTTAAAAACGTCCTGTACCTTTTGGTACACGAAGGAAAAGCGATGAACTAAACCTCCATTAAAAATAAGCGTACCTTATCTTCTTCCGTAGTCGGGTAGTTTTTACGAATTTCTTCGTTTTTTTGGAAGGACCTTACCATTTTTTTGTCCCGATATTTTTTATTACGATCTTTTGTACCCTGCCGTCTGGTATTTTCAGTTTATTAATATTTACGACGCTACAGCGATAAAGTGCGTCCGCACGAATATGTTCATTACACTACCAGATTGTGTACTTTTATGTAAATTTATGTTGTTGCGAATGAAATTAAAAAAAAAATACATTTGAAATTAAAAATTATAACTATACTCCACTTTGGATAATTTATACGTATATTGGCGCGTATCGTATGCATTTTTTAAGATAATTTAGATTTATTTGATTCATTCGATCGATGATTGGAACGATATGATTGATCAGTCTACTAGATAACGATTACCTGAGCTATAAATTTTATACGCGTAAAAGGAATTTATATTGTGCAATGTATTGTTTGGATACTTGATTTGGTAATCACGTCCATAAATTTCGTTGAGATTCTGTTAATTTATTTATTTGCCTATTAATCGATCATAATCATTTTATGATTATACCAAATACATAATAAGCGTTTAGGGAATGTGAATTCGAACTTCGTGCTATTTATTATTTTACTATTTAGCTTCCACACTTCCATCTGTATTAAACCTTTCTTATATGGTACTGTTTGCAATAAAATTTTACGGCATCTATTGGAAACAGGTATATATGCCGCATTGTATCGGCGAAGAACGATATTATTAATAATTTACACAGGAATGACAAGTTAAATAACACAAATGAGAATGATACTTATTTCTTCGCTTTTCGACTTTTGTTTTATCCTCTTACATTTATCGTATTTTCTATAATAATTATTTATTTCAGGAAGATATTATCAGGGGTACAAATATTTCTTGAGCTGCATGAAGGCAAAGAGCTTGCAGGTGCACATTTTACACAGGAACAATACTTTACACGAGAACCACGCAAGTCAAATATCATAAATGAGAACGATATTTATGATATTTACTCCTTCGCTTTCCAAATGACGGTTTCAATTCTTTCCACAAGCTGTATCGGTACGACTTTTTCTTTATCCTTCTAGATTTATCGAATTTTCTATAATATTAATCTATTTCGATTAAACGTAACGATTGCCCAGGTATAATATTCGCAGGAGTATAATCATTTCATGAGCTGCATGAAGACAAAGGGCCTTTAGATACAAATTTTACACAGGAGCAATACTTTACACGAGAACCACGCAAGTCAAATATCATAAATGAGAACGATATTTATGATATTTGCCCCTTCGCTTTCCAAATGACGGTTTCAATTCTTTCCACAAGCTGTATCAGTACGACTTTTTCTTTATCCTTCTATATTTATCGAATTTTCTATAATATTAATCTATTTCGATTAAACGTAACGATTGCCCAGGTATAATATTCGCAGGAGTACAGTTATTTCATGGGCTCCATGAAGACAAAGGGCTTTTAGGTACTAATTTTATGTAAAGTTACGAGACGTTGCGATGCCCTGATGTACCATCATGTTTCCCATAGGTGCAATAATCAAGAGGTTGCGACTCACAGCCACTGCGCTGCAGTATAAGTAAATGTTCTGCATGGAATTTGGGATAACCAACGCATTCGAACGTACTAACGCCTTTTCTAATTCGGTCATCAAGGAGATCTCCTTTTAAGTTTGTAATTAATTCAATCTTTTGCCTTTTCATATTCATCAAAACATATAAATAATGTATCTATGTATCTATGTAATGCTATCTATGAATTCTGATCGATTTTGGGTAATATATCTTTTAATTGACGCATTTATTTGTTTATGTTCCTAAACAGGATAATAATAATTGAAATGATGATAATCCGTCTATTGTCTTGTTTACCATTTATAAGCTAGATAATGACGTTCATTCGAAGTTTATGTGCCAATTTATAATCTCGCAAATTAGTATAATAATGTATAGTTTTATGTTTCGTTTGATTTATTATTTGATTATTATGATAAAGAGGTAAGTGGAGGCGGACACAATGCGGCGTGTCAGAAGCAATTAACGTTTAAATAGAAGTAATATAATCGTGAGGAAACAATTATACACATACATCGTTGTAAATCTTCACAATTTTAGAGTTAAATTTATTGTTAAATTGTGAATAATGTACTTTATAATTTGATTCGATGTTAAAATCTATCGAAGTATTTACTGGCGAGAAACTTGAAATAAATAAAGTGCATCATGCGGAGGGCAGTTGTAAGCGCTTGTGTACGCTTTCATCAAAGAAGCGTTTATAGCGCTATAAAAGAAAAAGGCATGTTTACGGTACCGATCATTAAAGTCAACTTGGCGAAGAAAGGAAGATGTATTCGTAAATTAATGTTTTTTTAAGTTCACGCAATTGTGATCTTTATACATACGCGTGCAAAAATATGGAAGAGGAATAAATGAAAAAAGAAATTATCTCGTCTTCGTTTCATACGTATATGTACATCGTTCTATACTAAATACACTGTCGCCAATACTTTTTGTAGCATTTTCACATACTCCTGCTTTCCAATGAAGCGCATTTTTAACAAATCCTACGTTTCAGTCTTATAAATCTACATAACGGGCAGTAAGCACCGCTTCTCTTAACTTGCAAGATTAATATTTCGTTCCCAATAAAACTGTCGAGTCACCGCGACTTATATACATTGTTATGCAAATATCGCTGTCTAATTGTGTTCTCAATGATTAGGCGTAATCTGCGTAAAGAAACGATTGACGCAAATGTCAGCGGTTTGAAAACTCTTTTAAGCACGCGTAATACCGCACGGAGATACGTGCCGTCACTTTTTAAATCGTTTATCTCTTATCTCGTCTTACGTGTATGCGTTTCAGTTCTTCTTCGCGCGAGATTTCTTTCGTACATCCTGTACTTGATTGCTAATATGATTTGATCGTTAACATGATATGATTGCAAAATATAATAACTGCAAAATTGCGTATAGTTAGTAACTACACGCAAGAAGAAATATGGACAAAAAATATCAAGGATATGGTTGGAATTCTTTTTCAAAATAGCAACTGTTAAACGGAAAAATTTAGTACAATAAATTAAAGGAAGAAGAAAATTCTAAATAAATTCTTCGCCTTTACTTGTAAATTTCTTTTGTTTTTGGAAGGTGAAGAATTTAAAGTTCCTAAATGGAAGGTTCATTGCGACAACTGAATAGTAAATCAAACGTTTACTCTTACTCGAAGTGTCATTTTTATAGGCGATAATAAATTTTCCATTTCTCTCAGTTTCTATCTCTCTCAAGTTTCCGGACGAAACATCGGTCCTTTTACAAAGGACAATTGTATGTATAGTTTGGCAAAAGGCCGGAAAATATGCTTTGTTCTAAGTTAGGTTCTAAGCTCGTTTTAAGCTATTAAGCAAACAAACTAACAGAATTATAAAAGATGTCGTAGAAAGTAAAAGTTGTTAAATTACACTGGGATGGAATACTAATGGTAAAGGAGACTATGTACATTTAAAAATTTGCAAAATATTGAAATGTACATAGTGTACGACAATGTATTCTAAATAATAAAATAAATTTCTCTCTAGACTTTTGTAATTGTATCTCTAAAACTACGGATAGACACTAACATTCGAATTAAGGTAGTAAAACGTGAAATAAATAAGACGTGACAAACATTTACGCAGTAGAAATGTCAATGCTGACACAATTTCATGATTTATTGAAACAGTTACTTTCGAAACTTTTAAACTTTTATCAGGCCAACGCCAGATGACGAAGAATGCAAAGCAGAAGGCAAAGGGAATATTTAGTCTGCCCGTGCAATGTTGTATACAATATTGCGTCCTATTTTTGATTGGAACGGTAATGTTCTAGAGTCATCCTTCTTGAACCAGCATCTGTGTATCCCTATTGAGTTATCTTAAACTCCGACTAAACTATTTCTTGGACCAAACATTTTCCTAATCTCTGACAGCGAAAATTATACAATATGGTACAGTCAACAAGCGGTCCTTAAATGCTCATTGCCATTAGGGAAAATAGTTTGTGAGCCTAGAAATTCTTAGCATTTCCTTAGTTCTTAGCATCTTTTCTTAGTGACTTCAAATTCTCTTTCACTTGTTTACAACAATGAAAACAATATTTAACTTTCGTATTAAACATTTACAACCGGTGTAGTTTTGTTAATCTCAGCTGCAACTTAGATAAATATTATGAAATTTCTTGAAGATTAAAAAAAATATATAAACTGTATGTATCGTATTACATAGGTATAAAGAATCCTTAACTATGTTTCGCTTATACTTGCCATTTTTTAATTGTTTTTCATAAGTAAATATCTTTTAGAAGACATATGTATATTTACTTCTCATTCTGCGATTAAGCGGAATCCTGGTACTTCGTATTTTTTAGTAATTATTTTTATAACAATTGAAATTTGTGTTCGCGCGTGTTGTTACAGATTTCTTTAGCATCGATATACATTTATACTTCTAACTACGTATACTGCTCGCAAGTAGAGAGAATATAAAATATTTTTGATGTTTTAACACATTTATTTGCCTGTAATTTGCCATTATCGCTATATCATAATATTTTCGCGTCTCAAAAGTCGTAAACTAACCGTGTAATTATAGTGTTTATCACAACATGTGGCAAATAACAGGCTTTAAGGAGTGTGAAATGCTCATTACAAGATTTTGCGATGGCATGTTGACAAAGTGTTTGACCACTGGCAACTTCGACAAACATCTTTTGACGCGTTAGTACCCTGTAGATCATGTAACGAAGAGAATATCACGACGTCATGTTGCGCGAGCTAACAAAAATATGAACTAGTCGATCATTAGAAATTTTCCGGTTTTCCCGGTTATTATTCGCTACAATGAATGATGGATATATCCATCACCAACTAGATTTTTAATTGTTCTTACTTTGTGCGTAATGTCAATTTTTCAGATAGCTAGATATTAGGTAATAAAAAAGGAAATAAATAAACAAATATGTAATAGTTCTAGATAAATAACAACAAAGTGTGCAGTAATGTACGAAGTAATGTACTATTTACCTACTATCCTACTTATCTGTTTATCCATTAACTCCAACGAGTAATTCACCATAAATTTCTTCGCGAACATGTTTAATATCCCATAAATCTCATTTGGAACATAATAATCTAAGAAACAAAAAGAAATAGAATCACACAATCATTACTATTAAATAATGATACAGGTGTATGATTATTCCTTAAGAACTTATACAGTTCTTTAAATGAAAAACATATCTTTAGCGTTACCTTTAGACAGTTGTGAGTAACAAAGAAAAAAGGACGCTATGAGCGTGTATAAGGTTCACAATAAATTTCTTTATAAACAAACAGTGTTTGTAAATCTTCGAAGTAAGAAATTTAAAATAAACGAAGAACAAACGAAGCTTATCCTTAGCAATCATTCTAATTAGATATTTTTGCGTATCTACAATGCGTTGAAACAAGAGTGAAGATTAAGGGATGATGGTAAAAAATACGGATTCACAAACAAGAAACATCAGAAACGCTCGGAAGAGAGCATGATAGACGGGTACCGATAGTCGAGGCGGATCTAATTGAAGAATGAAAAGGGATTTTAACGGACTGTCGAACGTTGACTACATTGCTATGTTGCTAGTCAATATTGTGACACTCGTTACTGTCGGTGGATTTGTACCGGTTGCTATTATTATACTATGAAGATATTTTTAGTTTCTAGGTATTTCTAGGTAGGTTAACATTTCTTCTTTAAAATCTCTATTATTTAATATTTCATCAACGTTGATATTTTTATTGCCATTTAATGCTATGTTAGATATGTACGATATTTTTCATACTCATCGATGATTTAGAAAACACTTGTAATAATTTAGATCTTCAATGAACTCTCGCTGTCAGTACGTTCTATATACAATACCTAATAAAAGTATATAATAGTGCTATAATTTGGTTTAAATCAATTTCCAAAGAAGATACGATCTGCGCTCATAAATTTCAATAGTAGCTAACAGTTGAATCGTATATAGCTTAGATTAATTCAATGGGGAGTGTGTATATACACGCGTGTAACGTAAAGAACACTATTTCCGAGTCACTTGAAAGAAATATAGAGTGCTGATAAGCAAGGGATATCTCGATTATTATTGCTTGGAAATAGTACCTATATAATTTAGTTGGATTGTCCGTGAATTACATGCAATCGTTCCTTTCTCATTTTAAATACTCATATTATACCTTATGTAAACGTAATAAACGATAATCATCGATCTTAATCACAGTTGTGAAACCACACAAGTTTAAGAGTTTGGCTTTAAATCATTTCTGTGGCCGGGTGATTTATGAAGTCGGCGCAGTGCAGTTTATAATTGTTATACATTCCTAATTATGTATGATTTTATTACGACCATGCAATAAAGTATCAGAATTTGCTGGCCTGGTGCAACGAACGCGATGAGCTATGTAATTTCTCATTGCATCTCTCTCTCTTCATTTCCTACGAAAAATATCTAAAGATACATATATAAACACTTATATTCAATGAATATGATTATACGTATGTAAATGTTAAACGATAGCTGTACATATCTATGTAATTTCATTTCAATTTTACTAAATTATATTTATGCAGATATCAAATATTTAATCGAATTGCAAACGATTATATATATATATATATATATATATATATATATATATATATATATATATATCACGTGTTACTCTTTTAATGAAAATTAATACATAGCTATAGATACTATACAACGATGGGCACACCAATAGGAACAATTTATTTCCATAATTCGCATAAAACATGTATACCAGCGGTTCTTAATTTTTTATTTACCACAGACCTTCTTTAAACAATACATTGTCCTCGCAGACTCCCAAGACATGACAGGAAATTTATATCCTAAATGTGCCAAATATGTGTCAAATAATAATCTTTCTGAATGGAAGAGATCCATTATAAATAAATAAATACACATAACAAATATTTTTATCCGAATAATACGATTAGAATCTGCATATGTGAGGACTTCGTGGTCGCCGCTGATCTACACTATCTCTTTTTAAAATAATATTATTATACTACGGAACGGAAAGTTCACAAAACTATATAGCGTTTTGGACTGAAGTAGAACTAAAATGTATATACTATATTATGTATATATATATATATATGTAAACAACTATGTACCTATAGTTGCCCACAATCTTTTACACATATTCTACGTAACTATTAGTTAAAGCAAAGTTTCACTTAAGTATTCATTCAATAGCAACTCTTCGTTTAAAAATCGTATCTTTGAAACCCTGAAAACTAGTAAATCTTCCATTTTTAACAAACGTGTCGACGGATTTTGATTCCGAAGACCGGTTACATAACACGAACTCGTTCTATATTCGAAAACCTAAAATAATCCATCTTCTCCGACGATAAAATCTCGATCAAGCCCAGAAACTGAACTTTCTCGCGTGTGCACCGATCTTCATTAAACGTCCCCCACCATCATCTCGCGTAAACACACAGAGATCCTTCAGATAAATTTCCATAACATCGTCCAAGTGCTATTAAATGGCGACAAGTGCGAAAAATGTTGTCTATTTCGCGTGTTTCATGTTTGGTTTACATTCGCGGGGGTGTGAGAGCTGCCTTCCAGCAATATTTATCTGCCAGCGATATCTCTGGCCGTCGAAACTTTCGTGCGACGCCATTACAGCTAACGGTAACCACGCAACGCGTTGATTGGTTGCGTGGCACCAGTGGTGGGGAGAAGTTCCCACCCCGGGCGTCTCTATTTCTTGACAGCGTCACAGGCTTGATGATCACAGTCTACCAAACAGTCGTTGCCTGAACATCGCGCACGCGTTTGCTGTTAGAGAGAAGTGTGCCTAGTCGTGAATTTATACTCAATAGTTATAGGACTGAAATCTTATTCGTGTGTCTCTACTTTGCTTCGATAACTGAAGAGAAAACTTCGAATGTTTTTGGATGTGAAAGGTGCGTGATTTAAGTGATCAACTAAACAGTTAAAAAGTTCGAGCTAGGTTAAACTAACAAAACTTTCGCAATGGGGAAGCTGTCAAATTCTTAGAATTGGTTTCTGTTCACTGTGGAACTCGTCACAGTGACAGAAATAATTCTTTCGACATATAAATTTGGTAATTCCAGATTGACCACTTACATCAACGTTATTGACACTATGAGGCGGCTTGTTTGATAACCACACTTATTCGTTTAATAAGATGTAACCGTGACAAGCGCACAGTAACGAAGGTTTCTAACCTACGACATTTTAAATTTTAAAAACAAGAAGTCATTCCTATAAAGCTTAATTTATGTTTATTGACAAACACTAGCGATATAAAGCAACAGAAGAAATAAATTCAACGTAATCTTTTAATAAATTAACGTTACATAAGATTTAACAAATCATAATAATTTTCTATGCAAACCTCGAAATTTGTTGCTCAACTGATTAATAAGAATTGACTAAAAAAAAGTGCTCTTGTCGAGGGTGTACAAAAATAATCGAATTAAATGGGAGACATATGTAATATCGGAATGGTATCTTACTATAATTCCCTTGCGATGCTTTGCCAACAACAGCAAGTATCTGGCCAGCAGCCACTTCCACAGCAAATACCACAAAATAATTCTGTACAACATAATTCGGCACCAAATAATTCTGCATTAAGTAATTCTACACAACATAATTCTGCACAACATAATTCTGCGCAACATAATTCTGCGCAACATAATTCTGCGCAACATAATTCTGCACATCATTCTGCACAACATGATCCGCAACAAACAAACACCACAGCCGACGGAGGTCAGCAATATTGGTATAGTTATCCACATGAGCATACACATGGATCTTCACATGGATCTTCACATGGTTCTTCACATGGACATCCACATACATATCCACATCCGCATACATATACACAAAGACACACACAAACACTTCCACAAGCACAAGCACAAGCACAAACACAAACACAAGCACAAACACATACACGAGCACAAACACATACACATACACGAGCACAAACACATACACATACACGAGCACAAACACATACACATACACGAGCACAAACACATACACATACACGAGCACAAACACATACACAAGTACAAGCAGAAACACATACACAAGTACAAGCAGAAACACATACACAAGTACAAGCAGAAACACATACACAAGTACAAGCACAAGCACATTCACATCCAAATACACATACACATACATTTCCACAAACACTTTCACATGTGCTTCCACAAACACTTTCGCATGCACTTCCACAAACACTTTCGCATGCACTTCCACAAACACTTTCGCATGCACTTCCACAAACACTTTCACATACACTTTCACATACACTTCCACAAACACTTCCACAAACACTTTCACATGCACTTCCACAAACACTTTCACATGCACTTCCACAAACACTTTCACATGCACTTCCACAAACACATGCACTTCCACAAACACTTGCACATCCACAAACACTTGCACATCCACAAACACTTGCACATCCACAAACACTTGCACATCCGCAAACACTTGCACATGCACATCCGCAAACACTTTCACAAGGATTTTCACATACACTTCCACATACACTTCCACAAACACTTGCACATGCGCGTACACATCCACATGGATATTCACATGTCCATTATCAATCACCTGGACCACAACAATATTTGGATCCGGCAGAGATGATTCCTAATTGGCCGCATCCTCACGCTTACCCATATTCACATATTCATCAGTATCAGTATCACCAATATCAACAAGCTCAGCTGGCAGGATTAAATGATTGGGGTAATGAAGCAAGTGGTCCTCTTATAACTGAAGAAACAAGCCCTCCTATTACTGCTAGCGGGAGCGAAGTTAGTAATCCAGAGACTTCGTGTACTCCACCGAGGAATAACGGCAGCAGTAACGTTACGAATAGTAAAGATATTACACCGCCTAGCACTAGCAATAGTGCGAACAGTATTAATAGCGCGACATCGATGAGACCCGCGCAGATCAGAAGTCCCTACGAGTGGATGAAGAAGACTTCCTACCAGTCTCACCCCAATCCTGGTTAGTCTTATTTTATTTTATTGCTTTACTTATCTACTTTATTTTATTACTTATATGCTCTACTTTCTTGCTTTACGTATTTTCTTTAGTTATTTTATTTTATTTACAAGTTCATTTTATTTTCATTTATGGATACGATTTATTTCTCGTATTTGGGGGAAATCCGCACAAAACTGTATATTAAAGGTTCTGGATAATTTTTCGTTTTATGAAACAAATTGTGTAAATCAAAATTCTATTTTTTATTTATTTAATTATTTTATTTATCCTTTTTATTTTTAATTTACATCGGATTTTTTTAATTAACTACAGAGACGAGTATGAATATATGGTTTTGTCTTGCTATATGGTTTTGTACATGTTTCCCCTATTGGATATACATTGGTATATTTTGTTAGTGTATATTATTGGTAGGTATATACTTGTTAGTTTTTGGTGTCGGCTGATTATAAAATTGGTAGGATATGTAAAAAGAAGATTTGGTTCGTTAATTGCAGTAACAGAGAATTTCTATTTAATATTCAACGTTCGTTGCGTCTATTTGGTCGTATAAAATAACGTTCAAAATATAATACGTATTTCTATTCCTCGGAATTTTCAAATTCTTTCTCTGAATTGTAGAGTGTTTTGATTTCCTACGTTATAATTCGTATAAAATTACTGATCACGAATGTATTAATAATTGATTTGTTCAGTTTCGTGCATGCATGAAAATTTTTTGGACACGGTACTGTTTACGCAACGCTCTGATCAAAATCCGAGAATGGTAATCATTTTTGGCTTAAGAATAATTAAATGGAAAGTTTAGTCTGGAGAAGTTGATCTTCACTTTCTTTGTCTTTATATCGTTTATTAACCCTTCGCAGTGCAAACGATTCCTATACAAATCTTCCATCTACAATCAAGTACTCGTATTAATATTCAGACATCGTTCTATCTCGAAATTTATTATTTTTGAAAGAAAAGACGTTATTTAAACGTCGAATCAAATTAACCACTATGCTAACATTCGACACTGAGACTGTCCAAAGTTAGATATACAGACATAAAATATCGTATCATGTCGTGAAAGATCAAACATTGGTCAACAAATCACGACGAAGTAATTAAACAAAATACAATGAGCAGAGACACGCGAGTCACTTCATTCGCTAATAATGAACACGAAAAACGATAATTATTAAACTTGTAAGACTAATCGATGTAGGTACCATTATACAAGAAAAAAGTAGATAACGCGATATTTATGCGACATCGTGTTATTGTTACTGATAATACTTTACGAACGTAAGAATCGTACCTCGAATGAAATTTAACGAATAATAGGAAGAAAATGATGAACAAATTTCGATCACGGCTCTCTTGCACAATTTACTTTGTATTAATCTAGGTATTAGCGGAATCTTACAAGTTACAAGTAATTAGTAAATTGTTTTTTGTAGAATTATGATGAATGTAGTAAGTTTCTTATTATACTATAATAAATCTAAATAAATATGTGTATATATATATATGTAGCGTTAATAAATTTTTTCATAATAAAGTAGTAAACTCAGTAATAAAATTTCTATATAGTAAAGTAGTAAAAATACTTGTTGCTAATGAGTTTGCTAATGAAGGAAAGATTTATAAGCGTAATTTTACAAATTAAACAAATCGCAAATTAATTGCCCTATTTTACATAAAATCGTAAATTGCAATTTACGTTAATACAAATACGCGACAAATAAACGACATTACAAAGATGTTTCTGAGCAACGTTAAAACAGTGCAATTTTGCGATCTGTACATCAAGACATTCTTCACAAATTACAAAATATTGTTTGCGGAATTGAAGTTTACGAATTATAAAGAACAATTTTATAGTTGTAAAAAGTTTCGCTGATACAATCTGTTTGGAAAATTATTGTGCAAGGGTATCTGGAAATGCATTGATAAATTCATGCAACGCATTTCAGTTTTTTAAAACGATCTTGTTAGTTTACGTCTCACGATTTAAAGTCAAATTGCTTCAAACAGTATTCTAATTGCTGGTATTGAAAAAAAAGAACGATAACTGACACGATGCATGAGACGAATTAAAACGTTTCTCGTTAATACAGATAAGGTTCCCGCGTTAATGGAGCTTCGATTATACCTTTTTTCATTTCTACATGATTATATTCGTTTACCCCTTAACAATGATATAATAATATCGAATATAGATTATATAATTTGCCACCTCCTACTATAATTTATTGTATTTTATTTTACGCTACACAATAAATACTGTGTTCAAAATATAATCATAGTTTCATAAAATATTCTATTATTTATATATCTGGCAAATAATACTTTATCTACGTATCATTTAAAATAAATTAAAATCAGTTGACATATCCAAAATCGATCTATTAGGAAATGCAAGAAATTTGTCAAATTTATTGGTGAATTATTAATTAAATAAAAATCGTAATTATAACAATTGTTCTTTAAAATTGAAACCACTCAAAAGTAGCGTTAATTAATAGCTAATCGAAGAACGTAAAGCCTAAGATTTTATTGATGTACGAATCGATAGAAAAATCATTTATATTTTCTTGATAGATGCCTATTTAAATAATTACCTACATAGCCTGTAACAAAAAAATCGAGTTACGAATACAATAATACGACAAACTGTGGCAACCTAGGACGTTGGATCTCTATGTCAACAGATATATTTATATACTAGGTGAAATATAATACATTATATCTTTCTACAGTGATACATACAGTGTCTTATGAAAGTATTTGAACGTTTAACATAAAAAATTTGTATGTTCATATTGTATGTATTTCATAACACACTTTGCAATTTCATTACACAGTATTGCAATGAGTTACGACTGCCATTATTATATGTATTGACCTTTGAAACCAATCTGAAAATGTAATATATACAAGAAACTAGGAGAGATTTACTGCAAGCATATGTTCAATACAAAAATTAATACACAACACAACCGTTTTAAACATACGAGATGGTCCCATTGAATATTCAAACTTATTAATATAATGGATTGTTTAAATACTTTTGCGATCATTGTCAAATATATCCTAAATATCTTGCAGTTTCCATGTGCATTATCAGATTTGTTCCAAAGTTGACGAATTACGATAAACTATCCCGTTATTGATATATACATATATGACTTATATTATTGGTTCGTTAGATGAGTAACAATTCTCAGAATGATTGATAAATTCACGTTTAGAGCTTATTTTCGTAGATATCTCGAAACTGAAAATTCATATAATGTCGCTCCTCTATCAAACGATATCGAACGATAGCAAATTCACTTTATTTCACGATACGCGAAAGATCATTTCTGTCGATATACATAATCTTAATATAGTTTACTTGAATTAGTGTTAAACGAGAAAGACTTTTAAGAAAGAATCGTGTAGAACTCGGCGCACATCGCACTCGACTACACATAAACACGTCTCTGCGGTCTAGATACGGTGAACAATGTAAACACGGTAACAGACGAGCAAACATCTAATTGCTCTCAAATATTTGTGAGATAATCTCCGTCCTCTTGCTGTCGCCTCGATTTTTAACCGGACCAACGAAACTCAGAACGCTACTCTTTCCAGTCATCTTCAAGTACAAAGGATTCGTTTCTTTCAAAATTCATCCACAGTTAGTCACGAAACATGTCAAATAATTTTCTTCCGAGTTCCGCGAGTTTGAAAGTTGTCGCAACGAAGTTGAACGCAATTTTACAATTACGCGGATTTTTCCATTTTGTAGCAACGCTAAAGATAAATCACATACATGATAAGATAAATTACCATAGAAAACTTTTATATTTTCAGATCTTTTGTTTCAAATTTTATCGATAGAATCACGATAGTCTGATTTCATCGCAATACTTATTAATAAAACTTCAAAGTAAAAATTAATCAAATTTTTTGGCACTATACGTTTACATATTTCACGTTGAATTTTGTTGCAATTGACATTATAGATTCATAGATATTTACATGTTCATATGCATGTTTCCTGATTTACGTGGATTTTAATTGTTTCGGTAAACCTCTCGAACGTCTGTTAATTCTTCGTGTACAGTTTATGGATTGAGTTTCGTATTACGTGATGTGTGTATATATGATGGAGAAGATTTATAGCTCTTAGAAAATTTCTCTGCATAAAACTTTTCCACTGAAAAATTAAAAGGAAACGAGACGAGAGTAGAACATTGTCTCTAAATATAAACACTTAGAAAGTTGTATATGTTTATTAAAATGATTGTTATTTTCATAGGTAATTATAATTAAAAACAGGGATTTGTTAAAATTCATAATGAAGAAGACTACAATTTTTATACTCCATAATAAAGAAGATCGAGGTTTTCTTAAACTTCATAATAAAACTCACGCTACGGGAAAGAACTTGCTTCATATATCTCTAGTGGAATAATCTTAGAATGAAGATATCTATACGCTCAAACAGTCAAATATTTTCTACTATTGCAGCATGCAACATAACTGCAAGTTGCAACGCAAATGCAAGTTCTCCGATTCACGACCTCTGCATCATTGACGGTACGATATCAATAGTTGATATTCGGATGTGCACTGTGTTATTTTCTAGCTATTCGTGAATATGTCGTTGATTAGTAATGAACAAAAGTGTTTATTTATATAGACTAGCTTCCCTTGTAAAATCCTGTGCAAGTACTTGTAAATGTATATGATTTTTTATTTGATTCTTTTATGAAATATCACTTTTCAGGGTCGCAGGAGATTATGATATTGGTTTCGCTTCTTAAAATGTTTATATCTGATAACCGTTAACTGAAATTTATTTATATACATATTTTTTACTTCTATTCCAAAATAGTTCTAAAATTAATTTCTTAAATTAATTTTAAAGCAATTGAAATCTTGTGTTTTTCCAAAAATTGTATTTCTAATTTCATTGTAGCCTTCAATATTTATTTTTATTTATTGCCTTTTCTTTCAAACTCGAAAGTTGCTTTACGAAGAATTGAAGAAAGAACCAGACTTATATAGAATATTTAGAAGAAAAGTGGGATTATTCGATAGTTTGCATGTCTCAATTACGTACATCTAAACTTATAGTCGTTAAGTTTGCCTTGCTGAATGTAAATTTTATATTGTGGATATACTCGATTATCTATTAATCATTTCATATTTATGATACTAATATCGATGGTGGAGTTATTGCATGATATAATGCATTTGCATGAATTGTATGCTGTGATAATTTATAAGTGATCTAAATGTTTCTTCTACTATATATTTATATAGTTGCTTTTCATATAGTTGAACAATGCCAGTAATAAAAATCGACAATTATGTACATAATTGTCGATTAAATTCATCAACTAAATTTATCAACTAAATTAAAGGTCGAAATCGTTGAAAAGTTTACCACTACTAGATGTAACATTCTCAAATAATTCAAATTCTCTGACATCCGATTTTCGAAGTTTCCAGTATTTTCAATTTTCTAAGCTGTAAATTCTCGCATTTAAATCGCCCATAGTGAGGCTTCCAAACTTTTACGGGTCGACACTTACTTTGGAAAACAATAATTTTTCACGATCCATTCGAAGGTCGCACGAAGCGTAATTACTATCGAGACTTGACTTTCACAATTGACGTGATAGAGATCTGCAAACTTGGAGAAACTAGACAAAAACAGTAATCCTCGCGTGATCTCTAACCGAATCAACTTTGAATTGTGTAACCGGCGATTCTCGATGAATAAGACGCTTCTAATGAACGTTTAAAGAACTTTCATATTTTGATATTTAACTGGGCCAAAATCAGCTAGCGATCCATACACTTTGTGAATCCATGAATCATAGTATACAGAAGCAAACTTCCAAGTATTTGCTTCACTTCGAAGTATAACTACAACCAAATCATCAGTATAGCTAAAAAATTCTAACAAATGTCCAAATTAGACAAATTGTGAATGTGTAATATTAAATAAATAAATTAAATAAAATTAAATAATTAAATAAAAATTAAATAAATAAATTAATAAATAAAATTAAATAAATAATTAAATAAAATTAAATAAAAAAAAAAAAAAATCATCAGTGGTAGCACCTTACAATCACGATTTTCTTTTCCTCGCCCTGTTTCCTTCCTGCTGCTAAATTTCACCTTTTTCTCATTTTTCGACCGTTTCACAGCCCAGCGTCCTTTCAATACCTTCTACCAGCTATTACCCGGATTTTATGGTTATATTGCAGGCAGCCGCTGTCTCGTATAAAGACGACACTCGGATGATTCAGAATACGTATATTCGCACGCTTCTGGCTGTATGCGATTTTTCCTCGTGATTATTAGTTATAGTTGGCGTGCTCCTTCGGAACGACCGCATTCTGCTCGAGTCATCGCGATAGAGAACGCGTTTTCTCCGGATTTTATTACTGACGCCATTTTGGTCACCTCGTGAGAAGCTGAAGATAGAATAAAGATGTTTATGCAAATTTGTATTTTTATAGAAATGAAATCTAAATACAGGTCGGTCTTACCTATTCAATCTTATTAATATTCTATTTTTAATGTTCCGCGTATTTACCCTAATTGTCAATTTCGCACGAATGCATGACGATCACGTCACAATTATAAATTCACGCTAAATATACTCGAATATAAATCGATTGACTCGTAAAACTTTTGGAAGCCATTT
Source organism: Bombus vosnesenskii (assembly GCF_011952255.1). Classification (NCBI taxonomy): domain Eukaryota; kingdom Metazoa; phylum Arthropoda; class Insecta; order Hymenoptera; family Apidae; genus Bombus; species Bombus vosnesenskii. Next base: position 3,297,634 of record NW_022882945.1, on the reverse strand, counting down.
TGTGACGTAAGTCCATCTAAACGTTCGACTATTATGTCGTAAATCTTCTCCAAACAGTTTGTTTTAGCAACTTTCATTAAACTTTCCTTAAATCGATTACCTGTTAGGATCGACCAGGATAATTTTTACTTTCTACTTTGCTTTCCTAATCCTATTGTACCGACCCTTATATTTCACCCATTTGTATCTGTTAAGAACCGGCTAATGAACCTTGCCGTGTCGGCAATATAATAATCAATAGAAGGTCGAGGCAAGAAATTTTACCGGATGCTATTTCTAAATACAAGGTTAGCGAAATTTCGGTTCGAAAAGTACACACTGTAGATACAATTATACCCGGAACCTTTAGGTACCCTGTACATTGTTACTAACTGTTTAGCCTTGCACACATGAGTATCTGAATTTTGACCTGACTCGATAAGCCGTTGAGAGAGGATAAGCTTATAATTTTAAAATAGACGTTTGATTAACGATTTTGTATTATCTTTCTATTCCCTTACAAATAGGTGATTTTTCACAGAAATAAAAATGCGTATCGGAAAACATGGAATCCGTAAATAAAGAAACTCTTACGCTTAAAAAACGTTTGTGCGACTTGGTGACGAACTAACTCGTCTTTTTCGCTTAACGGGTTAAAACACATCGTCGTGCATATTACGAAGCACGTGCGAGGCACTCGAGATTATGATTCAATTAAATTCGTCGGATCAGTTAGATGAGATTTTTGCAAATCATGGTTTCTATAAATATCGCGCACTCGTATGAGCACCGTTATCGGAGATAAAATTGCACAGCGATAACGATTTCTACGATTCAGAAAATTACAAATATTACGTTGTATATTCTTTGATCTGGACCTTTGCGGCTGAAAAAGGTGCATATGTGTCAAGGAATTTTGAGCGTCGCGCGCCGTGCCGTGATTGATTATTGTTTTCGACCACCAAGAATTTCTCGTCCTATCAATGTTAGTTACAAGGTTAGGATTTATGTAAACTTGCTTCTCCGAGCAATTCAAGCGAATACGTGTAGTATTTATCCAAGGATTCTTGTAAAATGATATCTCAATATAAACTTAGACAGGTTGCCTAGATTTCTAAAGATACAAAAGGCTATAAAAGTATAAATTCGTATAAACATCAGCAGTCCACTTATTAGAAACCCAAACTCTAGCAGTATCTGACAAAGAGTAAAGCATATTCCACATATTTAAATAAACCGTACTCTCCTGTATATTTTAAGCAATATTTTCAGCAATATTAAAAAAATCTTGTATGCACGTAACGAGATTAATCAACGAAGCGACTACTGTATAGCTAACTACAGAGAAGACACTTGATATGTAATATACAAATGTTGCATGGCACAATAGAGGTAATTGTGATGTCACTGACGAATAGTACCCGTGCGAGTAGAGAAGCGCCGGTTCAAGTAGAGTGGCGGTATGGGGGTCGCGGTTAAGGGGGTGGCAAAGAGAACTCGAGGACATCGACAGGAAAAGCGGGACACGCGCTTTCACCATTTCGCATAGCGAAATGGAAGAGCAAACGCTATAATGGGGTAGCAACGAGCCCCAGGAGTCCTCTTTCTTTGCTCCCTTGCTCCAGCTCTCTTCTCGTCTCACTTTTCCGCCGGATAGTACGCAAAATATTCTTCCCTCTTGCTCAATCAAAATACACATATAGCGAGGTGGATGCACAAAATCATGACGTGGATTTGTTTTTGATTGAACTATATGTGTACGTCCTAAACGTCATGCTTGTACGGATCAGATTAATTACAACATAAAGGGTTGATTTCGTAGCGAATACCTAAAGTCGACTTTCAGGAGATTCGTAAAATTATTCAGAAAAAGTAGATGTTTGACACTTGGTTAAAGATAGGCGCGTATTCTTTCGAAAGAAATTCTTTTGTAATCTCTCTACAAATATTGCACGACACGTTCCTCTGTGATGCTCAAATTCTTCCATTTGTACTACATCGTGCTGACGATTTACATTCTTCCGTTCACGTTGTCTTTTCTTATCGAATAGCAGAGAAGTTCTCACAGCAGGAATATCTATGTGAGATACGTGTTATACAAATCTTGTGAATTAATTATTTGGATAAAGAATAACTGGCTATCGCTGAAACGTTAAGCAATATGTTTCCTTACAGTAAATCTAAGAAACTTCTAAGGAGAAATCTAAGAAACTTCTCGCACAGTAGCTCTCGATTTCGTACTTTTCTTGAAATTGCAGAGTTTCTTGCTACACTTGAAGTATCAAAATTGTATCAAAGAAACTAGAATGTAAGATACATGAACAAATACATAGGGAGAAAAACAAGTTTTGACTCGTATATTTTATCCATATGATTGAGAATCATTGAAATCTCTTCTTCTTCTTTCTTCTCTAATTCTTCTTTCGAATAATAACATTTCAATGAACATCTTTATGACGATTATAATATTCTGTTTGAAACAACAATATCTCTATGGAAAATAACGAATTGCCGGTTTTGATCACTTTAGTAACAAACGCGAGTGAGTCAAAAATGTGTCAAAATTTGTATCACAACTGATTTTTATGAAGTTCTTTTCTGAAAGGGGAAGATGAATGATGCACACGGCGTTAAAAGAAATATATATGTCAATGCGTAATAGAGTAGGTACTTACAATGGGTGAAATGAAATTATCGTGACTGACCTGGTGTAACAATTACGCTATTCAAAGTATAAGTAGATCGAGTGTTGACAAGAAACCGGTCGGATAATCGTAGGTGCGAGTTCCGATATCAGAGAGATGAAAAAAGCCGACGGTAATCCTTGCCGACTCACACAACTACGCGGTTCTTACATCGAAAAACCGACCGTTCTCCCCTTCAAACAACGTTTTCTCCTCTGGGATTTCCGATAGACTTTTTTTCGGATGTAAAAGTTCAAGTGTATACAACTTTGGACGGTTAAAAATCAAACAGTTGCAAAGAAATTGGCTTTTCACCTATTACATCGAGCGGATTAATTTCGTGTTGGATGGCAAACTTTTTCGTTTTATTATTCTGCTGTCTTTGTATCTTCTATTTTATTTTTCAGTTTTAAATCTTTGGAAATGAAATTTTCTTTTAACAATACATTACAAAAAAAATTTATCAAAAGAATACGTGGAAAGATCTGTCGAAATTGAAGCACGCATAATGCCGTAGCGTTTGGAATTTTTTCTTCTTTCTGTTTCGATGACAATCTTCAACGATGAAATGTCTGTCGATAAGATTTAATAATGTTTTATGCTTGTTTATCGTGCATTAAGTTTCATCGACAATTATGCTTAACATGGCAAATATTTGCGATTCTGACGAACGATACGTGTACGCGCATTGTCGAAAAAGGAATGATATTCGAATATTTATACATAATTGACTTTCTTCTTGTTATTTACAAATGTTATTCACCGATTTGCATATATGAATTATTGTTTTAAAACAATAGTAGTGTACCTACAAGGTATTGTATAAGTATACATGCCCTCATTTTCTTTGAATTTGTGCAAAATTATTGATGACTTCGATTAAATTGTGTTTTCTATAGTCTCTATCATGACCAATAAGAATGCTAATAAGGATTACATGTTTATACAAATTCGTACTTTTATGAAACTAATTTAAAAAATGGAACCTAAACAGGGACTTGGTTTATCCATTGAATATTATAAGAAATGGCGTACCTTGAATATTTTATACTTAAACTTTTGCATATTATATGCATTTTGTTACATATTAAATCGCCCGAAAAGTTTCTTTCGCTTTATAAGGAAATAATGGATACACAACATTTTCCGTTTTATATTATTTTATCAAATTACGTATGATCCATTTTGTTCTATCAAGATAAAGATCACAACGTTTAATAGATTAGGTTTCATGTTTGTATGCATCGTTGTAAAAGACGTGTTTATAAAAGACAGACACTTTCCGGGCAACCTAATACTATATTAACATATAACATATAACCATTGTAAATAATACGAAGTATAGGAAAATAGGATCTACGAACTGATACGAAAAATTCGCCAAAGTTGTATCATTATAGTCTTCAAATTAATATTTGTAAGGAACTTCTTCTTCATCTTCTTCTTCTTTTTCTTCTTCTTCTTCTTCTGCTTCTTCTTATTTAGAAAGGCAGTATAAATCATTCATAGAATCTTCTTACTTTGTGAAACTCTTCCATAAAACGTTCTTTTTATCAAATTTCCAAAAATAGACTATGCGTAAAACGCATTTTATATTTGCGACGGGGATCGTTTCATTACTTCACTATCATTACCGCGAAAAATTTTAAATGCTCATAGGTGCACGATAACGATCGAGCGCAATCTGAGCAAGAAATTCGACGTGTCATAATATATTGTTCTAATATTTGAACAGCTATGATACCTATGTATATAACATATCTTTCAACCCCATTCAAATATACAATACCCAAGTCTCCATTTTCCTCCACACATAGTTAATACTCTTCAAAAATCGTAAGAATATAATCTTAACAAAAAAAGAGGAAATTTGAAATTAGTGGCTTTTATAAATGGCTTTTATGCAATCAAACTTTGTCAGTGTATTCTACGGGTACCTGTAATCGAGTAAAAGATGTTATATCTAGACGTCATTTAAAGCTTTATTGAAAAGTTACAACAAAAGTACGAAATATAAAGAGAGTACAATACCTTGGTCTCAAATAGCATCGCTAATTTGATAACATCGCTGATTTGGCTCTAAAATCAAATAAATAAAATCTTGGAACATTTCTCATAAAGGTGAAGTTGTTGTTTTTATAAAGAATGCTTTTTAAATATAGTGACTTTAAATTTTCTTTTTTTGAGAATTTAAACTATTACGATTTTTAAGTATCTGCGGTACTTGTGGAAGAAAACGCAGTATCAAATTTGAATATTACATGTATGGCAGTAGAAATTAATTTCTCTTTGGCACAAACGAAGAGTTACTATACAGTAATCTCGGTGATTTGGTGCCAGCCATGCTGTATCCATGTATATACCATCGAAAAGTCTAAGGTCGAAGCTTATTCGTGATGTCTCGAAGGCCTCGAGCACTGTTATCGAGGAGTGGTGGATTAACGTGCACGCCTTTGATCTCGCCGGCCACCGGCCTTATCTAATCGTTTTCCTTTCTCCCGTTGCGTCTCTTCCCGCCCTCTCCGTCAGTTTCGCTGCGTTTCAGTTTCCTTCTCATTTTGTATATTTCGTACTCTGGTGTATAGTAATCGTTTTCGAATGCCACGTTGAATTCGCACCATCAACGACGCAGACTTATCGGTATCTTCTTTCTTGCCCATTTTCTTCAAATTCTTCGTCGCTATATAGTAATGAACCACAGAACGTTCTCTGTCATTCATATACAATGGCTCGCTAAAGTATTTGAACGCTTACTGTAGGAAACGTCTAAGTATTATGCCTGATTAAGCTTCCAAAAAGATTAATTACAAGCTAAATTGATATGCCTGTCACTGCATGATGTAGACAATGTAACCATTTGATATTAGATAAAATTTCTTCTCCTTTAATGTTCTAACTGCATTAAAATTAAACTTACATATTTTTCCTAATTTTGTGGAAATTCTTTATTAACATTTTATGCAAATATGGACTTTTTATATGTATTACTTTTCAATGTAATCTTTTATCTTCCGATAATTGAATACATGATAATTTCCATCGAAATTTCGGACGAGTATTATCCATTTTGAAGTTACGTCGTGATTTATCGTTCTTTCGAGGTTTCCTTCACACGTGTCATGTGTAGCGAATAGTTTTTTCTAAAATTATTATAAATCATGTTTTACTTACATTACTAATGGGCTTTAGTACGAGATGTGTCTACTTGTATGATCGTCAAAAGCGTTATCTTCGTTATACGCGTTATTGACAAGAGAATTAGGGAAGCAGATATTAAACGTGTAATAATGTCGATCTTATCTTCGCCTTCTTGCTTTTTACAGGAAAAACCCGAACTAAAGACAAATACAGAGTGGTCTACACAGATCATCAGAGGTTGGAGCTTGAAAAGGAGTTTCACTATAGCCGTTACATCACAATTCGCCGTAAAGCTGAACTCGCCGCTAATCTTGCGCTCTCAGAACGTCAAGTGAGTAATTTACAAAAATAATAGATACAAATATTTGCGATATTAAAATAAAACGCGACTTGCGGGAAGCGGAGAGTTTGTAGGAATAAAGAGGCAGGTTCGACACCTAAATTGTATTTTTTAAGGAAATAGTACTTTCTATCAGACTATTAGATAGTATTGGACTTATTAGTATAGGCTGTATACGTATACTTAGCATATGATGGTATCTGATACCATCATAGATAAATACAATTTTCTTTTTCAAATTATATGTTCAACGTATCTAAAGAAACTTATGGATTTTATATTCGATTTTATAAACGCACGAAAAACTATTACTATAAATATTACATACATATATAGTGGACTATATATGAATTTATAGTACGTTTAGGGAAGTCGCATAATTTTGATTGATTTTGATTTTGCTGGTTCCCTGGAATTATTGTAACATGAAGCCGCCATTTAATCATTTCTCAATATATAATAATCGGTGAAGTCGTTAAAATTTATCTAACGTCTAAACACAAGCTTAATTGGATCAGTAGGCACTAGTGAAATAAAACTGCATTTGTATTGTCGCAATATTCTTGTAAAATATTTATTACTTGTATTTCGAAAGACCTAGAAAAATAGTTTCGAATCTTCTATTCTTAAATATTACTTAAATACATGTTCTATCTCCCGACTATATTCCTAGACACACAATCTAAAGGTACATTCTTCTGTTACAGGTCAAAATCTGGTTCCAAAACCGTCGCGCGAAAGAGCGGAAACAAGCTAAAAAGCGCGAAGAACTTGAACAGAAAGAGTTAAAAGCGGCAGATGTAGTACCAAACAGCCCGATGGCCAGCCTAACGATCGGAGGGTTGGCAGAAATGAGTGGAATGCTTGGTTACGAACCTAATCCGCCGTCTCCTCGTCCCGGACCATCATCGCATCCATCGCATCCACTTCTTTGAGGCGCGACAGCTGTTGTCCACCCAAGCTGCCATACCGATTGGCGGTGGGGTTGTGACCTGGTGCCGGCGATCACAGAAGCTTGGTCCGGCGACAGCTAATTCCGGAAGCTCCATCTAACGCATGCTGGTAAGAGGACGCATAAATTGGGGTGACCGGTATCAAATTTTCGCGAAAAATTAATTACATTGACTAATAGACTAATGTATGAGACTTTTGTTTTATCAGTGTTTAAATATATTGGAGGATATTTAAATAATTTGAAACAAAATGTGATATTTTTGAGAAAGAATATCGTGGTTACAAAGAATAATAACTAGAATATCGTGGTTACAATAGGAATAGATATTTGAAAATGTTTATGAAATATAGAATTGATGAATGACATGAAATGGTATAAAAAATCGAGTTTATATATAGAATGCGGATTTTTATGTAATTTCATGGAAATTCTGTAAATACTTTTATGACAATATTTTATAATAAAATTTTAATGAGAAATGCGTGCAATATGTAGCGATAAATATATTTATAACGTTAAATATGATATTCATTAAGTTGAATTTACTTCTTTCTTCGTTGATTTTGTTGACTTCACAATCTTTATGTGTAATTTTTATACTCTTATGAAACATTGAAAGAGAAGCAATCGTTTATAGTAATATTTCACAATAACATTTTATTTAAAAAATTTTCTTGATAAATGAAATCAAATTTCATTCGATAGAAATGAAACCAGTATCTCATCAGGTTCCTAAACGATTCCGGAACAGATATTGAAATTTAAATATCTTTTAACGAACGATCTTTTCACGATTTTTTCACGATTTTTTCACGATTTCTTCTTAAAAAATGTGATAGAAATTTTCTAGTAATAGAAAATTGAATAATAAGATGAAATCGAATAGTTAACAATGATTCAAAAAGCGTATAAAAATTAAGTTATAGTGAGTTATCTAAAATTTATTTATTTATTTATATAAAATAGTATGAAAATCTGCTGTTTAATTATAAAAATCAAAAAAGAACCTGTAAGAGATATTAGATTTTCGCATATTCTTTTTTATCCTTTGGATATTTGTTGGAATCGGATATTATACGTTCAACTCTCGACGTTTTGCATCTTTTATTATATTAAACAGCAGCTTTTAATACATTTTCATAACATTTCAAATCATAGAAACAAATTTATAAAAATTTAAAAATTTTAAAAATATACGGCAAAATTGACAAAAAAATGGCCGTAGTCTTTAATAAGGAAAAAGATCCTTATTTAATCAAAATTATAATGAATATCAAAGTTGATAATTAGTCAAATTTTTGTTTGTACGCATAAATATGAATTTCCATATAAATCCGCATTCTACTTTTTATAAACAAAATTATTTCAATTTTCAACATACGGGACGGAATACAAAATTTTTATAAAATAAATATAGATATACTTTTCCGAAATATATCGTGCACATATTTTTCCAAACGCTTTGCAAAGTATGACAGTTTGTTCGCATTTAATGCAAACCCTCGGTTATAATTAGTTCTTAGATTATCGAATGACAATCAAATTTCTGATATTTTACAAAACACGAATGATGTCAGAAACGTCCAGCGTTTGCCTTAAATTACGAAGCACTGTGCATATCGGCGTATTCGTGCACGTCGATTAATGTGTTGAATTACAGAATTCGAAAATTGTAATTAAGAGATCAGAAAAAGAAAAGAAGATGATAAAAAATATATGTATATATATATTATATTATATTATATTATATATATATATATATATATATATATGTGTGTGTATTATATTATATATATAATATATATATCATATTATATATATATATATATACATATTTTTTTTAGTTATTTATACATCATACTAGTACTAGTACGTACTAAGGGGCCTCATAGAAGATCGTTTTTGTATATATATCTTAAAAATTTTTTAAATATCGCTTGTACAAATTAGACAAGCTAAGATGTTTAGCGTCGATTCTTTTAGTTCTTTTTTAATTTATTTTTCCTATAAAAATCTTGGATACTCCTTTCTATTTTCTTCTTTCTTCTTCGCCAATCGTAAGACGAATGAACGAATATTAGACGAATGAATGAAAAATTCTTCGATCTTTTTTTCAAATTACTCTCGTTATATAGCCAGAACTTCTCTGTTGTAAATATGATTGTTAGGTTCTCCAAATACTTTCTAACGAGATGATCATTACGGCATGATCATAACCATAGATAGTTTTGGGCCACCTTATGTATATCTCATGCTTAACGCATATTTTAAAACACCTTTGTCAAATCTTAAGATGAGAAGTTACACAGATCGAAGATCTCATATTCGTTTTATCTCATCCATTTGTTCAGTTATACCAAATACATCAATAACATTGTATTAATGTACTTGTAACGTATCACCTCGTTACGAATTGTAAATAGAAAGGAGTTTAGCACGCTGACAACCCCTTTGGTACGCATTACGCGTACGCATTGCGCATTACGTCGCAAACGAGAAGAAAAGAAAAAGGAAATTAAAAACATTTCTCGTACGGGAAGTAACAAAATTCATGTGTAAATTGATCTTCTTTTCCAATCACTTATTTCATGCAATTTTCTTTATACAATTTTACAGTACAAAAATATCGAATATATTAAATTTATGATATGATTCAGCACAACGACTTTAGAGAATTTTTAATTTTTGATAATAAAAAGTGACTTTCCGTCCCGTGTTATTATATAAAGTTTGTTAAATAAACTTTTTCGTTATAATAAGGAGCGTAATTTCTTTCTAAACAAGTACCATGCATTTTGATTAAATTCGGAATTGTTTATGAATTCATTTTGAAATTAATACAAATTTGTGTTTTTACATTGTGTTAACATGTTGACATGCAGAAAACGACAGAATATGATTTACAGTGCAGATGTTCTTCTGTTCTCACACTGATTAATAACAACGGTAAAATTAACACTTTCGTGAATTATAATGCAAGATATCTACCATCTAATATCGATTTTTCAATTAACAATAATAAGATTAATCTTAAGCATGTTTTTATACAAAACGAAGTTTTTCTTTATAATTTGATTATTCTTATTGATTATGTAGGACCATGATACAGAAGTATCTTAATTAATTATCGACTGATTATTAATAATTTTATGAATTAATTAGATATTGAATTATTAATAATATCACTATTAATAGTATTATCAATATTATTATTACTATTATTAATACTATAATAATCACTATTAATATTATCAATATTATTATTATTATTAATACTATAATAATAATAATAATAATTAATGTTGTTACTACTGTTATTTCTACTGTCATTATTATTATTTGAATTAATTATTTTCAAGGAATATTTCTTCTTACAAGCTTGTCTTTATATACTTAACTTTTGAGATAAAATTCACGAAGTGTATTGTTATCAATACTCATCGTTCCTAATTTTTACGTACCGCAATCTGAGAGAAAATTGTGTAGTTACATACGTGCCATATTATCGTAAATTCGTTAAGTCACACAAGTCGGGAGAATAGAGGATCGAAAAGTAAACGCGATAAAACACGAAATTTTTCATTTTTCATTCATCGGCTCATGCTATATACAGTGGTGAGCGTACGAATAGTTAAAAGAAAATGTTCACCCATAAATTCAATTAATTACGTCATAGAAAAACATAAAATAACTAAGTGTTCGATCATATCAAATTCGCATTTAGCAACCAATTCTGAAAATATCATTCAGAGGATAGAGGCTTAATTTGTCTTTCGAACGGCTCAATTATATTAAATTGCATTCGATTTAATATATATAAGAATTTTTTCTCCTATTTACATACTAACACCACTGTATGTGTGTGTAATATATATATATAAATTATCGCATTTATAAATCAGTTAAAATATATATATATATACATACATACATACATACACACACACATAAATATTATATATATATATATAAATTATCGCATTTATAAATCAGATAAATATCCTATATAGCATTTTCTTCACTTTCCAAAATGAAAGTATTAGCCCCTTATTTCTTACTTTCGAAATAGAGAATTTATATTATACAGAATATCACGACATTTTTAATCAAATTCTAGGATTCTTGAAATTTTTCAGATTCTTCAGATTCTTCAGATTCGATGTTCATATAACAAAGATAGATAAGATATTTGATTATATGAGGAGAACAATATAATAATAGTATAATTCTATAAAATTTACCTACCTACGTAGGTGAAACATGCCTTAGAACATAAGAAAAGTTAGCATGTATTGTTGTTTCTGATCATGGCCAATTTTAATCCTTCATTTTTATTACCACCTCGAGAATCCGCGTCTGGACTTGTTTTTCTTCTCGTCCCTTTTTCCACTCTTTTCGTGTTAACGCGTTTTATGCTGACTTTACTGCTACACGTTTTGAGTTCATCGGTCCTGAATATTTCGAATTGTTAACGACAATAAAAGAAACGAACGATATTTGCGAAGAACAGAAAATGAAAATTTCCGCGGTTTTACGTACCGTGTACTTTTAAGAGTGTTTGCAAGCTTGTAATCTGTAATTACGACGTTGGTATAAATATAGAATGTGTATGTGAAGAAATGGCAAGATTAGTCGTAACGTATTCTACGGAATATCTCATATGGTTTATGTGAAAATACATTTACGTAAGCATTTCTTAAATTATTCTATATAATAATTAATTATCATAATATATACTGTGAATGTTATATGATCGTTAAGCCTAATATTATTCTGATATGTGATCATTATACATTGGTAATTTCAAAGTACACGGTATTACGTTTACAAAGTTTAGTAGGAGACATTTTATTCTTTAGTTAGTTCTAGATTAATTTCTTTCATTTCTCTAATTTCTTCAATTTTTATAAAATCGTTAATTTTATTTCATAACCAAATTATTGCAACAAGGGGTCAGATAACGAATAGGATTGGAATATTTAAATTGTTTGTAATATATATGGCAATTAATACTGTTACACATTATTACACGGTATTAACAATATCTAATCGTATAAATACCAATTGCGTAATCCAAATGTTTGTTTCTTCAGACCAATTTATACAGGACCATTCATTTTTAACGATTGTCGTATAGATTAATAGTCTCTTCTCTAAAACTATTAAATTCCGTTATATTAAAACTCGAAGATCAGGGTCATAAAATGTAGAACGTAATACATGTACACCTTTAAATTGATATAAGAACGATCGTATGTTACAAGAAACATGTTTGTACACTCTTGGCACACGACTGACGCGATATTTGAGCTTGTACTCATTTATATATTGCTTGTTAACGGGAATTTGAAAATACGTTATAAATAAGTTAGAAATACAAATCGTTAACGACCGGTAATTACTGGAATTCTACTAAAATTCAACGAGATCAATTTTCGATCGTGAAACGCTCTTGGAGATCGTCAAATCTGTAGAATGGTAACGTATCATTTACGACCTGACGATTTGTTTGCGATACAGAAAAGTTCCTTGGTTTGTCTCGACGACGGCTCTCGAATGGCTCTCGTTAGATCGTACATAAATACAAGCATAAAAACGTGTAATGCGGTTTATGCGAATGGCCAGGCAACGCGGTAACCGATTCCAAAGTGTGTATTCAGTGAATACTGAGAAAGGGGGCAAATAAAGCAAGACGAGACGAAGCTGCGAAGGTGGCAACGAGTCCCATGGGAGCCCTCAACTTAACTACCAGATCGATGTCCAACCCCGACCACGCTTCATCCCCTGAAACCAACCCCTGCTGGCTTATACGCTACCAAGCACTCGTTCCCTCTCTTCTCTGTCCTCCATCTTCTACTCGTCATATTTGTTTTTTTTTCGTTCTTCATTTCTTTTTGTATATACATATACGTATTGTTTCTTGCGTATTCCTTTTTTATGTTGTATTATGATTTTATATCCTTGTTCTTTTGAACAATCTTCTTCTAAATATTGTTTATGTTTTCGTATACTTTTCCTCTTGATATGTTTGTTCGTCTTCATTAGTTTATTTGACTTCGCTTTAGTCTATTTTATTCGTTTTTCGTCCTATTCGCTGTGTTTCTTTTCTATCTCTTACGGTTACGATATTTTCCTGCTATTTTCCTCACAAACCTATCAACTGTAAGAAAAACATTACTTATGAGAAAATCGTATATATGGCCAAACACTACGTATAAATATATGTACGATAAGTATTAAATACTCTTTAATATATTTAAATTAGCATATGTTTATCTCGATATATTCTCTACAAACCCTTTTAACTCAACACAACTTCAAACTATATACATGTTGCTTGCTTCCAACAACCTCTTCTCTATATGCCACAATATCTATGATTTACAATCTTTACTACACAAAACGAGAAAAAAGGAACAGTCTAACTTAAAGATCTAAGCGTAGAAATCCACGATTCCGTAAACTTCACTAAGCACACAAAGAAGTTAAAAAGTGCTTCCTCCTTCTTCAAAACTCACACATACAATTCTAATCATATAACCACAAGCTTTTACCATTCCCATACATACGTATATACGTATATACTAAGTTTCACAGTATCGCGCCATGAAATAGTAAAAATCAGAATCTGTAGAGGAAGATAAAAAAGGAAATGAAAGGGATGCGCAACGTCTTTGAAATTGTAAAGGTACGTCGGCGATCCTAACGTAATTGGACCCCGAGACGTAACAACGTTTCACGTATACCGAGAAATTCCGGGGGATAGCTTTTTGTTCGAGTTGCGTTTCGGTCCAGTCGGTCCAGTCGAAAACACCAAATAGATACTTTTATGGGGGGCTATAAAGTTCCTGAATCGAGTATCGATGGTTCCAAAGGGGCTAATCTGCGGATGAAAACTGTAATAAAACGTCCGACCTGCGTATGTATCTGAAATCCTTTTGCAGTAGTACGCGCCCTTACTTTGGGCGCTCAGGTAGCACCCTGACCTGAATATTTTCCTAAAGGAAAACATATACTGTTCTCCTGTTTTAGGTTAGTTTGAAATTTTACAAGATCATACACCTTGCGTTTCTAAACGCTTATATACGTATAAATATGATATCGGAAGTGACGTTTCCTTGATATAGAGCAAATCATAACCTCGGAATGACACTTTTGTATAACTTTAGATTATTTTAATTGTTTATAGCGTTATTCTTTATGATTTCGCTACATAATCACTTCTATTCTTGAACTGAAAATTTTAAAAACATTACTTTGGTTCTAAATGTTTCAAATGAGAAGAAATTCTATAATTTTTTAGGATTGCATACAATATATATACATAATTGATAAACTCACCGCTTTGAATTGCAAGCGGTGGAAAAATCCTATGGATCCACTGACTGTTTTACCCGGTCGGTATTTCAATTTCTCCGGTAAAATATCTCATATGAGATTTAAGTTTTTCATATCTTATTTATGATCAAATTTATAACAATACCTTTTTCCTATATATTTTTCCACATATTATTTTTGAGAAATAAATAAATTTTCATGTATTTAGTCCCAATTTTCTCCGCTGTGAATGTTGTAATCTTATTCTGCGCTATAATCGGTAATGTGGAAAATGATAAAAAGATCGATATCACCAACGAGGTACAGAATAGATCTGATATTCAATACTTTTTGGTGTCATCTTTTTGACGGTCATCTGATGTTTCATACTGTTTCTTTATGAAATTAAAAATAATGCAGAGAACAGAACATTTTGCGCATTGAGTATAGAGTTCTATACTTCTGCAATACGTATTTAATTGTACTCCAATCCTATTATGATACAACAGATTGGAGTGGTAATTTTTTTGATTATCTGAATATTACAAATCAATTTTTATTTTATTGTTTGAAATTAATTTCATGATTCATCAAGTTTTCGCACACAATTTACTTAAAACTTAATATTAGAATAAACTTATTCAATCAAACTCATCTAATCAACAATACTAGAATAAATCTTACGCTATGTGTTAATACATTTCGCAATTTGTTAATAAACTTTATTCTTTTGTATGTTACAGAATCGACTTTGCTGTGATACCAAGGAGCTGCAATAGGGGAATCTCCAATAAATCAAAAAACCGAACAGTAGTTCGCTTTAAATATCAAATTTTTAGATATCGAATTTATCGTTTCAAATTGTCTTGGTTTAATGTCAAAAATGAAATAAAGTTAAGTAATTTATAGAGTGTTCAATTATTGATAAGGACTTGTATTTGAGACTTTATATGTAGTAATAAAGGACGACATAGACTAATTCAAATATTATAAATTCTATATGCTACGTAATGCACTAATATAATACATTAACAACATAATGTAACTAAATAATACAATGTAAATGAATACACGATATAAATAAATAACACAGTGTAACTAAATAACACAATGTAAATGAATACACAATATAAATAAATAACACAATGTAACTAAATAACACAATGTAAATAAATAACACAATGTACATAAATAACACAATGCACATAACTAACACAATGCACATAACTAACACAATGCACATAACTAATACAATGCACATAACTAACACAATGCACATAACTAACACAATGCACATAACTAACACAATGCACATAACTAACACAATGTACATAAATAACACAATGTAAATAAATAACGCAATGTAAATAAATAACGCAATGTACATAAATAACGCAATGTACATAAATTACGCAATGTACATAAATAACGCAATGTACATAAATAACGCAATGTACATAAATAACGCAATGTACATAAATAACGCAATGTACATAAATAACGCAATGTACATAAATAACGCAATGTACATAAATAACGCAATGTACATAAATAACGCAATGTACATAAATAACGCAATGTATATAAATAACGCAATGTATATAAATAACACAATGTACATAAATAATACAATGTAAATAATGGAGATTTTGTAATGAAAAAATAAAGTTTCGAAAACCAGTGGGACAGGTCATTTTATACTTTGACCTTCATCGTAGGGGAGAGGCTGGCTTATGTAAAGGTTCAACTTTGCTTTTCATGGCTGCAGATATCAAAGGTGACAACAGTGCTCGCGCTCGCACACCTCGGGTGTCGCAGAGCATTGACAGATACAAAAATTCTTAGCAATTATACCGATAGGCCAGCAAGACGTTGATAAATCGACATCATAAATGTAACATCTATCCTGTACTTCATCGGTGATATTAGCACTGACGAATCTTTTATGATGATTGCTATGTTCGCCGTGGGGAATTACGGAGGGCGTAAAAAAGATTCTAATTTTTTGGCTGATCATGAAAATATTAAGGAAATGATTGAAATCCAATATTGAATTATTTTTGTTTATATTTATGTCACATGATTAAAGAAACAAAAGTAAATTCAAAATATAAATAAATTATCCAAATTTACATGATTTTATGTCACAATGTAAAGATTATAGAAAGCACAT
Organism: Bombus vosnesenskii; assembly: GCF_011952255.1. NCBI lineage: Eukaryota > Metazoa > Arthropoda > Insecta > Hymenoptera > Apidae > Bombus > Bombus vosnesenskii. Next base: position 3,281,048 of record NW_022882945.1, on the reverse strand, counting down.
GCAAAAGTATTTTATAATGCAGAAGCAAAAAGTTTGAGCATTTTATTAGCGTAATTCCTTTCTCACAATTATAATATTAAAAATTTTTGTAATTGCGAAGAAACGGTGCAACTTGTACTATGAAATTATCTCATTGTATTTTGAACATATTTATAACGAAAGATTAGATCGAAATTAATTACATTAATACACTAACGACAGAAAGCTAGAAGAAATGTAATAATAGAAGAATTATATTAATTGTATTTTGCGCTTTGTAATATTATTAGTTTCATAATAAATTATGATAGTCAAACTGTTCATAGTAGAGTTCCGTAATAAAATTCTTCTATAAAATAAAAGTGATGGAAAAATATTAATGTATTACATGTATAATCAAATTAATATTTAACAATCTCCCGTCGATAATGTATTAACACAAACTTTCATTTTCGTTATAGTATATACTCTTTATCTAAAGAATCAACATAAAATATATTCACAATACATAGACTGATTACAAAACATTTATAAATTTTAAAGCATATTTACATAATTTCATTCTCCTTTTTCAGGATAAAATATCCCTTAAATACACACCAACATATGCAATTTTCCCTTTATATAGATTTTGCTATTTTATATAGACATATTTTGATTTTTATATATAATTTAAAATTTTTATACGAAAGTAAAAAATGTCTCCCCTCTTCACTGTAGGCAAATAACTTATAATCGAGCAATATTACGCACTTATAAAGATCTATATTATTACATCTCGCTATTTAGGAAATCTTGTATTTGATTTTGTTACAATAGAATAGCACAGTAAAGTTTTAATTTACAATTATTAATATATATCATACTTAGAAAGTGTCTCTCGGTAGAAACAGCATAAAATATCTTTCATAAGAACCTGTTTATCAAATCCTTATTAAGATTCCAATAAAATTTCCTATTGTAAACTTACCAGTCTATGCTTTTTAATAATTTCCATCAAATACTTGTAAAACAAAATTCAAATTCATTACTTGTCATATTTTGGCAATTTCTTGCAAAGGCAGAATAATTTTATGAAATATGCCTCTTCTGTTCATGTGCTGTTACAATGTTACAATTGAATATGATTTTATATGTATAATGGATTGTACGACGTTAGCTAACTTTTTAAGAAACGCCTTCCCTAAACATGAAAGCATGTATCAATGTCATTCATAATGATACATAAACACTATTTTTTTATTGCACTATTGCGTGCATAGTATAGAAATGTTATAATTAGTATTGTGCGATAGAATTACATTTTGTTTACTCTTATCGAGAACAGATCGTGAGCATTAATAAATCGTTTCAATTTGTTAATTAGTTCATTGAACGATTCATTCATCGAATACTCCCAAGCGAAAACCACTCAATTGTTTCGGTTGTTAAATCGATACGTCCAAGAGGTAAGCGTATTCCACCAAGAAATTCATTTTCTTGTAATGTGTCATGATTCCATATTGTAGCTTCCAGAGTTCTCTCTTTAATCACGTCTAGAGCCATTCTATATTCCAACTGTGATGAACATATACATATTATACATCCAAGAATTTTAACTTAACTAAAAAGAAACAGCAGCTACTGATTTGTTTATTTAAATTCATTACCATTTCCATAAACGAAGGATGACAATTTTTCTTTACAACTTTTGTTTTCCGCTTTGTCTTTTTTGTAGGATCAGGTTTAAGGTAAACTTTAACATATGTATTTGGTTCCTGACAATTTGCTACTTTGGGTAATCCTCTTGCATGATAGACCATCACATAAAATGCTCCACGTGTATAGTGAAGAGACATCTTAATTTGTCCGTTCTGTACATTATCTCTTACACGTTTTTCAGCCCACCAATTGCCAACTAATAAAAAAGATGATAATAACATTTACAATATCTTCAAATATTAGATAGCCATATTGTGAAAAAAAGTGTATACCTTTTACTTTACGTAAATGAATATCTGCATTTTGTTGATCTCTCAACAAAGGATGAAAGAAAGTGTATACTAAATCACTTTGAGAAATTTCTGGTGCCATCTTGAATAAACTTACAAGGAATTTTTCAATATCCGCTCGTCGTTTATCAGCAACTTGCTTTATGTTAGATCTTCCAACACTTATACCACTTGGTAAGCTATGTAAAATAAATATCTATTTACATTAATCATATAATGCTATTTTTATATTTTACAAATAAACTGTATCAATTTTTCATGAATTATGACTAATTACGATTACTCACGAAGATAAAGTAACATCTAAATTATTCTTGTAAATTTGGCTTCAAAGAAACTTTTTTTATATCAAAGATACTCGTCTGATTAGATAATACGAAATATAAGATAGCACAAAATTCTGATAACATATTATAAAAATCTATCAAACAATTCAAGTAGCAATAATAAAACGCATTATCATTTTATGTTTACACTTATTGAAGTTTGTACTATTGATTGTACATTTGTTTGAAGTATTTGAATATACATTTTATACTAAAAAGTAGGTATGTACTATTATCAAATTAAAAAATATATATACACATAAGATTTAATTCTGCATTGTTTTAGGAAAAAATATTAAATTAAAAATGGGTATTATTAAACGTTTCCGTGCTCAAGTATTGATACAAAAAGCTTCGTCTAGAAAATCGATTGCGCCTGAATTTTATCGAAGAATATCACAAACTGCATCACAATCGCAGAAAGACATAAATAACAATATAAATAACAAGAAAACTGTTAGCATTGATATTAAACAATCCAAGTCTTCATCCTAACAATAAAGAAATAAGATAAACTAATAAGTGATTTCATTGGATTCAATATGTCGAATAATCTAGACTATTAGACATAAAATCTTCTGCATGATGTAGATAAATTAAATTACTATATATGTATAATCTCTATAGATATGAATCACATATGATATTATATGAATTATTATTAATATATTGTTGTTGATTAACAACTGTAATATGTATTTTAATTTATACTATAAAAATCGTGTCATAACATAAAACTGCAATAAAATATATTTTACTTACCTAGCAAGTTTTGCAAGAGGAAAGTGAATGCACAACTTTTGATAGAATTCACAAAATTCCTTATATGATCGGAATAAATAAGTAGGATCTGCATGACCTTTTCGTTGTATACGCAAGATATACATATAATATTTTTCAGGATCATATCGTTTTTGGTAGCCGTGCACTTGAACACTTGTTAACTGACCTTCCTGCTGCATTCTACAGTGAACATATAGACATTTTTTAAACATTCAATGTACTTTAAGAAGTATAATTTTAAATTTTAAATTTACATTTAAGAGCAAATATTAAAAAGTATATTAACAAACTTACGTATATGTACGTGGTATAAAAGATAATAATGCTCCATCATTATGGTCGCCCGAAAATCTAAGTTGTGCTAAATTATGTAGAAAAAAGTTGAACTGTGTAAACCAACTTTTAAGTGAACTTTCTATCATTCGAGCAAATGTTGCAGCTGCTTCAGGATTTGTTTGCTCTGGAAGAAGAGCTTTTTGTACGTAACTAACTGCATCCACAGTCACACCAGGAATGCCAGACGAAGTCATCTGTGAATTTGTATAATTATTCATTTTAGATTTGTTCACCAATTCTTTGATTTCAATGTCACTAAGCTTTTGTTGTATAACATGTGATTTATATAAATCAGTCATATTATTTTTTTGAAACAATAAATCATCCATTTTTAACACCTATGCCCTTGTCTGTTAAAATGATTTATGATACAATAACTTCTACGATATTTTTAAAGTTAATATTATAACCGTTTGTTATTAATATATTGTTTGTCGCTTGTTTGCTTTACGCATAAATGATTAAAACTGCTGCATTGTTCGATATTACGGAACCTCAGACGATAAACGCTAATTAACTACGCACTGTATATAGTTTAGCGTGATAGGCGGACCACTTTCTGATAAAACGCGTGGATAGGTCCTTCCGTTGCGGTTTTATTGTTGTCATAACACAGTAATGGTTTAAATTATAATACCGGCAAAAAAGTTCAAACTATTTTTTTGCCTTTTAATTCAATTTTGTAAACAACTTAGGTCTTTTGTAGTAAACGAATAGACTACTGTTTAATAATATTTCGATATAAATTTTTAAATTATAATGACACAAAATCCTTAACATATACAATATAACAGGAATAGATGTACCAATCCAAAAAGATGAAGAATTAGATTTCCATGCTTCCGCACTACATTAAATGCTTGACAACACAAATCCACGAAATGATGGAACTTGGCTGATGGCTTATCTCCACCATTTATAACATAAGCCATATCAGATGTCAATACAAATGGTGTCCTATCCCTAATTAAAAACATGAAAGATTATAATTTAGTTTTATAAGTAGTGAATATATATAAATAAGGATACATTTACCTTTTAAAATTTCCAAACATTTGAGCATCACCTAAGAATTTCCCAAAATCAATATGAAACAGATGACCTGATGTTTTTAACATAATATTGTCGTTATGTCTATCACAAATTCCTAAGATATAGGTAGCAACACTATAACCCGCACAAGATGCAGTAAAGTTTTCTACCGCTCGTTCATACTCCAACTCTGAAGGATTATGTTTTGCCAACCATTCGGCAATAGGTCGATCTTTAAATGATCCAGTTAGGCCAAACTCAACCTGTATTTTTCTCAACGTTTCTGCATTTGTAACCATTTCTATCATCCCACGTTTGTATCCAGTAGGTACGCAAGCAAATGTTACCATTTTAAGATCAAGACCTTCTTTTAACCAAAGTTTATCCATTATGCGCATCATTTGAAGAGTTAACATATCTTGTTGTAAATCATCTCCAACCTTCAAGATTATTTTATTATAGAATAAATCATAATAAATTATAGCAGTAGGTATTTGTTAATTGAACATACTTTAAAAATCGCTGGACAAATTACATCATCACAGCTAATAAAGTTGATTTTCAATGGAAGTGTAAATGATGGAAAGTATGAGCAACTTTGTACATTTATACCAAATACTTGTTTACTAGGAGACAACGGTAAACAGGTGCCATCATCTTCCATTAATTGACAATGTATATTTTGTAAACCAATTTTGAGCGCATCTAGTCGTAATGATTCTTTCGTTTGCTTAATATTTTCCGCTACTTCATATAAATTCTACAATATTATGAGTTACACTGTTAACATTTGCTAATTTGTACAAAAATATACGTTAAAGAAAGAAGGAGAGGAAAAATTTTACCTTAACGAGTAATTGTTGCGTAAGAAAACTATTTCTTAGTGCATCCCCAATGACGGCTAATAACGCTCGTAACATCAATTGTAACCTTCTATGATAACGTGCTGAACTAATATTTTTATCATCCTCTGGTGTAGTTTCAGCAGAATTCTGAAAATAGTGTACACTAAATATACTTGTTTAACTTTCTAAAGTAAAAGAAAATTATTCCAATCTGAATTACTTGAGGACTTTGTCCTGGTAACGCTTGCGTTAGTAACCAATAGATGTGATGAGCTACCCGCGGAGAAAGTAAAGCTCGTTCTAATAAAAACTTTGTAAGAGGAGACGTTTCATATGTTTCGTGCTTTAACGCTTGTAATAATTGAGGTAAGTAATCTACAAGTTCATCATTACTCAGTTCTCGAATCCATCCAACTGCCATTTCTCTAACTTTCATATCTGGAAAACTATAAAGTATCTTTGATTAGTTGTACAATTATCAACAATCTCACATACATATACATATATATATTTAGAACATTGAAGCATATATATTTAAAACATTAAAATATATATATACCAAGGTAACAATAATTGCAGAGCTTGGACAGGAGGTAAAGGACTCCAAATTCTAAGAGATGCATGAAGATCAGGCAAACATGCCCAATCCCAACTATGTGCAGCTAAAAGTACTTTAGGTAAAGCTTCAGGTCTATTGTGCAAATAATGTCGTTTTTCCCATAAAATTTCTCTTTCTTCAACAAGTGGTCTATTAAAAAGTTAATTAATTAATTAATAGATATCAATAGTTTAGTATTAATATTTGTAATTAAAAAATATATGTATACCTTGAAAATGTAGTTTGCTGTGTGATATCTATTAACAATTCTTGTGTGTTCTGATCCAATGAATTAAAATCAAGAGATTCTACGTCATAATCACGTAATTCTGTAGGAAATAATACTCTGCCACCATAATCAGGTAATTCTACACCAATAATAGCATGCGTATCTCCATGAGGATGAATCCCAGCTGCTGGGGCAGGGCCTAATCTTTTATCAGCAATTGCTGGCCAAAGTGACAAGAAAAAGCTTCCTTGACTCATAACTCTGTAATTAAAAATATAAAAAAAACATATAGTAAAATACTTTCTCACTTTAATAGATGTAATCAATTACCCTTCATAATCGAAAAATTGTATAGCTCCCCATCCCAATTCTTCTTTTTGCATGGTATTTTCTGCTGATGAATTAGATTCATGATCAGTAGGTTGCAATGTACGACCATATAAAACTAACACTAATCTTGCTTCTCTTGGTACTTGACATACGCTTATCCCACGAAATTCTAGCCTTTTATACAAAAAAGAATATATAGTAGTAGTTAATTTTATTATTAATAGTAATAGAAGTAATAAAATAATAGTAATATTTCTCATCAATTAAAAGTAATAGTAATGTTATTTAATAGTAGCTTTTAATATTATTACCATGAATTAAATAAAATTCTTGGATGAAAATTAGAACTGACTGCCATAGGTTCGGATAAAACTGGATTTCCAACAGGTCTTGTTCCATGAAATATTTGAGCTGCGATGATATAATCGTCATGTTTCCATGATCCTGGCAGTCTATGTAATGCTCCAACACGAACTAGGATGGTATCTAATACCTCAGACGATATTAATGTATCTATTATACAAAAATATAATAAAATTAATCATTTCTATAATCCATTATCTGTTAAAATGAAATTTTATAATTCTAATGTTCTTACTTGTTGGAATTTCTCCCCTGCTATTTAATTCAAAATCAACCCTAAATGCATGACAGTAAGTTTCTACAAGATCTTGAATTGCATCGCGAATTTTTCGACAATGAGATGCAATAACATCTGGAAATTTTGTTCTTAATGTCACTACGGAATAATCACCATCTTCATGCAGAATTTCTGGTTTCTTGCACTCTATATTTGTTGTATGAACTTGAGGTAAAAATTGACAACATGCATTTACGAAATTATCAACAGCTTCGGTAATTTCAAATGTCTCTATGTTTCCCATTAACGCACATACTGCTTTTACCGCTTGGACAACACTACGGGGTTGCAATTGTGGTAAAAGACTGGAACCATGATTAGTAGTTGCTAAATGTATGGCAGCAGTTTCCACACGTTCCATTTCTTTTTCTACAGTTTCTACAATTTTTTATATGAAAATGCGTAACTATTACTTAAATATGTCACATTTTTTTGTATAATAATAATTTCATAAAAATTATTTTTTGTTTTCATACCTAATAAAATAAGAAGTGTATCGTAAGAAATAGGTTGTACTGGTTCATTTGGAAGAATATCTTCTAACTTGAGACATTGATCACGATTATCATCTTGAAGCTTTAAACAAAATTGTATACGTATAACATTAATTATTAATTAAAATATCCTTACATTCAAAAAGATACTTACTGTTCGTGTTATAGACCGTTTTATTTGCGCTTTAGTTAGGATAGCTAATTCAATATCTTTTTCTAATTTGATACATTGATGTATATATTCGTACTGAGCTAAAGTTGTATTAGATGCAAAATATTCTGCTAAACCCCATACCCTCAGACAATATTTCTCTATATTTACTATATCTTCATCTTCTAAGGAACAAGCGACATTAAGAATAACATGCTCAACGCTACAATTTACTGAAAAAAGATGTGTTTTATATGTTAAATCGTTGAAATTTATTTCATAAATTTTTTATTATAAATTCTATGTGTGTAAATTTACCATCGCATGTAAAAGAAATGGACGGAGTATTTTCGTCAGAATCCATTAACTGTGGATGTACAACTAATTTTATACTTGTGCCTTCAGGATATAAACTTTCCATCATTGGACTGATTACATGTCCAATGTTTGTACTGGGATCATTGAATGGAAATTCACCTGGACATATTTTGTCAATTAATATACATGTATTGTAAATTCTATGAAAATACTAAATTGTTTACTTATACTTTACTAACTTCGAACAGATTTGATCATGTCATAGAAAGCTCTAAGATCGCAATCATGAAGTGATGGTCTAGTTTTTCTCACTGTTACATTTTCATACAAGCGTGTTTGTCGTTTCTGTGATATGAACGATGAAGATTATTAAAACTTTAGTTATCAATTATTTATTTAAGTAATTAAACATTTAGAATATTTACTCTTCTATCTAAGGAAGTCCTTCTTCTTTCAATAGTATTCCAAGCTGATGAATTTCTAGGAGGTAGTGGTGGTGGTGCAGCTGGAGATACTGCTGGAGATTTAGCAGACTTTTCCACAGCAACATATACTGGATCTGAATTAACACTTTCATTTGTGCTATACATGTAATCAAAAGGATCGAATGGATCATACACTGATCCACTCACTTGCGATTGTATTTCTGCTTAAACAAATCATATTATTATTATTAGATATTTATATAATTACTTTATTTTATTTATAAATTTTAACAAAATATTACCATCTTTATGTCCCTGTGTGCTATCATTCTGATCTTCAATCTTAACAAGTAATGGATCAAATGCTTCTAGTACACTAACCCGAACATTTGTTTTATCATCTACTTGATCAAAAGAACTCAAATCTATAAGATTATTATTTGGCTTCTTTTCTATCACTTTTAATACATTCAGCTGTTCGTCATCCATACAAAATGTAGGTTTTTGGACACCACATATAGAAGGAGTAATACTTGGTCTATAATTCATAGGTAGTGGAGGTATCTGCAAAAAATTATTAATATTTATTCTTAAAAAAATGATGAATATTATTGAATGTTTGTCTTTTAAAAAATTTCTTTAAAAAAAAGTTATAAATAAACTTAAAACTAATATTTTTATACCTGACATTATTAAATTGATAGTTGAAGATATTAAACTGAATGTAAGATTTATACATAATATATACCTGAGAATGAGTAAGAAAAAAATTTTTTAAATCATTAAGATTCCATGCAGGCTGCAAGAATCATTAACAAAATTATCGTTACAACAACAAAAAAAAAACATATTCCACATTAACCACTGAATACTGATGAAGATATTATGATATTTACCTGTGGTGTTATATCAGGTACATTACTGTTAATACTACTAGATCTTGACATAACAGGACTAATTTTTGGAGTTCCTGGTGTACAAGGCGCAGTGGAAGATCTAGGCCCTGGAGAAAGTGATTGATATCGGTAGTCTCGAGAATGATAACCTGCAGAACTGGTGCTACGTGACACTCTCCCTTGTTTTTTCAATAATGAGGGATGAGTTTCCCATCTTGGCTCTACAGTCGCTTTTCTGCTATGTGAAAATAATCATTAATTAATAACTATTAATTAATAATTCTCCAATGTTTTTATAAAATTTATAATTTGTCAAAGTGATTAATTGTATTCTTACGAAGGTGGAGGTGGAGGTGAACAATAATCATTTAAATTATCTTGCTTCACTGGACTTGTAAATGTAATCAAATCAACAGTATGTTCTTGACTTGTGGTGGCTGTTGTTGAATTTCTTCTAGATGGAACTGGTGGCGGTGCTAATATCACAGCATTTCTAGATTGATTAGTATTACAGGAACCAGGCCTTGGCCTACTTCTACACTGAAATCTATATAATTTTTGTTATTATAAATTCATTTTAATTTGTGCAATAAATATATGGTAAAATAAAAATGATACAAATTTCATTTACTTTTCGGTTTGTTGTGTGTTATCTCTTTCTGATGAACTACTATGTACAGTGCTGTTTCCATCACTCTGTGGAACACATTGTTGCTGAATATTATTAAAATCTGATCGTTGCTTTTGTAACTTAAATTTTTCTAGTGCCAAACTCTCCAAACTCATTGCCTGAGCAAGTTCTAAATCCTCTTGGAATTGACGTTCATAATCAATCACCGCAGATCTTTGAGTACTTGTATTTCTACTGTAGTGTGACATCTAAAATTAAATTAAAAGCTTGTTACCACATTATAGAAAGACGGAAGCATAAAGAAAATTAATATATATATGTACGTATATTCAAGATGTAAATATGACAAACTAGTATGAGTAAGCTACTAATAATATAGACACAATACGTATATTTTAAATATACTTTAACCTATACCTGAAGTGCATTCACATAAGTATTTTCATACATTGTTAACGAAATTAAATTAAACAATAACATTAATTTATTAATACAATAACATAGTTTTATGTTATTATTATATATCTTACTAATTTACACATATATATCTTAATAACGTAGTTCTATGTATTAAAATTATGTGATGAAGAAGATAAAAAAAGTATATCAAAAAGAAATTTCTCAACATTGGCTGTAATCATGTATCACATGAATTAATAAAAGTGAAAGAAACATATTGTTGGTATAGACCTTATCATTTAAAGGACTGTATTATCAATTTAAAGTTCCAGGAGTATTATGCGTCTAGGTAAACAGATTTACGGCTCACCCTAGCATTATTTTCAGCGAAGTGTCTCGCTGTTGAAAAATCTTCAAGCAAAAGACCAATACAGTCTGAGAAAAAGCACTGTCACCTAATCAAGGAAATGACATTTTCAATCGTATAATTAGCTGTCGTGTACAAACAACCTACTGTACTAACTGTACACACGTAGATACTATGTGTATACAAATCGAAAAGTGCACTGACTTGAAGCTGCTGCCACGGATAGACAATGTACTGGTAGAGTAGAAGTAGAAGACACAATAAGTGTATCGTATGTACATACAATGAATGTATCGTATATACGTGCACGATACGTCTTACAATCAATACAACGATGCGATGTAACGAAAGACTGGTTATGGTGCGGATGTAATTGAAAGTGGTGACGGTATACAGTTAGGTTACATTAACTCTTTCCGGTGTATCGACTATTTGGATGGTTAATCTATTTAACCTGAACGGCGAACCTTATTTGATTAAAGCTGATTTATACATGGAACGCGTAGGATTGTTTACAGTTAGGAGTATCTATCTATCTATCTATCTATCTATATATATGTATATATATATCTATATATATTATTATATATATACAATATATATACAATATATATACATATATAATATAAATATATATGTTAGTAATATGTATAGCTCTATATGTGAACCTTCTTATGCGAAAGATTATGTCCGTTAATTTTATTCTGTTTTAATACAAGATGTCTAGTTGTGGTATAATAGAGAAGAGGATAATTTTGTGGGAAAAAATAAGCCGAAAATATGGAATAACATTTTTTCATATGGTGCTTAATTTTCAAGAAAATAAAAATTGAAAATTTGTCAAATTGTGTCAAGTAGTGTCGATACATTGGATCACGCATCCCGATTTTATGCATATAGATTGTCAAGATCGGTCTTCGTTTGTAATCGATCTGCTAAACGAAACATTTGATCTCTTTCTCATATCGGTTATTTATTATCTATAACAATAACACATACACAGATTCAGATATTTGTCGTGTATTAATACACGTATGATATTTATTATATTAATACATTATAATGTCTAATGGATAAAATGTTTACAAAAATATAAATGTTTCATTTGTGTAATAATATCATTTTCAAAAATAGTGCAATAACACTAACTATAAATACGACCCATTAAGAATGTACAAAGTGAATTATCCTGTTCATAATTACTAATCATTATAAATATATTACTGATGATAACCTAAAATATCACTGAAAATTAACTATTGTAGAAAGTAACACTAACAATTTTTGATAAATATTCATGAAATATAAGAATAAAAAAAATAAAATATAAAAAGTGAGATTAAAATTGTCCTACTGGCCGCATTAATACTAAGTTAATAATATTGATAATTTCTTTGAGGTATTTTAAGTACACAACAGACATTGGTGGTGTTCTTTTTTAAATTCTGCAAGTTTAAGAGTATTGTATGATTTTAAGCCAGAATCCTTTTTCGCTAGTTGTCACGAGACTTCGTCTACTAAATTTTATCGGCGTTATCGTTCTCTCGCATGTTTCCACTCTGTGCTTTCTGAGAAACGAAATTACCCCCACTTTGATTTGTAGCAATGCGAACCGCATACCTGAAACAAATGAAGTGCCGTTAATATAACGATGTAATCTTTCTGACGTCATTTGATATAGTGTACTTTAGGTTATTCATCCCTAATGATTTGTTACAAGTTGTGATCTATACTAGATCGCAATAAATCATGTTAGTATCTCACTGTAGTATGCTACGATATTGCGTGATAAATGCAAAATTAATGTATAATTTATATAATTGATAATAATGACTTAAACGAGTTGACAAACAGCAAAAAATGCATTTAAATTTTAAATTTCTTGTTAAGTAAAGATATCTTTTTAAATGGAATTTTGTGATAGTTTTTTTTATTGCTTCTCATATTTAAATTTACACAGTGGACAATTTTTCATCTTAAAATATTTGTAATCTATGATGTTCACTATCTCAAAAATAATTTTTTAAAAATATTATTTATATATTTTTGAACGTTTCAGCTTATTTTTAAACAGTAATCCTAATTGAAATATAATATTTAATATACCTATGCAATTTCGAGGTCCCTCGCCAAATGGAAGATACGTATAAGGATGTCTGGTTCGTTTATTTTCTTCTGTGAATCTTTCGGGATCAAATGTTGCTGGATCCGGGTAATAATCTGGATCATGGTGAAATCCATAAATCGGTATGATCACCCGCATGCCTACTGGTAATTCAACCTTACTTCCTGGTATTTGGTATTGGTGCTCGCATCTTCGGGATAGCATTGGAGCTGGAGGATATTTCCGTAGCGTTTCTGAGAAGAATTTAGTAGATTACACTATGTTTTCAGTAATATTACATTAAAAATTTAGATGAATTTTGGACATAAATAATCATTTAATAATGAAATTCTATTATAATAATAATAATAATTCTATAATAAAATAGTTTGTTTTCCAGCATTTGTTTCCTAGTTTATTATAATAAATTGCAGTATTACACCTATAACTCTGATATTCCGTAATTAACAAAAATCCTTGAAGGAAAAATAATTTTTTCTTTAATATTTCTTATTTCAATTGGTTCTTTTAGCTCCTAATTTTAAAAACTTTTTTCATTTGTTCAGTTAAATCAATATCCTGCTCGATTTAAGCACGAAACTCTTACTATTGAAATAACGTGTATGACGAAAACAATTGCTTTTCGCGTGGAGGTGTTAAGTAAACAAGGCCAACTTCGTCTCTTTTTAAATCGTTCTATTTATATCTCACTGTGGGTGGAATAAGAACTTAATCAATGACACAGTGCAATTGAAGGTCATAGTAAAACACAAAAAGATTACGATCATGAGGATGAAGACATGTATACATAAACACTTATATGGAATATCAAATCTGAATAAAATCTGAAATCTGTTATAAAGATCTATTGCCTATTTTATCACCTAAATTTTCTAATCTTAACAAATTTTGTACGCCAAGTCATTGGTAGTTATAACAAGGATAATTGTAATAAAACTTATGGCATACTTATAATTGTTATGCTTTGTACTAGTAATATTTTATAAAATAACTTTGATAAAATAATTAATTAATTTTGTTAAAAGATCGAGAAATTGTTGAAATTCTAGTAATATTTTGAGATAGATATTTTCGAACTTTCCAAAGAGATAAGTAACTTGAAGAAATCGTGAAACTAACGATAACAAGCAACATACTATATCAACACAGCAAATAATAGGAGTAATCATTATAAGAATATCTTATGACACATTTCAAGGTATGCAATTTACGTGCAATCAGGTCAAAGAAAATGCATTTATACCTGCAATAACCATATCAAGATACTTCATGTCTTGGATAGCATCGTAAGATAGTTTGCCATTTCTGCTGTCAATGGCGTCTTGTATGTCGCGTCTCGTTTTTTCCTGAATTTCTGTATTTAACGCCAACTCGTGAAGACAGAAAGCTATGGTGTTCGAGGACGTTTCATAACCGGCAGCGAAAAACACAAACGCTTGCGCTGCAATGCTGTTCTCGTCCAATTCTATAAATAACGATACTATACATGATAAAGCATGTGGACAAAAAATTTCTTTATCGGTCACCAGTTTGATAAACTTTCAATATGAACACTCCTAATCGTAAGAAGAAAGCTATTCTGTAATTTTTGATCGCTAATTGTGAATCGTGAATCGGCATAATTATGAATTAGATTATTATGAAACGACGTATTTTGGAATATTTATGGAAAGGTATGTATAGAGAAAATATAATTTTAGACATTTTTAAAGTAAATAAAAAATAAATAAGAAATTAACAAAGTAATTTTGGATTGCTTTCCAAATATAAAATCTTCTAATTATTTTAGACAATACTAATTTTGTTAGAAAATTAATAAATAAGCTATTGATATACGTAACATTATGATGTAACCAACGTTAACTGTGAATTCTAATTACGAATTGATAAAGCTCCTCTTATACGTAGTTAATGAAACGTTTCATTAAAGGAGCTGCTACATTTCACTGACATTACGTGAATCTTGCAGCGGCCGTATGAATAAAGCATTTACTGTCAATCTTATCCTGATTAATTTGTAACAAAATGCTATCGTTTGTGGTTAGTCATTACAAGTACTGGAAGTGTACAGCAAATAGTTCACTTATTGACTGAAGGAGACTTATCAATTATATAACTCTCTTCCTTCATTGATACAATTAAGTTATTCAGAACCGATAGAAGCCAATATAGAGCAAACGCTAAGAGCAGCGAATACATTACATTTATCGATATTTCTTTGTATAGCGTCAAGTTCATTTACACAAAAAATATTAACTGATATAACAACTTTCTAATAACAAGTATAGTTGTACAAAAAACGTGCAAGTTACTTGGCATTGGTCTGCCAAAAAAATGTGTGTCGCAGTGAAACGGTGCAGCAGTATCAAGCACATACCAGACCACATGTTAAGGCGAACGACAACATTTCTCTCGTAAAGCGTACGATTTATCTTCGTATAAAGTAATCTATATAAACGATAGGAGCAAGCCGATACACCCATACGACAGTTTATTCTGTTGCTACTTGCTACGATTTCGTAAAAGTTTTTGTGTTTTTCGTCTTCGAATTCTACCTATTATCATTGGGCTGTGAATGTTTATGCGAATGTGCATTTTTATGAACGTAATTGAGGAAATGCGTATTCCGTGCATTTTATCAGCTTTCTACGTTATTTCATTTTCTATATTTATGTTGTACTTCAAAACATTGTGTTTATCTAATTTTCTATACTATTCATTTATTTCCCATAAATATATAAACATCCACAACTTAAACACTACTAATCTCCATATTTATCAACATACCTATCTCTTCAGTAATTTTCTCATCTTCGTCATTGCAAACTTGTCCGCTTCCACACTCATCCAATGTTCCTTTATTTTTCAATTCAATTAACAGGTCCATAAAGTCGTGTCTCTTAATACCATGTTCCTCTCGTTCGTTAATCATCTGCGACACTACATTCTTGAAAAATTTGCTTACCTCAGGATCTATCACTTGAACATCCAAAAATTTGTACAATTTTGGCATGGCTGTCCTGAGCATTCTCCAGAGGGTAGCTGTGTAACTTGGTTTCGAGAGTTTCTTAGCAGCCCTGTGAAACTCGGATTCCTCATCGGTGAGAGCATTTATTTGTATGCCAAAAGCACAGCTGCCAATGACGTCTATCGTAAATTTCGCCGCTAGCTCGCGAATCTCAAATGGACGATGGGTCTCGGAGGACGCGTCGATTAATTTTTGAAACTCCTCGCCGCACTCGGCTAGCAGGTAGAACATTCTTTTCAATTTGCCGGATGAAAAGGCTGGGGTCAGTTTGGATCTTAGGCTCTTCCATCTTTTCCCTTCTAGGTTGAACAAGTGGGCGGATAACGAGTTCTATGAAAAGGTTATTCATTTAAATTAATTATAATTTATGTTTTTCTATTATGTATTTTTATGTATTATTTTATGGTTATTTCAGATCTATTCTAATATTCTGCGTATATCTTGTTACAACGTACGTCGATTTTCAATTTTGCATTTTTTATAAATAATCTATATCAATAATAATATTTTGTATTGTTATCGTTAAATATAACTAAATTTTCAATTTTAAATTCATTCAAGTTTTCTATTAACCTTAGCAGAACGAAATTTGTTCTCATATTTAAAATACTTATCATGGTTAGAACCCGTTATGGGCACGACCAATTTACATAACAAAACATTTTCCTTTTACCTGTGAGTTTACCGGTATTCCACGGTTCGTGAAGCAAGCGAAGCTTTTCACGCAAATGTCTTTCACGAGGTCTGGGTCCCGTAGGATCAGTACAGGCGACATAACACGGAACGCTCCAAAATACCTCTCGTCTTTGAACCACTCGTACATATCTTTTATACCTTCTGGTAACGATTTTTGGAACAATAGCAATGACGCAAAATTTCCAAATAATACTATAGGTTTTCGGAAAGGGACGCCACGGTTCTTCCAAAAATCGAATGTCGACGTAAAAAAACAATATATAATACCTAGCAGTAATCCTGGTAATAGAAATTGCTCCAAAATACTCCACATTTTGAGTTCGCTACAGAGTTCTTTTCGAAATACAAATATAAGATTATTTTTCCAAATCAATAACTATGACGCTCTTCTGTTCCTTCCTTATTTATAAAATTGAGCAATATATTCGCTACATGTCATCTCATAATCTTCGTTGTTTTTCTGTTTTTTAAATAAATTTTCGTACACCATATATATATTCGAGATCAAACATGTAATTGGTATAGCAATCTTTTACGAATGTATTATGTGTGTTATATTTTCATATTTTACAATCTCATTAGCATTATAACGAAGTAGCTATGAGACAAATGTTTCATATAACGCGTACAATATAATACATAGCAATTGTGTATGGCAAGTGTTCTGATACTTTTATGAACCGCGTTAAAAGATTCTTTCCTTTTTTGATTCAACAGTCGTATACATAATGCATTACGTCTGGAGCGGCGGATATCGGTTCAACGTTATCGTCGCGAGGTCAACAGTATAAAACAAAGGATTACTCGACGTTTGTCGCGGCAGTTCTCGAATTACGCAGTTCGATACTCCGATCGAATCCTTGGAGTTGTTTATAGAAGTACACTTGTCGACTGACTCACGAACACAGTATTTGCACTCTCTTGTTTCTCCCAGTGAAATGTCAGTGATGAACGCTCGTTCAACTGTTCACTGTTCGCACGCGCAACTGACGTTTCGTGCAAGCACGTGATTATCAGGCTGTCGAATTCAACGTTCAAATGCTAAGCGAGCGTTAATTCGTTCCGTTTAACACCATTTCGAATATTAATATCGTTCCACTAATCGATTCTTGTAATTTTACTGCGTGTGCATTTTATCGACTTACACGTCGATTTTGAACGTCGAATCGAGATGTTATGCTTCCTATGATCACTGAAACAACGTACGTAATTTTAAAACTCCCTACAAGCTGCAATTGGTTATCACTTTGAATTAATTCCACGCTTTTGTCTATTTCACGTATACAAAACAACGTTAGTTTTTAGGCGGAAAGAATGTAATCAACAAAATAAATTCACAACAATTCACTATCGAAGTTACGCAACTATAGACGATTGTAAGATGTATCGGATTTAATGAGGTTAAGGCATACTGCACAAGTTTGAGGACAACAAGAAGAATAGGAAAAGGAAGAAGAGCGAAAGAAAGGAAAGAAGAAGAGGGAAGAGGACGCCTATCGTTCTCACCGAAAGCTAACCTCCCACCGACTGGAAATCATGAACGTACGCATGCACGCATTTATAGAGACCTTGTGCTCCTGCTCCGGCTCGGGTTCGTATCCAAACTCATGTTCCGGTCGAGAGCCGCTCGTTTATCTTCAACAGCTTTTCGTTCCCTCTCTCTGCCACCCGGATAATTAGCCCCAAGACGTATGCTCGTTTTTAAGCACGAATTTCCGTTTAAAAATGATCGATATCATCTTAAGTTTGTATAGCTTCTGTTTGCGTGAGACTTTTTATTCATCGTTATCGTTAATAAACCGAGCCTATCAATTACTATCTTTTAAAAACGCTGTATTATATTGCTGTCATAACGGTTAAAATTTTGATGTTATTATATGAGAAATTCTTATGGTTACATTACATGGTTATGATTCGTTAGTATCGTTGTTCTTTTAGAATTTGATTTTCTTGTAATTTTAACATCTTTATCTTGAAATTGGTATTTAGGAGTGTTTTTAGTTGTTAAAAGTTTAGCGTTAGGTGATTTAGTATCAATTACCATAATAATATATACCAAATACCATAATATATTGTATTATTTTGTTATTACTATTATTATTATTGTTGTTGTTGTTATTATTATTATTATATGAAATGTAGTAATTTTGCATATCATACGCATTTTGTGCATTCTTGTATCTTCAACTCAACGAGTACTAATCAAGTCTTAGATAAACATAAAAAATATGACAAGTTAATCAAATTATTTATTTTGTATTTTATATTTCATATTTTATACAGGGGAGATTATTAACTGTAGCTCTTATTTTATCGTTCGGATGTAAAATATGAAATAAAATTAAATAACTCAACGTTTTACTTTAATCTGTGACTCACATAATGATATCATATAAGGACGAACACGTAAAAATATGATACGAAGTGGCAAGAAATGCAACTAAAAGAGAAAGACTAATCCGCGAAAGCGTGAAGTCATGCGGAAATTTCAGAATGCGTTATATGCAGAGATAACGTAGTCTACTTCGTTTTGAACGCGTGTCTGTCGACAATCTGTAACAAATGAAAATAGATCTTACTTTTACTACGAGATTGTGATCTCTCCTTCCATTGCTTTTAGAATGAAAACAGATGGTTGAGCATGGGGGACCTGGTTTGACTCCTTCCTGCGTGCCTTTCTCTACCTTCTATCTCCTTATGATGTATGCGACTGGGTTACCAAGAAAAAAATTAGAAGCAACGCGAATGAAAACTCGTTGCCACAATATGCAGCCGATCCTTTTTTCATTCGCAACTTGTTTCCTCGTGTTATTATTATTTATTAGACGAAATGATAGGTTTTGTTTAATACTGTAAATTAAGATTAGATTAGGTTTCTACATTATGCATAGATGTAATGCTCATGCGTGTATGTTTTATGAACAAGTTGTTGCTGGGTGATATTTATAGAAAGAACGTTCCGATTTATGGAATGAATGTAAATTAATTTGAAACTGAATAAGTGTATTTCTGGTTTCTTATAAGTTAAAATTGGTTGTCTTTGGTATGTTTCATAAATCTGAAATTGAAATTCGCCCTTAAAAGTATGACAAATTTTACTCTTCATGTAAACAGATAGAATCTATACCATTTCATGATTGATTACATCATAAAAATTATGGACTATGTACATAAGCTTAGCAAATCTCCTATCGTAGATATGTTTAATTTTTGCGCACAATTTCATATATGATTCGTGTCATGTAAATAGTACAGAACTCGTATTACGCAAGCATTATATAACTTTTTATTTTTTTCTAACTTCTATAAAGTTATTAATGAGTTTTGCTTTTTATTTAACTTGTTGATTATACATGGTAAATGTTTATCAATAACTGTTAATATATTATACTCTTTTTTTACATTTTATACACTTCAAACAAGGTTATATAAGATTTACATAGGATTGTCATCTTCTCTACAATCTCAATGCAAATGAGTTATAAAATAAATCTAGTGACGACATATAATTCACAAGTTTTGCTGCAAATAATGAATACGATTTCGAAATTTGCAAGTCAATTTCATTGACTATATCTCGTTTGTATTCGTAAAAATGTGGGAAATGTCGGTAAGATATCGATAAAAGATATATGTTACAGTCTAGTTTTCTACTATATCATATATAAGTAAGAAGATTCATATTTTAATAGTGTTTTATCTATTTTCCGTGATGTGGCTATTCGTTTCAGTTCAAATTCTCAGAATTTTGTTACTAAAAAGTTTCAAAATAGTAGAATTTTCTATGTATTTTATTTCATGCATGTATTTATTATGCTACTTCTCTTTTGTTTGAAAAAATTTCTTGTTCTCTTGTATTCTGTATTTCAATCCTTTCAACAGTTACGTATAATTCCAGTATAAAGTTTCGCTCTTCTTATTTATAAAAATTAAATTTTAATTACAGTAGAAAAGTTACTAAAAATGTAAGAAACATAGAAAATTCCAAATATGTCATTTGTATAATTTTAATTTAATAGTAAACATTATAATATTGTGTTTTATTATAGTAACCTATTACCATTATAGAGGGGAACAAGCGTAAAGTAATTTTATAGAAGTTACGATATGCAACAATACAATAATTTTTACATTAGTTTCGTTACAATATTATAACTTTATATATAATACTTGTTTTTATAGTTTATTGTTCTTATAGGTAGCGTTAAATTATATTTCCCGATTTCATTTGGAAAACCGTACTCAACAGTGCATTATATAACATAATACGTAACAGTTGGCTTGAATTACAAGTATATCGTGAAGATATTGTCCGCTAAATGCAAGTTGTCTAATATGGAGTAAATATCGTTAGAATTAATATCGGAGTTTAAGAATTATTAAGAACTATTCAATTTTTAAGATAATGACATCGATTTGTCTCTCTCTCTCTCTCTCTCATCTAATTTTTTGAACAAATTAAATCTTACGTATTTAAAGGATGTGTGTCTATATTATTATTGAGTGACAAATTTAGCAATTAGCAATATTTAGAAAATTTTTGGAAGGCACCGAGCATGAATCATAATTTACATATAGGTTTCTTAAGTTCTTTCGAAAATTTTGTGTATTGTTCGAAATAAATCGAAGATAATTTCGAACAAAAATACGCAGAAAAAATTTTCTACGAAAAGAAAAACGTATTTCGTTTATTTATTTTTTCCCAAGCATACTTTCAAATACTCGAGCAAAATTTTTCAAGGCCCTTGAAACCTTTTCATTTATTTTATCATACCAGTTCTATTTTCGAAACAAAAACTTCAATAAAGTCGACAAATTTCTTAATCAAAAAAAAAATATACTCTACATATACGAGTACGTCAATAAATTGAACCCATCATCAAGCCATCATTAAAAAATGAAGAAGAGCGATTTAATTTCTTTAAAAATTTTTCCAAAACCTCTTATCCTTTTTTCCGCCAAAAAAAAGCTAATACATCAAGTGTCAGATCTAAATTTCGATCAATTCATGATCCTCGATTCTCAACATCTGGATGGCTCCCAAAGGCTGCATACCAGACGGCGCATCGTCGCGCTACTTTATCGCAAAATTCGTAACCAGATGCTCGAAGGCGATCTCGAGTAACCTTCGTCTGATCGTGGGCGTCGCATCGACTCGCCACGAAACATTATTTTCGAACTGTACGGTGGGAAACCTCGGTGAAACCTAACTTTTCAAGCTGAGGGGACCATTGCGCAATCGAACACACACAAACCACACTAATCAACTTTACAACGAAAAAAAATAGTTACAATATTTTACCAACATTTCTGTGAAAAATTCATCCTGGAACTTTTACTATTTATATCATTATTAATAATACTATTTATTGAAAAAAATAATACAATTGTGGTATGCATGTGCATCATTGCACTTATAAGAAAAGTTCTACGAAAGTATCCTTTCAGCTATTCATCTTCTTCCTTTGAGAATTTTGTCTAACTGCACTGATAACTAAGTTACGACCTGGAACAGTTAACTGTAGATTATTCTGAAGAGTGGAAAATGCGAGGGAACGCACGGAGGCGACCATTATTCGCGCACGTGCAGAAGAGTTTCGCTGGCCGGCGCGTAGTGGCTCAGCAGACTCCGAAATGTTGATGCTAAATAAAACTCCTAGCTGGTTGGGACGATGCCATGCGTTCTAATTTTCACGAAGGCAGATCGCTAGCCCGGGACGTGGTCCGCCGCGTCGTTTCGAGCCGGATGATTCGATAGTCTTTCGAAGCTCTCTCCGGGTTACCTGTTCTTCGTGGCAAGGAGAGGGAAGTTTACACATAGATAAACGGGAAAACGTGTCTTTCGAGACCAAACAAGGAAAAATCGGTGTTAATTATAGAGAATCGTTCCGATAAACGAAGGAACTCGTACGCTTATGACGAGACACGGAAAGGTCGGTGACTATTAGAATCATTCACGGCGAAAAACAAAAAGATCTCTTTGAAAGTCCTTCAACATGAGCAATTGAAAAATTGGTGATAATTCGGGGAAATTCTTTCGATCAACAGAAAAATTGGTCGTCTGATACGAGATACAAGAAAGCCCGTTTGCGAGTACTTTTATACGAAAGGCTGGCAAATTGATGACGATTAGAAACGATCGTTGTTGCGTCTATCCAAAAAAGTTGAATCGTTGCGGAACTCTAGTAATTTATTTACTTGCCTACTAATCCTTCTCCTCGAAACGAGAAAGTTGAGCAACCTGTGACGATTAGAAGAATTGTGTCAAAATTGGTGTGCGATTTACTCATCTAATTAAGATTTTAAAAATCTTCAAATTGAAAGGTTGATAAACTTGCGAAGATTAAGGAGAACTGTTACGAAATAGGTGTTTGTATCTGTAATTGTAAGTGAAGAAAAGAAGCAAATTTTGAAGCTTCCAGTGGTGAATCGTGGGTTTTTCCATGCGAAGGTTGCGGTGACATGGCTGCCGCCCTTTTGGGCAAGTGCGTTGGATTACTGGCTCTGGTGTTGCTTCTCTATAGTTGTTGCTATGGCTTCCGTATTCGAGATCATCCATCGTCGACGGAGCAACCACATCGCGCCACCTGCACTTCCATCTTTGGCAGATGCCAGGAGAAGACGATCACGGCCACGTCGAACAAAAAGTGGCACGACACTTCGCGGCTTGCCAGTGCTCCTAGGAAACCACCTGTCGAGCTGACGTCGACGGATGACGATAGAGTAACAGAAGAAGAAAAGTATATAAAACATGAAGGAGGTGAACGTGTCTCTGATTGGATAGAGAAGAGTCTTGAAGAGGATGAGGATGAGGATGAGGATGACGAAGTGATCGTGGAGATAGAAGAAGATACTGACGAAGTAATTGTGAGTTACGATGAGGATCAGGATGAAGAAGAGGAAGAGGAGGAAATAAGTGAAAATGATGATGATGGTGATAGTGATGAAGAAGAAGATAGAAAAGTAATTATGAAGAAACTTGTAAAGGATACTGAGGAAGATGAAGAGAAGAGCGAGAAAGTGGATTCGAAGAAGAAAGTAAGTTTGGAGAAAGGTTTGAAACAAGAAAAGGATGAAAAAGACGAAGATGAGAACGAAGAAGAAAACCATGGAAAGAAATATAGGAGAGATATTCATGGAAAACTGGCTGCAAAGAAACTTGTAGAAGATACAGAGGAAGATAAGAAGACAAGTGAAAAAGTGGATTTGAAGAGAAAAATAAGTTTAGAAAAGGGATTGAAAGAGACAATGAAATCTAAGAAGCAAGAGAAGATTGAAGATGACGAAGACGAGGACGAGGACAAGGACGAGGACGAGGACGAAGACGAGGACGAGGACGAAGACGAAGACGAAGACGAAGACGAAGACGAAGACGAAGATGAAGACGAAGACGAAGACGAAGACGAAGATGAAGACGAAGACGAAGACGAAGACGAAGATGAAGACGAAGACGAAGAAGAAAAAATTGTTCTACCTCCACCACGAAAACTAGAAAAGGTTAGACACGCGGACAAAGATAAGATTAGGTCAGCAGAAATAGCAATTGTTACAGAAAAACCAAAGGAAATACCAAAAGTAGAGAAAAAACCAGAGGAAAGCGTGAAGAAGATTCAAAAATTATATGAAAAGAAGTCGACGGAAGAACCATCGAAGCTAGTTGAAGCCACGAAGAAAGTGGAACCCGTGAAAATAACGAAAGCTGAAATCGAATCTCCTGAATCGAAAATTGTGAAGCCGGAAAAAAAAGCGCAGATTTCAGTAAAGACAGAGGAAACGGCGAAGGTTCCGGCGAAGACAGATGAAAAAGCGAAAGTTCCGGTGAAGACAGAGGAGAAAACGAAGATTCCGGTGAAGACGGAAGAAAGGACAAAGATTCCGGTGAAGACGGAAGAAAGGACGAAGGTAAAAACGGAAGTGTCGAAAACACGGGAACCGGCAAAAGTGAAAACAACGAGTGCTCAAGCTCCGGCTAAAGTTACAGAAGTTAAGCGATCCGATAGTGAGTATCGTGAAAGATTGAATGTCGTGATTTGTTGATTTGTTCTTTGGAATTTGCGGAAGACACAATATTTGTAAATACAAGATCAAATGTAGTTATTGGAATTACGTCGATATAAATCGTTTCATCCAGTATAATGTAAATCGTGTTTTATCCAGTTGTCCACGGAGAAAATCATCGCAGAAAGAAATCTTTGTCGAATTTTTGGAGTAAAATGAGTATGATATTGTGTTGCAGAAGATGAGTCGAAAGTAAAAACGAAAACACACGTGGAAGCTTCTTTCACTTTGGCTCGATTGAACGAAGCGATACTACGCGTACCGACATTCGTGCCAAATTTCACGGCCGTTGAGAACTTCGAATGTCAGCAGCATGGCAAGATCTTCTTACGACAATTACGGGGTTATAAATTATGGGCGTTGCAAAGTAAGTCACCTCTTTTTTCCATATGTTCGTGTTGAGAATTGTGGATCTTTGGCCGAAATAATGTAATAGGAACACTAAATTTACACTTGGGATTAATATTAGAATAGTTATATATTTATTTTATGGATGATTTCTTATATATTCATCGATACACACTTGCACGCGTCTCCGCACTTTCTTCTATACCCGACTGTTAACTGACTGAATAGTTTACATTCATCTGTTTTCGAGACGCTGCGCACACACATACCTCCACACACTGATACCCACATACAAGTATCTCTAATACGCATTTAACCCAGTCCAGCACAGAAAATTATTCATATCTCAACAGTTCGTTCTAACAAATTTTATCTATTCTGTCACGTTGAGTATTGATGACATTACGTTGGCGTCACGCACGAATAATTCTCAAATGGCATCGGAATGGTCGACGAGTTTGAAAAGAATTATTTCAGTTAGAATAAAAAGCCACGTGATTTTGGCCCAATAGTCAACGTATTATATTTTCGAAAATGAAGTAATTTATTTCGGAAATATTCTTCCTCTGATTTTTCGTTTGGAAATTTTCCGAATCATATTGTCAATATTTTATCCAATCGTGTTTCATTGTCTCTATGGGATCAGTGTTAGATTCGAGCGCAAAAATTCCATCGGGTCTATTGCGAGGGAACGTGAACCAACTTGGAGATTTTGACGAGTGTTTGGGTGTGATGGCGCACGTGAAATTGAATGAAAAAACGATAAGGGTGCAGGGCAAATATTGTTTGGCCAATATAGATTTGTATCCGTCTCATCCGGACATGAAGCTTCCGGTTAATATGATGCAGGCACGTTCTTTCATAAGAGGAAGTATGTACGACGTAAGTGAATGATTGTATTTTTTTGTTTGCATTTTATCAACGATATTGATCTTCTCGCTGCAATCAAAAGCACATTGTTTTCAATACCAGTGAATACTTTTTCGAATTACTTTTTCACACCGTGAAGATTAATGAATGATCAAACTTCCGAGAAACTCTATTATGATGAACGTTCACTTTTTCAGCCTGGTCACTTCATTCCAAAATTCACGACAGTGAACTGGGCAGTGTGTCTTCCAGCGGCGTGTTCCGCTGAAGACGCACGAATCGTTGTCGAGGAAGCATTGAACGACTATAACTCTACCGTAGGAATTACATTCATGGTAGATGTCAATCCTAACATGTGCTACGTCAAACAAAAATCACGAAGCTATTCGAAAGAGACGATCGGCGTTCTGTATGTATTTATATTTACAATTAAATGGCGGATTTTATGCATTTATGTGAAATTTAAAAGGTATACAAATGTACAGAATACATATAATATTAAAAAATCACCAAAGTATACTCGTTATACTTACTGTGGGTGAAATAAATCTCCGCTTAACTTCCATTTCTCCAATTGAGTTCACAAAAATGTAAATTTGCATAAAAATCCGCAGTATATTTATAATTATCGAATTAAATCAATTTAAGGAATTCACAATCGAGCTCCATTCTTATGAGAGACTACTAAAACAATTTTATTAAAACGTTAGAACTATCAGATTATTTCATAATTATGTTTCCTATAGAAGTTCTTATAAAATTATTAAAACTACAGAAATCCGTTTTTGCATTATGTTCTCAAAGTAGGCAAGAATGAAAATAATTTTCTTTTTATTGCCAATTGTGGGTTCCTTCACAAAATTCAGATATTACAAAATTCTCCAATTCTCATATTATCTGATTAAAAATTATAACAATGATAAAATGAAATATTTAATTTCTTTTTTTTTTCTTTCCAATCTTTACAGATATTTCTACGCAATGATCGTCTGTCTCGTCGCTGTAGCAACCACGAGAGATTATTTAGTGGTGTCGGAAGGAAAAGGTAGATTCTCATAACATTCTATATTTTCTGCAAGTTAATGCGCTCAAAAAATCTTCTAAATTTATTTAAGTAGTTTCGTATCAAATATTTTATTCTACGTACGATATCAAAAATTTTTATTACGATCGTTGTCCTTTACAGGAAACTATTCGGAGAGAATAATAATGTCCTTTTCCTTACGGAGAACCCTGAGATCTTTATTCAGTAAAGGATCCAGCTATGTCGATATTACATGCATTCATGGAATAAGGACACTCGTCACGATTATGCTTTACATTGGTCATCAAATCATACCGATTTCGATGTTGCCATTTTCCAATCGAATCGAACTCACAGAGGTAAGGATAAAGATTTACATATTCGCTCAAACATATTAAGAGAAATAATTCTTTATTATAATACCGCGAATTTCTATGAAAATTCATGTTTTTGTGAACTCAACTAGAGAAATAGAATTAACATTTCTTTTCATTGGTTTTCTGTGTCGTTGAAGTTTGCGTTTAATGTCTGGTGTTAAAATAGGTAGCGAACTCTCCTATCAGCTCGATAATGAGGGTGTCAATGGTTTACACAGACGCGTTTTTATTGCTTAGCGGTGTCCTAGCTGCTTTCAACATGGCGCACGAATTTATAACACGGGGCGAGATTCGATGGTTTTGCCGTTTTATTGCCAGATATATCAGGTAAGTTATGGTTGACTCATTTGATTATTAAAGCAATGTCAGATATTTTATTTCATGTTCTCACTAATAAATTAATTTATTAATTTATTAACAGTGAAATTTTTCTTTATATCAGCGTATAAATATTCTTCTATATAATTTCGCTATTTTAGAAAATTTTGAAATATATATTTGAAATATTTATTTGAAAATATATATATATATATTTATATATATATTTATATATATAAATATAAAAATATATATATATATAATATATATTATATATATATATATATATATATATATATATATATAAAAATTTTGAAATATATTTGACTTCAAAGTTATATTCTTATTTAACCAAAATCGTTACAAATATTTCACTGTATAAGAAAAGGATAATAAAATTAAATATCTCAATTTGAATTTTAACGCCGAGTTCTTGAATTTTCATTTTGTAAATTACTTTTATTAAAGTATATTGATTCTTTCGATGCTACTTTTTAGACTCACCCCAGCGTTACTCGCAGTGGTATTTTGGTACGCATTCATAATGGAGCACATTGGATCGGGACCACAATGGAATAGCGTCATAGTACCAAATGCAGAGCTTTGCAAAAGCAACGCGTGGACGAATTTGTTATACATACAAAATTTCTTCCCCTTCGAAGAGATGGTATATAAGTTGTTCTGAAACTGTGCGAGGACTTGGCAACATAATCACAATTATAATCCTATTTATCGATTATCATAAGCACAAACATTCCAAATTATTCTAGAAGATTAACTTCGTTTTCATCTACAATTAGATCTTGCGTTCTTTCAATGTTATTGGTGCACCAATCGTCGTTAATTTGAATTCTATTATAAAATTAGTCTTTGCGTTTCATCAACTTGATTAACTTCAGTCAACTTCATTCGATTTAACAAATTTTTCTTGATCGATAGTGTGCAACTCATACCCACCAGTTGGCTTTAGACATGCAATTGTCACTATTAGCCCCAATGTTGGTATTCTTCTTAGAATGCAGGCCTATCATTGGGATTCTTGTAATATTTTTCTTCGTCTTATTGTCAGCTACACTCCGTTACGTAGCAACGATGAGCAATTATCTTTCCGTTGTTGTTTTCCATGGAATGTCGTAAGTATATCTTGCCAATTTTCAATATAAGCTTCTTCATTTTATATGCAATCATTTTAAGAGCAAGTCCTTGGTTTTAGATTGAAGCATCTTTACAGGACTGCCAATTTAGTTTACGCACTACCATTACATAGAGCAACGCCGTATATATTTGGTGTAGGACTTGGTGTGTTATTACGGCACACAGGAAAAGATGTCAGAATCCACAAGGTATAGTAGACTGCAGATAAGATTTATTATGCAATTCAAAATACCGCGATCCACCAAATAAACGAGATGTATCGTACTAATTTCAGGTGTTAGTGATCTTGGGATGGTTGATCGCGATGGCCTTGGGATCCTGGTCGTTATTTTCACCATGGCACTTAGCCAGAAGGGACTATGTGTACGATGCTGAAGAAGCAACCAATTATGTTGTGATCAGTCCAGTCTTTTGGACCTTGGCTTTATGTTGGCTGATTTTTGCGTGCTACACCAATCACGGAGGTCTTTCTTAAATTGTTGAATATTAGGCGTTAACATATAATTTCGATTATTTATTAATAATGCTAATTTTTATTTATAGGTATATTAAATAGATTCCTTTCGAACTACTGGCTATTACTCTTCAGCAGAATATCGTACGCTGTATATTTAACACAATTCGCAGTATTTTTCTACAATGTTGGGACCACCAGACATTCTAGCGAATTTCATCTTCATAGAGGCGTATGTACAATATGAATCTCGAAAAACAGCATCCACATCTCTTGTTAACCGAGTAAAATGAATTAACTTGTCACTCAGGTTCCTAATCTCTTAGATATAATAATTTCTATTTTTCCTTTCAAAATTAAAAAAAGATAGAGACTTCTTTCTTAATGCGTCTTTATGTCTTTTTCTTTAAGGAGAAGAAACATTAAATTTTCTGTTGCAAACAATTACAATTAATTTGTTGCAATTAACATTCAATTTTATGAATTTTCCGAACTATTGTATTTAAAAGATGAATTAGTTAATAGGTTAAAATAACTAGGATACTAAAATAAAGTGTACCTTTCCAGCTAGATCTTCTGGAAGCAGCAACAGTCATAATCATCTCCATCATCCTAACTTTATTCTTCGATATCCCTATGCAAGAGATCAAGAACGTGCTTATGGAGAGTACAGACTCCCTGAACGCAGAAGTATCAATATCAGAGAAATCAGCAATCGTCGAGTCTTCAATCTCAGAAATCTCGAAAACCTCAAAAGCTCCAAAATCAGAGCTCCATGAAAAGAAAATGTTCGAAGAAGACGAAGTAGCTTTAACAGGCTGGGACTGGCAAAGAGACATAGTAGATGGTGGTACAAAATACTCCAATGAGAGTATAGAAGACGAAGAACGAGTAGACATGCCTATTTTAAAAAAGTCAAGTGGCAGAAGACGATCATTTATTAGTCGTGAACCATCTGAAGCCGAACATCCGTCATATTGGCTAAAGAACGATAACAAAAGATTCTCAAATAATACTGAAGACTATAGAGATCATAGAAGAAGAAGCAAAAGCAGTCAAAGGGATTATAAGGAGAACGAAGCTTTAAGGTGACTATTCATTTGTTGGAAAACATTTTTATATTGAACTTTTTTCAATATAAATTCAGTTATATATGATCAAAACCATAACTTCTACCCTAAATCTTTCTAGAGCGCAACAAGAGCGAGAAGAATCAATTAAACGAAGCAGACGCTCTCTGTCAAGAAGCCTCGACACTAAACAATTATCCACACGGGACAGCGAGGATGAAGAAGAGTATCCAAGAACCAAATATGAAGAAGAAGACGAAAATAATCCGAGGTACAGGCGATCGCAATCCAGAGGAAGATCCGTGATCAGGGAATCGGACGATTATCGTTCCTGGGACCTTCCTAAAGATTCCAAAAGACCTTCCAGAAAATCCGAAGAACGCGAGCCTATACAAAGACAACCAAGAGTCTCAAAGACCTTTTCCTCAGAAAGCGAAGAAGAACATTTTCCTCAACAGAGAAGAATTGAAAAGAGACACGTAGAACCAAGGATCAGCGACGAAGAGGATTGGGAGAGCGAGTTGAGAATACGTCGAAAGCAATTCATGGAAAAACTGGCGACACGAGATCCTGCATCTGAAGAAGAAAACTTGGTTTCTTTACGAAGATCTTCAGCGGAAGGAAAGCTAGCATTGCTAAAAGATCCAACAGGAGATGACAATATGGATTCCTGGACGGTTAGTGTAGGTTCGCGTGTTGCTCAATTAGGCTCTTCTCAAGAACGAAGTGAACCTGAAGACGACTATATTCGACGAAGAAGAGAATATCGTGAACAGGCTCCGCCTCCAAGAGAAGACACCCAAAGCGAAGAAGAAGCGATTTGGGATTCCACAAGAAAATCTTATACCAGTAGTAGTCAGGTGACTTCTATTGAAGAAGACGACGATATTGATACTTATAACTTCGTTCTAACAAAAGATAGTAAAAGAAAATCTGTTCAGGACCTTTCTAGGTTACCTCAGGAAGATTTTGACTTTGTAGAGTTTGAATTGACTGTTGGAAAGAAAGAGGGTGAAGGTTTACTTAGGTCTTCTTCTGGTTTGTATAAAAGAGAGTCGATTATTAAAAGCCAGGCTAGTGAAGAAGATCCTGAGTATCTTCTTCCCGAAAGGCCAAAATTGGTGCAGCAGGAGAGAGAGCATCCTTTTAAGAAAGCTTGGCAGATGCAGAAATCTAGGTCTGAGGAAGATAGCGCTGCATACGTTATTAAAGAATCTAAAGAACAATCTAAAACAGAAATGAAATCGAAAGATGACGAAATTAAGGAAACTAAAGAAATTAGAAAGGAATTTAGTGGAGAACAGTACGAAGACACTGGCATGTTTGCTGATGATGAGTCAGAATCGGTTATGCTGGCTCATAGTAGTAGTGATATTGATGATAACACGAGAATGAGTTCGAGGTCTGAAGAAACGGAGTCAGTTTCAACTGAGAAGAGTAAGAGTTCTAAGAAAAATAGTGTGAAGTCATCGGACGTTGAGGAGGATTCTCTGAGATCTAATTGGCCATCGGAGGAGGAGCAAGTTTATAGAAGCGGTCCTAGGAGTAAATCGGAGGAGGCAGAATGGAACTGGGAAAGAGAAGAGACTTGATGAAGTGAGTGAGTTATGGAGTAAGAAAAATGATTATAAATTAAATATAATGAGGTAAATTATTCTGCTTGGATTGGTTGAGAGGGAAGGGGAAAGCGAAGTGGACTGGATTTTGGGAAGGAAGGAGTGAGGATTTGAAAGGAAAAATGGATCATTGAAGAGTTGATGATTGATAGATTTAATTATCGTTCCGTGAGAGAGAATAGAAAGAACGTATTTTTACAATCGTTTTATTCTTTTATTACAGTTTTAATCGTTTTATTACAGTCAATCAGAAGTCTACGTATACCGCTATTTATAAATCACATAAAGCTTCTAATACATTAGCTATACAGAAACCGAGTATACGAGTTAAATAAAATCTTAACTTTTGGTATTGATAAACTTAAAATTAAAATTTCGTCCCAAGAGTTTGTAAGCTAAATGTTAATATTATTTTAATTTCTTCTAGAAATATGTTAATATATTGATCAAATTCATTTTATGTCTTAATGAGAATTGAGTAAGATGTGTAGAATTTTGTGACCGATTGTACATCTTCTCCGCAGTTGTCTCTTGTTTCTGGTTTCGAGCCCAAGATCGTTTATCTGTATTTAAATCTATCGTCAAAACACATAAGTCGAATGTAATCGTGGAATTACAATACATGTTAAAAGCGTTGCGAATGACAAGACCAAATTACGAAACCATTTTCCGTAGAGTATAATAAATTACTCGTTAAATATACATATATTAGCATCGTGAATGAATGAGATAGTAGTATTGGAAAATTCCGTATTTCTTCGGTATTTATGACGTTCCTTATCTTCTTACATTTGATGGAATTTGTTTATTGTAAAGGATACGAAGGATACTGGTAATAAAATTATGCTAAAAAATTGTCTTCCTTATGAAATTTTTGAACTTAACGAAATTTCACTTTTTACAGCCTTGTTTCAATATTTTTCCAATGCCTCAATATTTCATTTGGAATATTATAATTATTATTATAACAAATAGAAAAAAATGCTTATTTGAATCTGTATTAGACAAATCAGTCGTAAGATTTAAAATTCTATTTTAAGACATCTTTTTATTATTATTTTTTATTTTTTATTTTATATTTTATTCTATTCTAACATACGATGTAACCAACCCAAAATCTGATTAGTTAATGAATTCTAGCTGCGCTTTCACGACTTTATACATATTTAACGTGACCACTGGCATATTACATATTAACATATTGACAATTATCTTCCACAGATTGAAAATTGCATACTCTAAAACACTACAACTTTAATTTACTTTCATTGTACTGTTACTTATAAATATGTATATATTTTTTTTTTAATTTGATACGGGTAATATACCCGTATATACCCGTATAAAACCAAATAAAGCTAAGGGAACATATACGCGAACCTACGCGAAGGAACCGATAAAATTGTGTAAACATGAAATACGACGAGGACGTGATCTTTCGATGAATTTACGGGGAGCGAACGGATATTTGACCGATTCGTGGGATGTCTACGGTATGAAGACTTCGCTGGTCCCGTGTGACAGGCGTAAACGGGACGAGCCACGGACGATCGCGCAGGCGATGTAATGAAAAGCACCGTAAGCGGCTGTCTTCTGCGGTTGGTGTCTATGCTGAACGGAAGTAATCCCCGTGGCACTATAAACGCACGTGTACATCACCTACTACCGGATAACGTCCAGCCGAGAATTAACTTACGAGCAAACGACGGCCATTATGCGCTTGTACGAACTCTTTACGAGGCTTTGTGTCGTAAAACAACGTACCGCAAAGCAATCTCTTCTTTTTGTCTTACTTTTGAAGCTACAACCTTCCCTGGAAATCGTAATTCTATAAAAATACAGTACAAATACGATATAAAGTACGGTCCATTAATAATGTAATAAATCAGTCGAAAAATTTATTTTAGTCTGTATCAATACTTGCTCAAGCTATTTTGTATAATTGAACTAATATTAGTTTCGTGTGTAATCTTGTATACTTCTTGTACGATTGAACTTTCGTATAATTTCAAAGTTCCAATTGAAACTTAAGCACTGGGATATTATAGTATAGATTCAATATTCGAATGTTTCGAAACTTTGTCATTCTCTCATCGATTCAAAGAATGAATCAAAATTCATCTGACGATTATTCAGGTTCAATTGACCAGACGCGATAACCTACAATGTAGTTGGGAATTTATATGCGTATTAAACGCATCTCTGCATCGACTAGACGTTCTACCAAATTATTATCTAACAGAATTCTAGTACGAAATATACGAATACTCGAGGACTTCGATAAGTGGTTCCGGTCCCTAGGCGTTTCTCAGGTATGAAACCACAAAATGGCATAGCCATCGCGAACCCGGACGTTCGAGGAATTCGAAACGGTCGAAACGCGAGTGGTACGACCTTCCACGGATCACTTCCTAGCAGTTTGGACTACCATGCTTCACGAGGCCGTGGCTGTGAGCGAAAGCTTGGAACGGAACCCTTGAGATTCTAGAACCCAGGGCCACGAACTGCATGACCCTTCATAACATAGGAATGCGACCGTGGTTCCGATTCACGTGCTCCGATTCTATGACAATTCATTAATAAGAATCTTATCTTTACACTCTTGTCTCGAATCATCGATGAAAACTGGCTAGTGCAAATTTTCGTCTTCATTGGGTTAGTTTAAGTCAATTGCTAGTTTTCAAAATAATATATTATACTCCAATAGCGTATATTTTTTTTTTATATTTTGGAAAAGAAAGTAGATTGTGTAAAAGTACATCTGACTGAGTGTTCTGACTTTAATCCTTGACCTACGCCTCAATACACGTCTGAATATGACTTTTATTTCTACAAATAAACAAAAGATGTTATTAAAAATACACTAAAATATTTGTGCGTAGCTTATTCCAAGCAGCTGTGTAACATCATAGCTTGTCAGTTTAGAGCTTACTTGGAACGAAACGTAGCTAGAGATACCATGTACACAGCTGTCGGTATTCGTGTACGTACGTGCACGTGTATCAACAGAAGCGCGTGTACACGTGGACGTGAAGTTGAAAATCAACGACGCTGGAGAAACACGATGTTCACGTAACTTCTCGAGTAGGAAAGCGGATAAGCAGCCTACGAACGAGGCGACAGACAAGAGATCACGTGTCCGGCGGGCAGCATTTTTTTCAAAGATGAAGATGGCATTACAGAAAATTATCAAAATTAAATTTTCAAAATACAATGTAAATAGTGCAATTTATCTATCAATTATCAAAACGCTATGCATAATAGGTTTTCGAGAATCGTGCAAAATAAGATCGAGTCGCACAAAAAATCTTAATATTTCACAGAAAGAAAATGTAACAAAGACGGCAATGCGTATCCGCATCCAGACGAATAATAAAATCCGCCACTGGATAATGAAATTTGTCCTTTAACATCAGCGAAATATAAAATATGAAGATATTTTATTGATTGACGTCACGTTGTACGTTATACGCACAGTTTCAAGTACTCCACGCAGTAAGTTATAGGTAGCTGCAACGTACCTACAGCCACTTGTAGGTTATTGTTAGTTACTTTGCGAGAGCTGTTGCGTATTCGCACAACAATCCCGGATCGTGTAATGCGGCGACGAAAGCTTTCCTTGCATGAATACCCAAGTATGCAAATGCCACTATGGCATTAGACGTTTCTCTTCGTCTTTGAACATCACTCGAGGCCCCTTTTCGTTAGACGTTTCTCTCTTTTTCTCTACCACCTAACGCCTCTTTATTATTACAGCTTCTGTTTCATACGAATTCCGTTTAACTGATAAAGCGTATAATTAGTTTGTAGGAACGAAAATATGAAGAATTGAATCGATCAGAAGCCAAAATCGTGGTCGGTTAATCGTTTACTCGACGATTTAAATGAATTATCACATCTTATATGAAAGCAAAAAATACTTAATACTTATGAACGGGAGAGTATGTACATACGTGTTCAGCCAAAGAAAACATCTTTAGTGGTCAAAGAAGTGCCTCTTTCGTTGCACAGAAGCTGAATGGGTGAAGTGTCTGCTGTAGCAGGTAAGATAGAGGCGTGCCTCGAGTTTACTGTGGCACGGTATTTATTTTGGCAAGTACGTCGAGCAACGGTTCCAGGAGGAAGCCTGTTGTGTGTATGCTGGAAACGCTACAGACGCAACGGTAAAGGAATGCAATGTGGAAATCATCGATTTCCGCAGTCTGGCCACGTCGTGTGCGATGGAGAGAAAAGGACTGTCTTGTGCTTGCACGATCTAAATATATATATATATATATATATATGTCTATACGGGATATCTCGAGATAACTCTCAGTTCCTATGATACTTAAACTAAAGGATATACGTTATACACAATAAAATACATACATATGTCTTTTAATATTGTATTATAACATAAATATTATATTAATTATTAATTAATTATTAAAATTTCGGACTAATACTAAGACTGTGAAGATAATCAGATAAAAATATAACATGAAACAACAGTTTCAACACTTTCGGTTTCGCTAATAATAAAAGTTCAATTGTGCGAGATGACGTTGGTATTTAAAGAAGACACCCATATTCTTAGTCGGAATACTTTCTCATTTAACGCACACGCCTCGATCATCTGAAGCGCAAAAACGGTTCAGGTTGCTTAGATATTAGAAATCATCTGGGGAGAAAAGAAATTAAGTGTCGCATCGAACCGCAAAATCTTCTCCTCCGGTGAATCCAGGCAGAACTCATTTAACGCGAGAAATACTTTGAATAGCAATATCCATTATCACGGAGTTACACCCGAACGAACACCTCGTTCCATCGTAATCGGATTAGGCCTTGAAAGACAGAATGAGAGGCTGCATCGAGTTCGAGATAGAGTAACGAAAACGATTGGAAGAGGCCAGAGGGCGATAAAGATGAGGTAGAAGATGAAAGAAAGGAGGAAGAAGAGTATGCTTCAAAGTAGATGAAGTACCGTCGCGTAACTGCCAGTACTACTTTAATCTGTAGAGAGAAAATCTTGTAAATAATCGAAGCAATTATCCAACTCGTCTGGTAAAACGGTACAAAGTAACATTACGAGACTTTTCTGCATCACGGAAGATGAAAATAAGCGGACAGTTTTATTTCATTATCAACGTCGACGAATCGATTGATAATATTGGCTCGAGCAGATGAGCCAAAAGCGACTCTTTCCTAAGGAGATGTCTCGTGTTTAGTCGTCTCTCCACGCTGAGGGAAATTGCTGCGTCGGAAATTGGGTGGCAGACCTCCCAGCGAGTGTTTGACGTCGCTCGACGAATTGAAACTTACTACGACCAGGGAAATGGTCGTTGGCAAATGATATCTTATGAATAGATTTCGGATGTTTATACAAATTTATGTTTTATTAAATACAATGTAAGAAGCAGGACCTAAATAGAAATATGTTTTATTTACCAAATATTATAATATGTACTATGCTAACATTTTTTATATATTTTTACATATTATACGAATTCAGTGAATTTCTGCACTTTTAAATTTCCCATAAATGCATAAACATCCGTAGCCTACTTATATGTTCAACGTGAATAGTATCCTTTTTTAGGCATAAAGTGGCATTAAATTAAAATCGAAAAAAAGGATTTATCATGTCTTTTTACCTATGATGGAAGATGCAGAAAAATTCTACAAATATCTATAAACGAACAATTAATAGCAACTGTACGTTTCACGATCTGTTGATATATGGATCAATTTTTTCATTCAATTCGATATGATCGTCGCTTCTACGAAGACTGGCACGGAGAAAGGAAATAAATCAAATTCGTTGAAGAGTTAAAGGGTCCAGGGGCTCGATAAGTGGCGCTTGACATTGAATTATGAATGCGTAGCGACGCGAGTAAGGGAAGGGTGTCTAAAGACGAAACGATAGCGTCAAGAGGGCGACAGTTAGGTGGTAGAAGCGTGCCGCAACCGATCCCACATCGTAGGTATTATAAGTTCTGTCGAATCCTTCGTGGGAATGAGCGGCTTGCTCTTGCGAGATTCACCTCTGCATTACTACTAGCTCGTCCCAAGTGTAATCTCTAAGCTCCTAAAAGGTGCTCTTCCATCCCAACTCAACCACTCCGCTATACTCTATCTGACAGTTCTCCCTTTCTGTAAATCTAGATTGGCAATGATACCAATCATTTTAAATATGTATTGATAACGATAATAAGCTATGGAATTTTATAATTTTTAGCTTTGTTAGTATTCTCAGAACAGCTTTAAAAACTGTGTTAAATAAATGTTTAGCATAAGAATCTTTAATTTTTGTAGAATATATGTTCCTACGTCGTATACTAAATTACCTTTGGATAGTTGATTAGAATTTGTTATTTCGCATACAATTTAGTCTACGCTATCTTCATAGCAACATCGCGAGATATTACAATTTTTCAAAAAACTAACCTCGAGAAAATTTGAGCTTAGAAATATTCAAATTTCATAACTTTGCTTTGCGATATCTATTGGTACCCATTAATTTCGAGTATTAGGGAGGAACCACGAACTGAAAAACATATGTAGCACTAGTTGGAGATCTCGCCTAGCTACGGACCACCCGGGAGTCGCGATAGCCCAGCAACCATGACCTCAAGATCGCGGTAACTACTCGGATAACCTCGAGGTCGAGAGAGCGGCTTCGATCCACGCCGAGGTCGAGCCACTAGCCACGGACCACCCCGGAGCCAAGGGATTCGTCACAGGCTACTCGAGAACTGAGGACCGTGGGTGAGCTTCAAGGCGATTGTATGTAGTTGAATCGGCTGATTCTCTATTGGGATCTTTGACTTTGGTGTCATGGGTGTCATGGTAAAATCTGTGTATTTCAAAGTTTTACAACGACATGATTTAAGATTTCTCTTTTTAGATCTCGATTTTTCTAATCTGATGTACATCCGCGTTCACAAGTATTAGATCAGTTTTTGAATATAATTTAAGAATTATATTATAACGTTGTTAGAAAAGTTTTATACAAAGTAGAAGCGCAACCCAGAGACGTTTACCTAAAATCTCGTATGTAATTTCTCAATTGAATTTTCCATTTCTTATTATATATTATATATATTATTTATTACATATTATATTCTTCTTACATTATATATATGTGATAAAACTTAATATTTAATTGTGCTACTTTCTTAAGTTCCAAATAATTCTACGAATTTGCGGCTAATAAAAGAAAGCAACTTCATTTTAGACAAGAGAAAATAAATTGTAACACCTTACCGTTACAGAGATGTAAACCATTCAACGGAAAAATTAGTGGAGCCCACGAGGACATCGATTCATCGAGACGGCTGAAGGGGCCGATGCCTTTCAGTGGCAATGATCCGCGAAATTGCTTTACGCAATCGGCCATTATGCGTCTGAAAATTTCGCGAGGCATTCGAGATCAGCCCGCCGTTTGATGTGATACGAATATTATATATTGTTCATTGTCGGCCACGTTTGATTGCACCGATCGCGCAATTATCGATACCCCTCCTGCCCTGTAATAAAATTCAACCGCACGCATCTGCACAGGGATCTATCTACTGGGACGCATGATGCGTAAACGTACCCAACAAACTGTTTTGAAACGTGTTGG
Source organism: Bombus vosnesenskii (assembly GCF_011952255.1). Classification (NCBI taxonomy): domain Eukaryota; kingdom Metazoa; phylum Arthropoda; class Insecta; order Hymenoptera; family Apidae; genus Bombus; species Bombus vosnesenskii. The sequence goes on along the minus strand of NW_022882945.1, from coordinate 3,241,533 downwards.
AATGCCGAATGCCGGAAACCAGATGATCGAGGAAAAAGCAGCAGGGCGATAATGCACATTTAAATAGTTATTTCATAAATAATTTTCAAAATATTTTCATCAAATATATATATATATATAATATTTATTTGACAATGAAAAATTGTCAATGAAAAATTGTGACACGCATTTACAAATAGAATAGAAATGTTAGGATAGCAAAGCTAGAAACCTACAGATAGAAAGTTTGTAAAGAACATGTTGGTTCTTAGGCTGATCTGGTGATCTATTATAAAAATGGGAAGTCCTTTTGCGACGAATAAGGTGCTTTGTCTCCTATACAGAACGCTCCATCGTATGACATGACAGTTTGTGCAACAAGTCACGAAGCTTCCTGACGTTTTCTTTGTAACTAAATACAAGAAGACAGAAGACAAAGAGCTTAATTACTTCGCAACGCTATTATCCGGATTAAAGGAGGGAGAGTGTCTATTAAGGAAAGTACAAGACTCAATGAAAAAACGGCTTCAATAGGGAATCCCAGCATTCAATCGACGAATATCGATCTGAACGCGATAATTACCTTCGATTTGTGATTATTTCGAGAACGTTGCACCTTCAACTTTCGGTCCAATCTCTCGAATTAGATAGCTTCTCTTTATTCTAACTTTTTCTAATTTATTTTCAAATGATTTGGATTATGAATATCGCGAGACAGATGATTTTCTATTTATACTTAAGACACATTTCTTAGTGTTAGGGGCTAAAGTTTAAACGTCTTTAATCCTGAATGTAGAATGTATTTATTTAGTTTTATTTTATACACTTTTTATATTTATTCATGTTTCACTAGCCTCGTGTATTAAAAATTTATTGAAGAATATATATGAAATTGTATTTTCATAAAAATTACTGTAATATCAAAGAACGTAGATGGGATTTCAATTGAAGAATATGAAAGTGCTGGATAAGTTTAAAGCTGAAAATAATTATAATTGTAACTTCCAATGCAATTCAAAAAAAGTTATTCGAGTTAATATAACCTGTAGAAATCTGCCTTTAAGACTCTTAAAATCTGCCCCAATTCTCACTCTTCGAAAATGTTCCTTCTATGCAAACCTTCTATTTAAAACTGTTATTTTATAACATAAAATTTAAATAGAAATTGTGTCAATGTATGTAATAAAATTCTTTATGATAAAATTCATAGAGTGCATGTATCAATTAAAATTTTTAACTTGTTGTTTCTTTGCTTAAAAACGATAAGAAGTATTATCAACTCTATCGAAACTATCGTCAATATTTTCTTCAAAGCTTACTTAGTTTTTAAAAGCAGAAAGAAATTTTGTCATCAGAAAGACACACTTAATGTACGAATAAATATGTTATTTATTTCCAAAAATGACCTGAACTATTAAGTGATCACATTTAAGCCTCACCATGAAAGATTTCACAAGCTAAAATCATAACTTCAACCCTACTCTACCATCTTTTCCCTCGCAACAACACTCTTTGGTGTCATGTTATAGGATACATGGTCTCGAAAACGCGTAGCGTTAGCATTATCATCGGTGTCAGAGACCGTCATTGGCTTAATTGGTGTTGGTTGGTCGAACGTTTCGCCGGTGGTCGGCATGTATTCGGTGCAACCGTGCAGTTGAGCGCAGCCACGCGTGATTTCCCTCTGCACGGCCATCTGCACGCATCACAAACCCCAAAAGGGTGCTCTTTCACCCAGCCACCATCGGATGGGTGGCCAGCCAGTGGGTGGCAAGCACACGAGATATTGCCGGTTGCCCGGGTGAAGAGTCGAGATGGCGGCTGCGGTGGACTGAAAAGCGACGATGCGCAACTTCCAAAACAAACATACGACTTTAACGGCACGAATCGTTTTCTCGTTGGAAAACTGCCCTGGAAAATCGACACGAACTTCGTTGAACGGAAGGCCAAGCCGAGTTATGGTCGTCAACTTCACTCTACTCGTATTCCGCAACTCGTCGATTCCAAATACTCGTTATTTTTTCAACGTGGCCAGACGAACCAGGATTTGCCGTTCGTTTGTAACGAATCGAACCGCGAACCATTTCGATCACGCGCCACCGTTTTTACGCTCGATATTTTTGCCACTAGACATTTTCTGGTAGTTTTTGTGGACCAGATTCGTGATTTTTGGCTTATTGTAGTTTAGTTAGGACTATACTTTATTGGGTTGTAACAAAGATTGGTAATGTTTTTGTATTAAGTACAAAACACAAAGCTATGGAATTTTATTATATTATCACGCAATATCCAAGTGTCTTTGTTTCTGTCTTTTCGGAAATTTTCGGGTGGTTCAGTTGCTGGGAAGCTTCGTGATTTTTGGTTTGGGATTTTATTATAATTCAGTTAATTCTATTTTTATTACTGATTATACTAATCTTGTAATAGCAAAGTATCGTTTGAATTATTCACGGGCTTTTTATTTATTTATTTCATATGAAATATTTTTTTAACTTTCTACATATATTTATTCATATTATTCAAGTTAGTAGTCCAAGCCGAACTACAAACGAGGAATTCAAAACACGATAAAAATACCATCTACTGATTTCTGGAATCCCCAATTCCAAAAACGAGCGATTCCTCTATTCTCGATTTTCATTGGTGTTTCATTTGCCTACTGTTCTCCATCATTTCCCAATCTCGGTCTCATCAGCATAAAATCTGAGATATATCAGAGGTCTTCTAAAGTCGAACTAACGAACGATCCGTGGAATCAAGTCGAACGAGTGTCTTCGAACGATTCGAGGGTGCAAAAAGCTCGTTCAGAAGAGGAGGCGTAGTATTGTAGAAACGGAATGGTAGGGCGGAGACTGGGCTGATCTTTCCACTGCACGGAGGAGATAGCAGGTATTATCGGGGAACTAATTAAACTGGAACATAAGAAATAAAATAAAAGGAAGAAGGATTATCGTTCGCAGCATAGAGCGCCGCGTTCCGTTCCGACATCTAGCGTTAGAGACGCAGGAGCAATCCAAATACAGAGTAGGACCACGTATAACGCTAAAACATAAAAAAATGCTATTGCCTTCGTATAACGCGATTTGGAAGATAACAATGAAAGTGAAATACGCTTCGCAAAGAAATTATACTGAAAGAAATATTTCAACACGAAATTTGTATGATGACGTTATAAGAAAACTGAAGATACGCTAAAAAGAACAGATATATGTATATAGATACATGAAGAAGTTTTTCGTTTCGCGACTTCATGCAAACTGTTCGGAATTCACTATCTAACGAAGTAACGCGGAGTGTTATGTCGAAGGTTATGGCAGTAAGTCGATGGAGATGGTGTCTGTAACTGCAGCGGTTCTCCTTCTACGGGCATTACCGTTGGTATCGGTGCCGGAGGCCGGAAAATAATTAGGCTGCAGGCGAGAGATGTAGCGGATATTATAGCACGTTGCCTGTTACCTTGCTACGCCGCCGACTGAGCTATACAGTTGTTGTTATCTAACTTAAATGAACCTTGTAATAATATCGTTAGAGGTATTTCGGCACTACCAACAGCTAGCCTCTTTTCGTTACTTCACTGTAGACGATGTTGGATCAAGAGTGCTATATGTATAACTATGTATAATAGTACGTGTTGCATCGTGTTGTTAGCCATATACGTAGATGAACAATAATAATTGGAGAACGTGTTAGATACTGGTTAGATATGGTGTTAGATAATTATTAGTAGAAGGATTAGAGAGAGTATGGGTTACGAAGAAATTTCATAGTTAATGGTTGTTTATATTGTGACGAAGAATTTCATATCTTAGGAGGTTACAGTGACAATTTATAAATTCGTTTAGTCATTTATGAAAAAACTAATCTGCGATTAATCTAACGATTTAAGAAAATATTGCATCTGTAACTAGGATCCTGCTTTAGCGGTGATAAAAAATGTACAAGTGAAGATTCAGATTGTTTCAATAAAAAAGTAAGTCACATCGTATAACGAAAATAAATTCAACAGAATAAATAGCTAATAGATCTTAAAAAACTAGTACTAAAATTTCCAATGCAATTTACTCAATTTCCCATTTTGTCTTATGGATTCTATTTCCAAAAATCCCCTTAATTATTCCTAACAGATGGAAATATCCTGTGACATAGGTTGGCAGATTCGACAGTGTCCACGGGAAGCCTCGTCTAGCAAAATTGCTCGTCGTCAGTCACTTTGTCGTCAATGACAGATTGGCGGCGCGTGGGTCGCGGCATGACCGCTTCAACGCGCTGGAAACAAAACACCGACGCTTGTTTTTCAAACGATTTAGGCGTTGTTTGCCCGTTACGCGACGCATCAGAGCGCAAAAAAACGGGCCGTTTATTCCGTGGAAAATCTCGGAATTTTTGGCTCCGCCGGGAATGAGCGGGAACCGAGCATTTGACACGCGACCAGACCGAAATTGATTGCGTTACACGTATCGTTACTTCCTTCGCCGACCGCGCAACCAGCCGGTCAGGTATCAACGTTACATTCGTGTACGTCTTTTGCATGAATAGTTTTAACAGTTATTTGAGCATACTATAGGGTAGACGATTTACAACATATACCTCCGTTCATAAATATTAGGCCCCTTACAGAAAGTGGAATTAACTTCAAAAATAGTAGTTAAGAATATATTAAAGCCTTTTTGGACTAGTAATAGAAAGTTTAAATTCACCCCATAACATATTACCTTAACCTATGTCGTTTAATTAATAAAACGTATGATCAGGTAATAGTATACTGTGAATGAAAGTGCCGCGAATGGGATCGTTTGGAAGCCATTCAAAGCGAATTAAATCGTCGTCTAACCGTAATTCTTCTTATCTCCGCTTAAAAACGTTTCTTTTAGACTATTTACCATGATCTTTAAAATCATGGTGTATAAGAGGTTGTTCAAGCGGAAAGGAAATAGTCCATCGACTAAATAGCCTAGCCGATATTCTAAAAATCAACCGATCTTCGAAAAATGTCATTATCGCGAGCAATCATTACACATGCTCGGCCAAATTCCGTGAAAACATTTATCGCGGGAGAAATAGTTGAATAAGCTATCTCAGGATTGCATCAACTCTCAGCCCATGATCTCCAATTTAACACAGACGGTGCTCCAATTACGAAGTTCCCGGCTTGACTCGCTCTTTAAGGAAAGTGTACAACGTTCCGAAGTTTTTAATGCTGGCTTCCTCTAGCGAACGGCGATTGCTAATCTCATTATAGCTACGACAGTGAGTTTATCGTTTATTATTTCGTGCGAAGTTAGTAGAATCACGTAGACGATGAAGCATCAACGGAAGCAAACAGTTGTATAAAAAGAGTAGTTGTCGCATCTTTATTCGTTATAGTATTCCAATTTTAGTCGTAGAAAATGAAGAAATTTCACTCGTCGTGGAATCGTTCGTATTAATAAAAATTGTTTGTTATAGAACCGTTGAATCTGTCATAACTTATTATGAATATGGGAAAAGGGCGAAGCGTGCGCGCATGGTCTCGATAAGAGGTGAATGGACAATTAATAGTAAAGATGGAATAAGAAACGCGAGCGGGCCCGAGTTATAATGACGAGGCATTAAATAACAACGGGAACCGTTAAGGGATGACGAGATAAAAACCTTCGTGGATCGTTAGCAGGCGTCTCGGCCATTTCTTATTCTCTCTCCGACTACTCTTCTCTCCCTTCGCTAAATGGACTCTTTCGCTCCTTGTTCAATATCTTTCTCACTCGAGCCACAGAACAGGTATCTCGCTCAGATTGAGATTTTCTCTCTTTATCCCAGTCTTCCCGCTCAATTCTCGCGCCCCTTAAAGAAACTTTTAATGTAATTGCCGCGGGACGTGAAAACCGCTGATACCGTTACCCCTGGCCCGAAGAAATCCGATCCGTGAAAATAAGTCGAGATAGCGTCCCACCTAAAATCCCACCCACTTACCCTCTTACGCTTCGCCGTTTCCTTCGATCTCCTCTTTCTTCCTCTTTAATTCTGCCTACCCTCTAGCCAGAGCCGAAGAGGCCTCCAGTTTCCTCCCTTTTTGCTACTACCCTTCTTGGTTCATCGAAAAATTGTTTCATCTGCCCGAACGCGAAGTCTCGTTTAATTTCCAACTTCCTGGTTAGCCTGATAACAGAGCATGGAGGCGACTATGATGGTGTTGAAGTCGTAATTTACAGGTTGGATTGTACAGCGACTAATTTCAGATTTTAGACAGAACAAAGTCTCTTGTAAACGATGAAATACCAAATAAAATATATTTTTTACTATAGTATAGACCACGATATGTTACGATAATTAACTCTATCGACGAATATTATAATTTTATAATGGATAGTTTTTACGAATAAAGCTAGAATGTTATAATAAGCAAAGATGCGACAACGAACGTGGAAAAATGTAATTCATCGCTCTGCGATTATTTCATTATCATCACACTTTCATTACTATGGTAAAGACCAAAAAAAGGAAAATTTGTGGATCTTTTTCTAAGGAAATTAAACGACGTAGGAAAAAGAAACATATTAAATACTTGGGATATATTATATGTACTTAGAAACTCGATTAACAAATTTAAAAGATGAATGTGTTATTAGCTGCGAACCAGATGACCTCGTCAATAGCCTTATCCGTTTAATCTACAATCAGAATGTAGATTATTGACGAAACCACCATCAATCACGAACATAATGTAAATTGCATTCGATAATAATGCAGATCTTCCCATTTACCTCCAAAAATGAGCGTCGACTCCTAAGACAAAGCAGTCTTAAACACGGCTGCATCGGTAAATAGGAATAGCGTGCTCAGCAGTGAGTTTCGATGATTCGATAATGAAATTTAAAGCAGGAAGAAGACAAGGGTAAAATGGAAGAAAATACTGGAAGAGTTTCCTAAGCAGGGATAAGATGTCTGGGGCAACCTCTGCGAATCCAACGAGTAATCCGAACCTCGGGATATTTTAATCAGGTCGATATCGCAAGACAAGGATACCACCTTGTATTTACATATCAAAATTATTGGAGCTCTCCGCGGAATTATCGGGTGACTATCGTTTCCTGAAATGAAGCCTCTTTCCTGGAGATCGTCTGCGATCTTCTAACGACCAATCGGGACGCTCTGTTCTTTGGTTATCGGTGGTCGTCGACCAACGGAACAAGGAAGCCGTTTTCAAAGACGAAGAAAAGATCTTTAAATTCCTTCGCTCTTTGGTGAGCAGCTTTAATTACTTGTCGATAGTACAGTCTCGTTTCTTTCTTTCGTCTGTACCGTTCGACTGCTACGTTAGAATGTCGTCGACCTCTATTTATGTATACAGCAGACTCTTGAATAATGCCAAGACATCGACTAACCACGTAGTTAAAAATTTACTATCGATCAGAAACCCTATTTATTATACCATTCAGGTATACCTCGGTTCATAGGTATCAGGTTATCTCCTGATAGTTGAATTACCGAAATGGTAATTAATCGATCACCATAGTGAAGCAAAAATTTGTAAGTATATAAGAGAGAATTGTTGTATGAATTAGATGCAAAAACTTAGAAAAGTTTACCTACAGCGTAAATGGAAATTTGGAATCAAATAAGAGACAAATGACTATTGTTGGAGCAAATGAACGACGTTTTAGGTATTCTCTAGTATTCAAGTGTTGAAGATTCGTGCCATAACGCGTCACTCATGGTCTCATTTGAAATTCCCCTTGCCTAATTCGCGATCCAGGCGAGCAATTCCCGTTTACATAATTCTTTCGGAATTCGCGTCGTAGGCGGCCGCGAAGTTTTCTCTTCGTTATTTCCCTTTCCAAACCGATTAATACAACCAACGGGAGCGATAATATCGCAAGGATATGAAAAATGCATTCCTCGCGGTATAGTTGATGGCGTGGACCGTTGGGAAGGGTCTAAACTTTCGAGACTTCGGTTTTCACAGGCCTGGGCGCAGTTTCTTCTCAATGGTGAGAAACGAAGCGGGGCGAAAAGGGGTAAAACGGGGGGTGCAGAGGGTGGTTAACGGTGGTTAAGGGAAAACGAAGGGAGGATCGACGAGGAACGAAGGCTGTACCGTGCCGCACGACACGTCTCGTTCTTCCTCATAATAATATTTAATCCGATCCATTGCATGGTACAGCGGTTCGCTCTTACCCCAACCTTCCGAATCTTTCAAGGTTTTCTTGCCTTGAAGAAAACCCGCCATCCTGGATTTGTCTCCCGCAACGATATAGATCCTTGCTTTATCTACCTGCTCAACTACGCATTTGATTAAAGGGAGATCTTATTGGTAATTGTTGGACTGATTGATCAATTAATTGAATGTTGGATGATATATGTCATTCGTATTATGTCTCTTTGAGAATTATGATAGATATCTATATAAATATATGACGAAGTACTTGGAATTCATATGGGGTGCGATAATAATGTCCCCAGATTGTGTGAGTAGAAAAGAATACGTATCATTGATGTATATTAATTGTTTGGCTGAGGAAGAGTAAAATGTCTAACGCGTCATGATACTAACTACTAACGGTAGGCCAGACCAATAGAATGTTCTACTTGCATTGACCTAACTCATTGTGATTATAAATGTCTTATATATAATTCTTTTATTTAAAACTTATTTATTTAAACCTTAATTCTTCCTACAGATTTCATTTTTGGCTTTTAATCATTACAAAATCTCCACTTTAATGTCCGGTTTCTAATTAGATTTTAATTATAACTTGAAATAAATGCAAGAGTTTGAGATAAAATCTCGATTATTGTTACTAAAAAGCAGAAACATAACTATTATTACGTACTTCAGTACATTTTATTTTAAAAATTCACCTTCTAATGTTCTGCTTTCAATCACACTTCAATTATAGTTTAAGATAGACGAATGTCCCTGAAATAAAACTGAAATTATCATTACATATTATTAAAAAATATAAGAAATGATACTTTTGAAGGGGAATATTAGAGGAAGAATAAATTTTTGGGGTATATGGAAACCGCTTTAATTTCGAACACACGAGCTAGAAACAGTGCGGTTTCACGGGCTGGTGCATCCGCTTTGTTTACCGGTTGCTAAATTCTCGGCCAATTATATGAGGTTTGTGATGCGTCTCGCGTTTAGCTTTTGTATCTTTACCGTGACAGAGGTCTCGTTAAATTTCACCTTGACTCTGAGGGTGCCTCGGTCGTGAAGTATACTTCAAAGGAAAGCAGAGCTAAACGCTGTAACAACCCTGAACGTATGAAAGTATAACTGCAATTAGTGCTAGGAAACGGGCCGGTGCTTCTGGAAAATTGTAGTGCAGAATTAACAACGTACTCATTCCGTATTTAAGTTTTGATGACAGACTCGTTAAGAGTGTAAAACGTTCGACGCATTTCTCTATAACAATTCTCTTTCCTATTTCTGTTTGATAAAATTATAATTGCTCTTACAGGGAACTTCGTTTTTCTCGTATTTTCATAATAAATAAAATTTTGATAATGAATGAACCATTTGACTAGAAATATATTTACCACAAACTAGTAGGTTCTCCTTTTATAATCTTCAAGGATAGGTATTTATAGTATATAGTAAATATTTATAATAGATTTATCACCAACTGTAATTGCAATGTTTTTAAATTAAATTCTACTTTGAAAGAGGTTTCGACATTAGCTGGGTTTAAATTTTGTGTGAAAAATATATTTTCCAGGCTGTTTAGTGAACAAGTAGAGTAAAAAATGTTCAAAGCCCCTCTTGTGAATGTTTCCAGCTTTTAACTGTTGGGGCTGCGCAACTTCGTGATATTAAACGTGTACTTAAAAATATCTATGTATGTATGTTAAGGTTGTACGTAATACAAAATTATATCACGTATAAATGTGAAATATTGTTAATAGACATATTTATGTATTATAGGGATCTATGTATTTATGAGAATAATGTATATAATACATAAAAAAATATCAAAAATAAAATACATGTTATAATGTTTAGAGCATGGCACAAATTTTTATTTCTTTAATTCTATTGATAAAAATATAAATTTTGCGCCAAAATAGTAGTGGTAAAGAACTTAACAAATATTCTGGAATGAGATTCCTTAATTATAGGTGCGTATTTTATACTTGGTGTCGTTATGCCAACATCCCGTCTCAAAATTCCTGGTAATTTGGAGAATGTCCAATGTGGAAAGGAACTGAATGTGAAATTCTTTTCAAATCTTTTCCAGAAATTTGTACGTTTTATAATAACTTCCTCATAAAAATATCTTTACAGTATCACTTAATATCTTATTAATCATTTATTTATAACTGAGATCAAATTAATTCTAACAAAATTTCTTAATCCATCGAAAAGGTAATACTTGTAGAATTTCTACAAACTTTTCAATTGTTTGTGCTCTTATTGACATTTATCGAAATTGTCAGTAAACATTCAGCTCATAAAAAATGCTATTAAAAAGATAGAATTTTTAGAAAATTTCAAATTCCAAGAATAATCTTCCCATATTTATATGTTACTACTAATATTTATTTGAATGATTACTAGAGATCAAGTTCGTGAGAGACACTAGTATCGTGCAATTATAAGATTCTTCCTTCCAAGAGTTAGTCATAAAGTATAGGATGTCTATCATCTGCAGATTCAGATGACAGTATCCATTTTCAAGGTCCAACTCTAGAAAAGTCTTTTCCAGTAGGGAGAGATGGCTGTTCGATAAAGCTTTATCGAACGAAAGAAGGGCAGGAGCTAGGTATGCCTGGGCCATTTTTCCATAGCTTGATCTATGGTATCAATTTGACCGCGGCGAATTCTTGGTTGACGTTCGAAATCGTTATTTATTACTCGCAAGTCGATGGAACACTGAGCCAACCGTGAAGCGAATCGGACCGAGAGATCGAAAGTGAACGAAAGCGTTTAGTTTCTATGCGTTCGCAAGTTTATTAGTTTCAAAAATACAGCTTTGATCAATTTGGTTCAAATATTAACCCGTAACCCTTACAAAAGTAAATTTAATATAAAACAGAAAATTTATTCGAAACGCAAAGGATTATGGAATGTTTTAAATTATAGAATATTATTCGTTCCTATATATTCGAAATTTATATAAGTTACTTTTACAAATAAATTATATTTATCTAACTTTCCATTGAATATAGTACAATAGTTATCGATCAATCAGAATTATCGCCTAAATGCTAAAGGATATTTCTTTAATTATCTTCCCTCCATACAGACATGCACACTATTGCACACTTACTACAAATTCGTGAAAGAGTAACAATGAAATTTTGCGTAAACGCGTAAACGTGTCAATTTCATTGGCTGGGATATCGAAACGGGAACGATGTGCGTGAACGGGGTCGTAAATACGATTGGAGATGGCATTAGCGCGACATTTTAGCGAGGAATCGATGGAAGAATCGGTACGGTGGTAAATCGATTATAGAGGTTGCCACCTGCATCACGCCGTGGGCGTATTTCAGATAGGTGGTGGTGGAACGAGAATGGAAGCTGACTTATTATCGCGACGACTGGGTAGATTGGCCCGCGGTATGAATGATAAATCTCCACTAGGCAAATACAGTAATTTAACATTCGCTAACGAGTCATCTATATGGTAAACAGAGGGGTCCGCTGGCAGCTCACGGCTGCCTATACCGCAACCACCTCTGCTGCCACAATATTAAATACCTCTCGCCCGCGCATGGATTTAACCGATGAGCTAACATTTGGGCGAGTTCCCAAATTCACTTTTACCACGATACATGCCACCGTGTACAGTGTACAGGAAGAGACGTTATTTCGGTTCGTGTCGCCGCCTCTTTCCTCGAATAATATTTATCGGACGCGGAACAAGCGAAACAGCTGGCCCTTTCATGTTTTTCATATTTTACTCTATACTTTTTATACAGTTCGTCTATAGGAAAAGTTGAAAGTTGTCTCGTTGTTTTGGAAAATGCTCGATATGGAATTAGAATCTGATGACTTGAAATTGAAGTGTTTTTTGATATATGTATAGAGTAATTGATTTATTTGTAGAAAAGTAAATAATTTTTTTCTGTTAGTTTCTAATAGGTTAGTATAACCTTCAAAACGCTTAATACGCAATATTATATATAACTCATTTTCAATTTTCTTCTTGACTCCATTTGATTTAAGAAATTATTTGGGAATAACTGATCATGAAATCTGATATACAGAAAGACATATGGATATGAAAAGTAAATAAATCAATGAACCATACCTATGTTCTGTCTGCTTAGAATTGTCTACCTTAATTTTCGTTCGACAATAATTGCTAATTATTAATAAAAATTCATATCTTTATAAAGTTAATTGAAGGAATAGAACCTAAAAATCACTTTGTTTTATTAATTAAATGTTATCAATTATAACCACTACTTTACTTTGAATATTTTATATATGTATTAAGTTTTTCATAAATACAAACTTAACGTACCGAACATTCTATACTTTAACATAACACGCAGAATATGTTTATTCGTGCGTATAATTTTCACATTGACAAAGGGCCAAATCAATAGAGATTTCTAACAAGTAGGTGATCCCTTTCCTTCCATTCTATCTTCATGGTAACGTGACAGAGTCGTGAATGGGGCAAAGGTGCGTACAGCAAGTTGCTGAATACTGGCAGGGTTGGAATTTAATTTTCCGGTTTCATTGTGAAGAAGTTATATCGCCTAAAGGCATGCACGCTGATGTTCCTCTTACTCTGACGCTGTGCGTTATTATCATCAAGCAACGCATTGTGAATACTATCGCAAAACGTGCGCACACGATGATGCGTATTGAAAAAATATTATAATAAGGATTTCGATGTTTGATCTGTTAAGCTTATTTTATTCGAGGGGAATATTTCATTTCTTGAGAAAAGATTGTTTATGTAGCGTATGATGCTTAAAGTAACCTATAAATAATAGTATTCTTCATCAGAAATTCCTTTTATCGATAATTATAATTGGTAACAGTGTTAACCTTACTGCGTGGCTTTAGCCATCTTTGACCAAATCGTTAAATAGACGAATTTCTTCCAGAACTTATAAAACTTAACCTATGATTTCCAATGAACGACTAATTCTATAATTAATAATTCTAATAATTTTGTCCACTTGCTGTTTAATATCGAGAAAAATACGATTGAGTAACATAGAATGATCTAATCCTTGAATGTATCATTTTTTCGTATACATATAACAATACTTATGAAATTACTGATATATATGTTACAAAATCATAGAAAAATAATTTTCATAATACATCTTACCTTTTTACAGCATGCGTATAATACGTACTAGTTATTGTAACGCATGAATAATACATTAAACACACAACTATCAAAAGAAACAAAAATGCAGGTCAAAAACTTTTAATTGCATCATGCGATGCGACACAATACGTTTCGACACTTAAACAAACGATTGAATGTGATAAAGGAACTAAAAGACATAGGATGTATAACTGCCATCTATTGTCCTTTAATCTAAACAGATATTGTATATCGATACTTTCCTTCATTATATATCGATACTATCATCCATTATACACATATCGATATTTTTATCCAACATTCTAAATTCTAACGTAGTTGTTGAAGTTCTCAGCCGTAATTTCTCAGATAACATAATAACCAGAATGAAATAACACTGAGACATAAACGAAGAAACAATTTATTTGTGAATGAAGGACGTATCTATTCCCTTACGTGAGTACTTTATATTTTAATAACGCAATTAATTAATAATACAATTAAACACAAGTATATTTTACACACGTATGTAGTACATTAAATATGTTCATAAATGACATTGGTATATACTTAAAAGTTAGATTTCATTATCTTGATTTACTTAAAGAATATTTTTGTGTCAATTTATTTTCAAATCATTACATTCTTAAACTTCTTTTAATGTATATATTGAATGTATTCATAACCTACACGTTGTCTTAAGACGAAGTTCAGCCCTCATTTTGATTTTACATTCAAGATTTTGTAACAAAAATCTTTTTCGATTATTGGAACGAAAGTAAGATTGAAATATGAAAATTTGACGATTGTCAGTAAGATTTAAAACATAAGAAATGAAGTTCGATGTCGAAGACGAGGAAGACAATGATTTATTATCCTCTTGAAGTGCTCTCTCCTTTTGTCGGCGATTGCGTTTGAATTCGTTTAATTTTAGAGGAGTAATTAGAAAAAAGAAAGAAGGGATGGGACCAGCAAAACCAGAGAAGGAGAAATTCGAGCTGGCAACATGAATATCTTTTTATCTCTCGGCGGCTATACTCGAAGCTAGGCGTAAGTGCCCATTCATACCGGCATTCAAATTGCGAGCTGGAAGCCGGCTCCATTATTTTTTATGGTGAATACGAAGAAAGGGAGGTGCTCGCGTTTGTACTTCTCCAAGTAATTACATCTCGGGTTGATCGCCCGTGATTTTTTTTCATTTTGCGATGATTCGCCTCTTCTAGTCCCTCGCCGCTTTGTTTCTTCGCTTTTCATCTGGCCTTTCCGATTTCTTTCTCATCCTTCAGCCATATCTTCTCTTGTTACATTTACAAGAGCCTGTTGATTCTTATTATCGAACAATTTTAAGGCGAATTTGCATTTATATGGATGTAAAGCAAATAAAATAATGTTCTCTCATTTTGATGACTATAAAATAATTTGATACTAAGTTTGGCAGTGGAGAGACTATTGATATTTATTATCGAAGCATTTTAAGACATTTTAATTACATTTATTCATTCAGCGTTTTACAAGTAAATAAAATAAATAAAATAAATTTTATTCGTTTTGATAATACTTTATTTTTGTTTGCTTTTAGTATTATTTGTCATATTTGATAGATCATATTCATATTTTTTATTTTTACGTTTTATTAAATTAGGAAAGAGAACGGAAATAACTTTAACTGGAATAAAATCTTCGTATCACAAATATTAATTACTCTCTTATTTGCTATAAATTATGGATTTATCCATGTATCTGAAAAGAGAAACGCAATTATACCGAATAAGCGTCAAATGATAATAGATAATCGAACCATAGAAATTTGTAGGTCTTCCTTATAATTAACAATTGTACCGAATGTATTGGTCTTTCAACGGATTAACCTTTATGCGAAGTTATTACATTTATTAACGTGATGCAATGCAATTTGAAACTAACCGTAAATGCAGGAAGGATAATTAATTTCGAAATATCGATATCGAAACGTTGTAACAATTACATTACCTTATTTAAATTAATAACTTCCAAATCGAAAACTTGAATTGTATGTGGAGATTAGGTTAGGATCAGATAAAACCACAAAAATAGCTTCTCTTTCACATCTTTATTAGTATTTTGAATTATGTGCGGATCCTTTTACCAATGAACCACTCTATATGTATGTGTATAGTACAAAGATCATTAATATATAATTAACACATTCACTATTGTTACGCAAATACTGTCTTTTTGATTTTCAATAAAAAGATTTAAAAAGGAAAAGAGAACGAACAAAAGTGTTTATTTAGTGACAAAGAACAATTAGTAAAACAAATATTAAATGAAAAGATGTACCATCTGAGTTAAATACGGTCAACAAAGCTGTAATGAAATTTCTAACAAGTGGAATCTTATTATTATTCACAGTAGAACGAACTAGCAAACGAACAAGATGAAATGGTACAGTATCGTTGTGAGAAACGTGGTTAGGATTAGGATCGTTCGGTTTGAGGAGTAGGTAAGTAAGTTTAGTTACTTCGCGTGCATAAACACACGGCATTACTTGAAACAACAGCGGACTCACTCAGTTGAACGTGAGTGCTTTTAGGTTAAGGTAGAACGTTCCAACCCAGTGCTTTTTCATTAGCAGAAACTACTGCTGAGCATTGATTATCAAAATTTATCGTGACACGCTGTTTGCTTCGGATAATCAAATCTTTTAGATAACCTTTGATTTGGAATTTTGCTTTTATATGAAAGAATATCATTTACTTTAAACTGTTTTATAAATATTAATATACAAGCAAATAACATATACAGACAAAAATAAAGAATATTTGCGTAAAAAATAAAGAATCTTGGTTAGTTTAGTTAAGTAAGAGATATTCTCTTAATAAAAAATATGATTTTGTTTTAGTTGTTACTAAAATTGTATTTTAAAATTCAGATACATATATGAATTAATAATTTTAAATAAATAATCGAACCATTTACAGTATTTACAATATTCCGATTTTAACACATAATTGATTTCGTTTCTTGACAAAATTTGATCTCCTCTGTTCAAAATTTAACTCGACATGCCGGAGACTTTAATTTGACGAGGATGAGGTGAGACGGAAATACTTTCTCAAACAGCGTAATTATGAAATACCGTTTGATATGAAGATTGCGCCGAGGAGAAGAACAATAGGTGCCAGAAAGTATGGAAGACATAGAATTGGAGACATGGAAAGAGAAAGTGAAAAAGGGGGACAAAGGGTAGTTGGCTTGGATCGAGACGAATTCGGATTATTCTCGATTAATTAAATACCAACCAACAGCTGAAGCTTTCCTACACAAAGAAAGGCAAGAAAAGAAAAGAAAAGAGAAGAGAAAATGTACAAAAGAGGGAGAAGGAGATTCCCTATCTGCTGAAAGGTTTCTAGTTAAAGACGAATTAATTAATTCCTGGCGATGTTGTAGAAAGGGACGCGAAAGAGAGGTTAGGGATTAAATTTGCCCAGCCGACTTTCTTTCACGCTTAATCCCGTCGCGTTACATATTGAACGTAGGAAGAATAAAAGGTGCAATGCAAACGAATTTAGAATTCAGCGAGGACCTTTTCTGAATGTATAATTCCGCGGTTAAAGCGGCGGCCCGTTTGTAACGCGGAATTTCCTGCACGCTTCGAAACGTGCCGCTATGTATATAACATTGAATTTCTAAATTGAAAATGACATAGACGTGTATGGAATTCGTACGAAGTAAGGTACGACGTTTAAAACATTGGACATTATGGACATTATGTGGTAGCTATTAATCCATACAGATGTATTTTCACGAATTGGCAGAGACTTTTTTTGATGAATCGAGTTTTATTTTGGAACTAAAACAAGAAGTCAATCGTGGGACCTCGAGAAACTAATGTACAAGCAGTTAGAACTGTTATTGTAACAATAAATTTACAGAAATTCGATAAATAAGAAAACAAAGCATTTTAGAACCATTTGACAGGTGAAATTAGAAGGCAGAGAAAGTGAACCCCTTTTTGGCAACAGTTCGTAGGGAAAACAAGGATCGAGTGATGACGAGGGACGGAGGTGGAAGAGGGATTTCCCGAAATCGTGCGAGATTAATCCAGAGTGGCGTGCCGCAGGCGCAATTACAGGCACAAACAATGGCATCACGACAGCGTCATTGTCCTGCATACGATATAAAAAAGAAAGAGAGGAAAAAAGGGAAAAATGTAAGGTCCCTAGTTTGTAATCACACGCTACAGTTGTCTGAGCGCTCGAGTTTCAGGAATAATCTCAAATGGCAAACAAAAGGACTGGTTCGTTATAGCGTAAAGAATCTAACGAAATGCAAATTATGTAATATTTTAATATTACCATTTGATATGATGTTACATCAATAAACAGAAAATAGCTATTTAAGTAGTTACTAAAGAAATTCCAAGGCAAGAGGTTAACTACCCTTGATTGGGGTAGTGTTGAACGAATTTATTCGCGTATATGGCCACGAGTTATTTCCATCACTTCCTGGAATTGCTGGCTCGAGGCAGATAACCTATAATCCATATCGACGACGATCTAACTGCTTTAACTCATTGCGGTTGGAGCAGTATTTGACGTTTAATTTCGAGTAGTTCATAGTCAATAAGTTTTGAAACTTAATGATAAATACCGAAAGTAGTGAGATCTAAAATAGGGCAATGAAACTCTTTAGTTTTGTCGTTCACCTTTTTACCCTTTTCTGTCCTCCTTTCCTTAACATTTCTGCTTCTATATCGGTCGTTGCGACTGCAAGAGAATTACTATTGAAAAGTTACTTTACAAATTAAAGTAAATGAAATTAAAAAAAGTTTCTGCTTTGCAGCCTGAATTTTCAAGGAAGTTTGCCAATAGAATGGTACTCTTGCATTCGACCGTGTTCTCGACCATGATGAAAGGAGGAAACTATTTTCTTTCTTCTTTTTAACAACCTAAAGTCCCTCTTTTTTACTTCCGAGCATGATAACGCTAATGACATTATATGCATGAGTACCAATGAGATCTAATCCGATTAAACTTGTGATACATTGTAATATTCATTTGTTAGAATTTTATATACGATAACACGTGGAACAATTATTTCACTACTACAACACTATGAAATAACTGAATCAGTGGTAATATATTCTGATATTTACGATACTAAAAATATTTTCTGTAGAAGTTACTAACTGTAAGATTTGTAAAAGTATACAAAGAAATGAGGGATGAATTAGCGACGATAGTGTAGCTGATTTACTTCTTATAAAATATTGGTGATTGGCGTTATCCACTTATCGGTCTTATCGAGTTTACGCCAGATAGAATGTGCCTGAGAGGAACGATGCTGCCGCGGGCGCTTGACTTTTTAATTACGTGTCATAAATTGGTCGACACGCTCGGCCCGTTTCAGGACACTCCATTTTCTGGGTGGCCGCAAGTTCGATCTACCACCTTCGTGCTTTGAGATAAGCTTCTCGCTGCTTCCACCATAAATTGTCTCGCTTGATAAATCGACCGGGCACCAGACTATCCTCCATGTGTATGTAATGCCTGGCAAAATAAAGACAACCGTGAAAAAGTTTTTCTCGCTAAACTTCTCGTATTTGCGTCCATAATATATTCTGGGTCCGTACATTTGAATTTATGTATCGAGTGCCTTTCTAGTCAAATAGTCGAATTATTATGAAATGTTTTATTATCTTGTAAATGTAAAAGGGACATTTCTTAAAAACTATTTCTTTAGAAAGTAAAAATTTCCTTTGCAAGGCATGACACCAAAAAGTGCAAGTTGCGGATGGCTATATGGTACATCCGCTTCCGATATCTGCGGAGGAGCACTCGTAGCGGCGTGGCGGACGCCGATGATTCATGGCGTTTGTTCCGGGAAATAAGTAGCGCTCGACCACCACGAGCAAGGCCGAACAGGGTAAAACGAGAGGGAAGGTGGCTGTGTGGTTACGAGAGGCACGTTGCACGATTGACAAATCCGAGAACTCATATGCAATAAATCGCGGCTGGAGCGGTTGTCCCTGTGAGTTTTTTGTATTTATGGCCGGTGAAGATGCAGCTAGTGGCATGAGGGACGTCGCTAGGAGAGAGAAGGGGGATGAAGATAGGTAGCAGCGTCTGCGTCGGCGTCAAGAGGAGGCAAGAAGGTTGCCAACTTTTTCTCATGCATCGATATGAATATAAATAACCGAGAGCCGGCCACATGGAGACGTAGCCTGCTTTCTTGCACCCTTTCCAATCTGTTTACTTCCTTCCTCCTACCTTTGGACGTGGCTCCTGGTGGAGTCGATAGGCTGTTAGGTGATTATAGAATTCTAGTTACATTATAAAATTCTTTTATAATAGATTTTCTATTTCTCTGTGTTATTTTCAATTTTAATAATTTAATATTTTAATAAGATATTCTGATAAAATATCTTTCTTTAATATATTCAACGAAAGAATACGATGTCTTGTCGAAACATCGATATTTATTTTCTGTCTAACAAATAAGAAATTACAATACTTACTTCAGAAACACTTTGAGCGAAATTCTTCAAGAACAGTGATCGAACTCTGCATATTCTTTGCATTGATAAATTTATTTCGTAAACTACCGAAGAATAATATAACGAGAGGAGAAGAATGCGTTAGCCGGCCGCTGCGCTGTAAATAATCACACCGAGGAAACAAACGTCTTGGTACTCGATGGAGGGTAACTCGACTAGGAGCCGTGAATCTTCGCTATTGCAACCAAGGATGAGGAAACCCTCTACCCTACGGCTTTCCTTAACGAATGCCACGCAGGTACGATTGTTTAACGCAGCGAGCGTGAGGAGTGAAGCTTTTAGTCAAGACGAATGAGACGACTAGCTCAGTCTCGGCACCAGCAGCAGGAAATTGCGTTTCATTGTAGCGAGACGGTGTTTGCTTCCAAGCTACGATACCTACAGCCACTGCTCGCTGTTCGTTCTCCTTCTAGTTTCTCTCTTCCTCTTGCCCTTCCACCTTTCATCCTCTTCGTCCTTCGTCGCTTGGAATAAGATACGAATGACAATTACACCAGAGCAGATATCAGGCCTTGCTTCGCCTAAAGCCTCGTTTGCAGGACCTTAAAATTCTCCCAGTTGCCCCGCAGAAAACTCATTTCCATTGTTTCTACACCAGGCCATCCTCTGTACTTCTCACCAACTTGTCTCTCGAAACGTGCAAACAAATCGATGCGCTAGAACAAGCTTCGTATCGGCGCGATTCGATGCTTCTTCTTCTTCTGTGATCTTGTCTTTTACGTAAGAGACACGGGATTTGTTACAAGGATCGAGGGTACTTCAGATCGCCTGGCTGTTCCGTTTGCAATTGTACACTTCCACTCAAGTGATTTTTATTTATTTAAGATCGCACAATTAATTAATATAGTCGGAAGAATATTGTCTGAAAACAATTTCTGGTAATAAACATGAAGATTTAGTGATCTTTTGGTAAATTTTTAGTAGGTAGATCTTTAAGTTACATGTTTCATTAGTCTTATGTAGGAAATGTTCTATGGAGGATTTTTATACAAAAAATCTATAGTGGCAAGGATATAAGTAAGGAAGTACTAATATAGTCTCATATTAAACTCAACGTAATTTAACTTATGATGTCGTGTAATTCTTGTAATTCTAAGACAAAGAGAAGGTTGGTATAAACGAAGTATAACGAGCGAAATGGTCGGAGACGTATTCATGGAAGAAAAAAGGGTAGAGTGGATAGTATAGCAGGAAGACAGACAGTATTATTGCTTTAATCGATCAGCTCGATAATTCTATTACCATTTGCGTTATTCAAATGGTATTTAATTTTCCGCAACGTTACCTTTATTTCCCGATTTACATTTCATTCGTTCGGAATTGTCTCGCTCCCCTCTCTCCCTCCACTTCCACCAACTATCCCATCCGTTCTTGGTGCCGGTACGAGTTCATTCTTTCTTTTTTCTTTCACTTTTTTTCGGGGTCATTTAAAAACTGCGGTCTTTCGCATCTGCATATCGTTAACCTTTTTACGGTACGCTCCTTGAAATTCGATTGCCCTCGCTTGAAATTGCATTATTGACATATTGAAATTCAGTTAACCGTGTTCTTAAAATTTGATTACAGGTGTACTGTAAAATGTTGCGGCCGCCGGTATTTCGAAAATTTTATGGATAACTATGATAATGCAACGTTTGAAAATGGAAACAAGGATGAGGAATGAACATGTTGGGTAAGTAAAAACAAACTCTATTATGTATCATAATATATGCACAGTTCCTCTCAAAAGTCTTAGGACATCTTCTGTTTTCAATATAATTTTGAAATTTGGTACAAAGTGTGAATTTTAAATTGTTGATGTTTTGGTAATGTATATTTTTTTTATTATACACCAATCTAATCAAATTGAATGAACTATTGCAACGTAATTCATTCATAATTTCATCACATGAGCTATCTTTAATTTCTCAATGACGCGTGCAAAGTTTTTCGTCTGTAACGTATAATATCAAAACATTAGGAGCTCAGGATATGCGATTCGTTGAAAATAATTAAAAATATTATGAGGTTTAGTGCGTAACAAAAAAAATTGTTCTATTTTAAGAACGAAATGATAGCGCATGTACAATAAGAAAATAATAATCAACATAAATTTTAATTAACAATAATTACTTATGAAACATATATACATATTTAATAATGGATACATCCCCCTTTAGTTTCTATTACTTCTATTATACGATTTTGTATCGATTTATATAGTTTCTGGATATAATTTTGACTTAACGTATTCCATTCGCGTACAATTGCATTTTTTAATTCTTCTACGTGTTGATACTGCTTTCCATTCGCGTATAACGCCGTGAACAAGTTCTGCCCGGCAATTTTCAATAATAATAAGGTCCGAGGAGCGTGCACGCCACAGCAAAATAGATATATTATTTTCATTAAAATATGATTGGACCAATCTTGATGTGTGTACAGGTTTATTATCTTGTTGAAAGATGTAATCAGGTCCAAAAATGCGTTCTGCATGATTATTTATTTCTTTTTTGATTAAATTTATGTATCGGACACTATTCATTCTCCCATCGATGAACTTGATGACAAATGTCTTGCCGAAATAACCGATGCCGGCCCAAACCATCACGCCGCCTCCTCTCATTTGTCGTCGAATTGCTGACATTGTTTCTTTTCTTGTGTCATGAAAATAATATTGGAACCCATTAGGACCATTCAAGTTGAAACATTTTTCGCCTAAAAAAAGGTACCCTACTCCATTCCTTTTTCCAATGCACTCTTTCTTTTGCAAAGCGTAAACGTTCTACTTTATGTTTCGTTGTTAACGAAAGTTTCTTTTTCAATTTTAGCCTCTTGATATTTTCGCAGGATAGTAGAACTCGACGAACACTTGAAACACTGGCACTAACACTACATTTCTCCATTATTTGCTTCGTTGTTAACTGCGAGTTGGAAGCTACACGCAAAATTGCTCACTTATCACGATCGGACAACGATGATGGCCGACCAGTACTTTTCTTTTTGCCATAATCTTCAGCATTTTTTAAGCAATTGTGTATTACTTTACGACTTCTTCTTATTACTTTCGATATTTTTGCTACTGATAACTGTTGCTGTTTTAGTTCTAGAATTTGCTCTTTTTCAGACTCGTTTAATCTTTTTCCGCGTCCCATACTTACAAATTTGTATAATATTGTACTGCAATCTTTACTCGTTGATAGATCATGAACTACTGAGCAATTTCTAAACATATTAACAGAGTGTGCTATCATGTCGACCTTAGTTTGGAATAGTTTTTTTTTTTTGTTGCATACAAACATCTACGAGATTGTGACTTATTTCCAGCAAGTCGTATATTCTGAGCTCCTAATGTTTTGATATTATACGTTACAGACGAGAAACATTACACGCGTCATTGAGAAATTAAAGATAGCTCGTCTGGGATATCTCTTTGACGAGGAGTGTAGATATCAAAAGTTTCTGCATCTAATTTGCAATTGAGTAGTTTTTCACATTTTTATAAGTACGTATGTAGTTCCAAAGGTTCATTTTCATTTTCATGAACATAAGAGATAATTACTTAAGGAGAACTAAATAAAGATTATTCTATACATAACTTTTAATTCATCGCGTTTATTGGATTGCCTTGTTAAAAATATTTTATTGAAAAAGAATCCGAATTTCTTTATTTTCATTGGTTTCATACGGTGCTATTTTAAATTTACACAGCGAGACAGGATTTAATTTTCAAATGCAACAACTGGAAGAAGCGAAGGAATATTTCATTTCCTATTCGCAGACGTTGATCTTGTTATATGTACGTATATTTGAAGGGAAATCTAATAAAATTAAGTTGCGAACTACTATCTTCAAATGTATACATACTGATATTAAGTTGAGGACCTCTGTGCCAACAGTTCCGAAGTCAATTACGATATTGGTCTGTCGTTTGCACAGACGCAAACTTTATCTACGGTTTGTCTAAACTTTCTATACGTTTTACATTGATGCTGTGTAACATATGCCGACTTTACTTTACTCTTTTGAACTTCCTAGAAAATTTTCTCATAAATATATGGGTACAAGAATGTTGGCATAACACTTTTGAAGTTTCATATTCCTATTTATTTAAGAATTTCTTCCAATTTTGATGCACATACTTTCAAACGAATAATTTCTCTTCTTTTATTTTTATTTCGTTGACACAAATATTTAAAATACTTTTATTATACGCCATGGAAATTCTTTTATTTTGTAGAACATTTACAACATAAAAACCGTTTCGCTCAGTACTTAATTTCTGGCCCATGTTACGTTCGCCAGCTCTTTAAACGATAATTGAATGGAAAATTAATAAGATCCACAAGAGCTACGAAATCCTATAAGCCATCGTACAAAGTGGAGTATACCGTTATAAATGTGTAGTAGGCGCTTATGGCAGGAGTTAAGCGAAGAACTGTCTACGATTTCATGAAATTACCGCGCTAAACGCGCCCGATTTAAGAAAGGAGATCTCAGAATCAGAAATTTTCGGTTGATCCGTCAATATATGAACCAAAACACGGGATTCGTATAATTCGATTGTTAAACCAGTTGCATGGGTCACATTTGTAGCGGTACATGAGTCATAGAACGAGGCGGATCGAGAGCGACTCATGTTGTTGTGCCTCGGAACACGGATACAGCCTTGATGCACGAAACATAACGATAGATAAAATCTGGACAAAATAAAGTCACCGTTATGGGCAACCCTCGATCTAAGACAAATTCAACTTTTCCGACTCCCCCTGACCAGTATAAATAAACGGACGCGATCGCAAGCGAGTCGGTATATACCGAGTATCTACGAATTATCGATCAATATCTACGAGTTATTATCCGAGTTACAGTTATCGAGTTATCCGCGAGCGATCATACTCTATCTTTGCGAATACATTTGTACGAGCGTCTCTCGACTGTATTTATATTTATTCCTATTTATTCTATCTATTCTAAATATATTTGACGGGTTGCAGCAGTAATTTCTAGTATTCTAAATTATTGATCCTCACACAATCCACTACACATTCTATAAGATGAATAATATAATTTTCAAACTAATGATACAGTTTAGGAAAAATTGTGTATGTAAATTACATATGCATATGTAAACCTGGTATATGTAAATATATATATAAACTGCGTTTGAAGCGAGGAAAAATAAACAAATCAAGGAAATAACATCGATTCGACGGTAATTACGTGAAATGAGCGAAGTTCTGGTCTCGGTGCTATTGGTTTCTCATTAGTGGGCTTGTTTTACCTAGACCGTTTCTGCAGTTCAGGTGAAAAGTGCGAGGGAGCAAGAGTAATAAAAAAAAAAAGAAATAAAAAGTGTTCGCGCCGAAGATTAATTTAATTAAAGCACCGTCGAAACTACGAATTTCCACCAGGTGGAAACAAAGGATTGGCAAGAAGGGAAAACAGCCGAGTAGTCTCCTGGCGCGGTCGAAAAACTTTCAAGTACAGGCTAAGAGAGGGAAAGAGAGGTAGGAGGAAGAGAGGGGAAGGAAAGAGTCGCTGAAAATTCTGGTACCTTGCCTTAGCTTATCCAATCACCATGGGCGATGTCGGTTTTCTCGCGGAGTACCTATCGGAAAGTTTCTTTAATCAAGTGTTTGATCAGTGCCCGCTTTTCCTTGTATTCATTGTCTTCGTTCGTTGGCAATCAGGCTTCATTCGAGATACCCTTTCATGCCCACCATTGCCCTTTCCTCAAGCATTTATTTTTATATCGATCTTATCGCGTTACCACGTTATCATGTTTTGTGCCATTGTAAGTTCTTTCTTTAGTTATGGTTATCATTTTTGACAGTTTGTTAAAATAATTGTGTTTCTTAATATGCGTATTTTTAATATCACGTTTGTTGTGGATAGATTAGAATGAGATTCTTTATTTAACGGAAAAACATGTATTATACAGATACATATATTTTTAGAACGTAATATGAACATAAAATATTGTTATTTAGTAATGTCATTTCTTTTCAATTTAAAAAGTGAACACAATTACGATTCTCAACTATTTTACAGTTAAATGAAAAATCGTTCTCTGTTTCTCATGGAAATGAAACAATGAAGCAAAGTTATTTGTAATTCAATGAATACAGAGAAACATTTATTGATATCCAAGATGAAAGCTTCGATTTCCGAGAGAATTAATCAAAAAGAAGCGAGTCGATAGAGAGAAGAGAGAAAAGAGCCATAACATCGAGGTAGTCGATAAATTCACTAGAAGTTTAATTTCATTTTATAGGCGTGATACTTTAGCGAAAGCACCCACACTTTACACTAACAGCGTAGTGCTACCACCAGCAAAGGTGTTCGCCTTCCACCGTTCAGACAAGAATTATACATTACGCCGCCTTAAATCATGGCTTAAACGTTACCCAGCGTAATTATATCGTCGTTTTTAAAGATACCCTTAATACACCGCTATGTGTCCCACGATTCTCCATTAAACTTTCGAGTCGATTATTTTCTTCCTATTTTTACTTCGGTCGCTTCAATCTTTTCACAAGTACACAGGGTTATGAATAATTGTTATAAAGAATTCATTAGCCATCATAACATTACACATACATCGACGAACACTTTTACACTATATAAGACTCTTTTACGTAAGCCACCATATGAAACATTATCAATAAACAAAAAGTTTTCAATTCTATTTTCTGAGAAGCATAATATAGCCACGTAAAGCGGTTAGTCGAATAATTCTAGTGTGTAATACATAATGATTCCTTGTGGAAAGTGAGCAAAACGGGGCATAAGGAGAAGCAATAAAACGAGCGATGGAGCTTGTGAAATTATATCAACGGCCGTTCAAGCTGTCGAAGCGGGCCTCTCGCCTTATCGATAATGCGTCTGCAGAAGCAGCTCGGTCTTTGTAATAAATCGAGCTTGGGGACGCAGTTAGAGGGGATCAAACTGACGTCTCGGATACTAACTCTTTTTCTCTTTCTTTCTCCCTGGCGTGCTTGATATCGCTGGCATAAATCGATATAAATTTTCGAGGATTCCGAACCGGCCGATTCGCTAGGATATACAGACTCGTTTTTCAGAGTTTGCATCCGATATAGAGGAGGTTGCGTGCATTCACGCGCATTCTAGAGCGAGCATATGCGTTTTATGGCGGCTTAAACGAATGGTCAATCTTGCAAAGTGAATATTTTTCTGAGTTTGAATCGGTTCTAGCTTGTGGTGATCGTAAGGGAGTAACTGTCCCGGACAGCTTTAAAACGTACAGCAATTTATTTTACCGAGGGTTAACGATACTCCATCGATCTATGTGCTTCTTCTTTCGGTTTATTGGTTCGACTATATAACTTGCCGATCGAGAATCGTCATAAAATCCATATGATTAATATGGTGTGATCGAAAGAAATATAAGTATGAGAACTGATATGACAATTCAAACAGTCAGAAATTTTGCTAATTTGTAGCAATTCTAACTCGATTCTCTTGTGCAATAATTTACTATGTAATTAATATTACAGACTTCTCTTTTATAATTGCAATATTACGTTTATAAACTTCGATTTCTAAGGTAATCAGATAATTTCTAATGCGTAAACTTTGCTTTTAAAACTCCATTTGAATAATTCAGATATAAAATTGTTATCCCAAAATACAAAAATCGTCTGTTCTAGAATCTTTTAAATCTCATCTATAATTAAACAAATCTCTACTTAAATCGAAGATTTGCTACTTTTCAAACAGAATAAGTTTGCGTTGTGAACAAAGCAGAATGCACGATCTCCGTTGCTCTTTGACTATTTTTCAGGTCGAAACGCGCGCTCTTACGATTCGTATCAGTTATGTACGGCACGATGCCGGGGCTTCTTCGTGCACGTGCACTACGTCATAATCGAATTTCGAAAACGCGTTGCCGCGCCGCTCTGCCCGTCCGTTGCGGCTAACTTCGCCGCTTTTCACGCCAGGCTAGCCCAGTAATTCGATTTCCACGAATTATCACTCATTTCGCAAAAAGGATAAATGTAAACGTGAGCCGAATCAGCTTGGCTCGCTAGTGCGCTTTCCCTTATCGCAAAGTCCCCACTCGTGATGTAACCTGTCGAAAATATTTGATTCTCCCCCGAGCTTTTCGCTTTACGAGTTTGTCGTGAAACGACGTTTATCGTCCTCTTTAAACCTTCGACTTTCTTATCTCGTGTTATCTACGATTTATTATCGTGATTTTATTTTATCGCGTTATCCATTTTTGTTTCTACTGAAATTAGACATTTTTTTACTAGAAAGTAAAACAGCAGTTGGGAAATTTAATAGTCAGAAAATTTAGTGATTGGTAAGTTTAATAGTTGGAAAATTTAATAATTGAAAAATGAAGAAATTTGGTATATTTAATAGTAATTTTTATTATTTTCAAGTTGTCTAAGGTTTGAAAAATACATAAAATTTAGGTATTAGATACAAATATATTAAAATCTGTGATTTATAGATGCTTTCTTTATAAAGCTTGCAATAATTAGAGCTATTTAATTGTTTTAATATTGCAACGTAATGAAAGCGATGGAAATATATATGTATATATCGGTATTATTTTCGTTTAAAGAATGAACTTTTCTTTGTCATAATATATGAATTATAATCCAGACTGTTGTGTTATATACAGCAACAGGTTAAATATCAAATTCGATATACATTCTATGAAGTAGTTTATAAAGATTATTCTACTATATCGTTATTTGCTATATGTTTAAAATTACATTCACTGGAAACATTCAAACACATGGATATCATCTTTCCTGTGGTGATATTTCAACGTAATAAAAAATATCATGTTTTTATAGTTTGAATTTTTCGATATCGTTTACAAGTATATAACAGTTGTTTATTCACTGCATTAGAAAAATGTATCCAACTTAACAAGGATTACTTGCCCAATACTTTTATTTTTACAATTAACGTGAATTAAGATTTATGTACATGGAGATTTTATTTTTATGCTTTCTCGTTCTAATATAAATTTTTCTTTTCTAGTCCAATATTGCGATAAGATAACATTACTGTATGAATTTTTATCAGATCTTCCATTAATTTGTTTCCAAAAAGTTTCAGTTTTTTTCTTTCCGATGAAACGATACTTTCTCTTAAAATGTTCTATTAAGATATTATTCCTATCAACAAAACAGCCATAGACATTTCGCGCCCTGCTTCATCTCCTTTACAAAACCACCCGAACAAACCTATCGTCAATAATTAGTAAAAATCTAATTTTTATCCCAGTGTGAAACAAAGAAAAAATTCTGTCCTATAAGATTGAAACTCTTGCACAACCCAATTTCAAGCGGTACAGAGGGATCGAACGAACGTTCGCGAAGGGATGATCTCTGAAATTGGTCACGAGGATCGGCGTCAAGCGAAGTCGCGCAGCTCGCAATCAATCTCGGTACAACCGTTGTTCTCGACGCCTCGTACGTTACGAAACGGGACAGCCACCGGTAGATTCATATTAAACGATATAAAGAAACAGGCTGGTGATTTATGCGCACAAATTGTCCTGTCACCATACTGTTCTTTCAGGACTTGAGGAAGCTGGTTCACGTAACACGGGGGCGCGTCGGTTCTTCTCTTTTTGTCGACATCTTATTGTCCTTCCTCGCGTTCTACAATATCTGCTGCATTAAATCCCGCTTTTTCGCCATACTGCAACGCAATATGGTGCTTCCGCTCTTCTACCTTTCACGCCGTTTCTGTGAATCCTGTTCTATTTTCGATGTGCAGCGCTTCCTTTAACCCGATATAATTTGGTTTAGTGCTGTTTGGCTTGGTCGATTTGAGAAGCGAGTTGATCGTAGCTGTGTGTAATGGAGAGTAGTGTACGTTGAAGAATGCGAAGGAGGTATTTTTTTAGCTGGTTGATGTTTGCAGTGATTTGAGAATCTTAATTTGGATTGAGATGTGGCGTTTCGGAATATTTGTTGTATTGATTTGGAATTGATTAGAAATATTTGCTAAACTTATTACTTGCGAAGATTAGAAATGACAAAATGTAGTGATTGAAAAATTCATAAATTCGAAAATTTACCAGTGGGAAAGTTTGGCAATTG
Source organism: Bombus vosnesenskii (assembly GCF_011952255.1). NCBI lineage: Eukaryota > Metazoa > Arthropoda > Insecta > Hymenoptera > Apidae > Bombus > Bombus vosnesenskii. The sequence goes on along the minus strand of NW_022882945.1, from coordinate 3,211,681 downwards.
AAAATTTTACCGGGCCGCGAGCATTAAAATCGTACGAACACGAAACTTGCTACTCCGTTGATCGCACATTATCATCGATGTCACGAGATTACTTTGTCCAAAGCAAACATGTAGGGAAAGAGAAGCGTAAAAAGGTGTCGTAACGGGGGTTGTCAAAAGCCAGCCACTTACCATAAAATTGTACTTTACGCGTTAATGGTACGCTTTAAAAACTCACCTGTAAAGCACAGCTGGTTCGTATGAATTTTTTAATGGAATCGAGCCAGAATCTTTCTTCACTTTTTTTGCGTTCCCCTTTTTATTTGTGGTTAGCAAACGCCTGCAAGGTATTCTCTTTTGCTTTCGAAGAAGTCGGGCCAGCCGGACTCGCTTCTGATTCATTTGAGGACTTCGTCTCAAGCGAGTTAAAGTTTCACAAAGGCCACGGAAACTTGAATCTCTTTCCCTGGAACAACTGTCCACTGTACTTGAGATTCCACGCGTAGTGAAAAGGAAGACGTATGCTGAATTCCTATTGCTCAAAGAAACCGATTTACTCGTGGCATGCCTTCTGTGGACAAAGACCACAGCCACCACCATCCCACTGTACCAATAATGACCAGATTCTTTGCGATTTTGCTGCATTTTTTAGCTCCTGATTTTCTTACGTATTTTCGTCTATTTTTAGGGATTGATAATAATCGGAGAGATTTTGTACTCCCTTTGAAGGCTAATTTAGAGGATTTTCATAGAAGTTACTGCATTCTTAATTCCTATTTTTCTTGCATGCGTAAGAATTATGTTAGAACAAAGAATTTTGTTTTCTCTTTTATTTTTTTTCTTTAGCGGTTAAAAATTAAGAAACACATTTATTTTTCTGTAATATCATATCGATAATTTTTATAGTAGTTACAGTCTGACATTTTAAGAATTTGCGTTCCTTTTTAATGAAGTAGATCAGCAGCGATAAAGTTACAGTTCGAGATTTTAAGTATTCACACTTTTGCGTTTACGCAGCGCAGCGAGTTACAAAATATTATATAGCTTTTTTTATGGAACTCTGTATGACAGGGGTATAGGGTAGAACATAAGAATTGCGCAAGGCTGAATATCAAAAATGGAGAACGATACTTCTTGGTAACATCTGCAGAGACACAGGGACTGATAGATGATACGGGTTATTTAATATGAAATCTTGTACCGCCGTTTTAAAAAAGGTTAGGGAATCCGGAAATTCAAAAAATTATGGAACCTTGTATGCAAATAGAGTAAATTGATCATAAAATAAATTTATTTCTCGTTCATGCTTTGGTACTATTTTAGGAGGCGAAATCATCCCGTGAAAAAAGATATAGAATTTTCTATTTTCTACAAAAAGACTCAGACATAAGAAATTGCATTTCCTTTTTACTCGTAGTTTGCAGCCGATAATTCGATTTATATTTTGTCACTATCCATTTTACAACTTTGTTGCATTATTTGTAATTAATACTAAAGTGAGGTTGTTTATTATTAAACGTGTTGGTTGGTTTATTAATAAAGAGACGAGTGATAAAATTGTAATAGTCAGTGTATATTAAAATCACTGTAAGTACAAGTACAGAGATAGTGTATGCTGATCGTAATCGTCGCTCGCTCAATTCTACTGTTCAACTCTACGCTCGCTATTCGGCTGTGTATGACTCGCTATAATGTCTCTTTATAATCACTGTCCTAGAGAGCATGTTCGTCTATTTGTATCGACCTGTGTTATTATAAGAAGTTCAAATGTAACTCCGGTTGACGATTACAAAAGGCGGCGATAATATTTTGTCCGGAGTTCGTTTACCCTTGAATCTAATAAACCAAAACAACGTTGGTATTCCAAGGCACAATAATATGAATCTCTCCCGATTCAAGTCTTTTGTTGACTCATGTTCCGCTACAAAAGTACAATGAATAAACCAAAGCTATTTCTAATATAATAAAACAACACCGCGACCTTTCTATTAAAACAAATCAAAAAATTCTCACAATACTTTTATTTTTACTTTCCGTAAAACCTAAACTATGCTAACATGAAATCGTATAATCCTTTCAATAAAATCATCAATTACTACTACAAAAGCCTACCCAAAAAGAGTCATTAAAAAAAAAGTATCCAGTCATAAAGAAGCACATCGAATGTTCCATCGAATTGCAGCAACGATATGCTCAGCAGTGTAAACGCATTTCCGCACCCGCGCACACCTACGCAATCTACACACACATTCATATAAAACGAATGAGCAACGAACAAAAGGAACTCACACAGAGAGGAAGAGAAAAAAGAACAGAGGGGAAGAATGGAAAGGAAGAAGAGAGGAAGCACACGGATAGGAGGCAGAAGGGTAGAAAGTACAGGGTGTCCCTGTAATCGTGATTGAATTTTACTTACAATCAAAACCAACTTCTTTTTTTACGTAAAAAGAAAATTACGTAGAATGTATAACAGCTTAACACGGAAGCGCTTTACTGTATAGTTTAAAAAATAATGTTTGTAATTGTCATGTTTCTCGACATATCAATGGATTTAAGTAACTCGCATATTCCACCCAATTAGGCCAAGATGTAGGATTTCTTCCGAACGATAAAAAATGAAATGAATTTCGTCAGAAAAGTTCAAACATCGAACGATGCACGATCCGGTGTACGTTTGAAAACATTTAAATGACACCAACTGCTTGAATCGGTATTGCAAAGACACCCTGTATAGGCGGTGCGTGTACGCGGGGCTCACATTTGTCCGGCGTGGATGCTACGCGATAGAAAATTGCTCGTTCAGTGAAATTCGGACCGCGGCCGAGCAAAAGCTTCGTCGATCTCGAGTAATTCCGACTCGCCCTGTCTCTTCCTCACTTCACGAGAATGGAGGTAATTACCGGATTTCGGCGAAATCCATGGAGCGTAGGGCATTTAGAGCTGTTATAGTTTCGACGACTCGGCACCGGGCGACCGGCTGCTGCTGCTGGTGCTGCTGCTGGCCCACGTCAAAATGAAACAGCGCACTGCCACGAGAGGAAGAGGACAGAAATGGTGAACGACCAACGACGAACAACGAACGAACGCCGTTATAACAAGGGCTAGTTAGCGCCACCGCCGCATTACCCTCGCGTAGTTCTGCCGTAGCACAATGGCGACAAATTTCACGCGCTATATCATCCGGTCCGCACACCATCGCCACGAAAGACGGAAGACAAAGTGAGCCACCGCGACGATGCTAGCCCTCCTCCCCTCGCTATCTTTTTTCTGGCCCTCAGGCTTCGGATAGAAAGGCCTAATAACTACTAATTCTTTGGGTTTGTTCCGGCCGTTTGTTCGCTACTCTTGGATTCTGATTTGCTGTTGGTTGATGGTTGTTGAGAATGAGGGGTTAGTCTATAGGGTGGAATTGTCGGTGGTCTTTGATGGTATACATCAAAATTTTTGTGCGATCGAGAGTGGTTGAGTAGAGGACGAAGACATTGACTTGTATCTTTGTTTTTTTCTTTTAATATACGAAGTGGATATTTTAAAGATAGATGGTAAGATCTTAAGCGTAATTTTGGAAATTGTGAGAAATAAGTTTGACAATGATATGGAGAAATATGAAAGTGTAAAAACGAACAGAGTATATACAATGTACAATAACATACAAAATATCCAAGGTGTAATTCTCGTTCTAACATTTAGTATGTGAAAGGAGCTCCTTTACATCAGTTCGTAAAAACATAAATTTCCAGAAACTCCAGTCTATCTATGACAAAGTTACGCTCTAAAAAATATTAATAACGAGGCTCTCTGATCTCAAAAGAGCAAGCGACGATACGAGGGGCGGTTGGAAGGGGTGGCAGGTTGGTTCATTGAATACAAAGTGCATTAGTCGCCCGGTTGGCGAATGGCAGGCCGGAAACGGACTCTCGGAGGTCGTAACAAACTTATATCCCGTGCCTATTCCCGAAGGCCGTGTGGCTTTCGATTCGAGATTGTAAATAGTCCCGATGTCGATCGGTCGCCCACAGGGGAACTAAGTAATTTCCATCGAATCGAGCGACGACCGTTAACGCGAGAAACGCGCCCGACTCCCGACACGGAAATGAAGCTTGTCACTCAAGCGAAGCCGCGAGGCCAGAAATCGCGAGAGCTCCAACAGCGTCGCACGAATTTCTCCTGCAATTTCTTACCACCGAGACGTTGGCGGACCTTGACTTCTTTAACGACGTGCGTGCACGCGAGCGATGACGTGTATTGTACGTTTCTATGTACGTCTGGTTCCGGCCTGTCAACAGAATATTAACATTTGAAGGCTGAGACGAGAGGTAACTTGGAAATTGAAATAGTTTATGGGGTTGCTGATAAGATATATGGTGAATTGAATATAGATTAGGGTGTCTGTGTATGAAGCCATTCGGAATAGAATTCAGTATTAGAAACCCGTACGAAAGCGCGTGCTTAAGGTTCTAGGCCTATAATTTTTAACTTCATCAAACAAATCATGCAATCAAAATTGTGTTTATTTATCGTATGGCTTCAATGTGAGCATAGATTAGAACAAAATGATAGCTCTTATGTACAAGACAGACGTAGATCTTATGCATAATTTAATATATCTTAAACTAGATAACATCACAAATTATTAATTGAAAATTTCCTATTAAGTGGGAAGCTTCAGGCAACCTCGACTGTCCATTAAATATCAAAATTGTATCGCCAATAAGTCACTCTAGCCGGCATGCTGCTCCACCAAGCGATTAATCACCGGCATGTCGCGTCTCCCCCGTTCGCAATTAACGTTTGCTCGTGTGTTTCACGTGCGTCTCATAAACGCACCGTTCTATCGTCCTCCTAGTTTCAACGAAGACAAAGCACTTTCGCAAGATCCACGACCATATGCGTTTTCCATACACATTTTCCGAACCCCTACGTGTTTCGAGTGCCTGTGCTCGAGTGGCTTGCGAAACACCAGCTACGAGAAATGAAATCCTACGTCGAACCACCGTGATGTTTTGTCGCGTGCTGTTGGGATGGAGACAAGTATTGGAAGCAGACAAAGAAAAGGAAAGAAAGGAATGCGAAGGAAAGGAAAAGCAGCCGCTTTTTGCTTGATGCATCACTCCATGATACGAATGGATCGAAGGCATTGCGTGCTTTCGTCGCGTTGCTGCACGCGCGTTCCGGATATGCCGTATGCGAGTACACGATCGAAGGAAGACGTTAGTCGTTGGAACTAAGCGGAAGGATCGCGAACACGCATTCCAAATGCCGACAGTATTTATGCTTCGGTAAACATTATCACCAAGTTGATGCTACATGGTTGCAAGACGGAATAAATAGAATCTTTATGGCTATAGAGAATTCCAATATTAGGTTCAATTATATTTGTAGAATCGTTTATTACATCTTAGAACTATGAAATCATCGAAGAAGATTCGATTTTTATATGACTCATTTGCTGCAACAGTGATACAACTAAAAGTCACGGTTTTAAGAAAAAACGAGTTTGAATGAAACGTATAAATCAGAGAATTTTATCAACTAATACTGAATTATAGTACTGGATTACGATACTTAATACATAGATAGATTCTAGAATCTAGATATTTGATTAGATCTAAAAAGTATCAATTTCTTGTAGTCGTATGAAGATGTTAGCAAATGATGTGAAATTTAATATACTTGGATCTGATTAATTAATTTGTAAATGTTACAATAAATACAATAATATAATAAATACAATAATATCGTAGGTTAATACCCTTGCCAAATGAAATTACGCATTTAAGGATTAAAGAAATATTCTATAAATTTTAATTAGGAGAATATTATCCATACATATATATGTCCTTTATCTCCCGCTATGATTATCATCGGAACGTCAAATAGGTGGCGCCTGTATACACACATGCAATGTTGCAAGACAGTTTCACCCTCGAGGACAGGCTGGCAAAGATTCTTGGAAGGTCACGCGAGCCCAAGGGTCATAGCGAGTAACGAAGAGGTCGAGGGGTGATAATCGCTGGGATACCATGAATTTACCCCTTGGCCCCACAAGGCTGTAGATTGCCGTCTTCCCTTTCTCCAGAAGAAACCCTTCTTTTCCTCCTTATTGTGCCTGCTACCTGGTTAAAATATACATTTGTACGGATGCCATTCTCCTCTTCCGTCCCTTCTTCTTCTATCGTTTGATTTATCACCTGACAACGCTGTTATTAAGTCCGCAGTTAGATAAAGCGAGATTATTTTGGCACAAACGCTGTTCCAGTTTCTCTTTCGTCTCTTTCACTCCTGGGACATTGAAACGAATGTCACAGAATATGCGGTGTAAGATGGATTACCTTTAATGCGAGAGGTGAGAAGGTTCGATGGGGTTCAAAGTTGTCATGAAGTAGGCAATGGAAATTTATCTAAGTGCAGATTTCCGATATTAGAAATTGGATATTTGAGAATGTTGCATGTTGGATAATTGTACGACCCTGTTATTCGCTTTAAATTACGTTTGATGAGAAAAATACATTAATTTACGCCTGATTTTTCCTGAATTCCAAAATTTCTTCAAGTTAAAATTGATGAAAATTTGTCGATAAACGAATAAAAATATTACCGAATATTAAAAATATCATTTACTATGATTGAACGTAATGCGAGACAAAAAATGTTTGATATAGTTCGTTCAAAATTTCCATATATTTTTCATTTTTGCAATTTATCATTTTTAAGAAGATCGATTAGTTTTGTGAATTATATAGAATAAACAGTCATTGCAAGCTTCCGACATACATATATGGATTCTGACAAGTATCATGTAATCATAATTCCAAAACAACCCTTGAGAAGGATACCCTAGACAGTAGTTTGGTCATAGGGTATCGTCAGTTGAAAACTTGTTCAGTTTACGAACTGAATCCTCAGTATAGCGAAACTTTCTTTGCTTTCCCATTCCAGAATTGGTAACAGGCTTCTAAAAATGTCTGAACTAGATAAATATGTTATTGTATTTAAAAACAATTAATTTTAATAGTTATTCTTGCTGTTTTATTGTGTGTTTATTTAGCATTTCCATATATTAATTAATTGAATCCAAGTATTTACATTAAATTATTTAGTAGTCTTTTCATATGACTACAAAATTCTGTCTATGACAATAAATAGTAGAACGTAATAAAAGATGTCTTCACTGTAAAATGAAGTAACGTACCTATATACTGTAATACTGTATCTCTCATAAGTATTAAATCGAATACTAATTTTTTTAAGGCTTCCAATAATTTCCTAGTCATTCTTCATATTGACTACACTTCATATAAGTATCTTAATGTTTATGAACGAGAGTTTACATATATTACTGTATCACTAAAACATTCTGCTCGTTATTGCCTTTTGTCGAGATCGCGGATCACGTGAACGACGCGTTTCCTTTAATTAGCCGGCAAGTTTCATTGTTAATGGAGTGCATAAGACAGCTGTCCGACAGCATTCCGCCGTACCACCGGAATGTCAGGTGTGTTTAACCATCAACCGGTAACGGGTACTACCAACGTAAAGGAACGAACACCCCGTAGAAGGTCGAAACTTCGCTTCCTAGACAACACCAAGGATATCTCGCAGGTCCCACTAGTGCATTTAGAATAAGTTACGGCATCATGAGATTACAAGTCTGTAGCATAAACCCTCCTTACACTGGCTTGCTAGCTGGAAGACCTCCGTTGGCATGCCAGCACCATTAATTAAGAGCTTCTAAGGACTGGAAAGGGTGCAACCTTCCGTACGGAGACAACGTTTCGCGTATTCGGTACCGTCCATGAAAAAAGTATTATCCCGGTACAACAACGTGTTCTTGGAAACGTACCAATTACCCACTTGGCGCCTAGACAACCAACCAGATCCGATAGAACGCTCCTGCTTGTATTTCTATAGCTGAGTGCGAGAGTATTTGAAGGGAATTACGGCGAAGTAAAAGTGGGGATTGGATTACAGGTAAATTTAAGAATGAAGTGCACGTGTTTTTGGTGATGTTGGATGTGTAATGAAGGGAAGAATTTCTGTGAAGAAGAAAGAACAAGAAATGTCGTATAACAATTTTATTGAGAAAATCAAGTTTTGATGGACTTTAGTCCATTAACGATGAAAGAAACAATTTGTTATAATATAGAGTTGGAGAATATGATTGAAAATAACGCGACCTTAATTACACGCGGTATTTCGAATCCAATGTCATTTTTATAGTAATGATAATTAAATCGCATTTCCGGACTTCGCAACTTTAACCATTCTAGTCTGAAATATCATGCACCATGATTACTGTCCACAACGTGGGATTTACTGACAGAGTTTATTACAGGGAATAAATCCTTTTGTCGACGCAGTCGTCACGTAGTTGAATTATTATACGGTGGAATTTAAAATGTACCGGACTTACTATGATTTTTCGACGAACAAATAATGGTGTATGAACAAACAAATCAACCTAATGAGTAATTTCGAGTCGATAAAACTTTTTTTTAACATTCTGTACAAATCGTAATAGATATATTATTGATAAAACGATGTAATATAACTTAAAAATTATGATTTATAATTTATTGACAATCAAAAAGTTGATATTAAATCTAATATTCAATTTTTGATTGATTACATCTGAATAAAATCTACAATTAGATTAAGTAGAAATGATTATTACTTTAGCGTATACTTTTTACAATTATCTCTATTAATTCTTACATCAAATTCGTATTCATGTATAAAATTCCACACGTGTATATAATATTATTATTTATTTATTTTAAAGTAATATTCATTTTAAATTAATCGTTTATTTATATATTATATTCCAAATATGTAAAATTCGATCTCAACACACATAATCGACCAAATACGATCGTACCATACAAAAATTCCATAAATCGCATAAAACCTAGGAAAAAAAAAGAAAGTTCAGGCAGGCAGATCAGATTTTTGCTCGTAACGTCTGCGAAGGGATAAGAAAGGAAAAGTATTGACATGCGAATACAAGAAGTCCAGATGATGACTATACATGTATAGAAGGTAGGGATAAGGCGAAGGCGTGTAAGGCGCCTAACACACGAACAGCCATGCAAGCAGACTCCAAAGGTCTGGGTAGTAGACGTTAGTAAGCGCGACTACGTGGGTCTGGCGAGACCGGGGGAAAACGGCTGCCTTATCTCCGCGCACCGAGATTGACTTCCTTTCTGCCCATTCAACCGCTCAAATGAGTTCCTTTGATAACTGTTGTGTGATCGAGTGTGCTGAATACTGAAGGTTTCGAGCTCCGGCCCGCGAACCTGCCAGGGATGCCTCGCCCTCTGACTTCACCATCGAAAGCCAACCTTCGCGAAAAACTTTTCGTCGTCAGTTGTCACGGCTCCGTGGCCTTGAAATTTTCACGATTAACGTGTACGTAAAGATGTTCACGCTATTCAGCTGGATTTTAAGATTCTAAAGATTCTCTATGTAAGAGTTTCATACAGATGTCGAAGTTTACTAATTTTGCGGTGTAATAAAACGTTTGATTGTAATATGGAATGTAAAGTGCCTTTAGTTTAAAGTGCAAGCTTTTTTCGTCATATCCACGGATTTTATCTTGCTATAAAAATAAAACTTTATGCACAGTAACCTAATAAATCTTCTCATGCAATAAATAATATTGTATATCTGATATATTACAAAATATAATTTTCGTTACCAATTATCCATTTAATGTTTAATAAAAGATTTGAAAGTTCGAGAAGAAGTTCACATGAATTTCATATTTCCCTCATAAAATTCCATCAACCTCTAAAATCCACATTCATCATATTAATTTCTTAATGTATCCTTTTCCAGCAGTGTCACTCGAGACGTCGTCATAAATAAATTACGGGGAAAGTTTATTAGTTTATTAGTTTCCGAGCGAGTCGACAAGACGAGGGTGTAACGTAATTACATGTAAATAAATGTATGGGTCTGGATAGTTGGCTGGTCGGAGTTGGCCAGGTTGGTAACTAAAGCCACGATATAGGCGTAGAAGGTATATTCGCTGGATGTGGAAACCACTTTGGCTTCTTTTACTCTATCCCTTCTTAGTTTTCCCCTCTTTTTCATCCGCCTTCTTCTTTTGCTTCTTTCTTCTCCCACGTGTCCCTTGGCCGTCCTCGGTAGGGGTGTGTTGTACTCGAGACGGTATAATTTTCAGGAGCACGTCGTAGCACTGCGCAAAGTTTTTCTTTAATATATTCTTACATGCGCCTCCAGATTAGATTAAAACGGCGAATGCATGAAACGAGACGCGGCATTGGCCACGGTCGCGTGAAAGAACGCGAACGTAGTCGTATTTGTATGATTTATTTAAGCGGCGCGCGTTCACGGAATTGGACCAAATGGAAGTTGGAGAGGGTAGTCTAGATAAGATGGACGAGTCCAGACGAAATCGGATGAAAAGCGAATAAGAGATTAGACTAGGCGCGTTTGGCATTACGCTGATTTAACTAGAGATCCTTGTTTCATATGTACACTTGATGAGGATTAGTTGAACTTTCGATGGTCTTGAGTTTAATGATGTCGCGAGAAAGGACTTCAAAAGTTCTTTGCATCTTATTAATAATATAACGGAATTTGTAAGTTGAGCCCCTCTGAAGGCAAATTGATCAACTTAACTTTTTATGAAGTTATCAATTTCATGTTACCTAGATACATAATTCAATACGTAATTCATTATCTCAAAACAGAAATCATATTATCATAAATTTATTTATCATCAGGAGATAACTTAAATTTCAAGGAAAATAAAAAAAATATACTTGTAATTGTTATTCCTCTATGCATTTTATAAAATTATAAGAATTAGAAACATTCGATGTTTTAAGAATGATCGAGTGAAATGCTGAATTATGTTTCTGGTTCGATGTTAAAAGAAATTAAATGGTAAATTGAATCTTTTATTAAGACAAATTTCTTAGAAGCATTTTTTTAATTTTAGTTGAACTATTCGATATAGAATTTTAGTCGGAAGAAATAATTAACCATGCATTTATAACATAGAATTTTACCGTTTGATTTAATGATTATGAACAAATATTAATGAATAATAATAAACCGATAATATTGAAAACCTGTTTCAATCAATAATGTTTATTAATATTCAATATGTTTCTCATTTATTAGAATTACTGTTATAAGCCGTATTATTATTATTATCGTTAAAGATTAATTGGTATCAGAGTATATATTTGATACTGGTATTAATTTTCACATCAGCATTCATTAATGTTTGGATTAACGTATCTAACTTATGCTATTCATATTCTGCATTTACGTACCTATACGTACTCCGATTTAGTCAAAATTATGTTCACATATCTCTAGTTACTTTAACTCAGAATAAATTTATATAATTTTCAAAAAATTATGTCATTTCCTGAAATCCTGTACGAATAGTCTTCAAAGTTCTATAAATTTAAACAGTGGAATTTAAGTTTTGTTTCATATTTAATTTTTGTCCAATTTTATAATCTTAAAATTCTGAAAATTACGGGAGAGATTCTTTTGTTGTTAGAATAACATATTAATACACAAATGCAACGATAAGAAATGCAATCGATGTTCTATATTAGAAATATTTCTATTAATTCTTAAGAAACTCTATAAGCCCCATAAAACCCCAAAATTTCTTTTTGACAAAGTATTCAATTAAAAATTATCTGCATCCGTTCGTTAATTTAAAAATCGTAATTAATTAATTCTTATAACTTTGTTCACAGTATTCCTGAAATGACGTGAATAATATTCACCACGAAAGTATTAAAAACACAATGTATAGGGGAAAGATGTACATTTGTCTACTTTGTTACGAAACTTTAGATAAAAAGGGAGAAATAGTAGCTGTTGTCGTGGTTGCTCTGTATCGCGATTATGGGTAGTCTCCTTGTGCGTGGCAGAACGTATTATTTGGCAGCCCTTTGGCCGTGAGAAGCCGCGAACGCGTTCGCAGCTGAAATTATGTGCTCGTTTACTCCGAGGCCCCGTTATCATGCGAACAGTTATGACGCCGCGAGCCACCACCGTGTGGCAAAATTACATTTCCAATTCATGAAATGTCAGTTATACGGGACGTAGGATGACTGAACATGAACCTTCGCAACGCTATCTAACGAAAAGAGCACACAAAACCACTTCTTCTGCCCACCTTTCCTTGGACCACGTGTTTCGAAACAATGAGGTCGTTTAATCGGATGCCTGTCCAATTTCGGTCGACTGATGTCGCTCTTGAAGTTTCCAAATTAGCTGTTTTGTGTTTGAAATAGTCGTCTGTTCTGATAGCATATAGAATAGAAGAGAATGATACCATGATTAGGTGAAACAAGATCTTTTTTATTCTGCTTGTTAAATGATCGTTTCGATTAAAATTTTACAATTGTCATGATTAATTTTTAAAGGCTTTTTATTTTATAATTTGTCTGATTGCTTGTATGTCGTATATGTATAGATGTCGTTCTAATAATTCAAAATCACAATCAATCTTCTTCAAAACAGCAAACCTCCATAAAACTATAAATTATATACAATAACAGGTATTTTAAATCTTCAAATATGTTATTTACCAAAAAGGAGTATCTACTTATCAAATGAATATTTGTTATCTTTCTCAGAAAATGAAACAGTTTCGAATTTTTGGCTTCGCCGAAACGAGGGTTAACAAAATGCCAATAGGGTAAAATAAATTTTATCCTTCTTTATCTTTTACGCATGAATAAAGATAATGATCTCGAGTTATTGGAAAACGGTGCGCCCCGAAGTGAAGTTTTATACTTATAGCCGTCGATAACTATCTCGGGCAATATCGATAACTTTTGCAGGAAGCAAATTACCGGATGGCATTTTCGAGATTCGATCATACGTCGGTATTAGTAATATTTTTTTTCTTACGGTCCAGGAAAAGATTCTGGCAAATCTCTTCGAAGGCTTTCATGGCATCGATAAGGTCCCAAATCTAAAAGACAAGAAAGATAAGGCCGCCTTAAGGTATGGATCTTCCAGAAGTCCATTTCAAAGGATTTCTTCTTTCCCTTCTTATCTGATTGAAAAATGATAAAAAGTGATTTTTATCTCTTCTATATCAGTGAATTAAAAAAGAAACTGTTATAAACATCATGAAAATTTTCAATTTTTATTAAGAAATATTCTAATTTTAAATTCATTGCCATATTTAAATCAGTTTGACGAGCTATTCTGCTGCATATGGAATATCGTATAATTAATTATCAAGTATATGAAATTTTCTATAAATGACGTGTATTGAATGTCATAAAAATGTATAATGAATCCTTAACATTCAATATATTTTGTTATTTTATTATTCGGTATAAAATTTTGGGTATTGAACTAACAGTAGTTATGTCTTTTTGACATTTCTACGTATAGGATAAATATCCTAATTCATAATACGTCGTGCCAAATTCTTTGACAACTTATAATAAGCATGTTTGTTAATAAACGCTAGTTTATCGAAATGACAATGAAGTAATTCATCTATGAAGTAATCGAGTCATAATGGTTGTGTGCGTTTCTGAAGGATTTAAATGGAAGATAATTAGGCAAAGTTATAATCAAGCTGACCAGCGATTATGTCACGTAACGATCCATCAGATAAAGTGGAAACGAAGCGTCGGTTAAGCATATGAGCCGACGTTGCGTACACCATCGTATTTACTGGACGTTTATTGAACATTCTGAGGATTTGTTTACACTGCGGATTACGACGGTTCGCAAGCATACCGTCGTCGTCCCTCTGTATACCAACAGTTGACACTACGCTCTCCTCCCAAGGCTTAATCTCATAAGATGCGGACAAATTGGCGCTGATTGGGTTGCATGAACTCATCATTACGTTCGCTTCACCCGAATATTTTTATATATGGATAAGGAATTAATCGAAAATATAAAAAGAAGTATTTTTATGTATGGATAAGGAATTAATCGAAAATATAAGAAGATAAGTATTTTTATGTATGGATAAGGAATTAATCGAAAATATAAAAAGATAAATATATATGATATTTCGAAGAAACTATTATACAGTTATATAACACAACAGTTGTTTTTCGACCAATCGCGGGGAGACGTAATCGCGAGGAGAGACGTCAACGGGGGTCGTAAATCCCCGTTACGATTATAACAATCGACACCACGAATTGATCGATCCCCTGATTTCCGTTGAGATAATAGGGGTGATTGAGTTTGTATAACACTGTGATTCACAGAATTATAAATTATATATTTCCAACACTTAGATTACACTGATGAGCATAGATAGATAGATAATCACTTATCGCACGAAGATAAGATACATATGTACGTTAGAGCAGGGCTCTTATAATTAGATTTAGTGTATTAGTGGACGTAGCACTATAAGATATTTAGGAGAGGAAATGTAGGCTCGCCAATACCGAGACCGACTCTCGCGTTATGGTTAGACTGCCCGATGGGCATTAGCGGTATACTTATTAGTTGACTTTTCCAACGATGTAGAAGAAGTGAAATCGAGTGACGATGCTGTGTCGGAGGAAAGCTAAGGATGGGTGTGTCTAGCGCACGGGACCATCGGATTTGTTGGTGCCGATGTTATTTAGGAGAGTGAGGGAATAGGCTTCGTTTTTAATTGGTTAGACGAAGGGTCTTAACCGTCCTCGAGAGAAAGTGGTTAGTGGGAGGAAAGTTGCAGCGTACATGACAAAAACTAACTTTCCCTTTTTCGCCGTGGTAGACAATAGTCTTTAGAAATTCTTCCGAACCAGATGTTTGTTTTGTTTGAAGGACCTTTCTAGGAAATCTATGAAATTTATGGAAGGTCCTTGAAACTATGGAGGATGCGCTGCGAGTATACGAAGACATCTGGTTGCCATATTGCCTGCGGTGTGTGGCATCGGCTAGGTAGAGTGTTACGCGACGTAACAACAGTTATATAACATTTGATATACATTAACGCAATAGAAAATTTGGAAAATGAATATATACTAGTTAAATGTGATTTTATATTGTACATTATTATAATGTAGAAATAGAATTCAATTCGAGTGACGCGCCCGTATCTCTACTAGATATCGATCTATAATCGATTTATGTTACACTGCGCAGTTGATATGCGCAAGATTGCAAGATGGTAGCATTTTGTGCGCGTCTAGTTTTTGGTTTGTTGCAGTTATTAGTACCGTTAAGTGTATTCGTTTGTAAAACTAGTACTTTTCCAAATAATTATTGTTAATAGAAATGTTCTTCAACAAGAATATCGATCAATTAGTTTTCAACACAGGTTAGTTTTCTCTTTAGAAGTCTGATATGTAAATATACTTAGGAAATTCTCAGAATGGTTAAATACAACTATTATTACAATTTTCCTTTACAGTAAAATCTCAAAGCTGAATGAAATCAATACATTCTTCAATGAGAATATCAACGAAGCGACGAATATGAACGAATATATAAAGTTTCCAGTACAGGTTAGTTTTTTCTTAAAAAATCTAATATGTACAATATATATATGCAATACATATGCACATACAAATATTTAGGAAATCCTCATGATGGTTAAATACAGGCATCATTAGAGAGAATTTTATTTTTATAACATAATTTTAACTACGAAGAACTAAAAGAAACAGGAATAAAAGTTCAAAAATTCATATTAAAGATATTCTCTAGAGAAAGGGAAATCTCGTTGCATCTGTTAAATTGCGTAAGAAGGTTCTTCAGTTTCGAAATGGTAGACAGAACATTTTAAGGAGAATAGTATGGTGGAACAACCAAAACAGTAGAACGCTCACCAAAACGCGATCCATAATCGAAAGATAAATCCTACTGGCAGTACCGGCTAATCTTCGAAAGTTCTTTACTCTGCCGATAAATTTTTTCCCCGAGCGCACACAGACTTAAAGTGTATGCTGGCCGCGTCTCGCTAAAAGAAAATTAAGCTTAACGCCATCGCGTCCGAGATAAAAACATTCTTTTTGCCTGTGAAATTTAGTGTCTCGTTTGTAGAATAGTGATCGCGTATACACTCTTGTTCATAAGTATCGGAATGCTATTTGATTTCGTATAAGATTCGTATAATTCGTTTTAATCATCAAGCAATCGATTAATCGATCATAATTTTGCATTCTGTAAAAATATTTCAAAACTATTTGTAAGAATCGCAAAAGGACGAGTAATGTTGAATGTAGGAACCCTTTATTTAGCTTAAGATTCTATGGTCTTTTCTATATTTGCATAAGTTTCAAATCTGATGATTAAAGGCTTTAATAAATTCTTGTAATTGTTCTAATACTTATAAACGAGAGTGTATCACTGCAGTACTTGATACGACGTAACTTCTGCGCGATGCATCGTCTGTCTATTTACATGTTACTAACGTGATTTATCGAAGCTGTTAGTTAATTACCTGTCGCGAACCGACCGAAACCATAGACTCTTCGACTGGTGTGATTTCCCTTTATCTGTTTTTTTGGCTCATTCTAAAACGGGTAAGGTGTCTTCACTAATTTATGGTCGTACCAACTGCGAGTAGGAAGACAGTTTAACGAGGAATCGCCGTGATTAAGCGGAAAAAAGACATTCATTTTGGCGAAAACTTTCATTGTTTGTCGCCTTTGATATATACGCCGACAAAGGAAGTTACATAATGGCTGCGTTGGGTTTTGTTGCTTGATCGTGAGGCTTGTTTATAAGATGTTTGTAGGTAATTATTTGAATGATTGTGAGTAATTTTATATTTCAGTTGTTCAAAAATATTTAATATTTCTAATCACCTACGTTACTAATGCATTTTTATTAAATCCAATGTATTTTTGAACTTCAGAAAAATGCAATTGCGTCGAGAATAACTGCAAAGAAGCAGGGTTAAGGTCACGATCGGCGACATTTCACGTTATAACATGGCATTCCGTGAAAACGAAAGGGAGAAGATGGGGGCAAAAACTAAAACTCCGCTGGCTTGGGTAGTGCATTATAGGTTTATGGTTTTGCGATGGCATTTGTAAGGTTTGCTCGGCTTGGTGAGTAAGTTCCACCAGCGAAACTCATCCCCAACGTTTGGGGTGGCGATGCTGCAAAGCGCGTCATTATCGTCATGATATATATACCCCGTGTGCCATTAATGCGTCTCGGACTTCCTTATTGAAAAATATTGGACTCATTCCGCATTAAATCAACGACTCGCCCTTCCTTTCGCTTCTGTCTATCTTTTTCTTTTACTTTCACTTACTATCGCTTTCTGGGTCACTCATGGACCAGTTTCGTCACGCCACATATTTCCTGTCTAAACGCAGCAATTTCTAGGAAGCTGTCTTTTTTTAAAGTTGGCAATGGCTAATTTTTTCCCATACTATAAATTGTATTCGTTGGTCAGTTGTTTGTGTAGTTTATGTCATGAATTATTTATGAGATCGGTCGTATTTTGTTATAATTCAGTTGTACTCTGTTATTTATAAATAATTGTGAAGTAATTATGGAATTACTAAATCACTAAATAACATAAATAAAAATATCATCACTATATTATAAAATTGACACACGAGTCAAATTTGGAATCAAAATGATATTGAAATAAAATGAAGTATGTACTTGTTAGAAGCTTCTTGAATGCGAGGTATAGTATTTCTTATTTGAAAAGTGAATTCGAACCTTTCGAAGCTTCTTATATAAGCACGATTCAGTGCTGTATGAAAAGATATCGTGCGTTGAACGAGCAAAAGAAAGAAAGAAAGAAAGAAAGAAAAAGGAAAAAGTGAAGCAAAGAAGTGAATTTACTGGTAGTAGTTTTATTTGTAAGCCATTCTGTTAGAACGGTGAATAATTAGGGAAGCCCGCTCATTATCAATGGTAACTTAACGAGAAATGGAGCTTTCGTTTCCTGTCTAGACAAACTGGCTTTCAAAGACGGAAGGCAAGAAAGTAAAACATTGGATGATCCGACATAAATCAGATCTTCGTCACGATTAGATCTCTCTCTATTTAATGGAAAATATTGTTTCATTCCTTCTAATAATGCTTCATCACTAGGATATTTCGTACAATTTAATCGAATATTATGTAATATTATTAACATTTTTATCGCGATATTAACACATACCTACATTATATTGTATGAATTGTGTTGTCAGTGATAATAAAATTGTATTATGTCGTATGTATATTTTTTGTTTCGAGGTATTTGGGATTTTGTGTCCGGATATATTTAAAAATATTTCAATCGTGAGATCCTAATGCTTCTTGTAAACATCTTTTTGAATTATCTACGCTATTAGTATAAAAGAAATGTATTTCTTATTATGTAGTGTATTTTTCTTTTTTTTTTTTTTTTTTAGTGTAATAATCAGATGTATGTTCTAAAAAGAATTGTAAGCAAAATTTAGTTTTTTCATGTGATCAAAGGGATCGATGACATTAACTTTTGTTTTTCTAACTGACGTTCACCATTAATAGGACAAGAGCAGCCGATAAATGAAAAGGTGATCGTTTAGGGTGTCTCGTCTGACGCATACGTACACACTCGTATATACAACGCACGTAAGTGTTAGTGCGATGGTAGCAGGCAAGCGGTTATCGCTTTGACAGTTCGCACAGTTCGAAATCCAATAAAAAGCTAATTGAATCTGTGACGCCACCTGACTTCACTAATGAAATTTCAAAGTACCAATTTCACGTTACACCGTTCTGGCCTACCTGATCGACGCTAGGGGTACCGACCGCTTTAGCAGTCGGTCGCACCGCTTAAATTCCCTAAATTGGAATAAAATGAGCTTCCAAACTTAAGTCGTTGCAATTCGTTTCGTTATAATTCTCGTGATTCCGCTATTGTTTATTTTAGATGATGAAATCGATGAAATGTATTTTATTGGAATAATTGACATTTCTCGTTTAGGAATATTCTTAAGAGTATATATTTATAGATTTTTAATAATAAACGGTTATTGAGGATTAATTAATCTGTATTTTGAAAGAAAACTAGCAAGTTTGTCAGAATGTTATAGTTTATAGAAATTTTCATATTCTTTGATACTTTTACAAATCTTTTTCATATGTTTAGATAATAATGTATGATTTTAAATGGAAGAATTATTAGTGTTCAAGTTTATAGTCAGCTTATACATTTACAATTAAATTACACCAATATATTCTTTTATTAATTATGAGTCTTTTATTAAAACCAATAAAATTCACTTTCCTAAAATTTTTAATTGGTATTTTTAAATTATTGTAGAAAGTTGTTAGTAAGAGGGCGGGTAAGAGAAGCTCAAACACTTTGTATCCTGTCCTTTTATAAATAGTAAACGTGTCTAGTTCTTAGAAGGTTCTAGCAGCGTGTAGAAAATCGGTACAACACGGAGGAAAAATTTGTGGGTCGAACGTAGCAAAGGACTCCCTTGAGACCTTCCATCGCCAACAAGAAGATATGAATTTTTCACTCGAAAAAAAAAAAAACAGGAAAACGGGAACAGAGTAAAAACAGAAATACCTAAACAGAAGCATAAGAGAGAGAGAGAGAATAAGAAATAATAATTTGAGACGAAGTATCGTTTTAACTACTTTTGTATTGTTTTTATTTTAATTTGATTGTATCATATTGATAGCTTATTTTGATTTCAGAAATTTTATCTTCGTTACGATCAAGTAAATTATTTTCAAATAATTTTCTGTATTTTAGATAAATTTAGTTTTACAAATAAAATGACAAGTAACTTGAATTTTAAATATTCTACTTTGATTAATAACATAGTCGAAATGTTTTACTTATGCGCGAAACATCGTAAGGAATTGGCATTCTACGGTATGATTAATAATGACACAAATAATTCTGTGAAAATGACAAATTATTTCATTTGATAATTAAATAATAAAACAATCTGCAGAGAAGTTATTTGTTTATTCAAATCACAACATTATTATTATATTACAAAATAATATGCAGTGAAACAAAATAATATGTTACTTAGATAATCGTTTCTATAATCGTTAATATAAAAGTAACCCTAGGAAAGATAAAACTATAACGAGAAAAAACTGATGTAAGTTCGAGCGATATATATTTTAACAGCAAGCAGAAACTACATCGTGTAGTCGCGATATTTTCAAGTAACCGTCTGAAATTATACGGCGTCCGAAAAGAAGGGGCTGCAATTACAGTTAAAAAAGTTTTTTGGGAAACAGGGGAGTTTAAGAAGTGACATTCGTCTCTGGAAATTAACCCTGGTCTGCACGTGTTCGCGATACGCAATGGTCGCCAGGTTTTTTAGCCGCACCATCCGGCGTGAAAAGGACGCGACATTAGGCACTGGCACAATGAAATAGAAGCTCCACCGCCCTAGCATCAAAAGATTTTCCCAAAAGTTTCCAGGAAATTATGTTCAGAGATACGTGTCCCTGCTACTGTCTCGCGACGGGATTTATAATCGCTGTGGAAGAAAGTTGCGGCACGCGACGAATTTCACTGATGTACTCTCCCTTACTGAGCATGTTTAGCGTGTTATTTAGCCGCACGCAATGATATTATGTTACGTGATGCGTATGAGAAATTAGAGAATGTTGAATATAACAGGTGCGATATGTGCAATTTAATTCATTAACCTTTCAACGCTTGAACTTTTCGAAATATATGAAGAGCGTATAAAGAGTAGTGACGATAAGTCTATTCAAATATTATAAAAGTATTTTACTTTATAAAAGTTCGTTGTACAAATCAGGAACTAAAGATATATTTTCTTTATTTAAAAAAGAAGATGGTCATAATGTTATGAATTTCCATGGACTTTCATAATTACAGTTTTAAAAGACGGGATTCAACAATTTTCAATTACTTGAAAACTATGGAAAACAAAATATTGCGATGGCGTAAAGTTGGTTCTTAATGGTCTAACTTCTTTCTTTCCTTTTACTTTTTTTACAGTGAGCCAAATCGCTGTTTATTACAGAATTTTCAAACAGAATAACGTTTCAGCATATTGAACATCTGCTCTAATTTTAATTAAAATATCATTAATACAGATCTTTCAAGATTTTTATAAAATAACATCTCTACGAATATCATCTGAAACACGAAACCGTCCTTCTGCTCTAACGTTATTTGTTGTTTTTCTCATATCTCTGTAAGAACTAGGTGACTTTAGTCACATAGGCGCTCTTAAATGTAAACGAACCATAGAAAGACGACGTACACGGTTTTTTCTAATTTTAACTGATCTTTACGATACTTTTACGAACTTTACGATATTAAATTATTATCCAATGTAACATATCACGTTTGGTTTTCTGTTTAAGCCTTAACGATGTACTACTTAGAATTAATTATATCTTGCCCTTGGCGCAACGGCTTTGTTTCATTCACGATGAAAACCCATCTTTGACATAAACACAGCAGTCCCGTGGGGTATTAGGTTTTTCCGTAATTGTATTAAAACCAGAGTTGTGCAGCTGGAAAGTTGCGGATCACCACTAGCGAAACTGTTTCCTTCCGTACTCGATGATGTGCGGAAACGAGCGGTGTTTCTAATTCAGCAATTTTAATTACCTCAAAGTACCAAATTTAAAGGCTCTCTAATACAATATGAAACATGAATATGATTTGGGAAATCTATGTTTTAAATAATTTTCATTCATAATTTCGTAATTAAATTACATTCTAGTAAAAATAGGCAAATATTCTGACATCTGTGAAAATTAACTCGGCTAAATTATACCTCGATACACTAGAAATATACTTCATTTGTATTAGAATGCTAGAAATAACAAAATAGCAGAATTGAACAAATGTTACGTGTATAAAGGAAAAAAACAGCTTCGTATGATTCAGTAATTTTCTTTTCTTCGGTAATTTTAATAGCTTTAGGTTCTCTTCAGATCGAAACATGATTATATGTGTACATATATATATATACCTAAATCAATTTTATCACACAATTTTAGACATTAGGAGTTGTTTGATCTAGTATTAATAAAAATCGTTCGAATGATGCACGTATGAAGACAAATTGTATCTAGATGCACTCGAGACGCAAAGGGGAAGCCACGTTCCTCTGAGTAGCGATGCTCGCCATGGGGGTGCGTGTAGAATGTCAAATGGGGATCCCCTGGTATTCGCAGATCGCCTAAATCACCGGTAAATGAAATTAATTTATCCGAGCCAATCTGTCGCGTCAGCGTTACGCTCGCTAGCCTCAGGGCTGTATGTACGCGTACGCGATGCATGCGACAGACAATATATTTGGCGCCCCTTGGCTACCGGTGCCGACCCATGTGACATTGTAATCCACCACCATTTCAGAGTTCATCCAGTCAGGTCTCTGGATAAAGGGCTCCCGTCATTTCCTGCGACTTGCGAATTCGATCACCGCGACTCGACCGTGAAAAACCTTGCGAACCCTTGTTCACCGTAACAGCGACTATTCTAGGTATCGTTCGATTCTATCCCTATGAGTAGGCTAGCCATGAGTATAGCAATTTTATATCTTTGAATGGTGTTTTTGTTGCAAATGTTTAAATTTCTGAAAATTCTAATTTATTTATTTTATATATTTCGAATAGAGATTTACTTAACCATTGTTACAAGAAATATAGAAATGAGTTAAGATATGCATTTAGAAATGCATAAATATACGATGTGTCTAACTAGTCGATCAATTAATCAAACAATGAAATTAGGTGAAGGTGAATTCATTATTATCCAAATTAACATAAATCTTTAAGTGACGAAATTATTTATTAATTATCTGATCTAATTAAAACATTAAATAGAAGGCACGTGCATTCACAGAAATCTGCATATGTACATCCTTCAAATTTAAGATATTATAATAAAGTCCAATGAATTTTGTATTAACTGTATCAGGCTGCGAATCTTGTGAGTGTATATCGATCCTAGGAAGATTACTCGTTCACTTACACTTTCGGCTGTCCCATCCGTTCCTCGAGTCACGTGACGCGCAGCACGTGGAGAACGTCTCGTTTGTTTTGAAAGAGGGTGGCCAACGTGGACGCTTCCTTTGCATAAAAGCTCCGGAGTCAAAAGCATTCGGTGTTTTCCTTTCGAAACCGATTAATATTGCAGTAACAGCATGCACATTATTCAGAGGATTATCCCTTTCGCTTTCGCTAGAGTGGTGCACTCATGCGTGTGTCTCTTCTCACCCTCGTCCACCTCCAACGTCCCCGTAATCCCCGTATGAAATTGTTATCAGGAGTGCTGTAAGACTGATATATGGTGGATACACGCATAATATGAGGGTTTCCAGACCCGTAGATATCCCGTAAAATTGTAACTTCGCGAATTATACGTTCCATGCTGCTTCTGTGATTTTCTCTTTTTACTTTCCACCTTCTGGTAAACGATCGGGAATTTCGAACTTTTTGAACCGTTTAAAGAATTTACATGATTATTTATTATTCGATCTGTGTGAATGTTCTAGAATTTATTATCATTATTGAGACAAGGAACAAGCACGGTAATAAAAATTGGTGATAAAGTAACAAGAAAGAATTGTTCTATGATTTTGTAGAATTAAGAATATTTTAATTGGAAATAAACATGTACGAGTTAGAAGTTTCTTTTAAAAGTGAATCCCATTACAAAGGTTCAAACGAGGAACATTTAATTGTAGATCATCAATATCATCCACTTTCATTTAATCAAGCTACTAAATCATTTAATAATAATAGCAACTGGATTTTAATGAAACAATCGGCCACGAGCCAGTAACTAACACAATCCTAAAATTCACAGAGCGTTCGAACCTCTTAGGTTCGCATTTATACGGATTACAGGTGAAACGGTTCGCGTGTGTTCGTAAGCGGGCAATTAAAATCGTGATAAATAGCATTCCCCGTCAGCGTATTCCAGCGTACTTGCCCATTAAGCAAATTAACGGAGAGAGAGGGCCACTCGATTTAAATCCAAACGGAGAATCGTTGCTCATATTGATTTCGCGAATAGAAAATCGTTTGGGGAGTATCGTTGCTGATAAAAATCGAGGCTCTCTTCCACTGCCTGGTGAACGCGAACTGTTCTTCTCCAACGTATTGCTCTCCACTTTCGTGGTTTCGAGGTAAACATCGAGCCCCGCGATTTAATGGCCATCATTTACATCGCCGGTCGAGAGCTGAGTAATTAAACCCATCCAAACTCGTTTTATACCGGTGCGCGCGGCTCCATTCGATGGACCACGATGGTTTCAGGCAAAGAGTGTTTGGGTTTATGGCCGGATTGTGAAGGGATTAGCAAACCGAATCCTTTTAAGGACTATAGACCATTATCTAGGAAAGGACTGTGATTCTTGATTTTGACGATTTTGGGCGACGCGACGACACGATCTCCATCTGTGAATATTTACAATCGTATGTTGCAACAATTTTTTAATAGGCAAAACGAATCTCTATTTAAGTTCTGTTTCATTATGCGCGTCCATAAAAGGATAAATTATGCATATAAATTGCAATCCATTATGCAATTTAATCACTACAACGTAGATTTTTCAATCTTCTTATAATACAGTAATGTAATTTATACAGTGGTAAACTTTTCGAGTAATTTGTAACGTAAACATTTAGCTCATACGATAGAGTATACTTTTTAATGAATTAGCAGGTTGAATGTCGCATGCAGACGCACGGGTAGGTAATGCTATTGGAGGAACAAAATAGGAAACGATGAACGTTCTGTGTTTAAGAGTGTTAATGGACAAATACGTAGTGCCTCTTTCTAAGGGGTTCTTAGGAAAAGGGCAGAAGGGATAGAAGAAAGTTAAAGTTTCTGACCCTGGGGGCTTTTCTGGTTAGCACGGTAGAGAGGAGAAGATAGGACTGTTGCCTATCTCTTGGGCCATGAATAAAAACACAATGGATTTGCTGCTCGTGCAAGTGTTTCCGAATGAAACTGCGCAACTAATTAAAAGTTCACACCATTACCGCGGCTAATGATACTAAGGCTGTATTATTAATCTGGCTTTTCGTTTTCTCGTTTTCGTGTTGTTGCTTGAAGGCTACGTTACGTTAGGGACGTTGTTACGAGTACAGCTTAGGAATTTATTTCCTCAATGTCTATAGTATCGTGCGATAATTCTAGAAGATTTTAACCAACTAAATTGGCATTCTTTCTATTTTTCTCTCTGTCGTCGTTGATATTTCTTTTCGTTAGTTTTTATTTTTTACAATGTGCGTATGTTTTATCGGAAGTCAAAGTAGAAGTTGGTACGTGTAGTTTATATAACTCATTAATCTTGTGTTTCAATATTATATATTTTTTACCAATGTTATAGTAATATCATTTCAAGGACAATTTGGAATTTGAAACGAGAAATAATTTTGAAAATCATTTTTACATGGTACATCATACACTATAATAAGAGTTTGTAGAGTATAATGCAGGATTTAGTTTATGGCTTCAATTTCGTAAAGTTACGGCTTACTTTCTGAATCAGCGGGCGCAAGGTTATGGAGAGTTCGTAATGCGGAAACTTTATTACTGGAATTAAAAATTTCCGGTCTTATAAGGCTTGAGGTGCCACATTCTTCTATTTGTCTCCAAAATACCAGCAAATATAAAGTATCTTACGCAGGTTTGGTGGAAATGACTCTCAAAGTATATGAAGATACATATCCAACATGAAGAATTATATTTCTATTTAGGTTCTATTTATACATCTAACGTCTACACCTAATATACCATAATTTTATTTACACAGAACTTAAAATTGTATTCTTTTAAAAATGAAAAATGTTTTATTTACCTCATATTCGATTTCCATCATCCATCCTTATTTCGTCTTGATTCATATTCATGTTTCTTTATCTAACTCGAATAGTTGTTTAAGAAAGTCCATCCATTTCTCTCGGTAACGTGGCCCTTTCCTTAAGCTGCCATTGCAGTTCAATTGTCCGGGAGAGGCGGGAGAAGGATTCTATTAAAAGTTGACGACGAGGACGACGACGGATCCGGACTTGCGAGTTTTAATGCACTTGTTATAATCGGCCCTCTTACCACGAAATACCGAGGGAACACACCGTCGTTCAACGGCTTTCTCTCCCTTCGTAAGTTTTTCCCTTCGAGCCTTTCCTCACTCTCTTCCCCTTCGTCTTCTCATAGGCATTCTCGCAAATTAGGAAAATAATTTACTGCCTTAACGAACGAAGGCTCGCAAATCGACTATACAATTTCCTCTCCTCCTTTCCTTCTCCCACTACTATTCTTCTTAAGAAAATGTTTTGAAACGATTCTTCTTCGTAAGAGAGAAATTGATATTTTTGAACAGATGACTTTCTTTTTAATATCATTTCTTGCGGTGATTACTTTGACCAATATTAACACCTCAGTTATTATGTGTAGAAAATTAGAATATAGTAAGTTATATATGTACTGTAAAAATATTTACTTATTTCTATCCTACCGGATTGCAATCTTTTAACTAAAACATCGATTCTTTTAATCTCCCCAAGTGGAAATAACCTGTGACGATCACAGTGGTGCAACATTAGCACCGTGTGTACGGTAGCTAATATTCGTAATAAAAGGTTCGAATCTCACTATGTAACAATATTAACAAATAACGATCGAGAACGAATTGTTGTTGAGAGAAAAAGTGATGGTGTTTGTCACAGTTTCGAGAGCTTGTTATTTTGTGACATATGTATGATTAACTCGAATATTACGATCAGACACACAAAAGTAAACATATTTCACTATCGAGTAACTCTCAAAGTTATAAAATCTGTTTGCAAGATCTCGTAACATTCGTTAATTAATTCGATTGACTGTTTTTTTTTTCGACGAATAAATTGTACGAAAATGATACGAAAAGATTTAGTTACTGGAACTTTTACAAGGTGGAATGAGGATCAATCCGTGGTGAATGTCGACAACAAAATTTCTTCTGATCGATGCACGAATTACAAATGAAAGTCACCTTTTATTGGCTATTGAAAGTTTGCCTTCTTCGATTCGGCATACGTTCAAGGCAAACGAGATCGACCATTGAACGCCCGGAAACTTATTTGCCAACTAACGAAAGGAGATTTCTTTTCAGAGGAACCCTTCTCGAGTCCAAGCAATTACGCCAGAATAGCTGTTACAACAGTCAAGATTCTCGCATCGTTATTCGATTTTGTATTACCAGTATCCTATGCAGCTTCCCGTAATTCAGGACCATAATGAAAGAAACGTGAAACCTTTTCAAATCAGTAACTCTTTGCGTCCGTCTTTTCCAATCTCTGCCACGACCGTTGCTTTTTACTTTTGTGCTTCGTTTTTGTGTCTTTTCATATATAACAGATTAAATTATAGAAAAATACTTCTATAATTTAATATTCGTTTCAAGGAGCAAATGTTATGATAAGGAAACGTTTGAAATAGATACGAGTACCGAAGCTACGACAGAGATATTATCGGAAGAAAATTCATTGTCACGAAATGGTATTAAATCAAAGGGAAAAAATTTAGTTTACATTAGCCAATTCAACTTTAACACGTATTAGTTGAAATTCAAAAGTTCCCATAAAACGTATTGATTGCTATCTGATACGGTGAAATTCAGTGTTAAACTTACAAATTAAGGATTACCTGGTTAAGCAAAGTGACTGACGAAATCGCCCGACTAAGCAGCCCTTTAATTATCTCATCCGTCTAAATTCGAAAACGGAGAGAGGGATAGTGTCCACTTTGCTCGTATAATTAGTAGGACGCTCTTTTGATAGAGAGTAACTCGCTCTTTAACGAGACACCCGGTATTCTTGGCGGCTGATCCAGACGAATTAAGGAAGTAAGCGATTCGAAGAAACCAATAACGACGAATCGAGAGAGAGAACGAGAGAGCAAGAGGATATAGCTTGGCTTCTAAGAAGAATCGAACTACCTCATTACGTTAATTTCCCCGGAGATGCCTGCATTTTTCTGATTCCATCCGTTCATCGTCGCACGCCGTTGCTCCACTTTTTCTCTCTTTCTTTCTCCGACAAGAGTTAGAAGGGAGAGAGAGATTTTATATCGAGAGACGCAAGGCTGAGAATGAAACCATTTATTGCAACGTGAAGATCCGTAAGAGGTAAGGGTCCAGAATGCCTTTACCCGGGGGAATGATGGGACGAGCCGTCGCAGACTTCGACCTGCCCCCGGAAAAAATCAAGGAAGAAACGCAGACGGTGAAAATGAGAGACACGGGGAACGTCACGACAACGAGTTACAGACCCGAGGAAAACCGAACTAATCGTCGTTCCAAGATAGTAGTCAGTATAAGGAGACGTAGATATAGATCTGTGCTTTGTGGTGTACGTATATATTTACTATTGTTCATAACTATTAGGACACTTTTCGGTTCCATATAGGATGAAATAATTTGTTTAAATCATCGAGCAAATCATTGGCCGATCATGATTTTCCATTCGTGCAAGGTGACCACGCAAAAGTTTATAAAAGCTAATTGTAAAAATCACAAGAGGATTCGATTGAAACTTGCAAGGTACTTTGCTTCGATTTCTTATGCTATACACCGGAAAGTTGCGTGGACTTGTTTGCAAAAGTTTCAAAGTAAGATCAGATGTAGGAAGTAGGGCGTGTTATTGGTTCCGTTTGCGTATTTTCTCGATCCGTGTAGAACTTCAAATTAAAAGTTACGATTCAATAATACAGACATTTCTATAAGGCTTCTGCTATGTGGATCACGTCGATGGAAACTTTCGTATACGTACAACATACTTGTATATACATATACTGTGTGCTTTGATTTTTGTTAAAAAATATGTTTCTAATTAAGTAACCTTAGTACGATTTTTTTTACGTTTATTTCCAGTAACTTGATGGAACATGCAGTTTAAAACAATATTTCTCTATACCCCAATCGCGCAGTTTCTTAGCATGTTTTCTTCATCGCACGAGGAATTATTCTCGCGCTTTAGGCCTCTAATTTATGTTTTTAGCGTTACGCTTTGGAAATTCACCGGGTATCCTCTGGATCGCCCAAGGTCCTCTTAAGAAACGACCGGAGAAATATTCCCGGCAAGTCTCGCTTCGGCGGTTAATTAATGCAGCTACATTAAGAAGGAAAGATACGGTCGAAATCCTGTGATTATGCAACTCTTCTCCTCCCTTCAACCCCTTCGAATCTCTTTATTCTTTTCTTAAGCTGCAAGTACACTGTACATATAGCAACATACGTTACATAGTAAAGTTATATAACATGTTTCGATAATAAAAAGAAAAATGTTATACAACATTGTTATAATAAGCATATAACGTATTTCTTGCGATATACTCAAAGTGGCATCAAGTAGGAAGCAAATTGTGTGATGTTGTCGTGAGAGCAAAGTATCGTAGGCCTAATCAGAGCCCTGTGAGATCAATGCAAGAAATCTACAGGCTACGTTGTTCTATTCCATGTGGAGCTTCATTGAAAGCTTGTATACTATCGTACAGAAATACCATTTTGATCTATTTGTGGTAATAATAATATGTGAATTTAACCAAAGTGTACAAATTAATGATAAATTAACAATATAATAAATAATTATTACCTTCTTAGTTAAATTGATATATCAATTATTAGTACCAACTATTAGTTAAATTATTATACAAATTTGACATTTTAGTGCAATTTTTCATACAAAATTGTAACGAAACATACAAACTGTAAAATCTTCTTTCCCCTAAAATCGTGATTTTTTAATTCATTGTTGCAGCAAATGAGCGATACGTGCTCTTGAAAGTTAGTGTAGGTGCATCAAGGCTGTTGAATGCCTATGTCGTTTCTGGTTCCCTTGAGCGTTGTTGTTAGCCCATAGCCGTAACATAGAACACCGATCCAACTTTGTCTCCTTGGAGAGTAGAGTTGTTGTTGTCTGAGAATATAGGCGCCTTAATACCGCGCGAAATGTGCTACCGGATATATGTTCTGGCATGCCGGAAACAATAATCGCGCCGGTAAGTGCGCGTGCACAGGAGAAATCGAGCGAGTTTAAACGGGATGCCTGGAAGTTTTGTGAACGAACGAAGAAACCGGGGGTCGTGTTCAACCCCTTTCCTCTGTTTTCCGATTCCAGTTTCTCGGTTGAGATTTCGACCCTTGTTAATTGCTTCGTATTTTAGAGCAAGAGTACGTTCGTGTAATCAAATACAAGAAGCGGTATATCTTGAGTAGGATTGCTTTTTTTCTTTCAGCTTTCCAGGTAATTTAATTCGTGCAGAAAATCAGTTTAGTGTTGTATATGATCTTTTTAATGTGTATGTTTCCTTTTTATATTGTTGAGGGCAGAAGTAAATGTAAAATTATTTCTAGCGCACGTATTAGTAATTTTTATCCTCGATCTCTATCGAATTTTTTTTCAATTTTTAACAGCCATCTGTCCTGACGTATAGGTATGTTATATCAATTCATCGTACATATTCGATATTCTATTTTTTGTAAAATTATGATATTTTTCAACATCGACTATCTTCTAAACATTTTTTTTATTCGCTATTGCTACAAAAAAAATTGCCCCTTAGATTTTTAATGGAGAAAACTCAATGTGTTGTACGATATTTATTTGCAATGTGAATATTTCGAAAAGCAGGAGTTTATTTTAATCTTGTAGCGTTTATTTCGTCCGATTGCATGCATGATCCATTATGCCAAATTTCGCGGCTACATTTGTCGGTGTTCGAAGGAACACAAAGCATTATTACATACTGACAAGTATTTTGGCGAATGCAACTGAATTCAAATTCGATGTGCTGTTTGAAATTTCGAATCAAAATCGATTTTCTCTTTTCCATGTTATTTTATATACAAAAGTATGCTGCTTAATGAAACCGTTATACATCGATGAAACCATGAATATGTTAGTATATGTGTACCCGTTTTAGAAACTGCATGGGTCAAAACACAGAGGTATTAATTATACATATACTATCTTCGATACATTTTTAAAACAATGATCTGAAATTAATACCGATTGTCAAACACGCTATGAATTATTTTGAATAATCAAGTAAGTTGAGCGCAAGTCATCAACTTCCCATACTTCGGCATTTTTCGGCGATAATCGTCAGTGATTCGGACGTGTTCGCTATCCTTCGGCGCGATTTTCAAGTCGCGCGACATACCAGGGTCATATAATACAAAGCTCTCGCCAAGTTCTCCGGTCGTTTCTACATTTTCCTCCTTCAGATTCCCTCGTTTCTTCTTCCCAATTCGGTAAGATGGCAAAAGGTGGCGCTGTTATATGTTCGGCTAGAGAGAATCGCGAGGAGGCTAACAGAAAGAGAAACAGAGACGCAGAAGCCACAGTAAGGCTTTAACTATATCTTCGCAGCGGTGAAACAGTCGAGCCACGATATTACAACCGCAATGCGTACCGTTTCCTGCGACGCATGCGCTTCCTGCCTATGGGCGCGCATCCGGCCTAATCCTCGAATTTCTAACAGTGGTTCACAAAATATTTAGTTAGTTATCAGAAAACATTGACGAATTTTATGCGTATATGAGACGTTTTGAAATTTCACGAAAGTAACTTATATATTATCTCTTAGTGGATACTAATATTTCATACATTTCAAGCTTCTTAAAGCTAAGAGTTCGAGAGTTCTACGAAAATAATTCCCGAATTTCCTGATTATTAAGAATCCAGAAGAATGCTAATTCTAAAATTCCGTGATTCTAAAGGGGCTAATTAAAAATACAAAAGTTGTACTGCTTCACGCTTGTAGAAAAACTTATCTGCATATGGCCGTCGTATCTAGTCGAAAGCGGTGAAAGCATACGTCAAACGTACGAGTCTAATACTTGTAGGAAATCCTACTAACAGGAAGGAAGAAGAGAAGATGGGAATAGAAGACGTGCTGGTTGGAACGAAGGGAACTGAGCGCAATTGCCGATATATCGTTAGTACGAGAACCGGATGTTAAATGGGGAATTATACCAGGTGTAGAGAGAAGGTAGTGGAAGAAGGCGGAGGGCAACCAGCAGGGAGCGTGTAAACGAGCAAACGTGCGAGGATTCCGTCGATCGGTATCTCGACGCAGTGAGCTCTCTTCGGGAAAGCAAATGGTTTTCTGATGAAGGAATGTTACTCTTAGAGGTGTAATTATTGGTGGTAATTTGTACTCTGTGAAAGATTCAGGTTTGTAGTTGATGCGTACCGATCAATAAGATATCCATGCATTTCTGAAAAATTTAACTGTACGATTATGTATAGAATGCAAAGAATATTCGAAAATGTACGAAATAGTATTTAATACGTGTTCCTGTACATATAAGTACTCGTTTTCGATACTCAGAGGGTGAAACACATTTGTTTATTCATAGTAGGTGTATTTGGTCCGATCTTTATCGCCAATTATTACAATTCAAAAACCTAGTAAGAAACATTCTTTGTCATTTTTATCATACCTTGCAATATAGTCAGAATTAAAAAATCCTTCATTATTCCCTTCAATTTATAACATTACAGAAATCGATAAAAAAGTCGCGCCACTTGTGCAAGAGAGATTTGAAGCATCGACGTGCTCCTAGTCGTCGTATTCGTGTCTGTGTAGAGAGTGTCGACCTTCGAAATTCACGCGCATAATCCGTAGACTGCCACTGGGCCGAGATGTTTACGCGTTCAAGAGCACGCACACGTGCTTGTAAGTGCGACGACGAGGAATCCCACGCGGAATTCGGGTCTGGCCCTGGTAATTTACAACCGGGACAATTGGTCAGGGGATGTAGCCGGCGTGCAACAGGGGATAATGTAGTTCCCGGTACGTTCTCGCGAGGACATTACATTACGAGTACGAGGAGAACGACACTACCGCTCCACGCGTAGAAATGTCCCTTGTCGCGCTCAACGTGTTGTTACATCGAGATCATTGAATTCGGCGATTATACTGATTACGTTGCGTGTTTTCTGTATTAGTAAAATTCGTTTCTACATCTGTACTTAGACTGCAGATATTTATGTATTTATAGAAAAATTAGACTTGCAAAAATCTATAGGACGAATATAATATGTAGAAAAATATATATAAATATCCAAAGTATAATGCTTTTTATAATATTTAGTAGATGAAACAAATCTTTTCCGATGTCTATCTATAACTTATCGGTTTGTGAAGCAAATTGCGAAATTAAAATTTTATTTATGAAAAAAAAGGTACGTTCCTAAAATTAGCTCAATCTATGTTATAATCGAGCATTATACATATAACAATGTCCTCCTTATGCGTCTAACAACTTATAAGTACCATTACGATAGAAAAGAAGTTCGTAAGTGCGTTCACGGCAGAATTTCGAGATTCTCTCAGGATTGTCCTGCTAGCTGAAGCTGAAATAAATTCCAAGACCGCGGTGGATAGCTTGCAAATTTATGGTAATGCCGGATCACGAATCTCTCAAATGAATTTTATTTAAAGTTTCTTACGGGCTTGGCCGCGGCGCTGTGGTTTGTAGGAAAAACTTTCGAATTCATAAATACAATTTGAATGATTTTCATTATCCGGTATGAGATTTTCATCACGACCGAGTAGACAGGCATAATGATCGTTAGACGTTCAGGAAATCGTTGGATATGAAAATGGAAAGCTTGAAAGCTTTCGTTGAGAGATTCCTTTTTTTTCTTCTCTCTTTTTTAAGGTTGCTCAGGAATGGGATACCTTAATTGGTAAAAGGACGTTGAATCTTTTGATTTATACGGTCTAAAGAGATCAAGATCTCAAATTGCTTTTCATGAAAAGGAAACAGTGTGGACGAACAGAGATGGTTTTAGTATATTTTTTTAAATATTTCGTTAGTTTAAGAATATCCAAGTTCTTGGACGATTTTATTATATCAATACCTGATTTAACGTACTTATAGTTCGTCACAATAGTCTGCTTAAAAACGCAATTTGTTACAATATCATTTATATTTACATATCAATATATGACGTTAAATTTATTCAGCATTTTTAATTGATAATTACTATAGATATTAATATTAACGACAATCATAATTGCATAAATATGAACATCAATATTAACAAGAATATTAATTGAATAAATATAAACATTAACATTACATATGTGATATTACAAGTAAATGGGCGATAAATCTATGAAATTTTATGCATAACCAATTAAGGAATCGTTTTCTAAATGTTCACTAGTGTGCAAAAATATATATTTAATACAGCCAAATAAAAGGATAGTTTTCATAAGCTATATATAAAATTAACTATTGAATATGGAAATTACTTATCATATATTTTACCAGTGATCTAAATAAAACAATGATGAATAAACGAAACATAGATATCGTAATAATGTAATAGGGACTGGCGTCGTAGTTTAGAGGTAAAGTTGTGCTTAAAGAGCAAGAATGTGTAACGATCTAGCCTGTTTTCAATGGTTCTGCGACGATCCCATTTTCGGGACAAAGAAGTTCCACGGTAAGCGGCAGCAAGTGTGATAGGGTATAGAGTGGTAAG
Organism: Bombus vosnesenskii; assembly: GCF_011952255.1. Taxonomy (NCBI): domain Eukaryota; kingdom Metazoa; phylum Arthropoda; class Insecta; order Hymenoptera; family Apidae; genus Bombus; species Bombus vosnesenskii. Next base: position 3,177,262 of record NW_022882945.1, on the reverse strand, counting down.
GCGGGTTAGAGTAATGAAAGGGATGAGGGGGAACAATGTGGGTTGATGGATACCAAGCTCTTTACACAGTCATCAGGGACTGTGACTGAGCCAACCGGAATATCATTTTCCTCCGTAACGTAAAACATTGTGAGCGTGTATCCCATCCTGGTGAAAGACGATGAATCTTAATCCTCCCATTGACACGTCGAGTTTCAGTGATTGTTTATGACGTAATCTTTCCACTGGAATTATTTCGTTTTCTCTTTTCACCCTCTATTAGACGTCGAATCACCGATTACATCTCAAATCTTTAAACAAAGTTCTATATTTCGTAAAATATAACTAGCGAAATATAATTATGTATATTACGGGGACTATTTATGTGAACGTTTCCACGTGGATAATTTTCAAGTCACGCTTAAGCAATCCCATCGCTAAAACTTTTTATTAAATTTAGTTGCGAGATTTCTCTTGAGAAATATTTACAAAAAGAACATTGATTTCAAAGGTATCAATTATCATATTTTAGATATTAGGTGTACCTAATCTTCTCCTATAATTTTTATATCGGAAAAATATGGCAACGATATTCGTAAAACATTCGAAATATATTTCGTATTTCCAATTTCATATCTTTGAATTAAAGAATCGTGTAGACGAAACAGGGTCAAAACCGGAAGAGTCGTCCGCGTAGTTGGTAGTTTTATGGGAACTGGTCCGATCTTGAGAGAGTATCTTGCTTCGGGGCGAAATACGCGCGGTAAAGAAGCATATGTTTCAGTACCTACATTCCGCAAGTTTTAAGTTTCGAGTGATGCTCTCGCGGATTTTCAAGAGGTCGCATACTTTTGCGCCTGTACTTTTCGTAGCGGGGCGTGTCGGCGGTGAAACAACCCCGCAAGGATGAATAACGCGTGCAAACCCGATCCCTGGCTTGTATTCATGCCAGTCGTTCATATTTCGTCGACAACCTCCTCGAATGCTTTTTGGGTCGAGTGGTTCCCTACGTACCCAGGTATTTTCCAGCGGCCAACTTCTCCGCGTGGCGAAAGTCTTTCACCGAACCCAGAACGGGGAAAAGACCAGCGCCGCTTGAAAATCTTTTTCATGCCTCGGCTCTCGGTCGCTATGCGCACAGTTTCACCCGAAAAGCAACGATTCTGCTACCTGCTGAACTTTTCTAACGATTCAAAAATGTTTTGTCGCGGCTCCCTCACTGATGAATGCTTGTTATCAAGAAACTCGTGATTCTTGAGCTGCGTGAATAATGACAGAGTGGCTTTTTATTTTACATTGGTTCGCTTTGCTTTTTAGTTTTGGTCTTTTTGATATAAGTTGTGATTTTTTTGCGAGTAGTCTAAAGAAACTTAGGAATTTGAGGGTTTCAGTTACACCACTCCAAACGTTCGAAACTGAATGTTTATTAGCGAAGTTCTTGCATAAAAGCTTCGTAAAAGTCGCAAGTTAATAAAATTCGATTAAGAATAACCATTTTGTATTCTCGGTATTTTGCATTTTTTTAGTATTCTCCATCTCAAACATAATCAAACCTCTTCAGTTAGTTTATTTGTATACATACATTCCTTATCTAAAAACATTCTTCCAAGTAGTTACGATAATATCTCTTCTTCCCCCCAAAAGAAGCCAAACACACGAAATATGTATTGAAACTGAAACTGAAACTCGTATCGATGTCGAAAACATACAAATCAGTCGGCAGTTGACATAATCAAGATAGAGTAGTTCCTTTTGTCTCGTTGCGTTTCCTGCGGATAATAACGTAAACGGTGGTAAATCAAAATGATCGATGTCACATGGCGCACGCGAGGATTCCAAGGATGTGGCACGAGGGGGGAATCCTCTAAAGAACATGGAAAAGGGACTCGAAGGTAGAGAGACAGTGGAGGATAGCTATTACTATCAATTTGCATGCCTCCGGTCACTCGACCTGCCTTTATCGTCCTTTCATCTTGACGATGCCAGGGGCTTATTTCCGCCCATATATTTCTTGGATCCCAATAAGAGACTCGCCTTTCCCCCCTCCTTTCTGTTCTGCTCTCCGTCATGCCACCCCTTAAGAATAACACGAAGAATTCGTCGCTCGTCCGACCGTCGTGGTGATTAGACCGAGAAACGCTTGTGCGTTTATAGATAAACCGAAATGTGGAAAATGGCTTTTTACTATATTACGTATATCTAAAAGTTTTATTTTCCTAGTTTTAGTTTTTTAACAATTTGTACAATTTTATAATCGGCATTTTCACAGTTCTTCGTTAAACGGGATAGTCAGGTGGTTTAACCTTAACCTAACCTTTCCATAGAAATAATCTATCCTTCCCTTTCTTTCTAAGACACCATCGCTCCAAAATCTCGTGGCTCCATTCTCTCGGCAATGGAACTAAACAATTACTCGGGGGCCACATTAAACGACCTCACTTTTATTCGAATAGCGCGCGCTTTGTTCACGGCCCTTCTCTTTTTCACGGTGGACAGCGGGTGTAAATAACAAAGAATGGTAGTTAAATCTCATTGGCCCGTCCACGTCGAAAAAGAACATGTTGGGATGAGTCGTATAGTCGAATGTATGTATGTGTATCGAAGCATCCACGTGGGAGCAATGCATCGGAGAGCCAAGAAGGGGTTGGCAGAGAGGGCGGTTTGCCTCTCTGATTTACACCGGGCCAGACTTCTTCTGAATATTTAACGGTGCAAGCCTGAACATCGCCCGGTGTTCCGTCGTCCCGCTGATCCGGATTAAGGGAAAGTGATAAGTTACCCAGAGCTTCGTATGCGACTTCCACTCAGCGGCTGCTGTTTCGCTTTTCATCCCTCTTTTATTCTTCTTCTCTTATGTCCCCGACTGTAGTAGTATATATATACTAACTTCGTATCTCGATCTACTTTCTTCTTTAAAAGAGAATTTTGTGTATTGATCTGTTATGAAATTTCAACGCGTTTCTAGTAGTAATAGTATTTATTACGGATAATTTTGTTTTCTACTATTTTCGTGTATTGGATTTTTACGGTTGCAGTTTAGTCAATTATAGATATTAACACTTTGACTGCCACGCCGAAATCACATGTTTCGCTCAGGACGCCACGGGAGTATTTTTATTATGCAAAGCATATAATGGCAAAATAATAATAAATTGATGATATAAGACAACATTCTTCCCCAATGGACCGTTTATCTTATTCGTGGTCACGGGTGATCACCGTGGCGCCTTGCTAACAGTTGATAGCGACATATTATAACAAGACTTTGTTTATTTCAACAAACCATTCGCATTCGTTATTTCGTCGTAAGCAAAACGCCCAAAATATATTGTTGAAACGTGTAGAAAATATTAGTAAACAGTACTCGCTCATTGTATAATATATATAAAAGTAAGGTATGTGCACACTTCTAACTTCAACTATATGATTATAAAGCAGCATTTACGATTATTTTCTAAGGTATGTTTATAATAATATTCGTAGATTATCCCTCAAAGATTTTGTTCGACTGTATTCGCGGGGAGATGCGTTCGCAGTATAGCGCGTCAGCAACAGTCGTAATTTTTCGACTCGATTCACGCCACGAATAAGTTGATTGCCTATTTCGGTTAAAATAATAGGGGTGGTTTGAATGATATTTACACTGAGTTAGCAATTACAATATCGCTTAATACTGCGTTAACAATTACAATATTGCTTAATACTGAGTTATCAATTACAATATGACTATTCCTTTTCAACAATTGTGACGGATGAAAAGATAGAGAGAGAGAGTGCGTTTCGTCTCGGGACTACCGGTGGACTCGTCAGTAAGGCTATGCCCGGTAGTCCCTGTCTTAGACGTAGAGGGAGTCTCGCTAGGTGCGGTATTTGTATCAATCGCTCGTATATTCGACCGCTAGCGAGTTAGACAGACAGACTCGTTGTCGTCGTAGCCCTCTAATGTTGGCGGTTGGTACCAGCGGATCGCCCGGGAGGTGTTGCGCCGCGTTGATGCCTCGTCCTGTCAGCGTCCTGTTGATACCGATCCGCCACACAATCTTTGAAGAATATAAATGTTTATGAACGTTATGTGTGATAGATGTAGAAAGTGTTTTTAGCGAAGAGTTATTCTTTGACGATGATGTCGGGAAGGAAAACCAGTGATGTGTGGTCGCTGCCCCCCACCAAAGGTCACTTGCCGGTGGAAGCGGTCATCGAGTACCTCTTATACCACGTTTCACCGTAATGAGCAATAACTCTAAGAAGTGACCCAATTTTCAGTATGTATTGTATAAATTAAGGGTCTCGACAGTAAGAAAAATCTCTAAATCGTACGTAATTAACACTAAACCTACCGACATTTCGCGTCTACCTATTCCTACCGTGTGCGGTCAAAATGACCGGTGATTAAAGAAGTAATAGTTTTTATGATTTAACTTAGATAACGGTTAATTTATAACTAAATGTATATAAAATTATAAACTTCCATAAAATTTCTTATTCAACTTCGCTGCATTTTTTACAAACTATCTTCCCGGTTACTCGAGAGTAGAGTTGGGAAAGCTTTTCCCATGTTTTATCGCAATAAGCAATAACTCTAAGGAACTTCTCCACTTTTAAAATGTTTGTAACAATGGACTGTAAAAAACGCTAAATTTTGTGGCGGTTGCTTAGGATTATTATGGGCCCGGTTGATATGTCTTAGCAGCTGGTGGCTATCTTGATCGAGGGATGGATTATGTTTTATGACAAGATTACGGATATAACAGTTGTTATTATTTGTTATTACTGATTTTGTTTTGTTTTGATTTTGTTTGTCATTTGAGCTTAAGATAGTCTTTTCTTTGTACTCATTGTATTTTTGGTGGAAATGTAGTTTAAGCTAGGTAAAAAGAGAATTCGCGTTTCGTCTCGGGACTACCGGTGGACTCGTCAGTAAGGCTATGCCCGGTAGTCCCTGCCTTAGACGTATAGGGAGTCTCGCTAGATGCGGTATTTGTATCGTGACACCGTATATTCAACCGCTAGCGAGACAGACAGACTCGTTGTCGTCGCAGTATCCCTCTGGTGTTGGCTGTTGGTACCGCGGATCGCCCGGGAAGTGTTACAACCGCGTTGATGCCTCGACCTGTCGACGTCCTGTTGGTACCGATCCGCCACACATACCAATAGCTTATATCTATAACTGCATTCTCGCCGTTTGGCCACGGATACTCGCATTTGAAAGCGGATTCTCGACATCTGACCATAGATTCTCGCAATTTAACCACACATTCTCGTCATTTATCAAACATTTGTCGTCATTTGTTCAAGAATTGTCATAATTTATCTAAAAAATCTAGCCATTTATACACGAATTCTGAAGATTTGTCCACGAATTCTGGAAATTTGTGCACAAATTCTCCCCATTTGACCGCGAATTGTCACCATTCGACCACACATACTTGCCATTCATCCACAGATACTTATTGTTGATGAACGGATACTCGTCGTTGATGAACGACTACTCGTCATTGATGAACGGATACTTTTCGCTGATGAACGAATACTTGTCGCTGATGAACAAATATTTATCGCTGATGAACGGATACTTGTCGCCGATGAACAGATACTTGTCGCCGATGAACGGATACCTCTCGCTGATGAAGAAATACTCTTCGTTGATCCACGAATTCCCGGTCGTTCGTACACGAATTCTTGTTGTTAGTACTCGAATTCTCGTCGTTCATACTCGAATTCTCGTCGTTTATACTCGAATTCTCGTCGTTCTATACTCGAATTCTCGTCGTTCTATACTCGAATTCTCGTCGTTCTATACTCGAATTCTCGTCGTTCATACTCGAATTCTCGTCGTTTATACTCGAATTCTCGTCGTCCATACTCAAATTCTCGTCGTTTATACTCGAATTCTCGTCGTTCATACAGAAATTCTCGTCGTTCATACATGAATTCTCGTTATTCATACACGAATTCTTGTAGTTCAGAAACGAATTCTCGTCGTGTCAGTTGTCCACGAATTTAGGTCCTTATCCAGGAATTCTCGAAGTATAATGAAATCCAATGAGCGACTTCCCCGCTGATTTCGTAGCGTTTTACTGCGCTTATCGTGGTGCTCCACCGCTTTGTTTCCTTCCTTTCTTCTGCAGCTAAATGTGTAGAAAGATTTCAGTGATTTTATTGTACATTATTTACGAACAGACATTTAAACGACGACGGCATATTGATCAACAGATACTTGTCGCTGATGAACGGACACTTGACGCTGATGACCGGATTCCTCTCGCTGATGAAGAAATACTCTTCGTTGATCCACGAATTCCCCGTCGTTCGTACACGAATTCTTGTTGTTAGTGCTCGAATTCTCGTCGTTCTATACTCGAATTCTCGTCGTTCTATACTCGAATTCTCGTCGTTCTATACTCGAATTCTCGTCGTTCTATACTCGAATTCTCGTCGTTCATACTCGAATTCTCGTCGTTCTATATTCGAATTCTCGACGTTCATACTCGAATTCTCGTCGTTCTATACTCGAATTCTCGACGTTCATACTCGAATTCTCGTTGTTCATACACGAATTCTTGTAGTTCAAAAACGAATTCTCGTCGTGTCAGTTGTCCACGAATGTAGGTCCTTATCCAGGATTTCTCGAAGTATAATGAAATCCAATGAGCGACTTCCCCGCTGATTTCGTAGCGTTTTACTGCGCTTATCGTGGTGCTCCACCGCTTTTCTTCCTTCCTTTCTTCTGGAGCTAAATGTGTAGAAAGATTTTAGTGATTTTATTGTACATTATTTACGAACAGACATTTATACGACGTCGGCTTATTGATGAATAGAGACTTCAATGAAATTATTGTAGGATAACATATTAACGACGTGCATCATCGAATTGAAGTAAAACAAAAACGCACGATATGAATTTTATGAATGGTTTATTAAAAGCCATTACTTTCTTGTTTGTGAGGATGATAAACTCATAGTTTGAACGACTCAATGGTTGACTCAGACTACTGATGGTTTATGTCAACATATTGATAGCAACAAATATACATCTAAATACACATAATCGTGAATAAACTGTGAATGTTTATGCATTTATTCTTCATACATGCTTTTTTTATTGCACGTATAAAAGTAAAAATTCCTAAACATTCATATTCTAGTCGTAATACTAACATACTTGCCACAGGGTTTTCTTTGGGAAAAGGAAAAAGTGCAAGAATACGTACCCGTGGTAGCGTTGGATGTGTATAGTCCACCACGCTGTACCCCACGGGTCTCAAGGTGCCATCACGATCTGAATCAGATGGTGGAGCGCCGGGCATCATGTACGAAGGGTTTGGCATAATTCGTGTTTGTTTATTAAAAGCGGATCGTACTCCGCCATCAAGCCGACCACTAAGCGCGTTATATTAAATAAACTCCACACGTTAGTTTGGAAAACGTGTCTACACAGGTCAGCAGAATGTGGCATCTTGTTCTTGAAATTGTAAATATTTTTCTTGGCAACAACCTTAGCGGAATTAATTAGCACGCTCACGCTCCCGAATTTCATCTTCGCAGATTCAATGCTCTCTAATACGTCCTTGTCGAACTTCACCTAAAAAGTTAAAAAATATCATACAATTATTCATTATGAAAACATTGCGTATTATTGTTAATTCAAAGTTTCGTTAAAACATGTAAATTTTACAATGTAAAATTTCTATCGGACTACTTGTAGTTTGATCATTTTGTCGTCTTGTTAGTTATTATCTTATAGAGACATTAATATTATATTAGGTTGATTTACATCAAATAAAATTTGAAATCCACCTAGTTTCTTCTGATATATAAGTATAAATATAAACTAATTTCCTTCTTATTCTATGTACTTTTGTTCGACCGTATTCGTGGGGAAAAGCGTTTGCGGTATAACGTGTCAACGAAGGTCGTAAGTCGTCTCGTCTCGATAAGATAATCGACGCCACGAATCAAACAATCGCCTATTTGAGTTAAGATAATAGAGGTGGCTTGAATGATATTCGCACTGAATTAACAATTAAAATATCACTTAACACTGAGTCAACAATTGAAATGTCAACACTGAGTTACCAATTAAAATATCACTATTTCCAACAACTTTTGATTATTATAAGTGTCTACGAGTGTTTGAATGACAAGTGTAAGTGTTCTTGCGGAAGAACGGATACCTGGTATGTCTTGACGGAGGAATTGTTATTAACTGACGATCAGGTAAATGATGTCGAACTACTAATAAGCGTTATCCCCACCATCGGTCGCTCTCACGGTGGAAGAGGCCCTGCAATACCATACAGGGAAAAGACCACTTAATCCACAAATTGCCGTGATAGTATTTCTAAGCACATATCGTAAAACCTCACGGTCTCTGCAATAAGAAAAATCTCTAATTCTTATGGTTTATGAGCAATAAATCAGTTCCTTGGAAATAATGCGGGTTCGAGCAAATACGATTGAGTAGTTGTTGACTACCTCTGCGGAAGTATGGATTAGATTATATAATACGGTCATGGGAAGTAATATTTTCATTGTAGTTTGCATTTACAAGTATATTCTAAGAAGTTTTAAATATGTATGTTATAAATATATACACAAAATTCTTTATATTGTTAAAAACGAAACGGTACCTTTCGTAATAAAAATCGTATTACTTAAGTTGATTCCTGTTGAAGCTCCAAAAAAAAGTAATACTTTCAAAACGACTGAAATTAAATTAAATAATTCGATAATTCACAGTAAATAGATTTCTAAATGACAACAAATAACTAAGTATTCAGCAATTAAGTAGTATTTTATATTAGATAATGTCGGATATATATTTGTAAAAAGATTTATTGCAAAAGAGAGATTATGTATTTTACACGACTGTCCTACTTGTAAATACATATGCTTATGTTTAGTTGCCACTGTATCTCTGCATAAAACCATAACTATAAATGCTTAGTGGATCTTTTCCTCGATAGTACCAGTAGCTTAAATCTATAACTGTATTTTCACCCATTGACCACGGCTACTTGCCATTTGAACGCGGATTTTCGACATCTGAAATTGAATTCTCGCCATGTAACCACAGATTCTTGCCATTTATCAAAGATTTCTTGTCATTTGTCCAAGAATTGTCGTAATTCATCTCAGGAATCTTACGATTTATACACGTATTCTGGAGATTTGTTCAGAAGTTGTGGAGATTCGTCCGCGAATTCTCAAAATTTGTGCACGAATTCTCCCCATTTGTGCACAAATTCTGCGTATTTGATCGTTAATTGTCACCATCCATCCACACGTACCTGTCCTTCACCCACACATACCTGCCAGTCGTCCATACATACTTGCCATTCAACCACACATATTTGGCACTCGCCCGCTAATACTCACCAAGCATCTGTACAATATCAGGATTCGTCCGCAAATAATCAGGTTTCTTCCACGGATACTTATAATTCATCCACGGACACCCAAAATTCGTCCGCGGATACTCACGATTCATTTGCGGATACTCACAATTCATCCACGAAAACTCACAATTCGTCTGCGTAAACTCACAATTCGTCTGCGGAAACTCACAATTCGTCTGCGGAAACTTACAATTCGTCTGCGGAAACTCACAATTCGTCTGCGGAAACTCACAATTCGTCTGCGGATACACAACATTCGTCGGCGAATACACAACAGTCGTCGGCGGATACACAACATTCGTCGGCGGATACACAACATTCGTCCGCGGATAAAATTTATTCGTCTGCGGATACAATTCATTTGTCCGCTGATACACTGTATTCGTCCACGAATTCGCGTTACTTGAACGCGGCTTAAAGCCACTTATCCACGAATTTAATTCCCTCGTCCAGACATTCACGCCAGTTGTCCACGCATTCTCTTCAGTTGTCCACGAATTTACGTCCTTTACCCACGAATCCTCGTAGTATGCTGGAATCCAATGAGCGACTTCCTTGATGGTTTCGTCGCCTTTTGATTCTTCTTCCGTGGTGCTCTGCTCCTGTTTTTCCTTTTTTCCCTGAGGAGCTAAATGTGAACAAAGATTTCAGTGATTTTATTGTACGTTATTTTCAAATAGACATTTAAACCATGACGGTTTATTAATGAACAATGACTCCAATGAAATTATTACAGGATAACATATTAATGTAGTATCGTGGACGAAAGGCCTAAGAAATATCGGGCGAACTATGAACAATGTCGCGAGAGCCGAGGCGCCGTCGGGCCCATCAATGTGTCATCGGTCTTTTCAAGTGCATAGTTTCGTGGAAAAGACCTACGTGACCCTGGCCACGAGCGCTTGCAGAACACGTGTGCGGTGGGCCTAGGAAAAAGACAACGGAATGCGGCAACGGCCAGAGCGTTAGTCGAAAAGCAGAGTGCGAGTCGAAAAGCAGAGTGCGAGTCGAGCGGAGACAGAGGTTGCGAGTGGCGTTGCCGAGAGAGTGTGGATTGCGCTGTTTTCTGTGCGTTTGGCGTGAATAGTTCAGGTTGAACAACAATCGTCTTTTTCTGTCTGATTAACATCTCTATTGTCCACTCTTTGTAAACACATTATATCACGATATTACATTAATGACGTGCATCATCGAACTGAAATAAAACAAAAATGCGCGATATGAATTTTATGAATGGTTTATTAAAAGCCATTACTTTCTTGTTTGTGAGAATGATAAACTCGTAGTTTGAAGGACTCGATGATTGACCCAAATTACTGATAGTTTGTGTCAACATATTGATAGTCACAAATTTACATCTAAATACACATAATCGTGAATAAACTGTGAATGTTTATGCATTTATTCTGCATACATGTTTTTTTTATTGTACGTATAAAAATAAGAATTCCTAAACATTCGCAGTCTAGTCGTAATACTAACATACCTGTCACGGGCTTTTCTTCGGGAAAAAAAAGTGCAAGAACACGCTCTCTTAGTTTCATTGGATCTATAAGGACCTCTGCGCTGTTCTCCACGGATCTCCAGGTGCCTTGAGTATCCGAAACAGGTGGTGGAGCGCCCGCCAACCCCGCCAACCCCGCCATCAAGCCGGCCACTAAGCGCGTTATGTTAAATAACCCCTACACGTTAGTTTCGAAAACGCGTCTATACAGGTCAGCAGAATGTGGCTTCTTGTTCTTGAAATCGTAGATATTTTCGTAGACAACAGTCCTAGTGGAATTAATTAGCACATTCAGCCCTCCCCCCCCGATTTTCGCCTTCGCAGATTCAGTGTTGTCTAATACGTCCTTGTTGAATCTTGCCTAAAAAGTTAAAAAATATCATACAATTATTCATTATGAAAACATTGCTTATTATTGTTAATTCAGAGTTTTGTTAAAATATGAAAATTTTACAACGTAAAATTTCTATCGGATTACTTGTATTTTGATCGTTTTGTCGTCTTGTTAGTTATTATCTTATAGAGACATTAATATTATATTAGGTTGATCTACATCAAATAAAATTTGAAATCCACCTAGGTTCTTCGATATATATGTATAAATATAAACTAACTTCCTTGTTATTCTATGTACTTTTGTTCGACCGTATTCGCGGGGAAAAGCGTTTGCGGTATAACGTGTCAACGAAGGTCGTAAGTCGTCTCGTCTCGATAAGATAATCGACGCCATGAATCAACCAATCTCCTATTTCAGTTAAGATAATAGGTATGGTTTGAATGATATTCATACTGAATTAACAACTACAATATCGCTCAACACTGAGTTAACAATTAAAATATCATTATTTCCAACAAGTTTTGATTAGTATAAGTGTCTACGAGTGTTGCGAATGATATGTGTAAAAGTGTTCTTACAGAAGAGCGAAAACCAGGTGAGTCATGACCGAGGAACTGTTATTAACTGACGATAGGTAAATGATGTCGAACTACTAATAAGCGTCATCCCCACCATCGGTCGCTCTCACGGTGGAAGAGGCCCTGCAATACCGTACAGGGAAAAGACCACTTATCCCATGCTTGGCCATAATGTAAACTTTAGGTATGTATTGTATAAATTGGGGATCTCTGCAATAAGAAAAATCTCTAATTCTTATGGTTTATGAGCAATAAATCAGTTCCTTGGAAATAATGCGGGTTTGAGCAAATACGATTGAGTAGTTGTTAACTATCTCGGCCGAAGGATGGATTAGGTTATATGCTACGGTCAAGGAACGTAATATTTTCATTGCAGTATGTGTCACGTTCCGCGACCCGCACGATCTGTAGCGCAAAAGTAAAATTGATAAGTTTCTTTCAAATCGAGGTAATTTAAAACGTTTATTTGAAACCATGTTTACAGTATTTGAAGTGAAAGGCAGTTGAGGTCACTAAAAGCCATATCTTGCGAATACTTATTTAAGCATGTTTTTATATTTACCCAATTATGTTTCTATAACGATATTAGGACAATTTAAATTGTGAACAAAGTCGACAGTTGAACAAACGTTGAGGATCTTCAAACATTTTCAAAAGAAAGACCCCGACGTTTTTTCATCTCCGACCGATATAAATGTAGCGACTCAGAAAAGTCAAAATTGTCTTTTTTTAATTTGTTTATTTAAATTTTAAGTTGATTCTTGTTGAACCTACAAAAATGTAATAATTTCAAAACGATTGAAATTAAATTAAATAATTCGATCATTCGCAGTAAATAGACTTCTAAATAACAACAAATAACTAAGTATTCAACAATTTAGTACTATTTTATATGAAATAATGTCCGATATATACTTGTAAAAGGATTTATTGCAAAAGAAAGATATTTATTTTACACGACTGTCCTGCATGTAAATACATATGCTTATGTTTGGTTCCTTCTGACCGTTTTCATAGATTCAACATTTTGAATCCTTGTGAATCTTCTCCTTGATTGTACTTGTAAGACCGTGACCACGGGTCACCACTGTGGCGCCTTGCTAACAGTTGATAGCGACATATTATAACAAGACTTTGTTTATTTCAACAAACCATTCGCATCCGTTATTTCGTCGTAAGCAAAACGCCCAAAATATATTGTTGAAACGTGTAGAAAATATTAGTAAACAGTATTTGCTCATTCTATATATAATACTAAGATATGTGAACACTTCTAACTCCAATTATATGATTATAAAGCAGCGTTTACGATTATTTTCTAAGGTGTGTTTATAATAATATTCGTAAATTACCCCACCCCCCAAAGATATGGATGCAAACACAGTGCATCATTATATGCAAAATTTGTTCTCATTTCTTTTTCTTATTGATGTTTTAATAAAAATGTTTGAGGTGGATATGCCATCATGATAGCGTGCTGCTGATGTATAGGTCGATGTGAAGTGCTGCTGTTTTTTTCTCATTAATGAATCGTGGAGAAAAAATCGGACTACGAGTGTCGGGATTTGAACCTGGTGTGGAAACTTTCGTAACCAACGGCGCTAACCACTGCCTTTTTTTTTTTTTTTTTTTTTAAGCTGTTTATTTAAAACCCAATATACAATTTTGAATACATTATAGTGTTCACAATAAACGGTGAATTTATATAATGGTATCTTAGGCAGAGGTACCGATACGCAACGGTACTACGTAGCCATGCTGTAATATGTTGTTGACGCTTTACATTTTTCGTGTTGGATATATCTTTTGGTTTAAGCCGCTGGAGGAGCGGAGCTTCTATGTGATTTTGTTCTTACTTGTTGTTTTTGTCCTGGAAACTGGGTCGCAAAACAGGACGCTTCGGTAGTATATTTTTGGGTGCTGAGGTGTTTGGGGGCGGGGTGGGGTAAGGGGAGGGGGAGGGGGAGGGGGATATTGAATAAATAAGTTTCTTTTAAAAGAAGGCGAATTGCAGTGATTACGATGTTTGCACCTGTGTTGTACGGGGGCAGAATTGAGTTTTATCGGTTTAGAGGATTTTCTCTCTTATTTTATTATGGATTCGGTATCCACCAATATTTTTTTGAATTTTTTCTGTGTTTGTCTTTGGTGTCTTTCAGAGGGAGGGCCATGTTGTATCTCCATCTGGTGTCTGCGGACTGGCCATCTAGGTTTTCTTCGTAGAGTATAGTTTGGGTCCCTATTTTCCTTTTTATATGGTAGATTATCGGGATGTTATTTTGGTCTTGTAGGTAGTTTTTTCCGTCAAGGTATGGGAAAGCTTCTGGCGGGATGTAGCCTGTTGTCAGAGTGCTTTTGTAGTATGTATCATTTGAAAATAAGCAACTGAAGATTAAACTATTTTCTTTTATCTTTGCCGCTTGCGCGAAGTGGTTTCGTATTAGCTTTAGTGCTAACCACTGCCCTGCAGTCGTCCGGTCGAGGATAAGGTTTTTGTGTAGCAAGCCACGGGACAGAAACCGTTGGAAGGTTTTGCTGTCAAGTGCCGCTACATATTTAATTGTTCAATAGGGCACTTTTTGTTTCAAATTATCTTCTACTTATCGGTTATATTCAAAATGCCCTAACTGTTAATTTTCATACAATTTTTACAATTGTAAGAAGTTCAAGCGCTCCGGACACCAATGACCATGACCGGCCATGAAACCGTGACCGGCCGTACATGACCAACGTGGCAGTCAAAGTATTCACTGTCGATCTTCATGAATTCAAGCTACGGTATCTTATGAAATATTTATGTATTGTACAACTATTTTCATTGTTGAGAACTTAGTACGCACGTGTAAATATTTTAAAAGAATAAATATATAATTTAGATTACTATCACGATCAATCAGACGATGATAATTTGTGCTAGAAACATTTGTTAAATAAACGGAATGACGTTTACACGAAATAGCATTTCGATGCGTAGACCAGAATTTCCAATGAATCAGGAGAAAAGTTAAATTTATAAATACAGAAGCTTGTGCGGCGTTTGGCAAAGTATGGAAACGGTAGAGTATTGCCGTTGCGGTTGATAATATTGGTAACCGCATTTAAATGACGGACATAGTGCGGTTCTCCAAATAGGATACTTTTGAATTGTAACGCCAACATTGGCGGTACGTACTGACAGAAAGCGGAGTTTCTAATGGACACTTAACTTCAATTAAACTAAAATTCAAACTACGCGACGTCGATGTTAGTGACGCTGTTCCGCTAGTTATTATACTGGATCTAAATCGTGTGAACTAGCGCGAAAGGATACCACGAGCCAGGAATCGGACCGTGTCCGAAACGATTCATTACCAGCCAACTAAAAGTACCAGACTTCTGATACTCAGTAATGTTATATATGTTCTACCTCATTAACATGTTTGTTATGTAGCATTAAAGAGAAAATGCCTGTCTGTTTAATGCATTCGCGTGATGTTGATCAAATCAAATTATGTAACTTTATTTCATTTCACTTTATTTCAGTATTTTTTCATTTATATTTTATTTGCAACGTGTATGTATGATTCCTTGATATTTAGAAATTAGTTCGTATTAGAAAATTCGGTATTTTTGACGTTACATTAGATATTCTTATTCATTATAGTCGAATATTAGAAAATTAATTAAAATGCAGGCGATTTGTGACTTTTATCGAAGAAAACTATATCATAAGCAATATCACAGTGTAGATATAGGTATAACAAAAGAAATTTTCCTTATTGCAAATTTTCACTAACTTTTAACTTGCCCTTTTGTCTAGGAATAGTATGCACAAAATTTTCGAAACTTGAAACTAACTCAAATTAAATTAACTAAAGAGAGCATACTTTAATATACATACATATACTGCAGGTACAACTCGTCTGCGTGTAATCGATTGAATCCCACCGACGCGACATGACGATATAACGCGGAATAATTGAAAATATTTCGCAGTGTCGCGAAAATCAACGCGCGAATCGATCAAATATTAGTAATCAAATGTACTGACGGCGAAAACACGAGCATAATGAACCGACTTGTTTGCTAACGTCGACGTAGCGCGTGTATTATTTACTCGTTAGTGTCATTCACAAATTCGATACGCACACGAAACGCACTGTGCCGTCCCCTTGCACGTTTCTCCAATTCATCGACATTAACGAGGCGTTTCGGTGTCAGCAGTGAAATTTCGCCGTGTTAGGGAGTTGTACGTCGAAAAATCCAAAATCCAAGCCGATTATCATCGACGATGGCGCCAACACTAGGTTTGGTGTACGGTGGTCAACCAGAAGCCAGTTCTCGTGGGTTGCAGTTAATTTGCGAAAATTCGCTGATACAGATTATTGTTTAATCCGGATGTTGAAATGTATCATGTTTGAGAGAATCCGGGAAATCGAAACTAGCTGTGTGAAATCAATAGCATTCGATTAAAAAACAAGGAAGAGATGATTGGGTTGAGAAATATCAGACTGCACATATTATCAACCAATCAGAATGTTAATCGTTCCGTCATCTTACGCAAACTATCTACCAAATCAATATTTGCAAGCGTGTCGAACATTTTACTGAATAGAGTCGTCTGACTAATATTTCTAGTTAGCGCAATCTTAGCAGGACAGCGCAGGAGCAAGGGAGATACTGTACCCTATCGCTCATCACCGCACGTTGCTATATCATTTTATTCGTATATGTGATAATATACAGGGCGTCCCAATATTGATGGTACAACCTAGAGGAGGTGATTGTACAAAATAGGACGAAAATATGGAATAAATTTTGTTCATTTGAAGCTTTGTTTTCGAGAAAATGGACTTTAAATTTCCTCCGAGAATTCGAGAGTCGAACATATCTATATGTGCAGCATGATGGCCAGCATTTTCATCAATTTTTGCATTAATAAAGTAAATCTTAAGAATTATATACTTTATTATTACTCATAAACCTATTGCATGTGGTTTGATCGTGATTTGTTTAACCAAATTCAAAGTCGACTCTCTCGAAAACGAAGCTTCGAAAGAACAAAATTTATTGCATATTTTCGATTTATTTTATCATGTACAATCACTCCCTCCATATTGTACCATCATAATTGGGACACTCTGTATAATGACAACTGTATTTCGGTCAATACGTGTGTTTATCTTTATGATTGCGTTGAGTCTGTCAGAAACAACCAATCGGATCCGCATTCCTTTCGCAGGACTTCCCTCTAGCAGTGCACAGTACATGTTATGTCAATCGAATTTGGAAACGATTATACTATTTCTTACTCTGAATAACACTATTAAATATTTCTCTTTCGATGAATTGTTTCTTCAATCGAAACCGAAGAATTGGAGGCTCGAAACGAATCAATGCGGTGGGAATTATCAACGAAACCGAAGTTATTAACGCGTTTCACGAGCTAGCAAGCAACGCAGCAGCCAGAGAGTGGCATCGACGAAAAGCAAACGTCATAATTGCCACGTAATTATGCGCATTTTAATTTGTAACTCGCCCCACCCCCTTCACCATAAACTCACCCCTTTTGCATCTCCCTCCTCGTTACTTTGTTCGCGGTGCGGTATCACGCGGACACCGGCGCGAAACGCGAGCAATCGCAGCAAATTACAATCATGGCTGTTTGACGTGCGTGAGAGTTTGATTTATTAATCATCAGCCCGCAACGGGACAGTTTCCCGAATATTTTCGCGCCGTCGCGCCCCGCCGTAATTTTCTCGCAGCCCGCGACCGTTGTAATTTATTCCCGCATGTTATTTGTCTCTGCATCACTTTCATCCTTCTTTCTCTCTTCTTGTTTCTTTCTTCCAGCACTTGTCTATTTTATTTCCATGGTTCTAATAGCATTAGCTATTATATACTTTGAATATATATTTTTTTAAGAAACTACGCATATGTTTTAATGTATAAAACGTTTGATATGCACCAACCTAATATGTATCTTTTTATGTTAGTTGCACTCTTAAAATTTTAGAAATGGCAAATATTCTTGTCTTGAAATTCTTATTGTAAACTTTAGAATTTTCTGCTCTAAATAAATAATTTTATGGAAACAATACGTTTGTTCATTTGATATATCTATACATGTCACAAATCGATGTCTATTGGAGCAGATATGGTGGTTAACATTTTCTGTTGGATAAAAATGATTGGAATGAAATCAACGCATTTCCACTTTTCAAACTGACCGATGGCGTTGGGTGATTTCGATATAGAAATCGAGAAAATTATCGCGAACGTTGGCGGATTCGAGTAGGTCTGGGTTAGGTAAGCGGAATCGTACCAACAGGCTTTCACGCGCACGAGCTGGACGCTGGTCCGATTTGAATACATAACTGGCCGGATATAAACGAGCCTATGAATAAAATTTAAATTCCAATCAGCGGCTGAACAATGCCACAATACCTGCGGTCGTCCGGTAGAAATCAAGTCGTATAATGCGTTTGGTGAATCTGCCTGTCTAGACATTGCGTTGTGGCGTTTATAATCGACGAAACTCCCACTATGTTCATATCTCAACTTCTAAAGAATATTTCATTTTTTCCCTTTTTTTCTTCTTCCGAGTGATATTCTTGAGCCATAAACAATTCATGACGCATTTATTAAAATTAAAAACAATCAGTGAGAAATTTACGATAAAATAAAATCCCGGTTTTTCATTTCAAAGCATTCAAATAAGAAGGAATACAAATATCAGCCATTTGCTTCTGATTAATTCGTTGTTATTCTGTATTTATGTTATAATTTTTTAATATTGTACGACATCTTTTCTCATTTTTATTCATAGAATATGTTAGACGGACTTTTTGTGTTTAAAAGAATTGAAACAGTCTGTATAAGATAAAGTTTTTCCAATTGAAAAGCACCCAATCAAGCGGCTCATCGGTTGCTTATAAATTCCATGTGTGTCCAGGGGACGAAATTCTAGTTATTTCTCTGGTTGTTTAACGATAACCGTGTTTCATACTAGGGACAGCTGCAATACAATACGTCGTCAAGAAGATTCTGGACATCTGTATTACAAGACCTTCTTTTTTCTTCTTCGACGTTTGCTTCAAATCCTCTATTGCGGCGTCGCTCGTGACTTATTCCAGACGAGTAAGGGTACGTATTTGGCATGACGTCAAACGTAGATATTAGGATTCCCAGGGGTGGATAGCCAAAGGGGCCAAAAGGGAACGGAAAAGAAAGAAAAAAAGAAAGAAGAACTATGTGGTACCCATTCGTGCGTCACATCCGTGACCAGCCTACCGGCTGCACGGGTCTTCGCAATCGTCAACCAGTTTCTTACGTGAAAGGTACCTTTAGTTTTCCAACACGATAGTTTTTTCATTCTGCAACTTCCTTCTCGTCGTTTTTTTATCGTAAACAGTATTGGATCCATTTATATAATGTTGCAAGATTGTTTGAAGTATCATTGTATTCTATGGTACCAAGAAGGGAATTTTTTGTAATACTGCAGCTTATGAGGGTATTTGAACACTTACCATTACAGTGTTAGTAAACTGAATAATGAATACTTATAATTACAGTGTTAATAAAGTTTCAGAAAGTTTCATATAAAATACGTAATATATTCATATAAATTTTCTACGGTAAGTATTAGAATATTTTCACAAGCAACTATGTATACATAATTTTCAAGGCTTACAAAAATATTTAAGTATCTACTATAGAAAACTTTTATGAATACGTTATCTAGGTATTACGCGCTTCTATCTGAAGCTTCTACTGTGATTACAATCTTATCAGTTGCCTCAGCAAGACGATTCTTCAGACTCCAGTGTCGCGTATATCGATCTCGAAATGATGGAAACTGCGAAACACCTTTAAACCTCCTCTATTTCCTTCTTGTTACCGTTGAACGTTCCTGATTCCTCTGTTCCAGAGGCGGAAGCGAACTCGTTTCTTCCTCCTCCTTTCCTTTCGATGTCGACAAGAAGGGAGGCCCTGCTGCCTCTTTACGAATTGCAAATTTTCGGCAAGTTTTCGTTAGGGAAATTCAGCCGACGGTGTTCACTGTATACAAAGTGGCACTAGAGGATAGAGTAGATAGCTGAGAGGAGCGAGGAGAGGAGTCTCGGATACGCGCTCCACGGTAAAAGCACAAATATTTGACGGGTAAATAGAGTGATACTTGATGCGGCGCTGGTTGGTTCAGGGCACAGCCGCTGCTGCTGCTACGTCTGACCCCAAAGCTCCCGTTGCTGATGTCGTCCCGTGTTGCTAACGTTGCTACTCGCAGCATCGTTGACGATAGTCGCGATACCAATTGTTTGGTTCGTTCAGGTTCGCTGTTTTAGGAAACGTTTTACAATCGGATATCTGGTTTGCATGATGGGATTTGTCGTGTTTCGGTAAATTGCAAACGTTAAGTTGCAAAGTTTGATTGTTCATCGCCGTATGGTCGTTGTGAAATCGTCTTAGTTAAATGACTATAACTTCCACATTTGGAATTGTGTTATACTGGAAGTCTGGTATACTTCCACATTTTGGAATTTCATTATCACTGTCACAATGCTCCAATATCGTGATTACATTGATACAGCTTAAAACAGATCCGAAAATATGTGAAAAGAGTACAAGATATCTGTTACAAGTATACATTTCACAGAGACAAAAGTGTTTAAATAATCAATTATTTATCAAATTACCTAAATATTCAATGCCACGATATTTAACACTTCTTCTATACTAAAGATTATCATATTCATACTGCAGGCTAATTCTTCAACGACAAACATGATGTAAAGCAGATTCGAAAATGGAATAGTACGTCGTCAGAGATAGAACGGTAACATAAAATTACAAATCTGTTGAACTCGATTCGCGATGTTCGCAAATCAGGAGACTGAATCGACAAGACCGGTTCGACGTGGCTATTCGTCAACCGGGAGAACCCTAACGTCTACCGCGCCACGATAAACCTGGAGCTTCGATTCCCTTCGTAGACTACCCTAGCCATTAAACACAATGCCGCTGCTATTATTCTTCACAGTGTTATTGAACGGGCCCCATTATCATCGTATAATATCGCGATATCTTTTCACCCCCGATGGGTGTGTCTACAGAATGGAAGAACTGCCAAATCGTAGCGGGCTCGTTTCGAGGCTCATATGCTTGGAACTTCGCCTAGAAATCCTTGGCAAACCTGGATTTCACTCAAAATTAATAGTTTTTCTCTCTGAAAATTAATAGTTTTACTCTGAAACCATCGTACATCTATTCGACGTTCTATTCGAACGAAAAATTCTTATTAGTCTCATTCTTTTGGTCGAGTTTTTATTAGATCTCGATGTTACAAATTTAGATGTAACAGATAATTCGATTTAATATGTCATAGTTTACTGAGTAATATCGTTACATTTATTGAATTCGGTCACTTGGATACGGTATGTTCCATTTTTTTTTATTTGGATCCTCTTCCGTAATAATCTACCAATCAATGTAAGTTCACAATTATGCGATTTTACGTTACATAAAATACTGTAATATGGTAAAGTAATTTGAATTAGAGCTCGGTTGAAATTAGAAAAAACCGTGTACGTCGTCCTTCTGTGGTTCGTTTATATTTAAGAGCGCCTATGCGACTACAGTCACCTACTTCTTACAGAGATATGAGAAAAATAACAAACAACGTTAGAGCAGAAGGACGGTTTCGTGTTTCAAGGAGAAATGACCGAGAGGTCAGAGTATGCGAGTCGAAAAGTGAGAGTGTGCGAGAGTCAGAGTTGATCGAGACGTCGGAGAGTAGAGAGTAGAGAGTAGAGAGTAGAGAGTAGAGAGTAGAGAGTAGAGAGAGAGAGAGTGAGTGAGAGAGAGAGAGAAAGTGAGAGAGAGAGAGAGAGTGTTAGATACGTTGTGAGGAGAGTTGCCAAATAACTGTAGAGTTATTTGATATAGATACAAGTATCGCATTTAGTTTCAGTTAAACAAACATCGTTTTCTGTCCAATTTATATTTGTATATTGAATTCAATATTGTAATATCGTAGAATAGATTTGAATTAGAGGTCGGTTGAAAATAGAAAAAAACCGTGTACGTCGTCTTTCGTGGTTTGTTTACATCCAAGAGCGCCTAGTAACAGCGACGCGAGAAAGGATAAGCAGAGTCAAAACAGAGTTTTCATATTTCAAGGAATGGTAATCGAGAGGCCAGAGTATGTGAGCCGAAAAGTGTGTATGTGTGTGAGAGGACGAGAGCAAGAACGAGCACGACCGGGCAGGATTGTGTTGCGAGAGTCAGAGCGAATTGAGTCGTTGAAGAGTAGAGTCGTTAGAGTTTTCGAGTCGTTGAAGAGTAGAGTCGTTAGAGGTTTCGAGTCGTCGAAGAGTAGAGTCGTGAGAATTGATAGAGTTGTTAGAGAGAGAGAGAGTGTGTGTGTTAGATTCGTTGTGACGAGAGTGATCAAATAACTGTAAAGTTATTTGATATAGATACGAGTATTGCACTTAGTTTCCGTTAAATAAATATCGTTCTCTGTCCAATTTATATTTGTATATTCAATTTAATATTAATAAATTGTAAGTAATCGAAAAAAAAATTTCTATCCTTATTTTTCGATATTACAATATTAATAAATTGTAAGTAATCGGGAAAAAATTTATATCTTTAGTTTCCACGATACTACAATACATTTTTGGGAAATTTAAAATGCAATAATATGCGAAAATATATACAATACGAAGTATTTATATTATAAGTAACTCGTATCTGTAATTTTTAATAGAGTAATATAACCAAAAATTCTGCTCAGATTCTACTATAATTTTGATTATGAAAATATAAATTTTCTCAAATTCTGCAGTATAAATATGGGTACTTTTGCTTAAAGAAAAACTAAATTTCAATTTACAATCACTGATTTTCGATGTCACGCTGAAATCTGCAATTATTCCAACCCACTTTAACCAAAAACTAATTAATAATTTTAACCTCAAATGAATATTCAATCTAAAACTGTCAAAACCGTGCACACATACCGGCTATAGTTATTCTTTCTAACATATGGTCGATGTTGCCTTTGTTAAGAGCAGCGATTTCCGCTTGCGGAATTCTTGCCAAGGTTTTCGTGTTTAATACGTCCCGATTTCTCTGGTGAACTCGGGCAAAGAGCTAACGAAGGTGGATGAACGTCCCTGGCCAGTGGGTAAAATGACGGAGCAGCTCTCTCTCTTTGTCTGGCATAAGATAAACAGTAGCCAATTATAAATTCCTCGTATGCAAATCCTCGGCAGTGAAGCGCCTACCGTTGCTTCCTTCCTTCCGTGTGCGCGCTCAAGAACCGGAAGAGACAGCGCTGTGTCGCGAACAGTACGACGAAACGAACGACGAAGGACAGAGACGATGACGACGACGATCAAACATCGAGACGAAAGACTCTGTACGCAGATGGTGAGATAGAGGGAAATTCGTAACAGAGGAAACGAGAAGGAAAGGCAAACCCCGAGAAGAAGGAACACACAGAGGGGATGATAGGATGAAAAGAGGTGGAGGTGGAGGTGGAGGTGGAGGTGGAGGTGGGCCTGATTGGCGGCGGCGTTAACTGGGAAAGCTAAGCCAGTAGTCAGCTCGTCGCTGCTGCGTCGTCATCCGTGTGACAACTTATAATTTGATAGAAACCCGCTTCGTACTGCGCTTGTACCAGTTGGATACCCATCCTCGTTCCGCATGCTACCTCTTCAACCCCCTTTTGCTTCGGTCATCCAGTTATCCCGTACCTAATACCTAATACATGTGTACGCAAACATATGACACGTATGTATTTTTAACACTTTATGTACCGAATTACACGATTTTTATTGTAGATGTTTTAAGACAATTTTAATAATACACACACTCCTTACAATGTGCATTCTTTGTATGCCATGTTTTCTAAAGTCACATTGTTAAAGATTGTTATCAATTTGTAATACATGTTTACATTGGATTGTTCAAAAGGTGTCTATCTTTTACAGACCCGTCTTTTACAAGGATGCATCTTTATACAAACATGAGACCTAATCTGTCGAACGTTGTGATCTTTATTTTGATAGAACAAAATGGATCATACGTAATTTCATAAAATAATATAAAACGGAAAATGTTATGCATCCATTATTTCCTTATAAAACGAAAGAAACTTTTCGGGCGACCTAATATTTAGAATGTTTGAGAAGTATACAGAATAAAAATTGCATTGGATAGAAAACGATGATGTAACTTAAGATTTAAAAGCTTAATTGGATTGATTGTATCGCGATGTTTGCACTGGGATGACGCTAGTTTCGAGGAGTTAGTCGACTGACTGTGTCCTCGTGCGATTCAACGCGATTCGCGTAGATATTCAGACGACGATTTATTATGCATGTAAGTCGATCGTCGGCGAAGGAACTTTTCCAAGACTTCGCGTACACGATTTGCAAAAGATGAGGCTGGACGAAGGATATCGTGAAGAACACGCGGTTAGATCGCGGAATCTTGATGAGAATCCTGAGGTTTGTGTGCTCTGGACTTTTTGGTAGTTTAATGAAACATTCCTTTCTTTATAGTGTTATCTCATTACTAAACTACGACTATCCATGCAAATTTTTGTGAACGCAGCTGAAGTAACAGAACATTTAGGTATTTCCATTTCGCCAAAGTTAGAATCGATTCAACAAGCTTCGTTAGCTAAATCATCTGAGAATTGCAAATTTGAGTGTGATTTTACACTTACGAGACGCATTGTAGTTCCATTTCACGCAAGTTAGGGCCGCGACAGCTACCTTCACTAACAAAATCATCCAGCCAATATCTCATCGTTCTCTAGGAAGCTGGATTTCATCGTCTCGAAGGGTGTCTGAAAGATAACCGAATTCCGGAGACCATCGAGCCGGACCGTTTGTAGGCGAACGTGTAAATTCACGGGCGATATAGTGGCTGTGATACTACGTTCTACGAGATATGTTCTCAAACGAATGCCGTTGTAGAAAGAGACAGTCCCTACATCGTTGGTGGAAACGCGAGGAGAGGAGAGAAGGAAGGGAAAACGTTGTGCACGCTACCGTAACTTCGCGTCACGGCCGGTGAGCTTCATCGATCACCGGCCAACTCAATTTGTCTCCATTGATACCAATCTGCTGAGCAAGCTCGTCCCCTTTCCACCTTCCATCCCCCAGTACCTCTTCCAACCTTCTCTCTTCCACTCTCTCTTTCTCTCACTCTCTCTTTCTTTCACTCTCTCTCACTCTCTCTCTCTTTCTCTCACTCTCTCTCACTCTCTCTCTTTCTCTCACTCTCTCTCTCTCTTTTTCTCTCTCTCATTCTCTCTCTCTCTCTTTATTTCACGATGCTTGTTGGTCCTTCTCTCGTCTTGCCCTTTCTCTTTCGTCGACGAAATTCCTTCTTACAGAGCGTAACACACGCCTAGACGACGTAGATCTTTGTAGTCTAGCTTCCACTTAACAGCGCCTCGTCTCATCGCGTGCACATCCACCTGTTTATCCGCAGCAATTTATACCGCGATGGAAGCAGTCTGACAAGCGATGCAGTTTTACGAGATCGATTACCAATGGTGATAACGTTTTAACGTTGGATTTGAACCTTTTTGAGGCAGATCTTTGTTTTAATCCTGTGACAGTGCTATAAAGTAACGAAGAATTTTAAACGAACCTTTCAGAGAGTAATTATTTTTTTGCGAATAAGATTTTTTGCGTTTTTGGTATCAGATTTTCTATTCTATAGATTTTCTACACGTGCAAAACATAATATATATTATAATACTATATATATTGTAGTTTATTAGTCATTTTATAAATTTCGGTAACAAGTTCTGTTGTCAAACTTTATCATTATTGTATGTATTTAAAAAAAAAAAAAGAAGGAAACGTAGAATTTCTGAAGCGTAAAGCGAAAGCGTTGGATAGAATTTCCGAGAAACAGTAGTATAGTCCCGTATCGAGTTAGACTCCGGGGCACCAGAATTCATCGTCTTATCCGTTCTTTTCTTCATCCGGACCGACTCGCTCCTTCCCGGAGCAAGTCGAAAGTCAATAATCTGGAGTAATCTGTCTTTCCGGCAGAAGCTATTTTCATTGTACTCGAGATCCACAGTGAGTCACGGTCGGCGTGCGTTAATCAACTAAAAGCTGGTAGTCTGAGTTTACACACCGCGTCTCAATAGCTACTATCGTCTATCTCTCATACCGATAGCGAAGCTTCTCTCGAACGTCGGCTAGAAGATGCAGATACGTATAGGCATACAATCAAATTGCCTTGGTAATCATATGACATTAGTTGATTACGTTGACAAAACTCAAACTCCTTAGATCTTTATGTAGGATTGTATTTTTATAATATTTTTTTTCGTACGATGTTCATGCTCGTTGTTTAATTTTAGTGCGTGTAATTCCTTACAAAAATTTACTTCTAATGCGTCGTTACCGATACTTGAGACGGAAAACTTAAGACTTACAGAAGTAGCCAAGTTTCCTGCGAAAGATCCTACTTAGTTGCATAAAGTATTATCGTCGTAAGGACGAAACGGTGAAGAGCTCTCGGAATCTCGAAGGGATGTTCTGCCATTTTAGAATCTATAAAAACTTCTTGCTTAAGAACCGACCGTAGTTCGTAATGGAACTCGTAAAATGCTTATTTCCTTCGCAAACCTCTTTTGCATCAACTCTCTCTCTCTCTCTCTCTCTACGTATCAACAACAAATAATAATATTGATTACATTTAATAAAAATATCAAATGACTTGGAAATAGTTTACGGTTATTAATAAAAAAAATCGCATTTGTATGAAACGACCACGAAAGGGTAATCGCAATTCATTATCATAAACGATACTGAAATTGTTATCCATTCGCTGTAGTACGAAAGAATATCATTACGTTAAGGTAATTTAAAATTTATTAATTCATATAAGAGTATAGTCCTAATTTCAATATGTATATAGGTCAATAACAAAAAAAAAAAAAAATAAAATACAATATATGTTTTAAATTACTTTTCTATAATTTTATGACACATAAATTGACAATTTCAAAGCGTGCTTTATTATATTTGAAAGAATCATACATTTAAAGGTTAAGTATACTCGTTCAATCATTTGTATTCAATCAAATGCAATTGAATTCAACATTTATTTATTCGATCGTGGCGAAGAATTATTCGCTTCATCAAATTTATCGAAAGTTTTACTTAAACGGTGTGCGAAGAGCAAATAAATCGATTTCAACGTTTGTAAATGGAAAAGAAAGGACTCGGCTATCGAGATCGAACCGTCAATAGCGATTTCGTATTTACGAGGCATGAATTTTACAACTCGTTCAGTGTAACGTGATTATCAGAATTCCGAGCCCCGACTGCAACCCCGGACACGTTAGCGTGTCGAAAACGTGGACGCGTATGGAACCGCTCTACACGCTCTATTTCCCGGCATGCATAATACACGGTACAGGCGAGTTTACATTCCCGACGCCGAATCGAAAAAGTTTCGATTTTCACATCTATTGTCTGTCGCGACTTTTCGAAAAGCCGCTATCGTATTATACGTGTAGGACTTTATCAGAGAAAGAGTAATTTTTTGAACTATTATTCGATAATAATAAGATATCGCGTATATAGAAAACTAATACATATAGAAAAATTGTAATGAGATAGTGTTGAAGATTAGGATTTCATCGATTTCATCATATTCTGTTCTTCAAGCAACGTTTAAAAATGTTTAATGATTTGTCAGACTTACCTTGTTGCTTTATAAATGTTTTAGCACAGCCTTGTAGACGGGGATCCTCATGAATTCATAAATAAGATTCTATTAAATAAAACAATACTCTCTAATAATATTTTCAACAATATGTTCAAGTGTTTCTTTAGTTAGAGTTAAATAAACGAGGAGTCTCGTAATTTTCTAAATTGTTCAATTTTACAAATACGCTATTTACGTAGATTTCAAAAAATCTGAAACCATTCATTTTCTCTGGTTTTTTAATTCTAGCGTTAATGAATTGATGTAACGACACAAATTATTTACTCGTGAAACTTTCTGAAACATCACGATTTCGACCGCAATAAACGTCACCGTCGAGACGCCTTAAACTTCCTGCTCCTCTTCACCACAATAATTCCCGCGACTTTCAGTTTCGAAACGAGGGACCAAGAGCGGAAGCCCCGGGTCGATAGGCGCGATTCGAACGATTTCGTCTAGACGTTCGGCTCGATCGGTCGGAAACGATTTGTCCCCGAGGCCGTGTGCGGGAATTCGGATATTCCGCGTCGGAATCTTGGTTCGTTGATGGAAAAACGTGGCCGCGGAAGTCGGTAACGACCAGCCAGCCACTGCTGAAAAAAAACTTTTAAAGTAAATATCGTAAAAATTCATTTCCTACCAGCAATACGTTTCCATTCGTTCCCTTTCCGCCTCTCTGTTTCCTGTGCTCGTTTTTGTCACTTTTTCCCCCTCTCGTTTTGCCTCTGCGAATACAATAATCCCGGCTACTCGTATTCGTAAGCGTTAGAGGGGTTAAAACGCTGCGTAGAGAAAGAAGGGATGGCTAGTCGGTGTTAGGGGCTGCTGCAGGTGTTAGCATATATCGTTTAAACGAGTCGGTTCTTTATGATGAAATTAAAACAAGCGAGTACAGGCGTAGACACTGGTTAACTGGTATTTGTCGACACAGAATCGGTGGCTTCTCGCGAAGCTAAACGAGAACCAGACGTTCAATTCGTTTAATAGCCAGCGATTCAGTGTATGATACACCGATCGTGTAATTTGTATGCGGCTTATTGAAATCTAAGTGAATCGAACTCGATTCAATAAGCGTTTTCTGCACTCCTTTTAGGTAATAGTATTTTATGTTGTATGATAATTATTTAATATAAATAAATGTTATTTTTTCATAGGGGTTATCTATTTTTATTTTTATTCTAATTTTTCTTAACATTTCAGATGTATAATGCAGATGTTCAGATCGCAATTATTTATTTGTAATCATTGAAAACAATAATTTCTTTAGTTTTTATTTAACATTGTATATTGAATATTAATATAATATTGAATTTATAATTCTATAACTACTAATTTCTTACTAAAATAAATTTTTTCTCAAACTCCAAATAAAAATCCGATCGGGAAACGTTTGTTCGACATAAATAACAATTATATGTTCAATCGCTATAAAATCAAACATAGGAACATCAAAATCTTTTCAAACAATCAATGAATCCTATAACATAGTTACTCACGATTGATAGAAACATACCTTCATAATTTTTCATTTAACTTTTACATCTGTCTCTATTCCATACATTGACACGCTTCGAAAGAGATATTTTTCAAGGCATCGTTCAAATTGATCAGAAAACAGCCTTCGAACGGTCCATTTTTCTCCATCATTCATACAACGGTAATAACGGCGGCCGCCATTATAAATAACGACGGGGTCGCGAATAAAGGTTGCGTTTCCCATTGGAAGCTGTGCGTCCGCGCGAATGGAACGCGCCAGCGAGTTCATCTCCTTTTCACAGGGATATTTTCGTGATAGAGGGAGGAGCTCGTTTCAGAGGGTCGATCCCGATTATTGACACAGAGAAAATGCGATATCGATTAGTTACGAGCGTTATCAGGAGCGTTGTACGCCGAGATTCGAAACACACCTCGGAGGGTCTCGTGACGAACACGATCCCGTATAGACCAGCACGGTAATTATCTGCTCGTAATTGCTAATCGATTGCCGCCAATCTCTGATCACCCGTGAAACAGTATCAATAGAGGGAGGGAATGGAACATCGAAGCGGTTAGATCGTAAGCACTATTGATAAATTTTCATCAACGGCCTCACCCACCGATTCAATGAAAGACTGGTCAGGTATTTTGCGCGTGTAATCGTCAACAAGCGAGAATAAGACCGATTACAAGCTTTGTGAAGCTTAGAGATTCTCGATTGCTTCTGTTATCGATGATTATTGCTCGCTGAATATCGAGTGTATTGATGTGGTTAAGCTATTGGTTTATGATAGTACACATCAAACGTCGTTTTATACAAAATTTAATTGCACGTGGCTTCTTTAAACTGTCGTATGTTTAATTAAGTTTCCATATCAAACAATATACTTTCTCAGCGGGTACTTTGTTTCATTATCCTAGATTTCTAAGAATTATTAATTTCTAAATTCAATAATTCTTAGAATGGAGGTGTTGTAATTTCTTTATTTACAATTCTCTTCAAAATAATTTATGCACTCAGAAATATCTTAAGGAAATGTCTTTAACCTCTTCCAAATGCTAAATTTACGTTTTCACTATCTATTACCTTCGTCTCATCTTTTTTAAATTTACATAATTCATGCATATTGACATAAAAAAAGTTACGCGAATATTCTGACTACAAATGAATGTCGCCATAATGAATGAAAATCGAAGCAGAACTTATGTGCGATCCTTACATTGCCAATGAAGTTTCTATAATTTGTGACGGAGAAGGGAAACTTGGTGTTTTGTAGGCTGCTGATTAGCAGAAGTCAAGCTGCAGATTAATAGCATTTACCGATCAGCGTTAGTTACGGTTAGTGCGTTTCAACGCGGTACCTTGAAATTAGGCACGTACGATAATTAGACGGGGTGTACTACAATATTACCCTATTGGCTATTCCAGAGATCTCATCGTGATGTGAGGGATAATTCGTACCGTCAATAATACTTGTACGCCGCTGTGACACTCGTGATCGATATGGAGTTGATAGTTGATTGGTCCATGAATAACTTGCCTTAGATCCTGCAAGATGAGTAAAATTCTATTCCCAGCTTAAAAATTCAACAATGTTCTTGTCAGCATAAAAATTCAATCAACCTAATACATGATAAAATTTGTAATTTATTTGTAATTTGTATTATATTATATATAATATGACATTTACCATGTGTTGATGATTTCGTTATCAATATAAGTAATAAAATTTGTATTAGATTGATACATATGAAATGAATTTAGGACATTTCCTATTCCTGAACAATTTTGGAATGTATAAATTATTTGAAGGAAATTTCTAAATGAAGAAATCGTAACAATTCCGTTCCAAGACTTTCCCAATTCCAAAATTGATAATTCTTCTAAATCTAGAATATTAAAACAAAATAATCATTGAAAAAGCATACTTTGATGGAATATATTATGACATTTTGAAAAAACTACGTGAAATTAAAGTTTTATTACCTGAAACGACAGTTGATAGTATGGTATGTAGTCCAATAGTTAAATGAAAAGTGATATTAGTTTTGATAGCACTTGATTTTGTTGATTTTTTCATGGTTAGATAGCCATTTTGAAACACCACCAATATTTGCAATATTGAACGTGAAAGGGTTAACGAGAATTTATATATATCTATATTTTATTTCACGTAAAACGTCAAAAATCCATCAATACAGGAAACGATTTTATAAATACGAATATTTTTTCATACAAGTTAACTTTGGCTTATCGTTGAAAAATTTCGATCGCTATTTTAAAAACGTTTTATACTGCAAAAATGCTCTGTGTTTTTATCTTTATCATTTTATCACTGAGGTAATATCCGACATAACGTTTCATGATAAATGTTTCAAAGAGTGTTTATGCGTCCTCTGATCATTTGAAATGTAATCGATACGTAAATAAAGCAAAACATTCAGCAAACAATTTGTTCCGATACAAAATAATATTTGCAAATTATTTGTAGCTCGATAATACATATTTTGAAACTGTAATTTCTCTACAATTCAAATAGAAGAACGAATGAAATTAAAAACACCTTAAGCAAATCTTTCCAACTTCTTCTGATCAGCACAATATTAAAGCATAAAACTCAATCGTATAAATTTATATATGAAAAAAAATTCCAAATTATATATTGCTTTAATGCAACATTACACCTTAATTTACAATTTACAAGACCTAACGTTACAAGGGCCTGAATCCACATCTGGTATTTTATTTTCATATTCTTTTTGCCATTTCATCTTCACTCTGTTGATTAATTACGTATAACTATCCTCGCTTGAATTAAACTTGCCACAATTATCCAAAAGAATTATAACCGTTCATTCTGATATTATCACGAAAATGTGGATACGGTATTTAACACCTTAGGTGAGTTATACGTAACCAATGGGTGGCAGGAAATAATGGTAACGTTGGACAGAGGTCTGCGTCGGTATATGGACGACTGGGGAGTATTTCCAACTGGCCGAGTCCTGGTGGCTGTCGACACCCTAGCGTGGCCGTCGGCGATGCATCGCTCGTGGAAACCCCCTAACGAACCGCATTTACATCTGAAAGGTGCGCCAATTACCCTGGCTGCGTTTTACTTCATCGACGTTGCGCGCGAGCCGCGTGGTTGCACACCCCCATAGCCCGCTATTTCATTCGAGCCGCGATACCCCTCCATTTTCATCAGCTCTCGTTGATACCGTTTTGCTTTCGTTTTCCACTTCTTCTTTCTTTTTTTTCTTTTTTTACAGAGAATTACCCTTGTTGCTCCTTTTTGCGTCAAAATTTTTAGCGAAGAAAACCTTTTGATATGGTTCTGTTCTTAGTTAGATTTAGATATTCTTGACTATTTGGCAATATTTAGGTATTTTTGGTTACACACACGTACGCACATAAATCAACTTGTAAGCTCACTAATTTAATTCACGAATAGAATCAAGATCATCTACTTGATGCTATACAAAATTGCGTTTCACTGTACACGCAGGTCCTCTTCTTCTCTTTCTCTTCTCTTACGAGATTCTTGATTGCTGTTGCAGGAAGGTCGTTACGCAATAGCGATGCATCTATATACATACAATATTCGACGGCTTGGTGCTCGGGTTAATTTTGGTTGCCCTAGCCGTGCTTTCTCCGCCATCCTTTGCTTTCAACTGCCTTCTCCAACCCGCAATCCCGTATGTATGGAGGCACACGGCAGCCCACTTTCGCCTTCGTGGCCTTTTTCGTCCTGCCGTGTAATTAAATTCTCTCGCGTCGCCAGATCGTTCGACCGTGTTGCCTAAACGCCGTAATTAAAGCTGCGTGTATAATGATCACAGCCTGACGGCAGACCTTTGCGCTATTTCAACGTGTTCACGTCGTGGAATCGTCTCTGATCAACGACGAAACATTTGAACTTCGTTCGTCTCTATGAAACTCAGTTGGGCATTCAACGAGAAAAAGTGAATTTTTTGAGCAAATTTGAATTTTTTAAATCTATACATCCATTTGGTTTCATAATTAGTACGTTTAATTTCATAAGTAATATGTTTGTCAAAGGTTATTCGTGCAAGAAGCGCCAGAAATTAATTGTTACAGTGAAATTAAATCAATTCAACAATCTGGATACATAAATTGTTTACCAGATAAATTGTTATCTTTACCAGAAATGAACTGCAAGAGAACCGAAACGATCGAACGAATCCTTCCTTATGACTATCTGAAAATATAAATTTTCTATTAATTACTTGCTTAATCAGAAATTGTATCTGTAATGGAAGTAAAAGAATTGAGACGTGCAAAAGCTTCGACTTTAAAAAAATAAAGAAACAGTTTCTTTCGCCTGATAAATCAGATACCACTTCTTAACTGCGAGAAATGTGCTACGTAAAAACAGGCTTGACCTACTGACACCCGCATCACAACGAAGAAACGATAGACGAGATGTGTGAGGAAAAACGAGTCCGCCTTTCAGCGGTACTTAATGAAGGCGTGAAACGCGAGCGATAAAAATTCAAATAGCAAAGCCTAATGAGTTTCGTGAGCTTTTTTTCGCGCGCAAGAACAGCCGGGTTTCAAACAATCACGCGTCTCCGTGACAGGAAGCTACACTCGCGACTTTTAAAAAGATTCTATTCAGAAACCGAGGCGAAGCTGGCAAATGTCAATGAATCGTTCCCAAATGACGTCATGTCTTAATGCATCTGGCGTGTGACTAATACCAAAAGAATTCTTCCCGAAACCTTATTCCGCGAAATAACGAACAATTTACACGTATATACGTTTTACTCCATTATTCTCTTTGAAACTTCTTCTATATTCTTTAGTTTTTAGTTTATGCATTTTGGTTTATTCGATGACTAGATGGTTATTCAAACGATTCGAAAGTTGTTGCATAAAATTAATACGTTTCACAATATACGATACATATACATACATACATCTGCAAGAAATTCCGAAAAGTCCATTGGCAAGGAAACAATTACATTGGTCATAAGAGGAAACAAATATTTCGTGTTTACTATTTAGAGACAACGATATCGCGCCACGTTTCTTTGTCAACAATTTAGCTATTTTTGCGGAACAACAGTCGGGGCCCGGAGGGAGCACTTTGAACTTTGGCACGTCCATAATTTTCGCGGTCGCGCGCCATTCGACCAAAAATGTGTTAGAACCATACATACGACCCTCGCGTGCTTTATATTAGGATCGCAGAAAACGAAGCTGCCTTCTTCATCTGTTGCATCAATCGAACTTAGGAAATATTTTTCAGCGAAAATTTATTATATTTTATGGTATATAGTAAGATGGACTTGTTTAAGTCAGGAGGATATGCTGGTTGTCTCAAATAACCCCAGCACATGATTATTCTAATTGTTTTATTGGTTTGATATCGTGATGATTTTATTGTCTTTGATATTGTTTTCGTGCTGGGCATGATAAGTACATGATATTTCTCATTCTTTCGTATTAAAGACTAATGGTGTCTTGTAATATAGGTACAGCCAGTTTGATTATTTAGTGGAAAGTTGGAGATTCCATTCTAAGATTTCGAAGCTTAGACGACTGAAATAACCCTATTTTGCTATAGCGTGCGCTCGTTCGGATCGAAAATCAAGTTACCGGAAGAACGGTCGGAACTTTCGCCAGCAACGAGTCACGAATCTACACTTTTAGGTGCGTTACACACGCTTTTTGTAGGAAGTGGTGCGCGTGCTTGCGTAACAAGCGTCGGCGGCGAAGAGGGTGATATTAATTTTTGTCGGAACTCTGCCTTTGCGCCGCGTTTCAACGGCTGCTCTTTTGTCGTTCGTTCATTAAACGCTGGAGGAAGGGCCAGAGCATTTTTAATTTACGTTTGCGCGCTAAGAGAGGAGGGGAAATCGACAAACGATGCGCTTTGTGACGCATAGAAACGGTGACCCTGTCTCTCTTCCGTGTTTGTGCTGGGTTACTAATGTCTCGACACGGTCACGCTTCGAATTTCACAGGATAGAAGAATAAAAGCACACTGTGTGTTTCTTTTGACTTGACCCTTCTTTTGACGTTAACCGCACGTAAGGTTCGTGCGAAAATTGAAATTATTCTAACAGAATTAGAATACCAAGGAAAGGGAACAAGGAAAAATGAACTTGTAATCCACGAAATACATATAATACATGTATGTAAGAAAGAATTCATTGTTGTGTAGAATGTGAATTCTTATTTAGTTATTTTTCGTATAACATTTCCTTTTTATCTTGATTTGTACATCATGGAAACACCAAATATAAAGATACGTCTCGTTTCAATTGCATAGGATATCCTATGCTTGTGCATCGAATATAGAATCGATTTCAATCGTTCGTACGATAAAATGAAAAATCAGTAGCGGGAGGATTTGAGGAATCGGTCGTAAATAAACGGCGAAAGGTTTTCGAGCATCATAGTCAACGAGGTATGTACAATAACGAATCCTATAAAGTAAGAGGATTACGCGACGAGATAGGAGAACGGTAGTCCAGGTCTGTCGAGTTCGTGATGCTTTAACCGTTAATTCGACGTGGATTAATTAAAACAGTTCACAGGGGAGAAGAACCCTTCGTACCGGTTGTTGCTGCCGCTCTGAGACAGACAATAACGAAAGTAATATTTCGTCAGCGACGACTAAAACCGCTGTCCCGTACGTATACGTGCACACTTAAACGAGTGTTAAGCTGGCTGGCAGACGTTACAAGGGCTACTTTACCCTCGTCCTGATGAAATTCTCCGCCTGGAAATTATTTCCAAGCTTGAAGGCGAATTAACGAAGCACCTCGACATCGAAAGTACCGGCAAGAGGGTTCCTACAACAGCGAGACCAGTTCCCGACGAGATTTTTCTTATCGACGACGTAAACGTTAAATGCGTTCTCCTTACTGTCCCCGGGGAGAAACTTCTGCGTCGTATCAAAAATATAATTCCGTGCCTTCTCTCTGTATAGAACTCTCTCGCCTCTTGTTACATTCTTCTTTCTTCTATTTTTTCTTCTCTTTTAGACTTCTTTTGCTTCCTTCTTAAGGAAACTCCTGTAACAAAGATTTGCTATACATTCGACTTCTATTTGGTGTTACTCTAACGACATTTTTAAAGAATTTAGGAAATTCTGGATTGGATTTACTTAGTTGCTATACATGTCGGTCATTTGCTTTTCAACGTAGGCCTCCGATAGCAAGCAATTCATGACGCGTTATGATATCATTAGTAGTCAACGTGTTAAACCAGTTACAACTACCTTCTCTACGATGATCATTTTCAATAACTCCGTTATGGTTCTGAAGGTATCACGAAACGATTACTTACTAAAATGCCTGATATTGGAAAAATGTTATCTCAAACATCAAAAAGTAATTTCACGAATCAAAAATACTTTACCAATACACGGATTTATCAAATTTCCATCGAAGGAAAATTAATCTTCTGTATACAAATACTTTTTATAAATTTCGTCTATGCGAATAAAGTCGTTATCGATTCGCGCATAGGTAGGTTTGGTCGATTAATTTACGATCATTACCGTCACTTGGTAGCTGAGTGGAAACTATTTAACAGCGACATCGGGTTTAATTTCTGTCCCCGGTAATCCTGCATTCACGTTAATCCAAGCTTCAGGATGCTGTCCGAACTACGTCGTAATGGGGACACAAGACTAATGTGCCGTTAATTCGGAAATAATTAGCGACCAGTCTTCGTGGGGCAGCTTCACCTGTCTGACACCAGATTGTGACTCCCCTTTAACGTGGCCTAATTTGAACGTGAAACACGAGATAGTTTTCCCGACCAAGCGATTAAAAGTTCGTCTTTCGGACCACGCCTGCCTCCGAACTTTATTGCTTGGTAATTTTATATTTGCCTCGTTGAAACTTCTGTTTAATTAATTGATCACAGAGACCTGGTCGAATTTTAAACCGTTAATTATTATTTCCACGATTTTGAAACGTTCGAAGTAGAGTTCATTGACAACAGTTTGATTATCTTATCGATTGTCTTCGTCTTGGGAAGAAAGATTTACTTTCTAAGCCTTAATCGAAGTAATCAGTGTCGAATTTCAAACTTGGCAACTTCCAAATTTATTTTCGATCTGTCTTTATTAACAAATTTCCAGCTTTAACATTAAATTATAGAATGCACGTGATTCAGGAGTGGAAGTTAAGATTGAAGAAAACTCGAAGAGCCATCGAAGTTAAATAGGAAAGGAGGTAGTTCAGTAAGATACGATAATAAAGAGGGAAGGGGAGAGCGTGGGGGATGCTCGTGGAAAATGCACAGAAGAAAACAGTGCTGTACTTAAGTTAATAATGTGGCTTGAAATAGGCCGGAAGCGTAACAGCTTTCCTGAAAATTAGCTTCACTTAAATTCTTTGTACGACTGTACGTTGCTGGCTCTTCCTCGTGAAACGAGGGGCTCAAAGTAAAGCGTAAGTAACTTTTATATGTGCTCACTTCCTTATAAACCGCTAATGAGTTGGCGTCAAGGCTGCTAATTGCTGGAAACGAGAGAAAATGTTGTCCAAAGAGTCTTCCACTCCTTTTAAATAATCTGCAAAGACTCTACCAGTTTTTTCTTGTAAAACGCGTCGTTTCCCCTTGATGAATGACTTCTGTTGACGCACGCACACATTTATCAACCTCAAGTACCTACAAAATGGCTGAAATAAAGTAACATATTTAGAAAATAAAACGGATATGTTCGAAAATTAATTGGTTTAACTCCGGGTACAGTTTTCTTCATGCAAAAGCATAACAATATCCGCCAATTCTCATAAAAATAAAACAAAAGAAACGAAGAAAATATTCTGCAAAGAACAAATACTCATAAATCAATTACCACAATTACCTGCAACAATCTCCTCCACTCTCCTAGAAAATCTTCTTCTTATCTTCCTCCATATTCCGCACTGATTGAATCAGAATCAGGTTATCGCAGTATGTCAAGCAGGATTCTTCCAATTCAGTGGTCGGTCGTAACAGAAACCAAGGCGCATTATCGTCGCGCGAAGGACCTATTACCGGCCTCATTACTTTTCCATCCTCGTGTTCCTCTTTATACCCGGTTATCCTCCTTTCAACCGCGGTCCAGCAATACTAATATCCAAGCCAAGTGTTTTCGGAAGCATAGCTGGATCAGCAGTATCATTTCGCTCGAGGGTTATTGGCAAGAGCCAATACTAGTCTCGTTCTTCGTTCGACAATTTTGCAATGAGAAGACAGCTGCTCATAGGCCACGACTTTACAAGCTTTTGTAAAAGTGGGATTTTCCATAAGCGTCGGACGTATGCTTTCGACTAGATATATAGAATACAGTGTCCGTATTTCTGTAAGAGTGAAATGTGTACGTATGTAGAAAATTATGTTTTTAGATAGTCGCTTGTTGCTTTATCGGCTATTTATTTTATATGAAATTGTTATAATTTTTCAGTTTCATTTCATCGCGTGCTTCTGTCTATCGCATCTCACTGTTCGATGAATAGCGTATGAATTCAATGTATTCGCTGAGAAAGATGAAAGAAGAACAAAAATGGCGCCATTAAATACACACGTAGGACAGCGAAAATTAAACACGAATATTTCATAAAATTTGAAAAAAATTGGTTTATCCTAAGAAATCAGCCGATTTTGTAGGAAATCTAATCTCAAGTTGCTCGTAGCTTATGGGAAGCCGCCATTATCGAACAATGCGACTCGATACCAATCGTTTTACCCTCTGTTAGAGGTCCAGATGCTTCAATAGGAACTAGTATTGTACGATTGGACAATCCTGCTATGGGACGATCAATTTTGATAATAGACCCGCAGTCGGAATATTCCGCAGGAGACCGATTTTCCGAAAAATTGACGCGGGTCAGATAATGTGACCCGCCGACTGCTTTCAGTGGCCCGATCGAAACGACACGCGGCAAAAATCTGAAAATTTCTAGATAAAAGTAATGGTCGAGCGAATGGAGCGATTTTTATTTCGCTGCAATTTATGGGCACGTGGTATAGCTATTTTCAATGGTGATACGTTGTTTGTGTTGATAGCAGTAAATATAGTGACTCAGTATTTGAATATTTAGTATAGAAAACATACGCTGACACGATAAAATGCGGAACAATCATAATAACGAGGATACTGAAAACGAGATTTAGAGTTTTAAATATAATATTCTTTCTTGTTCTCCTATTATTGAGCTAATTTCAATCTCATTGACTGAAGAGATTATTTTGCAGTACATTATTATTTTGTTTCAGAACTTATCTTCATTTTGATTTATAACCATGGTGTTAATTTGTCCTCTTCTTTTTTAAATTAACGTTCCTCATTTTCTCAATTCAGAATGAAGGTAAAACGTAAGGTAACAAAATTAAAAAATCATCGACCGTAAGATCAATTCCAAGTTGCCACTGCCACGAACAGAGATGGACGTTCCTCAGCAAACTTAGGCCAGTGTAATTATCGTTAATTGATCAATCCGCTGAAAATGTGGGGTCCGCGAATTTTTTAGACGACTCTGTTCACCCTCTGGGGAAGATTCCCTTCGGAAATTCCGAACGAAGGGAATCGGATATGCGGTTGGTAGTTTTGATCGAAGGGTTAGCTTCTTCCCTCTTGTTCCCCTTATATTTCCCGATCCTTGAGAAGCAACTGTTAATCTCCTGCAGTGCTTTGCCCTCCAGATTGATGCCTTTTAATTTGTCCTCCTGTTAAATTAAAATCGACTTAGCCTTTTCCGTCTACCAGCGATGGCTTCAAATACGTTGCAAACAGATGAAAACATTGACAAATTACAAGCGTTACAACTCGTAATACATTTAAATGTTTTAATATATTTAGATATTATCACTAATCCCTTGAGAATGAAAATAGATGTACAATATATACTTTACAAGATATGGTAGTAGTAGTTCATGAAGGTAGAGAATTAAGATAATTAATTATACTAAAGAGAATCTATTCCCGTCTGTGCTTATTAAGTGGTTAAGAAATATTTTTTAATTATGAATTAAAATATTCGTATTTTTAATAGAAATATTTTCTATGATGTATCAATAGAATTCTAGGATCCATTTATGAGAAAATGTGTTTCTTTTTTTAAACCTTAGGTAACATGAAACATTTTTAAAGTCAATGGTACATCTTGGACCTGGATATTGTGTCATGGTCGGTAACGAAGATTCTACCGTACATATTGAACTTGATCCTATCACTATCAACCACACTCCCTTCGTTGTGTCTCCTCTCGTTTCTTCCATCAGTTTCTGACTCATAGTCCCCCTTTCTCGGGCATGGCTACATAATTTGCGTTCTGATTCGCCAACAGAAAAACACTCTCTTTATGTGATAGGGTGCACGCAATCCGTGTTCAATGCGCTTTGATCCAGCCTGATTTTGATTCTCCTGACAGGTGGTGTGTCTCCTCCATTCGCGTGATGAGTCTCGTTTCACTTTATCACCCTTCATCGTGGAACGCAGACGAGCCATAGAGTAGTTACTATTATTCGTACAACGCTTTTATATCGGCTGCTTTAGCGGTTACGGTGTTTTTAACGAGGAACAATAACCATGAGCAAAATAAGAGGATCGGGGAGCAATGGTTCCCGTTTAAAAGCGCCGCTTTTACAAAGGATTCCATTAAATCGAACGCTTAAAACGCTTAAGCAATTTTCCGTATTCCCTTTTGTCTTGAGTCGCGCATATAAATTAAGCATGAAATAAAACTTGCTATGTATATACAGCTGTTTATGAATATACAGATACTTTCGTCGATTCGTAGTAACAGTGTGTGTATTTTATCAAAATGTGAAAATTCACGATGAACTAGTGCCTACTTGGGAGGAATACTTGTTACCTTTTTATAGACATCAGTCTATAAATCGAAGTTCATTATTTAAAGATGTAGTAATAGTATATTTCATTATTTACTATATATAGTATGACATTATTTACTATATATAGTATATATACTATATATAGGTTTACTATGAATATAATTATTATAGTACAAGAAATGTATTTTTAAATCCCATAATATAGAAAAAAAAAAAAAAAAAGAAAAATAGAAACCAAAGAATAAAAATTTCCTTACTTGTACCCTCACCATAATGTTTCTCGAAATTTTCAAATTTCCTAATATTCATATTATATAAAGAAAAGCGACCGCCAAATTTCCTATACAGAAACAAAAGATTGATGTCGGAACTGCTGATTATGGGAGCAAATTAGGAGTCGAAGATACACGTGTATGAATAAGCTTAGGTTCGTAGCGACTCGTTTGAATGCGTCTGTCCAGCGTCCACCAAAAGGGCAATAGTTCTGTCGGTCTGGCAACGACAATAGCATGCATTAACCTTTGTGCAGTTGTAACTGCAGTTGCGAGATAGTGCCTCGCCCTTGTCGGGGGTGAGGAAAGGGTCGCCCCAGCAGACTGGAGTTCTCTTGGCATTTACAACCATTTCGCGTAATCTCAACGAATACATTCACTGGACAGTGGGCCGGTGTTAAGTGGACGAACCAATTATTGCGCTGTCTGGCCTTCATCCGTCGTACGTCGAATGGCACGTCGATATTTTGCAATCAAATCGAATCTAACTTCGAAGATACGTTTCATTTAGATCGATTTTTACCAATGTGCCAATTTACTTGTTATTGTAAGGATAACGATTTAAAGATTTTTAATATATTTATCGATATTAAAATATGGCAACTTGTCAATATAAACATCTTTGCTTATAATTTGATTTAATTTCATCGCTTACTGTTTTGTTTGTCTTCTTAAATCCCTGTTAATGGAGTTGCAGCATACGAACAAAGTGCCGTTTGCGTGCGTCTCGTTAAGCATAAAACGATCATTGTCGCTTTAAGCTGTCGGTATATCACGACAAAGCGATATCTTAGGGTGGTAGGTTTGTTTCCTAGAATTATCACATCATTTTCACCGCCTGTACATCAAAAGCTTCCGCGTTACAAGCTGTAGGTCTCCCTGTTCCTTGGCTCGGCTCTCAGCCGGGTTGTCGACGTGATCTAAGGACGAAACGCAATTACCGACATAATCGCCGAGGTTTCTCCTTGAACACGCTGGTACCGAGGTTCCTGATTCTGATTTTTAGCGATCGCGAGACGATGTCAAAGCGTACCCCTATTTACCCTCTTTGGTCCGTGATATTCCGGTTCATCGGATCCACTAGTTAATAGATAAGACGCATTTCTCTTACAGACACCCGCACCTCTCCAGAACTCGAATTCAAATTATTTGTCCCGTTTCTACATTTATTAACGTTTGACTCACAACGATAATTATCTAAATAGAAAATTCTATTTTTCGTGAATGTTTAACACAGTTGGACAATTTCTTGTATTTTATATAGCTATTAATATAGATATAGAGTTTTACTATATATCATAAAATTGTACAGTGTACTGAAGAAATTCGAAATCATTTTATATCGACATGTAGGTATCAATGCATTTGCGTGAAAGTGTGTTTTTAGTTTTTTTTTTAAATAACTTTTTTATTATATCGAAAAATTGCACTAAGTATAGTAAGTTTCTTGATTTAAAATATTTTTAATTCGTAATTTCCCTTCATGAATATTTGTTCTAGTATATTTAATGGAATTGAAACGGTTATGATTACACGGTTGATTTTTCTTTCCCGAAAATTTCAATCTTATTATAATTAACGGTTAAACTCGCGATTATAGTAAACGAGAATTTAATCTGTTTCTGGGAACAAGCGAAGAGAGAAGATTTTTGGAGAACCTCCTCTACCAAACCGCTGATGATTCGCAATTAACTTACATGAAAGCTGTTCAACGCTAATTAATAAGTACGTCAAGAGCTTATGGTTCTCCCTACAATTAGGTTATTTTCAAGTTTCCGAGTTTCTGAAATTAACGATCACAAAATTCAATTTCTGACATATCGGTGAATGCCTATCGAACTTCAACCAACTATATTCAATCCTTGATGAATTTACATCTTGCTAAGGTAACTTATATCGTTCTCTACACTCTCCTAACCCAGTTCTGTAACATTCCTTATTTTGCGTGTATTGTAACATAATGATTTAACACAGCTGTTGAATTATATTGTGGAAATTCAAATGTTTATAAGAAATTTATGAAGATATTTCTATAAGGGAGGTATAATATAAAATTAAATATAAATTATTCAATATATCGATATATTTCAAAAACAAACTGAAAAGATATGAATTTTTAACTCCAGCAAAAGTGCTAGAATGAAATTATCAATATATTCATTTTGTTGATACAAGATATTAACGTAATATTAGATCTGTTGTTTTAATGATTTTAGAAATAACAGGTATATTTATACATCTTCACCTAACACTTGTACTTTTTTTCTCCTTAATAAAAGTATAGTAGACTGTGTCATCTTCTAAAAATTCACAGTCTAGTGATCATTTATAGGGAATAATGTAAATGTCGGAAGCGGTAGTATTTAGAATCGTCGAATTTAGTATTTCGAAATTTAGAAGAATCGATGGTGTGCAGAATGTGTGAGAAAAATATCGAGCCCTCAACGGGAGAATTCGCTCCCCATATGGAAACATTAAGTGCTGGCTCTTGTACAGGACTTGTTCGTTAGGTGACCGTGGTGCGATCCTGGGGTTGCTAAGCACATTATGCTAACCCTGTGACAGCAGACGATGCATTAGCCCCGGGATTCGGAGTTAAAGCGAAACGAAAAGTAATGTATGTAAGGCCGTTTGTCAAGATTCCGAAATAAATTGTTTTGCTTTGTTTAAACTTACTTGATAAAGGTTCCGGCTTAAACGCTGTCAGTGATTAATCCCCCTGTATACCGCGAAATTTCCGAATTTTTCACGTTACGAAATCCATTTTTTAATATTTATTAAACTATGTTTAACCTGCTTTTATAACAGTAAAAGGAAAAAAGGATTGAAATTTATTTGTTTAATAAATTAGGAATTTTTAAAATTTATTCAGGTAGTTGGCGAAGAGTGATTAAAAAATGTAGGAATTTATTTAATATGTTTTTTTAACTTATATAAACTGATTTTATATATGTTTAAGTAAATAGGTAAAGTACGATCAACAAATAAAGTATGTCATTTGTTTGTATAATTTTAATTATTAGAAAAGATTTGTTATCATATAAAAAAAAAAACCCTCGATGAAATGGAACGAAGAAGAAGTGCAAGTGGAATAAAAAGATTGAAAGGACGTACGTCGATAGGATTACATCATGAAATAAATATAAGGGATGCAGATGTAACGTAGCAGAAAGTCTATTTGAGCTCGAGTCTATGATTATAGACAGGCTTCCTGATAAATTCATGAGATGCTCATTAAATCCCTTTATATTCTCTTTACTAGTCCCTTTCTGTCATCGACTTATGGAACAATGCTTCGAGCGCTGATTCTATTCAATGGAATCAAATTGTCAGATAGAAACTTTACTTAATTACGTTTCAACTTCTATCACGATTTGCTTTTCATTATTATGATAATTACACGTTAAATGCAAGTGT
Organism: Bombus vosnesenskii; assembly: GCF_011952255.1. NCBI lineage: Eukaryota > Metazoa > Arthropoda > Insecta > Hymenoptera > Apidae > Bombus > Bombus vosnesenskii. The sequence goes on along the minus strand of NW_022882945.1, from coordinate 3,132,736 downwards.
AATTACAACATAGTCTCTCGTAAATACGCACTTTTTATGTTAATACGTAAATAAAGACACGATAAATTAAGGAATTAGAATTAACTCCTGTTCAATGGTGAACAGTTTTTGAAAATGAAAACAACCAAATTTGTCGAAAGTGTGATTCAAAATTAAAAAATTTACTTTTCGAATTTTCATTTCATTAAAGATTAATATATAGATACAAAAATGCGTAACAGATAATTGTTGAAACGGTTAGAAACAAAAAAGAAAAATACGTAGAAGTTCGAGTATATCGAATCTGATCGACTATTCAGTCATATTCCAGTAGTATTGAATTACTAGTAAGAGAAAGTAAGCAATCAAGCTTTAAATTAACGCAACCCGCGACTGAAAGCATCGAATTTAACGCTCTAGATTTCGATAGTCAAACGTACCTTTGACATCAAGATCCCGTTAAATTGATCTGATCCACCATACATTAATTACATGCTGGGTCCTGACAATTAAACGGTCCCAGAGTTCATTAACTAAATGGATCAACTCCAAGGCCCCATTCCGCGAACCGAATGATCCACAAACTCTATGGTTAAAATCATTTTATATCAGGCCTTTTATGTTAGCCATTAAGTGCACGATCTTTCTCTTTATATCGTAATAACATTCTTTGAAATTACCAATTTATGTGTTAGAGGTTGACAAAGTAAATAGTACTTTAAGAAATCTTAAAGTACTATTTAAAATTTCTTTCGTATTCTTTTATTTCTGAAAAGACGCAAGGACATTTTTCTATATAGGGAGCATCGTAATTAACATGGTGATAGCATAATAACACGACAACATATTTTGAATTGTTCAAGCTATTTTTCTATGAGTTTGACGTATATGAATCGACAATTTTAAAAGTTCTCGTTTTATATCTTGGAAAGATCGTACGTTTAGGTCTTAAGTTTCTTTTCTTATCAAAGTTAAATTATTCTAAACAAAAGTTTATCATTCTAAACCAAAAATGATAATGCAGATTGAATAAATAGAATAAATTTTTTCAATTATTTTCTGTCACTATATAATGATGTGATGTAATGAATATGAATAAAGATCGTGCATTTAACGGTAAGCTAATATCTCTGTAAGAAACAGGATCTAGAATCGACGATTCAATGCCAGAGACACGAGCTGATGACAATCACCTCTGAATAAATCGCGCGGTCGAAGGCAGTAGAAGAGAGTTTTCAGAGTCACGCGTCGCGGAAGGCTGGTGAGGATTCCGGAATGGTTTACGGGAGGATCGATTGGGAGGAGGAACGATAGAGAGAAGGTAAGACAAACTTTCGCCCGGCTTGGGGTGCACGTTTCTTCCTTCTCCCATGCTTCGCCCGCTTTGTTCGCTCAGAACCGATCCACCTTCAGCGCCGTAGTCGTCGTCTGGGCGCGTTTCGCAGTTGAGCGGCGCGCCGCTCTAAGGAAACGATATTGCCGGCAATATCCAGTTGTTTGCATTGATTCGGGCTGTCTGAGAATCCCGAAGAGCTATTTCTATCTCTGGCTCGGTCTATGCCTGCTTTCGAGGCTTCGCCAGCGAAAATTCAGCCCTTTCTCTACGCGCCTATTCCAACTTTTTCTTCTTCTTTCCTTTTCGAGCACGTAGATTATTGGAAGAACTACCGACAAAAATTTTCGCAATTCCAAACTCGTTTTCGTTCAACGTGTCTTTGTCTTGTCTTGTTTCTTCTTGTAGTTGTTGACGTTCTTGCGTGGCGCACGGTGGCCTAGAAATTGAAATTTCATGGCTGATTCTGAAGTTCAAAAACAATTTGTTTCTTCCATTGATTTTATTTTCAAACTTATTTTATCGTAAATTTTGTTACTTCATTTGCATCTTGTCACTGTACCAATCACATAAAGCAGTTAAATAAGTTATACGTTTTTTTTAGTCATTGTATGTAATGTTAGTTTGGTTTTCGATTAAAAGCAGGGGATAATAGATGATATCATATCGTAAAGATCGTAACCGTGACGTTGGAGAGCGAGGGATCTTAACTTTCCACCGAACGGCACTCGATAATTCATGGTAAGAAGGCTTAAGTCGTGCATCCACGCGAGTACGAGAGTGGCGCCGGGACGCGTTCAGACGCTGTCGTCTAACAGGTGCCGATGGATATATCATCCGAATGGTGGGGTAGTTTGCATTGGGATACCCCTTGTCGTTCCTATAGGATGGTGACGTCAGCCGGTGATAGATCGTCTGAATTTTAGGCACCCTACTACGTTCCTACCACGTTCCTAGATGCGCAACCAGCTTCCATGAATATTTTTTCCTACCATCAAACTAGTTACACCTTTCCTATAATATAAAATTAATACCCTGCGTCACTCTTTCTCCTTATAATCGGTTGTAACGTAATTTAAAATACTCTATTTCTCACTATACGTAATAAAAAAAAAACTATTTGTTGGAAATAATTATAGGAAATTCGAAGGTAGAAGACTGCACAGAATGCGCATTAAATGCAAAAATATATAAAATATGCAAAATAGAATAGTCATGGTAATATTTAATAAATAAATTACTATTTAGGTTTATTTAAAAATATTTATGAAATATTGAATTGCATAAATATCACAGTTTAGGAATAATTAATTCCAATATTCAATATTTCAATATTGAAGTAGCGAAATAATTGGTAAAAGTTGCTTAAACATGATGTTCGAAGATCTAAATGAAATAACTCATTGCTATTCTATTGACATTATATTTATTTACACGCGTCGTTTTGGTCGCACTACGGTATATTCGAAGCTTGGCTTTGCTAGAGTCACAGCTGATGTCCATTTAAATCAAATTGCGTGTCGCTCGATGCGTTTGTTTACACGTGTTCAGTTTCCTTTGATCTTTATGTAAACTAGTCTCGAATGACGGTTGAGTCCGCTAGGAATAATTTCTCGTTCAACTGGGAAACGATAAATTTCGACTAGGTTAGGGCAAAGGGTCTACACTGCTGATGTCCTGCAAGTCAGGAAACACGGTTATTTACGGAGCTCTGTTGCAACAGCACAGACAGTGTATCGTGGCCGTTTCCCCTCAATTGGGTTAAGCCTAAACCCCGGTTCGCATGATGGTCAGGTTCAGACTTCTCGTGTTCTGAGCGCATCACGGGCTTACGTTTCCTTTGACTATGTATCAGTTTTGCCTGCATTTCCGTTCGGACGATACACAGCTCCTGGACGTTGTTTCCGTAAGAAGTCTGCCAGATCGATTGTGAGAAACTAGCTGTTTTTTTAACCGTAATTGAATAACAGCGAAATTAATGCGTACGTATCTGGATAACGCACATTGCTCATTTGTTGCAACAACGAGTTAAATAAAAATTTACAGTTTTTGAGCCATCTTACGGGTTATAACATTGTTGCAGGAAATGAACTATAGTTAGTTTGTTGATCGAGTTGGAATTCGATTAGAATTCGAAATTACATTAGAGTAGATATTAAACAGGAAAAGGCATACCATCATTTTATATATGAACAAAAATTCGAACTTTGGCGTTAGATTTTAACGTTCTTTCATACACTTGGTGCAAAATAAATTGGTTCGTTAAAATTCTGTTATATAAATATAATGGTGTCGAGGCGTATGTTTCCATTGAACGTGTAAAATACAATAAATTACGCCTATAAATAACAGGTCCACGCGAGAAACTATACCGCACAGTGTTGCGTAGAAACATAAATTCACTCGGTCCGATCCGCAAAGTGCTGAAATTTACGGTGAAAGATTTATTAAATCGTTGCCGGAAAGATGAAATATCGTTTATTAATTTATTACTGTATAAAATAATTAAAAAAGAAAATAGAAATATGACGCAGATAAATCATCTTCCGTCAATGTTATTCGTATTTCTCGCTTGTCTTTTTAATACATCTCTCCATGTAGTACCACTCTGTGGAGTAAAACACGCAAATATCTATAATAATTTTTATCTGATTCAATGTTAATCGTGGTTGTTACATTCTTTCGAATGTTCTATTGATTTGACAAAGTTGACTAACATTGTGAGAATTGTGTCAGATTTATGAAAGAAATTCAAATGTTACTATTAGAGGACGATTGTATGTCATCACGATGAATAAAAAATAAGAAAAGTTTGATTGATTACAAGATGAAGAGTATTCAAGGGTTGGTTTCATCACGTTTGAGAATGGTTACACGTCATTAACCACCCTTTTAGTGGATTTCATAGTATATAAGCTGAGGGTCAATAAATGGCGCCAACTGGATGTCTGGCGTGTCAAATTTGTGATTGATCTGGTCTGCTTCAATCCACTATGTTTCTTTTAAAAATTGCACTAAAATTATTACATATTGCTGTGTCACTATATTCAAGAAAATGAAATTTTCGAAATTCTATTTCGTTTTTAATACGTTACGTAACACATTCTTATCTATGAAGCTTAGGACAGAATAGAACTTTGTATGAAAACTAGCAGTTTAAACTTTAATAAGAATTGATTTTATTATATCAATATTATTTTTAAACGTTTAAATGCTAAGCATGACATTAAAAATTAAATACTTGACTATTAAAAATTATTCGTTTCTTCAAATGGAAATGAAATTAATAAAACATTAAATGGTATAAAACAATCGAATTAATTCCGTAAAATCCATGATCAACTTAATTTCTTACGATATTCATCCATAAATCATTAATTACGTACAAATCTCGATACTTCTCAAACAATACAAATGATTCTAATTATAATTCCAATATTATAAATATAATTTCAATCCAAAGTTTTAAACGAAAATATAAAATAAACATCCAATTTGTAATTTATATTCGTCATTGTCGTTTTCCGATGAAAATTTACAACGTTCGAATCGTACTGAATAAATTACGGAAGAAAAAGGGTATTTCTACTGGAAAAACCGTATCTGCAACGAATTTCAGCAGGAACTAACGTATGGTCGTCACACAATCGACGGTTGGTTAACGCACGTGATCCATCTTGAATAATTAAGCAGCGTGGCCGCGTTGATAAAAGTATTCCATTATGCGAGTTGTCCGCCATTCCACGTTGAATCTCTTCCATGGTAATGGCAGTTCCTCGTTACGAGGTTTATTCCAAATGCACTGATCGATCTGCGGTGCTTCAGATACTATAGTAAAGTCTTATAGTGCTACTGGACGAACCGTATGTAATTTAACACGTAATTAAGAATATACTGTAGCAAAATAAATAACCTGAAACTTTTATGCTCTCCATAATTTTACTTTCGCTTTTGTGCTTAATCATTGAAGTTTGGTATTCTTACTTGATATAATATATAATATATAAAAGCGAAAACGACCAATTTTACTTTTTGCTAATTTCTCAATTACATTGCTAAGATGATATAATATATATAATATAATATAATATCCAATTTTCATGTTTGACTTCCATAAATTTATTTACAACAAGGAAATGAGACGAATGTCAAAGGGAATTAAAAAAATAATGATAATTTAATTTTAAAAGCAAACGAATAAAATAATTTCAAAACTAGTAGTCCGCTTATAGCTATCACAGCTCTATTGCCGATTATCTGAAAATCTCTTAAGGATGCTTCGCATTGGATGTGCTCACGAGCATAAAATTCGTGGAAGATGTACGACATTGGCAGATATATGGCGGAAAAGCAGGAAGGAAGGAAGCAAAGGGGGCGAACGAACGATGGAACAGCCCTCGACGAGAGCAAACTAATGATATCCATCGATATTAAAGTCGAATGACGCGATGCCACTTACGCAAGATCATCTGCATTTAAATGAAATCCCATAGGTTACGCCTAGACTTCGCTCTTCCGACCATTTCCCGCGTTTACCAAAATGCGTGAAATCAATCTCTGGAACGTCGCGATCCTTCCCTTCTACCGGAAATCTTTCTATCACGCGATCCTGCTATTTCGTAAAATAGTTTCTAATAGGTTAAACGCTGCGTTGAGATCCCTTCGCGTGTCGCGTGACGAATCAGAATAGTGACTGACTGTTAGTTGTTTGAAGGATGGAATATTTAGAAATTACAGTCATTTAAGAATATTTGAAGATTAAAAAACATAATACAGCGTTGCTATATCTTGAAATTTGACGACCGATCAATAATAAATCACATTACTCCACCGAAAACGGATTGTCTCTTTAACTTTCAATAACTGAAATTGATATCCATATCTAGGAAAGCGAACATCAGTGCATTTTTACTACCTGAACCGAAGCTTAACCTACAAAAGCGAGAATTTTAATACCGGAAGTTATTACCAGCGTCCGTCCAAGTATTTAGTCGAACATTATGAACGGTTTTATTACGATAGGATTACCTTTTTTTTTCCTTCTCCCGCCCAGTGAAATGACACTCGAGGAGAAAAGAGTCCGTGATTTAGAACTAAGTGAAGTCTTTATGAGAATTTTTAGCATCGAGTGGCCTAGCTTAATGATCACTGGCAGATTAAACGCTAGTTGGCTAACGGTTTTGGTCGATAAAATTGGTCTGCAAAGGGTCAAGAAGGGAGAGGTACCTTTTCTCTATCGATTCTCGTTGCTGCTGCCAGTTCAGCTTGCCTTCTAGAGAACTTTATCAATGGCCAATTCCTAACTCTCCTTCCTTCTTTTCTTCCCTACCGTATTTTAATACGAGCTGGGAACAACCAGCCAGGAAAACAATGGTACTTCAACCAACGTACTTCGGAACTTTGTTTTTAAACATATACTCTCTCTCTCTCTTTTCTCTGCCTCTCTCTTTGTTTCTTAAAGTATTTGAATGTAAGTAAGTGAATGTTGGAGACTTTTGAAGTTTCGTTTTTGACGAATGTTAAGGGCCACTTCATACATATATAATATAATTTTTGTTGGACATTTTGCAATAGATATTTGATTCTGTGAGTTGCTGGTAACAGGTTCGTTAAATCAGTTGTTAAATTCAATTATTATTACAAACGCTTTATTGTAAAACAAGAGTATTTGCAAACCTTGTTTGTAGCCATTCTATACAAGTATATCCAATCGCGTTTTCTCAACAAATTTCTCAGATTCGAGAGAAACACGAAAGAATCGTCATTGATGTGCAATATCACATTAAATTGTTGCCTTTCAGTCAAACAAAAGAGATCGTCATAGAAAAGTTTGATAATTGCAACAAAGAATACATATAATCCCAATACCTTTTCTTTTTCCTTCAAATTCCTCTCTCCTAAATCTTTCATTTCTAATTTACAAAAATTTCATTTCCGATCTACAAAAAGACACCACCGTTTTATTTTGAACAGTCGTTTGATTGGAAAGAATTACGTGACGATCGTTGGATCGGTTGGATTGGTAGAACGAGATAAACGCGTGTAGAACAATTACGTAAACGAGATGACAGGAGGGTGCAAACATCCAGAGCCAGAAACATCCTGCCTTCTTACGTTCGTTGGTTTCAGTGTCATTCACACGATCTTAACGTCATTTAACTCGACAAGGTCCTTACGGTGAAACCGCGCGTTTTATTTACACTCGGCCTTCTTCGTGTTCCTCCTCGATGCGACGACTTGGTCGCTTTGCTCTATGAATGAGGCGCGCACCGAGCATTCATCCCTATTTGCGTTTAGGAGCCACTCCGCAGTGAACGCGAGCAGCAAATTAGACTCTCGCAGAATATTTTTCGTTTGGAACGACTAAGATATCTAAAGAGAATTAGATCTGTAAGATTCTGATTATATATTTTTACGATAAAATTTCTACAAAAGTTTTAATTCTCAAATGCATGATTCGTTCAAATGTAAATTAACTTTGAAATTTATGTACCATAAAACAAAATAGAAAAATTATTTTCTGAAGATATTTCATCTCTTTGTGTTTTTTTAGAAATTTGTTGCTATACATGATGGATTATAATTGTCGTAACTGCAATTAAGTTCTACTGTTCTAATTGTGATGATATGAATAAAATGAACATATGAATAAAAATATGCAGTCTAGCAATCACTATACATAATTGGACTGAAATTGCCACTATAAGCATGAGAGTAATATTTTCTATGAATATGGATCGTAGAGAGAGAGGGGGGAAGAGAGAGAGGGAGAGAGAGAGAGAGAGGGAGAGAGAGAGGGAGAGAGAAAGAGAGGGAGAGAGAAAGAGAGAGAGAGAGTGTTCTTCACAAATGCGTATGTGTGGCAGCCGTCAGGCTATTGAAAAATGAAAGAAAAAATACAGATGAGTATGCATTTCAGCCTAGTGCTATCTTCGATATGAAACCCATGGCAGAGCGAATGTACCCTTTCTACGAAAGCGTAATGACGGAAACTTGTTACGGGATGTGCATGTAATGAGACTTCTATTGACTTGTTACTATGCATGTAATGGATCAAAGCGGTATTCATCCAAAAATTGAATGCCAAAATGTTGTATGATTTGCTTTGTCCAAACGTGCATAGATCATTTCTGTTTATTTAACTGTTAACACGAGCATATTAATTACAATCTATTATCTATATAATCTACTAGCTTCCTGGCTATATTTGGATAAATTTTACTTAAAACAAAAGCATTTTAAAATAACGAGACTTTTAAATTATTTTAAAAACATTTAAACCAATACAGAATGAAATAAAAAATTCTTTCATCTGATAGGTAAATAATGAAAAAAATCTAGGAAAAATCGTTTGTTTATTGAGAATCAGAATTCGTCCCTCGGTCAAGACGGCCACTCGGTGTATAAATATAATTAATCGGACCGTAATAATCATAAGAAACTGTCAGAAACCTAAGCCTTTCGATATTACTGGTAAGACCGTTAATTGGTATAAAACACCTTCAAGTTAGAAGGGTCCTTATGGTTATTGCTCCATCAGGTGGAAAATGAGAAAGTCAGATTTTTCCCATGTTCAACGGTCATTTCCACCCGTAAGCAACCGGTGCTGGGGCGACCAGCACCCAACAATAGCTTTCCCCTGCGACAGTATCGTCACCGAACTTCATTGGTTTGTCATCCTTATTCTCTATGTCTACAAAGTTGGTGAAATAAAGTGTAAATTGTATCCTGTTAACTCAGTATTATAATCAATTCAACCACCTCTATTATCCTAAATGAAATAGGAGATCGATCATTTCGTGGCGTCGATTGTATAATCGTAACGAGAATTTATGACTCCCGTTGACGCGCTTCCTCGCGATCATGTCTCTCCGCGAACGGTCAAACAGTGTTATATTTTCGATTCAAACAAAATTAAATTGTCGAATAACAATATTTGTTAGTCTCTAATTTAAGATAAGAGATGAATAAATCGTAAGTAACTTTCGATGAGAAGGCTTGTAAATCGACTGTGCAATAACGATAGGAACCGTGAACATGCCAGACGGGAAACACGTTGGGAGCTGCATTAGAATCTCTTCCCCGTCTTTGCGTTCGTCTAGGACAACCGTAGCTTCCAATTATCTCGCGACACTACCCCTTTATTGCGCGCTCCTCGTCGTTCATCCATGCGGTTCTCGTCGTTCCTAAACGAGCCGTCGTACTTGATAAAAGGATGTCAAGCGCCGCTTTTAAGCGCCGTCATTGTACTTCTTAGCGAGTTAAGAAGGTAATTTATCATTTTGATCGTCGCAAAAATATCGATAATTTTCGCAAGCATGGTACTTGTTATAATATTTAATGGATAAAATACATTCCTTTAATTAAAATTTACGACAATATAAATTTGTATAAACATCTACGGACCACTTGTCGCACTAACAATCGACATCGGTATTATCTAACATTAGAAGGCGATTTAAATATTATTTCCATACATTAACAATTAAAAGTTTGCCTAATTTATTACTTCAACCCTTCGTGTCTAAATTCTTCTATTTCCACCGTTCCACGAAATATTGTCACCTACGGAGCCAGTAATGATCTTAAAAATTCGCGGGTCATCCTAACGAAGTACGACGTAAGTGCAATTCGCTTTAGGTGACCGATCGTGCTCAGAATCGAAACATCGTGTTCGTCTAGCTGCCTTCGGATTTTCAGCCGCCTCCAGGTTCGATGACATCGAACAGAGCCGCCGATTCACCTTTTTCGATCCCACTCTACCATGACTAATCTAGGTTTCCGTAACGCCTGGCAAAGACGGTCCGGTAACTGTCGCAGCTTCTTTGGCTGCCGATCACGTCTTGACCGCACCTTGTCCCATCGAATCCCACCCTTAGAGGTTGCTAGTCAACGTACCGTGAAGCAGCTTGATTGTCCATATTGTCCAGTCGCGCTAAGTTATGGAGATTCCTAATGCTAACCGGGTCGTTCTTAACGCGTCGCCGCTCTATCAAATGATTCAGCTTTATTCGAGTATACAGTTAAATATGAAGATTACGAAAGAGGAATGTTATATATAGTGCAAATGTGCAGGTTATACAAAGTATTAGCATATGCCCTTATTTTTTAATGAAGCGTTTTTTTTTATCAATCAGACATTTCATTTGTAAAATATCAGATTTTGAGAAGAAATAGAAAACCCGAGCATAGACGTGTATAGAAATAAGCGGGAAGAAATACTAATTTAGCTGACTGTACATAAACGATGTACAGAGGAGGCCCTACGTGGCGGTACGTAATATTCAAGCCAAGTGCTCGTGACTACGTTCCGCTTTTATGTACGAGCTAGACGGTGCTAAGCTTGTCCACCGCCACCCTCTACAGTCGCCGCAACCACTTGAATTAATCGTGGCGCGTTGCGAAAATAATTATTGCTCGTCGCTTGCCTCGCGTGCGAGCCACGATAATTAACGTTTACACGTCGCGCTCTTAAGCGTTTAAGCTGCGTTTCTTTTCTCGTGTTGCGAGTTACCAACCTCGTCGAAGCGTGATTTCGTTCTTTCTTTCCTTCGCCACGTTTCGAAACGTTTATTACTTTTTTTCTCCATTTCTTTTGTGTTTTACTACGTTATTTTCTCCATTCTCGACGGAATTTCCTATGTGAATGTAGAGAAGATTGTATATGTATTGTATACAGTGATTGTTGCAGATATTGATTAATGAATACATACACTGGCTGGAAAACTTACATCGGTTGGAAAAAGTCTCGTTTCGTTGCGAAATTAATTAAATGCCTTTCAGGAGGTTTCAAGTCGTTGTAAATATCGTTAGACAGTGCTGCAGTAGTTTGTATATTGCTTATTGCGTTTTTTTGTTGTTCTTCAGATATGTTTTATTGTCTTATAAAGCAGCAAGGCATCGTTGCTTTTGGTTTAACAAGATTAAATTAAGGATGATTATTTGGAATTTTGAGTGGCCGTCCGTGTATGGCTCGGACGGGCCCTATCCCTTCTTTAGAAAATTCCGAATTACATGTCCTCCCCGAGCTTAATAACTCCGAGGTCAGAGAAGGACTCCAGCCGAGAAGGCACGATAGACAGACGAAACCCAACGGCTGATAGAGAGAATCAGCAACGTAGGAGGACAGTTCATCAGACATCGTACCGTGCGGGTGAAATACTTCACTCTCAACAAGATCTTACCACCGCCGTATTCATAACATCACACTTTACTTTTATACTAATGCAAATACAGTGCTAGATTACTCTAACACTCGATCTATTACCTTCTTCATCTTCACCTTGAGCGTTAAGTCATTCGCAACAATGATTGAATTGAAAATTAAAGATGAATTAGAGATTCTATATGGATGTCACCCAGTAAGAAAATGGTACATTCTGCTCATTCCTAACGTCTAAATCTTTTCTTCTTTACGATTATTAATTTTATATTTCCTTGTTAAATTAACCTTTCAGTTGCTTCTATAATATCATTATTTCAACTAAAAACGGAAATCCCGTATGCCCTTAACACAATTCCAACGTTATGCAAAGCGAAAAAAAAGGGCAAAGGAAAGATGAGAGACTTCCATACCTAACCATACTTCTTACGTTTATTTGAACCTTTCTACTTCTCATAATTCCTCTGACCACTAACTTCTTCTTCTTAATTTAAACCTATTACTTCTCCTATCACACTATTATCCCAATTAAAAATTCCAACCTTTTTCAGAATAAAAAGCAAAAGCCCTTTCAACAATGAAGGAGAAACTATGTTTCTTAGGTTCATTTATTCTTTTTACCTCTACTTTTTATTATCACTAATTTTTCATCTCCTCTTTAATTTATACCCTGTTAAATTAACTCTTATTATATTATTATTATTCCAATTAAAAATTAAAATTTTGTCTGTTCTTAATACAATCCCATCTGTCTGAAAGTAAGAAAGAAGAAGCCACGGAGAAAGAAAAAAATTCAAGAAAATGAAGATAAACCGTGTTTCTTACGTTTATCTAACGCGTAAAAATTCGAAATCCGTGCGCGAACCAGCACGTTGCCACGTTGAACAGAGTTTCCTTTATCGTGGCTGAATATTCATACAGTTAAATGGGATTTTTCTTCGCACGGAAGAAGCGAGAAAGAAGTTTCCCGTGCGGGCGTTCTCTCGCGTGTACGTAAAACAGCTATCAGTTTAATTTCTTAGCAAGAACAAGCCGGATAATCGCGCGGCAGTCTGCAAGTAGAATTAACCCGTCAAGCGTCAGTCGTTGGTAAGGTAACGCGGTCAGATAAGGGGATAGAAAAATGTTTTGCTATTTCTGCCTTGGCACCTTGAAACCGATTTCGCATCTGCTTCATGGTAAACGTGCGCTTAGTGGAAAATGCAACACGTAACTTGATAATTCCCGTCTTGGAGCTCGATTTGAGGTTGATACTTGCACTTATGCAAACGATCACTTATTATTTACGTGCACACGAGAAGCTGCTATCAAGAAGAGAAACGATTCTCGTTTAGATACGCAGCCAAAGTCATGGTAAAATTATTGCAACGATTGAACGTCTGCGAGTGTCGGAATCGAGTTACGTTTGATGTTATACGTTGAAGATTGAGAATCTAATTATGAAATTGTAATACTGTTCATTCAAAAGAATTTTCCTTTTTTAATATTTCTTCGTGCCCCTAATTAAGTAAGATTAATTGATGTAGCATGGTTGCGTATTAAAATTTCGATAAAGAACGTGGTTTAGAGAGGGCTCGTTTTGTTCACACGTCGCAATCACATACCAGATATTAGTTTCTACGAAGCACGACACGACAGAACTATTCTCATTGCAAACCAACGCTAGTAATGTTCTCAGTCACGTATCTGTATACTTTGGCTACGTACGTGAGTACAGGCTCGTTCACAAATTGTTACAACTTTCATCGTTTACGTACTAAAACATTGTAACTATCATGATACGTTATAATTAAATCGTGGATATATTTACGCAACTTTATATTTTTTTCAAATATAATTAAGAAAACGGAATCTAGAGAATGCTTTTATCAAGCAAATATTATAACGAATATTATACTTTGGATATTCTATATGTTTTAAGGTACTATGTGCGTTCTGTACATTTTTGCAACTTTAAACTTGTGTAAAAATCTGCAGTCTAATTATAACAGACGCAACATTATTTCTGCTTGCATGTAAAAGTTTGCTCGAACTAAATTTCTGACTAATTGTAAGTCAGAGGAAAAGCTGCGTTTTATGAAACATTCGTATATCACTCATGAAAAAGACTGTAGCACCTTACGGAAGCGCAAGATGGTCGGGGGTTGGTTTAAGGCGCGGTAAGGCGGGTCGAGTTAAGGTTAGGCAGGGGATGTTTCCTCGCAATTACGCGAAGCTACATCCTCCCGTTGCTTTATAGACCGTCGGTTACTGGAACCGCCGCCCATTCTCCTGGATTCCTCGGTTGCTTACGATCCGACAAATATCCTTAAGGACTATCCGAATCGTATGTTCTCACCTTTACGTACGATTAAAGCGGATACTAATGATACATGGAATGAAAATTTTTCTTACTTTGTAATTGCTCTGTAACGAACTTTATAATCATTAAGTGATAAAATATATTAATTATGTTTTTACGATGAATTTCTATTAATCAATGAAAGATTAATTAAGAGAAGGCGTTGAAAATTCATTGATAATACGAACGCGTTTTATTCTTTCATTGAGATAATGTCAAACTTCATAAATCTGTTACGCTTATTCATCACAGTTAGTTTCGTTGTTTCATTGTTGCTTATTCTGATCTTTAAAAAACTTGTTCAAAAAACATAAGAAAATAATCGTTATAATTATTATTCATTATTCTAAAATAGTATAGAAAGTATCCTAGGAACTTTGTAATGACTTCAATAAAAAAATACTCCGTATTGCTATCAAGGAACGTTTGAACGGGCCGACGACGAAACAGAGATTCTAGTTGTGTAGCATATTACAGTCACCAACGAATTCGTGTCACGTAACCTGATATTCGCGGGGCAGAATGCGCGATTAATTGATAATTCTAACCGGTTTACGAAGCTCGCGGTGACGTCGCCCGTTCGCGAATTACATTACAACCGCGTCCGCGTTCCGAGTTTCACGCTCGTGTCGCGTCCCCTTTCGGACCATCCGGCGAAAGAGACGATTTAATACGAATACACAATGCTGTTGTTACGGATCCCTGCCAACTTACAAACCGACCAATCTTTTTGAACACGCGACGACTTGCTCCCGCGACTGATTGTATTTCACGCGTCGTTTCCCTTTCTCATTTCTTCTTCCTCTTCCCTCTAGCTACACTCACCCCTCGCATTTTTCTAACTGCACCCCTTAACAAAGGGATCTCGTAACTGTTGAGCAAATTAACCCCTTGACACTCGTGTAAAAATTGATGAGTTTTTCTGTTTTCAGAGTTCAATTGTTTCTTTCTATAGCAATAACATAACTCAAAAATCACGATCTTGTCTTCCAATTCATACATACAACCGAATAATTGGAAGGAGAATTTCTGAATTATTTATGAAGAATTCGCTGCAGTGCTATACACATACTTTTCATACATTACCATCTTTCATTGTTGTATACTGATTTTTATGCGTTTATGGGAAGATGAAAAAATGCACGACATGCATATAACATACAGAAATACAAAAATAAACCTACTAAATATGGTACTCATTGTGTCAGTTGATAAGTAAAACGATTGTCTATCTAGATTCCATTTTTTAATTGCATCCATAAAAATATGAATTTTCGGAAATACACAAGTTTAATCGTCAGAATTGCTTATTGTAAGATTAGAACGAATAAATCACTGTAAAAACGCAACAATTACGCTACGCGAGGCCTAGAGCGCGTAAAGGGGTTGCCATACACCCCTCTCTCTGTCGGTGATCGACTTCTGTTCCCCGCGGATGGACGCTGGCAGCTTCTGTCGCACCATTCTGTTCTCATATCTCTCGGCTATCATTCCGTGCGATTAAACAGAGACCCCAGGAGAGTTGAAAGTTTCGGAGGGAATGGCTGAAACAGGTTCGTCCCAGTGACGCTCAAATTGACAGGGTGGTACGGACAATAGTTCAAGACTCATGGTTCGTCGAACGCTAATATAAATGCAAATCGACTGTTACACACTTCTGAATGTCTCGTAAAACAAACTGGACTGGCGTGGAGGTCACTTCGGGCCAAAGAGAGGAAGAGAGAGAGAGAGAGAGAGACAGAGAAAGAGAGAAAGGGTGAAATGGAAGGGATTGCAATGAAGGGACGGGTTAATGATCGGTTTCGTCAACGCGATCCTGACAATCTGTCGAAGGTAGTGTTTGCTGAGCACTGATGGCGTCGTGTAACGATAAAATGGTCATTGAGAATTAGCATTACTGGACGCGGCTACAGTTTGAAAGCATTGGTGTTTTTTTGCAACATCAAATGCGGAATCAATGCCGAATGTTGTAGCTTTATGCGTTGCACGGTTGTTTGGATGAACGAGATTGCTGTTTGCGATTCTTTCGTTGACCTTGGGTTTTATTAACGCGTTTGTTGCCTTTCAGTGGCTGGAGTAACTATCTATGGCATGTTGATGGACTACTGACAAATCAACTTTTTTAACTGTTGAGACGGATTTTAGATGTGGTTATGATTACAGGTTATTTGGATAGGCGGTATGTAAATTCTGAGGTTATATGGTTGGAATGGTTGAAAAAAGCTTATATATAAACGGAAGAGAGACAAATCAGTAATTTCAAAGTAACTTGTATACAGTTACTTTAATGAAATTCGAATTTCAATAGAGGTTATAATCTGTCCATTGGATTTTTAATAAAGATTATTATTCAGAAGCATCTCATTCAGAATGCTTCCATTGCATATCATATCACACAAACAAGTCTCTATTCACCAGAAATTTTAAACTACAATCCTGCACGCTTCACTGTCGCTTCAAACCACCAAAAATGATCCCCAAAGACAGTTCTTGCAACACTTTCATCGATTCCTAAGAACATTGAAAAATTCCAAGTTTCCAAAGGACGATGTAATAGGTTTCGAGAGAGCACTAAAAAAAAAAAAAAAAGGAAAAAAGATGACACTACGAATCTGGCCGTAGTACGAAAAAGATGAGTCGGCGCCTGCCGAAAACGAAACGAGATGGAGAAGTCTGAAACGGCTGCTCGCGAGTCACACGCAAAAGGGATGGTCGTGGGAACGAGGATGAAGGCGGAGGAAACTCAGAGGGCTGAAAAGAGCACAGTTCTTAGAATTGTCTCTCACAATAAGAGGCTTGTCGGACTAAAAAGAAAAGTTTACCGGTTAGGGGTGAAATTGTACGGACCATGCGTCCGTGCAAGAATTTCTCTCGTCTCCTTCGGCATCCTCCCTTTCCCTCCGCCCCTCTTCAACCCTCGTCCACGTTCGCCATACCTTAGTTTGTATAAACAAGCGGATTTCAAGCTTAAGCGAGATACGTCGAAAAGGGGAATGGCTCGTTTTTCGAGGAATTCGAAGGAACTACGTTCGTGAGTGGTGCGCGGATTCTCGAAAGTTAACAAAAAAAAAAAAAAAAGTGGAAGCCGGAGCGGAGCATCTTATTGCTGTTTCCGGGTCCGAGACTCGCCAAACAATCCCTGGGGAAACTCTATTTCCATAGATTGGACGGTAGACCTGTTCATGCCAGCATCGAATATTTCTTTCTCTCTTTACGGATATCCAGTTTCTTCTATTTCCCGTTCGAAATGAGAGATGATTCGTTTGTATATATTAGATGTTTCAATAAATTTTAATTTCCCTAATATCTTAAAGAATTTTATATATACGTATTATCGTTCAAATACACCTGGACACTTGTTTATGTAGGTGACAGGATCTATTAGGTTGTCCGAAAAGTTCATCAACTCCGTCGACATCTAAAGGCATCGATTTTCCCGAAGCGAAAATGCATTTGTCAGAAATGCGGTTGCCAGCAATTCGAACATTGGTGCGCATTCTACAATGCTTTTAATTTGACAATTGACAAGAATTGACAAAGATGGTTGCTCAGCTAGTATCAGCTCCTTCAATCGAGCTCCCAGGGACATGTAGGTGTCTAACGTCTTTTCTTCCAACGCGGGATCTCCTTCGCCGTGGTCATTTAGATCCTCTTGGGCGAGTCGGAACCGTCTCTACTCTTCCTCGAGTTGGGCTTGATAAGGTTCCAAATGGCAAATGTTATTCTTGCAAGCCTGTTGATACTGATCGATTTTGCTCTCTATGGACTTGATGGTTCCGATGTACTTATCGCGTTTCTGTCGCATGATGCTGACCTTTGGCGTGATCGGCATGATTTGTGCTGTGGGCCGACTTAAGTGGTTAGAACCTTCTCAAGGTTGATTGCTCACGGGCTTGGGCGCTTGGCGGCTCAGCGCCTCGGGGCCGTCAAGCAACCCGTTAGAGGAACCGGCCTGGCACGGCGGCTCCGGCGACGAGGCGCGGTGTGACAATGGTCACACACCGCTCCATCAGCGGTGGTATTAGGCGCGCGGGGGAGGCCCCGTTGCCCATAACGGTTCCCGGGCCTCTCTCGATCGCAGCCGGGACGGTTATCGTGGAGGTTTTAGTCGGTTGGAGTCCGACACTACCACGCCGCTTTCCCCAGAAGCGGCCTGGCGTCCGTGCGGATTTCCTCCACGTAAAATATAAAAAAAAGGTTGACTGCTCAGCTACGTCGGGACGCTGCCTGGGTGCGTGCCTCGACCAATGGGTTATACCTCTTCGAAGGTGACGCTCCTGACGTCACTGACTTCGATGGAGTGATACATTTTCGCTGTTAGGTTTGATGTGAACATGTGGCACCGTGTGGTCATTGGTGAGTGCACTTTTAAGTTGCCACTGGATCCGACTCGAAGGACCATGAATTTTCGGACGTTCGCAGGGAGACGCGATTTCGTAGAAGCGCGCCAACGGGAGTCGTAAATTCCCGTTACGATTTGACTAATTGATGGAACCCCGTTGGGGGTAACCATCCACATGTTATATTATTATACCACTAAGCTATAATATTTTACCAAATGTCCTACTGGAC
The DNA here is from genome assembly GCF_011952255.1 of Bombus vosnesenskii. Classification (NCBI taxonomy): domain Eukaryota; kingdom Metazoa; phylum Arthropoda; class Insecta; order Hymenoptera; family Apidae; genus Bombus; species Bombus vosnesenskii. Next base: position 3,114,349 of record NW_022882945.1, on the reverse strand, counting down.
AAATTGTAAAATGTAAATAAATAAATAAATAAAAAAAAATGTGATTCGTGATTCGAGCGTAGTGAGGGTCGTCTCTCAGAGAAGACAACGAAAAAGATCGAAGGACAATTAGTCCCTTCTGAAGAGTCAAACGTTATACATCGAGAGGTCTGACGATTAAAATTAAAGTCGCTTAGTCTAACGAATTTATTGAGAGATATCGTAAAGTCGGGTCGAATTTCTGTGACATATTAACTGTATTCATCGCTAAACAATTTGTGACGTTTTTATTATTACGTTCATTATTGTTAAATATACAAGCTATATTAACCTGTTAATTCAGTGTTAAACTCATTTGAACCACCTCCGTTATCTTAATCGAAACAGGCGAACGACTATTTCGCGGCGTCGATTAGCAGAATCGTAGCGAGAATTTACGCCTCTCGCTGACGCCTTTTCCTCGCGACCGCGTCGCAACAAACATAATAATAGAAATACGACGAAATGGATCATACCTAAAGCAATAAAATAATATAAAACAGAAATTATTGTTTATCTATTATCACCTTATGAAACGAAAGAAACTTTTCGGACAACCTAATAATTCAATCAATTTCAAATTGCAGATAAAGAGAATCTAATTATTTTATTCTTTCTGATTATGACAATTATGTATTATACAAGACTAATGTAAATAACAGTACATCTGAATTTAAAAATTTCTCTTCTATAAAATTGAGGAATGTGAGTTCTTACATTTATCACTTGAGACTACCAATTTAATTCTTCACATAATACTTTGAAATTTATTTGTACGCAACCTTTCTTTCAAATACAGTTATCTACTCTTTTAGTTGAAGTAACTATCTCTGTTCTTCATTCATTATTTTCATTGCAAATAAAACATAGCCAAATCTGACCCAGTTACTGAAATAACTCTACTTTACCTAATTCTCAGCAAATACTCTTATAAGTAAAGGTTCATGGTCGTTTCTATAATTGGCGAGAGATAAAGACCGTTCGCTGGAAGATAGTCATATAACTTTATGCTACGATCTTAATGAAACAGACTGCAAGTGGAAGAAAAAGCGTCACTATATTCGACTGTTTGCAGAACGAGAAGATTCAGAACTCCACGGAAGAAATCGTTAGCAGGAAACTTAGAAGGGAAACTTAGAAGACATGTTGGTCAAATAAAGCGGAACTTTCGCGGACCGTTAAGTCTGTTACGTGGTGCCTGCTTCCTAACGATGTTCCTGGGATTCTTTAGGAAGCAATAACGAGATATAGTTACCCCGCTCAATCTTATCTGTATCAAACGTCTCGAACGTTTCCTTGTTACACGCTTCTTTCCTAACTTTTACCCTTCGTGCTTTTCTGAACAATAGACACTTACGGAACATATCATTTTTCGATATTGTCTTTATCTCGACTTCTGTCTATCCTACGAGAAACAATCAGAAAATCATTTGTAAAGAATTTTATAAAGCCAATTATAAAATCTTTTTATGTATACATTACGTGTGTTGCACGAAAAATTTTGAAATTTCATTAGCTCTATAATAACACACGATTTTTATAAAATTTTTAACGATCAATTATCCATTATTCTAATCAACTTCGACTTTATTTATAAACAATATTGTTTACTAAATGATATTGATGAATAGTGTCGAAGGAAAGCGATATACCTGTGACCAACGTGAGATTGCGCTAAGGAGATACTTGTTAATATAGACTCGTTAAGATAAGACATGTTCGTCAGACGTCGAAATAAAATGAATAATATAAATGAATGATTAATAATGTTAGATCGTCCGAAAATTTTCTTTCGTTTTATAAGGAAATAATGGATGCACAATATTTTTCGTTTTATATCATTTTATCGAATTACGTATAATCCATTTTGTTCTATTAAACTAAAGATACCTTGGTGCCTTCATTAGCGGTTACAACGGTAGTTGATGTTCCTATTATCTTAAACAAGTGAACGTTAACTTCCCCTGCGAGAAGCAGTCACTATTCAACTCATTGTTTCAGCGGGAGATGATGGGACCAGGGAATGCAACCGCGGGCCAACAATATACGCAAACGTATGCTCGGGAGGTCGGTTAGAATGGTTCGTGGCGAAATAGTAAACAGTAACGCCTTCTCGGTTCACACTTGGCAACAGACCGACTTGCGAGCTTGGAGTCCTCAAGGGCGCAGTGCCTTCAGCTGCCCTTGCGGTTGACCGAACCCCCGTAAACCCCATAAATAATGACGCGGTGGTCTCCGTTGCTGTGCCAGCTGCGTCGCATCGTTGCTTTTCAGTTTCGCTCTTCCACCTTCCTTTTCTCCGGCTTTCCTCGCCACGTTTGCTCGTTTATATCGCGCAATCGTTATTCTTACGTGATACACCACCATCGTAAAGTTTCCTTTTTCTTCTTCTTTTCCTTTTTCATGAACACAGAACGAACAATGCTCGTGCAAGAATTTTTCTACAAAATTTTGTTTGATAAATTCGAAAAATTGAAATATTTGGAATTTATTCTAAAACGAGATTTTATTAACGATATAAGAATTACATTTTACATATTTTAAAATCTTACTAGATCTTGACCTATTTCTAACTTATTTATTTGTTCTAAATTAACTGAATTATAAACAACCAAAAGAAAACGCTTTTTGAGACACTTTTTATCCAATTTTCTAACTTTAAAGGGATCCTTAAATTTGAAGACAAAACCTAACAATCCTTATTGATACATGCACTTTCACCCTTCAATTTTATACGCAAAGATTTGTTCAAAACGCTAAAAATCGTTTTATATGATAATCTTACCCGTACTGGAATTAACGCTCAAATCTGGCCCAAAATTGAATATTCATTTTTATAGTACAAATACGAGATACGATATATCTGTGAGAAACAAAGTCCAGAGTTTCTAAACTGTACGCATGAAAACGAGGAAAAATACAGTTGGCCTGGCCGGGCCTGGCGATAGACGATTAGTTTCTCGTTCATTTTCGAAAAGGCATTCAGTCACCGGCACACGGGAACATTTTTCGCCGCATATGGCGGCGCGGTTTCGCGCAACACCTGCGCGGGCAATACGTTAATGTGTCAAATTGATGGACCCCTTCGTAATTAATAGAGGAAACTCAGAACCGGTGAATGCGAGCGTAGCACGAAATCCTACGAGAGGAAAGGAGACGGAAGCGTGCGGAGAGATTTGCAACGTGGCGTGGACCGATTTAAAACTGGCAACCGGCACATAGTAGGCGCCCGCTAATTGATACGTGACCATTAATTACTGTGTCATTTCCGTCGAGCTGTGTTGCGGCGTGCGCACGTGTTTCTGACAAGAGTCTACGATACGTTTTCATGCGAGAGCGAGTGGCACGCACTGATACGCGCAGAAGAAAGGGAAGAACGTAGATCTGAATAATTCATTCAATAAAGGATAAAAAGTTGAATAGTACGCTATTGTTCGTAAGAATATGAATACTTCGAACGATTTATAGTAACTTCGATTAATAGGAAAATTTGTAGTAAAGATCGAATGGTGAATGTATAAAAAATTGTCTTAATCTAACTTGCAAAGTAGAGATCAAAGAATTTAAGAATTAAGAGTTAGTTAAATAATAAGATAGTTCGGTATTGCTCGAACAAAAGGAACATTAAAAACAGTTGTAAGAAAAGGGGCTAGAAAGAATATAAAAAGGGCGGTTTCCTTTTTGTACATAGTTGCATTGAATTTTTAAGAGTCTTTTATAATAAATGCTCGTTTTTAATATTCATAACTTATTTGTTTTTCTTATTTGAGAGTTAAAACTTTTTACTTACTGTTTTGTTCGTTGTTGGCTTAGGAGATATTCACGAGGGACAGAAAAAGAAGTTCGTTAAATATGTCTTCTTGAAGATTCTTCCGACAGGTGGCAAATTTCTTTAGAAAACCAATCTCGCCAACGCTTAATAGCTAATTTTTCTCGTAGAATTGCTATTTACGCCTTGATGCTGAGAAAACAGATTGTGTTCCTCGGCGCATTTACTTTGCCGTATTTGTTTCTTTAAAACGTTGGATAGACTCGTATATGAAAATATTAAGCTGTGCAAATTGAGAAAAATGAGCTTCGAAGAATATTTCGAAATAAGTAACTGTCATATAATTTAAAATAAACATCAGTACTTTTAACTAACTGAATTAACATATTCGTACCTCCGAAGTTGTATCTCCTTTCATAACAATTCCTGTTACGTTGCGTGAGATAAACGCGTAATGGCATGAGAGCGGACAGTTAGTAAAAGTCACTCGTCAAGTCGAAGACAGTCAATCGACAGAAGTCAAATCATCACAGTCGCCAAGTAAGAGTCAAATCTCGACAACAGTCAAAGTCAAAACGCAGTCGCCAACACGAAAAAAGTCTTAGGCCGTACTCACTCGTAGTTTGGCAGTTAACATACACACAATTGTATCAAATATTAAAGTTATTGAATTGTTGGAAATATATATATGTTATAACCTGTTAAAGTCAGCGTTATACTCGCTCAACCACCCCTATTATCCTAATCGAAATAGGGGATCGATATATTCGTGGCGTCGATTATTCGAATCGTAACGGGAATTTACGACTCCCGTTGATGCGCTTCTTCGAGATCGCGTCTCTCCGCGAACGATCGAAACAAATCCTTTTACTTTAAATGATAATCTTTCTTTCAACACATTCACTCTTTTGTTTGTCTCCAATTACAGGTTATTCTACTTATTGCATATTGCTTTTGTCGAGAACATGAGTATAGTAACTGAATCAATGAAATATATGTGTGAACAGCATCGAACGTGTTAATAAACACAAGTACCGTTTGTACAAAAATGTAATATGATGCAAATAAGATATATTTAATAGTATTACACAGCACAATTTGTGAATTTCACCGAACGAAGTGGAAATTATGGCAAATTTTAGTTTTATCGATGCATGTAGAATACTGTAATGGATTTTCTAGGGAACACTCGTTCTTGTATAAACCGTTATTATTGTCAGCAGTTTATCATTGGTCTCTGGAGCTCAGAAGTCGTTGCTTAAAACTGTATTATACGGTACTTCGTGGCGGTCGTAAAGCGTTCCTGTCGCCTCATGGAAGCATAGAATATTAAGCGCGAAGTAAACACACTCTGCATTTAAGCGGGTAATGAAACACCGATTCTATGAAAGTAACTACAAAATTTACTAACTGTTGTACCCTTTCTAACGATATTCAATATTTTATTCATCATCTGAATTATTCATTCTCGTTAATTAATGAATCAATAGTTTATCGTATATCAATTTATAACAATTTACATTAATAGATAATAATAATTGAAATTATACGTGATAATTGTAATCAAATTAAATCAATTCCTGAAGAGAGTAATCTTGTACACTTCAATTACAGTTATTTTAATATTTATAAAAGATCATAGACGATGGTAGCAAATGGAATCAAGTCGAGATGACTGGAACTTTAATCGAAATTCAGTTTGAACTCAAGCGGATAAATAGAAGTTTCTAGATCAAACATCTCCGAGGCATTTCCGATCAAGATGCTGTTTCTCAAATCGAAGGCAATCACAGCATAGATGCTGCATCAACGCCATTATTGCCACGGAATATGATAAGCACAGTGGGTATATCAGCTTGTGGGTAATGGTAATTACATAGAGAGCCTCAAGGCAGCAAGGGAAGTGGCAACAATACACCGTGCTTCGGGTGACGTAGAACTATTAGCTCTGAATCTGATACCCATAATTATATCCTTCTCTTGGATCTTACTCTACTCTCGACCTGACAGACATAATTGAAATCGCGACGAGAAGAAGGACACGAATACCAAGTCACAAACATCTTTTCATATTGTAGACAGTATAATGGTATTTAAACATACATAAAATAGATTTGAAGCTCCTTAAATACGATGTCTCGTCTCCTCGTATCAAATAAACATAAAACTAGCAACCGAGAAACGATTATAACAATCATTAGAATTACTTTTAAGTTCTTAATTGATCGAAGGAAGTCTTATGTATTTTTGCAGAAGGAAACAGATACTGTACACTAGACTAGAAGGGTTTCATTGAACTTTCGCGAAGTTCGGCCACGATAGATAACCGATTAGATGGGTAGACGGTAAGTTTTCCATATCGGAGCAACTACTAGGGGGAGAATTGCGGTAGAAGCCGAATCTGCCAGCTAAGAACATTTCCCCGTAACGCGATCCATATATCTTAATCCAGATTATTAATTAAATTTGCCGCATAAAGCTGTTTCGGCTGGCAAACTCTGGAATATATTACCCGGAATCAGTGAATTAATGTAGCCACCAGAGCAGGTTGAGTGCACGCAAATATTTTGTCCATGCGGATCAACCTTCTGCGTTTGCTGAAAATAAAACGCGGAACGAGATTTATTGAGAATACTCCGCTTGAATATATATATATATATTTATATATATTTCACTGAATTGATATTATCTCTACAATCTCATTATACGTTTTAGCAGACCAGCATTCTATAAATCAAAGTTAATTCAGGTTGACGAGTAACGATATCGATGCTTGATAAAAGACAGGATTTATCGATTGGATGGATACATTGATTAATTGTGCGTTAATAGAACTTTCTCCTTTTTCGATATAATAACAAATTAGTTGAAGCAAGTCATTATTTCGCGCTGTTATTTTTATGTTTCTAATTGAAATAAAATTTGTTCGTTGTGCCTATATTTGGAATGGAAAGATTATTGTTGCTCGATTTACTATTTCATGAAGTAAGATAACTCTTTAGTAACAAATGAGTAATTATAAATAGTGTAGAATACAGAAAGGCTGTACGAAGAATATTTTAAATTTAATAAATTTAACAATTCCTACTATAGAAATGCATTGTTATTGTATATTGCTATATATATTTGTATAGTTATATTTGCATTGTTATTGCATATACATTGTTACAAACTTACTTAACAGCTGTTTAATAACAATTGGACTATGACCATATCGTGATAATTATTTTTCAATTCCTTACTTACATACAATAACATACGTTAAAATAACAGAAAAATACAAGTTAGTATTAATATTTTAGTAACTTCTTTTAATTTACCCATGCGTCACTTAATATAAAATGTAATCTATTATAAAAATTAAAAAGAAAAGAGCGAGTTAAACATTACGATGCACCAGTTCTCTGATCTGAATTTACATCTCTGTTCGAATTCTATTCGAGTTTCCGCAAACTGACGTTCGTTTAATCGTCGACGAGCGATGGCAGCTGCGAGTCAATAGGAACACGTCAGGTATGACGCGCTCGGCATCGTGATTCGCGTTACAATTATCCGCAAAGAATCCGCGTAGAGATGCGAATAACGAGGTTGCATTGATACGTCGCGTCGCGGCGATTTGCCGTGTAATAAAATTCAGTCGAGCTGCGCGTATTTGTACGAGTTTTTTGAAAAAGGCATAGCTCGACCTTTATTCGAGGCATAGATCACGGTGCGATCTTTTCAGTGGTGATTCAAAACGCGGAAATATTTATCCAACATGGTTGAATGCACAGACGTTGCCTGATAGACTAGCTTCGACGTCTCGTACTTCATCATCAACGGCACTCGTGCCGAGTATATTTATTTTATCGTATGAATAGAATCGTTTGCTCGCGAATATAAATTGAATACTTATGTTAAAGAAAATAAAACGACCTAAGTCTGCTATTCAGCCGACCATCGAATCTACATTTTTTGCGATCGGGTTCGGGCTATTGATTTCCTACGTGTTAAATGTGCGCGTGTCTGGAATAGATATGAATCGAATTGGCTTCCAGATTCGAATGCTTATGTTCAAAAGGAGTATTAATATGTACTTGATTCCGCGTTTAGAGTTAGTTCAGGTTAAGTAGTTCGAGTGGTTATTGTTTTATCCATGTTGTACGAGAATATCTCTGAAGCGATGGAAATTGTGGTATTAAAGTGTAAAATATAAGCTAAATTTCATTTTTTATGTTAAACTAAAATTATGTTTTAAAGCTTTCTAAAATTAACTTAGGTCTTCGGGTATCATAAAATCTACGTTTTATTAAAATTTGATCGACTGTAGAGTTATTTTAAGTATAACAAATTATTTGGACTCTCTTAGATAATAATTCACTGACTAATAATGTTGACGAATTATTTAGAGTTTAAGATAGATCAAGATAGTTTAATTGTTTTTACTCTTTCTTTTTCAGGATTAATTTTCTTTTACGATTAATTTAAAAGAACATTTTCCACGTTGAAAAGTTTCGTTTACTTAAATTTCTATTTCTTGGAACGCTAAGGTAAATTGCATTTGATCGAAAGAGTTTCTCATTAATTTGTAAGATCGATAATGGCGACCGTTTCACGAGGACGAGTCGAAAATAACTACAACGAGCAATTAAACGAAATTCCGAGCCGACTGATGAACGGTGGGGACCGTACTCGTTGCTGGCCATCCCTTTGAATCCAGAGAATTTGATAAAATGATCAAAAGCACGGGTCACCTGTAATTTTTGTCCTAGCAGAGTCATCACACTTCCAACGTTCCTCGTCAACGCTGTCCCCTGAATCGACGACTTGAAATCAAATGAAAAACCTAAACGCACCTTTCCCGATCCCTCTCTTCTTTTCGTTTCATTCTGTTAACCCGATCGTCTGCCAATTCCAACTAGATCCTCCTTTTTTAGCAGTGACACGTTTCTTCTTTTAGAATTGCGAACCTAACCTTCCCCTTCATTCTCGAGTAATTATACAGGTTGTCCGATTTTAATTTATAATAGTTAGGTATAGAGATCAGTTCGCTATCTCTCCACTTAAATTTAGCATTTACTTATCGGTTTTCTATAATATCGATTCATGTTTCTTAACATTTAACTTCGTGTTATCTGATTAAAGGAAAACTCGCCTATCAGCGTGGAATTAATAACAGCAATGTATTTGGACGCCTAGACATTTAAACAAATTGCCAGCCAAATTTCCAAAACTATCCCAAAAGACTGCATGAAAAAAACTAACCCGGCCAACAAATCTACTCGTCTCCATTTTTTCCCGCGGAGCCACGAAACTTCAAAATCCGCGTCATCCATCAACCAGTCACTGTCCCATGCGCAGTCATCAATATTTTCTCGTCGGGAACGGAGCGATGAAAAACAGCGGCCTGGCGTGGCGGTTGACGAACAAAAATTCGTCGTTCGAACGTGAACCGATGTGACGCGTGTCTGAACTATCGGCGTTAGCAGCCGGGCCTGTAATCGTGCAAATTTGGAAAAGGGTTGAGCGTTGGAACGATGGCTACCCCAGCCCTACCCTGTGAACGGGGGTGGACGAGTGGCAATCCGTAGCGAAAATGCGACTCGCGCGGGGCTCGTTTCGGACAGACCAGGACAGCGCCAGCGGCTTTTAGTGTGAAATGAATGCTTGTAATTACGACGGGGGCAAAGGGGGTGAGTTGGCGGTGCAGGGGAGATCGCCAGCCAGAAGCGGGTTGTAAAAGAGTGGTGGGGTTTGGAATTGGCGAAACTGCTCGGTGGGGATAGTATTTCGGTTGCGAAACGGGATAGAGGGAGCGAGAGAACAGTTCGCTGGAACCACACACTCTGTTCCGCAATGATAGACTGTACCGATCCCGTCGGTCAGTTCATTCGTGTTGGTACAGCGCGTGCTGGCTACCCATCCCACCATAATGTCCACTAATTGTAATAGCCACCCTTTGTGTGTCGCCGCTGTACTTTGTCCAAGGTGAAAGAACGGAGCAACCGATGAACCCGAATCAACCGAGCTCATGGACAGGTGTGTGAGAAACTTGTATAAAACCGTCTTAAGGTTCTAGGTCTATGACATTTGAACTTATCAAGCAAATTGTGTAATCGGAATCATATTTATCAAATGGATACGATGAATATAAAATAACAGAAATAGAATCGAAAAGTTCATATGGTATTCGTGTTAATGGCAGAACAAAGTCTCTCTCTCTCTCTTTTCCGATTTTAACTTATGAGCTGAATAAAACCGTATACACGTAACGATCTCTGTAAGTGTTGTAATATTAAATTTATTTGTGAGATATCGTGGCGAGGATAAGAAAGATGGCGAAAAAGATGGAAAGAGATGGAAAAAACCACGAAGAAAGGGTGGAGAGCGTGGAACTTGGAAGTTTTTTATTCTCTAAATATTGGACCCAATCAGACACCCTCGGCGCTGTGCGCGCGCGAATATAAATGCACTCCGTCTCGTCTATATAATCATGGGAGTGTGAAATTAACCAGCCAATCCTGCAGCTAACCGCAAAACCCCCACACATCGTACGGTCTCAGCCCGGACAGCCGACCCGATTGCCTCTTTCAGAATTTTCTGCGGTGTCTGAATTTAAATGCAGAGGTAAAGAATGGACCGGTTGGTGGCCTTCCGCCTGAGGAATCTTTCACCCTTTGATACGATAAACGCCACGTGCCAACGATGGTGTGAGATTCAGTATTTTTAGACACAGGTGGAATGTTTAAAAATTTTTGCAAGGAAAGATGTAGATCTATTTTATACAGAGACCTTCTCCAATAAATTTGATAACGAATTAGTTCGGTAAAGTTATTAGTCAAGTCTTTGTCAATCTGATAAAATGACGAATTTAGAATAAAGGACTTAGAAAATAATTGTTTCATTATCACCGAGATTTCTTGCGCTTTTGATATCGGTTACAAAAATGTTTATATATCCCTAATTCTTTATTGGAAATAATAGTTATGTTACGTGTGACGAAGATGTGAAATTTATAATACAATCAATCATTTTTTTCTAATATACGATACGTCTATTATAACACACTGTACATATGTGTAAATACGCCAAGCTTTATCAGCATTATCAGAAAAAGTATTTTTCCCGGTGATTCTATTTAAGCAATCCAACTTTCCGGGCGCCCATAAAATACGAAATCGTTCAGGTTTTATTTTAAATTACCTGATATTCGTCTGAGGGAACTTAATATTAACACATTTGGAGATATTTTTAAAATGGGAAAACTCGCGTGCTTTATCGACGTGACATTAACAATTTTTGCATACACGCGCTTTTCGTACAACTCCCTCGATCATCCCCCTCTCAGATTTACCGACGACAGTACAAAATCCGCAGCCATCACTATTTTTAATTACATTTGCATGGGATTTGCATATTTCCGTCGCACGTTTGCACCTTCTACGCAACTTTCGCGTGGCAACGCAATTTTTCCAAAAAATCCGCCGTACAAAAAGAAGTAAATCAAACAGACAAGATCACTGGAACCATCCAGACAGTTCAATTTTCGATATTATCATATATTTATATATCTACGAGTTTACTCGTTATTTGCTAATCGTGAACTCATTCCTTTTTATTAACGTCATTGATTCAAACGTTCTGCGCGCACGAATACTTTTATGTTATAATGCAGGATTTAAACGCATTAATTACGAAATATACCATTATACGTACCGATGTAAATATCGTCCAGAGTGTGTGTAAAATATATTGACTTAAAATGTTGGATATAAAGGAAAATTAGTTTAATGAAATATGATGGAGAGTGAAGTAAATGTATTTAAGCAGACATTTTGTACAATCACAAATTGTAAACAATTTCCATTAAGCATAACTTGTAAAATACTCTCACCACCGCCATTTCTTGCATCAAAATAATTTCAAACCTTCATAACAGCCAAAAACGTAAGAAAATTGAAACTTCTTCTAGCAACTCAATTTTCCCTAAACAATCGGAAGAACTAGTTGCCAAAAACAAAAATTGCGTAAAAAGGCGTAAGAAAGTAAAGAAATCAGCGGAAATCAGTTCCTCCCGCGGGCTTCCTCCACACCTTTCCAACTCTCAGAATGCCGGAGATTAAACGAAACTGCCCCCGCACGGCAGTTTCTGTTTATCGCATCATATAAATACAGAATTAATTAAAACTGCTGAGTTAATTGAATTTTTATAACCTTCTGTAGGGAGAACGTCGCCGGCGTGGCCGCGTACTGCGTTAACTGGGTAGTTACCGAGCCTCGACACCACCCCTATTCCGGTAAGTGTAATAGCGTCACGGAAATATTACCCTTTTGTGGAGAGAGAAACGCGGCGACTCCCTCCTCTCTTCTGCCCATTTGCAACGATGCTCCTCTCTCCCTCTGATAAAATCGCCCGGAGGTATTTACGACGACGATGCACAATCTGCTCGCGAATAAACGGCCGTTGTGTACTTTTAACGATGTAACCGAGCCGCGTTCCACGGGTACATACGTGACTGCTGTCGCTGCTGGCGCCGCGGTTGGCGTAGCTGGTGCGAGTGTTGCACACGCTGCGGCTATGATTATCGCTGGAAAAACGGAACCGCGATTTTTTAACTTATCGTTAGCCGTTTTATGTGCTATCGGTTCGATTTTTTGAAAGTTACGCGCCGCGAATTATTGACAGCACATGATTCTGTGAAAGGTTTGACAGCATTGGAAAGCGTTGAGTGACGTTTCAAAGTATTGAAAAACATTCGTAGAGTGAGTTGGTTTGTAGATTGGACAGTTAATTGTAAAAATTGCCAGTAGAAATTTGTAAAACTCCACTTTTCCTGAAGATCCTAAATGTTTACAGAACCGCACTCATCGAATCATTTATCTAACAAAATAGCAAATAGCTATCGAAACTTTAAACTCTACGTTCAAAATTCACACTCGAATATTGTAAGCGTTTTTCAGTTATCCATACCGAAGCCAAGTCTGCATTTCTGACGATGGAAGTCGAAGAACAAGAAATAGAGAGTGTACCTGTTGCCTCGGGCTGGTGGGTGGTAGGTTTGCCCTCGCGATTTTGACAAAATGACTTCACCCTGGCAAAGAACGACCGACAAACGCGGACCCATCCATCGAAAGGCACACATAGCAGGAAGAAAGAGACGAAAAACGAAACGTGGCGGCACGTAAGTAAACCTCATAAGTAATCTCGCCGGCAGCGCTTCTTCGATTTGAATTACCCTTCTGTTATTTCTTCGGCCGTCGTCGGGCGTTATCAGAAATCCGCTCGCTCGTCGGATTAGCATGTCTGAGGTAGCGACCATCAATTTCAATATCCACTCGATAAATATTCCTTTGGAAGCCGACTTCTTTCCTCTGCACCGATCACCCATCCCCCGCTCGACCAGCTCTTTCCCCCTCTTTTGGAGCCAAGAGATCCGTAGGATTCGATGGAGCAACGAGCTCGATAGACGGGTCGCAGACTGGCTTTAGATAATATCCTTCCCAATCTCTGCACGAGACTTTGCAACGATATTTTGCTTGGAAAGTTCAACCGGTGTAGCCATATAATGTCAGGTGAAAGGTAGAGGTCAGACAAGAGCCAACTGATCTGGAACAGGACTGACTAAGGGGATTTATGCGCGCGAATGTATATATTATTGTATCGTTCATTTGTCGTAACAATGATACAATCCAAAAATCACGATTTTTCTTTTAATTCGTGTAACCTAATTGGTCAGAAGCATTCATAGGCTTAGTTTAACTCAATTCTATCCATCTTAATACGTATACACTATACACATAGTCTTCTTATATTTTACCAATACACAATACATTGAATATTTCTAATATATGGCTGTTATAATGGTATATTATGTGTGTATTGTACACAATACTACTCGGTTTGACCGCCACTGTTATAGGGTATAGAATTAAAAGAAATCTACTTTGCATCTAACGAATAATTAACTTTGAAACTAACAAACCATTAAAACAACCCATTAAAATGGCAGATTACAAATTACTTTTTTTTAGCCGTAGTTCATTCCAAGAAAACGTCTCGAGATTTGAGAAGCAAGTCCAGTCTAAAATTGTTATTTTGTTACAAATTAGTACTCAATTTCTCCTATATACTTCGCCCTTCTAATTTCTATTTGGTCAAGCACCGTGCTGTTTCACATTTCCCCGCGATGGTTGTACAAGCATAGGCATAAGTAACGAAGAAATCTTCGAAACTTTTCCTTTGGTAGATTCTCTGAAACTGTACTTTGACGTAACGAAAAAGAGAAGCCTAAGACAGAGAGGAGAGGCTTTGGCGAAGAGAACTGCGAAGAGAAAAGAAAAGAGAAAGGAGAGGAAAAAAGGGACGGAAGATCAAGGTAATATTAATAAGTAGAAGGAAAAGTTGGTTTGATCAGCTAATCCGAACTCGTCCGGCACTAGACCACATCAGAGAAGGGCTCGAAGCGCCGAAGCTATTAGCATAATTACAATACTTCTGTGTCTGGCCCGATCCAACTTTCTGCTTATTTTAAGCTACAGAGCCCTGATATCTCTACCGTGATGGGATTGCGGACGAATCCATTACGCTGATGTAATGTTAAAAGGCCAAATCATTGGGATGAATGTTTTGACAAGCCGTCATTGATTCCAGAATTCTTGCGCCGGGTTTAATTGAACAACGTATTTCCAGTTTTTACAACCATCTATCCACGTAACGTGCAATTGCAACAAGTCATTCCCACACAATGGCCAAGCCTGTCTATTATACCGTGCTTCAAGTAATTGGATAATTGCTGCGTTTCAAATGTTTTATCGTTTGATCGTTAATTATGATTAGACAATGAGTTATGGAATAATTGTGCATTTGTGACGATGACAATGACAAATACATTTTTGTTAATTTTCTTATTTGAATGTCCTTTTGTGATTAAATGTAAATCTTCGTGAAGATCGTGCAAATATATCGCGCGAAATAATTATTACAAAATTCTTATAAAAATTTCATATAACAAGTATCGTACAAGGAAAATGATCAAATTGAAACATCAAACAGAATAGCTTGCAAATGATTAATAAATTATCTCTTATCTTCTATACATCGTAGAACACAAATCTAACTTCCCCGCGTATAGAATTAATAATGAAAACGAAATTCGAAAGCCAGAAAGAACTAAACAATTAGGTGAGTATTTCATTTCAAAAGACACGCGGGTTTTAAAAGTGTTAAAAAGTAATTTTTGAGTTTTATTGTTCGTATTGCGTGTATTTTTAATGACGAAAGATTCGTGTACATCTTTGCACCCTATGATCTATTACGCATGATAAAGTGCTGTTTGGGATCACAAGGGTGTAAAGCTGAATCAGCCATGATCAACAGACCGAGACGCCCTTCTAACTCGCTTATGTTCTTGCCAGAAATAAATCTCATTCGCGACGGTGTACGTAGATTGTCACTCTTTCGATTCAATCTAGGGAAAAAGATTCTGTATTATATGTAGCTACGAAAATCAATATTTCTACGATTATATGTATCTGTCAGTGGTTTAATCTATTTAAAGTTCTGTATAATATGAATTTCTTTCTATTAAAATACCATTTTCTGTTTTCTTTATTATTGTGACTATTATAATTTTCTAACTATAATGATTCTTATTGTATATATCGTCTAATATTTACCAGAGTTAGATAAAATCTAATAAACATTGCCAATCAAGTGATTTTACATTCTCATTTCAATCTCACTCGATTCGAGTTACTAAACACAGTTCACAGAGGTAAGAAAAGGGGAAGTAGAGTATAAAAGAACGTGGTTTCGATAGGATACGTTGGTAGACGATCGTCGCGAAAAACCGGTGGCTGGGAAATGAGTTAAACGAAGTTGGTCGCTGAGCGTAGAGAAGCGAAAAGCGGAGCGAGTTGCGGTACCAGTGACAGAGTTACGTTGTCGTGTGTAACGAAGTAGATTAGTCAGTGTGACAGAAGACCGTAATTTCCTAGGCAAATGACATCGATCGTGAACCTGACGCGTCGCGCTTCCACGAAACCTGCTGCGTGTTGTCTGTGGCTTTCGTGAAACATTCGATACACCATGTCATATTGGTTTAAAAAAAAAAAAAAAGAAAAAGAAAACAAGAAAGATTAAGAAAACAACTTGTTACGCGATGGAATTAATCATATTATATATAATTTAATAACAAGTAATGAAATGTGTCGTTGGAAGGTCATATTGATCAACCACATAAGTTGGAAAGTACAGATGATAGAAGCATTTTTCTTTTTTAATTAACCTTGAAATTTACTCAGAATTTATTTAGAATTTTCCTAGACATTATCTTAAATAGTTAAGTCAGAATTTTTCAAAAGTGAACAAACAAAGGCACAAATTGTTAGTGCAGATTCTGAGAGTAGAAAATAATATGATAATAGGAGAAATTTGAATTAATATTAAATTAATAAAAGTTATTCATTATTAACACTTTACTGACCGATAACCGATTAATCGGTTTTTCGTCGCCGATTCTTACCGACCGATAACTTATTAATCGGTTTTTCGTCGCCGATGCTTACCGACCGATAGCCTATTAATCGGTTTTTCGTCGCCAACACTTACCGACCGACAGCCTATTAATTGACTTTTCATCGCCGATACTTACCGACCGATAGCCTATTAATCAACTTTTTATCGCCAACAATTTTTCTCATTATTTGAGCAGTAATTTGTTATTTAGTACTAAGGTACCTTGCTTAGTTGCGTTAGTTGCGTTGCTTTGTTAGCTCCCACAGTTTTATACCAATTTGAAAAACTTACCGTTCACGATAAACGAAAAGAATGGTATTAGAGAGTCTAAATCGAAACAGATCCGGCGCCAGAGAGAATCTGCGCCTGAGATGGTTGGACGTGCGTATGCTGTTGAACCGCTAGCGGTCGGTAAAGTGTTAATTACTAATTTTTATATTAAGTAAAATTACAATTTATCTCTCAATCACGACGTTATTATATAAAATTAGGATTAAAGAAAAAGATCAGAAAGCTTTCATTCGGATCAAAAATTTGTAAAATCGAAAGTAAGTTAATCGAGAATACATTTTACTGCGAACGAGAACAAGGTGTGAACGATTTCAGGGAAACGATAAAAGAAAGGGACCAAAAAGGTTGGACGAGGTTACTTACACGTTGGTCTAAACTGGTGCTGTCTGATCCTACGGGTCTGGACAGCGAGTGGTCGGAAACGATTACATGTGATTTAAGGAGCTCTCCAGGTCTTGGACCTCCAGGTTGGTCGAACCACTGCATCTAGCTTGCTCCAGACCCTACTCTGTTTTATCTACGAAGTGCAGCAGTCGTCTCCACTTACACACCCTTTGCTCCCTGTTCTTTCGTATATAAACCTTCGATTACTTTCTTGCATCTCAATGTAAGATATACGGCACAATCGTCTATCAATGTAACAAGTTTTCCTTCACTTTCAAGAATTCTGTTTAAATATAATTCTATTTTATTGTAAACATAGAAATTAATAAATTTTAATAGAAAGCCCTATAGTCTATAATTCTCAACCTATACATTTGCTGGCTATTATTACTTAATAAATCATTCTACGAAAGATTCCAAATATATGAAACAAATCTGAATCGGATATGTTAAAGGAACACACATGATCTGTTGTTCAAAGTCAATTATTAGCGGCCACCACAGCCATGTCAAAGTCACTCGAGCGATTGATGAAGCAGGCACGAACGCTACGGTGTCCTTCGTGCAGGGTTGAAGCAGGTTGCAGCCTCTCGAGACAAGTGGCACCATCGACATGGTAACGGCCTGGTAACTGCCTCGTAAGCTATCTAACGGAGCACTAGCGACTCGAGCGGTCGATTTTCTCGTGGTGATTCGAGCCTCAGCCTCAATGACCTCTTCATCAAGGATCACACGTCTGAATCCTCCGAGGTGGACCATAGATCGTTCACTTGATCGAGCTTCGTGGAAATTCACGAGGACTATACAATGTGTACAAGCGTGCGTAAACGCTGCTCTTCGGCTGGTATCAATCTGTATTTCGCAGATAAGATCGATGATGTACCGAGAGAATAATTTGATCGATATACCAAGAGAATAATCTGATCGATTCAGCAAGAGGATTTTTCTTTCGGTTGTGCTTCAGGACATAAAAGATTCAGTTATTCAGAACACTGAAAATTCAATCTGGGTATAAACGCTGTGTCTAGTTGCAGTTGAAAGCAGTGAATGCGTATGTTCAGACGCGAGTGCCCGCCGCTTATAGGAAATCCTACCTTTAGATAGAGAGTATGGTTTGAATCGAGAGGTTTGGGATTTTTTCGGAGCGTTGGATTACAAACCGATAAGCTCCTTCGCCTAATTGGACTTTAGGCTTTCGTCTATAGTCCGTAGGCGGGTAATCGACACGATCGTGGTTACGGTTGTTGCCGCTTTTGACGATGATAGCGATACAACGTTCGGTAACGATTGATTGGTCGAGATCGCTTGTACGTTTCCCCGGTAATGCTATTCTCTTGTTTCTCTTCCGCTCGGATGAAGGGTGTATTGTGGCTCAAGCTATCTCATTACGAGGCCACTGTTTGGTCTCGGTTAGAGGATGGTCCCCTTCGCTAAATGGATCACTCCGTTCCCATTAATTTGCATTTCTAACTCCAACGATCTTATCGAGAATTTCTTCCTTTTTCTCTTTTTTTTTTGTGACTTATTGGTATTGGTTCTTCTGGACAATTAATAATTTATAAGAATTGAATCTGCGGGATATCGTGAATTTTATTAGGATTTCTTTATCCTTCTAATGATAACTGTTTTTAGAATGGTGGAATTAAAAAGACTAATTCTTGGGTTATTTGAAGTTTGGATTGGTGGGAGAGTAATTTCGCTTTTATCAATGAGCAAGTGAATTAATTTTCACGTTACAGTGTTATTATTTTACTTAATTATTGAAAGATTCCAGCAAATAGCGTTCGTTCGAAAACGTTTGCCCGTTATTGCACGTGTAACAGTGAGAGTGTTTCGAAATTTCTGAGAATTTAAATTATTCACGTGCCTGGCCATTCGCTCCTAATGTAAAAAGGACATAAAATTATTTTCTGCGAATTTCCTGTATTTTATACATTTTATACGTTCTTTAATCCTCTAGGATTAAACGAACCTATCCAAACGGTCTCAGATGCTTCTGACACCAATTCAGAGATATGTCAACCTAATGGTCAGATGGCACCGACCAGCCAATTTCCTTTTGGTAGAAGATACGAAAGTATCCACCAAGAAGGTTCTTACGATTTCGTATATACGAAAAAATTGATCGCCACTCGTTCTTCCATTGTTATGTATGTAACTGGAGAGCATTCGGAACAAGCATGGCCTACGATATCGTCTATACGTTCTAACAAGTTCTTACGCAGTCCCATTGTGCTTCTAGCGAAACTCTCCTGGAGAATTGAATATCCTACGCTGCAAACGCAGGAGATCGGTGGTAATTGCGTCTGACCGCATCGTGAAACCCAATTGCTCCGTATTACAACAGTTCTATAGATTGTAATTGATTGCGTAATAATGTCTTGCCATTCACTGTTCGACACCTGACAATCTTTTGATAGACAACCTGTACTAAACTGTGAAGAAAAGAATTTTGCTTATGTAATATGAGAAACATTTGTTCGATTTGATTTGAAACAGTTTTGAATACAGAAACGATCCAATAAAGTTTAACTACAGAGAAACAAGATCGAAATCAAGTCCTTTTTAATTAACATATATGTATATATATCTTTATATATATACATATCTTTATTTTTATATATACATATATGTTAATTAAGAAGGACTTGATTTCGATCTTATTATTATTTTATAATTTTATATATTATTATATTTATATAGATTATATATATATATATATAATTATATAATATTTAGGACTGTCCCATTCGTGTCAAGGTTAAAGAACAAAATCTGTGACAAGAAGTAATATTAGGGTTAATGTAGAACTGAAAAATCTGGGGTTTCTAGCATTCAAAGAATCGTTTCCCTCATTGAATGGAAAATATACCAGCCGGCCTTTGTCGAGCACAATGTCAGGCCTTACGATCGTTCAATATTTTCCGTCAACAAACTGCACGCGTTCATCTCGTTATAAAGTCTGTTTGATCGGCAAACATTGCAGCGCCGATGCATGCGGCCTGCATCGCGTGGCTAGTGCGACATCAGCCAGGGGAACAGAAACCGTTTCGACCCTCCTGTACCACTTGATTACGGAATCAGTTCTGTTAAAACGAATAATCTTACAATTTCACGTCAGCCAGACATCAAACTCGCTATTTCGCCTGAAACTTTGGAAGCTAAATCGATTTTTACCGCAAAACGATGCGTTTTTAATCAAGTGAATCTTTTTAAACGGTGGTCTTTTTCTAAAACTCTAAGAAAGTCTTATGAAAGTAACATTATTGTTCAATAAATTCTTCTTGCAATAGGTTCCATTATCTAAATCTCAAATTGAAGAAAAGCTTGGCAGATAATCATTTGTTTGTCTAAATATAAAACTGTAAATGAAACTTGTCCTCACGAATAAAAGATAATTTTGTAATATATGCTACACACATTTATAATTCTGTAACATAGATTCAACTTAACAACAAATTACACCGAAGATATTGAAAAATCTGTACCTTAAGGTAAGGTGTTAACACTTTACCGACCGATAGCCTGTTAATCGGCTTTCTGTCGCAGACAATCTTTCTCATTATTTGAACAGTAATTTGTTATTTAGTACTAAGGTACCTTGCTCAGTTGCGTTGTTTCGTAAGCTCCCACAGTTTTATACCAATTTGAACAACTTACCATTCGTGATGAACGAAAAGAATGGTATTGGAGAGTCTAAACCAAAACGGAGCCGGCGCCAGGGAGAATCTGCGCCTGAGATGTCGGACTTACGTATACTGTTGAATCTCTAGCGGTCGGTAAAGTGTTAATCGTTTTAATGCCAGGGGTTTTTAAAAATCCGTATAGGATTGTACCATGCAGCGTGATAGCGCTTCGTTCATTTATTTGCGAGAAATGCCGATCGAGGTGATCGCGCTGCTCTTTTTTTTTCGTTTATGCAGGCGGTTTAAAATTATTTGAAAAAAGAAAAGTAATTACGAGAGGAAACTCTGTTATGACTCGCGACGAGCTACATTCGGAACCGATCGCGTTGCGAATTGACAATCGTGACCAAACATCACGACACAGTTTATCACAGTACACGAACAGCGCGATCGCGCTGCGTGGCGCTAAATCGGTTAAAACAAAATCTCTGTGTGTGAGAACACACGTTAATTCTGATAACCTTTACAACGTCCCAAAGACGTAGAACATTATGCGAAGAAGCGGTGAGCTTTATGGACGCGTTTGGAGAAGATAATGGGTCCCTCCCGTGTACGTTAGATCATCTTGTACGGTAGTAGACCCGCCAGCAATCTCGACACTTTGCATCTGTGCCCAATATTCCACATGGTGGAAGGGTAGTGGCAGCCATTGCTGTCTTATGTCTCGAAGACAGCTCACCTACGCCGGGCCAGGATGACAAACGCTGCCATCTAAACAAAGGGTCTCGGGATATACGCAGCGCAGACACGCAATTTCCGTGGCATGTAAATCGCGCGAAATGAATTTCTGCCAATCACGCACGTGCGTCAACGCCACAATCATTGCTAACCTTACCGTGTGTCTGGGCATCTATCGTTTGATCGAAAAAAACACAAGCACTGTGGACGCTACCTTTATTCTGAATTATGACTAAACCACGGATTTTCATGCAAATTTAAACTTTTATGGTCTCAAGAATTCAAATTTAGATGGAGGTTCCTTTTATGTGTCAAAAATTATAACGAATACTGTACTTTGGATATTTGATATAATTTTGTATATTATACGCATTCTGCGTATTTTTGCCACTTTAAATTTTGCATAAATGCTTAAAAATTCACAGTCGAATTATCACACTCTCGATACGAAATTCACTTTACCATCAACATTTATATAAGAAGCGTTTTTTCCCGTAGTAATAACTCAAAAAACTGCAAATTTTTCGTTACGTCGTTTTTGCAGCAAATGAACGGTATCATCGAGCTTCGATCTTGTGAAATCTGTATAGGAGATACAGATAGAAACAGCTGAGGGGTAACATCGGGTTATCAAGACAGTATTCTCTTTTTTTTTTTCGCGCATTCATCCGAGCTGTCGATTTGGTACGCGTGAATCGCACATGCCTGCTCGATGGCCCGATGCTTCCACGTTTGGGTGATTGATGTTTGCCGTCGTTTCACCGACACGACTACATAAATCAAAGAGCGCCCTTACTAGCGCGAACCCTTTTCTTGCCGCTCATCTCTCTTTTTCGTTCTCTTTTTATACTCCGATCCACTCGGTAAGGCGGCGGGGTTGCGTTATCAAATCCGTCGATGACAGACGAGAACGTATTAAATACCGAACAGGACGAGCACATCGATTGTCGTCAGAGGGATGAAAACGGTGAGAAGTAAACGAACGAGCGCGTGCATCATCCCCGAGGCTCCTCACGATTCAGATATGTTTTCTCCCTTTCTTCGCTGTTCCCCAGCCTCCTCGCCGATTATGCGTCCCTGGGCGCTTGTTCTTCGCGTATTATTCGCTTCTACGAGGGTACTAGCGTGCCTGCTTCTGACAGTTTCGTCGCGGATACTGTAATTTTGGAAGGCAACACGTGGGGCAAGAATGTTTCATCTTAGGTTTCGGGATAAGTTCTTTTATCACGAAAGGTGATAAAATTTGTGAGTGGAAATGTTGAAGTTTATTGGAAAATTTAAGATTAATTGGAATGTTTAAGAGTAAAATTTATATTTGAGATAATTTTTAAGATACTTTTAATATCTTTGTTATAAAAATTGGAAGTCTTTCTTGATCTCTGTTTGATAATATTCGTCGTAATAAATAGTTACGAGAGATCAATAAAATATGTAAATAAATTAGGACTTCAAATGTTGTAGTTGTGCAGTACCGATCGCTCTGAGATTTTTTGTTATATCTTGGACTAGAGTCGGCAAAAATCGACATATAGAAAATGAATTCGTAGTATAAATGAAACTTAATGAAAGCAGGGAAATTAATTTTATGATATTCAATAATAAGAATTGATAATTTGCAAGAGCAGAAATGTTGTAATTTATTGGGAACGAAAAATTGTCGACTAGTACCGATCAGTTATGTAATTAGTAGATTTTTCGGTTTAAATGATTAATAATGTTAGAAAAGAGATATTTAAAAATTAAAATATACATTATTATTCAAATTTTATTCTAATATACATCGCAAGTACAATAATTAATGTTTTCTTAGTCTTAGTGTATTCGACGTGTGCCCAGCTTTTACATTCATCGTTTTTGGAACATTCAAAGCCTCAGCAGCCTGCCTTTGGCTCATTTTATTTTCGGGGAATAGCTTCAAAGCCACATTCAACATTGTTCTCGTCTGTCAATTTTCTTTCCTTCTCTTTTAGACAAAAGGTAAAAAAAAAAGAGTAAATAAACATCTTCTAATTTAATTTCAATTGCCAACAAATTAAATTAACAGATAAGAAAGTGTAATCTGTACTAGTCGATGGCTGAATGATCGGTACGAGACAACAAACACATGGAAATGTTTAGATTATAATGTATATAATATACACAAAAAATCGCAACACTGGGGCTGGCAATTAATAAACTAGTTATAGTAGACATAACAGAAAAAAATCATTTACTTAACTGAGAAAGAAAATATCAGCTCTAGAAGATAACTTTTTACACTCGACATATCAACGTATACATTTAACCTGTCAGAAGAGCGAAAACAATGGCATAAACAATATGACTCCGAAATATGTTACACAGAATTATTATTTTCATTTGTTTATAACAAATAAAAGTGTACTAGCATTTGGTGAAAAGAGGCAGAACTAATTTTGGTTGGAACTGTGTGCCGGTCATTGCCGCACGACTCTCCGCTATACAAAATATTATATTTATGATTTCTAGTTTTTTAAAAAGTCCGCACAAGAATACAAAACACACGATGAAAGAACAAAATAGCAATTAATCACGCGCGATAGTAATAAATGTGTACGCTACAAGTGACGCAGCTGTTAAAACTGCTGCTCATTGTATTTCATGCAAGGGATGCACGTACAAAAGGGTGGATTCATTCGTTTCTTGCAACTCGTGCAGCTTTAGTCCCTCTTTTTACGTCTACATCGTATTTCTTGTCAAAAATGATGTATCGATAGAAATGGCAGTCAGGAATACGCATTCGAAAATAAATGTACACAATTCGAATAGTTTGCGAGTAATTGAAATTTTCATTATAACAAGCTACGTAGATAATACGAAAAATGATCATAAAAAATTATTCGATTTCCAAATAACATCTTAAATTTGATCTGTTAGTGGTTAAATTTCATGATTTCTTAAATTGAACATTGCAAATGTGAAATATTCTAAATATTGCTTCCCCGTAAAAATTGAAAATAGATTCCAAACTTAACACTCATCGGACTATTTTTACGATTGGGACATTCTAATAGAATTAAAAAAATAAACTGTCTTCGAATGATCGATCCTAAAGACAGAACAGCAGAGTCTGTACTCTCTCAGATAAATAGTTCGCTGACGGGAAAAGCGGACAGAGCTCTTATACGAATTGGCTGAATTCCAAGGACTAAGTCGGCAGAAGCAGGACCTTCTTTCTTTGTCCTTGCTAGGTTCCTTTCATCTCTGACCGGGATCTCTTTTAGCTTTAGTTGAAGATCTGAGGAATAGTTGAGAGTTCGGCCGATAGTTGAACGAAGCGGCATTTCATTCCGCTGGAAATTCCGCGAAACATATAGGCGACCGCAATAGAATCGCTGGAGACTTCAATCTTTATCGGTGAATCGGACGCGAAATATTGCGAACATTCGCGAAATTCTTCTAGGCACGACGACCCACGCACTGCACAGACTTTGTTTACGAACGATGCGAACGCGAAACGTTGAAGTCGAAGTCTTCGTTTACGAATCGGTGGAGATCTGAAAGGAAAACTTTCGAGACGGGATGCCGCGTGCTCGTTTCCTTGCGAAAATTCACGAAAATTCCCCTCAAAGATCCCGCCATTGCGTCAATCTTTGTGCCTTAACATCTCTTTGCAAGTGTTGAAAAAGAATTTATATTTGATGTCGCATTTTGTTCGTGATATTTCGTATACTATATTGGAATAAACGGTGCGTTTTTGGCAGTGAGGATGCGTCCGAAACTTAATACGAGCAGATAGTTCGAGCAAAAGCTCTTTAAGAAAATTGTATTTCTGTTTCTTGAATAAATTCTCTAATTTTAGTGTGTTACAAGTTCTATTTGATGAAATTGGACGTAAAATTGGACGAATTTTTTTATATGCGTATATGATTGCACATGGTTGAAAGAATTATAGCGTTAAAGTAATAAATTAAGAGATATTATTAGGTCGCTCAAAAAGTTTCTTTCGTTTTATAAGGAAATAATGGATGCACAACATTTTCCGTTTTATATTATTTTATCGAATTACGTGTGATCCATTTTGTCTTATCAAAATAAAGACAACGTTCGACAGATTAGGTTTCATATTTGTATAAAGATGCGTCGTTGTAAAAGACATATCTATAAAAGAAAGACACTTTTCGGACAATCTAATACATCAAATAATTATTTAACTTACGTGTTTTATTTCTAACCTTCCTACTTTCGTGTAAAAAAATTGCTAGCACTAGTAACTTGTAATTTGCAACTAGTAAAAATACTGTTCATAATATTATCTCAAGTGTAATATTCGTGAAACGTATACCTGTATGTAAATATCTAAAACAAACATTCTATCGATTGGAAGTTACGATGCAGATAATTGTCTTAATAGAACGCAATTATGCACGCCACATGTATGACGAAGTTCTGGCATTTGTTTGACGGTTGACGTATCTCGTAAGAGACGCTATTATTTTTTAAAAAGATATGATGCATTACAAGTGCATCGATAGTTAGGCATTCTTGACATAATAATACATTACGATGTTCGAGGGATAAAAAATGCAGGAAATTACTTCTATACAAATGCCATCGTTACGTCGTATTTCTAAAACACAGGTGTACCTCATTAGCATTTGTTAATTAGTAGACCGCTATTCTTTAGTTTCGTATAAATATGTGGCAGTTTTTTTAGTGGATCAGTTGATTGCACGCAATTAATAACACGAAGCAAACATGGTTCCGAAAGTTTTGTACCTCCTGCTCATTGCCTGTATTTTTGGCACCGTCGTCCAGATGAGTTTTGCCGGCCCATCCAACTCATCTGAGACAGCCGTCTCATCCAACTCATCTGAGACAGCCGTCTCATCCAACTCATCCAACTCATCTGAGGCATCCGCCTCATCCAAGTCATCCGCCTCATCCAAGCAATCGGAGACATCCGCCTCGTCCAAGTCATCCGGCTCATCCGAGTCATCCGACTCATCTGACTCCTCCTCCGATTCATCCGCTTCATCCGAGGTATGAAAATACGTACAAAATCGTACACCTAAGCTTCTACATCTATAACTTTTTTATTTATTAAACAAATTGTGTTTGCGGACAAAATAATTGTATTTATTAAATGTTTTCGTAATAAACATAAAATACCAATAATAGTATCCAACATTTTATCATAAAATAAATGTTGCATTCTGTTCCTTTTACGTCAAAAAAGGACTAATATGTTTGTTTTTTATTTGTGCAGTCAGAGGAAAAACCGGTGGTAAAACCTGTAGATAATCCTAAGAAACCTGGTGGTAAACCTGAGGATAAGGACAAGCGAAAACCACAAAAACCGCCCACCAAACAGGAAGGTAACCTCGCAAAGACTATTATTCTCCAAGATATCGTAGGTCTTCAAAAAATCGAATTCTTTTTTTCGTTTTTTTTAATTTTCTTACAATTTCTGGCGCAAATGGTTATTAATGTAAATGTTACGTACTTTCTGAACAACCCAGTAGAAGAATCACACGTGACACTAATGTCGCGTTAGGTGGTCGACTTACGTCAAATATACCGATAAAACATCTTCTCTACAGAAGCTGAAAACAAGACTGTGACGAAGAAACTCGAGATCGTGTTACCAACGATTCCAACTTTCTCCCCGATCCCAGGACTTAAATCGAACGTCGACAAAGCTAAAGACTTGGTTGCACGTCGTTTGAACAACGGAGGCAATTTTGTCAACGCCGTTGCGAACAGTATAAGGCAGGCAGTCCATGCTGCTAAGCCTATCCTAGCCTTAGGCGACTTGATCAGTAAAATTATACGGGCATTCGCCGAGATCGCATCATTAAACCCAGTCCGACTCGGAGCTCTTGTTCTTCAGGAAGGTGTGAAAATTGCCACAAGTATCTTGACCGCATCCTCTCCTATTCTGATAACTGGAACTGTAATGGTTGGACGTTAAATAATCAATTACAATGTATTATAGTAGAACATTTACTTTATATGCAACTATGTATTAGTTTTGGTTGCAATTATATTTACGCATCATAAAAATGTTTGTTGTTCTGTTTCTTTCATACACCTTGTGAGACTTTTTAGCGAAGCTCATAAATGAATATGAAGATATCTGATATCGTTACTTTTTAAAAGTGTTTAATTTAAGGATTATTGGTACTTTGACTGGAAAAATATTGGATCCTTTAAAATAATTAATATTTTGTGCGATCTTTTTCTTCTTCCGACAACAATAACTTTTTCGGGGATTTTGTAAAATAATTTCTCCAAAAATTTTTTTTTTACTATTTATCTAGTACTTTGCTTTTAATGTTTAAATAAATTAAATCAACAAATTATTTACGTTCTTTTAAATTGTTATAATTTTTATGATTTTTAAATAGTCATTAGAACTCTATTTAATAAAATATATGTAAAAAGTCTAAGTTTGAAGAATAATTGTTATCGATATAAATGATATTGAGTGATACATTCATATCAACTATTTGCTATGCCTTGTCAAAGCATTAAACACGTTCGTATTTTTTAAAATGAAAGTATACAATTTAGACATAAAAATTCGGGTACAGTTAACATTCAGGATCAACGTCTCTTTCAGCGTGCAACAAAAACGGAAAGGTAAATATGAGTTTTCACGGTCGCTGACCGATTCATCTCTCGGTTCTCCTAACAATCTGTTCCCACCTCATAAAATTGTCATCGTGCGTGCATAAAACATGAGGAGACGTTCAAGCACGCAGTAGTACAGCGCGAATCTACACCTGAAAGTATAAGGAAAGATGGTATATACATAGTACACTATTGCTCAAAAGTATCAACATCTCTAAGTTTTACATCTAATTCGTAAAGAACTTTTCCAACGAGGTTCGTGCATACGACACGTATGATTCTTAATTCATATTCATCATGTTTCTCTTGTGACGCTTATAAATACTTTTTACGAACTTTCACATGGTTATTCTGCACGAGTGCAAAATCCTGATCGCTTAATCATACAAACGATTACTTATGCGAATTACCGCGTTTTATACGAAAACAAAAAATATCGTAATACTTATGAACGGGAGTGTATGTGGTAGCTCGCGGCATTGAATGCCTACAGGGTTGTCGATGAAGACTCCAGAGGTTTACGTTCGACGACAGGAGGCAACCTGAGGGAAACGAATGGCGCGGGAGAAGGAAAGGGTCGTTCGAGCGCGTATTTCCACCTTGCCGCCTCCATCGTGAACGCTAAAATACATTTTCCTACGAAGTGTCGTCACGGGAGGGCCTCCAGCTGCTGGTCGTGATATTCTACATGCGTAATGCTCGCGACGATATTTCCATACATAAATTTCATCCGGAAGAAAGTGGGCGGCTCAGTGGTTGCACGTCGACGCTGATGACGCGTCTTCGCGACGTGCTCGAGAATCCGTCCGTTGATCGCGGTTTGCCACCAGTTATCACAATCATTATTCTTTGTTTCGTGACGTCTTTCAGAAGGGTTTTGTTATCGTGGATCAGAACCTGTACGGGCAAATATTCTACAGCGATACAGCGTAAGTATTCGTCCTTTATCCTTTAAGGGAACGTGATACGGTATAGGTATCTTAATACCTTATTTTTAGATAAGTATACCGGACAAAAATAGTGAATAAACAGAATATACATATATTCCAATAACTATTAGATTGATTGATCTTCGTTTTCCTGTCCGATTTTATTCGCGGAGAGGCTCGTTCGCGATATATCGCGTCAATGACAGTCGTAATTTCTCGTTTTGACACGATAATCGACGCCACGAATCGGCCGATCGCCTATTTCGGTTAAAATAAGAGGGGTGGTTTGAATGATATTTACACCGAGTTAACAATTAAAATATCGCTTAATACTGGGTTATCAATTAAAATATTACTATTTCTTTCCAACAATCTTTGAAGAATATAAATGTCTACGAATAAATGTAGAAAGTGTTCTTAACGAATCGTTATTCGGCGACGATGATGGAGAGGAATGATTGGTGGTCGCCGCCCCCCACCAAACTCGTCAGTGGAAGCGGCACTCGAGTACTTCTTACGCCATGTTTCACCGTAATGAGCAATAACTCTAAGGAGTGTCCCAATTTTCAGTATGTATTGTATAATTGAAGGGCCTCCACAGTAACAAAAATCTCTAAATCTTAACCAATTAACGATTCCTTGAGGGTTCGTACAAATACGTCTAAGCAGACGTTGGACATCTTGGCCGTAGAATGGATTAGAATATATGATAGGGTCACGAAACGTAATATTTTCATTGTATATGCATTTCCAAGTATATTTTAAAATTTATTTTGAATATGTACTGTTACGCCGCCTAAAACATCTGCACGCCAGCCCGCGCGACCGGACAACAACCGACCTGCGTAACGTCACTTCGACCCTCAATAAACCTAAGGACCCACCATAACTTTCACTTCCCTGCGTTGTTTCGCCATATGTCTTCAATCCGATTGCCTTGAAGAATTGCTAAGCTTAAAAATATGCTCGAAACACAGTCGGTTTTATAGGTGTCCTTGGGTTTATTAGTCGCGTTTAAAAACACGGAGAAAGCGGGTATGCACCCATTAGGAAAATCCGAATAGCCTGTAATAAAACAAGCTAGGTTTTTCTCAAGCACACAGTCATTTACGCACCACGATGGTAGGAGACACCCTACTCATTACTTCGAGCAGTAGTGCAGGTCATGACCAATCGACACCGCGGTTCGTTACCCTCACTTTTCCTAACGAAAGTGGGATCAACGAATCCGCGTTCTTTAGGCACAGGGGCACACCCACACCGAACTTTTCTTCCGTATTAAAACAAGAGCGACAGACAGTCTACCAACTAACGCCTAACGCAGCAGTCTACACATAGCGCGAGAGTCGCATACTTCACGCACATCTTTTATCGGTTCTCGGCGGTGTCGAACATACATCTTCTCTCCTAAACACATCACAGTGCTAAGTCCACTGACACGTTAATTTCCATTATAAGAGCCCTGCTCTAGCGTACATGTCTATCGCCTCTTCGTGCGACAAATTTTTAACTATTTATTTCTCTACGTCAGTGTAATCTAAGTGGTGTAAATATATACTTTATAATACTGTGAATCCCAGTGTTATACAAACTCAATCACCCCTTATTATCTCAACGGAAATCAGGGGATCGATCAATTCGTGGTGTCGATTGTTATAATCGTAACGGGGATTTACGACCCCCGTTGACGTCTTTCCTCGCGATTACGTCTCCCCGCGATTGGTCGAAAATACATGGTCCTTCGAGCCGGATCTCGTGCCACCAAAAAGCGCACTGACCAGTGACTATACAGTGTCGCGTGAGATCCAAGTTCCAACCACTTAGTCAGCTGATCAAGGGAACCGTCATCGGAGAGAAGCACCTCCGTCGCTCAGCATCTACACGAGCCCACGCCGCATCGTAACGATTATCAACCGAATCCCAGATCAACGTCCATTTGATCAAGGAAGATCGTTCCTGTTATTAAAATCAAATATGGCCCAAGCTGAACCAATCAACACGTTACGGCGGAGACGAGGCGTCGGAGCCCGTCGACTTGCAACCATAAGGCGCGAACTCGATGAATACGAAGCGTCTGGGAAGGCAAACAGAATCTTCCTATTATCTTGCCGCAGCTCGTTCGATGAAATTTGGAGGAGGATATTCGCGGTTCAAGACGAGCTAGATGGGTTAGATGAGGGGGAAGCTGAGGGTTTCACTTCGTTATTGCAAGAGCATCGGGAGCTTGACATGCGGTTCCTAGGTCTCTTTGAACAAATATCAGCACCAACCCCGTCGACAACAAAAACACGCGATTCATGCGTGAAACCCGAGCCGACGGAGAATATCACATCGACTCGGACGCCGATCTTGTCGCATGACATGCGGACCTCATCGCGTGACACTCACAACGTGTCACCCACCCGAGACCCAACGACAACCTCGCTCACATCGTCAACATCGCAACAATCTGATTCCACGCCATCAGACGCCTTGAATCAGACAGCCGCTCAAGAGTCTCTGGATCAACAGACGGATGAAACCTTACCAGCCGACATGCCGTCCCCTACTACATTACCGCCGAAATGGAGCACACCGACGAATGGGCTGAAACAAAACACCATACTCGTCGATGTCAGTGCAGCCTACAAGGTGGACCACTTGCTCTCAACGCAACAACCCTTAGGCCTGGCCATCCATTTTCCCTGGCAACTACGACACCTACGGACGGCAACGACTCATACGGAGCCGAGCATCTTGGACCGAGATGGAAAATCTTCCCACTCCAGATCCAAACCTAACCAAACGGAAGGTAAGATGTCTCTAATTCTGTCTTTCGCAGAAAACTGGACCACGCCGGTCCAACCACCAAGCATCATCAAGAAGGCGCGATACGAATGGGTCAGCGGGGGGAGCCCTGTCCCCAATCCACCGTAGACCTCCTTCACGTCTTCATTGTGCAACCACACATGGATTTCACGTGCCTTTGTGAAATCGGCGAGTTGTACAACGACACCTCCTGGGACGAGGTGTCTCACGATACTTCATGGACCGAGCTGTTTCACGACACTTCCTGGTTCGCGAACCGCAATAGAAAATCGCCAGGCAATGCAGATGACCACGGCGATCCAGAACGCAAGGAAGACAACATATCCTCAACGCACCGGACCTTCGACCGTATCTTCGAAGTCATCCTGGAGACAACGGCCTCATCCAGCCTACCACAAGTCATACGGCAGCGAGCATCTTGGAACGACGTGCCACACAGCTCGTCCTACCATCGAGCAAACCCGATCAAGCAGAATAAGGACAATCAGCAATCAACAAGGAGTCGGGCGGCTGCTTCAATTAACTCCACCTTTAATGAAATTTTGATCGGTGCCCTCTCAACGGGGGGAGGATGTTACGCCGCCTAAAACATCTGCACGCCAGCCCGCGCGACCGGACAACAACCGACCTGCGTAACGTCACTTCGACCCTCAATAAACCTAAGGACCCACCATAACTTTCACTTCCCTGCATTGTTTCGCCATATGTCTTCAATCCGATTGCCTTGAAGAATGGCTAAAGCTTAAAAATATGCTCGAAACACAGTCGGTTTTATAGGTGTCCTTGGGTTTATTAGTCGCCTTTAAAACACGGAGAAAGCGGGTATGCACCCATTAGGAAAATCCGAATAGCCCTGTAATAAAACAAGCTAGGTTTTCTTAAGCACACAGTCATTTACGCACCACGATGGTAGGAGACTTCCTACTCATCCCTTCGAGCAGTAGTGCAGGTCATGACCAATCGACACCGCGGTTCGTTATCCTCACTTTTCCTAACGAAAGTGGGATCAACGAATCCGCGTTCTTTAGGCACAGGGGCACACCCACATCGAACTTTTCTTCCGTATTAAAACAAGAGCGACAGACAGTCTACCAACTAACGCCTAACGCAGCAGTCTACACATAGCGCGAGAGTCGCATACTTCACGCACATCTTTTATCGGTTCTCGGCGGTGTCGAACATACATCTTCTCTCCTAAACACATCACAGTGCTAAGTCCACTGACACGTTAATTTCCATTATAAGAGCCCTGCTCTAGCGTACATGTCTATCGCCTCTTCGTGCGACAAATTTTTAACTATTTATTTCTCTACGTCAGTGTAATCTAAGTGGTGTAAATATATACTTTATAATACTGTGAATCCCAGTGTTATACAAACTCAATCACCCCTTATTATCTCAACGGAAATCAGGGGATCGATCAATTCGTGGTGTCGATTGTTATAATCGTAACGGGGATTTACGACACCCGTTGACGTCTCTCCGCGCGATTACGTCTCCCCGCGATTGGTCGAAAATACATGTACATTATATGGTCGGCGCAACAAACATAAAAAGAAGATTAAAAAGGAAGCATCCAACAGGTCTCACGAAGGACATAACCTAACATACAAACACTCACCACACTAAAAAAATAAATCAATCAAATTCGAAGGTGATATCCCACTAGGGGTAGCCATCCACACGCTATATTGCTATACCATTAAGCTATAATATTTTACCAAATATCCTACTAGACAAATTGTAAAATGTAAATATATATATATAATAATAAAAATAAAACAATAATAAAAAAAAAAATTCATTATTTCCATCGTCAGTCCATCAGATTTGACATTTCCATTGGGTCGTGACATTGATTGTCGTGATTTATCGAAAAATGTTGATTTATCAAAGAATTGTCGACATTTGAACAAGAATCGCTGTAGTCTACCTGGAACACCTCGTCATTTATATACGAATTTTGGAGATCCGTCCACGAATTTTTTAAATTTATGCCCAAATTCTCCCCATTCGACCATAAATTCTGATTATTCGAGGACACATACTCGTCATTCATCCTCGTATACTCCTTATTTGTCAACGAATTCATGCTGTGCATTAACGATTGCCATCGTTCCTACTCAAATTGTCGCTCTTCATATACGAATTTGTGTTATTAATGCACGAACTCTCATCGTTCGTCCACAATTTTTTCTCGTTCCTCCAAGAATTCACTCCTGTCGTCCAGGCATTCACACCAGTTGACCATGCATTCTCGCCAGTTGTCCACGAATTTACGTTCGTTATCGAGGAATCCTGGTAGTACGATGGAATCCACTCAGGCACTTCGTCGCTGGTTTCGTAGCTTTTTGATGTGTCTCTCATGGTTCCTGTTGCCTGTGTTTCCCCTGGAGCTAAATGTGAGCAAGGATTTCAGTGATTCTACATTATTTACGGGCAGACATTTAAACGATGACAGTTTATTTATGAACAAAGACTCCAATGAAATTATTATAGGATAACATATTAATGACGTGCATCATCGAATTGAAATAAAACAAAAATGCGCGATATGAATTTTATGAATGGTTTATTAAAAGCCATTACTTTCTTGTCAGAGAATGATAAACTCGTAGTTTGAAGGACTCGATGATTGACCCAAATTACTGATAGTTTGTGTCAACATATTGATAGTCACAAATTTACATCTAAATACACATAATCGTGAATAAACTGTGAATGTTTATGCATTTATTCTGCATACATGCTTTTTTTATTGCACGTATAAAAATAAGAATTTCTAAACATTCGCAGTCTAGTTGTAATATTAACATACCTGTCACGGGCTTTTTTTCGGGAAGGAAAAGTGCAAGAACACGATCTCTTAGTTTCATTGGATCTGTAGGGCCCACTACGCTGTTCTCCGCGGATCTCGAGGTGCCTTCAGGATCCGAATCCTGAAATCCAGGTGGTGGAGCGCCCGGCATCATGTACGGAGGGTTTGGCATAATTGGTGTTTGTTTATTAGAATCTGGATTGTAATTCTCCATCAAGCCGGCCACTAAGCGCGTTTTGTTAAATAAACTCCACACGTTAGTTTCGAAAACGTGTCTATACAGGTCAGCAGAATGTGGCTGCTTGTTCTTGAAATCGTAGATATTTTCGTTGTCAACAACCCTAGCGGAATTAATTAGCACGCTCACGCCCCCGAATTTGCTCTCTAATACGTCCTTGTCGAACTTCACCTAAAAAGTTAAAAAGTATCATACAATTATTCATTGCGAAAACATTACGTACTATTGTTAATTCAGAGTTTTGTTAAAATATGAAAATTTTACAACGTAAAATTTCTATCGGATTACTTGTATTTTGATCGTTTTGTCGTCTTGTTAATTATCTTATAGAGACATTACTATTATATTAGGTTGATTTACATCAAATAAAATTTGAAATCCACCTAGTTTCTTCTGATATATAAGTATAAATATAAACTAATTTCCTTCTTATTCAATGTACTTTTGTTCGACCGTATTCGCGGGGAAAAGCGTTCGCGATATAACGCGTCAACGAAGGTCGTAAGTCGTCTCGTCTCGATAAGATAATCGACGCCACGAATCAAACACTCGCCTATTTGAGTTAAGAGAATAGGGGTGGTTTGAACGATATTCACACTGAATTAACAATTAAAATATCACTTAACACTGAGTCAACAATTGAAATATCAACACAGAATTAACAACTAAAATATCGCCTCACATTGAGTTAATAATTAAAATATCGCTATTTCCAACAACTTTTGATTACTACAAGTGTCTACGACTGTTGCGAATTACAAGTGTAAAAGTGTTCTTACAGAACAGCGGAAAGCAGGTGACACTCAACCGAAGAATTTTCGTCAAATAATGTTCAGGTAAATGATGTCGGACTCTTAATAACTGTCATCCCCCACCATAGGTCCCTCTCAGGGTGTAAGAGGCCCTGCAGTACCGTACAGGGAAAATACCACTTATCCCATGCTTTACCGTAATGTAAACTTTAGGTATGCATTGTATAAATTCAGGATCTCTGCAATAAGAAAAATCTCTAATTCTTATGGTTTATGAGCAATAAATCAATTCTTTGGAAATAATGTGGGTCCGAGTAAATACGAAGGATGGATTAGATTATATGGTGCAGTTAAGGACGTTTTCATTGTAATATGCATTTCCAAGTATATTCTAAGGCTTGTTTTAAATATGTATATTATATATGTATGTCGGAGATGAAAGGACACCGGAGACCTTCCCTCTGGAACTTCGGGAAAATCCGTAAAATTGTAATTAAAATTTACAGCTGTAATTAAACAATTTGCCGTTATTCTACCCAGTTGTACTTATTTGCGATTTGTGGTAATAAACTTGTGCTCAAGGCGACCATCAGTCGCCGAACGTAGCCGCGGTCAATGGGACGGGCGCTTCGTCTAACAAAAGTGTGGAGTAATAGTATGACCCTCATTAAAAGAAATACCCATAGACACAATGAATACCAGATGTTAATGCTCTTACACGGCACAAGTTTAGTTAGCCCGAGGGCCCGCTATAAAACCTAGGTTTTTGGTAATTAAGATTCTTCAAACGGACAGGCAGTCTTTGTCCTAAATTGATTAATTGACAGCGACGTCAAATTCCCTTACCTTTCGTAATAAAAATCGTATTACTTTAAGTTGATTCTTGTTGAACCTA
The DNA here is from genome assembly GCF_011952255.1 of Bombus vosnesenskii. Taxonomy (NCBI): domain Eukaryota; kingdom Metazoa; phylum Arthropoda; class Insecta; order Hymenoptera; family Apidae; genus Bombus; species Bombus vosnesenskii. Next base: position 3,077,993 of record NW_022882945.1, on the reverse strand, counting down.
CAAAAAAGTAATAATTTCAAAACGATTGAAATTAAATTAAATAATTCGATCATTCACAGTAAATAGACTCCTAAATAACAACAAATAACTCTAGATATTCAACAATTAAATACTATTTTATAGCAGATTATGTCGGATATATATTTGTAAAAGGATTTTTTGCAAAAGAGAGATATTTATTTTACACAACTGTCCTGCATGTAAATACATATGCTTATGTTTGGTTCCCACTAAATATTTTCATAGATTCAACGTTTTGAATGTCCTTGTGAATCTCCTTCTTGATTGTACCTGTAGCCCATATCTATACGTATATTCTCGCCATTAATCAATGGATTTTCGATGCATGCTTGAATCAAATGAGCGACCTCCTCGCAGGTTCCGTAGCGCTTTGGTGTGAGTTTCATTGCGATCCACCGCTTCCTTTCCTCTTCTTTATGTAGAGCTAAATGTGAGCAAGGATTTCAGTGATTCCACATTATTTACGGGCAGACATTTAAACGATGACAGTTTATTTATGAACAAAGACTCCAATGAAATTATTATAGGATAACATATTAATGACGTGCATCATCGAATTGAAATAAAACAAAAATGCGCGATATGAATTTTATGAATGGTTTATTAAAAGCCATTACTTTCTTGTTAGAGAATGATAAACTCGTAGTTTGAAGGACTCGATGATTGACCCAAATTACTGATAGTTTGTGTTAACATATTGATAGTAACAAATTTACATCTAAATACACATAATCGTGAATAAACTGTGAATGTTTATGCATTTATTCTGCATGCATGCTTTTTTTATTGCGCGTATAAAAATAAAAATTCCTAAACATTGCATACTAGTTGTAATACTAACACACCTGTCATGGGGCTGTCTATGTAACCAGGACAAATTGTGATAACACGTATTCCTTGCGACGCGAGTCCTCTAGCTAAAGGGATCGTCATGCCGGAAACAGCGGATTTCGTGGCACCATAAGCAACTAAACCAGGTGGTGGTTCATAAGCCATCATGCTCGAAAGATTTATAATGACTCCTCTTTGTTGATTTGAATCTGGTTTGTTCTTTGCCATCAAGCCGACCATTAAGCGCGTTACGTTAAATAAACCCCACACGTTAGTTTCGAAAACGCATCTGTACAGGTCAACAGAATGTGGCTTCTTGTTCTTGAAATCGTAGATATTTTCGTAGCCGACAACACCAGCAGAATTAATTAGTACGTTCACGCCGCCGAATTTCGCCTTAGCACATTCGATGCTCTCTAATACGTCTTTTTCGAGCCTCACCTAAATAGTATCATACAATTATTCATTATGAAAACATTACGTATTACTATTAATTCAGAGTTTCGATAAAATATGAAAATTTTACAATATGAAATTTCAATCGGATTACTGTTACTTTGTTCGTTTTTTCGTCTTGTTAATTATTATCTTATAGAAATTTTGCCATTTTTAATGGCATAAAGATCACGGATGTCTGGCGCACCAAAATTAGTAAAAATACATGATTTGAACAAATGTCAATAGTTACAAATTTTTTATTATTTCCATCGTTACTACAATAGTGTGATGAAATTAATACAGTATAAAACATATAAAAATAGTTTTATTGATACATGAAATATAGATCTATTATGTGCGCCCCCCCCCCCCAAAGTGGCTGTCGAACATGGGAAAATCCGCTTTTAGCTTAATGAATTATAACCCTAAGGAACGTAAGACCCTTGACAGTAAAGTAGACAATGCTAAATCCTGTGACCTGTCTTTAGAATTATTGCGGGTCCGAATAAGTATGACCGAGGTATGGATTTTTGTTTAAAGTAGGACCCGGGGCGTAAGAACATAGAACAATTATTTAGCAACGCGAAGAAACAATATGAGATAATTCATAATCGTAAAAAATAAGTGAAGCGAGCGAAATTGCTTTATAGCGGAATGGGGGCCGCCGGTGCCCTCAGTGAGATAAATTCATTAACACTTTGACTGCCATGCCGAAATCACATGTTTCGCTCAGGACGCCACGCGAACATTTTTATTTTGCAAAGCATATAATGGCAAAATAATAACTTGATGATGTAAAACAACATTCTTCCCCAATTGACCGTTTATCTCATTGGTGGTTACAGGTGACCACTGTGGCGCCTTGCTGACAACTGGTAGCGACATATTATAACAAGTCTTCGTTTATTTCAACAAACCATTCGCATTTGTTATTTCGTCGTAAGCGAAACGTCCAGAATATATTGTTGAAACCTGTAGAAGATATTAGTAAACAGTTCTCGCTCATTCTATATATAAAAGTAAGGTATGTGCGCACTTGTAACTTCAATTATATGATTATAAACCAGCATTTACGTTAATTTTCTATGGTGTGTTTATAATAATATTCGTAGATTACCCCTCAAAGATATGGACGTTAGATGCACGATTTGTTCTCTTTTTTTTTTTTATTGATGTTCCAATAAAAATGTTTAATTGTTCAATTTTCTTGGCAATTTTCAATTGGGCACTTTTTGTTTCAAAGTATCATCTATTTATCGGTTATATTCAAAATGCCCTAACTGTCAATTTTCACACAATTTTTATAATTGTATGAAGTGTCAAACGCTCCGGTCACCAATGACCACCGTGGCGTCACAGGAGATACCGTGGCCGGTCATATATGACCAACGTGGCAGTCAAAGTGTTAATGATGATTATACAGAGATATATATCTCTTGTAGGTAATATTTCAACATTATATGTATCGCATAATAAAAAATTCATCGTGGCACCACCGCCAAATCTTGTCAAACTTTTGTGGCATTCCACGTATTAATATTATATTAGGTTGGTCTACATTAAATGAAATTTGAAATCCACCTAGTTTCTTCGATATATAAGTATAAATATAAAGTAATTTCTTTCTTATTTAATGTATTTTTTTTCGACCGTATTCGCGGGGAGACGCGTTCGCGATATAACGCGTCAATGACAGTCGTAATTTCTCGTCTGGATACGGTAATCGACGCCACGAATCAGCCGATCGCCTATTTCGATTAAAATGATAGGGGTGGTTTGAATGATATTCACACCGAGTTAACAATTAAAATATCGCTTAATACTGGGTTATCAATTAAAATATTACTATTTCTTTCCAACAATCTTTGAAGAATATAAATGTCTACGAATGTTATGTGTGATAAATGTAGAAGTGTTTTTAGCGAAACGTTATTCGGTGACGATGATGTCGGGAAGGAAAACCGACCAAAGGTCATTCGTCGATGGAAATGGCCTTCGAGTACCGTACAGGAAAGAACCCCTAAATTTTACGACACCAATTAACGGTTCCTTGGGATTATATTTGAGAATACATTTCAATAGCTTTTAACTATCTTGGCCGAAAGACGGATTAGAGCATATGGTAGAATTACGAGACATAACAACTTTTTTGGAAACTACCCCTTCTAATTATGTAAGTATTATTTATTGTATGTAATGGTAAATAGTAACAGAAAATTTTATTCAATACATGAACGAAACGATATATAAAATAATGGAGTTGTGAAAGGTTTTCGTAGGAGTTAAGAATATTTACTATTTCCTGATATCATTTTATTCGATATAAATGATAGGTTTATTGGGAGAAGCGGTGGTAAGAAATTTTACGAGCAATTGAACTTACGTCGGTACACGTAAATAAAGCTTTTTCGCCCAATCTCTCGGCAACTTTAGCTCCGTTGCAAGATATATCGGCCAGAACCACCTTGGCACCTTGACAATAAATTTTCTCCGCGACAGCCTTCCCGATTCCGTTGGCACCTCCAGTGATGTAAGCAACTATATGCTAAAATTCGTTATTAATAATCCATAAATCCATGATTATTAATTTTCCTACTTCTTCCTTAATCTTTCTTAATTTTGTATTATTACATTTATCAGAAGAAATTTCATAAATCAATAGATCTAATGATAGATGATCTAATAGATTTAATGATTGCATGAAGTTCTATTTTCCGTATGATGAATTTCGTTTTAAAGCGCGGAAATAATGTTTAAAAAATTCAGCAACAATATAGTCTGCAGCGTATTACCTAAAATATAGAGAAGAAAATTATTCCAACATTACCTGCAATTTCCCCATTTTGACATTCCTGACATTACACACCAGGGGGCTGAAATTGGATGTCTCTTGTTCCTTACTTCCCTTCGTTTGCTCTAAGAAGATTTCAAGTTAGTCAAGTACTTTGAATATTCTGAAAAAAGGGAAAAAATCTTTAAAAAATTTGAATTTTCCTCTGCTTCCACTATTTAAGTGGCAAATATTACACGATGCTATTATTTTCACGAAATTTTTTCAAGCATATGCCACAATAAATGCTTAACAAAATTTCAGGAAGATTATGTAGGAGTAAAACGTGATAAGCAATTTAAAAGTTCTTTTTATCAAAAATGTTGGCTTTCGTGATATTAGACGTTCAATGTCATAGGAGTGAAGTCGCATAAGTCGATTTTTACATGCAATAAATTTAGATTCTTGTTGCTTTGATTGTTAAAAAATGTCACAGATTTATCTATTTCCGGAAGGCTTATATCTTTGATCCTAAGAAATAAATTATTACCTTTCCAACTACCTTAATCGAATCGAAAAATATAAAATATAAAAATCAAAAAACCGATAAAAATGCACTTGTCTCGTCATTTTCTTATGTAATCTTAAAAAAATTCAAGAAATTTAAGGAAATTACATTACTTGCCAATTTGTACAGGGTTACGTCTATTCTTCCGTTAAGTTATTTAGTGGATATGTCTATCTTTTCTAATAATTTCTGATTAGTTGCGATGATGCATGGTTAAAATATCATAAAATGGCAATTGAAGATGAACGACTGTCATTCCGATTTACCTTCGGTATTCGATGCTCTTCACGAGTATAATCGATGAAAATGAGATCTAGTTAACACTGAAAGTTTAATTTTTTATATAATCACAATCATTAAATTATTTTTTTATCAAAGGAAAATTGATTTTAATCTTCAAATTATTTCTTTACCAAATCTATCATAATATTCGAGTCGTTTCTCTTTTCCAAATCAAATTACAAATCCTCCAATTTGTCAAATCGATAATAATTTTCCAACTATCATTATTTCTCAACTTATGCAATCTGTTCTAATTTATTTCGTTTATGAATTTATTTTCTTTTTAATTTGCATTTGAATTTTATCGGAATGGTAACCAGTGAGCTCTAATTCACCAAATTAGCAATTAAATCTTTATGAGATTAATAGCAAAATAGATTTTTACCACATGTAAATTCATCTTTGACGCGCCGATCCGATAAGGCGGCAATGTCAGTCGGACGATATAACCTAATTCTCGACGATTAAATGCAACGGTTTCGATAAGGCTTGTAAATTGAGCGAATTATGCCGTTGGTACCGGTACACGACGTGGCCTCAACCGATTAACATGCGCATTACGCGAGGTTGGAACGCTCAACCTGACATTTGCATTGGAACGTGTCGAACAACCTGAGACCTCTATAACACCTGGTGCCGCCGATTACTTGTTTCATTGATCGTAAAGTGCATTCTTAAAACATCTTTTGAATTCATTGAAGAAAAGGTACTGACATTTACTTACAATTTTTACATAAGTCTTTTAGAACAAAACATGAAACAATTCAAGCTTCTCTATATCAAGATTTGTAGGTATAGAATTTTAATGGAAAAAAATATATCAAATGAAATGTATAATCCGTTGATCATTTCTTTCATTTTTTATAGATCTACAACGATGTATTCTGAGAGATTTTATTGGAAAAATTATCATTTCATTATTCTTCTCGATATATTTCAATGTGAAATATTCTTTAAACATAAAACGAAGTGAAAGATTCAGTTATTTGTTACACAGAAGATACAACTGATCGACATCTTTTGTTATCGTCTACATTCAGACTCGTTGAGGACGCACTTCCCTCTTGAAGGAAATGAAGACCAGTTCGTGGCAAAGAAAGCCCAAACGAAATCGGTCACGTTAACAGAACGACCGATGGAAACATTTCGTTCTGATCTCCGACAAATTGTTAGTTCGTATGCTCGACCAATTTCAATCCTCCTCTAGTTCCAATTTCCTGCGCGTCATTACCGGTGTTCGTAGAGCCACGGTGTCGAGGACCACGAGAAATCTTACAGCGTTCCTCTCGTTGGAAGAAACCAGTTCCATCCTAACAGTTCGCTTCTGTTCGCGACAGTCATCGGCTTTCGTTCTGCCGCCATATCCGCACCTTTCTCACCCTCCACGACTAATCGTCCCGCAGCCGCCAATATTCAGCCACGTTTTCCAACACACTGTTGAGTATCGAGCGTCGACAGAACTCTGAACACAACCTTATACTCGGATCTGTCGTTCTGCACACGACTGCGAATCCTGGAGAAAGCCAGACCAGAGCACGTTTGAAATTACATTATTTGAAATATTATTTCAAATAACCTGTTACTTTATTACGTAATTATTGCCATGTGATATAGACCTGTGAACGCTTTCGAAATGATATTTCAAATGACATGTTATTTTACTTCATAATTGTTTAATCAGTTAAGATAATTACGAAATAAAACAACTTGTCTTTTGAAATTAATGAATTAAGATTTCAAGGAAATTCTTAAATTCGCGGAATGAAAAGTTCCCGAACTTCTTACATTCGCGGAATTTCTATTATCTGAAAATTCCAAAACTCCTGAAACTTCTCTAACCTGAAAATTAATCAATTCCAGAACTTCCTATATTCCTAACTTTTCTAAATTCCTAAACCGCCCTTCCCCTCTCGAAATTCTTCAATTCCAGAATTTCCAAATTCTGAAATTCTCAGGTTTCAGACGTATATCGCAAATACGAAAATTCTCGAAGTTTCCTAGCTTTCAAAATTTTCAAGTTCCCCAATTCCGTGCGATCGTTTCTCCTTTTAATTCGAAATAAAATTTCTCCCACTCCCGGTTGAAACCTGGCTGAAAGAAATGAGGCGGTAGAAGGGAGGAGAATGTGAAGCTCGGGGGTGCGAGGATGCTGGGACGTGAGTAGGAGAATAAAGGGGATGGGGTAGAGGTCGCAGAGGTCGGACACCACGTAAATTGCATACCCGATTGCGGTCTACTGAAGAGTGGCGCCCTCCACTGGGCAACCCCCTCTTCAGACCGTACCAACCCCAAACTGGATCTAACAAGCCAGCAACCACAGACTAGGTTCAGCTTGCAACGGGACTGCCACCTCTAGGGATTGCCGCCGGGTAAAGCCGGTGAACTGTCCCTCATGTCCTGACTGGAATCCCCTGCTTCCTTTTCTGTCTCTCCCTCCTTCGTTCCTCTTCCCTTCAGACCCGTGAAAACCTTCGTACCCATCCAGCCGTCCTAACAAGCCCGTTTACGTTCAGCCCGTAAACCTACTGACGTTACCTCCAGCCTCTACACTGGCATGGCGAGACGCTGTTTCTCTGATCGCGACACCCGTGGCTTTTAGGAATGGATTTATTTCCAGACTGGATGATGGAGATCGGGAGATCGATGGGAAGTTGGATGATTCGAGAGTTTTCGGTGTTGGTAATTACCAGATGCATTTCTAAACGAATTTACATTTTTATGAACAGAATTAGAGAGATTTAGATTCATCTTACTACAATAAATATTGTGACATGCAGCCGGCATTTTAAAGAATTAATAATGTAACGAATAACCCTTCTATTGTGAATAATCGACGACATCAAATATCGTTTCGCATTTATTAAATCGAAGATTGCTAGATTTTTACAGGCAAAGGTAGACTGTAAATGTTTATAGGTATCCTAACCTAAAGCAATGGAGAATCAGAGATTTATTTAATTCGTTGTCACATTGTAACAAGCACCATATTTTGAAAGTTTTATGTATTTTTCGAATTCGAAACTTTTCAAGTTCGAAACTTCTAATCTGATTTACCATTGATTTATGAAATATCCATTGACCAAATCGATTAAAGTTCCTGTAGTAAATATTAAAGTCCACCAAAATCTTGCAGTATCGATAACGTTTAATTTCTCATAAAAATGTTGATAGAATAATTCATACGAGAAACAAGAAAGTAGTAACATTCAGACAACAAAAAGATGTAAAAAAATTGAGACGTAAAAAAAAGCTAAACACTTTCGATAACGAGAGGGATATTTAGGAGAGTCCTTAACATGCCTCGGAGCACCAATTATTCGTCTCACCAAGCGATTACTGCACTTTATTTAGCTCCAGCGTTCGAAGGTTCTACTTGTATCTGTTGGTGACACTTATTATGAAATGGTTTCTTTTGAAACGCGCGATCCAAAAGCGGTAATTAGAGTGTCCGGTAACTACAGCGCTCCTTGCTACTCAGCGAGAAAATGGCAGCCAGGGATTTTCTGTCTTTAGCAGGAACGAGGTGATGCCTGACTTTATACTGTGTTGCGACTCGTTAAACTCCTCTCGCTATTGTCGTAATTGTGGCCCCGCGAAATCCAGCGATTACAATAGCAGCTGGTCTTGCAAATGTACGGGGATTAGAATAACGTTCGAAAGCTTTTTCTCCTAAGGAAACACGAAAATTCAGAACAAGTCTTTAAAAATAGTAGGTAACTTAATTTTATCGATATATATATAATTTATTTCATTCTATTTAATTTGTTATTTATATTTATAAATTCATGAAATTCCTATTCGCCCACAGTTACCGAATATCTAAATTTCTAGATTTAAAGAAAAATCTGCAGAACGACACAGTTGCAAAGTTATACTGAAAGTTTGAACAAAATCAATACGTTAATGTATGCTAAAAGCGGCGAGAGCTTCATGAAGAAAGAATACGCAAGTGGCATTGCCAACTTTCCAAATCCTATTAATGTAAAATACCGGAATTCTCTGAATGATCCTGTGGATAGGCTCAGATAGGTTTCACATCCATATGTGTGCTTTCGACGCTTTAAAACTCGCCAAGAATTTGAATACAACGAATGGCGTCGCGTCTCCAAGTGGCTTGCGAACTTTCGTTAAGACCAAAACTACCATCAACGAGATGACCCGGATTCCGAACTGGTGATTCTATTCGATCCAATCAATCGTACAGATATTCCTTTAAATTCAGGAAAGAGTACTGAGAAATACCTGATAAATTTTAGTTTTATACGATGCGGTCAATTTGACTCAGATAAGATTTAATATTAATATTCCAATTATTATAGTTTTATTCATTGTACAATGGGAAGAAATTTATTCTCAAAACTCCTAAATTATATGATTTTTAGAAACTCTTAAATTCCCAAATCGTCGAATATCCAAATCCCTAAATTCTCAATATTTCCAGATTGTCAAATTCTCAAACATTCTATTCGACTGAAACGAAGTCTCTTAGCCCTATTAACCCGTAAACCCGATTTTCAGGCAAAATCGTCGAGGTTCATCTGCTCTTTGCATATCTTCTTATCCTCTTCGCTTCGTTTCAATTTGATCGGTGGTGTTCGGCGAGCAGTATGCATGCAGACGATAGAGAGAAGCGGTGAGGTACGTTCACTCGACGATAGTCGTCCTAGGCTCTATATACCTGTAGGTACTTTGCGAAAGAAGGTTGTGTTTCAGGTGTCGACGAAGAAAAAGATGCCGGAGATGGAAACAGAGGCGCGGAGGCCGGGTCGTGGCAACCGAAAGAGAAGGAAAGAAACGATGAACCGAAGGAGAGAAACACAGAGAGAGGGTGCTAAGGTAAGATGCTGAAGAGCCCATCTGGCTTCCAATCAGAGTGTTGCCACCAGCACATGTGTTCACGGCACGTTGAAGGTGGCGGCTCAATCAACGGGGTGCATCTCTCTTTGGCCCTCCTCTTCCTTATCCACCCCTCGCTTCAGCCAACTTTATATCACATAATCGAGCTTCGAAGCCACGTCGTTTCTCTCCTCTCGTCGTACGTGTGTGTGTCTGCCTTCCTCCATCTTTTCTCTGACACTTCTCCTTGTCTGTTATACGTAGCAATAGAGAGTTTCATCCTTCTCTTTGAATTTGGTACTCTATCCCTGTTGGGTTAGAGGGAAGGAGAGATTTTCTTTCGCGAGCTGTTTCGATAGGCGTTCGTTCGCTTTCTTCGACATCCACGAAACCCTTCAAGACCCTTTTCAATTCCGGAGAACAACTTTAAGACGCATCAACGGCTTTATCTAACGCTGTTACCCCACGGCTGATTACAGAAGTAGTGAGATAGAAAATATCTATCGAGAATTGTTATGAAAGAATAGATGTGTAGATTTTGTTGGGCTTTTTTTTTTTGGAGAGGACGAAAGTATTGTACAGACTTGGATATTTTTATATGTGAATTCAGTAAAAAAATTTATTTATAAAAAAGATAACATACATTAATATAGGTTTAATTCTGTATTATTTACTACTAACTTTGTAAATTTGTGCTTTATCAAATTATGATTTAAATTTATATTTTAATAGAAATAAGAATTTTGGAAGAATTGTTCCACTAACAATAATAAATTTTTTTCAATTTTAATGAATTAATACCGACTAATGACGTTTATTATGTTGTTTAAAGGAACAATAAACTTTCTTTTTGTCGCTATAGGATAATATATTTTAATTCAATTTCTTTACTTACGAGTGTAATCCGGTATCACGTACATCAAATGAAACTCCCTGGTTCGCGTGTTTGAAAGGGTTGCGAGGCCGTGATTGATCCTGTCGCTCTACCATGCGTAGCACAAATACGTTATACAACGTACAAAAAACTCGTTACAAACGTTCAAATACAATTGGATCGACTATTCGATTAAAGAGCCCTAATGCTTCCTCGTTGAGTACACAAAGCAGGAAAGCTGTAAAACGATCTATGATGCGAAATATTCACGGCCGTTATTGAAACAGGAATTACCAATTTTATCTTATTCCTCTTTTTTTGGAGAATAGAGTAAATATTCGTTACATTTTGATATTTTAACATTTTTCTGACTTTGTGTTTTAACGCCTAAAATTTCTGTTATTTTATGGTGAAAATCAAATATTACTAGGGACTAGAATTAAAAATGTTATTTTATGAAGTAAAAAGTAAAATACACTTTTTATTTTTAGTTATCATATGATATTATTTATTTTATTATTTGTTATTATTATTGTTACTATTATTTATTATTTATTAATCTTGTTTCTCAGTTTATTTGTTTGTGTTCTTTTAATGTAAAAATTAATGTTTGTTAACGTTTTAACCAAATTCCACAAATGGAGATTCAAATTTGCCAATAAAGCGACTTCAGCGCAAAAGATATGAACCAGTTGCGTCCATTGTCGTCCTAGGATTAAGCATTCCAAAGTTCCATGGCAAAAGGGGCATTGGCGAATTAGCATACGACGAGTGGAGTTGTTAAAACGTGAACCAAACTGCGTCAGTTCCGCATCTGCATGATAAAGAGAGAAAAGGCGAATTTGTTTCAAAGACACTCGAAAAAGCTTTCGTGCGAGTCGATCTAGTTGAAAGATATTATGCGCGAAATTCGCCCGTTGAATTTCCTTAATGCTGCAGATGTTTTCTTTGTATAAACTGTTTAATAGTCAAGATCGACTACTCAAATGTTCTCCGATCTATATCTGATACACACACTGATTTGTATAGAATGTGTTCATATGCAATATTATTCAAGTCAATGAATGTAACAGCCCCTTTTTAATTCCTGAATCCTCTTGCACAGTTCAATTCTATTTTATACATTTTTGCATACCACATGTCCTCTGTGCCTCCTTTATATTTCTCATAAAAGTATAAAAACCGCAGTCTGTTTATTATATTTTAAAATGTTCTCTCTATATTTTACTATATTAATATTAAATATGAGGTGGATAGGTCGTGATATATGCAGAAGAAACACTTGAGTATATTTAACAATATATATTTATTAACATATACTCTATATGTACACTTTGCGTAGAACTCGCGATTGCTATTGGCGGTTCGCGATTCGCGATTACAAGTTTGGATGATGATCGCTTAAGATGTCGAAAAACTAGGATCAATTATTACTGCGAACTACTAACTATTGACTCGGACTGATGTCTAACGATTCACTTTCCGTCACGATGGTGCTGCAGAGGAAAACTATGATAGGGTGTGCTTAAGGATACGAAATCGTCAGATTCGTCGAGGAAAGCCTTCGTTCGGAAAGTGAGGGAAATGAACGCTGTTGTGAATTGGTTAATTTCTATGTTGGTGGTTGAAAAGAATGCTAACAGCCCTTGAGAGAAAGTTGCTAGCGGGAAGCATCGTACGTGAGGAAAGCAGATTTCTCGTATCTTCCCGTAATAGATGATAGACCTAGGGACTGTTAAGAGAAAGACTATTTGTTCGTTTGAAGAACCTTAGCTAAATAAGTTCTAAGATTTATAGCGGGTCCTTAGGCTAGCTGAAAATATACTGTGAAGATGAATCGACATCTAGCAATCATCTTATCCGAAGAATAGGTTCTTCGTGTAGCGAGCCACGGGACAGAAACCGTTGGAAAGTTTACTGTCGAGTGCCGCTACAAATATATTTTATTATATTAACGATATTATCGATGCACTGACATTATTAGTTGGTAAAAATTATCGTGCAACTAGGCCTAGCAGCTATTATCTTTAATTTCCTTATAATCGTTCGATTATCAATGAACATTAACATCATGGAACACCATAGAACTTTCACGGAACTCGCGCGGCTTCGGTGTTGGCTTTAAATCCTAGCTACCTTTCTCTTTCTCTCTCTTCTCCCTTACTACCTCTGGTAGTTGAGCTCCGGCAGCGCGTCGACGCCATTGAGGAACAATAAATGATTATTGTCGAGACTATTACCGACGGAGTGGCGAGCAGGCCCCATTGGAACTGTTCGGTGGTCAGTTTCTCTCGGTGCATGCGGTCTTGTGTGTACAAGCAGCGCGCGTATACGTGCCACCATTATTTCTCGTATCTCGCGAGTCCATGCACAACCCACCCACCATCCAGTCTACCACTGCCTTTGGCCTTTCGTCTTCTCTCTCTCTTGTACCCCTTTCGCTTTCTCTATTTATCCCTGTTCCGAGCGCTCGACTCTTCTTTGTCTCTAAAATACTGTCGATACGAGCAAATAAACAGCACTCGCTTAATTCGCCGCTACGATCTGCTGTAAGAAAGATAAAGCGATTTTCGAGGAGATTGCTAGAGAAAGAATGGACCCGGAAGTAATTACCGACAGTCTTACTTTCGTGGTTACTTTGTTACTGGCCACCTGTGATTGCTACTTACTCGTATAACGAGGATTGAAAGACACAGATGTTCTCTGAAGCTTTTTTTGCTGTAGCTAGTATGACGTGTTGGTGTGGCGAGGTAACGAGCAAAATAAGCAATGTCGAAGTATCGTTATAAGTGAACTGCAGATTCGCCTGCATTGAAAATATGCATTTATGCGAAATTTAAAGATATGAAAATACACAGATAGCATATATATATATATAGTAATGTTGTATAAGTTGAGGACGAGTGTTACATTATAGATAGTTTAAGGGGATAGAGTTATCTGAGTTATTATAGTGATAACAACCGATCGCCGATAGTTTTCTATTTAGTTCTAAGGTCAGCAGGCGATATCGCCGATGGCCACTTACAGTCCTTGTTAGGCCAAAAAGGATATGCATAAGTGTGTGTGTGTGTTTGCAGCAAGTGCCTGCATGAAGACAAGAGTCTTAGCCAGCTAGTGCTGTTAGCTCTTTTTACCTATCGACAAAATAATAGTTCAACCTCCCGTAACAGTCATCCGCTCTATCGTCCCTACATATATTATATGATATACAAGAACACCTAAAATTTTCAAAATACAGTATTTGGTATAATAATTAATAAAAAAAACAGATCTATTTAGATTCAATTTTTTTACTCAGGTCCATCAAAATTCACAATAAATTCGAATAAAAATCCGTAGTGTTTTTATAATAAACAACGTTGCTTTGAAAACAGTCTCCAAATTATTATCAACAACAAATGTACAAAATTTCAAAAGTTACGGTTACCTAAGTTACGCAAGAACTTGACCGGAAACACGGAACAAGATCTTCGATAGGATTTAGAATTTAACAGGATTCTGAGGTAGAAGACCAGTGGCGGGAGCTGCTTGGAATCCTATCTGTCTACGAAAGGAGGAATTACTAATGCGACCGCGGCAGTGTATGTATATACTGATGTACAGAAGCCGTAGCATTTACATGGCGCGCCGGTAATAAACACTTGCTGAGCAAACGGTGTGTGCTCGACGTTTGATTGGGCCGGGCGCGTAATGACAGGGCATTGTCATGCAAATCTTGTCGAAACCCCGCCGCTTATGGCCCCGGGGCCCATTAAGCCCGCAGGCATTCGCTTATCGTCCTGTTTGGTGACCGTAAATCGTCAATTTGCGAATCCTCCGAACTTGACAGGCTTGCCATCCCTCCTTGAAACGCTCCTTAATTCGCTAGAAATAGATAGAACGTTTGATTCACGCGCCAAACACGTTTGCTGCACTGTAAGCGGTAGTTTCCTTCGTTAAAATTCAAGACGCTTTGCAAACTATGCTCGAGCAATTAACTAATAATGCAACTTTCAACGAAGAAATCAGAATGATTTACTGTGTAAACGAATTAATATACTGTTCTAAGATTTATTTTCTTTAAGTCGAGTGATAGGTTTTTGAAATTTTAATTAACAGATAAGAATTTCTGACCTTCTCCCTTTCCAATTAATTGATGGATTTTTGAAATTTTAATTCATCGACGATTCATAAAAATATTAGAAAGTAACAATACTTTGTAGACTTCTTGTGATAGCTGTTTCAAAATATTGTTAGTTGACAAATTAGAAAAATTATAAGAATTGAATAATGTGTTCTGTTTAGTAATGATATTATGTGTTAATTTTTATCCACATTCTAATTATAATCAATTCTTAAGTTGTACGATTAGATATAAGGTGAAAGCTGTGTTTTCTTCGCAAGATACATTTACTAATAGAAAAGCATTAAACACAGGGAAATTTACTCTGAAATATTTAATTTAAATTTCTTTCCGCTGAATTTTCACCGTTAATACTACCAATTATGAATTCATCTCTCCAAATATTTAGAATCAAAATTATTTATTTTGGTAATGAAGGAATATCTGATAGCCTATTTAACATGAAATCAAGTTAATCTTCTATATAAAACACATTAACTATATTTTACAGAAATTTTGTTTCTCTCTTTATTGAATCACGTTAATACGTTGAGATGAATCTACGTATAAACGACGTAAGTAACAAACCAAATAAACGAGATAGATTCATCTGAATCGTGATATGTTACGCTGTGGAAATAGAAACGAAGATAAGCCTGAACACGATCGCTGTGATTTGTCCTGGGATTATTTCGACAAATCGAGATAACTATCCAGAAACGTTTACTCCATATAGATGCAGGTGTAGTAGCTCGTTGATTAGCATGCCACCGTACGGAGATAAGCGGCCTAACCGTGACGATATAGTTGGTTCTGACAGGTCTATAGGCTATTTCACGTGAGAAGATTTACGCTATTGTTACGACCGTGAAACTTACGCAATATTTCAAACTAAAATTTGGAGAGATTAGCTTCACAAGATTAATAAATAAACGTGTGTTATCGTCTTCATTAACGTGATCGAACAACTTTCTGGAATAAGGTTTCATAAGACGAAATGATAGATCGAGTAAATTGCGAGTTTTCGTTTTATTGTTTTAAATATTAATTACATTTGAATTAATAATTATAACGGGTTTTAAAGAACTTGTTCTTTTTACATTTACAAAGTGAATAAAATTTTCATAATTATTTTCATAATTCAATTATTTGATTGACAAAACGAAACTTTAAAATATAGTCTTTATTCTGAATTTCCCTCGGCTGAATTTTCCATTTCCAACGTTTATGGTAAAAACTGTTTCGCTTAATAATAAAAAGAGTCCTTTATAATCCATTAATATCAAATCAATTTAATTGCTACTATCTGTAACCAAGTTATACATATATACGAAATACTTTCACATAGACAATAGGATAATGAAATTTTTGGAAATTGAAGTCCACTTCATCTTCCATTTAAGTGTGCCAGTTAACCATCCTCGAAGACGATTGTAAAGTAGCAAAACCCGGGCAGATTTCTCATTAGCAATTTCGAGGAAACGATTTTACATTTACAATAGAAATATAGCGACTTATCCCGGACAACAGGTCTCGATAACCGTTATCTCTAGCGGTTCGTGATATTAGCTCGAAAATGCTGGAACGTAAACATCATAACGTGACAGTTTCTAGAGTACAGGATAGCTTACTTCCTAATAACAGCAGGAAGTGCAGGCAACGAGCGCCACTCAGCTTCGCTTCGTTGTTGCTCGACGCTCCAGGCCGGCGTGACGTAGATAGGAAGCGAACAATAATTGATCGAACCCTCTAAGCTCCGGCTATAAGCTCGTGATCCTGTTATTGCAGATACGCATGGCCACGAGCCGCCATCCTCCAGCTCACATATCTAAACGCATCCGTATTACTAGAGATTCGTATCATGGCTGTGTATCGGGAAACTGGCAAAGATTCATTTAGACGATACTCATCAAAACAGTTCCACATATTTATTTAATTGGAAATAATTAATAAAAACACTATGTAGGTCATTCAGAAGCCACATCGATACGGATAATTCCATAAGTTGAAAATAAAGAAAACTGATGTTACAAATATTATTTCATTACATCTTCTTATCTTAAGCTACAATTAAGAATTTTCTGATTAATATTCTATTATAATCTTAGAACACGCATACATTCCAATACTATTGTTTTCTACAAAGGAAACTTTTCAACGATGCTTTCGCAGCCAACGCATCGACGGAACAATTTTGCATGACTCGATCTATAAAATCACGTTCCAGAACTCTTCGAGTCTTCAAAGTTCGAATCTTGTAAATCAGCGTCGGACACAACTAAGAAACACTGGCACAAAGTTGAAACCTATGGGAGGGGATACTTTTTCCACCTCTTTGCCTGTTTCACGAAAATAAATTGCAGTTTAGGTAGGGAAATAAAGAAATAAAGAGACGTCGTCAGCAAACAAACAGCACGAGCAAGCGTTACAACTGATGGATTCGTTTGCGGCGGTGTCAGCCGAATTTCAGGCGCAATCTCCAAGCTGCTACATTGATCACCCGGCTGTCATTTAAAGGCGAACGAGAAAGAACTAAATCTAAAAACACTGAACGTAAGAACGAGATAGAAGATTAAACAGAATATCGAGAAAGTCCTTTGCAGAAGATCCGCGAGGTTGGAACGGGGAAAAGACGGAATAATATCGTCCCGTGACGAAATCTTTCCGGTAAACTCCCTCGTGGCGTATCCCTACCTAACGTTCTCCTCGAAACGAAGAGAAAATTGGAAGAGGCGACCGGTTGCGCGATGGATAAGAGAAAGAGCCGCCGGAGAAAAAGGAGAAAAGCACCACCGTGTGCCCCCTTGAAACGCGCGGTTCCTCGGGGACTCGCGAATGAAATTTCATTTCGGGAGCGCCGTAATCTCGGAATTGTTACTTGACTTCGTTCGTGAAAGGAGAGCATGAAAGGGATCCTCTTGGATTCGTTCTGTAATCGGCGAAATCACCTACACTTCGCTCCCTTCCTCTCTCTTCCTCTCTGTCCGTCTCTCTTTCTCTGCCTTTATGCCTCTCTGTTCCTCATCCTCTTCTTCTTCGGAGCTAGCACGTTGACTGTTCTAAACATCTACACCCACTCAAGCTTGTAGGCTGTTTAAGGAAAGCTTATTGTTTCGTACACCTGTGTTTTCAATTGCTTCGAGTTCCCCCGCTGAAGGTGCAAACGAAGCTTGATAAGATTTTCAGGGAGTTTTAAGTGGTACAGAATCGATGCAATCTGCGAATCTGCTGAAGAAATCGGGTTATAACAAGCCTGGCACGATAGGGATGTATATTGGAAAAGGGGGGGAGCGGGGTGTCTCTTTTGTGAGTATGTATTTGCGTGTTTCGGTGGAGAGAGTTTTGTGAAAAATGTATCAGAATTTATATAAAAATTATATCAAATTATATAATATAATTCTATAAATTATTACAGTTAACTAAATTTTATTTATCAAAATATAATCCTATTTGAAGACTACATTTTAAATGGAACTTTATATCCAATTCTAATCACGAGTTGTATACCAACCTGTTCCAAAAAGGAAAATTATAAATATGGTTCGACGATTAAAATGATTGCTTCGTGGACGTTCGAGGCTTTAGCAGGACATTGGTCTTCCTTTAGCCTAGAGCGATACCTCGTTTATCGCTGCGGAAATAAAGCAAGCTTTCAGATTATTGCACTGGCGGACAGGGGATGGCTTCGAAATTTATTTCGGAATGTACGTGCTCCTATAGAGAAAACTTTTCGGGGAACATCCAACGATTGACCAGTCACGGAGTTTAACAGTACAAAGTTACAATTCACCGTTACAATAAGGCGCATCGCTGCGGATGTAGTGGTGAATTTCACGTACTACTTCATATCTCTGCTGCCGGCTATTTCCAGCAATGGAATCGGAGCACAATTCGATCGTATTCGTCCACTCCAATCTGATTTCTCCAATTTTTATTTTTTCTTTTTCTTCTTTTATAATACCATCGCGACCTCATCGTTACGCCCGATACATGAGGAACCTGTGTCAAATCGTTTCATCACAGCTATAATGCGGGGAATCTTTCGGTCGAGGATGGAGAAATTGTACTCCAAAGAAAGGGATTTCTACCGTCGAACGTTTATTTTTCCATGTTACTTAGTTATTGCTTCGTTTCTTTTCTTAAGAGAAGAACTTTTGATTATTTGAAAGTACTATTGAAGATTAGGCAACATGAAAGTAGAATTAAGGAATTTCTCTTACACACATTTATCGTCAATCTTTTTATCAAACGTGCAAAAACTAAAAATGCAACGTATTTGATATATCGTATTAGGTTCATACATATCGAATATGACGTTGTACAATAAAAATTCTAAAGAATCGAACCAAGTTGTCTTCGTAACGCGATGTCGTGAAATTCTCGTTCGTGCTTCGTCTCTTCATTCATTATTCAGTAATAAATGTCTAAGTAATATTATTCAGAGAACGACATTATATATAAACTTTGTATATTTATGCATATTCAGATTTTTGTGAACATAATTGAAAGAATGGAAACGAGGTGAAAAATTATTTTACTTACTAAATTCTATAATAAGCACTCTACGTTGAATAATTTATATATCTTTGCATATCAATGCATTTTTTACATCCTTAAATTTCCCATAAATGCATAAAAGTTCGCAATCTATTTATAAACGAACAACGAATTTTCATGCGTTCATTGACGAAAATTTAAGATTACAGTAATTTACAAGAATGCATCTACGTATGGTCCTACTGCATATGGTGTAATTCAATGGCCAACGACTATTTTCTTGTAGATCACACTTTTTGTGTATCTCCCGTCGTTCGTTCGAATATACGTTCAGACGTTGACCTGTATTTTCGAGGCCGGATGAAGGAGAATGGCCGCGTGCAACGAGTTCGACCCGAACGAAATTCGAGAGAAAAATTCCAACCGAATGAAATATTTCCCAGGGTCGATTGTGAGTTTGGACGTTTTCCGGCTGATCGGACGTTGCAGCGTGACTGCCGACGTGGAAACCTCCATCCTGTTTCCGGCAGACCGCGCCACAGCCGTCACTTCGTGATCTCTGACACCTACTTTCGCCTGTACGCGTTCAAGAACGAAGAATTGATCGGTACACGGCTTCCAGAATTCCGTGGTTCGCTTTCATCCTGATCCGTACCGAGTATCTAGCTGTTTGGAAAACGGCGCAAGAAGATTCCAATGGCCTGTGTGATCGATTGATATCGCTAAAAATATTGGAAATTATTTTTGCAATTAAAGTACATCTTGACAAAAGTACATCCAGATACGTAGATTTAAGCCATGGTGCGCGCACGACGAGAATCGAAAGAGAAAGGGCGACGAGGTTGACGCGAACAGAGGGGAAACATTAGCCTGGTTGACCCTTGCATCGGTGCGGTCAGCTGGAAAATTCGAAAACTCGTTTGTCCGGCCCTTTGCCTCCCTCTGGTCGTTAGTCGATAACATGCAACGCGTTCTTTTTGCAACGATAAGCATACAAATCGCAAGCTTGTCACGCTAGCGCGTAAGCAAATTCGTACTGCGCGGAATAGAAGAAAATAGCTCGTTTTAAGGACGCCATGTTTCTTTCCCTGCGACAACGAATTATCTGCTTCGACAAGCTGTTTCCTTTCCTTAGCAATTTGACACTCTCGAATTCAATAAAATTTGCAGTTACAGTAAAGGGTTTTTACTTGGAAAAAAATATCCATAAAGTAAATTAAACAGGTTGTCATACAATTATATGCGTTAAAATATGCGTACGATATATGCGGTACTTCGTTTATTATTATTATTTTCTTTTATATCAACCGATCCAATTCTAACAATAAAATCCCCAACTTTTGACATGAAAATTCGTTCAAACTAAAATAACAATAAAAGAATTCACAGCACGCCGTTCCTCGTCGCATTATCCGATATTCATTGGTAAAAAGGGAATCCCACATCTAAGGATTAATTCGGCATAGCTGTGGCAGGGGTTGGAGAAGATTACGGGAAGGGGGGCAAATAAATGAACGGTGCCAAGATAATAATTCCGGCCTTTTATTCCGTATTCACGCGGTATAAATAAGACGGCTGGCTCGTATTCGTCATTGCATCGAAGCCACCCCTAACGCGGAAGTCAATCGACGTGGAAAGTCGTGAGACTTGGATACCTCTGAACCGTAAAATCCGAAAGAATCACAGCTCAGGCACGAATCATTTTTACTCCAGGCTTTTCCTTATTTTATCGTTATATTAGGCGAAAGGAAAGAGAAGGGGGATGAAAGTAAAAGGGATCTTCGTGCCGAGCTTATCCGTCGTACTGGCCAAAACCTTTTTCGATCCCGCGTATGTAAACTTCATAAACATCGCCTTGGTAACTCGAGGGGACTCCCGAAGACCGGACAAACGAGTCTGGTTGTTTGGACGAAATTTCTTTGGAAGAGCAACGTCCCTTCCATCGAATTAAACCTGTTTGTATAACTCGCTATTTTTTTCTCACTGACCATGTGATCGGCTTCCTCGTTTGCTCGTCTTGTTTAAATAAGTGTCCGGCTGGCATATGTGCTCCAGTAGACAATTAGAGCGATACGTGGAGACTGCTCCGACGCGTGTGGTGATTTCGAGTGATGTTTGTGTAACCTGTGACACGCTGTGTTTGGTAAAGCCCATCAGAAGAGGACGACAATTATATGTACACGTGGACCAAATTTAATTCAAACATTGATTTATATGGCGTATTATTTTTATGGATTTTTATTTTAATTTTTGATTTTAAATGAGATAATAATCGAAGAGCACGGAAGAAGAACGCGATGTTTTGTAATTGACTGTTCGAATCGCAAAACATTCTGTAACTGTTTGAAATGTTATCAGTACTAAGAAACTCGAAACTCAAGTTAATTTTACTTTATCCGTTTTAGAAGCAAATTAGGATTAAAATGACTTTTCTCAATCGTGCTATAAAATCGTGTTCCACTAATATTCGCGATAATAAAACTTTGCATTTTTGAATATGAAACCTACGACCGCCTTTTCATTTCCTAAATGCAATTTACACATCGGAGCTGCCAACATATTCCTGCAAACCCTTCAATCGTGACATTTACAATTTTAAATTAATGGACTTGGAAACGCAACATTCGATCTGCCAATCAAATTCCTAATCCGAACTTGGCACGCACATTAACTCTGTACCCGGGTCGAATGATATTTTCTTTGACAAAACAAGGATAGGCGCGGATACTTTGACCGTTTCCTTCAATTCATTCCAGCCGAGTCCCATCTTTGGAATGCAAAAGAAAGGCGGAACGAACGAGTGATACACGTGAAAGAGACATGCACTAGACAGAAAGAAAGAGAAATGGAGGGAATGCAAGGAGAAAGTAGAGACAGTGTCCCAACGTGCGATTAGATGACTTGTCAACCTACGAGAAAATTGCGTTTTACAAACTTGTTTCGAGGAAAGAATTGGAGGGAATTGCGGATGAGGGCGGTCGGGAAGAAACCAGGTAGAGAAAAAAAAACTGCACGGAGGAGGGTTGTAGGTCCGTTGCAGAGGGAAGACGAGGGAGAGAGGGAGGGAAGAGAGGAGACAAGATGAGAACGAACGAGAGAAAGGAAGAAGAGGAGCCCCTCTTTATATTAGGGCGAAACAGTCTAAACCGAGCTTCGAGCGATGCAAAGTCGCCGCCTCTGTAGCACCCTATCCTCTCCCTTTTCCTTCTTCTTCGTCTCCACCTACTCCTTACAAAGAGGGACACAAATTGCCTCGGAACTTAGTTTCGCCGGATATAAAGGACTTTCCGATTACGTTAGCCGTACTCCGTGATTGATCCGAGATGACGATTGCGAGTGCAATGTGTGTATGTGTAAGCGTGACCTTCTTTCCTTTCCTTTTCTTAGTCTTACTTCGACGTTTACCGGCGAGGATGGCCTCAGGACCACCATTTATCTCGGATTCTTTGACTGCGACAAACGAGACACGATTCTACGATATTCGGCTCTGTTTTCAATATTTTCAAAGAAGCACGTGGATTCGATTCGACGTCCTACTTTAAAGTTTTCTTGGTAATGTTTGCAAAACGAAAATTTTAGGATAGCTGAGGACTATATTTCGAACGCTCGATTAAATATTTTCTCGGCTTAGAATATCCAATTACGCTCCAATTCTTCGTAATACTTTGTTCAAATCAATATTATTATACAGTGGAATAGATCGAAATGATAAAATATTGAAACAAAAAATAAGAAGAGAATATAACGGAAAGAAACGTAATATTTAATCCCTGATATTATTATATCATAAAAAGTGTCAATCTAGAGAAATTTTGTGGATTATCTATCGATTGGAGGAAAAATTGGTGGAAAATGGAAAGATGGCCATTAGAATCGACTCCACGTTCCGCGCAAGCAAACGTTCTTGATCTAATTTTCTCTTCTGTCTGATTTACGCTCTCATTCATGAAAACGATGAAATCGAGCCGACTTTCCTGAATCCGACTATAATGCCATTGGCTCGCATATACGTTATCGGCTGCGTCTCCACTTCGACCGAACTTGAATTATACGATTAATCTCCTAGCCGAAAATTAGGTTACTGGGATACGATGGTAATGGATGGGAATTTCGGGAAGAATAGGAGCGCCGAGTACGAACTTCCGGAATATTCGAACAATAAGTTTGAATGGAGGGTCGCTTGATTTATAGTCTTATTGTACATTTTCAAGGAATTATATCTCTACGAGGAATATTGCTTAAGTGAAATTATTAATTAACTCATCGAACGTACACAATGATAAAACGAGGTACCGTAGGAGCAACATATTTCTGTGCTGTTGTGTATGTTATTTGAGCTACCAAAACCTGAATTCGATGAATAAATTTATTGCGGTGCCGCTGCTCAAAAATTAGTTTCATCTCTTTTATGAATTTTTCATAATTTCAGTAATTTATTCTTTGTTTTCGCATTAAATTCGCCATTTTTTAAGCCTTCATTCACTGATTTCGTATATTTAGTATAATTTCTGTATTATATGTATTATATGATTTCTGTATTATATGATGATGTATTATATGATATATGATATGATATTATAGTATCGAGCGTGGTTTGATATAGGATATTATCTGAATTCGAAATACAGTTTTCATATATAAATATAAACGTTCTCTAAATACACCAGTATTTATCTATCTTCTGTGTATAATTGCCTATCGTTATATTATATAAGTCTTTAATTACTTCCTATTATCCCTTCTTTCTTACTCGACCACTCCTCAGACAATATCATTTTGCTTCCTCTTTACTAAAACGCCACTTTGTTATCTCATTATCCTGAAGTAATCCTTTACAATACTTTGTCCACTATCGCTCATTCGTACGATCTTGAGTTACCCCTTTCGCGCGATCAATTTATATCACAAGCGTACTCATTAGTTACGTCAGCTGGTCCAACAATAAAGAAACAAAGAAAGTTCCATCGTTTCAAATAATCTCCATTTATTTGCAGTAGTTTATCGATTCCAGACGTCTCTCGTTATCGTTTCTTGTTAGCGCAGGAAAAAGTGGACCTTCTTTCTTTTTGACATCTGGATTCTCCGCGCGGATACGTTCACCGATCGAAGGGTGGCGTTAGCGTTCGCAGAGGGTTCGAGGAACAATCGAAACGAGTATCGAGGCCAGAAGAGACAATCGTCGTCCGACCGGATGGACTTTGTCGCTTCCACCTACCGATTATCCTTTGACCGACCTACGGATGAGACAATAATATGAGAGGGCCACTCGTAGAAAAGATAAGAGGAGACTCAGCCAGTGGATGGTAAGCGGGACGATCTCGGAACCGTTATTTCTCGTTATCGGTTGTTACGTGTGCGAAACAAACGAATCCGACGACGATGGGTAAACCCTTTGTGCTCCTGACGAGCACCGAATCCACGCGACAATACTCTTTTCGTTTCTGTCGCCACTCTTCCACCGAACAAACTTTCAAAAAGATCGCATCGATCCGAGAGAACTGGTTTATGGCCCCCACACAATGGCTACCACATAAATTCCATGCTTGCGCTGCTTTCGCATAAGCCTCCAATGAATTGTGATTCAGGTGGAGAATGTTTAATCTTGTGTAATATATGGTATCGTTTAATTCGAATTGCATTTAATATTTGGAAATTTGAGAAACCTTAATTATTTAATACTTAATATATAAAGTGTTTCTTTTTTTAAGTTTTCGATATTATGTAGGATATTAATCATGTTCTTCGTGAACTTTGTCAAATCCACTAATCGCACGATATCGAATATAGTAATGTAGAACGAATTTATTAGAAAGTCGAGAGAACTTTTCGTCGATATTCACTGCTCGTTCGAAAGATTAAACAGAAAATTTCTATATTCGAAAAATAGCTTCCTATCACGCTCGCCATTCTCCATTTTCAGACTTCTGCATTTAACTGCAAACTCGTCGTAATCTCACCAAAACCGTACTGATCTCCACAATTTCTCAAGTTCGCGACGTCATCGAGCATCCTGCAAATAAGCTCTGAAACTCTACGTAACCCAGCATAACCAGGAACACACGTTCCCATGTATTCGGTGTCTTTCGTCGGAAAGTTCACGCTTGCCGCGGACACGTACAAAGTACAGTAACCGAACAGAGAATATAATCGGATAGCGGGAGAGTGTAATCAAACGGAGCGGCATCGACTTTGCCCCTCTGTCAACGCTTTTCTTCACTGGAGAGATTCGTAATGCCAGGAAATAAGGCTGCGCTAGACAGAGGAGCCTTCGTTTCCTGAGAGGGACAGAAGCAAACGCAAAGCAACCCGTCACGACAGCAACAATTTCATGGAAGCAGTTCGACTAATCCTCTTCCGTGTCCTTCGGCATGGACACGCTTACTTTTACCTCTGAACACGTCTACTGTCCATGTAGTTCCTGTCTCTCGTTGTCGCTAAGTCCGTAACAGAGTGTCCTTCCATTTTAGTACGAAGCTGAAGCATGATAATACACACATAGATATTTCGTACGTAGTCACGCATGCAGTATTGCGTGCACGCAGATTGGCGCACGAGTTTCCAGTTCTGTTCGGACTAGGAGCCCGTACGAATGCTCACCAGAAGCCTTTTGGTCCTTTCACACAGCCACTGTTCGAATTAACTGATTTTGAAATGATGAATTTTGTGCTGGGTTTATGCGATATCATCTATTACGATGAAACCTATGAATCCTATTATGAATTTCCAGAATTACGAGTAATCTAGGAACTTGACTATGTATAGGTGTCCATCTATGAATACATAAAGTTGCGCTTAAAAAATTACGATATATCGGCGCGCGAGATTCGGACATCAAAGAAATTACATTTCATATGTACCGATCTTAAGCGTAATGTAGTCCAGCTCACAACCGGTCCGATCTATTAGGTTGTCCGAAAAGTTTCGTTTTATAAGGAAATAATAGACGCACAATGTTTTTTGTTTTATATTAATTTATTGAATTATGCACGACCATACTAATAGAAATATAATATAATAATATAATAAATATAATATAATAATATAATATAATAATAAAATAATATAAAACAGAAATTGTTGTTCATTTATTATCACCTTATGAAACGAAAGAAACTTTATGGATAGCCTAATGTAATATTACATTATTGCCATTATTATTACATTTATTACATTATTAGAAGAAAAATCTGAAGAAACCTAAACCGCATCCAAAGATTTATCAATAACCAAGCGACGATATTAATTGCCATCATATTCATGACACTATTTCGATCGTTCTAGCGCGGTCTAAGGGCGTGTACGAAGCTTATGAATACGTCTGAAAAGTGTATCGGCAATTGCCATCTCTTTCACGTAACGATATCTGCTCACGGTATAATCGGGTCCTGCCAGTAACAGCAGTAGTAGCGGCAATTGGACCAATAGGAATGGCTACCATTAGAGTATCTTGGACACGGACCAGAACTCGGTTCTGCAGTAAATGGATTTTCTTTGAAATACATCGTGTAGCCCAGTAGCCGACAACGTTTTCATAACTCTACTCGATTCATTCGTGAAAATCAGCGTTCGTTTCCCAATTCGATACGCGCCTGTCGCCCAACGTTTTCTAAGTTGGAAGGAGTATCGGTACTTTTTTTCGTTCGAATGAAAACCTAATAATAACGTAATCTATAACCAAACATTTTTCTTTATATAACGTTTTATAAGGTGTACAATATATCGTTGATTTTCGTGTCTCGCGTCACTGCCTGCGAGAAAATTTCACGAGGTTACCTATTTCGCGCGATATCATTTTTTTTTTTATAGCTTAGAGGAGATTTTCACGTTGTCGCGCAACCATTTTTTGGGAAGTTTTAAAAGCTCCTGAGGTTATTTTTTGGTTATTTTGATTATTCGAAATTTTCAGGTTATTTGATTTTTATTTCTAGATTCTACTTTTACGTAATTCCTTGATGTTTTGGTGAAAAGATAGTTTTACTAGTTGTCCTTTGCGAGGTGGTTTCAAAGCGCTCAAGTGTGTATGAAACCTGTACGTGTAACAAAGTTTTCTCGTGTAAGAATAATTTAGAACGTTTAATCGACCATAAACATTTGTTAGTGCCATCGAATCAAGTACTGTTATAATCCATCAAGAAATTCCAACGAAAAATGTTGAGCGTGTTTGAGAGTGATGAGTGATGGCTTGGAACGACACGTAACGAATTGTAGCGAAGCACACGTGCATTGTAAAATTACAAGCTCGCAGGAAACGTCGATACAAGCAATTAGAAGGAAACCGACAAATCGCCTGCATCCTGCATCTAACGTGCCATTGGTTCGCCGTAAACCGGTAATTAGTCGCGCATGTTCGGTGAAAGCACAAATACGCCCTGTCACTGATTTAATTAGTCTATAACTCTTGCGCTGCGGATTAGACCTCATTCCTCTAAATGTTTCTATAATAACATAAATTATTACCACAACGAGCGCTATTTTGGTTCATTCAACACAGTTTAAACAACACAATACGTTTCATGCACCACAAAATGACTCGTGTCGATACTATGGTCTTGTTCAATGTACCATTACCTCGTTACTATTACAATTCGATACCTTTATAATTAGATACAGCCCAGAGAGCCCCAGTACATATAAAAGGAATGACAAAATTTGTAAGTATCAGATACTCGGAAAATAATTGAAAGCATTTAATGCAATAATGCATTTTGATTTAGGATCATATCTCAATTGGTTCCGAAGATGTAGCGCTGTAAAGAATAATAGACGTATCTAAGCCTACGAAACTATGAATGGTAGCCCGCAGCGATTTGACCTACATCTTTTCCAGGACACGCGTATACTTAGTACAATAGTAGTAATAGTAAAAGAACGCAAACGCTATCCGTCACTGACCAGCGTACTGTTAACGAGCTTGTGATCGGTCAGTGACGTGGTGCAAGTGAGAAGTTCGAGCGTGCAAGAGAGTCAGCGATAGAGAATTATCGAAAAATTCGGTTCTCCTGCAACGATGATATCTCAACAACGGAAATTATTTTGCGGAGGAAGATTTACTTTTATTGTTTAAATTTTCAGTAGTTTTAGTTGATGTCACTCGTGTATGTAAGATTATTGGAATAAATATGTATACTTTTTGAACAATATCCTTTATAACTGTTTGGTTTCGTATAATTGTTGGTATTTTTAATAGCTTTTATAACAATTATAACACAAAACTATGTGAATTTTGTGACATTTTGAATAACAGAATTGGATAGAAGACAATGCTCGATTTCTTTATTCTCGCCATAATAATCGGTTCAGAGCAGCCACATCGATTCTTCTATATTTCCCGTCTACATCGAGATTGCTTCTCGTCGATCCAACGTGGCGCGAAACTTACGAACGTGAGGCTCAAATAAAGCGTCGATTTTTCGAAAGAACAGAATTAGGAGGTTCTTGGCTGGCCAGCAGCCAGCCAGCCAAGTTTCCGATATGCAATTCCGCTTTATTTCCGGATCGTTTGACGCGACCGCGTGCTCGTGCGAAAGGCTAATGTAATGGAAACGCTGTAAGCCTTCCTATGCATATTATTGTGCCACTTGCATGCCGCGTCGCAATGCTAATAATTGTTATGGCCCGATTGAGTGCAATTCCACGCCACTCGAGCGCTGTGCCGCATCGCGCGGCCATTACACTTTGGCATTGAATAAATTGCAACACTTTTCCCCGTTACTTTCCCGATTCGTTTCGACTAGAGGATCATCGTTTCGTCCCGCCATCCATGTACAACCCTCTCCAACGCTTGTTTGCCATTGCTGCTTCTACAGGCCATATGTTTAGGCTAGTTTCATACTGAGATATTAGGTTGATGTACTTAAGAAGTCGTTTCTCTAAAAAAAGAATTTTATGCGCCAATACGCTCGATCATATTGCGACATTAATGTACCTATAATCGGAATAATCGATATTCATTTTGTGAACTTAACAACGATTGTAACATTGACTACATAAATTCCTTGTAGTCGGAGATTTTATACTAGACAATGCTTCTCAATGATTTTACTAATTTCTTAATAATTGTTACAAGCTTTGGATTAAATTTAGCTTTCCAAAAATATCATAAATAAAACTGGTTGAAGTCTTGATGCCGATAAAGTTCGATGAAATTCGAATCGTTTAAAATCATTCGACCTTCGTCCAAAGCGTGATTCAGCAAGAATCGTTTCGAACGATTCGAACGAATATCGTAACGGGATTTTAGAGCCGGGACCACAGTTGATTTTTCATCTATCGCTGGAGACACGACTGGTGGCGTTAGTGGTTGGAGAATTTTGGTGTATTCGATGAACCGTGAGCTCGAACCGCGATATTTTTTTATGCCCCGAGTCACGCGATTTTACGCGGGCCTTGCTGGATTTTGAACGAGTTTCGCCTGGAAAACGAAGCTTCGCCGTTGTTTGATCTGCTCGAAATTAGATGGAATATGGAATCCAGCAAAAATGACGCGTTTCGATTGCGATCATCGTCAAGAGATCAAAGGAATAAAAATCGCTGCATCTCTACGCTTTTTCCGCTATATTTTTTGACCAACGAAGTCGATTTGTAAAATTGAAATTCTTTTGCTCGTCGTGTTTACGAATAGGTTTAGTATGAATTTCGAATTTTTAAAATTGTTAGTTTTTCGAAATATTCGTAATAGAGCTTACTGTCTTTCTTCTCCAAAGAACTGGTAAATGAATTAATTTGTATATTTAATCGTTTTTATCCAATACTGACAACAAACAAATTTTTATTTCATCGGAAAGAATATTTCTTCGACGCTATCGAATTAAATATTTAACAAATTACTCGATAATTTCGACGATATCATTACGGATACGAATCATCGTCTCAAACAAAATGTATAACAACTAAAAACGGTACAACTAACGGCAAGATATAAAATACGAGGGTGCGTGGCATTTAAAACCGCGCAGAAGAAGCGCTTTTCAATGGCACTTACTGTTTTAACTTTTACGCTGTCGTTAAACCAATGGCCAAGGCTCTGGACGATCTTAGTACACGTTTAGTTACCGCTTGTTACAGCTCGGAATCTCCTCGTTTACATGGCAGTAGCGGCCAATAATAGAAATGACCTAACTTAAAGCAGCCTTCGCGTCGAGGAAAATAAAATCGTAACATCTGTTTGGGAGTATATAGAAGCGCGAAACTACAGTAACGCGAAAGTGATTTTTGCCGGGATTTGAACGTTATCGAGTCGCGCGACGAGTCTCTCATTTACATTTCAAATTTTAACGATTCCACCGGCCTAACTTGCAAAGCCGTTTTGCATGAACGTCTCGGGGTTCAATAATGGAAGACAAGCTACTTGGTTCGATAGTGGCCGGCGCGAAAATCCTTTCAACGCGTTCCAGACTCTTCTTTCTATTGCTATTGCCACGCTCTCGATACCGACGATCAGCCTCGCGTTCACGGGAATTGCTATTTTCCGCCGTTTCGTTTTATTTAGCTGTCCTTTTCAAATCTCTGTGTGCACTTCCGAGGGCGCACTTATCGTTAGCGATAAGCTGTCGTTGGGACAATGGATGGCAGCAAGGATTTTTGAGAAATATGGTCGTTAGAAATACTCGTTTCTGGAAAGTCGCTTCGATTACGTAAATAATAAGTGGAATGTGGATTTCTATACAATATAATATTTTGATGGATATAAATTAAAAAATAGAAATAATTCTGAATGGGCAATTGAGATATTCCTACGAGGAATTTTTAGTTTAATCAGGAAATATTTATGTTAGAAAGTATGTAGGAGGAGGAATATCTAAATAAGGTTCACAGATCATAGTGATTCATGTACGTATCTTCTGCCAAATCTGACAAAGAGAATATTTCAGAAATCATTGAATACATTCTATCGCGTAAGATGCAATAAATTTCATGTATCGAACTTTCAGAATATATTTATAATTGTTATTTGGAAGGATCAACAGATTCTAATATCTGCAATCACACGACAAGTGTAATTGTCTTTTAATTGGTTTAAGTTTAAACACATGGTACATTAGCTGATTAATAGAAACTCGATGGCTTTTAAACTTGATTCATTGATTCTAACGTGGCATCAAATGTCTGTCCCGGAGATATTTATTCTTTCATTGGTAAATGAATATTCGTGATTAATTAACGAATCTCACTATTAGTTCTTATTCTTCTTAAAATTCACCTACTAAATAATTTCTATTTCGATGAATACACGACGCTTTTTCAAAAGATTCTGAAATACAGTAGGACATAGGCTACTCTAATTCATCACGACTCGCGTTTTTCGGATAAACGAATAACTTTGTTTTCACACGAGGAAAGATCATTGTTATGCCACGAGGCTTACTATAGGCCGTATTTCTAACCGTCGCTCGCGGTTCTACAGTGTCGCAGACAGATCGCGTTACCTGCCCGACGGAAAATATACAATGTATCGACGAGCGCATAGTTGTCACCAAGCAGCGAGTTCTAGAAACGTCGATTTCGGTCAATTATTTCATGCACATAAAGAAGGTGGCATACGTGATCATAGGTGCGAACGGTGGCATGATCCGAGCGTAGTGGGGGTCGTCTCCCAGAGAAGACAACGAAAAGGATCGAAGGACAATTAGTCCCTTCTGAAGAGTCAAACGTTATATGGTACATCAAGAGGTCTGACGATTAAAATTAAAGTCGCTTAGTCTAACGAGTTCATTGAGAGATATCGTAAAGTCGGGTCGAATTTCTGTAACATATTAACTATATTCATCGCTAAATAATTTGTGGCGTTTTTATTATTACGTTCATTATTGTTAAATATACAAGCTATATTAACCTGTTAATTCAGTGTTAAACTCATTTGTGTCATCTCTGTTATTTTAATCGAAAGAGAGGAACGACTATTTCGCGGCGTCGATTAGCAGAATCGTAGCGAGAATTTACGCCTCTCGCTGACGTGTTTTCCTCGCGACCGCGTCTCTCCGCGAACGGTCGCAACAATCATATATTTCGTATCGTTTTATCAAGCTTGTAAGAATTTTAGAAAGTTTATAAAACTTAGAAGTTAATTATAAGGATATCACCCCGACATTTTTCACTAATCGATGTTCCAACAATCGATGTTGATAGTTGAGGTTCTACTGTATAAACTGCGGAATTTTTCGCGTAATTATTCGGAGCCGTGTATAATCTGGTTGCGAGCCATCAGACATTCTTCTTGGCCAGGGTAGCCACGTCTGGCGAGTTCTTTTATCGCCTCCTAAAATATCGTCATCATTGAGCTTAATCGCGTAATAAAACGTTTTTGTTCCCCTGTTTGTCTAGCCGGTAGTCCCCGGAGGGTGAAGTTTGCACAGAGAAAAATAAATAAATCGCTATGGCGCATCGCCAAACCTTGCTTTCCGCCATTGCCGTTACATTTCTTTGCCCCTCTGGCTTTCCACGACCTTTAGTTTCGACTGTTCTTTCGAAAATTTACCGGCGAAAGGCCAAGGATGACAGCGAAAACTTTTCCTTTCCTCTTACGCCAACGACTAACGCGTCTTTTATCGACGAGCAAAGTTCGAAACAAAACACACGCAACAGAAGATTTCAGAGGATCGTTCGATGAAATTTCATGTACCGAGAATTCAGCGACATAGAAAGTCAGCTGCTTTGTAACTGGTCGTTATTTCG
Source organism: Bombus vosnesenskii (assembly GCF_011952255.1). Taxonomy (NCBI): domain Eukaryota; kingdom Metazoa; phylum Arthropoda; class Insecta; order Hymenoptera; family Apidae; genus Bombus; species Bombus vosnesenskii. Next base: position 3,045,100 of record NW_022882945.1, on the reverse strand, counting down.
ATTTCTTGTGCGATTGAACAAATACGATTGCTATGGTCACTTAGTATCGGCTTTGTTGTGTGTACGTATATGTCTGCAGAGAGGAGGTACGGATTTTGTAATGGTTCCGTGACTTCTTGTATCGGATAGCTTCCAAAGTACGTAGTCTTTTAACAATTGATACGTTTTACGATAGATTTTAGCGGAATTGAAATAGATTAATCTATTAGATACAAATTTAAACATGTACAATAAATTTTCTAAGACCCCCGAGCGAAAATGTACTTATCTATATAGATATGGCTATTCCAAATGTGTTGCAATATTATTTCATAATATAGTGGTTTACGTATACTTGCTTGATATTTATTTAATTTTTTGCATTCACCGCATGACAAGAACTAGTATAAACGACTCTCCATTTGCAGTGAAAACTGGACAAAAGTTAAAAAATCAGAGAACAGGCAGCTATGGGAGTTGGAAGAGAGGATCATCGATTAGCCCCTCGATATCGAATCCGATGGGAGGAACATTTCAGGGCGAAAACCGTGAAATTTCGATTGGCGAAACAATAACATATCGGCGGCTCGAAGGATCGCTGACCAATAAATAATGCTTTTGTAATAAATAATCGTATTACGTAGCCACGTGGGGCGGTGGACTGCGTCCACGCAACCAGATCACCGACCTCGTGTACGTACGGTTACGATGGTATCGTGATAATCGACGTTCGATAATATCCTCCAATAAATTTGCCCCGATAACGGCTAGGATTTATATTATTGGAGCACCGTGGACTATAAACGCCGGTTACGACGTGCTACGGGGCCAATTTATTCTCCTCTGACGGGTATCATCTACCTCGTAACACGATAACGAATTTTCTTCGTTTTATCTTAAAGCCTGTACATCAATTTTACAAAACAGAAAATGATTTATTTTTCCATACCTTTGTTTGTATCGTATAAGTGGATATTTATTTTATAATGAAAGAAAGTTAACACTTTGACTGCCACGTTGGTCATATATAACCGGCCACGGTTTCTCCTGTGACGCCACGGTGGTTATTGGTGACCGGAGAGCTTGAACTTTTTACAATCGTAAAAATTCTATGAAAATTTATAGTTCGGGCATTTTGAATATAACCAATAAATAGAAGATACTTTGAAACAAAAAGTGCCCCATTGAACAATTAAACATTTTTATTGGAACATTAATAAAAAAAAAAAGAGGACAAATCGTGCATCTAACGGTGCACTGTGTTTGCATCCACATCTTTGAGGGGTAATCTACGAATATTATTGTAAACACACCTTAGAAAATTATCGTAAATGCTGGTTTATGATCATATAATTGAAGTTACAAGTGCGCACATACCTTACTTTTATATATAGAATGAGCGAGAACTGTTTACTAATATCTTCTACAGGTTTCAACAATATATTCTGGACGTTTCGCTTACGACGAAATAACAAATGCGAATGGTTTGTTGAAATAAACGAAGACTTGTTATAATATGTCGCTACCAGTTGTCAGCAAGGCGCCACAGTGGTCACCTGTAACCACCAATGAGATAAACGGTCAATTGGGGAAGAATGTTGTTTTACATCATCAAGTTATTATTTTCCCATTATATGCTTTGCAAAATAAAAATGTTCGCGTGGCGTCCTGAGCGAAACATGTGATTTCGGCATGGCAGTCAAAGTGTTAATGAATTTATCTCACTGAGGGCACCGGCGGCCCCCATTCCGCTATAAAGCAATTTCGCTCGCTTCACTTATTTTTTACGATTATGAATTATCTCATATTGTTTCTTCGCGTTGCTAAATAATTGTTCTATGTTCTTACGCCCCGGGTCCTACTTTAAACAAAAATCCATACCTCGGTCATACTTATTCGGACCCGCAATAATTCTAAAGACAGGTCACAGGATTTAGCATTGTCTACTTTACTGTCAAGGGTCTTACGTTCCTTAGGGTTATAATTCATTAAGCTAAAAGCGGATTTTCCCATGTTCGACAGCCACTTTGGGGGGGGGGGGCGCACATAATAGATCTATATTTCATGTATCAATAAAACTATTTTTATATGTTTTATACTGTATTAATTTCATCACACTATTGTAGTAACGATGGAAATAATAAAAAATTTGTAACTATTGACATTTGTTCAAATCATGTATTTTTACTAATTTTGGTGCGCCAGACATCCGTGATCTTTATGCCATTAAAAATGGCAAAATTTCTATAAGATAATAATTAACAAGACGAAAAAACGAACAAAGTAACAGTAATCCGATTGAAATTTCATATTGTAAAATTTTCATATTTTATCGAAACTCTGAATTAATAGTAATACGTAATGTTTTCATAATGAATAATTGTATGATACTATTTAGGTGAGGCTCGAAAAAGACGTATTAGAGAGCATCGAATGTGCTAAGGCGAAATTCGGCGGCGTGAACGTACTAATTAATTCTGCTGGTGTTGTCGGCTACGAAAATATCTACGATTTCAAGAACAAGAAGCCACATTCTGTTGACCTGTACAGATGCGTTTTCGAAACTAACGTGTGGGGTTTATTTAACGTAACGCGCTTAATGGTCGGCTTGATGGCAAAGAACAAACCAGATTCAAATCAACAAAGAGGAGTCATTATAAATCTTTCGAGCATGATGGCTTATGAACCACCACCTGGTTTAGTTGCTTATGGTGCCACGAAATCCGCTGTTTCCGGCATGACGATCCCTTTAGCTAGAGGACTCGCGTCGCAAGGAATACGTGTTATCACAATTTGTCCTGGTTACATAGACAGCCCCATGACAGGTGTGTTAGTATTACAACTAGTATGCAATGTTTAGGAATTTTTATTTTTATACGCGCAATAAAAAAAGCATGCATGCAGAATAAATGCATAAACATTCACAGTTTATTCACGATTATGTGTATTTAGATGTAAATTTGTTACTATCAATATGTTAACACAAACTATCAGTAATTTGGGTCAATCATCGAGTCCTTCAAACTACGAGTTTATCATTCTCTAACAAGAAAGTAATGGCTTTTAATAAACCATTCATAAAATTCATATCGCGCATTTTTGTTTTATTTCAATTCGATGATGCACGTCATTAATATGTTATCCTATAATAATTTCATTGGAGTCTTTGTTCATAAATAAACTGTCATCGTTTAAATGTCTGCCCGTAAATAATGTGGAATCACTGAAATCCTTGCTCACATTTAGCTCTACATAAAGAAGAGGAAAGGAAGCGGTGGATCGCAATGAAACTCACACCAAAGCGCTACGGAACCTGCGAGGAGGTCGCTCATTTGATTCAAGCATGCATCGAAAATCCATTGATTAATGGCGAGAATATACGTATAGATATGGGCTACAGGTACAATCAAGAAGGAGATTCACAAGGACATTCAAAACGTTGAATCTATGAAAATATTTAGTGGGAACCAAACATAAGCATATGTATTTACATGCAGGACAGTTGTGTAAAATAAATATCTCTCTTTTGCAAAAAATCCTTTTACAAATATATATCCGACATAATCTGCTATAAAATAGTATTTAATTGTTGAATATCTAGAGTTATTTGTTGTTATTTAGGAGTCTATTTACTGTGAATGATCGAATTATTTAATTTAATTTCAATCGTTTTGAAATTATTACTTTTTTGTAGGTTCAACAAGAATCAACTTAAAGTAATACGATTTTTATTACGAAAGGTAAGGGAATTTGACGTCGCTGTCAATTAATCAATTTAGGACAAAGACTGCCTGTCCGTTTGAAGAATCTTAATTACCAAAAACCTAGGTTTTATAGCGGGCCCTCGGGCTAACTAAACTTGTGCCGTGTAAGAGCATTAACATCTGGTATTCATTGTGTCTATGGGTATTTCTTTTAATGAGGGTCATACTATTACTCCACACTTTTGTTAGACGAAGCGCCCGTCCCATTGACCGCGGCTACGTTCGGCGACTGATGGTCGCCTTGAGCACAAGTTTATTACCACAAATCGCAAATAAGTACAACTGGGTAGAATAACGGCAAATTGTTTAATTACAGCTGTAAATTTTAATTACAATTTTACGGATTTTCCCGAAGTTCCAGAGGGAAGGTCTCCGGTGTCCTTTCATCTCCGACATACATATATAATATACATATTTAAAACAAGTCTTAGAATATACTTGGAAATGCATATTACAATGAAAACGTCCTTAACTGCACCATATAATCTAATCCATCCTTCGTATTTACTCGGACCCACATTATTTCCAAAGAATTGATTTATTGCTCATAAACCATAAGAATTAGAGATTTTTCTTATTGCAGAGATCCTGAATTTATACAATGCATACCTAAAGTTTACATTACGGTAAAGCATGGGATAAGTGGTATTTTCCCTGTACGGTATTGCAGGGCCTCTTACACCCTGAGAGAGACCTATGGTGGGGGATGACAGTTATTAAGAGTCCGACATCATTTACCTGAACATTATTTGACGAAAATTCTTCGGTTGAGTGTCACCTGCTTTCCGCTGTTCTGTAAGAACACTTTTACACTTGTAATTCGCAACAGTCGTAGACACTTGTAGTAATCAAAAGTTGTTGGAAATAGCGATATTTTAATTATTAACTCAATGTGAGGCGATATTTTAGTTGTTAATTCTGTGTTGATATTTCAATTGTTGACTCAGTGTTAAGTGATATTTTAATTGTTAATTCAGTGTGAATATCGTTCAAACCACCCCTATTCTCTTAACTCAAATAGGCGAGTGTTTGATTCGTGGCGTCGATTATCTTATCGAGACGAGACGACTTACGACCTTCGTTGACGCGTTATATCGCGAACGCTTTTCCCCGCGAATACGGTCGAACAAAAGTACATTGAATAAGAAGGAAATTAGTTTATATTTATACTTATATATCAGAAGAAACTAGGTGGATTTCAAATTTTATTTGATGTAAATCAACCTAATATAATAGTAATGTCTCTATAAGATAATTAACAAGACGACAAAACGATCAAAATACAAGTAATCCGATAGAAATTTTACGTTGTAAAATTTTCATATTTTAACAAAACTCTGAATTAACAATAGTACGTAATGTTTTCGCAATGAATAATTGTATGATACTTTTTAACTTTTTAGGTGAAGTTCGACAAGGACGTATTAGAGAGCAAATTCGGGGGCGTGAGCGTGCTAATTAATTCCGCTAGGGTTGTTGACAACGAAAATATCTACGATTTCAAGAACAAGCAGCCACATTCTGCTGACCTGTATAGACACGTTTTCGAAACTAACGTGTGGAGTTTATTTAACAAAACGCGCTTAGTGGCCGGCCTGATGGAGAATTACAATCCAGATTCTAATAAACAAACACCAATTATGCCAAACCCTCCGTACATGATGCCGGGCGCTCCACCACCTGGATTTCAGGATTCGGATCCTGAAGGCACCTCGAGATCCGCGGAGAACAGCGTAGTGGGCCCTACAGATCCAATGAAACTAAGAGATCGTGTTCTTGCACTTTTCCTTCCCGAAAAAAAGCCCGTGACAGGTATGTTAATATTACAATTAGACTGCGAATGTTTAGAAATTCTTATTTTTATACGTGCAATAAAAAAAGCATGTATGCAGAATAAATGCATAAACATTCACAGTTTATTCACGATTATGTGTATTTAGATGTAAATTTGTGACTATCAATATGTTGACACAAACTATCAGTAATTTGGGTCAATCATCGAGTCCTTCAAACTACGAGTTTATCATTCTCTGACAAGAAAGTAATGGCTTTTAATAAACCATTCATAAAATTCATATCGCGCATTTTTGTTTTATTTCAATTCGATGATGCACGTCATTAATATGTTATCCTATAATAATTTCATTGGAGTCTTTGTTCATAAATAAACTGTCATCGTTTAAATGTCTGCCCGTAAATAATGTAGAATCACTGAAATCCTTGCTCACATTTAGCTCCAGGGGAAACACAGGCAACAGGAACCATGAGAGACACATCAAAAAGCTACGAAACCAGCGACGAAGTGCCTGAGTGGATTCCATCGTACTACCAGGATTCCTCGATAACGAACGTAAATTCGTGGACAACTGGCGAGAATGCATGGTCAACTGGTGTGAATGCCTGGACGACAGGACTGAATTCTTGGAGGAACGAGAAAAAATTGTGGATGAACGATGAGAGTTCGTGCATTAATAACACAAATTCGTATATGAAGAGCGACAATTTGAGTAGGAACGATGAAAATTTGCGTATTAACGATGACAATCCGTGGATGCACAGTATGAATTCGTTGACGAACAACGAGTATACAAGGACAAATGACGTGTATGTGTCCTCGAATAATCAGAATTTATGGTCGAATGGGGAGAATTTAGGTACAAATTTTGAAAATTCGTGGACGAATCTCCAAAATTCGTGTATAAATGGCGAGGTGTTCCAGGTAGACTACAGCGGTTCTTGTTCAAATGTCGACAATTCTTTGATAAATCAACATTTTTCGATAAATCACGACAATCAATGTCACGACCCAATGGAAATGTCAAATCCGATGGACTGACGATGGAGATAGATGTTTTTTTTTTTTATTATTATTTTTGTTACGCCATGCGGCTTGCCATAGATCATATTCTTAACTGTCGGTCGCGGCACTATAATGTCGCAGACGGATCGACGCGGCTGCCCGGCAAAACGAACATTGTAGTGGCAAGCGCATGGTTCATTAAGCAGGGCGACCTCCAGAAACGTCGACTCGTGGCCGTTATTTTACCTCGCGTAAAAGAATGTGGCGTGATCCGAACGTAGTGGGGGTCGCCTTCCAGAAAAGACGAAATCGAAGGGCGGGCAGTTCCTTCTGACGAGTCAAACGTGACACACCGAACATATCAGACCAATAGCAAACGAATTTATCTAGAGATCAAAGTCGAGTCAAATTTCTGTAACATCTTCATCAGATTATTGTAAAATATATTGTTTTCTATGTTAACCTGTTAATACAGTGTTACATTCATCAAACCACCTCTGTTATCCAAAACGAAACAGGGGAACGACTATTTCGCGGCGTCGATTAACATGATCGTAGCGAGAATTTACAACTCTCGTTGACGTGCTATCTCGCGATCGCGTCTCTCCGCGAACGGTCGTAATATTTGGTCCTTCGAGCCGGATCACGTGCCAGTGAAGAGTGCACTTACCAGTGACCACACAGTGCCACGTGACTTTATCAAAACCAGCAGCGGGAGCGGGAGCAACCACTACAGCGAAACCAGTGACGTCAGGCGCGTCATCTTCGAAGAAGCACATCCCATTGGCAAGGGAACGCAACCACGCAGCCTTCCGCCGCAGCTGGACAGTCATCAACGCAACGAATTTCACAACTTAAGAATACAACCGAACGAGTGGCCGTCGGGAAGGAACAAGGCGTTCCTCACCAAACATACACGCGACCTCACGCCGCACGACAGTAAGGTAAGCTCGTTCCTTATTTCGACCATCTCCTATCCTCGGCAACGATGACGAGCGAAAACCAACTCATCTCCCTGCGTCGGAGACGAGGCTATTGTAGCGGCCGATTCACATACTTATCGAACCGACTGGACGAGTACGAGCAATCCGGGAGTCAGCAACACTCCTTATTAACGAACTACGAGAAACAACTGACCGAAGTTGCGAATCAATTCGAAGCGATCCAACTCGAGTTAGAAGTATTAGACGAGGAGGAACAAACGCGCGGCTTCGGAATAAGGGATCAGTGCGTCGCGGTAGACACAAAGCTACAAAATCTTCTGAGGAACGCGCAAGCAGCTTCGCCGTCGACATCCATAGAGCTTCCAACCTGTGCATCATCCGCAAATTTAAATCCGATAGCCATTAAATTACGAAAAGGCTTACGGAGCCTGTGTTTATCTTCGAACCCTTAACACCAACGGCCGTGTTTGGACCCAACTTTTAACCGCAAAATCGAAAGTCGCCCCACTCAAGTGCCAGACCATTCCTCGGCTCGAGCTGAGCGGAGCACTCCTTCTTACGTCCCTGATGTCGACAGTACAACAAGCCCTATCACACAAAATTACTCGAACTATCTATTGGACCGATTCCACTATCGTCCTCCATTGGCTCAATACATCACCTCACACCCTTAAAACATTCGTCGCTAACAGAGTCTCCGAAATTCAAACAAAAACCAGCATCCGCGATTGGCGCCACGTTCCTACCGACGACAATCCCACGGACTTAATATCACGCAGCCAAACACCCGAAGAGTTTCTGCGCCCAACCATCTGGCAGCACGGTCCTGCATGGCTCTACCAGTCGGAAGGCTATTGGCCGACATGGGCGCTAACACCGCAAATTGAAGTACCGGAGCAGAAGGGGGCGATTTGTCTGTCCACAAACCCCGCCGATTACAGTTTGTTGCAAAGGTATTCATCCTGGCCCAAGTTGATACGAATCATAGCTCGTTGCCTCCGTTGGAAACAGAAAAGGAACCGAGCGGCACCCCTAACCGTTACTGAATTACGTATAACGCACAATAAACTGATAAAATTGTTGCAAAACATCCATTTCTCCGAGGAAATTCGTACACTCCAAAAAGATCGGAACGCGGCGATAAAGAGTAAGCTCACGCGACTCAATCCGTTCATAGACAAGGAAGGAATATTGCGAGTCGGGGGTCGACTCAGTCATTCGTCGATGACCTTCGCCCAGAAACATCCCATAGTATTACCTAAGTCATCCGTTACAACACGCATCATAGACCACGAGCCCAAGATCCACATGCATTCCGGAACGCAGGCTACGTTATACGCAGTAAGACAAAGATACTGGCCCGTTGACGGTCGAAGTCAAGTATGGCGGGCGATCAAAGGCTGCGTCCGCTGCTGCCGCGCTCAACCACCGCCGGTAGAATACGTGATGGGTAATCTGCCGGAGGCGCGAGTAACGGAATCTCGCCCATTTACAAACGTCGGCGTCGATTACTGCGGGCCGTTCCACATCAAGGAAAAACGAGATCGTAACCGTCGTCAGATAAAAGTATACGTAGCCATTTTCGTATGCCTAGCAATTAAAGCGGTACACATCGAGCTCGTTGACGATCTCACTAGCGAAGCCTTCATCGCCGCTCTTCGCAGATTTATCGCTCGACGAGGCTATTGCTCCACCATCCATTCTGATAACGGCACCAACTTCAGAGGAGCAAGCAACGAATTACGAGAGCTTCACGATTTATTACAATCGGACGATCACAAGGAAAAAGTAACCGCATTTTTAGCCGACAAACAAATCGAATGGCGCTTCATTCCCCCTCATTCGCCGCATTTCGGTGGGCTATGGGAAGCAGCGGTGAAGTCATTTAAACGCCACCTCAGGCGTGTAGCCGGCAACGAGTTACTCACCTCTGAACAATTGAATACTCTTATCATAGAAATAGAAGCAGTCCTCAATTCCCGCCCGCTAACTCCTATCTCCACCGATCCAAATGATCTCCTAGTCCTCACTCCCGGACATTTTCTCATTGGCGATTCACTAATGTGCTTACGTGATCGAGATTTCAGAGACATTCCATCGAACCGACTCTCCAGATGGCAGCATGTCCAACAGCTTAAACAGCATTTTTGGAACCGCTGGCATAAGGAGTATTTGAACGAGTTAACCAACCGCAATAAGTGGAGCAAGGGTGGACACGGCATCCAAAAAGGCACAATCGTCATCCTCAGAGAGGACAACGTTCCCTCCATGCATTGGCCTCTGGGCCGAGTTATCAAGGTTCATCCAGGCGCCGATGGTGTCATCCGGACAGCTACAGTTCAGACGGCAAAGAGCGTTTTGGATCGGGCCGTCAAAAGGCTTGTCCCACTGCCAATTCAACCCGATCTCGAGAAACCCGAACAACTAGCCACCGAGACGAACTAAGATGGGAACTTCAACCACATCTCGCTAATTTGATCGGTACCCTCTCAACGGGGGGAGGATGTCACGCCATGCGGCTTGCCATAGATCATATTCTTCACTGTCGGTCGCGGCACTATAATGTCGCAGACGGATCGTCGCGGCTGCCCGGCAAAATAAACATTGTAGTGGCAAGCGCATGGTTCATTAAGCAGGGCGACCTCCAGAAACGTCGACTCGTGGCCGTTATTTTACCTCACGTAAAAGAATGTGGCGTGATCCGAACGTAGTGGGGGTCGCCTTCCAGAAAGAATCAGAACGTTTCGAGAAGCCAAACAGTCAACACATATCTTATATCGCGCATTACGTAGTCACATTTCTTTTTGTTGTTCCATTTATATCTTTCTAGTTAATAAGTTGTTGCAATAAACATTAATTTAGTTGTGTTAATTCTGTGAAATTTCATTGAACCACCCTTATTATCATAATCGAAATAAGGGAATCGATCAGTTCGTGGCGTCGATTGTTTAATCGTAACGAGAACTTACAACTCTCGCTGACATGATATCTCGCGATCGCGTCTCTCCACGAATGATCGAAACAATTTTATTTTTATTATTATATATATATATTTACATTTTACAATTTGTCTAGTAGGATATTTGGTAAAATATTATAGCTTAATGGTATAGCAATATAGCGTGTAGATAGCTACCCCTAGTGGGATATCACCTTCGAATTTGATTGATTTATTTTTTTAGTGTGGTGAGTGTTTGTATGTTAGGTTATGTCCTTCGTGAGACCTGTTGGGTGCTTCCTTTTTAATCTTCCTTTTATGTTTGTTGCGCCGACCATATAATGTACATATTCAAAATAAATTTTAAGATATACTTGGAAATGCATATACAATGAAAATATTACGTTTCGTGACCCTATCATATATTCTAATCCATTCTACGGCCAAGATGTCCAACGTCTGCTTAGACGTATTTGTACGAACCGTCAAGGAATCGTTAATTGGTTAAGATTTAGAGATTTTTGTTACTGTGGAGGCCCTTCAATTATACAATACATACTGAAAATTGGGACACTCCTTAGAGTTATTGCTCATTACGGTGAAACATGGCGTAAGAAGTACTCGAGTGCCGCTTCCACTGACGAGTTTGGTGGGGGGCGGCGACCACCAATCATTCCTCTCCATCATCGTCGCCGAATAACGATTCGTTAAGAACACTTTCTACATTTATTCGTAGACATTTATATTCTTCAAAGATTGTTGGAAAGAAATAGTAATATTTTAATTGATAACCCAGTATTAAGCGATATTTTAATTGTTAACTCGGTGTAAATATCATTCAAACCACCCCTCTTATTTTAACCGAAATAGGCGATCGGCCGATTCGTGGCGTCGATTATCGTGTCAAAACGAGAAATTACGACTGTCATTGACGCGATATATCGCGAACGAGCCTCTCCGCGAATACGGTCGAAAAAAAATACATTAAATAAGAAAGAAATTACTTTATATTTATACTTATATATCGAAGAAACTAGGTGGATTTCAAATTTCATTTAATGTAGACCAACCTAATATAATATTAATACGTTGAATGCCACAAAAGTTTGACAAGATTTGGCGGTGGTGCCACGATGAATTTTTTATTATGCGATACATATAATGTTGAAATATTACCTACAAGAGATATATATCTCTGTATAATCATCATTAACACTTTGACTGCCACGTTGGTCATATATGACCGGCCACGGTATCTCCTGTGACGCCACGGTGGTCATTGGTGACCGGAGCGTTTGACACTTCATACAATTATAAAAATTGTGTGAAAATTGACAGTTAGGGCATTTTGAATATAACCGATAAATAGATGATACTTTGAAACAAAAAGTGCCCCATTGAACAATTAAACATTTTTATTGGAACATCAATAAAAAAAAAAGAGAACAAATCGTGCATCTAACGTCCATATCTTTGAGGGGTAATCTACGAATATTATTATAAACACACCATAGAAAATTAACGTAAATGCTGGTTTATAATCATATAATTGAAGTTACAAGTGCGCACATACCTTACTTTTATATATAGAATGAGCGAGTACTGTTTACTAATATCTTCTAAACGTTTCAACAATATATTCTGGACGTTTTGCTTACGACGAAATAACAAATGCGAATGGTTTGTTGAAATAAACGAAGACTTGTTATAATATGTCGCTATCAACTGTCAGCAAGGCGCCACAGTGGTCACCCGTAACCACCAATAAGATAAACGGTCTATTGGGGAAGAATGTTGTCATCATCAATTTATTATTATTTTGCCGTTATATGCTTTGAATAATATAAATATTCCCGTGAAGTCCCGAGCGTAACATGTGATTTCGGCAGTCAAAGTGTTAACGTGGGAAGGGCGTATATTTGAAAATTTCAGAAATGAAGATGTGATCACAAGAAACGAAAGATTCTGGGCAATTTCATTAGAAAAATTTCCTGAAGACTTCAAGTTCTATAATGTTGTTACGCGTTACTATACGTGTAGTTTAAAGATTTCAGAAATCGAACTGATCGATGCAATCGTACGTTTCATTCATCGTAAGTCGGAAATATCAAATCACGTGTCCTACAATTCCTATTAGAATGGACTGCACGCATGGGGTGGAAAGAAAGTGATCCGGTTGTAACGAGGCAGGGATCGAAGACGAAGGTGAAAACGAAGGAACTGGGCCACTCTTCTCTCATCCCGCGTTGTAATTGGAAACCTTCTCGAAGATCATCCTATGTATCAACAGTCCATTGGATAACGGAGCGTTCTCTTCCGCTTATCGGATAATTACGGGGATGAATCGTCTCGTTGCCACGAATCGAACAGAAAAACCCTGGCTCATCCAGGAACAGCCAGCGTTTAGCGATGGGATTAAGTTCAATATATACGTAGAAACCCGAATCAGATCCAATAATCAAACTCCGCTTCATAGGGCTGGAGTAAGTAGACTGCGGAGTTTTATGTACTTCTTGCGAATCAGATATTTCTATGCGAAATTTCAAAATGCAAAAAACGCACGGAACATCCGCGAATCAGAGACGAATAATATTTATTTGATCGCTGCATTAGTCTAATTTATTTAATAACAGACTATATAACTAACGTCATTAATGTTACTTAAGCGCAAACGAGCGCGACGCGAGATGCACAGACAGTTTCAACAATTTTAGAAATCGCTTGACAACGTGTCTATTGAATTTTAAAATCGCTTTTCGATAAATGACGAAAAATATGATTCATCGTATTTTTCATCCGTGGTCTTCGTACAGAGTATAAGAGCTTCGCATCTAATCTCACTGTTCGAATCTACTTGCGAAATACTTGATGCCATCGCTACCGGTGTTCCTGGAGGAAAACGAAGGCACGAAAGAAGAAAGGGGAGTGGGACTGTACCGAGGGAATGAGAAAGAGAAGTCGTTACAAAAAGTCAGGTCGGATCAAGTCGAGGGGCTGCACACTTGTGAAAGGGGATGTAGGCGTTAGATTAGCGTGATCTCCAGTGATAACGTTCTTTTTTCCCTCTCTTTTCTTCTTTCTATCCATCGAACCGTTTTCCACGTTGCAAGGAGCCGTCACGACTCTCTCATAGAGTCTGCCTATCCTCGCAGGCGAGCAGCATCTTAGCACGTTTCTAGCGTGCAATTACTGACCCCTTAACGAGGAGGGTTGCGGATGCAACTTTTGAAAATCTCCTATTAGAAATAACGGCCCCTCCGGCGTACGTGTCCCGAGCCGCTCGGCAAATTGGAATCTGCGCGATGAGAAGGGTGCACTTACGTTTTTCTGCCCCTTCATTGCAACCCCCTGTCGAGCGGCAGGCCTCCTCGAAGGGAATCGATTTGTGTACCGGTAGTTTCGTTAAGACGCGATTAAGCCAGCCGCTGTGTTTTCGCAACGAATTGTTTCCCCGGAGAGTTTCCCCGTGGGATTTCGCGTTTTTCCATGCTAATTTACCGACGACTGAGCGCAGCTGTACTGACTAACGCGTGAAAATCATTGCAGTTCGTTCTGAGATTAAGAGATCCTTTTTGTGTTTGCTTTTGATCTGAAAGATGAAATGAAACGTCAAGATTTTCTTTTAAGGCACTTTTTCTCAGGTTTTAGAAGTGTTTTAAAGATAATAATAGGCGACAAGTGAAATTTTATCGGGGTAGTTTTACGGTGTTTGAAAGTCGTGGCGTTGGTGTCCTGTTCCAGTACGAAATTATCCTGGAAACTTTCTATTCTATTTTTTAAATATGCAACAAATATCGGAAAATTCTCTCTCATTCTGTATTTAACATATGTATAACGTATTACGTCATTTACTAGAAGCTCATTTTCTAACGATTAAAAGCAACAAAACGCGAGTAATGCCATTAAACCGGCCATTGTGAAAGGTTAATGCTAGTCGTAATCACTTTCGGATTGTTACGCATCTCACTTTACCACCGTTTGGATGGCTGTCAATAAAGTTCATTTGTATTTGTCTAATTAACCGCAGCTGCATCGTCTATGACAATGCCGACTGTAATTACGACCGTGTGACTTTGCAACTGCGTCCACCTATGGCGATAGATAGATTTAGGAAATCGCGTATTGTCGCGACGAATACCCAATCGATTGTGTTTCGTCATGAAATCAGTGTTACTCTCGCTTATTTCATCGAAGTTTCATTGAAATACTCGAAGCAACACCTTTTAACCCTTAGAAGCTGTCACCATCTTACTCTAATATCAACTACTCTAATATTAATTATTATACTCTAAATAATATTAGGTTGATGTATTATTAAATAACGTTTCATACAATAAAACATTCATTGTACATAGTTTCTTCAAAATATCTTACATTTCATCAAAATAATTTTCACGTCATTCAATATATTTTTTCAATGACTATTTTTCTTTGATCATTTCAAATTTGTAAGAATTGTCAATTTTAGAAACTAAGAAGCTTCAAAACGGTTCTGTCGTAATTTCTTTGTTCATACAATTCTTTAATTTATTTATGCATTAAAAATTACTTAGATAGAACATGAAATATGCTGAACTTTTTCTAAATGCCACTTCTTTTTCAGAAACGAAAGAATTTGCTGGGAAATAGCGTTGCCCGTTATGAATTCCAACGTTTGTTACGGATGTATAAACGCTGTGATATGTTTATATTAAAAAGGAAAATAAAGAGCTCGAATAAAATAACGAACAGCGGATCTGTTTGTCAGAAGAAAGATATTTGTAATTAGTAAGCAAATCTCGTTACGCGGAAATAATTAAAGGGGATCGATGTAAATATTAAGGAAAGAGAAATTCTTTCAACTCGTTATTTACGTTATTCTCGGATTATATCTCGTTTTATAAAGATATTGAAATTTCTAACGAGTTAAAAAATTACAATTAATTATTAAAATTAAAGATTTTACTAAAATTCTTGACGCTGTTCATGTGATATCATACTAATCCATCGTCAGTTCCTTAGAAGAGTAACACAATTTGTTACGACCGTTCGCGGAGAGACGCGGTCGCGAGGAAAACGCGTCAGCGAGAGGCGTAAATTCTCGCCGCGAAGTAGTCGTTCCCCTGTTTCGGTTAGGATAACAGAGGTGGTTGAATGAATATGACACAGTAGTAAGTTATATTTCACCGTTTATTCCACAACTTATAACGAGGATAGTTACACTGATGCGTATGTACGAGATGAGTGAATGACTGATCTACGGGTGTGTATACCCGGTGGAAGGATGTTGACCGTTCGAAGGATGTAAAATCAGTACCGTCTTGGGAGACGATGATGTTTTTTTTTTTTTTATTTATTTGTTGAAATTACAATCAATTCTCGCGTTGAGAATTTTCAGTAATTTTTCTGGCATGGCGCAGTGACATGGCTGTTTATTTACAATAAGTTAATACTTATTATAGATAGGTATAATTTATAAGTATTATAAGTAAGTGCATATGCTTAATTTGGATAATTAAATGAATCTGACGTTTAGGTCTAGCGGGTAGTGCCTCTTCAGCCTGCGAGTCTGGTCCGTCGTATCGAGTAGTCCAGTGATTAGGGGGTTTCGGTGTTTGTTGATTCTTTTGCTGTATCTGTCGCTATATTTTGCTATTTCCTCTTTGACGGTGGGTATCTTGAGGTCGCGGTGTATTGTTTCATTGGTTACATACCAAGGTGCGTCAATTAGGGATCTTAGCGTTTTCGATTGAAAGCGTTGGAGTATTTCAATGTTGGAGTTACTTGCTGTTCCCCATAGTTGGATTCCGTAGGTCCAGACAGGTTTTATTACGGTCTTGTAGAGGGTAATTTTATTCTGTATATTTAGTTTGGAGCGTCGGCCCGTGAGCCAATAGAGTTTTTTTAGTTTGTCCTTTAGTTGCTTCCTTTTATCTGAGATGTGTGTCTTCCACGTTAGTCTCCTGTCCAGGGTCATGCCCAGGTATCGGACTGTGTCCCTGCTAGGAACTGTTGCATTGTTGATGGTGACCTGGGGGCAGGTTTGTTTTCGGAGCGTGAAGGTTACATGTGAGGATTTCTTTTCGTTGACTTTGAAGCCCCATTTGTGAAACCACTTTTCCATGGAGTCGAGACTTCGCTGGAGAGTGGATGAGGCTATTACCGGGTCTGCGTGGGAAGCTAATAGCGCTGTGTCGTCTGCAAATGTCGCTATTGTTATATCATTTGATATAGGTAGGTCGGCAGTGTAGATGGAGTACAGTAGGGGTCCGAGGACACTACCTTGGGGTATGCCGGCTTCTATTGGGAATGTTGCGGAAGTGGCGTCTAGGTATTTAACCATGAATTGCCTATTGGTTAGGTAAGATTTTAGGATGGAGTAGTAGGGGTGGGGTAGGATCTTTTTAAGTTTGTATAGTAGCCCTTCATGCCATACTTTATCGAATGCCTGTTGGATGTCTAGGAAAACCGCTGAGCAATATTTTTTCTTTTCGAGTGTTTGGCTGATCGTATGAGTTAGGCGGTGGATTTGCTCTACTGTAGAATGATGTTTTCGGAAGCCGAATTGGTGATCTGGGAGTGTTTTCAAGTTCTCTAGGATTGGAAGGAGTCGGTTCGTGAGCATCTTCTCGAATAGTTTGGACAGGGTAGGTAAAAGACTGATTGGGCGATAGGAGCAGGTTTCGTATATCGGTTTACCGGGTTTAGGGATGAGGGTAATCAATGAGATTTTCCAAGCCTTAGGATAGTGTTCCAGGCGAAGGATAGCATTAAAAATCGATGTGATGAGTGCTATCCCTTTTGTGGGAAGTTCCTTGATTGCTCTATTGCCTACTAGGTCGTGTCCTGCTGCTTTCTTGGGGTTTAGGCGACTGATTGTTTCTATAGTCTCAGCAGAGGAGAAGGGTTCGATAGGAGGGGACATTTGGAAGGGGGTGTGCAGGTATTCAGTAACGTCCGCGGCGGATAGGTGGGATTATTTGTGGGGGGGGGGGCGGCGTGTGAGTTTCCTGGAGGCCTTCCATAGTGAGTAGTTGGCGGGGAGACGATGATGTGACGGAGGAAAGCTAAGGATGGGTGTGTCTAGCGCACGGGACCATCGGATTTGTTCGTGACGATGTTATTTAGGAGAGTGAGGGAATAGGCTTCGTTTTTAATTGGTTAAACGAAGGGTCTTAACCGCCCTCGAGAGAAAGTGGTTAGTGGGAGGAAAGTTGCAGCGTACGTGAGAAAACTAACTTTCCCTTTTTCGCCGTGGTAGACAATAGTCTCTAGAAATTCCTCCGAACCAGATGTTTCTTTTGTTTGAAGGACCTTTTCTAGGAAATCTATGAAATTTATGGAAGGTCCTTGAAACTATGGAGGATACGCTGCGAGTATCCGAAGACATCTGATTGCCATATTGCCTGCGGTGTGTGGCCTCGGCTAGTTAGAGTGTTACGCGACGTAACACAATTATTATAGAAAAAATACATGAATTTTCCAAAAAGTTCGTTTGACATAGAAAATTATGCTTCCTTAATTACGAAGAAATATTATTTCTTTTACATTTAAACTAATAATTTTTAGTTGTCCAGAGTTTTTAATAAAATCTTGTTTATGTATATCGCGTGCTACGCGAAAAAAAGATTAAAACAGGTTGTGAATTGTGAAAAACTTAGACTTAACTTAGACGATGCTATTGTACCTTCCCTCAACTCAAATCTCGACCATAAGATCACCAAAAACCGCATTAGATCCTCTCATAAAGCCTTTCATTTGATCGCATCCCATTCGCAGCCCATTTATAGAAAGAAAAATCGCTTTATCACGGCGTTTCGACGATAGTGGCCGACAATTTTCGAAAGTGAGTCTTTGACAATTGTGACGAGACGTGAAAACGGCGTTCAAGGTAAATGAAGAACATAGAAAATGCTGGAAGAAAAGAAGAGAATGGAAGATCTTAGTAATGGTCGTGGACCGAGGGTCAATTTAGACTTCAAAGGGTTCCCCGGTATAAAGGATATATAAAAAGGAGTCTCCGGTCTCGTATATCCAGAAGAGAATTCCATCTCGACGAGTTATTGGTGCCTATGATCTACGAACAAACTCGCTCCATTATTTCTCAATAAATTCTCAACACTTAAAAGACAGAGTTCTCTTGTTCCCAGAGGTCCCTTTCCTCGATCGTTTTGTCCAAGTCCAGCACGAAAGTTTCAAGTGGTTTTAAAGTGTCATCGCACACTCTCGCGCCATCGACTCGACTCGTTTCGTTCACCGTATCGATAAACTATAACGAGACAAATGGATGTGGGAGCGGTGCAAGCCTCCTCCTACACTTTCTCTCGGAGAAGATAGACTATACTCGTTTCTTCGCCCACTTTCTCCCTTATCCGCTCGGCTAAATTCTTTTTTCTTCTTCCGACACGGTCGCTTTTGTCTCTACTTCTCCTATCGCGTGTCTTCTCATCGGTCTTTCCCAGAAAGAGAATCAAAGTTGCAACTGTATGTGGCCTCCATTTTCTCTTCATCCCTTATCCCCTGCCGTTTCATCCTTCGGCAACGCGTACTCTACGCGAGAAGTCACCTTGACTCCTCGATAGATATAAATGAATTCCTTATTTTCGAAGATAGCGCCTTTTCCTTCCGAGAATACGTTTCTTCTAGTTTGCGTTATTGAATATCCAACTCGCTTTATCGTTAACGTGGTTTATGAGAATTACGTATCTCGCTATCACAAGGTCTATGGCCTGATTATTGATTTCAATCTCGCTATGATTCTTCATTCTTTATATTTCGATCTTCCTAGGATTTTAACAAAACGAATATAATTTTTAATATCCGAAGAAAATTTTTAAAAAATTATTATAAAATCTATCATTCGGATTATATATAAATATATTATTGTTTCTTAGAATCGATGGTTTCTAATGTTTCGGAATCGTATTTTCTGATATATTGCATCAACAAAAGGAATATTAAACTACTACGTGAAAGATAAAAAATAGAATTACGTATATAATTTTGAAACTAATGTAGAGTTTACGGATCGGTTGGCGGAACGAGGAGATCGAATATGCGATATATGCAGGTGATCAAAAGGAGTACGGATCAAGATCAAGTCCATCATCAGTCTCGGTGTATTTGATGTCCGAGAGATGGCGGCGCCAGTACCTCGACGAAGAAAGCAATCCAATTTTGTACTTTAGTAAAAGTAGAGAGATCTTCGTATAAAAGCTCCTTTTATGTGAAATCTGATACGTTTCAAGCAACAAGCATCTACTCATAAGATATTTTATGTTTCAATCCAAATCAAATTATGCGTTATATTAAGCATCTTTCTCTTTAAGTTGATTTCGCAATAGAATTAAAATTACTGGATATTGCAATTGTTTATTCCATGATATAATAAAATTGCACTTAGCTTTATTGAAAATAAACTACATAATTAGCTTTAATTCAACGGAAGCTAATGATATGCATCTAAATTTCTACATGAAAGAAGAGACTTATCGCAGGTCGTGTAACATCTGTCGAAGCGGGACTCGAATTTGACTAAAACTCCAACGACTTCGCAAGTTCACAAGTGCACGTAGATCTGCTCATATCGGACTACCGGACAGCATGTTCTTTTTCCTGATCCAAACGCATCTCGTGTCCAATCTCATCCCGTACGATCCCTTGAGATGCGAACTGTATCTCCGGACATCCACGCGCGGCCGACTTTATCTGAATTCGGGCATGCAGGCTTCGATATAACGCGACGTTACGTTCCACGCTCTATCGACTGTCATTGCAGGTTCGACTTTTCGTGTTTCTATCTCATTAAATAACCAATAAACGCAAGGCGTATATTTTTGAATTCGAAATACTAATGTAGTATCGTGGACGAAAGGCCTAAGAAATATCGGGCGAACTATAAACAATGTCGCCAGAAAGTCGAAGCACCGACAGGCCCAACAATGTATCGTCGGTCTTTCGGTCGAATAGGTTACGCAAAAAAAGGCCTACGTGACTTTGACTACGAGCGGTTGCGGAGCACGTGCGTGGTGGGGCTAAGAAAAAGACAAAGGAACGATGAGTCAGTCGAAAAGCAGAGTGCGAGTCGAGAAGCAGAGTGCGAGCCGAGGAGCCGTGTGCGAGTTGAGCGGAGACAGAGGTTGCGAGTGGCGTTGCCGAGAGAGTGTGGATTGCGCTGTTTTCTGTACGTTTGGCGTGAATAGTTCAGGTTGAACAACAATCGTCTTTTTCTGTCTGATTAACATCTCTATTGTCCACTCTTTGTAAACACATTATATCACGATATTACACTAATTAAATACGTCCATTACAAACTTTACATTTAACTATTTTAGATTATTAGATCATTTAAACTACTGTTAATTTAATGGCGAGTTAAATACAATTCTATGTATAAAGTGTTTCGTTACCGTGTTACTACTCACTTGCTAAATCCTTACTTCATAAATCTATCAGAAACAAATTATCTTCGACGTTTTCTAAGAAAGAAAAACTCAATTATTTTTGTACATAATAGAATTCATACGACATAATAATACGACATTCATAATAGAATTAAACACCTAGTAAATATTTTATTTCGATACTGAGATAGTCACATCTTACGATACTAAATCATCCACTGGGTGCAAACAAATTATAATTTTCCCTTGAATTTTGTATCCTATTATTGTAAACTTCGTAATTTAACGTTACAACATATTATAGAACGTATGAAATTTCATATTCCGCTTTATATAAACAATTAAAATTCAAATTAGAAGTTCCATTGGTGCCCCAGGTTTCCCGGCAATGTTCACGGCCCTGAAACAATGGGCCTATATATCGTGCGGCACATGCGTGCGAAATCGTATTAATTTATCGCGGGGCAATTACAAGGAGCCATATATTAGGCAGCCAGCCTAGGAGCGTAGCCCTGGCAGACCTACGAGAGCCACGGAACCAGAGGAGAGGAACGTAACTATCCGACAGGGAGCGGTGGAAATTGGGGGGAGAAAGAGAAGGCAACGTGGGAGAGACGAGACGTAGACGCCAGGCGGAAGAAAGGGAAGGCGAGACCTGGGGACCAGAAAGAGACTCCGAGTTCATTTCGATTCGCGGGGTGCCTGCAGCGATAACGCATCTGTCGCCTTCTACCCCAACCTCTATTCCTACCATTGCCCCTAGAATACTGGATCCCTGATTTCTGTAACTGAAATGTACTGGTACCGTCTTTACTGTTCCACTTTGACTGAAAATTTTAAATTGGAGATTTTGTCTTCTCTTTGGCGTTCTTGCTTTTTTCCTTTTTTTTTTTCAATTTATTAAGTATACAGCTTGTTTACGGATTAACATGTTCGAGATCGACGTAGTACGACAAGACTGCTTCTAATGGCTAAGTTATTTTTGCGATTGTAATTTCTTATTCGATAAATCGGGACGATCGGTTACATGCGAGACATATGTACGAGTCAATGCGAAATATTCAGCTTAAAAACAACTGGACACCGAAACATTTAGTCGGATCGAAGTAGTTTCAGATGAATAAGTAGTTTCATATGAAAAAGAACATACTTAGACTTAGGTATGAGAATATTTGAATAAAAATGTCATATGCTACAAGTCAAACAAGTGTCTATATATCAAATAAGATAACATTATTCATTCGGATTTTAAGCATTTTACGCATTCATTCGAATGGTATTATTTGAGATAAGGTAAGGAGTCAAGTCATGAATTCTGGACAGAAAAATATTTCTATCCTTAAAATGAACTTGAACTTTATATCTGCGTATTCCAACAACCAAGATTCTTCTTCATCGCTCTTCTTCTCCATTTTCTTCTTTTTCTCTTCTACTCACATCGATATCGAAAAGGAAGAGGAGAGAAACACCTGGCGGGCAGCCGCGAGCGGAATCCAGCGGCAGGCTGTTCGTTACGAGAACAATGAGAAAAGGCGTAATTTATGGTCGACCCGACGAGATTCGGTGACCTGGGGATGGGCTCGAGCAAACGTGAATTTAAATAGACTTTCTCGATTCGCGTGCAATTAACGGACTGAGAGTTCGACGGCGGGAATCGTGGATGCGAGGAAAGTGTCTGTAGAGTTTTATGGATTGGACCGTCGTGTAGTTTCGGGAGCCAAATGGTCTGCCCAGAGTGCATAATGGATCTAACGGATTATTTGTAAAGGTTACTAAATTTTCAGGTTAAAAGGTTCCAATGTGGAATCTTGAAAGCGGAGGATATACGCTCTCGTTCGTAAGCATTAGGGAACCTTTTTGTTTCGTACAAGACGTGATAACATATATATTTTGCCTATATATATATAGACAAAATGATTAATTCATCGCGATTTTACGTTCGTGCAAGGTGTTCGGAATTTTGAATAGTCGTCCGCTTATGGCACGGACAAGCCCATTCCCTTCTTTAGGAAATTCCGAATTGCATGTCCTCTCCGAGCTGTAAACCTAACGACTTCGAGGTCAGGTAAAAATCGCCTGGAAGGGATTAGCCGGAAGGGCACGATGGACAGACGAAACCCAACGGCTGGTAGGGAGAATCAGCAACGTAGAAGGACAGTTCATCATCAGACATTGTACCATACGGTTGAAAAACTTCACTCCCAACAAGATCTTACCACCACCGTGCATCACATCGCACGTTACGTTTATATAACAACTTCAACACAGTGCTGGATTACTCTAACACTCGATATATCAAACCTCCTCCACCTTGAGCGTTAATTCATTGGAGGTACGCGATATCGACCGATCGGTTTGACTTGACCGGTTGCTGTTTAGTCGATAATTCGCAACACAAGGTAACCGGGGAAAAATTTGTCAAAATTATTTGTAAGAGTGATGAAAGTTTTATTTGCAAAGGATGATAGAACGGAATCACACATAAATTTTACACGAACAAATTTATATTGTACAAGCCAATATTTGGAAAAATTAGCTTCAATAATATAAAAAATTAAAATTCTGTACTTCTGTTAAATGAACTGATTAGATTATGGAGGTTTTATTTCAGCTTAACGAGGTATAAAATCATAAAACTTGATTGACAATGGTACGTTCTGGCCGCATGAACGCCTATGCTTTTTACCAATTTCATCATACGAGGGAGAATTCATTATTTAACGAAGAGATCGATGTTAATGTTTATGTAGGATGTAAATTTGCGTATGAATCCGATAATAGATACCGCATCCATAAGTTACATTCACATAGGCGTGTGTCACATATGGTAGCTACAACTAAACTATTATTTTTAATTTATGTTCTCAATTTACCGACTAACGAAGCTCAACGCCGGGGCACCGGAATAATTAATGCTAAACCGGCTGCTCTCGTAAAATTATCTGGCCGATAATTTTTGTTGAAACTCGCCATTAAAGCGTGTGTACGCAGATAATCACCCCTGTTTACGCACACGTGTCCCTCTCATTTTCTTTATCAAGCTTAATGATGTTAATTTCCGCGCAGCTTGGCCCAACATTTTTCTTTTCGCTAACCTGCCATGCGTTGCTCACTACCTTCCCGTATCGAATATGCCTTTTTCCTTTTCTATCACCGTTAAATGAAATATGGGATATATATGTGTAGTTTTATGTACTCAATCTCAACAATCTCTTGTTCCCTTTCGTCAACAATACGATTCACTCGATAGGATCCTGGTGGCGTACAATTTTATTCTCTATCTGTTTATCTCCGTTTCCGTGGAGATTCCGTAGGATGTTCCTGGAGCCGGTGGTATTCCAATTTCCAGGGACGATGTATCTTCCCAGTTGGCTGGTTGCACTCACGGGCAAGAACGTCGGCTTGCCAACTGGAAGTTCATTAACGAACTAAATTACCGTATCCGTTACTTTTATCGTGCCACCGCGAACGTATAGTACAGCCTCCAACCCGGGAAATCGTTTCTGACGATATTTGGCTCTGTACACGGTTTGCCGGGTTAACTGCTGCAAACAGAATTTCCGAATATCCCCCTCCCCCCATTCAACTGAAGCACAGAGGAGCACGACTCTGCAACAATAATTTTCTACTCTGCATAAGATGTTGCTCGCTCTATGCACATCCTATCATTCTAATTCATCAGTTTTAGAATATATAATAAGCCAAATGAATCGTTAAAACGTTTCAGATTTTTTCAATAGTATAAAATATCACGTGTTACTTATTTTATTTCCAGGCAATTTACCAGAATTGAAAGCTCGGGAGCGAAGCGTCCGCGTCAACGAAACATCAGCAAAAGTTTCCAATCTTTACGATCTCCCAATAATCTCGACAAATATCCCAAAACGATACCGTGATCGAGTATCCCGAAATTAACGACACGTGAACGTTCGAAAATATTCGCATAGCTGCCTGGCAGTCGGAAATGGTATTAAGATTCATTTATGTGCTCGGCTAATGAGATTAACAGCGAGGGGCAGGGCGTTAAAAAGTCGCAGATTAATGTGTTAATGAACCGGGTATCGTGTGTTTGCGCGGCTATTCTATTATCTCGTTGGAATTTCGCCGCTTTTAACGTTTTATCAATGACGATGACGCCACGTGCGTGGTCGCGCGCGCGCGCGCTCGCGTTTACGTTGTCCGCGCATATGTTCGCCGTTGGTCGGCCAATAAATAGCGATAATGCCGCGGCATTATAGCAATAAACGGAAAATATAAATACAAATTTAGCGAGAGGCCGAAAGTGAGCCGATATTGCGAGCAAGTAGTGGTGGATGGCCAATGAAGAGGGGATGGGGGTTGAACAGGAAACCGGCTTATTATAAATTGATCTAATCTATATGCATTAAAAGCGTGTTTCGATACGCACACCTAGCCACGCGGCTGCAACCGATATCGCATTTTGATAATGCGCCGGGATATTCAAATTAGGCGAGTTTATCAGATTTAGCGGAGTGTCGCCACGGGATCGAACCGATATACCCGCAGAGATTCCACAGCGTTTGCTATCTTATCCTGCGAGACTTTTCCGCGATTCCCCGAACAATTCTAATTACCAACGTTTACATGTTCGCCTGAAAGGCTCGAAGCGGTCAGTTATCGGTTTTAGTGTTGGGGCTATTGGCAGTTTCTGGTGTTTTATCGGAGATTGTTTCATTACAAAGAGCAGTAGTGGAAAATGATGGAAAATATTTATAAAACGTCATTCTATCGGATCCAAGGATATGCGATAGCGCAGCCATTTATTGCAAATTATTGTAAGTTGTAAAAAGAAGTAGTTGAAATGGAGAGTGTAGGAAGCGAAAAATTGGAAATAGTTAACTTCGTAACAAATGTATAAAATGTAAAACTTCAAACGCTATTTTGTAAATCGCGGAGAAGAAAAAACTGATATTTGCGATTTTGATAGATTTGGTTTGCTGGATTCTACTGTTAACTTTCTCATTATATGCAAATATTGCCCATAGCAAAATACAATAAATAACAACAAATGTTACACCGTAAGTTTGAAAATATGGAAAATAAGTTTGTCTGTGATTTAAGGATTTTCGTCAGAATGTTACAAAATACATTTCACTACCTCGAATTCCAAACAATGGTGTAGTCAGACGCACATTAAGAGAAAGCCCGAAGGTAATTGACGAACTGCGTGTAATGTTCTACGGAAACGGGGGATGTCTGTGTAAATGACTCACAAATTGCTATCTGAAATGCAAATAAATTCATTCGTTTCTGCGTGTGGTTACAGGGGAACAATAAAGAGGCTGCAATAAAGTTGGAAGGGAAAGTGAACGAAAAGGGCGGAGGGGAAAGAAAGTAACGATATTTGCAATAAAAATGTAAATATACGATAGAAATAAAACCATCAACTAAATGTAACTCCTTACGACATTTAGATTATTTAAATTGCGCGTCATTTTGATAATTTGAAGTTTCATTCTTATCAAACTATAATAAATATTTCACGATGATAAGTGTAACAGACAAAAATAAATTAATTTATTCTTCCAATTACGTAAACAATCATTTCTGTCAAGCATTGCAACAAAATATTTAAAACACTTTTGTATATTTATGCTACCGCTCGGAAGTTTTAAGACGATTATTATATTTGCTTTAAAACTAGAAAAGGTTAAGTACCTAATTATTCAAATTCACGAAGGAATTTAGCTCGATATTTTATATTTCAAAAAGCCACCCAACGTTTAACGTGCTAACGTATTAAAATTTATATTATGAGATATATATAATACATTCAACTTTTAAAGTGTAATCGCGGGCCTCTCGTGTCTGATATATTTTTCACTGGATAATGTGTATACATATGTCATATATACAAAAAAAACTAAATTTGCATAGATATCGGCAGTCAAAAGTAATCATGTAATTTAATTGAAACAGTAATCATCGATGTATTTAAAGGTATGTTGACTTTTTCGGAGACTGTAACTACAAGAAGGCGCGATTTTATGGGGACTTGCGGCGTGGCGCGCGCGTGCGCCACCCCTATATAGCGTTGGCGAGTAGAAAACAAGGGATAGCGCCGACAACCGACCGGCACAGAGGATTATCCGACAAGTCGTGGCCGGATAGGGCCATAAATTATGACGGGAATTTGTTCGTTCGCTCTATAATTCCCTAAGAGTGGAGTGCATGAAAAAAAGAGAGGGAGAACGACCAGCCTCCAAGTAATCGGACGATCAGTCTCCTCACGAAAATTTTAGTTGTTTCTCCTCTAATACCGATTCGCATTACGGTCATTGAATCCTGTTGTAACAACATAAAGACGTTATTAAAATGTTTAAAATGAGAGAAGCAGTTAAACCTATAATTTATAATATAATTTTGTGCTAAAACAATTAGTTCTAATTTGTACATATTGTAGTGTATATATCGTGGATGCATTTAACAGATTGTCATTCAATTTTTCATCGTAGGCAAATAATAACGAAGATTGAAAGGATAGACGATACCGATTTGTTGGAATTTACAGAGGATTAAAATCTCCACTTGGACAGTGATACGGTTTCTCTTTGAGACTTTAAATCGATCGGTCTACCCCAAAGCCAACCTCGCAGATTGGAGGCTCACCGCGTAGACATTGTGCGGAGACGAATGAATCACCGGGGATTATCGCATTCAAAATTCGTTTACGCCACCTTTTCTCGGACGCGAGACGCCTCGTAGGTAATTTTATAAAGGGATTCAATTGGCTTTACATCCGACCGGTGAAATATGAGTCTGTGCCGCGTGAAATAAGACCCGATTGGATTGAAAGAGTATCTTACCACCACTAGCTGTCTACTTATATGTATGTATACACCACCGTCTCTTCTTCCAACTTCCTGCCCTTGCTGTTAATATTGTATCGAAATCTCAGCCGTGTAATCTATGGGATGCCTCTTTGCAGTTATTACTGCGTTACGAACAAATTTCACTACATATCTCTTATTCGCTGCAACAATTACAGAACTGGAATTTAGTTCATCCAATATTCAACGAACTGAATAAATTTTCGGTAGAATTTGTTTAGATTGGTGACGGATTTAGTTGATCAAATTTGATAAACACAGTCCTTATTAATGTCGTATAGCGTTACAAACAAGTCTCGCTTATGTGCTGTTCAGAAGCCACATTGATCAACCTCATCGATTCAAAAGTACAGAAGAGCGATGTTACTATAAACATTCTTTCTTATCTTATTTGTGATCCTTTTACGATAAATGAGCTTTTGGAGATAAGAAAATTACCCTTTAAGAATTCCATTGAATGTGTATTTATATTATAAAATTACGGAATTTTTACAAAAAGTGATGTTGGTCGGTTTGACTTTCGTAATATACTGATCTTTATCGAGATACGGTAAATGAATCGAAAAATCATAGCTGGTCCATACAGAAAGCATATTGAAATAGTCATTCCTATTTAATTACAGCTGAATTCCCGATGGGTTGGTCAGATAGGGTTCGAAAAGAAAGGTACATCAAGAGGAACCATGTCGAAAACGAATCGATACCTCGACGGGATTTTAATAGCTACAAAGGATGTACGAAGGCTCCCTTGGGAATCGGGACCCGCGTTCGACACAGAACGATATGTTTACCTCGGTAAAAAAGGTGCTTGTCATTCGTATTTCATTGAACGTTACAAAGTCGACGCCGGTTGTTTCATCGCGGACAGTCGTCGATGATTTACCTTTGTTATTAATTTTTAATTAACGAGTCTGTCACCGGCGATAGAAAGGGTACACGCACGATACGACGAGAAACACGTGGAACAAAACGACGCAGTGTACTTCTCAATGGAGTCGAGAAGAAAGGGGTTAGATTAGGTTGGGGCTCGACACAATGATTTCATGCACTGTCGTATTTGCGCAACGTGTTAATTATCGGACTGCTTTCGTGGAAGCGTTTCAAGTCGAATTTTTACCTCGCGGAGAAATTCTATGTTGCTTCTGGAGATGTCATATTTTATAAAAATCAAAATATCATAGAAACATTAACGTCTTCATATGTAAATATTAAATACAATATATGAATACACGTTACGATAAACGATTATTGAACTTGATTAATTAATTTATTATCACTGACTGTGACGATATTAAATGAAATATAAGATCAAATAAAATGTAAAAGGTATGAAATACATATGGTTAAACATATTCAACGATTGAACTATCGTTCTCTTGTTATACGACTCATAATGTGAAATTTATAAATGAAATCGATAAACGTAATAACGTAGAATTACGAAATAAAAAATTAATAGAATAACGAAACACGTTCCATTTTACATAAAATTATGTTAGTATAGGATTCGATGCGTCGTGTAACGATGTAAAACAAGGTAAACGGAATCAAGTGAATTCCATATCACCGATGGTGGTATTAATAATCAACCGTGATCGGCATCGAAATTTGCATAGAATTTAACGGCAACCATGTACGAAAAGAAAATGGCGACTATCCGTGTATAGAAGGAAACGAGGTAGTAACGAATAATCTCGATGCACACGGTCTCATACATATTTATTCGCGACTTGTGTACACGATGAAAGCACCAGCGATCCATATGCATGTGACGACCGAACCGCATATTCGAGGTGCAGGATAGCCTTGTAAAGGGCCTCGTTCACGGTCTAAAAGCGCAATCAGTTCCTTCTTCATCGATTAACTCCTGCATTATACGTAAGACGCAATTTGACCACTTCGAAATCAGTTCCAAATTATCAACGAAGATAATTCTCCGCGAATGTTTAATTCTTACATTATTTTATAATAGATTTCATTATGTATTGCTCTTTCTGTAAGTGCTGTAATGTTTATGAATGGGAATGTATGCAATATTCGGTATACTTTAACGACTTATTAAAACGCACTATTAAAAACATCAGGAAATATGAGTGTGTAATAATTACAGTTTACTGATAGTTAAAAATGTATTTGTTTTTCTGTTCTGGAAGTGCTAATTTGAAGTTTCTAAACGGATGAAGAATATACATCATTACACAGCCATGACAGTGGGAAAAAGTTTGGAAAATCAGATTCAACGGTTTCAAAGCATTGACAGATTAGCAGCGATCGAGGTGCATAATGTGTTCGTTAAAGCTTTCATTTACTATCGGCGAAACGTTTCGTTTCCGTAACTATTCGCCACACGTTCCGGACTGGCGGCAGTTTAAAACTCGAAACGGCACTTTAATCGGGCGTTCTTCTCGCGCAGACAGTTTCCTGCCGGTGCGCCATTCACCAGGCCAGAAAATCGTCGGATCGTTCTACGAACTTCACTCTTTTTCGTTCCCAGCGCCTTACGAATTCGTGGATAAGTCGCTGATATATCGACGATCGAACCGCAGATGGAAAACGTCTTACGAGTAATTTATTCCCGGCTAAGGAAACAGCCGGAAGGGAGAAAGCTCGCCAAATCCCGCCATTGTTTCGCTTTCCATTGATTTTTTAACCAACGGCTGTGTTATTTGAGCGTGAAATGATGATGGAAGTTCTGCAGGAACAGATGTTTAAACTCGTAAATGAAGAAATTTTATGTGAATTGTGAATGTGTGACAAGTGTGACGATTAAAAAGATTTCACGCATGAAATTGAATACAAAACAAGACTTGTCATACTGTTCGAAATACATAGAAAATATTGTTTTCTTTTTATTCCTATTACACATAACAAATACATTTTTTTCTAAGAAATTAATAAAAACATTTGAAAAATGAATAAAATCAAAACGTCTGCCACCAATACTATGAATTATCTCTGCAATGGACTAGAACTCGTAAAGTATTATATTCCTTGTATTATAAAATAAATGATAAATAAATAATGTGCTATAAGATGAAGGTTCTATTAAGATTAAAGAATTAATGCCTCGTAACGATTGCAAAATAAAATTTTACGTAACGATAGAATGACCTGATATTCCCTCTGGTTGGAATTAATTAAATTTCGTGAATGGTGTTAAGGAAACGCATACGCGGAGGAAATTATGTAATCTTAGGTGTCGAGGTAATTTCGTTCCTTCCATTGGTATTGGAAATCCAGTGATTTCAAAGGAAACAGGTACGTTCTGGCGTTGTCGGATCGAGCTTTCATCGGTGTTGATGTTTCTCGCTTTTACTTCGCGATTCGGACGATATGTAAATACCTTTTACGCAAATGAAAACTGCATACAGGCACGCGTGGTGGTGTAAGTCGCAGCGAGCAGCGCGCATATATCAAAAATACGAGGGTCATGAAGGACGAAAGGCTAATATGGAAAATTAAAAAGGAGCTTTCCCCGACTGGTTCGCCAAATTACTAGATTTTCCATTTCAGGATATCCATCGCAGAAATTGCCACCATGCAAATGTATAAGTTGGCACGATGCATCGTCTATAATAATTTTATCTACTTTTTAGAATTTTTTATATGATTTTACGGGATAAATATAATTTTGTGCCGTATTATTTAAAAAGAAGTTGTATTTATTAAAATAAAATTCCATTCGCGTTTCTTCAAATATTACAGAGACTATTTCATTAAAATTCATATGTTAGAAATATTTTTGTCGCTAAAAACGAAAGAGAGTTCGATTTGCTTTTATTCAGATGTTTCCGGAATTGTTTCATGAAGAAGCTATTGATTCGAATCAAATTTCAGGATTCACGTATTAGATAAATTTTTGTTATTTCCTAAAGAAAGAAACAAAAAGACAGAAAGAATTCGATCTCTTTCGTTGTAAATGGCTGAGTTTGTACAATATTCTCTAACGAGACACTTTCGTAAGTCAGTGAATCGAAAATAATCATTGCATTACACGTAACGACCTGCGTGCGACGGGTTTCACTCTCACCGTCTGCTCCCCGCTTTCTGGGCCACGAATCCTGGCGTCGTTACAATGTTATATGGAGGTAATGACCTCCAGGTCCGCTATTAACATGAAAATGCTTGTCATACACGGTGATAAATAATGCATCGGCGTCAAAGACCCTGCTACTTTTCTCCCCCTTCATATTTCGTCCCCATCTTTCCATTGCAGGGAACAACCGATAGCTCGTTGCTGCAACGCCTGCATACAATACCCGAAACCCTCCGAACCAGTCACATTTTTCGTCTAATGAAAACCTTTTCGGAATTTGATTCGCACTTTTAGAAAAGAGGCAAGACAATACCTTTCGTTTTACAAAAGAATATACATAGCCTGGCGGAAGTATTCGAACACTTGCAGATACCTTTTATCGATATATTATGTGCGTTATACTCCATTTTGAAATTTCATTTGCATCGTTACGAGACTCGACTCGTTTGAAACAAATCTCAAAATATATCTAAAAATTAAAATATCCACATAGTAGAAGCGTATATCTCGCAGAATTGACAAAAATATTTAAACAATCAATTACCTGTTGAATTAATAAACCCGATGTTCAGCATCACATTTGGCATATATTATACAGTTAAGATACCTTATTCATGCTATATACTAATGCTTTACTAAATATAAATATCACATATAAAGCTGAATGTTCTTTTGTCTTTGTGAAACTGTTCTTTTGTCAAAACATGAAAAGGAGTTGAAGATAGCATTTAGCGAATGTTGTATTTTAACGTGTGTTACGAAACGATGGATATTCGTAGAACCTACGAAAGAAGGCTGAAAACCGATCTCGTGAGACGATCCTGTGCCATTTTCCAAGGGAACAATGCCAAAAGAGTTGATTGATCCTGCGGCAATACCAACCGGTTTCACGGTGAATTCCTGTCCACGTGACGACGACCATGCACTCTTTGCTGCGTCCCATATGTCAGCCTGGAAGTCCGGGCCTTTGGCCATCAACGAGTACAAATTT
Organism: Bombus vosnesenskii; assembly: GCF_011952255.1. NCBI lineage: Eukaryota > Metazoa > Arthropoda > Insecta > Hymenoptera > Apidae > Bombus > Bombus vosnesenskii. The sequence continues at coordinate 3,012,415 of NW_022882945.1, read as the reverse complement.
CGAAGACCAGCATTTTTCCAAATAGTCCGTTTATTGGTCACTTTTTTCGGATGACGCGTCAAACGCGATCATCCGGCAATTGATCGATTCTCTGCCAGCATAACTGATCCTTTTGGTTCCTGTATATGTATATACGATTCCTGGATTGTTCGTAATTGGTTCCATTTCGAATATAATACACTTTGTATACTTCTACTTCGTATTTAATACATTTCTTACTTTGTTCTTCGTATTTGATATACCCTTGACGATTTTTCTTTATAACGTTCCCTAAAATCATAAGCTGTGATATATATACAAAGTACACATAAATAGAAGCATGATTGATATAGTTAAATGGTTTTGATAAAAAATAATCGAAGGTAACGAATATTGCAATTTATGAGGAAGATCATTAAATACAGAAATATGAAAATAGCCGACACTGGTACTAATTCTTGAAATATTTGTGTGGACGTTGTCAACGTTCAATGGGCTGTATGATCATTGGTAGAATTTGTATAGAGAGAGTATTTTGCGTCCAGTCGGTAGGAATTATTCGTTCGGGTTAGCTATTCGTCTTCGTTGGTTGAAACGAAGTTGCGGAAACTGCAGCACGCAGCTACTATTTTTCAGCGGATAAACAGGTAGAAATTTTGCGTGGACTCGCGAGTACGGTCTGGCCGGAGTTTAAAAATTCATAAGGGAGTTCGCGCGAAGATACGAAACAATGGGGCATCGTATGAATTTTAGAAGAGTGGCGAATTTGAGACACGCTGCTGGAACATTTTATCCAGTAGAAAAGCACAATCCGGTAACCGTGCTTTATCTCCTGGCGCTCGGTAAATTTTAAGGATTATCTTTTGAAATAAATAGTTCGTGGAAGCGAAGATGCACACGCTGTTGACGTAACTGGTCGACATATCGGTCGTGTATAGGGTGACAGAAAAAATCGTTATCCATCATCATTATAATTCCTCTATATATACCTTAAAAATGTTTATTAAGTAGTAATTATTAGAATTATAAATATATACAGTATAGTGTATATATATAATTTATATCTATAACTATGTATATTGTAATAAATATGAAAATCCTATAATTTGATATTTGAGTCACTCAGAGACCATACTGATCAACTCCGTAAATTGAAAAGAGGGGAATAACGATTATAAATAATGCTTTTTAAAGTTTATCTTAGAATTTGCAGTTATTTATACTAATAAACTGCTGAAAATTACGTATCTTTATGAATTCTATCATGTAAAAGTGGAGTTAATCTGTTTGGCTTCTAAGGGAGCATTTAATTACCACATCTATTCAAATAAGTAGTTTCAGATTTTCTGTTTTATAATTATTAGAAGTATGCAAGTGCTTATATAGATGTATACATGGATAAAATTACACGCGACTTATTTCGCGTTTTTCATTCGTTGGAGAAAAGAGATCAACATCGCCACGTTCCGGGTGAATCATTTTTCTCTCACCCCATATATATCTCGAAGGGACAAGCGTTCTCCGTGGCTGTGTATTTGCAGGTCCACCGCGTGTGCACGCGCGACAACGCCAGTAAAAATAACACGATAACCTCGCAGATGTCACCTGCCAGAACACTCGCGCGCTCCGACAACTGCATCTGGGCAATGAAAAAAAAACACATATAAAAAAAAAATAAAAAATAAAAAATGGCCCACTTATGAAAAAATCCTCGACACGGTTGTCTCTCTGTCTTCCTCCTTCGGGCTTCATTGCGATTTTTAATTAGCGATTATCGAACTCCAGGTGTCACTGACATACCTCGTGACTTCGATCGAAATTCGATTGCATCTCGCTATCGAATATACCGCGCGATGACCTGTACGCATGAGTTATAACTTTAATTATATAATAAATCCTTCAATTTCGAGTGATAACGCGCATTGCACGGGCTTCGTTACGCAACAATCCGCGAAACTGATTGCCTCGATGGCAATTTCCACTTAATTCATGGAAACTGGACATTGTGGTTTCGCGAGAAACTTGCGAATCTCATTGATTCTTTTAGAGAAGTAAAATGTAGTAATTTGGAGCGTTACTATATTATATACGGTCGAACATTGTATTCTTAAGATTGATTAATTAATAACGCAATAAATGTACTATCTCTAATATCAATTATCGACTAGAAATCAAAATTATCAATAATTGCCAAAAAAAATTCCTTTATGCAGTCTAAGGAGTATTTATGCGCGTGGTCCTGAAAGACTCAATTCTTACTAGAATTTTTAATTATACTGTTAAATATCATAGTTGGTAAATTCTTATTAAAACTTTTAATTAACTTTGCACGTATAATTATAAATTATATTTACTATGAACAAATTAACGAACCTAAACACTATAATAATAATAACAATAATCCTATGGTGACCTTTGTAAAAAAAATGTATCATTAGAAAAGTAACAACCGACGAAACATTAAATAAGAAGAAATCGAAATCTCAGTCAATCCAGCCTCCAACATTCCATTCTAAATGAACACTTTTCGAATCTCAGTGCACGAATCTGAAAATTGCCACCGCCCTAGAAAAAAAACAAAGAAAAGAAACGAGTCAATAACGAGAGAAAGGATTAAAGAAACAGAAAAAGAAGGATGATGAGAAAAGAGACTTTGCCGCGATTTCCCAAGCGGTGTACGCGCACCTGCTCTGCCAGTCGCTCCATTTCTCGCGAACACACGATGCAGATCGTTCTCAAAGATTCTGCCGCCTTCAAACACGCTACTTACCTTCTCTACCTGCTGGAGAGCTTCGTACGAACACCTGATTGTTTCATGCATATGTCGCGAGCAGTATTCGTGTGGTTGTATTCGCGCGTATGATCGTGACCTGATCGTACCGTGTCTCGGATGACCAGGTGGTCTCCAGATGTCGGTAATTTTGATAAAGAGGATGATGAACGTGAATTATGATCGTCAAAGATGATGAAGGACGAGATTGTAAGAAGTTGCGTGAGGCACGTACCTTGTGACATGCTTTTGACGTATTGTTCTGTTTTACGTATAACGTACAGGTCGAAAAATAGTGGCGTCCGGATTTATATGTATCACTGAGATTAAACGATGAAGAATTGTTCGGCTGCTGGAATTATAAATGATGGTAAAAAGTTATAAGATAGAAGAGTATGATAGACGAGATAGACATCTTTTAAAGTAATGTCACTTGGTAATTAACAATAAAATGACCTTTCATATAATAATCGAGCCACGACTTTGTTTCCGAGCAATTATTAATTAGAAAAAGGAAGAAGTATGAACGATATAACAATATCATTGTAAACTCGCTCACGACGAGAATGTCGTAACTGCGGATTGACAGATGCAAATCCCTTCGCGCACTCGCGACAGCTATTACGTGATTTCACGATGTACGATCGCATTACTATGCAAGATCGAAGATGCGTCTAATCGATAATCACCGGTCACGTTCACCTGATGAAAGCACTGGAGCGCGATCGGTTGAAACGCACGTGACCAATTCACGCAGAGACGTGTGCCGATATAACACTCTAGCGCCGTAAATCAAGACAGTTCCACCGGATCTATTCACGTTGTTTTCTTTAATCTGTCTTCCACCTAACACCATGGGTGTTTAATACATTTATGTACATTTGAGACATTCACCGATCGGGCAATTACAGTACGTGCGTTCTTTCTTTGCAGACATATGAAAAACTTGTACATAATTGTATGCTTAAGAATCTAGGACGTTCTAAAAATTCGAGACATTTTAATTTATGGGACAAATTCTGCAACCAAAATTGTATTTATTAAATACCTCTATTAAGAACATAAAAATACAAGGTTCCATTTTAAAGAATTAACTTAACTTTGACATACTCTCGTTACTACATTTAAGGAAAGATTATTTCTATCGTTTAATGTCCTACATATCAACCAACTTTTCTAAGAATATTTTTTCCGATAGCTTCAATTCACTGCAATGATAAAAGGAATTAAATGAATATAGTATAGACCCAAAAATCTTGTTTTTCTCCTCCAAATATGTATCACTGCGCAAAAGCAGAAACACGACAAAAACAGGAACACGATTGATTCTTCTATTTGAGTATTCTTCTACATCTTTTTTCGATCGTTCCTGTGAATCGTTATTGCTGGTTACACCTGTAAATCAGGCCCTCGAGGCAGTTACCACCCACGGGATTCGTGGGCAGAACACGCGCGGTCAGATCTACAGATTATACGGACGACTGGTATCTTGTTGCTTTCCTTCCCTCTCCTCTCACGTGTTTCACCTACGCCGTACCCTTTGCCTCTGATTCCTCTTGCATATTGTGTTTATGTACACTTTCGTTCAGAAGTGTTGGCAGACTTGTAGAAAATAGACCTAAAAATTATTATAAAACTATTAAAACCTATAAGAATGATTAAATCTTGTTTCAAATCACATTATATTATGATAAATATCGAATACATTAAAAATATAATAGATAATGGTAACGCACATTAATAAAATCTTTAAAGCATATTAATAACGATTATGTATCGTTCCTTACAGGATTATTCTTTTAGTGTTAATAATAATTGATAAATTCGTCGATGATCTAGGTCAATCATCACGTTTCGTAATCAAATGTTCCTATACTTGTGAAAGGAACTGTACATACATGTACAGGACAGACGGTAACATTGGTTATTCTGACCAATCTGAAACAACCTTCCTGCCTAGCTTGCAATAAGCCAGCGTATAGGTAATTTAGAACTGCTTTCTGATTGATACGATTAATTTTCTACCTGAGAGTACCGTTCAGATTGCACACTTATGTTTGAGCAGCGATCGCCATTACTGCTTGATGAAGTTCTGGTTTTCGTGGCAGCATTGCTTGGCGAACTTCTATGTTTCGATAGAAACAAGGTTGAAGAAAACATAAGAAAATTTATAGTACTTTGTCATTTGTAATCATAAAATTCATACAAATTTATCCACTGAATCAATGAATTGAAAAATTATAAAATTCGAATTTTACTTAACATATCAAATCTCTGAGTTGCTTTAATATACGCAAAGATCTACGAACGAATAAAAATTTTCATCGGTAGATGGGGGCATTAATTTTATTAGAAAGATTCGCAGAGTTGCATTAAGTAAGTGGTTAAATACATCGTTCCGCTGGTTATTGCACCGTCTTCCCTTATATCCGGCCTCGGTTCTGGTTATTATCGTGCTATTTTCGCGGCGAGCAATTACAGAGACCACACGAAATCTCTACTTTCTTTCCTGCCTCGCCGCGTTTAGGACAGGCATGCATAAAATTGCAGATTACGCAATAGCCGACGGCGCCATCGCTTACCCACTGCAACAGGGTTTAATGCAGTGACGTTCGTTATACGCGATAAAGCGAGCTTCGGATTCGCTACCTAGAACCCTCTCGGGGATTCGTACACTACACCGTCGTGTCCTTTTGCTCCTGCTGCGAATTTAACCCAGCGGAAAAGAAACTATTATTTATATCATGCGAATTCTACTACCAATTCGCGCTATTTGAACGAAGTACTCGATAACATGAAACGGAATACTCAATAACATAAAACGACAAAATCTACTCTTCATTTTTTCTTTAGTTCTTCTATTGCGTACGCAATATGTTACTTATAATTAGGCTGCAAATGTTTATGCAATTTTAGATTCTTGCGAACGTAACTAAAAGGGAGGAATTTAAATAGAGTTTCATCTACCGAATGTTGTAATAAGTTATGTTATATCTACTTTGGATATTTTTATACTTCATTTAAGTACTTGGAAATATGCACAAGGTAGAGAAAACATACGGAGAAAATCGAACTTTTAAAGTTTAAGTAATTTAGTAAAGTATAGAATGGAATTGTTTATAATAATTTGTAATATATATATCAGTTACCAAAACTAATAAGCTTTCATACGTAATAATTTCAAAATTGAAGTTGTAAGAAAAGATCTTGATTCGGGAAGCTCGTTTCATACTTTTTATTGCCCCTCTCCCGGAATACCTTTCTCTACCATTTATACGTTATCGAGTCTCGTTAGGTCTCTTAACCAACGCCGATACTACGAAGTTTATACGCGAAATGAATGGCGAATCGAACGAAAATACAAGGGACGATAAAGAGTAGTCAAGATCGAAATTCAGTTTAATTCTTCTAGCACAGCGCAGGTTAATTTCAATGATTAATAGCAAGAGAGGTTAAGTCATTACGCGGCTCGCGTGGTCATAAGGCAGAGCAACGAGACGGGGGAGTGAGAGAGTATGGAGAAGGGAGAACACAATACGAAGGAGGAAGAGGCAAAGCAGGATAAGGGCCATGGAGGTACTCTCGATGAGGGATCCTACCGTGGGGCACAAAGAGAAAGAGGAAGACGGGGTAGAGGGCCGTGGCATTGAATGCTGCACCGGCCTTCCTCTACTGGTCCCGCAGTCGAGCAGTTCCCTTTAGTTTATTTTTCCATGCGTAATGAACTCCTCCTCTCCCGACCATTCGTCGTTGCATCGATAGGGCCGACCACCCTGCTACTCGCCACAGACTAAACCCTGTTTCGGAATTCTATGCTATTTCACGTCCGACCGTTTCCCTCCATTTCCCTCCGTTCCTTTTGATACCGCACGACCAGCAAGCTCGCGGATATTTTTGTCTAAGTTCCGCTCAACTTTGTTCCTCGCGTATCGTAACCGGGAATCGGCCATCCGAAATGTTGAAGCGTTCCAATGCTAAACGGTCGACCATCGTTCAGAATACTGGTTTGAAAGTTTGATTTGATATAGTTGATCGTTCGTAATTATAGATATACTGCTTGTAGGTATTTAAAGAAAATAAAGTGAACCTCAAGAGATAGTTAGGAACTTGTCAAGGCTTCTTTTTGTAAATAATAGAAAGTTTAAATTGTAATATAAAATATAATATAAACTACAAGATAGTGTAGAAATCGAATCGAGCTTCAATCGAAGATTATCAATCTATACAAAAATGTCTTATACCTGTGCCTCGATGGACTTGCAAAATATAATTGTATTTTTTTTTTTATTATACAGGATTTGTTTACATAAAAATAGCTTTCTTATAAGATATACGAAGAATTTTGTTGTAGACTATAAGCATCTAAATGGATTTTCAGAATTCATTCGCATTTATTTCTCGTCGATTTGCTATCAATTAGTTTTTCAAGATACTGTCTTCCTCCATAGTTGGTATTCTCACAGCCGAAATGAGAAAGGTAACTTACAGATAACACTAGAAATCTCGTGAGGGGAGCTTGATTTTTGGTAGTCCCATAATCAGAGATCCAAGTCCAGTTTGTTCTCAATCGGCTAATGTCATCGATTATTGACGCCGGACGTTATCAACGATTGATCAGGAGCAATTAACACGACATTACAGAGATAGTCTCGAATGGAAAATCCGTTGCATCGCGGCGGTGGTGCCGGTGTAAAACATGATAAACACGCTTCGTATCGACGTTATCGATCGAACATGTCAATTCGACATCGTAGGTATGGCCAGAAACGTAAGTGCGTCCCCTAGGGGCTAGAAATCGGTTATCGCGACAGTTCGAACTTTCCGATCAATCGTATGTAGACCGCTTTTCCCGGTGTCGAGCATGAATGTGGTTGATACGTGCACAATCGATACTCCAGGTACATTGGACCTTTGGTCGGAGATCGTGTTTTCGGGTTCGTCAGAGTGGACAGAGAGAACAGAGTGTGGTAAAGAAGGGACATAGAGAAAGGAAAGGAGAGGAATCGGACAATAATGATGCGTTTCATTGGATCCATTGTGTCCCGAATTCAAGTTCACAGGCACAATTGATGTGTATCTATTGCTGCTACTGTCCAGCGTCGCCATTCAATCGACTTTCAATCTCTGGATGGTGTCGGCTCGCGAGACTGGACCAAAGGAGACCCTCCTGTTTCCAGCATTAGGCGCATTGTAGCTATCGATTGTACTTGGAACCGTCGTATCATTTTCTTCCCCTTTTCCCCTTTTTCTTTTTTCTGCGTTTACAGCACTGAGCATGAAGTCTCGTACAGATTTAGGGTTAATAATATCATCTTTTGATGTAAATATAATCGACAGTGCAATAATCACCTACTTTGCGATTTGATCCCCCACTTAACCGATACAAGATTAAAAATAACGAACACACCTTGAACAGAATTACCCAATCGTTCATTAACTTTCAGATTCGTTCCAACGAAAGGGATACTGTTTTTCTTGTGCTTCTCTCGTCATAATCCGTTTCAGAATCAATTACACGATACTTTCACGAGCATGTAACCAGTTCAATCTCGGATTTAATGGAGATGCAGTGGAAAGTGTGTGAAAGCAACTGTACGCCAATTTCTTACATCGATCGGTATTTTATGGGCCAGGTGCACGTAAAATGTCGTTTGCACGAAATAATAACAGTACTGTTTCACAACCGATTATTCACCGTTATTATTGTAATCGGCGATACGTCGAGATTGAAGGTGGTCATTCAACCGCACGATTATGTTTTACATAATAACCTGTCATCATATAATCAGACGAACTTTCGCACGGAATTATTCCCAACAGCATTCTATGGAGATGTGACGTTTTTAGCCGGTGTAAAAGGGATATCATCCCACTGTGTAGGAGGGAATACTGCTTATTGTGCACGACGTCTCCACCTTTTTCCTGTAGTCATTACAGGAACGGAGAATATTGCTAAAAAAAAAAAAAGGAGGCAAGAAATGGGGAAGATTCAAACGTAATAGTGCCCCTCAGACTTAACAATATTGTGTAGTGCGTGTAATGTAATAAAAGCGTTAGGAGGAGATTAGAACGCGATGAATACTTGAAGTTACAAAGACAGACCAATCTTTTCTAAAAATTATGAGAATCGACCTAAATTCTCATCATGTTTAATCGTTATGCTCTCTCGTACAGTAACAATGTACATAACTATGCATTGTACACCGTATACAACAGCACACTGGGTACTGATAACAGTACAGAGCATAAAAATAATCGTATGTATTTTAATTTACGAAGTCAACTAGCATGTACATAGTCCGTATTATAACAAGAGATATGCTAAACTATGGAAGAAATTGACAAATATAGGACCCGATGACATATCTGCAGATAGTACAATGCACAAAAGTAAGAATATGACAATAATACATATGACAATCAATAAAATATTAATTTCCAAGGAACAATCGACCCGTTTGTCCAATTAAATTAAAGAACAGAGAATACGACTGGAATTTAATCGTTCGTATTTGTCTTTCGCGTGGAACCACATCAGCCGGTGGTATGAATAACTTAAAGCGTTAATAACAGTCGCAGCGCAGAAAGCACCGTGGCACAATAGAAGGCTAGGTGGAACTTAAACGGAACGAGCGCTGGATTTCTCGATTGCGATTCCATTTGCATACGGTTCTATTCGGCGCGGCGCGGCGCGCGCGACAGAAAAGCGAAGTATTTGCGATTTACGTTTGCTCTCGTTGCAATGGTGGACAAGTGCATATATCCACGGGCACGTGTAACAAGAGGTTGCCTTATCAACCACCGGGTACATGTCCAATCAATTTTCAACGTGACGGCACACGCCGCTTTTGTGGTAATATCTATTATTCGATGTCCCGAGGCCGGCTGAGTCCCACTCTCGCGCATCACACACGTGATCTCCTCGTGACAATAGCTTCGTGAATACCACGAGATCCCTGGCGTCGCCGACCCCTCCGCTTTTTAGATCGAAAACCACGGATCGCGAGTAATTTCGACGAATACGCAGCCACCGACGAATTTTCGCAGGGGTTACAACTCAGACTCCCATGCATTTTCTTAAAAGCCTCCACCGTACAGAGATGACCCCTAGGATGTTAAAGAGAAACTAAACTTGGAAATTGAAAATGTTGAAGTTGTGAGAGCTTGAGGTGAAGTGAGTAACTGTCATAATTTGTAAGCAAAGTGTCTTGACACACAAAATTGAATTAATATTATCAAAAAGATTTGACAAAATGTTTTATCTGTATAACTCGGCAATTTCTGAGTTAGCTCTAAAGGGTCGAACTTTGGAGGTTGGTTTTATCCGTTGAACTTGAATTATCGCAGTTAAAGAAGATAAGTAGCTACTATCTTTTTCTTTACTGTTCTACAAAGTTTCATCAAAATCGGACCCGGGCCGATCGCGGCCCTTCTTTACGAGCAACGGTACGATTTTTCCACCGGCGAATTATCAAACATATGGCCCCTCGTTACAGAATGGCGTCGTTCTTGCGGTATGGATGCTTCGTTTTCCTGTCCCCGTGTCTATGTGAATTCCCCCCGCTCGTCCAGAGAGTACGGATAATCTAATTATCCTGGACGACAAATCTCGTTAGCCGTGCTATGCCCATAGTCGACGACGCGGCACGACAACGAGGACAATGTCGTCCTTGACGATGTAAACGCAACGGCGTAACGCAGTGGCTCGTTGCAGTCCGAATAGAAGAAAAAGGAGAGCGACACCAGAGAGAGAAAGAGAGAGATCGATTCAGATGAGAAGAAGACGACGAATATTCGGAAGTAACAGAGAGGAGGATATCGTTAACGTAATCACGAATTTCTTCGTGAAAATTATTCGTCCGCTTCGCCTCTCTCTCGTTCCTCGGCCCAAGAGGAGCCAGGGTAGAAAAGAAAAACGTTTACGGGGGCTTATGCAAATGCAGGTAATTAATTTCGTGAATCCTATTAGCCCTGCCCAACGGTCGTAGGTGCACGAAGGCGGAAATTCTACTGGTAACCCCCCACTTTCTACCCCTAACACCACCCGCTACCACCCTTATCGCGATACTCGACTTTTCGAGATCCTCGACTTTCGAACGTAGCCCCGTGTCCTCCACCAAGGGTTCATTTCGAAGCGAACAACGATTATACATTTCGGAAGTATTCGCTTAATTGGATCGTTCTCTAAACTCGTACCAGTAACATGGGCCTATCGAACGCGCGATTTCGATGCGTTAGGTCGATTGTTCTACCTGAGGATCGTTTGGTTAAGGGCTTTATTTCCATGTGATGCGATAGCAGTTAGAAAGAGAAAGTTTTATCTATGTGTCTAGATTGGATGGTTGGTGATCGAAGTATTTCTTGCTGGGTAAATTAAGAATAAATAGTTGTGTTCTGCTATCAGATTTTCTGACAAGAGTGTAATTTTAATCTGCATATTGTTGAGATAAAGAATTTTCAAAAGTGAAAGATTATAAGTTCAGCGCAGTTCAGTTATACGTTTCCAAACAAAATCCAACCATTTCAAACATCCACCAAAGACAGATTTCCCTGTAAATCACGATTCACATTTTGCAATTTCCCTATTCGCACGTGCAGAGAAACGCAGCATCAAGTTCGTAGCCAGGTAAAAAAAAGAAATATATATATATATATATATTTTATATATATATTTTTTATATTTATATATATATAATATATATTTATATATATATTATATATATATATATATTTCTTTATATATATATAATATATATATATTTATATATATACATATTTCTTTATATATATATATATATATACACACACACACACACACATATATATATACCCACGAAGCTATTCGATTGTATTTCTGTCATTCCGCGGGATCGTTCGCATCATTGTCATAAACGGTTCGACGCTTCTGCTGACCCAATCGGTAGCAGTTAATGTGCCTATCGTGAAAAATTCGTTAATTTCACAGTGACTGCGTCCGACCCGTTGCTCCTCGTTGTGTACAACCCGGTCCCTTCGTTCGTACGTGTTTTCGTGTGTGTACGTTCGCGTACAACTGAATCCGTATCGAGCAAACCAGGACGACACACGACTCTCGCAGCAGCTTTTCGGGTTCCCACCGGAGAGGGTTTCTACCGCCCTTCCGACGTCACGTATTATTGACGGCTTAAATTCATTAGATTCTCTCGCGGAACAATGAGAGAGGGTGAACACCATCAGAATGTAAGTTGGAAAAGGATGGATAGAATGAAGAAGAGACACGTGAAACGCGCGTGGTATTTACGCATCGAGATTGAGATCAATTATGGACAAAAAAAAGAGTTCAAGGAAAATTTAGTGTGTTGTAGCTTTAACAAGTTTTACTTCAGTTCACAAATTTTAGTTTGGGGTATTGACGTAAATGTTTTACTAAACAAACAATTTATTGTAACTTTTTACATTTTCTAGAATATCAATAAATTGTAACATTGGCTACAAAGAAGGGGAGTATCGCCGCCTCTCGAGAAGTCACATATAATGTCTAAAGTCTCTCTTTCTTGAAACCTCATACTACTTGCCGAAACTCTGCAATAACGATAATATGTCGAAAGAAATGCATAGCGATATCGATCGAAATAAAACACCCATAGCATAAACTTCCAATACTCTATATAATGCCGGAGAACATTACGAAGTTTCGATAAATTCCGATGCAGGGAGTATACGTATCCAGGCGAAATTGCTGAGACGTGTTTTGGAAGGAGACCGAAAGTTGTAACGACCACACGAGAGCTCGACTGTCGTTTCCAATCGTGAAACGTAATCCCGGACGTTATGCTTCGATAATACACAGGAAAAGTACGGAGTTACGGGAAATTCGTTGGTCCTCCTTTCATCAATCGATTCATTTACCAATCCCGATTGAAAGACCACGCGAATCGATGACCTATCCTACTTTTAAATCAATTGCTCGCTACGTGGGAACGCGCATCCGATGAAAAGCCAGGCCCTAGCCAATAGACCGGCTCGATGAAATCAAACCTTGAGCTCTGCCAAATTCGTTTCAGAGAGCACCAGCGTGCAGTTTGTTCATCGCGCGAATAGGACGAAGAAGGATGCAATCTGAAGGGATTGAACGATCGCACCGGGAATCAATTAATTCTTTCGATCAACGATTCCGTTGAGTAAAAATATTTTACACCACCAGAGCAATGCATCAATCCAGTGCACAACCTCAAAAATTCTCCCTCATACTGGTTAGTTTATTCTACTTTATAGAATATAATTAAGTGTCTATAATGTATAATATTGTATGCAGAATATAGCATAGAGTATTGCGAATATAGCGAATTTTGCAGTTTGTATAGTATCTTTTATAGTTTCACGAAGACGTTAATGGCAATTTTATTCTTTTTATTTTTTTCTCTATACCAAATATATAGCTTACTCATAAATATTAAGATACATACTTATACTTATAAAGTATATAAATTGAGCGCATAGCTGCTTCAAAATATTCCTCTGAAATACTTATTAGCAATATGACGATCGATAATGTATATAAGCACAAATAATAAAAATATAAAGATACTAAGAATGATTTTCTTAAAATGTTATGTAACTTGTAAAAATCTTCAAAAATCAATATTTATCCAGAATTTATACGTAAAAGTATTATATATTAGAAATTCGTTCATGTGATACAAATCAAGTTACATACAGATGTAATCGAATTAGCATTGCCAAGGAAGAACGAAAGAAGTAAATTCGAGAGTCGAAAATGCGTATCAAAGTTTCGATCAAAGTAGAAGGATGGAAATCAAAGCGGTTCTGGTAAAAAGATGCGGGTTGGAGATCGCGTCTTTCATGCGATCCTATGCAAAGAGAAAGCCGACGATAAGGTTTAATCCTGAACGGTGCACGGCGAATGCGGATAAAGGCGTGAAAACAGGCGAGCGTGGAAAAGAGAGGTTATACAGAGAGAGGACAAGACGGCGCTCTATCTATCTTTATTCCCAGTGTCTTGGTATTAATTTCACGATTATTAATTGTGAGGACATTATTAACTCGAGCCTCGACAGACTTTCATAGAAAGGGTAAGGTGAGATATAACCGGAGGATGAGACGGTTTAAAATGCGAAAGGAATGCACGAGAAACGCTTCATGGGACGAGGAAGAGACCGCCAACGCTGGATACGACGAAGGTCACGAATACTGCGTTAATGAAAGGGAAGTTAATCACTCCGACCAGACGATAAAGACTATGTCGTCGCATCCCCACACGTACACGTAGAGTATTGGTGGGGGCAACGCGCGCTTTTTGCTCCACAGTTTAAAGCTCTTTAAAGCACTATATAGCTATGTATTTGGAATTTTTGAATTATATCTTTTAATGGAATAACATTCATCTTTAATTTTTCGCGTTTGTACGTGCTTCGAATTTAATGGAAGTCGATGAAAGTAGTTTTAGCTGTTTTCGTTCAACTGAGACAAATGAATCTATATATATTAGGTTGTCCGAAAAGTTTCGTTTTATAAGGAAATAATAGACGCACAATGTTTTTTGTTTTATATTAATTTATTAAATTATGCATGAACATAATAATAGAAATAGAACGAAATGGATCATACCTAATTGAATAAAATAATATAAAACAGAAATTGTTGTTCATCAATTATCACCTTATGAAACGAAAGAAACTTTTCGGTCAACTTAATACATTGATTCAAGAAAATATTCCATTTATAGAAATCTTTATGAATATATCATGTGTGTTACACGAAACATGTGAAGTTTCATTAGCATTGTAATGAGACACTACTATCAAAATTATATTGGTACAATTTGAGACCGACTTGAAAATGTATGTTTAGTATAACACATACTATATTCATGGAAAATTTTTATAAATGTTCAAATACTTCTGTGAATCAATGCAGATTCAGCGGGTTAATTCCACAGAAGTGCTCGATTGAACGAAATTTCTCGTAAATATAACAAATCGGGAGATGAAATGGTATCGTCGACGATGTTACCCCTCGAAGACTTTCACAGCATCGAACTAAAGAAATAACTTACGCCGCTCCCCGTTCTTAGTATCGGAAGAAAAATGCGTTTGCACCAGACCCGCGATTGGAGGGTACAAAATGGATGATAGAGATATAATTCTAAGAATGCAGACGGAATCTTAAATCACTCTTTTTATGGTGAATTGAAGAAGGCTCGTCTGTGCGAATTTCATACAATTTCTCGAAAAAGGAAGAAAAGGAGAATAAAGAGTAATTCCTGTGGGAGGTGAAACTTGTTTGCGAAATGAATTAAAGATCCCCGACGAACTTGAATTTATTCCTCCATCGAAATTTACGATTATACATCCTGTGCGTATTCTCTATCGTAATTCGCAGAAAATTGAAAAAAGATTGAAATCTAACTTTCTACATTGTGAAAGAAATTAACATTCGACAAAAGTTTTGTCGTAAAATTTATGATCAAATTTTCATTAGATAATTTAACGTGCATGTTACATGAATTCTCTGCATTTTTGTAAACTAAAATTTTCCCTAAATGCATAAATATCTCGAATCTAGTAGTAATTAACCTCCTGACATTCTCGTGAAAGCTAAACCTTGGCTGCTTCTCTAGAATCTCTTAAAAAGTCCCAGTTTCTATTGAACGGAAAGTCTGTAATACATTTTCTTGTGTAATTTCGCGATATAGATGAACGAGGACGAGCGTATCGTACGATTCCACGCATTCTGAGAATGAGAACTCGCTCATGGCATGAATAATCATACACACGCGGATTGTAGAGTGACAAGCCGCTCGCAATTATACAAAATGTAACCAGCACCGGTACGAGAACTAATTCGGAGATGCGCGAACACATCGTCAAAGGGGAAAATACGTTTCTTTATCGTTGCGCGAATCGCGAGCGGATAAAAAAATCTGCCAGATATTCAGCTTGAAGCTTCGAGCTTCAACGTTTTAACCCAGAATTTTCTTTGATAATGCAGCGGAACCTCTATATCCGCGAGAAATGCATCCCCTGAAATTACCGCCAAAGCGAAATTCGTATGCTGATACGAGGTTAAGCGGAGGAGTGGGGGAAACACGCGCGAAAATCGAGTTACGTATTGTCACATATGTATTTAAATACATGCAAACATTAAATCGTAGACCGTGATAAAATTTCGAATGAAAATCCCTCCGAATGAATCATACGTGTTACAGAAAAGAACATGCCTTCTTTTTTCGCTTTTGATAATTATTCCTTGTTGTAATGATCGATAGATTATAGATGTTTTGGCAAATACATATTTTTATGAATATGATTGGAAAATGAAACCTGAATATTAGTCTAAAATATTGCCCTTGTCGAATAAGATGATTATACATCTTGTAATTTTTAAAATTTGCTTGCTAAGTTTTATTTATATTATTAAAAAACTTCATTAACAAACATTCTATTGTTATGAAAATATAGGACTTATTTTATCTACTAAAAATTATGACGATTATTTTACTCTGGACACTTAATGTATGTTCCCACATTGTATGCATTTTCGCACCTTTAAATTTCATACTTGATTTTAAATTCTGTTTTCTTTATGCAAAATATAATGATTCATTAGGGAAACGATTAATAGGACCAAATTTTTTATTAATGTAAGATAACAATTCAAACTACATATAGAGAAGTATTTGCAAAAGTTAGAAGAAACTAAATATATTAATATATCAACTAACTGACCACTATGTATTGATTACAACATTTTTATATAAATGATGATAAAAAATGCAATTAGAAATTTGAATACGTGGATATTTTTAGTATAAACTTCAAAATGAAATAATTTTCTAGTAACTTTTCAGGTTAATTTCATTTCACCATTGGTATTATTTATAATATCTTTATATGATCGAATGCATTAATTCACACTATTCAGTTCGAAAATCCATTCAAAAGATTTAATACATGGTTCATTACAGGTCAAGCTTCCCAGTGACTTTTTATGTTAACCTCGCTTCACCAGTGTCATAATAATTTACCAATATCCATGCACATAATTGTTCCACAACACTGAATGTTCCTGCGCACATACATAAAATTCCAATATCTAACCTAAAAAATTTTAATTGTCTACTAAAAACATACATACGTATCCCCCCTACGTCTAATTATGTACTATAAGTACATAAAATTTGTGCAATTTGAGGTTAAGCGTACTCGAAATAGTTTTCAACTGTCATTTCTTACCTTCTTGTTGCAATGGCTGGTGCATCAGACATAATCAAAAGTCGCGACGAACGAAATTAGGAAGGCGGTAAAGTTTGAGGGAACAGTCTGCGGTGCGTAGAAAGTGGCGTTGCGGCGGTCAACTCTCTCTTCCGTCCCTTGTTTCGCCTTTTCCGCAAACGGAAAGTGCTCGTTGGTCGCGAGTGCAATTAACTGCGGCACAGGCAAGGGCGCGGAGAGAACTCTTGCTTGTAATTCGTAAGGTATTTCGCGCGGTTAGACGAAACTTGATAACTTTAGCGCGTGACACCTGCCGCGCGTAATCAACCTGCCCGAGTTAACTGGGTTTCTCGTACTAACCGTGCCCCCACGGCCCCAAAGCATTCCTTTTGCTACTGCTAGCAGCCGACGCGTATTGTCTCAATCTGGCGTTGTTGTCGAGGCTGCTGAGCGAATTCATGCTTGATCAGCCAATGAGAAAACGTGAACGCTATGTTATGTTGTACCTAAATTTCCTACAGGGGGCAGCAAGTTAATATGCACCGTGGTTCTCGCGAATAGTTGATCGTTTCTTGTGTAGTTGAAATTTTGCGAGTGAATGGCCGTACGAATGTTTTATAATAATGTGCAACGTAGTCATATTGTGGTGTATATAGATTTGTTATTGGATATAATAAGTAGGATAAACCGTAGGTGAGCGTAGGACTGATATAATTTGAGAGACACGAATGTTGATTTGACATTGAAATCTGAAAAATCTTACAAGAATGTTGAACGTTGTTGAACGTTATATGCGTACGCGCCATGTAAAACGATGAAAATTGAATATCAGAGACAGATTTTCAGTAGTATATATATTTGTAGAGTGGTGAAGTGGCATGGTATTGGAATTCGTATAGATTTTGTCGTAAGATTCGTTTAATTTTGATTGCCTTGGTGAATGAAAGTGATATCTTTGTTTCATCGCAGAAGATGCAATTGGCGGGAAGCACGCATCGTACATTGTACATAGATAAAAATGGCGAATATGGATCGACGATATCAAGTTTTGAATCAATCGAAATTGAGAGGTTTGATACGAATGGCTTAATTGTGACAGGTTATATGCTAGAACGTTAAAGATAAAATGTTAGATGTTCGTTAGTGAATATGATATTCAACAGTTTTATATGGATTTTCAATTCTTTATGAATGAAAGCAGTTGAATAAACGACATATTTGTTTTAACCGGGAAGATATAATTGGCGGGAAACGATTTATTACGCGTGTATTATACAGCACAATGGCGAGTGTATGGAAATAAACAGCAAAGTTGTCTATGCAATAACGGTAAAATGTAATAATACAATGTATTCTGAAATTAGTTTATCCAGGTCACAATTCGTTCAAACTTCTAAAGGAAAATAAGTATTAAAAGGAAGAATATTACACTCAATCGTATACGAATGAAAAAAATTCATTCTTTAAATATGTGAAATTATTAAAGCATTACATCCAATCGTCATTTTAGGTTATTTATAAACATTAAAGGAACTATTCCTAAATATACTTTTTAATTGTGATGGTTGCAAATTATGACTAACTATGCAATATACTCGACGTTATAGAAGAAATTAGAATAATTTTTAAAAAATTTCATTACATATAAATTTTACTATATGTATATAAATTTCATTATACGTAATTTTCCCTACATCTGCAAATAATTATAATCTGATACTTAGCAAATATACTATATACTATATACGATGACACAATAATGAAATTAGACACGCTTCTGAGATTCGAAATTTACGCGGCTGAATCGTCGATGAATGAAGTCTGGTGTAAGTGAATGCGCTCTCTGATTGGAGCGACCGACGACGAATTTTATTTTATTTTATTTTGCTCGAATGTCTTGATTGGATTGCCCACTGCATCCTTCTTTTTTATCGATACTGTGCAAAAGTGAAATGACGTAGACTTCTATATATTAAAGGTATTTCTAACGAAATTTTAAAGTGGATGCAAATAGCCAAACTTGTAGAAAATTCCAGATAATTTACAAATGAAAACTTTGCTAACATCAATTCGCTAATTATTATAATATTTAATAAAAGTAGTATATTAAAAGGTTTTAAGAACAACGATTTTTAATATACATATATATGTGTAAGGCCCATACAACGCTCTAAAAAAGTTTGTCAATTACTTAAGAAAAATATTGCACTAGAAAAATTTAAGAATAGAAATCTCTGATGACGATCTTGACTCGCGCTAAACTTAATAATTATTTTTGAAAAATACCGGATATATATACAATAAAGTTTATATTTTAAAGATACTATACAAGAAAATGTTCGCATTATATAAAGATAAGGCACACATAATATCACCTACAAGACACTCGTCGAAATTAAATGAAATCTTCGACGCGGCAGCAATTACAGCGAGGCCGCCCTTTAACCATGTAACGCATCCGCAGAGAATACAAGCAGAAATGTAACAAGAGCAAGAGCAACAAGTGCTCAAGACGTAATTACCCCTCAACTTCGCTTCAGAGACCGTTAGCCGGCTAACAAATCCGCGTTCTGCAGAAACAGCAAAATAAATCGTCAAACTTCCACCAGGATTCATGTCGAAGGAACTCATTAAATTCCTCTTCCTAATCCTCGTTGGGAGAGGGAGAACGTTCAAAGACACGTCCTCATCCGGAAGTAAATTCAATTTCGACCTTTAAACGAATCGAAACGGTGAATCTTATCTTCTTGCTCCACCAAACCAAAGAATCCCCTCCACCCGCTTCCGCGGAAAAAAGAAATTTTTCACAAAAATATATTAATGAGCTATGTTTCATGATTATATTGACAAAATTTGAAACTACAGTCTGAAAACGTATATAGAAATTATAAGATAGTCACTGCAAAAAATTTAGTATAGTTTATGAATATTCCTTTTAACACGTACACATAATAAGTGTAGTCTCACTAAATATTTAGGCTTATTAATAAAGTAGAAAATTGGCTGTTGAAATAGTTCTGTGATGTCAATAAAATATATGCATAAATATCTTGTAGTTTCTATTTATATTTTCAGATTAATGGATGTGCTTTCGATGGATTTTTTCACCTTCAAATTTCCCACAAATACATACGATTACGACTACGTGTATTCCAAAATTTATTGTTATTAATGGATCACGAATGACTTATATTACCGATCTGCTTATACTCACCTGCTTGTCCCTCCACAGGTTAATATAAACGGAGTTCCACCGTATAACGAGGGTTAGGAGGAAAGAAGATGGGACGAGACAAAAGTTAGGAAAGACGAGAAAAGGAAAAACCGCCTGGCAACCACCCTCCCGTGGTGGATGCACCTCCGCGAGTGGCAGCCTCCCTCCAAAGCATGGAACGTGGCGCATGCTCATCCGGGAATCGAACCCGCGAAGGCACAACGTCACCGGCGAACCAGCCGCAGGGATCGTCAGTGCGTTTGGCGAACAGTTCGCGAACGGACGTGTTCCTCGTGGTCTCTTGGAGAACGATCTAAACCCAAACTATAAACACAGGAGAATCTGACAGAAACACGCGGCGATTGCGTCCACTGGTGGTACCAACCAGCAGAGGACGCGTCATGCTGAAAACCTTTATGTCGTTTCTTCGTGCTTGATTCGTTTCTTCATGGTCGATGATAACGCTGGAGTTTGCGTGTCCTCGTCGTAAAACGCTTCCTCCATAGGTCTTCAAAGGATTAAACCATTCAATTCGTGTCTTTGATCTTGGTAATAGGTGAATGACGTGCTGGTGATCTTCTCGGGGGAGCGTGCACCGAGACACCAAGGTCGTTCACGATCAATGTTCGCCGCCACGTGACGAGATTCGCCGTGCACTCTGCGTTCTGTTAAAATACTTCCGCGAAGAGGAATTCGACTGAAAATTTCGACATTTACATTTTATAATTTATCATTCTCGGGACCTTCGTTCGCCTTATTTCTTATTCGAAACATTGTATGAGAAAAAAGGACACCAGAAGAATTCTACTCGCAAGATATCGATAGCTCTCTTTTCTATATTTCGGAGTATTTCTCTTCTCCGAGGAAAGAAGCCGTGAATTTGATGTAAATCCTCTATTTTGTCGCGTGATCATGTGGTGTGGTGAACTTTGTATTGTATAGAAATATATTGTACACTGTACATCGTTGAACTTTTGTTGAGTGGTTGGAGATAGAAACACGTGAGAATAAAGAAAAGGAAGAGAAAAGAAAGAGACATAGGAAGAGGGACACAGTGACGTGCAGTGCGATCTGTGGTAAGAAGACTCTAGGGACTACGAAAGCCCAGCTACGACGTGACATGGCGGGGAAATCATAAACGGAGAAGGTAAACGAGAACGAAGGGTGAAGAAATTGGAAAGAACGCGTGGTTTCGGTGAACGTGGCTCCTGAAGACTGGATTTTCGTCAACGTGGCTGGTGAGTCTCGTTTTATTTATTATTAAACGCTTGTCTTATCGTTCTACGAGGAATGTAGGGTGTCAAAATGATTTTCCAGCGATACATGAATGAATATAAGTCTCGTTGAATGAGAAATGGAAACATCAATCTTTTGTAAGAAGGAAAGAGCAACAAGTGTTGCTGCTGATATCTCACCGCGGAGACAATCTTTGATATAAATTTGTAAACACTGGCGCGCACGCGGTTTCCACGCCGATATCAATAAATTCGCGCATTTTGAACCAATTTTTGATTCTTGTGAAACTTGAAGCAAGGATTGTAGACAACGTTATATTAATTTTATCAGTGATGCTTTGGTTGATTAAAAATTGACACAATGTTCGCGGTGGATTAAGATTTCAAAATATTTGGTAATTAAATTTAAATAGCGTCGCTATAAAGGAATCTTTGTTCTATTAAGAATGAAATGATTGTAGGTTTCAGACATGCATAATATTAACTCATTGCACTCTTTATTCATCCTTGAACGATGAAAACTAAATCAATTTTGTCTCACGTAGATATTTCACGTTTATTGCTTACAAATAGTTACATAAAAATGATATTTGAACATTATTTCCTATAGTCTCTTTTCATTATGACAGTTAACATGCAAAAAATTGAAAAGTTTTCCGTGTTATGATACTATTTTTATGTTTTCGAACGCTTGTTTTCTAGTCAGTAATAAAGGAAGAAGTAAATATTGGTAACTGTTAACATAAAGTTACAGCAAGGAAATCGGAAATTAAGAGGTAAATAGCTCCGTGGTACTTTATCGAAGGCAATTTCGTTCAATTATTAAGTTATCTCCTAAAGGTTCTTTTCCTGAACTAAGCAGCATAGAAGAGAGAGCGAGAAAGATTATTCGACTGAAAAAGTTTTAATAGCTTTTGAAATATTTTCTAAATGCTTTTTCTTTCACATCTGTTTTATAAGTTTCCTTTTATCGACACATTCCCTTGGTGCTGTTCGACTCCAACGTCTTTTGATTGTGAGATCGAGAATACTCGGTATCGATAGCCGATAGAAAAAATTAATATCTACACTTTTTAAACTCACTGTTGAAAAAATTCTAGAGAAAGATTTTGAAAGAAAATGAAAGTATCTCTCTTCTTAAAGAACAGAAGTATTACGTACGTGCCAAGTATATTCTATACATATAAAGATATTATTAGAGTAGTTACAGAGTACATATTAGGGTATTTACATCTCGCTTCATCGATTCATCATATTTGTAAAAGATCGAAAGAAAAAATTTTTTAAACGATATAGTCATCTTTTCCGTATCATTAAATGTAGCGATATAAGACTAGATTATACTCTCAATCATCATATTGTTGCGTTCGTTGTTGAATGAAAAATCTCCTTTACCATACCATACCAATTACCATAAAATTTCATATTTGACTTCAAAAGTACACTAATTATTTTCTAATTATAGTCAATCCAAATTCAAGGATATCATATTTTCAGCAACTCGTAACAATCAACCAAACGCGTGAACGACACACGATAACTATAACCTTCTAACCTTATCTTTTCACGTAACTTCATTAATTTAAAATATAATCAAAATTAAACGATCGGTCAAGTCCAGGGGTTAAGTTAGGTCGTCGAGGGGTGGATCAATGTGGCTGTATCACGCGAGTACCGTTCCGTATATCGTGGCTTATCGTCGGCTGGAATGAAGTCGAAAGAATTCAGAGTCTCCTCTGAAATGGCCCAGAAAATATTTGCGTGGGATTCCAGTCGCAACATCTTTCGTTTCCCTTCCGTTGGCGACGCGTGGCGTCGTTTTTGCGACACGACACTTGCCACAATGGCATGTCGTCCCGTTAGACATTACAAGTCCTATTACGCGGGAATTTTCGACGATAACGAAGTCCTGCTCCTTCCTTATTCCCTCGACGTAGTTAATCGACCGAAGGATTGTTAGCTTTAGGTTATTGTGTTCAAATCGTATACTTAACGTTCTACAATATAACGTCTGTAGCCTTTTAATTTATGAAACAAATTCTGTAATCAAAATTGTATTTATCGGGTGCCTTCATGATGTGTATAAAATAAAATTCAAAGGCTCAAACATAATATTGAAACTATTACGATAAAACAAAGTATCTCGTGTTCCCAAGTTTGGCCCATAGGCTTGGTAAAATACTACACGATATCCCTTTTTATCTAAATTGACAAGTTTAATATTGAAAATCATCTAGTACATTATAGCACATTAATATTTAAAAACGGGAGTATGTGTATGTTTGGAAGTAACAAGTATCGATATGTTCGAAAGATATCGAAAGAAGGGTTTGTCAGGAACATGATATTACTAGTCGGAAATTATTTTTTGCTCGTGGTGACTGTTACATTAGCGAGGAAGAATAAAAACGAGTAATATAGTCCGAAACGTTGGATGACAGCCGGTAAACCCCCATTCCGCCACGGCTTATACTCCATTGGACAAATTGCCGCCAATCATAAATAATTGACAGACAATCACGAGGGATTTAGATTTTCCAGCTCGGCTTGTCCATAAATTTGATACCGGTTTTCGTGACAATTCCGCCATTCTAATTTACAATGCGTTCCTCACATTTACGTCATATTTTTCATACTATCATCTGTCAGACCGAAAAGCAACTAATAACGTTCGTTTCATAATTTAATGAATCATATCTGCTATGTTCATCTTATTATTGAAAATTCGAAGGATTGGAAGCTTGTAATTTGACAGATTATTAGTTGGTAATGTTAATAATTCATGAAATCTATGAATTATATATTTGATGAGAATTTTAATGCGATGGCTAATAGACTGTGGATGTTTACGCACCTATAGAAAATCAAAAAATGCAAAAGTGTTGGAATTTTTTTGGTTAAAAATTGATAAATTGCTGTTTCATAACTCTGTAAATTGTTCGAAATTCTTACGACGAACGTTGTATTATATAATTGTAAAAAATTTAATTTGTAAAAAATATTCCTTTTGATTTTTTGGGGATCACTGAGATATGGAATATAAGATCCTATTCTAGATGAGACTTTAAAATTGTTCATAACATATATTTTTTTTAATTTTTCGTGCATCATTGCGTTTATTACAAATAGAAAAATTGTGTTGCCTTGAAAAATTTAAGTACACCTATCTTAAGCTTAATTACAAATTTCTGCTCTGCAACGAAAATATAAATACTGTAAAATTTGTCAAATTCTTATCTCTAATTCTTCGAAGATTGGAAAAGAGTATTTGCACCTTTCTATGTGCGAAGACTTGAAAACCATAGTAAATTAATTATTCCTTTGTTCATGCAAATACGAATACCATCGTGTAGGAAACAAATGACAAATTTATTCGTAAAATTCAAAGGCTTCCCTTTTTTGAGAAAAAATCACTGAGGGATTGGCTCGCGTGTGTCTCGAGAATTTGTAGGGATCGCGCGTGGTTCGAGGAACAGCCGTCACGGACACACGTATACATCAAGATCGCGAATGCCTCGGAGTAGCATGCCTTCTGTAATCAGATAACGAGCCTCGCAAACGAAATCCCGCGATGATATTTTTGCCTTTATACGTTTAACAAAATGCCATTCGCGTACATTCAAACGGCACGTATCTTCATGTAAAGTAAGCGCTCAGATTGCGATCAATGAAATACCATTGTTTCTAATCTAAATTTATTTCTCTACCGTTGATTGTCTTCTCGTGTTTTGTCAATTACTATATACCATAGTTAACGTATACGATACTATTGGCACACATAGCGTTCACTCAGTAATTTAACTAATTCTGTTCTGTTTTAGCTTTTATGTGTTTCGATGGAATTATTTTACCACCACAATATACAGCATAAAACGTCACAAAACATTGGATTGACCTTTGTTTTCGTATTTAACATGGTTTCGTAAATATTCACAGTAATATGAAAACTCGCAATTGTTTCAAGAGGTGGTTTCACTTCTGTAAATCGTTTGTTAGCTAAAATAAAAAATGTCGAATTGCCGGATTTCCGTCAGGGTTTTTTGCAAAGGCTGTTTATTCGAATATCATTAAAAAATGAAACTACAAAAAATTAAACAACTCTGTACCGCCAATAGTGTCTTTTGAGTTATATCATTTCTTAAATGAGTGTGTGAAATGCATGATCTTTGCATCTTTGAATCTTTAAGTACCCCATACATGCATAAAAATCCGTAGTCTACTTGTAAAAACACATAGAACGTAACTAATACAACTAACGTCGCGAATGATATTCCTAATGACATATACCTAATTTGTCACAAAACCCAGTAACTTGTCTGAAACCTCCCTTAAACTCTAATACACATACATGGATCGAGCTCGAATCGTGCAAAGAACGACGGAAATGGCAATTCCCTTGGTACACAGAGCACATAGGAACTTCCGCCGAGCAGACAAGATACATTTCCGCGTATAATTGCGCGAGATAAGATATAAGGATTTCTGTTTCGAGATCGAGCGCTCGTTCAGGTTGGATGGAAAGTCGGATCCAGGGATCGTGGAGACAGGAGAACCGCGACATTCAGAAAGGGGTACGACGACCAAGTTTCCGGGGGGTTTTCGGTTGGAACTCGTTCGTAACCGGAGTCCGATCCGGGCCGTAATTACAATTCGAACAAAGTTATGCTGGCCTGGATCAGGCGGGGATGTGTCAAGTATTTAATCAGGGCCGAGTCGAGTCTACGAGAGACAATAGATGGCGACCAACCAACCCTCCTTCTCCTCAGCCTACCTAACCCCTTCTATGGCTCTATCTTTCTCTTACCATCGTTTGCCTCCTTCATCTACCCCCTCCTGTTCTGCCAACGCTATGACTAGGGGTGCAATTATGTCGACCTCATTTCAGGACAGCTTCACTCCTCCCTTTGAATTGTACCGTAACTCCTCGTATCTCCCTCTGCCCCTTTCCATCCACATTTCTTTCCCAGGAGATCAACCTTTGAGTTATTCCTCGATTACTGGTAGCTGTACGTTAGTGTAAATTATATTTTTTTAAATAACTTAGTTTCCTAATCCTTCGTTTCTTATAGCGTTGGAAATTTGCTTTATTTCTAGATTGCGGATTTTGGCGTACCTATTTATAAGGAATTTAAAGGTATGAAGATGAACAAAATGCGTGAATTTCTAAGAATCGACATTTTACATACTACTATCTGTTTCACAGTTTTCTTTCTTTGCTTTTAGATTCCGCAAGATTTTCTTTGCCTTGGATTATGCTTGTTTTATTTCTCTTTATGTAGCTCCTTTTGGTGTTACGTTTACCTCGTTGATTTCTTCATGAGTCTTGTTTAGAGCAAAGCGTCTTGGTTGAGATTCTTCTTATATGCTCGAATAAATTATGCTGTTTTTCTTTCGCTTCTTGTTACATCGCAGTAGCATTGTAATCGTGTTAGCACAGAGAGTAATCGCACGGAAAGAAGGTTGTTGCTGTTTTGACAAGATATCATAAAGTTGCTTTTTCTTCAGTAGCATTTTTCATATTCAAAGTTGGGTTGACAGTTTCACGGAAATGTAATTGGCCGTGCGTCATAAAATATTAATTGGGTCAACGCGTTCACTTCTAAATTATGCAATAAAATTATAAATCGCGAAATTGTGGAATTGTGGAAAAATATTTTTCAAGTAATCTGTATCAAATGTATATGTAAAGTTTTACGATATACGAGAAAATTGTACGAAAATACAATTATATTCACTATAAAAATTATTTTTTAGCACGTAGCATTGCAGATATGGAAAATTGGATTCATAGTGAATAAATATAATTGGTATTTTAGGAAATTTTAAACGAACTAAGTTCTAGATAATTATGAGGATGCACCGTATGCGTTAATAATCAAAGGAATGTATTTCTATAATATAATTAGTAAATATACTAATATACTAGTTTACTAATCTACTAATGTACTAATGTAATATTCTTATGTTGCTTGGTCCTTTGAGCCTATAATGTAAACTCAGTAGGATTAAAGAGGATTTGCTTAATTGTGTAAAAAAATGCGTTTGAGCGTGCTATTGTGAGAAAAAGATAAGAGGCTGGTGATAAGGCTAATTAAAAGAAAGAAAATAAAAAGAAAAGAAATTTAAGCTACGTTGTTCTGTCATTGTATGTAGCATTTTTGCAATTTGGTAATTATTTCAGGTCTATACTATCAAATATAAAAAATGAAAATTTCTGTGATTATATGAAAATTACAAAGCCGGTTTTGAAACATAACACTACAAATTATTTTCAAGTAAAGGATCTGCAAACTTGCTTCACCTTGAAAAATAATTTCAGCCAGGCAACAAATTTTGTTTAGCGTAGCAACAAAGTTCTTGATAATAGTTAGGCAAGCAACTCGTGTCATGATTAATTCAGACATTTATGTTCTTTCTCGCCATTTTGAATTAAATAGCTGGAAACGGAATGTGTTTTTGTTTGTTGCCCGGAGGATTGCTAGTACCACATAAAGATAACAAACGCTGCTACGTCTTTTTCCTTCATGAATTGCAAATTCTCGTCCTCATGCTTCTTCCGCTTTCTTCATCAGCTTTACCATGTGTGTATCTTTGAAACTTTAAATCCGCTTTGCCCGGTTGTGCCACGAGGTACATAAATTCAAACGCTTTTTGATACAGCATCTACCAATGTTCACACGTTTATACACGATGGTATTTGGTTGGTAATTTCATGAGAAGAAAAAGGAGATTATTAGAAGGCATTAATATTGGAACAGCTATTTAATAAACAACGGTTTATCGGTAATCGATTATTCCCAACAGCAAATCGGTTGTAATCAGCAGATACTGTATAAAAAAACGAATAGATTTTATTTTTAGATGTAAATATTTAAATAAAACTTTATTAATATTTTCACGTGAATATCGTCTAAAAATGTAATAATTACACTACTGATGTTTCACAGCAATTAATTTGTGGAATTTTGCAAAACTTATTCTTAATACATTTCATATATTAAAACCTAAACTTCTATTTTATTAATAAATAAATAATGGTAATATTTTCGTTATGAAAGTATCTAATATATCTATTCCAGGGCGTAACAATCAAAACAGGGCGAATATTTGTGGAAACTAAAAAAGACTACCTAAACTATATAAGGCACACTAAACTTTTATATTACCACTAAAAAGAAAATCGTGCATATTATTTATCACAAAGTTGCTTAACTAACCTATTCCACTATATTATATGATTTTTTTCCATAAATCGAGGTCTGTAACAATATCCAAGTAAATACGCGATCAGTTCTTGGAATTTCGTGGAAACAACGGTGGGCCAGTTAAGCCATTGGGTTTATTACCGAATGAATTTTCCGGCCACGGCCGCGTCGCCGGATTATGCAATTTAAAACGAGTTAATTGAAGTGCAATAAGTCGTTAAAACTCTTGAGCAAATTAATTAATATAAAAGCCGGTTAGAATAGCGCAGAGCTAAAGCGCACAGCTCTCCCAGTCCTGTTGCCTCCAACCCCTTGGTTCCCTTGCCCTAACCAACCCCCTCTGCAACCCTTTCTCTCTCTCTCTCTCTCTCTCCTCTCTTGCTCTCCTCGTTGGAGAGAGCAACGGCAGCGGTAGCGACGATGGCGCAAGCAACGGCGGGGTCAGAGAGGTAGAGACCAGGGAGGAAAAGTACGGTTAATGAAATAATGTACGCCCGAGGTAGTCCTCGAGCACGCAGCGCGCAGCGCGGGATTTAACTTTTCCACGAAAATACTTGCGCAAGCTAAAGAGGCGACACCCCATCCCTTGGCTAGCAGCTACCGGCTACCCTCTTGCCGCTTTGAGTTGCAATCGCGGCGAGGGTGGTACTCGGTGACTCGATCGTTGAGAAATCAAAGGAAACACGAGACGTAACCTGTTTAATTAAGAACTTCGTACGATAGAGTTGGTATGTAGCCACGTTAATGATTTAGCCCCGGTGCTACCGCCTTTCGCCGATGCCATTTGGCAATCGTTTCCTTTCGTTTGTTCGGATGTTGTACTGTACTGTTTGCTAGTAGATGATTTTATTTTGGTAACAGAAAAATTATTAGTGCCGGCATTGGATTATTTACACAAGACACCAAATTATCCAAATTCGCACTAAAATTATATGAATTTATTAAGTAAATTTGCATGGAATAAAGAAACCGGAGAGAAGATGAAAGCAATATGAATCCCGGCGGATGTTGCGTAATTTGTTATTTAATATTGTATTGTACATTCCTGATGGTGAATAGAAGGAACATACGAGATCGGGATTCCCGACCTTGGATTTCGCGCGACGGAGCCAACATCGTGAAGCACGGGGGAATATTAAATCCAATCTGACACGAAATTCAATATCGTATTATTCGAAAGAAATCGAAAATATAGCTCTTGATGCAGCGTATTACGTTCCGTGCACCGTATTACGTCCCTTTACATCTCTACCTATGGGCGCACAGTGGTCTTTACAATCGCACGAAAATATTCATAACTCGATTTTCAATTTGCGCGTTGGAATACCAGACGCGATATATCCCCGGTTTATCATGCTGTTTCTCCCCCGGGAAACTTTTATTTCATCGCACTACCAGATAATTAAATATATAAAAAAAACGGTGCTGTTGACAAGCGAAATAATAAATCGCGTTAAATACACCGAAATTGAGAATACAGCGTCCAGTTGGAAAACATCGTTTATTAAATCAATCCTGGCCCCGATGTAATCAGAAAAAGTATGAAAGCTCCATCTGAAAATTTGACAAAAGCGGTTCTAAAAAGGGGACAAATTGCGACTAGGCTCGGGCCAAACGAAATAATTAGGACGCGAAAGACAACTGGAACGACGAAGAATAATTTGCAAATTACTTTTTTCGTCTTCACAGCCTCTGTTTAAGATAATTAGCATTCATAAAGCGATGAGACAGCGTTACACCTGTCGCAAACTGGTTCCGACAGCGAGATACAGCCGCGTCTTGCCACAGTCTCAATTAGCTCGGCTTCACAGTTCGTTAGGCCTTTTAAAACCGGTTTCCAGAACTGAATGTTCTCAGTGAGGACACGCGCATAACTGAACACGACTGATGAAAGGGTGAAACGATAAAGCATTCGAAGAAGGGACGCTTCTTGAGCCAATATCGATTTAGATTGCGTAACATCCACGTAGTTGAATAATTCGGTGATGTTTGACATGGTTTGACATGTTTGGTTCTTTAAATTAGCAAGCTCATTTTTCTTAGACGGTTTATCACTCTAAACATAATATTCTTACATTTGGAACTTCTTGTTCAAAAGTTTCCGAAACTATTTTCTTTGACAAACAGGTTCAAGTATCGAAACTAAAGAATTTGTTATTGTACTTTTCAATTTTGCAGTAAATCTCACAAAATATTTACACCTGAAATGTCAAATATACAAGGGTTCAAAACATTTTTCCCCCATAAACACATCAAAATATCAAACTCAAAAAATTTTCTATCTAACAAAACATTTCTGCTCATAAATTATTTTATTGTATTCGCTGTATACCTCAATAAACAAAACAATGAACGTTTCAGCGCAATCGACAGTGGTTGTAAATCGGGTTCTCGCTGGAGCAAAGATCCGGCCCGGGTAATCTTCCCTTATCAGAATGGATCGTATAATGCCTCGTAACGAGGATGCAATGTCAGCTGAAATCCCTGCCACGTAGGGCGGCTCTGCGGAGGATTGTTGGATTCGCAGGAATGACGAAACGCATCCTCCGTATGTAACCGTGTACAGGTGCACACGTACACTCCCGTTCATAACTATTACGATACTTTTTGGTTTGGGATAAGTTTATAAAACACGATAATTCGTTTAAATCATCAAGCAAACGATTAACCGATCGCGATTTTGCATCTGTACAAGATAAAAACTTGTAGAATCTATTTGTAAGAGTAGCAAGAGGAATGGGCGATGGTTATGAATTCAGAATCATACGTATCGTATACAAAATTCTCTAACTTCGTTGGAAAAGTTTTGTAACTTGCAACAGCTCGTTTAAAATCTCGATGGAAATTGAAAATTACGCTAAAAAATTGGATGACACAAGTGCCAGGATTGGTTAAGAAAACATTCGCGAGATACAGTTAAAATAAGTAAAGATACAGTAAAAATAAGAAGAAATTATACGCAAAGATAAGATTTTTATTCTGACGTTGAACATACGAATTCATCTTAAGATTTTATGATCTTTGTCTGCCTCTGTAATAGTTTGCGTAAGTTTCAAATCAAATGATAATTGTTAAAGGCTTTAGCAAGTTCCTAATTCTCAGATTAACTTTCTCCAAGTGTTCCAACACTTATGAACCTGAGTGTACATACTCGATTCTGGCTACTAGCAAGAAGCACATGATCCAGAGGCTAGTAGAGCAACAAAGAGGGTGAGTTTGGAGAGGGTAGGAGCGTAAACGGACGAGCATGCGAGGCAAAGGCAACCAAGCGGGGAATCGGCGGGAGCTAGAGCTGAATTAGCATGGCTATCTGGGTAATATATTGGACTGTATCGTTGGACACGACCAGCCAGAGCCACGTGATATACTGACACCCCGGCTTTTATTGGCAGTACGTAGTCCACCCTCTCCCTTTTCGGGATAGCCTCACCTCTGCCCGGCCCTTGACGCCCGGCTTATCCACTTTCCCTGTTAATCCGGCAACCGTAGTCCGGACCACCGACGCTAAAAAATGTATTCCCTTTCCATTACTTTTGCCATGCTTCCGGAGAGTCCTCCGCAACGACAGCGCCTAGCATTGAATCCCATGTCTAGCTATTTTCGAGGTTCGGCTGCAAGTGGAAAATAAATTTTGTCGTTAAACTGGAGAACTAGAGGTGGTTGTTCTTTGCGGTTTATTAGCATGTTGAAGCTGATTGATTGGCCGTGCTGTGGATCTTCGTCGAGGGAATAAATAAATGTGGTTTAAATTGGGTCCCCTAAAGTAGTGCGTTGATGGTGATTGCGTGAATCTTTATGATTGCTTCGCGAGGAAATATGTGAATGAACTACTTTCACTCTCGTCCATAACTCACGAAACACTTGTAAATTTTAAATACATATAGACGAACGTTTACACGAAACGATTAAATGATCCTGGTTATTTTATGTAAAATCGTCGAATGAAGAGATTCTTAAATAGAGCCATTCAAATATTCGTAATACATTTCTATGTTATGATTGTCAATGAATATTTTAATCTGCTTTAAATCCTTATCAATCTATAGTATGTAAAGAAAAGCAAATAGCTGAATAATCGACTGGAGAATTCATGGGAAGGTGTATTAAATAAACTGTTCACCTTTCTCACTGTGTGATTGATAGATACCAATAAAGCATACTCTGGTTTTGTCAAACTTGACATAGTGCGGCTGCGGTACTTTGTCTGTTCTGAAAAATGTTGTATGTTACAGATTTCGGACTCGTGAATCTGGTAAATTCAATGGAATTTCGAAAAAATGAAATTCTCTGGAGTATTCGAATAAATTGGAATAGTTTTTTTTTTCAAAATTGAACGTGTAATTCTATTTTCTGTTTCATTTGGTACTTACAGCACGTTTATGGTTGTGAAAATAATTTGGTATAATATAAGAATATAAGCGTGGAAATAAGTCAGTGAAATGGCGTGAAAAGTTAACCAAGCACACGCATTGGCGTGATCGCGAAGCTCGTGACTTGGCTATCGATCGTCGACGGTAATTAACGCGCGGTACACCCGAGAAAAATCGAAAACGATCAAGCGTCGGTACACGCAGCTAACTAATTACCCGCCGTGGATCGTGATTGCACCGCTTTGTCAGTCTCTCTGACTAGCCCTCGTCTAACCTACGTGGATTTGCATTCTGATATTTGTTTCGCGAAAACGTCGCTCTATTTTTAACCGATATCTCCCACGATCACGCGCATCAACGGTCTAATAGTTTACCGTGACACATTTGCTATCTGTCTATCTGATGCTTGTCGCGCGTTTATTTGTCATCGGTGAAATTAGCACTTGTCCCTTGTTTCATCATTAATTGGGCAACTCGCATTCTCTGTGACCACAAGGTATTGCTTTCTATATTGAATTTCGTTATCTTCTTTTTTTATTGATTATTTATAATTGCATAAATTACTATAATAGTAATAAATAATAAGTGAATAGTATAATCAGAATTTAAACGAGTTTTATAATTTTTATATGTTCGATTAGAATTCCTTAAGTTATCTTTTACGATTTTATTGATTTTGAAATTTTCATTCTTCGGTATTTCAGTGACGGATAAAAATTTCTTAATGTTGAATGCGATATAACGAAAGGGGTAAATATGAATAATTTTTGTAGTTTTCCAGTGAGAGTTGTTATTAAAAATTACTATAGAAAGACATTTAAAATGTGAGATTTCTTCTGTTTGATAATAACTGTTAGTTATTTCATTTTACATCGAATAATAATCCGCAATTCATGACATGATTCATACTATTCGAAAAGGACATAAACCAATTCCAAATAATTATATTATAATTTCAATAACGAATGATCTATGGCGCATGAAACGTGAAAAGACTAGGTAATCGACAGGTTAATTGAATAAATCGTTCCTCTTCATTCCCTTTCTTTCAGTTTTATGAATTCAATATTTTCTATTTTTACTGACGCGACGCTTCGAATATTATGTTACTAACAAAGAGCTTCGTGCGTTACTTTCCAACAAAAGGTTATTTATTTCGCACAATGGATGACGCGTTTTTAACAATTTGACACTTTTTGTATCACCGGTTTACTTTGCAATATTTTAGTTATTGATGATATAGAGGAAATATTGCATGCAAAATTTTACGCCATAGAAGTGAAAAATTATTTTTTGAAGTAATTATCGCTGCATTCTTTTTTTTTTAATGGAGTTTAATAACGCTAATGGACATTTAGTTTGACTACTTTAGGTGCCAATATCACCGATTGCTACTGTCCATCCTAACTCATTTTAAGGTTCAGTTTTTAATTGATCAATTCAGTCCTATGAATAGCAATTATTTTTATGTCAATTTCAATTTTTCGATTGAAACTTGTTCGAAGGAAAATTCTTTTTGAAACGTAAGATAGGATCAAGTGAAACAGAGGATGATGACACAATCTGGAACTTCAAGGTCGCCGATCGTCGCCAAACGTCGCCCCGTTCTGAAAGAAATCCGGAAAGCTTGGAGTGGCTCGTAAAGTTTTAACGTTTGTGGGCCGTACAAGCGTTCGAGTAAAATAATACGATCGGTGCGTTTCTGAAAAGTGGTTTTCCGAGGTTGGATCGCTCGCTTCGCGTGAATTCGTTCGGATTTTAACGAACAACGAAGGAACTTTGAATCGTAAAACTCGATCGAGAAAGCGAGAAAGAACGGGTCCGCGGCGTTGGCGGCGAGGCCGAGACGTTTCGGGGCCGTTTTAAAGTGAAGTAAATCTCGGGGATAAATCGGTCGCGTCGAAGACCAGATCGCAATAACGTAAAAGTTGTGTGACACTGAAGGCGGAGGCAAGAGACGCGCACCTGTGCCGAATAGCCCACCGGTATATATGTAACGCCTTATTTCGCTCGATTGGAATGTGTCGCACGAGTCTCCATTCTCTTCGTCGATTTATTTTAGTCGAGGCCTACCCGTGCTTGTAGACGAAATTTGGATGTTAACTTTCTTGTAACGGTTCTACGAACGAGTTACACTTTGTTTGAAACTGTATCAATATGATTATGGTAGCCGTGTCTTGTTCTAGTACTAATGAAATTTCACTACTGTGTACATGTAGCACTATGGTATGAATAGTCGTCACCGATTTTTATATTTGAAATTTGTTATCTCTTTAAGAAACAAAAATAATTCGTAATGTTTTAAGATTTATAAGAAGAAATATGGTGTTATATTTATAGGAAAATTCAGTGATAAAAAAGTAGAATAATAATAATAAACAATCAAAGAAATATATACTTCTCATTTAGAAATATACGAATGGATTCCACGGTGCTTTACAATAATTTTTACAACCATCACAATAATTTAAAAGCAATAAAATTGTAATGCATTCTGTGAAAAATCTGTTTTACTATACTTCCCTATCATAATACAATAAATTGGAAATAAAACGTCCTATATTGATTTCCATTGAAATTTAAATGACTTTAACCAGTACATTGAAATTTCCATTGCTTGTAGGTATTTTGCTATTGAAAATTTTACAAAAGGTAGCATGCATTCAAAGCTACTAAATGAGTTTTATTTGAATTTAGTAAATAAAAGCAGCCGTCCAAACACTGAATATTCTAGAGAAGAATATGATTGAATATCGATTTTATTGAAATACGTCAACGCATTATCAATACACTATCTTCTTCTTAATTAGCAATTAAAGAATCGTTGAGACGACTATCCATTATACTATCTTCTTCAATCCATAATTACAGCTTTTATTTAAATTTTGAATATTATTTTTCGAAGAAATCAAGTAATCGCTCACTTACACACGCCGTTTAAGTTTACGAATCAAATCTAATTTCCATTATCAATAGTCGTATTATAAAATTCCTTACATACCTAAGACCATTAGAAAGATTTCTAGAAAGGAATAATATTTATGCATGCACGCTTTTTTCATTATGGATGCTTTCTTTTAGGTAATAATTTCTAATCTACCGCTGTTTCGTTCGATTATTTAACAAATTTCGTTGAAATTCCTAAAAAATCCTACATAGTAACGCTACATACTTACATTCTTGAATAATTGCATTGCATAGCAAATGTATTAACTGAAAGAATTAAATCACACGGACGCGAACCTAAACTTTACAAAGAAGCTATATTTCTCGATAAGAGTATAATCGCAAAGAATCTTCGTATAATCCTTATTCCTCGGACAATATATCGCCCATCTTCCTATATCGCTCACAAACCTCTTAATAGAATTATGACAAAATTGAAGAAAGAAGAAAGGAAACAGAAATCGGTTATCTAGCCACGTGTACCAAGTAAAACGTTGAATGAAGAGATTGTGCGTGCACATGGTAAAAAGAAAAATATTAAAAAAAGAAAACAAAAAGAAACGAAAGAAGGGAGAGCCGATAGAGTCAGGTGGAAAGATTCAGTCTGTTCAGTGACTAGCAGCGGGTTTTACACGCGACCTGTTTACACGACAATACCTTTGACACACTCGACTCTTGTGGTATCACGACTTCAAGCGACATTTCTATCTAGCGTGCGTTCTCCTTCAAATTGTACGTCTTCTGCACCGTGCGCTATTGTATTCTTTAGCAGCGTACCTTGTAAGAGGGTGTTTTCAAACAGAGAGTCCACCGGTGAGGTAACGTTGAATCGTTCGTCGAGAACGTCTCTCGATTTTCAAGCTCCACGGAAGCACGGGGAATTGTTCTCGGGATGTGTACGAATCGACGCTCTGACGACTTGTTACTACTCTTTCGACCAAGTTTATTGTCGTCCCGACAATGCCACGCCTTTATGTTTGCATGAATCTCTCGTGGTCACGTGAGCCATAATCTGAAAATACGTTTTTCTGTAGGAAATTGAATTTTTAAATTATTTAGACCTTTGATGGCGTAATGAAGCACGATGAAGAATTTAAAACGAGGAATTTAAAAGGTATTAGGTTGGTGCGTATGAAACTTCTTTTTTTCCAATTATATCTAATAATTTATATACTTTGAGATTCCTTACAATATTTTAAAATACTTAATGATTTCTTATAAATCGTCTTATAATATCCTAACATTTTTATGTGATATTTCTTACGAATTGTACAAGTTTTTAAGCAATATACGATTTTATTTTATTTTATGAAAGATGGAATAAAAATGAATATTTTTAGCTGTATAGTTTCACGGGTTTACGTTTGTACAGGGAATAAAGTTCTTATGCGCATCTTGTTTACATGTAGAATATGTTTGATTCCGTACCAACAGGAGGTTAATAAACATTCGTACCCGTTTCCCGTTGCATTGTACGCTTTCTACATGCTACACCATTGTATTCTTTAGCATCGTGCTTGAAAACGGCATCGAATGTAAGTATCCGTGCTATCGCGTTGGTGTTAACCAGTTACATCAGCGTTTCTGTATGAAGATAACATGGTTGCTCTGCAAGTGAATAGCAATTTTATTCTACGTTTATTGGTTTGTGGCATTATTGAGTTTTTTTTACTGTAAGAAAGTACAATACTATTAATACCTCTTTTTCATTGATATTTTATTAAAAAATATATTGATCATAAACTTAATGAACGATATATAGAGGTAGAAAAATTATATATCATCACGAGATCTCAGGAAACAGAGAGATAAGAAAATAAGCATTACACCAAACATGTTATCTGAGCCGTGGGACCTGTTATGAACTAACAATACAACATGGATCATTCCACAGTTATTTCCACGGTCTTCGAAATGGTCGCAAATCACCACAGGCAAATAAGAATACGTTATAAAGAATTCTGCATCGTGGGACATCCATATAACTGTAACAATGGCTAAAAGCCAGTCTCAAGAACCATAGCCATAATGTCATAGTCGTATTAGTCGAAATCCCAGGATTCAGGGTGACTTGATCTGGTTTGATCATCTAAATGAAAAATTTACGTTTCATTCCATTAAACATAAATTGACCGCACCTTGGCTTCGATCTTAGGATATTATCGATTTAAATGTAACTGAAGACGAAATCTAATCGAATCATCGTATTATAAATTCAACTCGTTATCAAATAAACTACCATATCGTTACTTAAATATTTATATCGTAGATTTTTTACTCACTCTGTAAGCATGACAGATCTGTAATATATCCACGGTTAAACGAAATCTGTGAGCGTTCATCTGGGAGATCGATATCGAACAGTTTCGCTCGACTAAAACGATACACAAGCAAACGAGAAAGAGGAAGTGAGAGAGAGAGAGAGAGAGAGAGAGAGAGAGAGAGGGAGGGAGGGAGGGAGAAAGAGGAAGGGGGAAAGGGTTGGTCTGTGACATCGGAGCCAGCTTGTCGAGTTTGTTCCCGATGTTTGCCGAATGCAGTCAAAGTGCATGTGAATTACCGCACTAACCTGGTCTCAACCTCTACGCTGTCAGCGTGCTACGTAATTAAAACATTCTTGTCACTGAGCGAAACGTCACTGCAAACAGATACCGATCATTTCGATTTGAATTCATTTGGTGGCCAAATAAATTAGCATCAGGGGGCGTCGCATCAACGACTCAACAGGAGACGAAAGTATACGCAAAACGAACAACTGTTGAACGTTATATTCCCTATAAACATGCCATTCAAACATCACAATTGGAGGAATAGAAGGCATGAAAGAGGTGGTAATAAAATTCCACGTTTCTATTTGAAGATATCGAAGCTATAAAAATCTTAAGTAATAAGATATTGCACAGTAGAATAAAGATAAAATGCTATTAGTATTTTCCAATAAAATATAGTAGAATTATAATAATACGAAAATATCTTTCGCACAAAAGAATAAGAATTCCAAAATTATTCCAATGAAATTCAGTATTATAATGGAGCAAATTAACATTTTTCACCGAAATAATGTATGAATATATAACGCATCTGGCAAAGAAATAAACTTTTAAAATAATTTCATTAAAATTCAGAACTGTAACAAAATATTTCACGGCAGAGTAAATTAATATTATTCAATAAATAATTGGAAATACAGAATCTCTCAAAAGGTAAGAATATCCATTGAAATGCAGCGTTGTAATAAAATCCCATGGTTCTACTTGAAAATATCGAAGGTATAAAAATCTTACGCGAATACAGTACGTAGGAGAGGATAAAAACAACCCTCGTTAATCCTTGGAACAGCCACAGCCGGACTATTCGCAACACATAAAACGCCCTCGAGACAGACTTGTCGCGCCAGGCTTTAAATGCGGTTCAACATTCCATAAAACATGGCACTCGTCATGGCTAGAGCACGCTCCTGAACCACCATGCACAGTCTGAGTACTCGACTGTCAGAGTCATGGGATTATTTATGCGGAACCTCTTTGCCCGATGGTCGTTTTCTCACTATTTATTGGCCCTGCGAAATGCGGCCTCTACGTTCGCGGACCAAATCCAGAATCGATTTCGACTGGGTCGAGCAGCTCCTTAACTTACAGTATCGTTACGAACAGGGAAACGACCCCAGAATACCAAACACATATTTCCTAAAGACAAATGACCTTCCTCTTATCGATCAAGAAGATTTCAATCTCTAGGAATGCTTTAAACCTTCCATTTCGAGAACTCTATGAATGATAATGGCGTTCTTCCGCTATTACGCATAGTATGTAGGTTAAACGAAATTGCTATCGGGACGAGCATTAACGACTACTAAAATAAAATATGTCACAGATAAGTATTCCAATGAAATGATATTAGTTGAGGGTTACTATGGAATCGAGTTTCGATTCTAACTGTTCAATATCATGGCTTTCTATATAGCCAATTATTATAATAAAA
This sequence comes from Bombus vosnesenskii, assembly GCF_011952255.1. Lineage (NCBI taxonomy): Eukaryota > Metazoa > Arthropoda > Insecta > Hymenoptera > Apidae > Bombus > Bombus vosnesenskii. The sequence goes on along the minus strand of NW_022882945.1, from coordinate 2,972,502 downwards.
ATTTAGTTAATACTAATATCTGAATCGGTATATATTTTTACCATCTGTTGATCAGGTTTAATCCAATTTTTCATAAGTTACAAGCAGGTGTTCATTCATTTTAAAATTTGTAATCCTCCATTGAGTAAATTAGGAATAGCAATATCGTACTGGCTAAAGCATTTTGAAACAGTGTAGTAGGAGAAAAAGTTAGCCCATTTGAAAAATACAATTCATTATAGTGGCCATTGTATCGTGTTATCCGGCATTGTTTCACTTGGTCAATATTGGGCATCCACCAATAGGGTACAAGTATTCCATTGGTAATTTAATTAATGTCGGTGGCAGAAGATTCGTGCCGAATGAAAGACAGATCCACGAAACTCTTTTGCCCTGGGAGTTCGGTCTTTTCTATTTCCTCCTCAAAGGTCAAGCCGCTTCTATTCTTCGCGAGGTTTTCTCATCCACTATCGGCTCGTCCTTCTTATCTACGAAAGTCCGAAAGGCTTTTCGCTTCTTTGATTCGGGAAACAAAAGACCGTAGATTGAAATTCGCTTGTTGTATCTTGGCTACCCTTCTATCGGATTCAACGTTATACTCCGATAAACCCGGCGTACTCGATTCGTGATTTGGATGTTGCCTTTTACTCTTCGATTTTTCTGTAGTGGTTTCGGGTCCCTTTCAAGGATGTGATCGAAAATGCCGCACGTGATCCTACAGGAGCCACTATGAATTCTAATCTCGTATTTAAGATGGAAACCAATACGAAAGGTTTCGTAGATAATGATTCGATTTTTTTTATTATAGCGAAATGTAAAATTGTGAAATTTTTCTTTATATCGAAGCTCATTGACTAACGAATTTTTAAATCAATTTAATACAGGATCAAGAAGTCATGTTTAATGTGAAATGAATACAGAAGCCGGTGTATAGGATTCGTAAATGATGATACGATCTCTTTTATCGTATCATAATTTTGTTTAATATTAAATTTCTCTATTTATCGGATTTTTTAAATTTATTTAATGATAAATCAAAAATTAATGTTTAGCGTGAAATCCACTATTGAAGATCGCGTATAGAATTCGGAATATATAGAAACAGAAATTAAATTCTTATTTACCAAAGTTTTATTCTATAGTATTTTGTCCTATGTTTAAAATAATAGTATCAAATAACTGACAATGTGTCAATTTTATTAGAAATCGATTGTCAATTAAGAAGATTACATGATGGAAAGAAGGTTATTGTGTAATTTTGTTGAAAAATTTCTCTTCTTCTAAAGTATGGAGAAAATGTTACAATAAACGTTACAATAGCGTTGATTGATGTGTCGGTCAAGACTTCAATTAACAGAAAAGTTTGGTTAGTCGAGAAACCACAAATTCGAATTGTAGTTAATTATATTCCGCTAATAAATTTCGACATTTGCGGGGCTTTGCAAAGTTAACTTCCAAGCGACTTTCCAAATTCTACCAACTAATATCGTACAATAGCAACGTATTAAATTTATGATATAGATTCTAACGTAATCTATATATGTATATGTAACATCTATTATTGTTAAATATTTAATCAATCATTTCAATATTCCGTCTTTTTATTACTTTCAAAAACACAGTTTCGTGCTTTTGTAATTTTGTAACGTGATGTAAATTTTTTAATTTTTATTTAAAAATACGACAATGTTAGACCAGAAGATATCAATGTTTCAATTGACATCGAAATCGTTACGATAGCCACAAAACTCAAGACACGGTGGTTTCAAAATATCAAAAACGTTTGTGACGGCGCTCGAAAATTTCATCGATGCAAAGATTGAGAGACAAGCGACGCGAAAGAAAGAGAACAATGGCCATATTGGAGAGTTGAATAAATAACGCCGATTCCGGATACTCGAGAAAATTCGGAACGGATAGCAAGGTTTGTCTATGCTAATTTATCGTACCATCACTCTCCTCTTGAACTCTGTATACGAATGTTCTTTATTCCTCTTTGCCTTCTTCGTCACTGGCTCTCTTACCTTATTAGAATATTTTATGTTCGAAATGATGAAGGATAGGTTCGATTTAACCCTTCTGGATTAGCTTAAGGAAAGAAACTTTCGTCGGTTCTTGAATTTTTATCATTATAGAATGCCTTTGCAGTCAAGCAATCAGTCGGATAAACTTTCTAAAATTTTTCTAAAAGTCTCTTCCTTCGCGCGAACTTTCGTCTCGAATCTTAGAATGTTATTATTACGACTTTTTCTTCGATGAGTTATGGGACTAGGTAATCTTGAGTCGAATTAGTGAAAATTACGTTTTAGGAAAGTTGAACTGTTTCTTCTCCACGACGATGAACAAATTTATATAATTATAAAACATATATAACAGCAACTTAATTACTCGATAAATTTCTATATATAATACGCCATTATACAAAAATAGAACATGTATTCAATAACTTCAAAGACTTATAATAGGTATACAAATTTGGAACAGCTCATTATCGAATATTTTTTCAAAATAAATTTTACTAGGGTCAAAGATATTTATAGACTATAACAATAGCTGTATAGATCGATTCGAACTATCGTAAAACATCGATTTATCGGCAAACCAATCGGTCGGTAAAATTCTACGTCAAAGTTTCTACAATCAATCAGATCATCAGCGCTTCGCAGTAACAATCTCGCGCAATTCGTTGGCATTTCATTCGCATTTCGTCAACATGGTGTCTTATAAAAGATGTTCGCACGGACCGTTTACAGAAGACAGTGGACAAGGGGCGATTCGAACGAATGGCTGCTATAAAGAATGTCATCGCGTATTCGAAGACATCGGGATTTTTCTTGTGTCCACAGGCTCGGACTCGGAAAATCGAGCTACCGGGATAAAACGTTGTTGCAAGCTATGCAGAGCTGCGCAGCTTTGCTCTTCAGCCTTGGTTTCGATGTAAAGAGATCCCGTACATTCGGAGACGTATTTCACTGTTGAGAAGATTTCACGTGTTGCCCGAAGCTTCTGATATGCGTTTACTTTTTGCATTAGCTGAGTTGAAGGAAATCCGGTATTTGCAAAAATATTAGATTTATGTCTGGAAAGAACGATGCATGCTATTATTCGATGAACATGGTTTGATGGCTCGTTAGCCAAACAGGAGAAAGAAAATTTCCGTGCATACACGTATGAACGTATATAGTGGTTCACGATAGTATTTGTACAGTTACCATGCGAAACTTTTGTAAATATATTATGTATGTTAAAGGGAACTTTTTGAAATTTCATTAACAGTGTAAATTTACATGGAAGTTACAAAATATGTATTGTAAACATGCACTTAGTAAAACTGTTAAATGAACATGAACTGTGAATTTGAACAAACAATCAGTCCTAAAGATGTTCTTACTAAATATCGTAGCTTATTAACATATTCAATAATTGTCTGCTCGAATGGTGATCTTTGTAAAATGTATGCTTACGATAAATATCTCGTAGCTTATTAATATTTTTAGTTGAAAACTTTTGGATTTGAAATACACACTTCTTCATGAGAATCTCATGAGAGATAAAAAAATTAGACATAAAGTTTTCTTTGCAACAAGGACCGAGTATTAGAAGCTGACACGCTCCGTGGAAAGGGATTACATCAAATTTGAATAAACTAGCTGTTGCTCAGAGAGCGTGAAACTGGCGTGCATAGCCACAGCTCGAGTATGTTTGTTGCTCGTTTGCGGTGGCCTACGTTTTATGAAATACTGCTCGGCGAAAGTTCGCTGTTGGACCACCGAGTCGCTGACACCTGCAATCTGCGTTCTCAGCTGCATTCGAGATGCACGTCGGGTTGTCTTACCCTGCTAGGTGTATTTCACGATTACACCCGCCTGTTTGCTACGCTACGCGATCCACGCAAACCGAAAAACATTCTCTTTTGTCCTTCTTTCCGTTTGGGATTTAGAGTATGTTATACGATGTTCCTTTGTGGTTTAGCATTTTAGCGATGAAGTTTGTCCAGTATCGTTCTGACAATATTAATACGTACTATGATTCTTTAGGATATTGAAATTTCTTTAAACAAGCTTAGTTTTATATCATTTAATATATGGGGTACAATGCGAATAAATGCCTAATTAAATGTTTCTCTAAATTGCGACGATCAGGTATGAAATTGTCTAACCTAATAGAATCTACTACTCGAGAAACGGATTAACTTCTTCATCCGTACGGTTTCTCCTTTGTATGTATATCTTGTTCGATCTATTTTTAAGAACAAATCGAATTGCACGAGCTTTTTTATGTCAGAGTTCCTGTACTGAAATAATATTCCTAATTTAATCGTAGTATCTCTGTATCAGGCCAATGAACTGTAGAAATTCGATATATCACTATTTTAAAATTACTAAGCAAATTTAAATAAAGATTCGAGTTACCTCGTCATTTAAATTTCTGAAAACATAATTCCTTTATTTAGGAATTCTCAATGAAATCGCGTCTTATTAATTAATTGTCGTGAAAGTTAATTATCGTTATAATGTTAATACTCGTTTCCTTTTAATATACTATAAATTAAGAAGTATAATATTGCTAATGCAAAGTTACATTCTATGATATAATACTATTACTTTATAGGTGCGTAATATCGTTCAATTCCATCTGACCGATGAAACGAATCAAATGCTACGATATCAGCTTACTCATATCCGAAACATTAGAATTGCAGATAAATCACGGCGCGACCGAGCAGAAAATTATTTATGCTCCTGGTCTGTCTAGGGATTTGGAACTTTTAATAGTTCAGTGACGTTTGTTTTCCAACGGGGGCCGTGTATGACGCAACGCATATTGGGATTCTCGGTCGGAGCATCTTGCCACCTTATTTCCAGGAAAGTTTCACAATCGAACTTTCTTGAGTTGTTTATGACGTCGGTAGGTGCCTATGTGACTGTCCAACGTTGAGTTACGGTGCCTAACTTCAATATTTAAGAATGTCAGTTTCTTCAAGTGTACGCGACTATCTAGAATCTTTCAAAGTCTCTCAAATGTCTCGCTAAGTTTTGCATAAGATGAAAATCATGGTCAAAGGAAAATCAAATCGATTACTTAGACAGATGAAAAATGTGATTTTTCAGTATACAAAGTCACTGTCTTGTTTTTTTTTTTTTTTTGGAGAAACTTTGTTTTTCGGTTATATAGAGAGTTAAACTATTTATTATGCGAATCAGTCACCACTGTGTATTTAAAAATAAAAACTTTAGAAAAGTAGTAATCATCTATCTTACAAAGTCAATTTGGTATCAGTGAATTGCTTGAACATGTTAAATTTAACAAATATTTGGTTTTACGATTTATACCTTCGAGTGAAAACTATGAAGAGAATTGTCCTTTTTACTTTCATAATTATTCACTCACGACGATTCCGGGTGGCAACTACGGAAGTGTAATGAGCATCGCTCGAGTATCCTCGGTCTCGTCCGCCATTTTCACAACATATTTCTCTCTTTCTCGTAGCCTCTTCTTCATCCATTCTTGTCCCAGGCGGCTTTTACTCGCAAGTCACAGCAGATTATTAATAGCTTGCTCTCGTGTGAATTATCGTGCACTCTGCGAGATATGATCGAGAGCACGCGCGACATTCACCAACTTCGCGCGTTCAAACGCCATCTAACATTCGAAAATTTTCCTCCACGATACTCCTTACATTCTGCAACGTATGTTTCTCATGATTTTCACGTCCACTGTGAAGAATTTATATTTTTTATTTCGATAAAAAAGGAAATTTCGCTCGTATCTTATAATTTACAAATTTCTCTTTACAAGAATACTCACGTTAAACGGTTGTGTTCTTAATGCGCGTTGTTATTTTTTAGTATAGTACGTTAATTTATATTCGCATTTCGTAAAAAAAAAGGGAGACAAATATGCAAGATAATTTATATTAGCTATCGAAAATCATAACGAATACTCTGCTTTATATTATACCATACGCATTCTGTTTATTTTTGCACCTTTAAGTGCCGTATAAATGCATAAGAATACGCTGTCCAACGATTAGCATATTCGTCTGTTGACCTGTGAAATGCTTCGGATCGTTACGCAAAGCACACGGTTTCTTCTTTCCCCGTCGAATCATCGATTCATCGAACAATAGCGATTGTTAAACGAAGGAAATCACGAAGGAGTTGTCGCGGCGTCCCTTTGACTTCGAATCGAATTCTCGAAATTCCGACGCCGACCTGCACAAAACGCCGGAAAAGAAAGGGACTGAATTATTTATCGGTGAATTTGACTCCGATATTTTCAACGGCGCGGGACAGATTATTCCGTAAGCCAGGCGCACATGCGAGTAGAGACGCTGCATGATTTATAGCAGGTTCGTTGTTTCATGGATGGGTGAATGTGCTACCACTAGGATCATTCGCTGCCCCTTTGCTTCTCACGCACCATATTTACGAGAACTGACCAAGCGAAAACAATATGTATACTGGAGGACAGTCATAACTTTCCGGTAACAATTATTCACTTATAGATTCAATCTCTTCTTTAGTTTTCTTTTCTTTCGTTTTCATTATTATTAATGGCTGGACATTGTGATTTCTTTAACTGTTTCATTATGAACATAATTTGATCCTTTCTTATCAGAATGTACAGTATAATAAACAACTGAGTGATATTTTAATTTAGATAAAGAATAAATTTCTGTATTTAGGAAACTTAACATAATACGAGTGTATTTGGGACTAACAACCCAAAGTTTGTATAGTGTAGTAATAAGTATAATATAATATTTCTTATAAATACAATGCTTCCGAAATATCGCGGAAATTAAAGTAAAGCATCAATGAAATATATCTAGAAATACGAGTTATTCACTAAACCTAGCACATATGAAACATCATCCAATACGAAACCCGCAGACTAACAATATTCTATTCATTCCGTTACGAAACAATTTATCGGTAAGCGAAAGAATTTATGAACCAACGAGAATCGTCTGTTAAGTTGCATTAACGTATATCTACATCCATTCTATACTATAGTAACTACGAGGAGACACGAATTTGCGTAATCACTGGCTCTCGTTCTCGAAAGCTCCGGACGAAATAGGAAGCCCCTGAAAATCCTGCGGAGGATGAAGTTTCTGGTCCATCGAGTGCGACATTCTGTGGCGGTGGTCATTTAAACGGCGCACAGTAGCGCTCCCATCCCGCGGATATTCGTTCATTGTCAAAGCCCCGCAATCTCTCGTCCGCAGCCAGATATTTCGGCTGCTATGAATGGATTTTTCGAGGTCTTCGCCGGGCCCTTTTAACGAGCAGCAAAATGGAGAGTTCGGAACGCGCTGCGTGCAACTGATAAATCGTACGTAATACACGCGACAGGTTGCTACCAGCGACGAGTAATTTTCGCGAAAATGATACTACTCGTCGAAAACCTAGCAGAAATTCTTGGCTAATTTATACCAGAGACGTTATCTACTCGTTGCGTTTCAATCTGGAACGTGTACGATCGAGGGATCTGTTATGGAAAGTTTCTCGATCGATGAATTTCAGAGAATACGTGGCTTCCTCTGTGACTAAAAAATCTGAGCAAAGTAGCGTATGTCCGTAGGGATCTATGGCCGTTCCATGAATTCAATGTATCCGGAAAAAGTTGTTGATAAAATACGTATTTGAATAGAATTAGAATAGAATTTTATAGAAATATTTAATTTCATTGAATTCACTGATACTAAAATCTGCAGAAATTTGTAGGAAATGAAGAAAAGATTCGATATCTCTATACGTGTAAAACTACATAGATATCGTCAGAATCATAGACATTTCCTCCAAATTTATAATCTGTACATCTCGTTTCTGTTTGATTTTCAATGTACATAATCAACAGAATATCGAATAAAATAAACCGACACAGCTCGATATTTACAGAGTACTCGAAAATAATACTTCACGCTGGGAATCGTTTTAAATCGATAGAATGTTTCGTTTAATTACTAATTCGAAAAAAATGAACGCTTATCGCGTTAAATTTTGTGTAATTTGATGTCGAATAGCTTGTACACTGTACACCTTTCCGAATAAAGCTTGATTCATATTACGCAGCAAAGTGTCTCGTATTGTTTGTGCTTAATCAACCTTTAATCAACATCGGAAGTTAGTGAATTGTATCATTAGTTAACGTCTGAATATTCGATAACGAGCAATTTGATAGACAATTGCGATGCCCTTTTACGCTGTCAAATTAATGAGAACGCGTATTTGTGCACGATTTACAAGGAAATATCGTACCATGAATTTGTGAACATTGATTCCACGCTATTATTATTATATTAATTCGGGTCGATGTTAATTTTCTACAAACAAAGTAAAATATCACTTTATTAATTCTTTATCTTTTTCGTTAATATTAAATGATAACAATTTATATCGCTAATTTATGTGCTACGTTGAAATTCTAAATTCTATTTTCGTCGTCTATGTTCATTATGGAGGCATTTAATAAATATAATTTTAATTATAGACCGGGAATTTTAATAGAGTCTTAGACAGATTCTCTATACTTAGAGAGATACTAAAATTCCAACAATTCACTTAAATTCAGCTCACCTGTTATTATATATTTCTGCTCTAAAGAATATATTTCGTAATATTTGAAATATTCTGCAACCCACTATTTTCCACTTATTTCGGATAAATTTCATCGTAAGTATACATTATAGAATATCCCATTTTAATTTTATGATGCGTTTATTTTGAAAATCGGGGATTGTTCGGTGCGGATGAAAATTGCTTCACTCATATTTTATATCGTTCAATTTGAACGAAGAAAACCGAAAGAAGCAGTTGATTTTTGTATTTTGTAAACGCCTATAAAACAAATTCATTTATAGAGAGAGCGTAAAATCCCATTCGCTGAGTGTACGTACATTGGACATATGTATATGCAGTTTTTTTAGCAATCAATATATCCATTACGCGCGAAATAAAACGTTACGATCAAATTTACGACTTTATCTTGCTATTATGAGATATTATACCGAACGTTATAGAGTGATTAGATGATTTACTGGAATTTCACGTGTAATAGAAACATAATTTTATAATAAACATCATTTTTTATGTGATCATTTCTAGAGTTAACGAACCTATACTGCACTATCTAGCAGTATAATCTAAAAATTCCTATTTTCGCGATTTGAATAGAATTGGTCGCAGGCTTGGAACAAATATCACCGATCAAAGCTTGGATTTCTGGAACGATTCCATTAGTTAGACAGACGATGGGTATTAATTCAAGTCAATGATCTACAACGCGGACAGAAAGCAAAGTACGAAATCACGTTCGACGAACTTGAATTTGCATTCGATTTGGAAGGAGGCGAGCGATGAACGACGGATTACCATTGAAAAACGACATCCGTCGTAGTTATTAGACATTCCCGGATAGGAATACGCGCGCGTTCCAACCTTTTTTCTTGTTTTATTTCACTTTTTCCTTTTGGTCTCGATCGACGTGGAGAGTCTGGACACGTCGACGCGAGCGTCGATCACCAGAGAAATTTTGGGTAAATTTAATTTTCTTTTTCGCTTCGGCCCCTAGTCTAAATCGAGTCACTCGTTTCTGTCGATGATTCGTCGATATTTCTACAATGGAATATTCCCCACGGAATAATTGACTTTATGGGATTATCCCGGCTACGTCCTCCGATACGTGTGCGCGTATATAGGAGGCACACGATGAACAAAATAAATGCTCGCAGCCGCCACGAATTATTTCGTCGGCTGAATCTCGCATCTCCCCGTTACAAAAAAAAAAAAAAAATCGTTTATATTCCTTCCCGTGAAAACCGAAATGCTCCCTATGGTACCCGAAGGAACGCCGATTAAATTGTCAATATTAACACTGAAAATTCCTGTCAGTTTGGATCCACGGATAGGATCGAAAAATGGAAAGCGCTTAGAAAGGATTTGTTTCGTGTGTCTGTGTTATTTCGAGAAACGTTAACCTCTACGCGTAGAGAATGTAATAATTAAACCGAGGATTTTTATGCGAATATAATTAGGATACCAAAATTTTTCACGGAATTGAAAATATGTTTTAGCTATCAAGAATTCTAACAGGTTACTATACGCCATGGTGTTATCATTTTATTCAATAAATTGTATAATGTGTGTTGTCAATCAACCGAATCTCGACTTGAAACACACGATTACGACAGATCTGGTAAAATACCATATCTGAATTGAATCGCGAGACACGTAGTGGATGTAATTATTCGCAGAACGTGGAAGGAACATAGTTACGGCTCATTTTTGTGCAGACGTAGACTCGTGTGCGTGGTGGCACGTTAATCGAGATAAATCTCGATATTTATAGTCGACAATCGGCCGGATACATCGGCCATTGTACTTCTATAAATGCACCGACGTATCTGCAGCTGCAGCCCAGGGATCGGAGGGATATAACATTTGAGCTTATTATACACGATCGCGGTATGGCGAACGATCGGTCGTACCTCCATTTTTGTTTCCGCGTTTACGTGCCGTGAGTCGATACGGAAGGACCGTGCACGCGATTCGTGATTTATGGTGTCGTACTGATACAAAAATTTCCACCACTGTCATATTCGAGCGGAACAAAAATTTGTCGAAATTATCCGAGAATACGCTCGCGATTCACTGTTGCTCCATGGGAATTTCAATCGTACACATTGGTATTAAACACGATTTTATCAACTGGTATAAATTGATACTTTACACCGAACCATTGCTGGCTCGTTCTGCTGAAACTCGAATGTTTCTGACCAGTTTATAATTTTGAAGAAAGTTATTTTCGTTATATTATTACCTTGCTGCGTATCAAATGTCGTTTCATACAATAAAACTTAAATTCCACGAAATATCGTATATTTAATCAAAGTAATTTCTGTATCTTTCCATATACTTTTACAGAAACTACTTTGTTTTGTTATCAAATCTGAAACGTTTCTATCTCAATATTATCACGAGCATACTCGAAAGCGCATTTAGAAAAGTCGGAAAATTTTTCATCTGGATGTTTCGCTTTACTATCCGAAAAAAAACCGCGGAATAAAAACTGGGCGCGAGAAGCTAGAGAAACGGCTGAGAAAGAAGCACATACCTCGTAAGAAAAGTAATTGCCAGCAACAGATCATAGGGTCGGCTTCATGATGGCGTGCTGGCGGCATTTGACCAGAGCGAACGTAATAAAGTTTCGTTTCGCCACCACGGTCGAGAGAGATCTAATATAAAATGAAAATAAATCAAAGCTTCTCTCGTCAGGCTGGCCATTAACTTCTGTTTCTTTGTATCACTATCGTTTTCCTCCAGCAAAATTATTAGTCGCAGCAAAATAATTTACTTTATAGAAGTGTAACGATGCTACGAAGAGGAAGGAGCTCGCTGTTGCTCGTTATCGATTGCTCGGGAACAAGTAGAAAATTACGAGTTGGTGAAACTTGGTAACACGATTCATTTTAATTCGACCTGCATTCCTCTTCGACGAAGACAATTAAATTGTTCTGTAAATCGAGAGAATATTAAGTAGACGAATTAGAAAGAGTGAGTGCAAAAGTTTCATCGGTTTTTATTATTTTTACTTATCTTCTCTCTATCTACGTATTGTTCATTTAATTTTTTTCTATTTACTTCACAATTGATTAATACCTGATTAATACTTAATGCTGCACAGAACTTAAAGTCATCCGTGACACGTTTGACTTGTTTCTCGATTGTAAATGCTGATAATTTAATTGTGTTTCGTATTCAAGCGATATACAAATCTCTAAAATATCGTTTCTTATTTGAAGGAAGAAGGATGAAGTTGGAATTCATTGAAAGAATCGTCGTGTACCATGCACTGGTGATAGCAATTAATTCCGGGCGCGTGTAAAATGTCGAGCGTTTCCGGCCACACTGCGCAGGGTCGACTAGGTGTCGCGATGAATTTTTAAGGTGTACGTATTTTCTGGCACGCTGGAAACGGACTCGTTGATGTCCATCGTGCCAGAAATTAAATTACCTTTCAGGTAGGCCACTGGCGTGACTTACCTTTTCTCTTGCACCTCTTTTTCCATGTTCACGGGTGCAATGTTAATATGCACTTTGACTGACGTCTCGCTTTCCCCCTGTTGACGAAGGAAAAGGAATGAATGTCGGAATAATTGTAAGAGGCACGGAATGGAGAGAGAAAAACACATTTAAAATGTATAAATAAGAATCAAAAACGTCGGAACGAGCGACTGCGACTGAATGTTGCGCGTCAGATGCTTACTTCTTTAATTCTTTAGTACACAACAAACTCAGCCGACTTTACCCTACTGTGCTCTTGTTTTTCTCTAACTTAACCAACCGTGTCTTCTAAATCTACCATTAAAACACAGGAGAATGTGTGTAAGCTATGCCATTGAAACGAAACTCCACGCGTACAATAAACCTTTGTCTCCAGCGCTGTACACATTCAATAGTGACCAACGTTTATGTGCTGAATATTCATTACATTAACGATCCGATGCGTTTCTGCTTGAAATAAAATCGAAATAAGAGACAAGATTGATCGTAAATGTAACGGGTATATGGGTATAGATGGATGAAAGAATTTTTACGAGCAAACATATCTAACAAATAATACATAGAATCTATAATAGTATCCAATCGATAGTATTTCATCGAAACAATATTTCTTTCGAATCACAGATAGCTTTCCTATCGCTGAATCGAACATAGATCTCGAAGAAAGTTACTTTAAAGAAAGCATGGGAGAAAGCAGATCATCTCGCTTTATCGGTTGTATACGTGTCCACCACCATAGGCTTGAAGTCGATATCACGCGATATATCGTATTGTTCTGGGTTATATATCACTCCGATACAATTCCATTGCTCTTCCCTTCTCCAGCTTAAGAAAAATCCACGACGTTTCTTTTGAAATTCCTTTGCCCTACAACGCTTCGCATATAATCTTTGGTGTTGAGAATTCCATAAGAAATGTTTTTTCCGAAAAAAGGTGTTATACGTTCGATAAATTCAAAACTTCTATTTTTATTAGTTGGTGATATACTTTATAAGTACTGGTAATAATATTTAAAAGATCAAATAAATTTATATTTAAATTCGAAGTTCTAAAACAAAAAGAATTTTCATAAACATTTGTGGTAATATTCGTGCGATATTTAAAATTATTTGTCACGGACAACTCAATTTCTCACTGTTTTACCCGCTTATGGTATTTTTATATTCCCGAGGAAATTTATGTTTAACATTTATTTCGTCTCTTAATTTATTTCCAGTATTCACCTGCGCAAGAGAATATTAACGCGAAGGAAAAGTACGCTGTTAGTGGAAATTAAGTAATAAATTTAACGAGCTAAGTTCATATAATATTTGCAAATAGAACGCCAGCTAAATTTCTTTCCTTTAAATGAAAATGCCAGAGATTATGCGTTCAGAGTTCAGATTTAAAATTTACTAGTTATTCGAGGAACACGCAGGGGCACTCTTAATTTACACAAGTTTATTTTTTCGAAAATAATTTTTTTGTTCTTACAGTAGAAACGAGGATACACATATTTATATATGAAATTGTGATAGTGTTATATTTGTATGTACATATTTAAATTTGTATAATATAACATAGATATACATATTTTAATCAAGTTATCTTTATTTCTGTTGCAGGTATGTAAGATCAAAAAATTATAGCGTGTCATTAATTATTGTTGAGTAGCGAATGGTAAGTCAAAATAAATTAATTAGTTATTGCAACTTATTGCGGACACCAATTTAAAGTTTACGCGTTTCTTTACAACTTTCCCATCGGATAATTCCCCTCCCGGACAGATAATAATGATTCTCATACTCCTTAAAAAGTATTAAAAAAATATTATAAGAAACAATAGAAGAAAGAAAAGACAAGAAACAAATAGGATATTTAAGATTGAAAACGTGAATGATCTAGCTGTCGATGCACCATAACCATAACCCGTTCCATCTTTTTCTCCCTACGTTCCGGTAGTCGCAGGCGAGCGACGAGACTTGTAATCAAAAAGTCATTATCCACCGTTATCTTGGAGCCCTCCAACTTTCCGAGTCCTGGACGAAGACCACAATTCCTCGCCGGTTCCCGGCATTGGGGCGACGCGAAACCAGAGACAATGACACTACTTCATATTAATTTCCCTCCCTGATGCTCTGGCCCCTTATTCTTTTTGCCGACAGGCATCCTCACTCGACTCGTTTCCTCTCATCCACCCCACTGTTGGCTCAGGAAACCGCATTGTTACCGCCTGCTTTCATCTTCCGTTTGCCTGACCAATTTTACAGCATCCTACCGTGTGTATCCGCGTTCTACATGGGAAACTAGAAGAAAGACAACCACAATAGCTCTGGATTCGCTATTATTGTTTGTCGAATTTGCCGTGCTTTGCAAAATTTCTTCTTGGACAGGGCGTTTCGCGGATATCGTTGAGAGTTGATGATCTTAAAATTTGAGCGTCTTTGTCAGCTTTGAGTGGTGTAATATTCTTCAAGCAAGGTTCCCGGGAGTTTGGAGCCGTGTACTCTGCTTGAATGACACAAAAGTGAGTGTGAGGTGGTTTACTGAACGCGTTGGTTGGTTTATTAAAGAGATAAAATTGTAATAGTCAGTGTATATTAAAATCACTGTAAATACAAGTACAGAGATAGTATATGCCGGTCGTAATCATCACTTGCTCAACGCTACTGTTCAACTATACGCTCGTTATTCGACTAACTGACTCGCTATAATGACTGTCCTAGAAACTACGTTCGTCCATTTGTATCGACAGGTGTTATCATAAAAAGTTCCAATGTAACTGCGGTTGACGATTACAAATAACGGCGATAATATTTTATCGGGAGTTTGTTTACCTTTGAACCTAGCAAACCAAAACAACGTTGGTATTCCAAAGCACAATAATATGAGTCTCTCCCGATTCAAACTGTCCGCTGACTCGTATGCCGCTATATGTGTAATACAAATATATACACTCCTCGCCAAAATAGCCAGATGTGCTATCTTTAATTTCTCAATGACGCGTGTAGAGTTTTTCGTCTGTAACGTATATGCGGTTCGTTAAAAATAATTAAAAATATTATGAGGTTTAGCGTGTAACAAAAAAAATTGTTTTATTTTAAGAACGAAATGATAGCACATGTACAATAAGAAAATAATAATCAACATAAATTGTAACTAACAATAATTACTTATCAAACGTATATATTTATTTTATAATGGGTACATTCCCCTTCATTTTCTATTACTTCTATTGTACGATTTGGTATCGATTTATATAGTTTCTGGATATAATTTTGATTTAAAGTAATCCCATTCGCATACTATATATATGTATATATATATATATATATATATATATATATATATATATATATATATATATGTATAAACAAATGTATACGTACAAATGCCACATGGGAGATTTATAACGTGATGCTAATTTGTCTTGTTTATTAAAGTAACATTCTTTGATTGGTTCTAATTGATCGAAATATAACAAGTCGAATCTATCCATCTATATCTTTCATTTATTTAACTGCATTAACTTTTTCATTGAAAGAAGCTGCTGTTTTTGATGAATTTCATGAATGGTTAGTAACTGACCACGAAATAGTGAAGAATAATTACATGTTACTGGAAGCCCTTGGCCCGGTAGGTTCAGACAGGCTTGGATCGGTAATAAAAGAGAGGGACGACATCGCACCTCGCCAGGACACTGTTTGACGATACATTATTTAAATCAGCGCCACGCTTGTTTGCCGTCTCTGTGTGCAACATGTAAATACAGTAGCCGCCGCCGGTGTTCGACAGGGGGACGAAAACACAAGCGGCGTGTGCACGCAGCCTCTATCACGACGACGATGATGGCGGACGCGGTTGGTGGCTGCTGTGCCATCCCGCAAACTCGATTCTGCCCGCTTTCTATCGGGCGCGTAACGTTCCGAAAATTCGTGAATGCCGACGTTGCTCGATGATCGAGTGCCCGACGCCATTGTGTGATTGGTGTTGCGATAAAAAATGTTGTCCGCGTTTGACGTGTTATTTATTCGCGGACCCTACATTTCACGCTCTCTGGTTCCACGTTTTACGCCTCTGTAGCGCGAATCCGAATTAGCCACCTCACGTCGGAAGCATTTACATAATTACGAGAAATGTAACGCGCGATATTACAATCGAGATTTTGAAGCGATCTAGTGAAAGCAAATAATTTAGGGTGCAGTTTTAAATTTAGTTTTTGAATATCTCAATTAATTTTTTGTTACTTCGATGGTTAACGTGTTGTCTGTTGGTTCGAAGTTGCGTAGCCTTCGTTGCGATTGAAATTTCGTTCCTTGATACTTGATAATCTTCCCGACGCTATTTGAGAACAATGTGTTAATATTATGCTAACATATATGACATACTATAAGATATAACATAACGTAAAACGATATATCAATATTCTGAAACAGGAATATCGTGTAAAGCAATAAAATTCACATAGAACTGGTCACGTAGAGCGATAGAAAGACGTGTTACCGATCTTCGATACAAGAGCTCGAATGTTTAACGACTTCTCCTAACTTGCCTGGATATCTCGCTAATGGAGCCGATGTCTCGGCAAGCAATATCGAACGAGCTTGTTCCGTCTTTGTCGTTCGCCACAGTGCATTTCGTGTTTCTTCCCGGAATCATCGGTATTCCTCGGTTTTTCCTACCGTTCTCCTCCCTTCGGCGGTTCGAGTGAGCCATTCCGCGAAACCGTTTTGCATAAACACGCGGCACCGCACAAGTGTCATGGATTTCCGATGCGGAAGATGACGCAAAGGTTTCAGGGGATTTCCTTTCTGCTAACATTAAGATAGAATCACGACAGGGACCAACATACACAATCACGTTCACGTACACGTAGTTTTATATTCCATGTACAATATTCCTACGTAGTTGTACTTTCGCGTAAATACGCGTTACCACGCGTTAACTCCTGTATCGATGCATTTATTTTTATTACATTGAAATATCGTTTCTTTGAGTTTCGAATTTGATGCGCCGACATCTGAATTAACGTAAACGAATTGTTCAAATCTTCGATCTTCGATGTTTAGAATCACATTCTATGAATACGGATCAAGTTCTCATTCTATATCAACTTATTGTGTCTTATTTTATCATTTAGTTAAATCAAATGGATATAAACAACTGCACATAATACCAATACGATACTTCGCCATTACGAAGAAGCGCGTTGTAACGTTAATTTAAGGGAGTTAATATAAAGAATTTAATTTAAAAAGATTGTGTAAAGAGTAAGGAAATAAATATAACCGAGCTAATATACAGATGTCGCCATGGAGAAATCAATGTAGAAAAATTAATGTGATGAAAAAGAGAGAGAAGATTTCTAAAAAATTTTCAAAAATCAGGGTACAAAGCAACGTAGGTTCCATTGAGTGTGTTCCCATCGAATCGGTGTCACTCATTGCGAACGTTCGACCGTGGCGCCGGAAACTCGCTCGTTATTCGCGCGCCGATACTCTTCGTGAAAGGTAAACACACCGCGAAGTTATTCTCGCGCTGGTGGATTCGCGAAATTTTAATCTTGAAAACGATGCCTTTCAACGTCGACGAGCGAGGGTTAGCGAGAAGTCGACACGGATTTCAAAACGGCATTCATTTGCTAGCGGATATGATCATATTAATGACATAAAGAGAGAGATATTCGTTGGAGAGAAATTTGACCAAGTTTTGAATCTTTTTCTCCCTTCTGTTTTTCTGTATACGCTTTATTCGAGAGATATTAATTGGCGATATAGAGACACTATGAAATCAAATATTTAAAAATAATGCAAGGACATGCAGGAATTCGTAGAAATAGACGATTGTACCGTAAAATGTACACGAAAAATTATTCCCGAGAATAACAATTTTTTTACATTTTGTTTGAAAAATACAATTGGGGTACGAAATGGCTGGAAGAACGTGAAAGAGTTAAATAATTAATTTAGATTTATAATTGATAATTTTATTAAAATTATATAAATTATATAAAAATGATGTATAATTAGGTGAAATGAAAAATATTAATAATTTTATTAATAAAGTTGTTCTATGAGAAAAGTGAATTTAACTTATATTTCGTTGCAGTAATCTTACGGATTGATATTTATTTATATCCGCATGTAATTCAATTCAAAGAAATTCCCCTTTCTATCGAAGAATGTAGATTGCTCCAAAAATAACGTGAATCAGAATATGTATTTGGAAAAGAAAAAATTGCAATGGAGGTAGTCTAACGATGCATTGGAAAGAAGTCGAGCATTCATGCAAAAAGCAGACAGCTGTAAAGGTGAAAATACACTTTTACGTTGTAAACTTCTGGCTGGAGCCAGATACCAAATGGACTGAAAAATTTAAAATGCCAATCAGCGGTGCGTTTCAAATATATATACGTATATATTTTCGATCGATCGTTGTCGTAAAATGCAATGGCCTGGTAATAACTGCGCCCAACCTAGCTAAAGGTAAAACTATTCGAAACCAGAACACACGTGTATCTATACCCGTTTCACTTTTACCCTTTCTTCTCTGCTTCACCTCCTGACTCATCTCCGATTATATCCATTCGATTCATTAAACTTTATCGTTCGTAAAATGTTGATAACGTTAATAACATTCTATTCAAAACAATTGTCGTGCTTCTCGATTGTTTCTTTATTAGCGGGTCCTTTGTTTTAAGTATTAGATCGATACGTATAAAATATTGTTTCTTTGAAGTGTAAAATAATCGTTGAGACAGTATGTTATATAATATGGAAATTACTTCGATTAAGTTTACGATATCTTGTAGAAATTATGCACGATTAAAGTCTCAATGCAAAATATGTAAGATAACGGAGTCGACGCAGCATGTGCGTCAGTAGAGATGGACGTGTTAATCAGACATACCCAATAAGATTATTATTTAGTAGTTTCATTGGTTTGGCTGTTAATTTTTATGGACTTAACCTACTTAGCACTTACGAAAGTTTCGAAATAAATACAATTTCACAGCAATTATTCTTCATTGTTAATGATACGCAATACAGACAAAAGCGTACGAAATTACAATCTAAACGGATAAGAAATCCACTTGCAGCTGAAGATCGATGAATTTACTCGCACCATCGTCACAAATCTTGCTTTCTTTATTTTGATTTCAGTCAGAGTCGTAGATAGTGGTGGACAATACCGCCATTCACGTCGTGAGAGAACTAAAGAAGTAACAGAAGAAAAGTGAATCGAAACCTTGGCATAGCTTGAGAGACAAGGAGGCGAGACAAGAAATCTGCATGAAGCTTGGCAATAAATTAGTAACAGGCTGCCGTTTCGTATCGGTATTTATATCGAATCCGGCCATTTACTCTGTACACAGAACGATAACATTGTCGTTTGTTCGCCGTGGAATAACGTTAGCTCTTTGACAATGCCTACTTTAACATATCTGACCCGTGTATCTGTTGAATGTTCGGCTTCTTAACTGACCAAGTTTCCGCAAATTAATGAACGATAGCTTTGAACACGCCGCCTTATACTGGTTTCTTTCGAGTTCCGCCTTTATCTTACGCCGAAGTTTCTTCGATTAAATTATTCATGGAGACCTTCCACCTTGACCCTTTGACTTTCCATCGACACACACTCAGCAAACGTCCGGTCAGCAGTTTCCTCTATAAGGACGAACAATGAATTTTATTAACCACGGTTCGTATCGTTGGTGACTCCTTTGATTTTAATGCGTGAATCATCTTTAATGGTAATTTGTAGATTGCGGATGCTTATGCAAATTTATTCTTTTATGGACACAATGAAAGAAGTGAAATCCAAGTAGGTGCGTGTTTCACTCACCAATCATTATAACGAGTACCGTATACAGAATTTGAATATTTTATATATTGGGGTTAGGTTGGGGCAACCTAACAGGTAGGGTAACATAATTATGATATATGTATAGTTATAATATATATAATTATAATATAAATATATATAAATACATAATATATATAATATATATAATATAACATAATATATATAAATACAGTATGTGGATGGAGAATAATGAATAAAAACTAAAATAAAAGACTTTATATATTTTTATATATTATTTGAATTCTGTGAATGTTTACACCTCTAAATTTTTCATAAGTGCAGAAACATCTACAGTCTTACAGCGATTTTCTTATTGAAATTTCTGGGAAATTGATTACAGAGTTATTATTATATGTACGATTATATGTACGACTAAAGCTAAGACCTTTAATTGTCGATTTTCCTGTGGAAAAAAATCGTAAAAGGAATTTTCAAATCGTTGAAAAAGCAATACAAAGAGATTCAAGTTTAAGTTACAAAAACGGTGAACATCGTTTTACTAAATCCTAAGAGGAAACCTTCAAAGCGTTAAGGACATGAACTACCATCTTCTTTAGACGATTCGGAAAATGGGTATGTGCTTTTTAGGTTTCAATCTTGATCCAGGGTAAATACACGTGTGATAGGTAGAGATGTAAGCAGCCGGTGGTGACTGTGTGAGAAGCAGCTCGTCACGTCGTTGACACTACGAGTATATCTGTCAGCGTCGACAAGCGATGTTTGTACGGAGCTTTCTTTTCGAAACGTGACTGGCTTATAATCGAAAGCCACGCCGCCTTAAAGTACTCTTCGCTACAACTGCGTGACCGGATGTTCCGACAAGGGTGAAAACGATCGAGTTTATTATTCCAACGACCGACCCCACTATCGACTTCTCTTTCTCTCTCTTTCTTCGTACTCTCGACAGAGGCAGTAGAGCGCAAAAACACTTGAGAACATGTGTCCTTATCCCTGAAGGGGTTACCACTGCAGTTTCTACTTCGAAATCGTATCCTTCTCGTGTAACTCGCCCCGCGAATAATATCATGTTTCACTGGATTTCGTGGAACAGCGTTTCGTTTTACGTTTTTCGAACCCGTCACCGTGTTCAATCGCGTACAACGTTCTACGTGGTTTTAAATCGTTTGCGATAAAACAGAATTTTTACTTCTCCTTTGCTATCTTCTCTACTTAAAATAGCATTGCGAACGAATAGGCAATTGTAGGTCAGCAAGTGTTCCGTTACTATAGCTTCCTCTAAAAAATATTAGGACAGTCATTAAATCTGTTTCAAAATTTGAAGAAAATTATGTATAACATATCTAAGTAAATATTGAAGGTCGGTAATTCCAGCAATAAAATTTACGCTAATCGGTCTAGGCCAAGTATGCCAATTTTATTGAAAAAATATAAAACGTTGCAGAACATTTGAGCAAGAGTGTATAATCTAATAATTAAAAAGAAGAAATTATATTTAGGACTCGGAAGATCGTGATTAGAAATGAATTGCTTTAATACATCATGATAGGTATCACAAACAGCGATAAGTATTATAGATCTGGGTCTCGTACTTATTCGAACTTGCACGTTCGCCATAATCGTCTATATCATAATGAAAAATGTATCTTGCTAGCACATCGTACGTGAATCAAACTCGGTCACATTTAATCATTTTATAATTATTTACGATTATCCTGTTTCTCCCGGGATACGTTAATAAATGTTAATGAGGGCGGACATAAATTTCCCTAATTCCCAGTGGGAAGTTTAAATGAAAAAGAAAGTAGCGTGTAATTAAACACGGTGATTGACACTCGAACTTGTGTAAATGAAGATTCTTTTAATTAAGGCCACGCCTCTACAAATTTCCCAACCTTGTCAACCGTTGTCGGACTTGTTTCCATGATGTTTGGTAACTCTCGGTCCTGACGCTATTAGAAAACTCCGATCAGATCCTTAGGAACGGTTTGCTTAAATTACATTTCAACTACATCTCTTTTTTAAATTAAATTTCACTAAAAAATTGCGTCTTTTCTTTTGCTATAATGTTAACAGCAATCGTGAAGCATGAGTATACGATAGACTCGAGTATAGGTCAGAGAACCTTAGGAAAAGGATGTAAAACTCCTTATAAAACTGAAATTTCCTTTTTGAGGCAATTAGACCTTGAAACCATGAAACTCTGAGACCTTAAGACCTTGAAATCTTGAGAGCTTTAAAGGGACCTTGAAAAAGAGAAAATTTGCATTTCCTCGACAGAAAGTAGAAACACAGGACGAACGCGATTAATTTTTCTCGCGTCCTTAAACGATGTTTTCGGCGAACTTAACAAACCTCGTTAATTAAAGGTAATAAATCGCGTTAGCGCGAACGTGCATTGCTCGTAAATCGATATATCAGTCACATAGATGTTGACGGATCATTCGATCGGCCATCGTGGAAGCAGCTGCGAAGAAAAGGGTGCCCCGTGCTGTGATACCATCGTAGGGTGGATCGAGAAGCGCAATGTTTTCGTGCGAGGGTAGCTGTTTTGTTATTTATGGTTGCATTACCGAAAGCGGTGTAAGGACAGTAAATGCGTGAGAGATGCCGCGTGCAGGACTAAAGTATGTATAAAGTGGAGAAGCACATTTTTACGATGCCACGCTGAGTTTAATCCGCTCCCACGATCGATTTCATCCCCCCGCCCCTTTCTTCCTTTACTTCCCACGGGTGCGTTTCTTCGCGTCTCTTTCACGCGTTATATAGCGCGTGTTACCTGCCACGAAACTTGCCTGCTGCTGTTTCAGACATTGTTCGACCGAGAATTTATCTTTACGACGAAAGAACTCGTTCGCGCAACAAGACTTTACGGTGAGCCTTTAAAATTTATACGAATGAGCTCCAAATAAAGCAACCGGTTCGCTACGTGAAGAAAACTTCAACGCAAGGATTGCTCGATTTGTTGTTAGCGTAGGAATAAAATATGCTACGAAGCATTGCGTTTATATTACAGGATAACCAAGCTCTTGGGTATAATAATTCATTTTATTTAAAGATTTTATATCTCCTTTACACGTTATTCCATTTTTGTTACAAATAAATTACAATAGAACCTTGATTAGTGCAACTTCTGAGATAATCGAATAACCTTATCTTCGTATGAGAGAAAATCATGATATTCGATGAAAGTTATATATTAAAGAAGAAAAACTTTCCTTAAGTGACTTCAATGGTGATACATATTATGGATGGACGTGGTTTATTTGTTTGATTTTTGTAAAAATCAATTGTTATTGTTTACGGACTTTCTGGTAATTTGGGTTTGAAGATGTCGCGAATATTTCAGGTTGGTTCGAGTACTGCTTTATTCGTCTCGCTTCTTCCATCATTGAGGCCATTAGAACGCGCCAGTTGGGTGGCCGATTTCGAGCGTCCATCGTCATCTTCATCGTTTTCGTCGGCATTTCTGCGTCGCGCTGTTTCGTCGTCCGAAAATAGTCGACATTTCTGTACCGACGCGACGTGCGTTACTACAGTTGGAAATCCTCTGAGATGCTGGCATTTCCGTTTCAAGCGCGCAGGGTGGTCCGTCACGTCGAAATTATCGGTATTGACAAATCCATGCTCGTCGCCCTGATTCACGAGCAACGATACACCAACTCCAATCTGTATTCCGCTCTCGCGCGATTCGCCAAACGATATCTCAGAATTACACCGTGTAAAATTGTGTACGTTTCGCGGCGTGAAAAGATTTCTTATTGCGGAAAGATTCTTCCACGAATTCTTCGTGTCCGTTAAATCTTTTTTTAGATAATACATATGTTTGTAAGAGAGAATTCTACAAGAGTATTCTACGACCTGTGATTTAGCTATTGTCAATTGACAACGAAATTAATATTATTACTAATATTGGTAATGAAAGTAGCAATTGATCAAAAATTAATAAACAGAGTTTAGTCAATATTTTTTGCATAATTATTTAAAATTTTTTTTATAATTTGTAATTATTTTGCATAATTTGTAAAATGTACTTGTGAAACTTTATTTGTTTTACTGATCGTATCGTGTAAGAAAATTTTTTATAAACTTATAATTTTTAATTTGAAAATTTTCATAAACATGATGCGTAACGCAACAGTATGTAAAAGTTGACAACAAATGTGACTTATCATTTGTAGTTTTCAAATGGGAGAATATTCCAATTAAAATAAGCTTGAACAGATTGTTTACACTACTTAAATGGCACTATTATTTAAGTATAATTAATATTAATCCATTTGTGAATATCCTGTTGTGGTTTGTGTTGGCATTTAAACGTAATGTGATATTAAGGTGTAACCATGTTTCTCGCATGTTACTGTATTTGAATAACTAATTAGTTAATTTTATAACACACGGAAAAAATTCTATTCTACGAAATGTGGACTGTTTTAATGATAAAATGAACATAGCTTTCCTTAGTAGAATGAGAAAAATTAGTAAGAAAACTAACTTCCAGAAAAGTTATTCCTATGTATGTATGTATATATTCTGCAATTATTCATTAATCAAGAATGATATCGATATTAATTACACGTGTTTTTATTTCGATGCAAATTTTCTATCCTTACACTTATTCGATTTCGATCTGAGATCGGTTTTCATGTCTGAAAAATGCGTGCGTGTGCGTGCGTGTGTGTGAGAGAGAGAGAGAGAGAGAGAGAGAGAGAGAGAGAAAATTTGAGCCTCTAATTCAAAGCCAATAATTCGATTGATTTCAAAGCACACGAGGTAAATAAAGTGGATACTTTTAATCTTTCGTAGCAATTTCAATGCGGCTTTTTAAAATAAACCGAAATGCGATGTACACGCTCATCCGCTTTCCGTGGGATTTTTTTCGATATTTATGGTTCAATGGCCGTGGGTTCCATTTCAAATACTAACTTTTCGGGAACAATGTATACAGAACGGTTAATTCGTTTCCATTAATCCTCTTATATTCCCTGAACCGTGCCGCTGCGTGTACTTTATCAAAATTTCATTTGTTTTATCAAGGATAAATCTTATTGCAGTTTGCTTTATCGGGAATTGTTTTCTGACTCTTCCATATTTCCGTAATATTTGTCCTTTACGAGTGTGTTCATTGCTTCGCTCTTTAAAATAAATACGCGGAATCTAATTAATATGCAACTGTTTCAATTATCGAGCTACGTAATAAGTACAGTGGCTCGTGAAAGGATTTCAATACTTACAGTGGTTATACAAAATATTGCCACATACTCTTATTTCCCGATGAAGCGTTCCTTTTTTTCATTCTTTTTCATTCTCATAATATCCAATTTTTACAATCGCACGAAGATACTACTAAATGATACGAAATTTAGTATATTTAGTTCTAATTAATTAATATGTAAATATTACGATAAATAGAATGGTCTGCCGGTACTTGGCGCTGCCAATGTATTCTGTGTTATATTTTCAACAGAAATTACAGACGGACAAAGTTTATTTTTGTTATAAGATCTTCGATAATCGCATCTTACATGGAAGCAGATGTCTTATTACTTCTAAATAGGTGTATTTATTATTCACTTGTGAATATTTCAGCTTGGTTCGACAACATCTTTGAAATAGTCTTTGCTGTCTTTTAAAGCTCGTGCATGACTGATCTTTCGAGCGGCTGAAATATTTCGCGGACACGAAAGAAACGAGGCGAAATTGGACTCAATAAATTTCCAGCTGAGATACATCGGTGATGAATCACCGGTTATCGCTATGCGACTTCAAACGAAATTAAATGTCGTGACTCTTCTCGTGCGCGTTAAAAAATTTGTCACGACAACAATGTGATGAGAAACGTGCCGAGAGGCGGCGACTTTGAAACGCATACGTGCGTTTCTCGATCGATCGATTGGTGAACCTTAAAGATCGAATCGTTGAGGGAAGACACCACGAAGTTTCTGTGTTTTGTAAATTGAATTATGGAACAATAGTTTCTTAATCTTCGTTCGGATTATATAGTCAAGTTGTCTGAATTCACGAAATTCAGATTCAGTTTAAAATCTCTTTGCCAGGATCTGGAAATACGGAATTATTTAGTTAATATGAAATATTCTCTCGAGTTTTTACGCTTATCCTCATTAGCCGAGCCATTTAGCTTTAAAAGATGTGATATTTTTATATATATTAATGGGAATTTTGATTTAACGTTTAGCTGTTTTCAGGTTTCAAACGAAGTTGTTCGCTCAACTATTTCTTGCTTTGAAAGGAAGCCTATTATCGAAAACATTTCTATGTACAAAATCTATTTTATGTTTCGAGTTTTTCACTTCACAATAATTTTAACTTCGATAATTATGAATTAATTCCAATGGAATTTATTTCGAAATACGATAAATTACTTAATTAAAAAAATTTCTTTTGAAAAAAAGTATTATCTGCATGCAGTGAACCATTTTAACTTAATTTTCTAATTATATTACATCTTGTTAACTCGATATAACAAAACTTCCAGATTCATCCTGTTTCACTTCTCGGAAGCTATCCTCTTTTCCCTTCGCTTGTTGAAATACCATATCTTTACATGTACAAGCAGGAGAATATTATTTCCACTATTCTTATATAGAACATTGAAAAAGAAGGTTAGCGAGAATACGGCAGAAGGCAGTATGCAATAAAACGTCGGAAATACACGTTCAGTTGTATCTGTTACTACAAACACTTGGGATCATTTATTCATCATGTACGCGAGTGCATTCGAGTTGCGATACGGAGCATTTTGAACGTACTAAGGGAAATGGCGCGGTCTTAAACTTTCCTTCGCTTGAAACGCTCTACTTCTTCAATTTTGATGACAAAGAAGAAGCTTCTACTAAAATCTTGTTTATTAAGTTTGGTAAAACATCGAGAAGCATAGGAAAGTATACAAAATCGTGTACTTAAGATTCTAGGTTTCATGATTTTTTAATTTACGACACAAATTGTACAATGAAAATACTTTTGAGAATCGTCGAGAAACAAGAAACCTAATGATTCACTGCAGTGTGCGTGTTTTTTGACACGCCTGTATTAACAAATATTTCGATATAGTGAAAATTAGTTGCTTGTCTAATGGCCTTCGATTTCTTTACTTAGTTTTGCAAATAAGCACGGGACACACGGTTTCTTATGGGTTTAAATACCATTCTTTTTTAAATAAACAACGTACAAAATTCTTATCTTCGAAATTTTAATTTGATACAGAGTTGTGATGATGTCACGAATCTGGTATTTCGCGAGGATACCGTGCGCAGTACGCATCTCTAATAATTGGGGTTTGCACAGCTTGCAAACGCTTAAATGCGCACTGAAGTGGTTTGGCGCGGAACATAGCGATACGCAGTCTACATTACAAATTGGATATTATACAATTACTTAGTCATTAAATTAGGCGCCACTGAATCTGTAACAGCTACACCGATGCGAATGATAGCGAGCTGCTATACCAGCCCCTTGGAGCAGTCGAGCTTTGTGGAAGGCCTTCAACAAGTCTCTATTGTAATCAATACGACCAAAAACGATTCATTATCGCGCTATCTAATTCTATAATATCACTGATGTAAGCCGCCTAGAATCAAAGAGATCTAACACTCTGCGTAGGTATTATCATTCCCATTAAAAATAAATCGAACGTTCTCTATTCGATTATTGAAAAATTAATTAGTTTAGAAATATTTCGTACATAAAGCACGACCTACTTTTTAAAAATCAAAGTAATTACACGTATTGCTCATCAGGAATAAAAACACCAATAACTTCGGACGGCGCTCCTAACTTTACAAACGCAATAGATACGCTTGGCTTGTATTATTTTGCAACTGCTGCCAGGTAACAATTTCGCGAGTAATCCACGTTCAGAGTCGATGTTTCTGTCAGTGAAGATAACCTTTATTTTTCCATGATACGGTAGAATGGCGAGAATCCATCGCGAAGTAGCGCCACGTCCACTAATCACCCGTCATAAATCCCAAACACCACGAGTGCAGTATGAGGAAATCCATGAAAGCTCTGTAGAGCTAAAGCTTCGTGTAATGTGTGACAACGTGACCAACAGGATCAATGGTAAAATTAATTACTGTTAATTAACCGAGCGAAATACTCGAGCTCTTCGACGAACACCTAGAACGGACCGAATGAAAATTAAAACGTCTCTCCGGATGTGTGTTGACAGTTTTGTGATTGGATCGAAAAATGCAGTGAGAATTAAGCCCTTCATGGTTCTAGATTATATCGTTGAAAAGCAGAATATGGATATATTATAATACATAACGAAAAATAGTGGCGATTCAATTTTATCCATAATTAGTCGCCATATATTTATGACAATTCAACCTTACGCATTTGTTCAACCAAATATAAAAATAAAGAAACTCGTGGTATGGAATGATTTTCTATAAATATTCTCATAGAGCTTTCCTTATAACGTTTACGACATTTACTCCGTTCATTTCCATCTTTCGTTAAAAACAAAGGAAAAAGAATGGGAAGAGGAGGGATAAGCGCGGGGGTGGGAAAAACACGAAATGCGGGATTAAAGGAAGAAAAATGTACGACTCTCTGCGTGGATTTTATACTCCACGCGAACTACGTATCTTCTTAGAGCGGGATCGTAAAACTGCGTGCATATAGCGGCAAGTTATTTTTACATTTAAATGCATTATTTTCTGTTGGCAGTTTTTTGGAGGTAAGTAAGCGAGAACGAAGTTGAATGCACTCGTATTGATAAGTATGTCTGGATTCTGATGGACATGACTACCCAGTAAACCCAAACGTGAACGAATTCTCCTAAAAATGTTTGTTTAAAAATGTTGAGCAAAGTATTAGGACAGTTTTCGGTTTCATATAAAATGTGACAACTCGTGTAAATTATCAGTAAAATTATTAATCAATCAAGCCTTTTCATTCTTTTGCAAGATTATCACTCAAAACTTTGTAAGAACTATCTATAAAAGTCACAATTTTATTAAAACTTCTATATGGAATTACTTGCATGTTATTTCTATGACAATTCTAGAATTTTATTAATTTTAAAAAGTAACAAGTGATCAAAATAACACGAAGTATCGTTACGTTCAGTACATAGTTTTAGTATCGTATTGTACACATCATGTTTGCTATAGAAGTTGCAAGCCTGAAGTTACTGTAGAGCATATATCGTCGGTTGCATGTAAAAATAGCCGCGCATGATCACGATGGCGAAACAAAATTTCGTTGTGGGATAATGATCCTTGTATACAGCGACTCGAGTTTCGCAT
Source organism: Bombus vosnesenskii (assembly GCF_011952255.1). Lineage (NCBI taxonomy): Eukaryota > Metazoa > Arthropoda > Insecta > Hymenoptera > Apidae > Bombus > Bombus vosnesenskii. The sequence continues at coordinate 2,943,374 of NW_022882945.1, read as the reverse complement.
CGGCACGAACGGTAACGTGTTAAATGAGATAAATTATGCAAAGATAAATAGTCGGCAGACTTTCGCTCATTAGCGTAAGCTTTTCGTACTTGGAGGAAACAACGCAACAATATTTCCGCAGGCAAAAGTGCGTTGTACTGTGTGCAGTGAAAATCGTGTTGTAAAATAAGAAGAATATTAGGTACAAAACAGAACGGTTGCAGAGGTGCAAGTCCGTCAGTTTTTAAGGGGATGAATGTGAAAATATAGCTTTAATGACCATACGTATAATAAATTATAATATAACGTATCATTCGATGTCCGACAAATTGTTCTCATTTCTCATTATGCAATATTAAGATCTTTCTGTTTCAACATAAAGACAAATTAGAATCAGAAGATCATCAATGTATTTAGTGGCCATGTCTTTCTCTTGTGATCTTCGTATTTAGTTCATCGTACTGTCATTTAGATTTCGTTATAATATAATACGATTTAGAAATGTTATATGTTCTATATCATTCGGTATCTTCGTCCGATTTTTCTACTTTCTATTTCTGTCAGTGACTGCTGCTCGATATCCCTCAACGTGAGTGGAATAGATTGAAAGAGAACAGTCCGATTTGTGCATTCTCCGTGTTACCGATTCACGCTTGACAAATGTCCCTCTAACTGTGTTATCTGCACGGGACACGCCGAACAACCTGTTCTTTGCATTTCGCATAAGAGTGATTTACGTAGTGCGAACGCTATCTCGGGAAAGTTATGACCAAGGAAAAGAAGTTGCTCTGGATTATTTTCTATCCGCTCTTCAAACGTAGTAATCTGCGTTATTTATTTTCTTATAGTAATTTATAATTATTATTTTAATATAATTACTCTAATTATTGGATACTATAATTACTACAATATTAGTTTATTTCGATGACCCGTTTCGAATTATATAAACCGAGCGCTTTTCTCATAAGAAACATTATGGACAAATCTCTTTCAATTTTCTAATTTCCAATTTTACGTCCGAAAACGCTTCAACAGCGAAGCATAGTAACAATAACCACATTGAAACTAACCCTTCTTCCACGTCACTTTAGAGCACTTATATCAAGTCGCATCATTGGAACTTCTCCGTGTCCTCTATTATTTCAATATATATTCAATAGAAGAAAATTATTATTATTTCAATAGAAGAAAAATAACTGCGAAAGATCAAACGATAAAGCGCCTGATGTTTTTTCCAGTAGGAAAAAGGGTCGCAAAAACCTACTAAAAAAAAAAAAAAAAGATCAGCAGAAGTTTTTTTGAATGTTTTCTCTATTCGGTCACGACGTTCATGAAACGCGAAGGTTCCCTGTGAAATAATGAAAATATTGACATTCGTGGCAGCCACGATGCATTATCTTGGCGTTTCCTAACTCGTAACGTCGCTCCCAATGTTTCGAGGAGTTGCGCGGCTTTTAGCGCCCAGTTTTTCGGCCGCATCCTAAGCAAACAGACTTTCCCAAGATGTCACCCTCCCTCCGACCAATTTCTCTTTTTTTTTTTTTGCCCACTCCTTTCTTTGGGAAAGGGCACGAACCTTTCTCAGGCCACGCAAACGTGTAACAACACGCGAAGGGCTGGCACGTTTTTCAGCGTGACGGCCCATCGACAAATATTCTTATAACTCTTCACGCTACTAGGACGTGTGCAAACAACCCACGGGCAGTGAAAGAAGTCAAAATGATGGAAGGATTGGTGACTGAACGCGATAAGTGCGTGCCTTGGAGGAAAATTCTTTAATATTGGGCTAACAAATAATTAACTTGTTACGACCTTGTGAAATACTAATTTCTATTAATACTAAATTCTAAATTCTAACGAAGAACAGACACTTATTTCTCGGTTATTATATAAGATGGCGTATGATCGATGAATCATGCTTGATACTGTTGTTATCTTTAAGTGGCTGTACAATTCGTTTCGTAGAACCGTTAACTGAAGAAACAGACGACGAATGATCTCTTCGGTGGAGGTCTTTCGTCCTCTTGTCCCTCAGACATCCTCTTCCGGTCCCTTGTCATTTATTACTTGCCAGATGACTTTCTTAGTTATACACCGGCAAAATTTTATGGGCCACTTAAGTATTACGATCTTATAATTTTTCCAGATACGGAGAACCAGCAGGTTAAATGTTAAAGTTATCAATTGCTTTCGAAGGCGAGTCACCATTTGATAATTTAATCTGTTGTTTTCGTAATTAGTAACTTGGCTACGTTGATATATTTCTATTAAATAAAGTCTTTATAGACAAGAATTTATCTTATATGTTAAAAATAAAAATTTATTATTTCAAGCTTGCTTCGCCAGTTTCATTTTAAAAACATAATGGTGTCTCCGCAAACTCTGCCAGGCGTTGCCAAATCATTCACACAAATCGATCTCTACGAAAAAGCATGGACTAACTCGTAGCAAATCGAAAGGATCACGAAAGTGAATAATAATTTGCCTGAAAGCGTGTCTAAGCGTCAGCCAAACGAAAGAAACATATTTATTATATAAACGGGATAAAATAACGGCAACGTTTCTCACTAATAGCCTGGTAAAAAAGATAAATTGCTGTGGTATAAATAACAGTGAGGGCTCCCTCGTCAGCTTGGCGCGGCTGAAAGACATTCGTCTGTTTCGACAGGTGCGTGCCGGACGCTTCCGCGGTTTCCAAACGAACAGACACGTTCCGCCATTTTAAACGTTTTCCGTGTAACATCCGTTATATACGCGGTGCCCAATCTTCTCACGTGTGCACAAGCGGAGATCCTTTCAATTCGGACGAAAAAATTGTTGCACGACTTTTTAACGAAAGACATCGATTACGGGAGAGAAATAAATACGAAGCGTTCGTCAAAAATCTGGCGATTCGGAAATTGTTAGGGAATATTCCAAGTAACATATTCTCTGATACTAAGATATAGCTATCCCATATACAGATTTTTTCATTGAATGACGAAAATTCTGAACTGTATTAAATTTAAAAAATAGGAAAATTTCATAAATGTATGGCGGTATGGTCGTTTCTAAATGAAAAATTATATTGTGCCGTATCATGATTGTAAATTATATCGCAGAGTGCAACTGATTTAAACAAAATGCTACGTATGTAAGTAAAAGAAAAAAAGTTGTATGTCGGAATGTAAATTCGTAGAACGTACATCCTCTTGTTTAATTAAAAAAGGGAAGTTCGCTATTTTGCGCGATGAACCTGACGGAGCTTCTAATGCAAAATAGTTTAAATGTGTTTTTAAATGAACACGATTCTTCTTCAGTGTGGTAATATAATGTTGCATTCCTTACTTGGCATTTTTTAATCCAGAATTCGTTATTCCCGCCGAATGAAATAAAATTTAGCATAACATCCCGGTTTTTAACAATTTCAATTCGCCTCGAAATTCAAAATTCGAAGTTTCACATTCGATTCGGAGTTTCGATCATCAAAACAGAATTGGTAATTTCACAGAATATTGAAATATTTCACAGATTCAGTATCAAATATCCTTAAAATTCAACAAGATTTTTAATACAATCAAATTCTCTATTTTATCTTTTGTATAATATAATTTTATGGCAAAAATCCTCTCAAAATATTATAGACGAAATTATTGCATAATCACACGCATATATGCATAATATAGCAGCAATAGTAGATTACACAGGTAGATTGCTCCTGTGCGATCGACTGCGCAACGCACACGTACTTTGTAGATAATGTACAAGGTGGATGGAACACGTATGATACAGCGTACATGGACTCGCAGCCAAACTAGGCTTTATATCAAATGCATAACAACGCTATTACTGCACTCAATTGGTATAAGCCGCAGATTGCGGATAATCTGTCCGCTGTCGTCACTCTCTATGGCTCTTACCAGAAACACTTACATTTTGACGTTATTATAACGTTAATGTATCAATAACCACGAATGTTAATTGATATTATCGATCGACTACTATCCAGAAACAGTGCAGGCCAATATTAACTTGTCAACAAGAGAGACATCTTCATTTTATAAAGTAATAGAATTAATTTGTTTGGAAAGAGCGTAAAGGGTTCAAGATTAATGTGATCAGGAATATTAATTAATTTTATCGGCTATCCAATTAGTCGCGGACAATGTTAAAGGATTTACCGATAAGAGGATATAATTTCATTTGCTTATTGCTCATGTATATGTATTTTCGAAACGATTGTGTAATTAATATTTATTAGCCGAAGGAAAAGTAATATAGAGAGGTAAATAACTTTTAGTCTATTCTACGAAGTTAATAATTATTTCATGATCGATAACCGATACAAATTTTGGACGTAGAAAATTTCTCGTTACATAGATATTGAAGTTACGATTCCATATATGAAATAAGGAATTGCACGCAGTCAACAGAATAAGTGTTTCTCGTCTGGTTTGCTAACGCAAGAGAAACGTAACTGTAAGTTTCGATATTTATTATACTCCGGTAACAAGATGGAGCTAGAGTTAGATACACAGGAAACCTGAGAAACACTATTAGGGTAACGAACCATCAAGGATTCTATCTGCTTCTGTCCGCGCTGCACGTAAACAGATCCATATGGCAACACAAATAGTCGCTTACGTGATAGGCGTCCTATCAACTCAGGTTAGTTTTATAGTTTACCTGTATGCTCGTTTGCTCACGCATGAAAAGCATCGTTGCTTCTTCCTGAAATTATTTCTTTACGAGTGTCTTGTTATAGAAAATTTACGGATAAATTGTCGTGGGTGGACAGAATATTTCTACAGAATTTATTCAGGATAATAGAATGCACTGTAGTATGCTTGCAGTCCTTTATGGATCATTTCCGAGGTATATTATATTGTTTGATCGTTATTCAAGATGTTACAGAAAATGGTAATTATGGTACTCGACGAAAGGATCAAATTTCATTAATTAAAGGAAAAATTCATATTAAAAAAATATATAATAATTCTGAATTTTGCAGTAACCAAACGTTTCCACGTTCTAAAAGGATCTATTTACCATCTCATCGAGTTGTCGGAACTTTCACAGGAGAAGAAGCGATCAGAAAGTTTCACAGCTACTTGACAAGTATTGCTGATGATAGGTACGAACGCCGCAGACGTGGCTGAATAAAGGGAGGAAAAGAATGAAAGGAACAAAAAGGGAGGATAAAGCGTGAGCCGGGTGAGAGACCGTGATGTTAATTAATATCAGAGAGAGAGAGAGAGAGAGAGAGCAGAGGCCGAGTTTCTGACCAAAAACTTTTCACATTTTCCCGCCATCGTGAATCGCCCAACGAGCCTAAAGTTCACGAAACTCTTTCCTCGTTAAACTCTTAGCTGCATCCCGGGTATCGTCGAATTAACACGGTTTCGTGATTACATCAGAGTTCGTCGCATTATTATTAACTCTATAGAATACGAACAAACGAAGCCAACACCATGGCAAAAGATCGATTAACATATTGATGAATAGAGAATTCTACGATAGAACTAAGTTCAAACGATCTTCTGCAAGTATCTCTGATTGCTTAATTAAGTTAACAAAGCGTTAGTTATTTCGTCTCCGATGTTTAATAAGGTTTTTCTGATATAGAATTCTTTGTCTAATATGAATAATATTTTAGATAGAATTGTTATTTTTATTTTCCTACTCAGAACGAATTATTTTCTCTTAAGAGTTACACATAAGCCACACTTAAGAAATCACTTAAGAGTTTGTTAGTGAAAATTCCGAATATATTGGTAGAACAAAGGAATAGAAAAAAGTATCCAATACGTAAACAAATTCCCGATAGATCTCGTTCATCGAACTATTCTGTCATTCGAAAACTTCAAAAGAAAGGAATTACACGAGTTGAGACTTCCAAATCGAACCGAGCTCAGAGCTGCAAAAACTTCATCTCGCCAGATCTTCAAACTGGCTTTGTTCGATATTAATTAACATCGTAGGTACAGCAGCCCTTGTTGCAAAGGCAAAGTTCGACTTCCATCGTATTATCGATCCTCGTCGGAAAATTGGAGCAGAGGGCAGAGAGAATGTCTTTCGACGTCTTGGAGCAAACCTGGCGTAGCTAGAATCCGGGTCCATCCGTTTGTTCGATTACCGAAACTTCGGCTAGGATAGTCTGGGAAACGGCGGGATAATTAAAGCATCCTGCCGATAATTGTTATCGACGTGACGCGAAACTTTCAGGAATGCAGTTGTCAATTGGAAATCCAGCGACCCTATCGTTCGATGGGAGGAGGCGATTCTCAACATGCAGAAAGTCCAGCAGCGTTCCTGATCTTCGTTGTTTACGTCCACGGGGACACAGGGCGTAAGCTTTGAAGAAAGTACCCGATGAGAACTTTTAATTGAACGTTTTGAATCTTTCAACGGTACAGAAGCCCAAGTTTCTTTGGTTCGATTCGAATCGCCCCTGAGACTAATCCGTCCCTTTCTGTCCACCAATACACCCGTAAGGTCTATTTATCCACTTTAATTGCTTCGATTGTCTCGACATATCCTTTGGTCCTTGGATCTTCGATGACAGAGACGATGGATAGTTCCAATGTCTCGCTGGATTTGGCTATTGTTCGCTGTTGTTATTATGGAGACGTGGGGAATGTCACGCCGAGGAAAAGTTTCCACGTGTATACACTATCTGAACTCTCATCGATCCGGTAACAATAATATTATGTTAATTTTACTGAAGTATACAGATCGATAGCAAATTAATAATAAGAACGAAATTAACTCATTAATGAAATGATAATATTGGTTTGAAATTTTCGCGATTACAACATCAGAAAATATATCGTTTTGTCATTCGTCTTAAAGTCTAAAGTCGAAATGGACCTTTCTATTATCGATAATTGGCAGAAGAAATTCTTTTTAACATCTAGAGGAAATTTATTCAGAAATCGTTTGTTCTTGTGTGCGTGAATCTAAAATCACTCTAACATTTGTAAATCTTATACAAACAATGCATCAGCAAAGATAATTGATTTTTAGGACAAACTGATTCGAACTTTTTAGCGATCACTGAATTCCCGATAAATCCTTGCCAGTTTTAAATTTACACAACCTCGCAGTTTAAACGCACGATATCGGATGACACTGGCCAATTATCTCATTAAATAATAATCAGTGATGGTTGATATAAATCTCCATAGACAAATAACAAATATTTACGTCAGTTCAATATTCACAGCGCTTCGATGTTAAAACATGAGTGACGAGCGACTTTCTAAAATCCAACGCGACGTATTTTCAATCCCCGACACGTAGGAGGCGCGATTCTTAGCCGCGTGATTGATGAGCCTAGTTTTTGTTTGAGAAGCCTAAGATCCACGTACGAGCGTGGACATTTTTAGTTCCTCGTCGGTATTTTCAAACGTCATGACAAATAGTCGGTTGTCGGCGCGTCGAATAAATTTCTGCTCGAAACGTCGTAATGAAGAAGGAACCACGCGTTTCCAACGAACAGATAATTATATTTCACGCGATACAAATTCAGCGTCTGCCCTTGTTTCTGAAATTTTGAAATTTACAACTTCTTTTATAGAGAAGAAATTATATATCCAGGAGAGAATTAGCAAAGCGCTGTTTGTAAATCATCTCCATTCATCTTCATGCATAAAGTTTTCATCAAAGGAGAGAAAGAAGAAAAGGTTCTACGTGTAAAATTACGATGGGGATTGGCCATAAATAAGAAACCGAACGTTTCATATAATTCACTGGATTTCCATACGATGATAAAACGGATGCTTGGGCCAGTGAACCGATGATTTATAAGATCTCCACTCTTCTCCAACGTTTAAGAGACGTTTTTGTCTACCTACGATTCTCTGCAAACCGCCGAGAAGTTTGTTTGCGAAAACCAAACATTACTCTGCTCTCCTTAAATTAATTACAATTTCCTACCTATCATTCAGATCAAACTGGAGTATAGGTATTAACAATAAAATTCTGAATATTTCTGTCAAATAATTCTTCTCATTTATGCATTCTGTATTTTTATAGAGAACTTACGAGCGTAAAAATTTACAGAATTTACCTAATACAGAAAAATATTCAAATTAAAATACTTCTTACCATAATTAGACAGTGAAATAAATTTGTATTTGCAAATTGTTTTTTGTATAGACATTGTATAGACACAATCGAATTTGTATAGACACACGAGTCTAATGAAATCAATTAATGAGAAAATTTCTGCGAAATATTTCTCTGTCATGAACATCTTTCGTAAGAGAGACTAGGCGACGTTCGAGGTCAGATAGCGCGTTGTAAAAGTCTCAGAATTTATTTGTCGGATCAGAGAATTCACAGTTAATCCTGGAGATTAAATAAGACGCGATGAACCGCGTCTTTCGTTGCGTTAAAGAGCGACCGGATTTGCCTTCGTCAAGTTTCTAGTACTTTCGATGTGCGAGGCAAACTTGGTAAGCCTTAGGAGTTATGCGTTCCCAGGGAAACTTGGAGCCTACGAGGCAATGGAAACAACCGCGTTAGCCGTACCATCTACACGGGACGACTTGAATAATAGACATTGTTGTACGAATTAGGAAGGGAAAGGGCGCTAGCCACGAAACGTTGCGGAGACCTCGCACTCGGACCATCGACTTTAATTAACGGTGTCTGAACAGTCAGTCAGCTCGAGGTATTATTAACTCGTCCCTTGTCGACGTCGACGTCCCTCCTCTGGAAAACGACCAGAGAATTCGACGATCTCGTCGATCGTGAGACCTCGTCCCTTTTCAAACTTCTTCGCGTCCTTTCGCAGACTGGCGGAGGAATCGAGAGAAAGAAAGAAACATGGATGGACGTTAATATCTTGTCAGTTCATGGATCGAGGATTTATTGATGATCGGATACATTATTAGATGGGAATCTCGGGTTTCAGTTTTTGCCCTTTTCTGGCTGATTCCTTTTATTTCTTTTGGCTGGCGCGTCATGGCTTTTAAACCGTGGATACATTGACTTTGTCTATAGCGTTGTTTAGAGAGTTTGTAAAACATATTTAATATAAATGAATATATCAAATCTTTTTGTTTATATTCGTTTTATCTTTCGATTACAATTTGGTCAATTTTGTTATTTGTATTATATATTAAATTACGTTATTAAAACAATGAATACTGCTTCTATCGTATCATTAGGTGCAACTGTATTTACCTTAAATCTAAAGTATTCGAGTAACACGAGTAATGAAAATAGGAAAAGACAATAGCAGACAATAGCATCGGATGAATTCCATTTTTTTCATCGACGAGATTAAGATTTTAATTGTGCAGTACAGTAATTACGGGGTAAATTTCGTCTCGTGGAAATTTTCCTGCTCTTAAGGCCGCGTGTTTTCCACTTCTTCTTGTTCTTCTTCTTCTTCCTGTTCACTTCCGCTTCCACGGGACGTCGTCGGAGCAGAAGTTTCGTGCGGTCAACTCGCGCGATTCGACTGAGTTTTCCTCCGTGCAACAACACCGAGAGAACCGAGCTTCCGCCGATGAAAACAGGTGGAGGAATATCGCTTTCCTTCTTCACGGACAAGGCTGGAATAATATTTGTAGATTGCAAGCTGCGGAAGTTGGTCGTTCGTCGAATGGAACAAAGAGGATGAATTTCAGCTGGAAAATGAACGTCGATGAATCTTAGTCGCTTCGGGTACTGCTACGCGGCAAAATGTGTTAATTAGTTCGGGAAAAGGAAATGGTAAACAAACGCCGCTATGGCTTCTGGCGTAACGCGGAAGTTGTATAGAAACGATAGCAAACGAGTTGTTCTAAATTGCGAAGGAAGAAATATTATCGTTGCGGAATATGTAAGGAGTATTTTCGTGCACAGAACATTTTTGTTATCCGATTTTATGAAATAAATCGTGACTTTATTTTAACGACCTTGAAAATGAAAAAACAATTATAGTGCAGTCGCTTGATTATTTATGAACCAGTTTCTGCTACTTTTCGTGAATTGAATAGGCTCACGCCTGTTCTTGCATGCATTTTCTTTAATTAAAAATATCAGAGATTATACAAAGTATAAGGAAACTATCGTCACGTTTGTGATGCCGATGAAGATGCTTTAATTATCCGCGTAATGAGTACGAAACTTCACGAAGGACTTTAAGAATTCGCTGTAACAGTGCCCCTCTCTCGCAACAGGGATTATTCAGGAAAGTCGAGAAATATTCCACAAAGTTCCCTGAACTTGCTGTATAATCCACAAATAATCCGCCTTCGATTAATTCGGAATTTACCGTGCAATTCTAACATAGCCTATAAATTTACCAAGTAAACCAACACACGAGACTATACATAGAACGTCATATTGTAACAATAATCACGAGCCAGTTTTAACGGAACAGATAAAAGGAAAAGAGTCTTCCGATTGTCAAATATTTGACACTACTTCCAAATAGTTTAAGATACGTATATATAACGTTAGTTATATTTTATATAGTTGTGCAAATATAGTGTAGAGTTTTTACTACAATTAGTTCATTTACAATAAATAGATTAAACAGATGTTGGTTAAACAGGAAACGATGATTGTTTAACATGAACTAATCACAATAACGTATTATAATTAAGACAACTAGATAGTTAATTTGCAATTCTCGTCACCACGGATTCAACGCTCTCTCTCAAGCGGACCACATTCCCTCGACAACGCTAGCAACACTATCTCCCTGACTTCCCCATTCACACTCTCTGACTTCTCAACTAACACTCTTTAACTTCTCAACTAACACCGACTGTTAATTCGTTTTTGTCCCTTAGCATCCCTTTGTCTTTTTTCTTAGCCCCACCACGCACGTGTTCAGCAACCGCTCATGGCTAGGGTCACGCAGGCCTTTTCCGCGAAACTACTCGATTAAAGGACAGACGATACATTATTAGGCCTGTCGGTACTTCGGCTTTCTCGCGACATTGTTTATAGTTCGCCCGATATCTCTTAAGCCTTTCATCCACGATGCTACAATAGTTATACAAATATAGTTATACAAATGCACGCTATAGTGTATTGTATTCGCTAGTATATTTACATACACTGTCTACTACCAATCTTATCTATAGTCCTACTTATACAGCAGAATAAATAGAGCATCTCACCTATAAAATACAAGGGAATAAACCACTATGGTGTTTCTACTGCAGCTTGAAGAACACGGTGGTGCAGGATGAAACGGATAGGTAGTAAGAACGTTGCCAATTATCCCGAAGGATCGTAGTGAAAAATCGCATGAGTCTCGAAGATGCTGGGATGAGCGTGGGCCAGCGGCGTAATACGAGCTTAGTTGAAAAGCTGAATCGCACTCTTGGGGCAACGCCTAGCTCGTTGCCTCGCGGAACCCTTCTGACTTACGAGCAGATTAAGAAACTCCCAGCTTCTCGAAAACCAGCCTCCGAACTGCCTCGGGTCACTGCTCGTCCGTGAAACGATATCCCACCGGAATTCACCGTAGATATTATTTTCAGACCTCGCTCTCTCCGCCCGTGTTAATTACAGACAAGCTTTATGTTATTAAACCGCCGTGCGCCGCCCCGATTCAATGCCTCCATGAAATTTTACGATCGACCGAATTTGTCCGTTCTACAACGCGCTTCCGCTGCTTTGCCTCTTAAATACTACGCTTGATCGAGGGTAACGCCACTATCGATGCTTCTAACCTTTTTACTCCTGAATTATATCGTCGTAACGTTTTTACGTACAATTTTTCCTCTAAGTATTTGAAAGTTGATTAGACAACGTGTATTTTATGTGTATGTACCTTTCACATCCCTTAAAAGTTGAAAAGGTAATATATACTCTAACAATTATGAATCTTACAATCTTTAACATTAGAGCTACTTACTGATCTTTAATACGGTGGATTAGAATTAAAGCAACATGGCAAAAATAAATAACTATATAAAAATCATATAGGGGAGATGACAAGTCACATTTCAAGTGTTTGATAGAAGTGTTTTTCAAATGTATTCAAAATTATTGATGCAAACTGTTTCTAAATACGTGAGCACAACTTGTGGTTTACTTATGTTCGCTATAAGTAGAATAGGTCTTCTGGTTCAGTCAACCTGATCTACTCTGCGTCCCGTATGTTTGCGGTCCTCGTAATAAATTCTTATGTTACTGGCACTACAAAGTGCTATTCATGTTAAAATTCACGTAGACGTTTGTAGATTGTAACGAATTTTCATGAAAATTAAACTCAAGATGAAAATTTTATTTAATTAAAGGATTTGGAATTATCAGGTATTTTATATTAGCTAGATATTGTTAATCGATAGTAATAGTCGTGTAGACTACTGGAAAATTACGCTGGAGAATGACATGTAAAATTCACAAATTACGTAGAATTACCGTGTAGATTGCGCCTTGGAAACACCGCGTTTAATTGATTGTACCTGTTGATATTCTCATCTATTATTTAAGCTACCGTTTCTTAACATCCTATAGAGAATACAAGTCGTGTAGAATATCAATTTTTTCTTTCTTTTTGGAGACTAAATTCCTGGTATTATACTTGAACACATCTATTCGAACTCGATTTTCGTAACTTATAATGTTAACAAATAATTTTTGTCGTATAATTTTCGTATTTCACATGGTTTCTATGCTTATTAATAATTATAAAACTACAAATTATTTCCATAAAAATCTATGAAACCTATAAAAAAATGAAATTTGACTTTGTATATAATTGTTTCAATATAAAAAACCTAAGTTAGTATATCTATGTGTAATAGCTATGCCAGAAGCATAACGGGTATAATAATTAGTTCGTTTAATAATGATTTACGATCGATTTGTTTGGAGGAGTCTTATCAGGTAAATGAAGCGCTTCCGGTAGTGGAACAATTATGTGATAAGTAAACGAAAGGGTTGCACGAGTTTCTTAATTTAAAGTGTTATCTGTACACACGAGCGAGATCCTCCGAGTCCGAAGGAAATATAGCTACAGAAGCTAATTTTGGATGTTTCCCTTCGAGGAAGATATTACTTGCCGCTAGTCATGCCCGTTTATCTCCTTTATCCGCTTCAATTTTAATCTACCACGAAGCTGCTTCAGTGTTTCTTACTTACAATCTTCCTTCATGTCATCTTAGAATGCAAATATAATTCTGTCCTATGTGCAAAGGGTTGCAACGTAAGAAAAACACTCTTTGATCTTCTGCAATTGATAGTCATCGAATCGTAATTATATATGCAATTTAAACGGAAAGCCTGTTTCCATCGAATGATCGATGGTATTTACAATTACACGTGCACTTTTCGTCGGATATTAGGAGATGAACAAGGCGCGAAGTTTGAGAGGATGGCTTCGATGTAAATGGAACAGTATGCGTCGTCCGGCGAGCTCCTTTTAACCCTTTGTAAGCTAACGTTCAGGTAACTGCAGAACATTGAACGAGCGAGTCTGTTGTTCTGGCGGTGGTTGCTGGCTTGCTAACTGCTCGGTCGACCACCTCTCTCGCAAATTACCTGCAATTTACCACTAAAGTTGCATCAGAGTCTCGTTGTCCTCCTCTCTAGTCTTGGATATCCATTGCGTCCCCCCTTCTCCTCCATCGAATAATAGCGTCATCCTCTCCACCAACAAAATACTCGAACTTCATATAATTTATCTCTTTTTTTTATATCGTGTTATTCTTCTTTAATTCAGCCCGACTATGTAGCCTTATTCTACTTACAGCAAACAGAGGTAAATTATTAATTTTACTTCTGTATTTAAAAACAATTTGGGCCAATGGTTCAGAAAAATATTGCAGAAATGTCAAATGAATTTACCACGTTGATTTTCAAATTATTTCATAGGAATTTTAATATATTTACATATGTAAGCTTTATGTTGGCGATTAAATTACTCCAGTTATTCAGTAAACGTATATGTAAATATGTAAACGCGACGTTCTCACTGGAAAATAGAAAAATTGCTAAAAGTAGTAATAAATGTTAATTCATAGTCAAATATTACTATATCTACTTAAAGAATAAATAATTCGATATTCTCAAATCAACTGCTTCTCTATGAATCTCAAAAAATTAAATATGCAGCTAATTCGCAAATCAAACGTAACTATACCATCGTAACTATATCCACTTAAAGGGAGAGTAATTTCATATTCTGAAATTAACCACTTTCGCTTTAATTCCAAATGAATAATTGTCCAGTTAATTCATAGTCAAATCGTGTTGCAACAATGGATCTCATCGATAAACGGTATCTTACGTCGCTATTCCTCCAGCAATTTTAATATCGGGCCGGTGGTTTCTTTTCATTCGTTCACGGTTCGAAGTTGGCCGGTGCGCCCCTGTTTTCCTCGGAACGTCCCGATTTCATTATCGAAAGATATGCCTCTTAAAAGTCACGAGACTCGTTCGATGACGCGATGGCGGTTCTTCGTCTTCGTTGGGGTTCTGTGCGCGCACGAGAAGCGCCAAGGAGAAATAAGAGACGACGGTGGAGAAGTCGTCGTTGTGGAAGTGGCGGTATGCAAATGTCCAGTCTCGGCAATCTGCTTAACTTCTCGTCTCGAAATTTCCCGACTTTCCTCTGGAGCTTATGTAAAGTCAGCCGTCTATTAATAATGTATTAAGTAATTACGAATACGGAAAAAGAGATGTCGGGCCTGCAGTTTCAAATACGATTTGCACACTTATAGACGTTCAGGTATAAACGGTGGAACCAGATCGAAACCATTCGACTACTAATTTTTCTGAAACTTATGATCGATTAGCGTTTGAGAACTTTTGCGAAAGTTGTGTTTCCAGGAAGTATATCATATCATACTAATTTCGATTATAAGAATTAATTTGTATTGAGAATTGTGGATCTTAATTGCCGAAATAAAAGTAAAGGAACACTAAGGTTACACTTAGAATTTATTAGAGTTTTAGATTTATTTAATAAACGATTTCTAGGATCTTCGTCGATATACATTTGCATGCGTCTCAGCACTCTCTTTCTCTCACCATCTACCATACCACACTGCCAACGGAACAGTTACATTCATCTGTTTTTCGAGACGCCGCGCACACGCATACTTCCATACACTCATATTTACATACGTGTGTCACTACTACGCGGCAAATCTAGTATAGCACACAAAGTTATACATATCTTAATAATATTGTTAAATGTAGAACTATCTACCAAATAGAAATATCTTAACGGTTTTAATATCTTGTTATACGCAATGACTTATAAGGTTAGAATATTTCGTCTTCAAGTTAAAGTCAAAAGAAAAGAGCTACGTACATTTGTTGAAAATTGTAGTTATCTGTAATTCAATGTGACAAATTTTGGGAAGGGAAAAGAACATACGATTATTCGAAGACACATTTTGCTACGCATAGAGTAGAACTGAGAGAACCTTTGGAGAAAAAGAAGCACTTTCCACGGACTACGCGAAACTTTCGCGACAAACCGTCTTCGAGGATATCCCAGAGCTACTGTTCTTTACACCTGTTCGCCTGTACCTGAACGGAAATTTTGTAAAACCGCAGGCCTCGCGATTGTGGGAATTGTTGCAAATTATGCGAACAACTTCAGAATCTTGCAAAAATTTCGAATCTTTCTAGTTATCATCCGTTTACTTATCTGAATTTTAAAATATTTGATAATATAACATTTGCATACATAATATCTACTTGAAAATCTTTTAAACAGATATTATAGACGCTAGAAAAGGAAAAAGGAAATATCGTAAATGTGAAAAGGAAAGAAAGTTTATGCTGTAATATCATGGCATTCCCTCGAATAAAATAGCACAGAGAATTCTTTTCTTTGATATTAAAAGGGAAAACGAATCTCGTGCAAAAAAAAGTTACCATAATAATTTACTATAATAATAACTAGCTGCAGGATTTTCAATCGATGTTACCTCGTATTTAAAAAGGAAACAAATTTATCGCGTTATTTTTTTGTTGTAAACAATTGTATAGCCTACAATTAAATCATTTCTTTAATAAAATTTGTCGAATAATATAATTTAATTCGAATATCGAAATCAATTTATTAATATCAAAAAATTACTTTACTAATTGAAAAATCTGAGTCATCGAGTTCGGATTATTGTTTCTTTAAGCAATTCCTCGACGAATTCCCAAACAATCAATCAAACATTTATCTCATCGTTATTAGAAAAGAGAAACCTACGAAATCCGTGAAAGCCATTACGTCTGTCAATGAAATTATTTGCACCTGGTCGATAATCGAACTAGACGTCTCAGTCGAGACGCGATTTCGCGGACGAATTGGCATCGGTGAAAGTGTCCGTGGAATCGTGATATTGAAACAGAGACTGGGGGAATAGTTGGCCATTAATTACTGCGAGGAAACGTTCTACTTAGATGACAGAGTGAGAGAAAGAGAGAGAGAGAGGGAGAGAGAGAGAGATCTGTCTCGCGACAAAGTTTCCTCCACTTCCGGCCGCGAGAGATCCATGAACGACCGTCCCATATGGGAGTTAGTAAGGCGCGAACTCGTAACGGCATTAATATCGAATCACTCGTTCGTTGGGAAAGTTGGCCGTGCACTTTCCGAACGGAAGAACAGAGAAAGCTCGGCTCCGCCGAGTAAATCCGAGTCGGTAATTCTGGAAGGAGTTTCAAGCTTTGCCGAGGATTTGTTTTGAAGATCGTTTCGTCCAACCTTTCCCTCTCTTCTCTCTTGGTTTCCACCTCTTTATCCAAGAGAAGTCTAACGCTGTATCGACAGCGTTAACGTGTAATACCGATCACCGTAATTCCATTAAATATAACCATTTAGTTATCAAAGATACTATACCAGAGAAATGTTTGCCGTATAAACGCGATGTTGTTTAATGGCAGTCTTCGAGAACAACGATATTGTTATTAATTTTATTTTACGCTTGACTTATTCCAGTTTCGATCCGATCGTTCCGTGTTATATTATGTGTAGATAGTACAAGGTACGCTCTACCACAGGGAATCCGTATGTTTAGTAAGATTTCTTTTTATTTGTGATTGGTGTACTGCGAATATTTATGGAAATTCCTATCGTTTGGAACACAACTAAAGCAGAGAAAGAAAGAAAGAGAGAGAGAGAGAGAGAGAGAGAAATTAGCTTGGCAAACGGTTACAATCGAAGTAATTACGGTACATCCGTACAGTTAATTTTTCCGCACAGCCAAGCCTCCAATATATTTCAAAGCTTCGCTCGACAGGAAAGTTTAATATCGCCATTTGGAGATTTATCGTCCTACCTAACGAACGTACACACATATACATATCGAATGTAAAGACATGGAAATTAATTAACAAACCATATTTGTTCAATTACGTGGAATTACCCGAGCGATTCGATTAATTTCTTTTCCAGCAACACTATGTACGAACGAATCGTAGTCTGGAACAAATTATAATCAGGATTGCTGTTGCGGTTACATTTAGAAAAATCATATTTAATTTAACTAAAAGGCACACATATTTCAATTCAAATATCAAATTATTCATTTCTGTAGGGATATTATTTAAAAAATGAAATCTAACAGACCGATCGTTTTACTTCTCAAATATTATAACGAGTGGTATATTTTCTACATTTTAGACATATTTGTGTATTACGTGTATTCCAAGCATTTCCCATAAACGCATAAGCGTGCAAATTGTATTTGAAGCCGCTACAAAAAAATCGACGGTATTAAAAGTCAAATTTAATTTAACACTTAACGGGATAAACGTATCGCGTAGCCAGTTACGCTCAACGTGTTTCCGCGAATACGTGCGACTGGATTTTAGCGTTCTAGAGGGTAGCACACTCGGAAGGCACGATCGAGTTATAGCCACACGTGACTGCGGTTCGGTACTTACGCAATTAGCGAAATGGCCTTTGCAAATTGAATCTCGACCACGGGCCACGGATATCGAGGAAAAAGAGAGAGAGAGAAAGAGGAGAAAAGAAGTTAACGTTCACGATATTACGACTGAAGTCGGTCTAAAAGAAACGACAGAAGAGAGATCGTTGCCGAAGACCGTATTCCCAGTAGTCTTCGGTTCCCAGATACCGGCCAAATTAATGCTTTCCGACTATCCTGTAGTCAAAGAATACGAGAAGTACTTTGGTATATGGACCATTGGATCGCTGACGAACCGCGAAACGTAGTTTCCTTACATAAAGTTAAGGTAATATCACGATGAGAGGGGAATTGTAATTAAGAAAGGAAGATTGTAACGAAGGGATTTTTGTTGGGATATATTAACTCGGTTACGCTCTTTGATAAATGAGAATACAGATAATGTCGAATTATCGAAAATCAAGACTACATCAGCTGCTTATTTATCAAATCGGTTCACTTCACGGAACAGAAGGTAGAGAAAATTAATGAAATTATGTAAGATAAGAAACAATCAAGTGCTTCCTTGTACTATCTAACAAATTGTAAAACGTTTATACAATACAAAAAAAGTAATTAATCATTTTGGTTTGTAGACAGTTCGTGTATTTTTAAAAAGTTTAAGAGGAACGAACAAGAACATGATCAAGTTATCCTTCTTTCGATACGGAAATGTAGCGAATAAGCGTTTATTCATGAAACATTCGCACGTATTCGCGAAGCCGCGCGCAAGTACCGAGACGATATATTCGACTCCCTCGTGACTACGTTCTTCGTATGCTCGGGGCTAGATTGCTCTAGTTAACGACAGGTATTTCAACGCTAACTACGCGGCTGCCTTGGCGTTGTGTTCGAAATGTTTCCTGGGAGAAATTGTCCGTACGCTGCGTTATATCAACGCGCGGGTCTGATTCCGTACGTACGCGTCGTATAACAGTCATAATGCGATGCATCTTTCGCGGTAATACGAAAATTTCACGAGCCGCGGAATAATTGCCAAGTATACGGAACAATTTCGTTCGAACAGGATTATCGGCACGTCGTTGCTTATTGGTACGCGCGCGCGCGCGCGCTTTTCAAACGTTCGATATCTCGCAGTACAATACCGCGACTGGAAAATAAAATCGAGAGATCCAGCAGGAATATTTTATTAACTTTGCCGCTGAACTTTATTTCCGTTGGAAAATATTTCTCGCCTGGTGTTTGTTATTGTTTTAGAAATTACGGCGATGCCTCGATTGTATATGGATTTTATTAGTGATGGTAATTGCGACGTTTCCTTCGAATCAATTACAATGATACCGTGAGTTTTGAGAGTATTAGATACGAATTATACGAACTATTTGATAGATTTACGTATTGCGCATTTATCGATTTACATTGTGAATCTTTGAAGCACGAAAGGTACTTGTCCAGGTTTAACCATCTATTTATTATTTATTATTATCAAGGTCCAATTCGTTTTATTCGTGCGATCGTTTTCATCTTTACATAGGGTCTTACTTTGTTTAATTCTATTTTAATTTCCATTACATTGATTTCTTCCAACACTAAGTACAAAAATTTGGGACATACATTGAGCTTACAATTTGTATGTTTCATAAGGAATCTTACTATATACACACTTGTTTCATTTTGACTTTCTTCGTTTCATTTATTTCGGGCCAAGGAAAGGTCCAAATTCTGGAACAAAGAGAACTGCAAGACTCTTCGATACAAATGACGTATCGTAAACTTGGGAGAACGACAGATTTCAAATAGAGACCATAGAATTACAAGGCAGCTTCTTAAGTCAGAGGTATGAGCTGCGCTCTCCTGTATTACATTCCTGTATAGCCTGTGCAGCAAGTTTGTTCAGGTCACATGCAAAATTCAAGGAGCTACCCTAAGAATCTGCACCGGCCTTCTCGCGTAACCCTCTCGCTTTGCTCGTAATCCTTCAGGCATATCAAAGAAATCAGAGAAATTAGAATCTACGTAAGACTACAAATTAGTTGCTGCAATCATATAATCGTAACACTTTGGTTTAAAAAAATAAATAAACATATAGATTCAAAATATAAATACAGATGGGTATTTATATTCTATAATTCTAGTGTTAAATAATGCACAGGTTCAATTACCTGGATGTATTTGGTTATCCGAAAAGTTTCTTTCGTTGCATCAAGTGATAATAGATGAACAACAATTTCTGTTTTATATTATTTTATTGAATTAGGTATGATCCATTTCGTTATATTTCTATTATTATGTTCGTGCATAATTCAATAAACTAATATAAAACAAAAAACATTGTGCGTCTATTATTTCCTTATAAAGCGAAAAAAACTTTTCGGACAACCTAATATTTATTCAACATTCCTATTAATATTATTTCGATATTTAATTCGCAATCGTGGTTAAGGATTCTAAAGCGTCATCAATAGAGGCGTGAGCACGGCGAGATGAATAGATCGCGAATTACAGACTAAATAGGATGTCACGGTATAACCCTCTCGTCATTTTCCACCCCTTCTATGTCATCGTTTCTCCCCCTGTCTCTGTAACCGTCTCTTCTTTTCACTTGCTGTTTGCTTCTCCGACCCTTTCTGTTTATAGTTCGTCCGGTACATTCTACTCTCGTCGATATCTCTCCATCTCTTTCTCTCTCTCTCTCTCACACACACACACACATACACGCACATACACTCTTTCAGTATTTCTCTCTGTCGTTTGTCACCCCTGATTCTCGTCTCTGTTCAACGACAACGTAACAAACGCAAGCACGGCCGCATCCATCATGCGAGCCACTTTGTCACGGCGGGATCAACAGCGCTTAAATTGTATTCGCGATTCGAGAACAGCCCATAAATTCTCATCGCCACGATGCGACGGGCCATCCTCCTTAACACGTTTCTCCTCGCGCGCAGTGATTCGGCTGCTACTCATCCCTCCTGCTCTTCCTTATTTTTCGTCCAGAGAGATTTACGACCGGGTCTTCTAATTCTCCGAGAGTACAACGTGTACTCTCTTTATCGCGCCTAATGATTTCTTCCTTTCGTACAGGAGGATTTATCGTGTAGTTCAGGTTTAGGGAATTCGCAGACTGTTTATAAACGAAAGCGTTTAGGAGATCTACGGTGCTAGTGAGATAGTTAAAGTTGGGTTTCAGGATTTGGGTAATTTTTAAATAACTTCGTAAATGTGTAGTCACAAAAACCTACATACACAGATACCTTAGATATTGTAATAAAAACGTTAGTCCTAAGAATTTTGTTAACACGTTAGAACGTATATTGTTAACATGTAACACAGTTTATCTACTTTTACATTTATTAAGAAAAAAAAGGAGTAAACAAAATATAAAATACATGCCCACCCCCAACGTAAACGTCAGTAATATCCTGCCATCTTTTTGGCATTGAACAAATTTTAAGATTCTGTAATTTCCGATATAATTTTATACCAAATTAATAGAACAAATTAATTAATAGATTACTTCTTATCTTTGACTTTCATCTAGCTAATAGGTAGATATCGCGTACGGAGATGTTTGTTAAGCGATATTTCAGTGTACAATGCAAGTTTATTGGAAATAAGAAGAATCGAAGCTGTATTAAGTGATTTAATGAACGGGTCGATTAAGCAGAGCGAACTGTAGCTTTATCGGAAATATCAATTTTCCCTGGAGCTTGGTTAATTTAAAAGACGATGCCTTTTTAAAGGATCGTATCTGTTCATTTGTTCCTTTCGAAGCTTTCCACGTATCCGTTTCGTTTAAATACAGCGACCTGCTGAATTATTGGCCCCTGCCAGCCACTTGACACGGAAGCGTTGAATAGGAAATTGAAAAACGTGTTTCCAGATTTTTTTCGTTTAAAGTTGCGCGCTTCGTATGTCGAGAATAAAAGATCGAACGTTCTAATTAGAATTGAGTCGATAACGTTCGATAAATAATTAATAATATAGAATTCTCTACAGAGAAAATAACGAGAAATCTATTTTTAATATTTCCTGTGCGAATTCTACGTTTATTCTATTCGAATCAAAGTTCATCTTTTTATTCATCATTTGTTTCTTTATTTATTAAAGCTTAGAATAAATTTTCCAATTAACGACATGAATTTTTATCGTTCTTTATTTGAATGGAATCTGTTACGAGTAATAATTCCATAAAATAATTTGCCGAATAATTTTTATATTACTTATTCGAATGATGTACTTCATTTCTTTATACGAATAAAATTTGTTATATCACAAGTGATATTTTCACAAAACAATTTTCCATGTTACGCACCATCGTATTAATCTCAACTCTGATTTTCAAGTTTCGTTTACCGTATAAACCATCGTGCTTTAAGAGGAATGCTTTCGATGTTGGAACAGCGTGCATGTTATACAAGGTTCAGAATGATGTCGTGCTAATGCATCAACTTTGTTGTGATTTGTGTACCCTGTCTCTATTCTCAGAACGCAATTAGTTCGAGAGTGGAGTATAATCAGAAACAAAATTCATAATCATCTACTAACTAAAAATTCTATCAACTACTTTTATCTTTCTGATGTTAGAAAATAGATATTATAGGCTCGAATAAAATATGAAAAGCTTATCATCGATATGAACGATTTTTCTTTTCGATTTTACATGAAACATTTTCGTAGAAATTGCATAATTGGCATAAAAAAGAGAACTGTATTGTATTCACTGTATATCACAAAACAATAGACTCACAACAAGAACAACCTCAGACTCTCTGTACATATAATTATTTTTTAATAGCCCTTGACGAGCAAATGTTGTTTCTGTGGTTATATCGTAACCAATTATCGTAAATCGAATAAACACATTTGAATCCTTCGTTATCATAACAAGCAAACGAGTAAATAAAAAGATAATACCATGGCACGGAATTCATCTAAAATAACGTGAAATGAACAGTCGAGAGAAAAAATTTCAGATAAATATTTACACGAGCTGTGTTTATACCAAAGGTGCAAACAACGGTACAACGATGGCAACATGGTTCCATTGTTTCCGTGCTTTCTCCAAGTAGCGTTTGTAGCGGCCTTTTATCTCTGTTTCAGCATAAACATACCCTTACGATACTAGCTATGGCTACTTGCAACAGAATCATTACATATATATATATACGGCACATTCAGACTTGAACACAAAATCATAAAAAAGAATAGAGCTACTGGTTATGAGTGCACAAGACAATCCGACAATTGATCATGATAAGTAATAACGTGATTATACATCTATACCATATAGTATTCGATGGACGAGATAGATAAAATTCGCCTCTTGCCAAAAGAAACCTGCTTTATAAACGAATTTCGATGTTTTTCCTAAATTCTCTTTAAACTAAGCTTAGACAAAAGTTCACGGTAGAAACGAATTTTCCAAATGACCTACTAAAGCGACGTATTAAAAAATAAAGTACTTATGCGATTTATGGACTATTGACCATCGGGCAGCAAATATAATCCATGAAACTGTTCTGTGATAAAGGTATAATTCTGTGTTCAAATACTTTGGCGAGCTACCGTACGTTTATCGTGCTACCGTATGTTTATCGTAAACGATTCACGCGAAATTTCATTGAAATTCGACGCATCGCTCGCGAGACAGAGATTGGTAAAAGACAGGAAGGTAGAAACTGCAGTGCATGAATATTCCATGGATAGGCGCTTGCGCAATGCAGGTATCACTTGGTCAGGTGATTACACCATATCGTACGTCACTGCCCTCTGTGCGAATGGTTTGGACGCCGGCAAAAGGGGGTGCAAAGTCGATGCAGGCGTCGGAGTCACGTTTCGAGTACTAAGGGAGATTCCGGAAGTCACCTGGACGTTTCCTATTTACGGCGCTTCCTAGCGAGCTAAATTAACCGAGAACGCCAGCGATTCTTATCCCCCCATGTCCTCGCATTTTGCCTCGTTCTGAAGAAGGATCGGAGGCCCGAGACGAAACGAGGAAAAGGAAGAAGGGGTGGGACACGAGACTGGTGACTGCACTAGCTAGAAAACGACGATCCTCTACTGCTCGAGGTCTACGTGACCAAGCAGATAAGAGGGCGAGGACGTCGTTAGTCTCTAGCCCAGGCGGAAGAACGTCCTCCTGCACGCGAAAACTATAGCTGCGTCGAGATTATCGGGCGTTACTTCGTTTACAAATTTCCTCCCACTGTTGCAGGCACACCGGTGCGCTTTTATCGTATTATTTACCAGCTTTCACGTATCTTTTTCCACGTTCGCCCATTCTCCACCGGTTTATTACCCCATCCACGCTGCGGATCCTGATGTACGAGCTCTTCGCCCTTTAGCGTTCACCGATCCTTTTACCTTGTTTTCTAAGGTCGTTCTTCGTCCTCGATTAATTACCATTGAACATCCTGTGAGAAGGATCTCAGGAGCAATAGTTGGTCTACAGTTGTTTCCAAAAGTTTGGGTAGCCTATACAAAACTGCAGAATGTCAAAGTTATTTGTAAAGCTACATTGAAATTCAAGGACGAATTCGTACGTCCTTTTTTTTTATAAATGTTTACCGATTCAAAGGTATAGAATCTGGCTATGGCGGTTCCTATTGGAATTTTTATTGACGAACATTTGAATGTGATGAAAAGTAATTGTCGAAGGACCGTCAATTCTTTGTTTAATTAGTTAGGAGGATAAGGAGCGATATACAGATTTAAGTTTCGAACAGATTTTAAGAAGAAGTAACGTTTATTAAGTAAATAATGTGAGACCTATATTGGTTATGGTGGATGTTTTGGCCTCGAAGAAACTCTGCAAGACGTCGTTTTATAAATAACGCTTCCACGTAGTTGATATCCCCGGGGTCGTTTCAGGCTCGTCGATGAAACGTATATACGCTTGCTTTTTCACTTCTTTGTGTACACTTACGTCTAGTGCGAAATGAAACCAAGGAGATCGATCCAAACAAACTTTCAGAGAGCGGAATAACGGCGGCGCTGACAGAGAGACGCGCGGAAGAATTTAACCTTTTTTACCTACTTCAACTACCGCGATATTATTTCTTCCTACCCGTTTCGCCGCTGGAACTTTCCAAAATTGTTTGCATAATAATACGCAATCGACAAAGTTGAAGGAGTTTATGATGTTTGCCTCACTTTTCGCTGCGAACCATCGCTTTTCTCTGTGTCTCCTCTCCTTCATTTTTTTTTTCTTTTTTTGCAAAAACCAATACAACTTCTAATACCTCTATATTAAAAAAAAGGAAGTTCATTGATATCTAAGACGGAGCAGAAAATAGCACTTTTCTCAATTCTTCCTTGTTCGAGAGAGATTTTTATCGACAGAATTAATCAATAGAATGTCTATTATATTTTTGCCGATATTATTAACTTTTATCGACTTCCGTTGATTAAGAGAACTCGTACTTCTATTCTTCATTTGTATTTGAAATTTTTGCCATTTTCGAACGTTTTTCGAACACGCGCATTAACGTTTCTTTCGCAAAGTCAACGCAAACGTTAACACGACTGGCAAAAACGCGTTTGGTTAAACGTACTTTCTCTTCCCGGGATAATTAAAGCGATAAATCTCGACAATCAAAACTCGGTTAGCGCGGTATCGAAAAGTGCAAGTTGGAACTCAATTGTCTGCTAATTTCCATGACCTAATTTCCGGGGCAGCGGGGAGAAAAGGTTTTATTCGGTACTTAGAGGGAGCTGTTCGCGCGAACTCGATTATTACGACGTCGCAATTCGCATTTGCTTTGTAATATTTGATATGGTGGAACGAATTAAAGGGAATTCGAGATAAAAGATGACACTCTATCTTCGCAGTTGCGGGTGCGCAATTTCGATTCAACGTACGTAATTCGAAATGTTGAAATTCGTTTTCCTAAAATCGTCGTTTTCCGGCTTATGCCACTGTTGCGTTAAATGAACGTCGGAAGAACCGTATAAAGCTGTAGAAGGATGCGGCAGAGCTAAGGTTGAGAAACACTGCCCCTACTGATTTAGGTGTTCTCCGGTGCGCTATAGGTGCACGGTAAATTCTACTAATGGAATTTATCGTGACGTTACGAGCCTAGATATAGAAACTCTCGCCTCGGAGTTACCTTTTTATTGGACACCGAGCGCACGCCTACCTACCTGTGGATGCCAATCTTGTCTTAAGGAGAATATTGCACCGGTCTTACGCGTCGACAGAGATATACGAACTTTTGGAAATTAATTCATCTTACACCGATTTCAGATGAACGTCGTTTAAAGTTTTTCGCGTAGTTTTTCCTGCTTTAATTCATATGAATTAATTATATCATATGTATTATGCTAACAATGACAATTTCAAAGTGCAACACATGACGTTTTACCAAAAGAGGGAATCAATACAATTCTTTCGCAATTAACGCGGATACGTCATCATACGTATAATCGAATTTTATTACTCTTCAAATAGGAGAAACTTGTAGAATGCCGTATATCATGCTTGTCTCCATAACTAAACAGAAAGAACTGGCGGCCATTTATCAGTGAATTTTCACCATATTGAAGTGTTTGTCAATATAAATTTATTACACAACGCGTACATCGCACTGAATTATTAGAATTGTTGTGTTTTCAACATCTTATTTTCATCGATTCTAAGTAGTTTATCATAGCGTTTTGGTAATCGAAACGTTTTAAAATCGTACTCTTCCCTGGTATCGTGAATGTGAAACGTAGAAACGTAATAAAAAAGATCATTTAATGGGAGGATGTGTTATTCGATGTTCAAAGGAAGCTGCATTGAAGTTTCAGATACTATAATCCTGGGAAATAACGGTTTTTGGAATTGCCAGTGCCTTAAACCTTTTTTCTATAATGCAGATAGGCTTGGAAACTGTTCCGTTTGCGACATAGTCGGTGTTGCACTCTTTAAATAAGTAAATGCCTAGACGTAGCGAGTGTATCGCCACTCATGTTAAACCGAGTTTCGTCGGAACTCTCTTTTTCCCGTCTGTGATTTAAATATTCAGCCTAGTGAATAATGCACGCCAGAGAGGCTAAAACTCTATGAACGGATTCAGTCGGTTCGCTCGGAGTCGTAGGCGCGGAAGTGCGGAGGAATTATTCAGAATATCATTCCGGCTTGCACGGTTTTGTTCTGCATTGTTTCGTTCAAACAGTGTGTCGCGTACTATCGCTCCTCTCTATGTAATTAACGATATTCCAACGAATCACGCGCTATCGTCATTAGTCGAGTGTCGCTTTACGGATAAAAAACATATTGATCGAATGACGAACGGTTCATTAATACATATGAACTGTTGCTTGAAGTTTGAATTTCAGTAGAAGTTTAGTAAAAGCTCAAAACTGATAATTCTTACAAGTCTGGAATAACGAAACAAAGCAGTGTTGAAAAAGTAGTATAACGAATGATGTGGAAATTGCTTTGATTAAATATACAAAATGAAAACCATAAGGAACGCTTTGAAGTTCAGTTTCGTGGAAATGATTGTATACTGCTCACATTTCGTTGTATGTGGGTATATTTTACATTGTATCTAAAGTTCTATTGAGAAGATTTTGCTTTGTGATAAAAGATAGCTTGTTGAGTAAATTGCAAGAATATTGAGAACTTTTGAAAGTTGAGCATCTACCACATTAAAACAGAACGATGAGCTAGTATTTTAAGTAATAAAAAGTTCTCGGGCCGCGAGGATCTCGTAACAGACAACAAAAGATCACTTTATTGTGGTATTTTCCAAATGAAATCGTTTCATGCCCGCATGAAAAATCTCTCGTCAAATGAAACTTACCCAACAAACGATAACAACCTGGATAGATCTGAGTGTCATATTATATGACGCCAGTGAAAAAGTCTCGTGTCAGCAAAACTATAGTTTATTAAAAAAAACAGTTAATAGAAATACTTCATTCGGATAAATGAAAAACCTGAATATAATTATTACTAAAAGATTTATATTATATTTTGCCGAAAGAAAAATCTCGTATCTATGAAAACGTTATGTACGTGTATAAATGAAGTAATTTCTTGAAAACTTGAATTCAGACAGACGGAAGAAAAATTGAAACTTCCAGTTTACTAAGGATTGTTTTATTTAAAAACAAACATACACTGTGAAACATATGTTAATGTCTAATTTTCCTTTAAAAAATCAGTATAAATGAATATTTGATAACTTTACATAATATGAATCACAAATTTATTTGCAGCGCGATTCAGTTGAAATAATTTATACAATTTTTTATTGATTCATTTCTGCAGAAAAATAATTATAATTTAATAATTTATGTAATTCTGTATAAATGTCGTTCAGCAGTTTATTTATGGCGGGGGATCATTTAAATCAGACAAATGGAATCTTTGATAGCAAGTTATTATCTCGTTTTATGCAAACTTGCTAAAATATCATGCCGATATTTGCACACTTCACAAACAGCGTAGTTATTTTTTGGCAGCGTTATTTTCAAGAGCAGCGTTCCACTCGATTCAGAAAGCTTAAAAGCTTTCAAAAGGCGATTTACTCTCTTGCAAAAGCGGATGTGCAGCATGCAAACGCGCTTGGATAAACATGACGATTGAGTTAACCTTAATTGTGTTTAAGATTGATTTCCCAATGTCAATATACCATGTCAATACACTACATAGCAAATATTGCAATGTACGCTAATAATGAATAATAATTGATTTCTAATATTTTACCAAGAATAAACTTTCATTCAACATTTCATATTTAAAAAAATACTTATATATTTACAATTTTAAACACATACATTTTAGCGCTCTCAAATTAAAAATCTTTAACGCTTTTTTCTTTAAGGAATTACGAACGAATTTATTACACAACCTAACGTCAAAATAAAATTCGTATCAGTCGAAATGTCATCGATAATAGCCCCCCCCCCCCCACTCCAAGAGTTAAAAGTGAAACAAAAATCTCCACTTCTACGGAAAATTCGCTGACTTCGTTCGAAAGTTACAGATTTATCGCGCCATTGTCGATGTTCGTTGCACGGAATACACGTTCAAATTGAACCCATCCTTGCCCCTCTCTGTCTCGCAGCAGGTCGTCCGGTTGGAATCGTCACGAACGCGGAGAACGTCGCTACGGACCGAATTGAATCTCCACGAAATCTCGGTAGGCGTCCCATGTTCACGTTGCAACGCTGCTCCAGTTGACGTTTCAGATTTTCAGCCGGGCATTAGCATGCACCGTGAATCGCGTTTCGTCGATGCGTGTCACGTCGACGCCATGGCGTTGCATTCTTGCGGAGGCGTCCTTAAAGGGCGACACGTTATGCCGTTTAGCCAGTCTCTCTGTTGGATATCCGTTAAAGAGAGACCTTTGGATCTCGATCTATTTTGCAAAGCTTGCCGGTTGACAAAGGCCAATCGACGTCGGATCGATAGCCGTTTTCAAAAATGTTGCTAAAAATATTTACGTGTCTTGCAGTTTCGTGACAAATGCTGCAATAAACGTTGCATACGTGGACAGACGACTGGAAGTTGTTTGACGAGAGGAAAAGTGTATCAAATAAAACTTGAATTGCACGCAATTTCTTTAAAATATCGTACGAGTGCAGATTGAAAAGTTTTCCCAATGACAACGACAGTGACAAATAAAGCAATTTCTGGCGACAGTTTCGAAAATTTGTCAATCTGTCCCATCTAATCGAAGCATTTTCCATATCATTTAATATATTTTTTCAATGATCATTTTATCTTATTTCTTCAGATCTGTAAGAGTTAACAGTTTTAGAATTCAAAAGAAACTGGAACGAAATTGGTGTAACTTCTTCATTTATGAATCCCTTTAAAATTATTTACGCATTTGAAAGATTGCACGGATGGGATAGGAAATGTCTTTAACCTTCTGTAAATGCTGAATTTACATTTTATCAGGAACCATTGTGGAACTTAAAGTCGCAATAACGAAGTTTCATATTTTTGTTCTACATCTACTTAACCTCGAATTGATTTATAATAAATTCCTCTCTCTTTAATCTGTATTAATACGCATTAATAATTCATCGATAACAGCAGATAACAAATTGAACGTGTGGTATTTGACACGCTAAATTCCAACTTCAAAGAAAAGCGTTTTATATAGGCCAACGTAATATCATTTTAATTAACATAAGCGTATACTTTCTTTCCATTTTACCACTCTCAAATTGTCCGTAAGCGCGTGAAAGCCCTCGTACCATCGCTGATCGACACGATGATGCCCATTCGAAAAGACAAATGGCTCACTTTTGCACCGCGACAACCACGAAAGAAGGAAAGTGTCGAGTAGCGAGTTCGAGAAAACATTTTGATTTGCTTCTGTACGCTCGCGCAACCGTACAAGGAAACATAAATAAAAAGTTGCCGGGTGCGAGGATAGGGAGCGCGTGTGCTGATGCACGGAGCCTCGAATGCATCCAGCAGTCGTATTTCTCGGAAGCTCTCCTAGGTACCTAGGTACCTATCCTGCCTTGCCTTCGGTATCACCTAGGAAACCGGGCAGAGTGGCTTGTTCGTGACAGTTGGAAAATAAATATTTGCACGTATTTCAACGATTAGTCCGGTATAAGCGACGCGAGACGACGACGACTACGGAGACATTGCTCTGCACCATGGGGTTCTCCCATACCCTCGGTTTCTCAGCATCCTCTTTTCACCCATTTTCAGGCAACCTTCGCTCCGTCATCCGTGCCTGACCAGTTATTCCAGCCGATATTGAAAGAGCCAAGGGCATAACTCGCGGCTACACATGTGCTCGTGCAACGTGGCTTTTCTTCTTTTTAAACCATTCCACCTCCTCGCGTAGCTATATCTCTCACACACCGTTGTTACACGACGAAAGCTTTGCTGTCGTTCCACGTTCAATTTGGAGATTTATTGCGCTGATTTAGGGATATGGAGTATTGGCTTTTCCGCCGCTCTCTGTCTCTCCTGGTCGCGCGTAATTTTCGTCGCTCTCCTCGAATGTTTCTTAGTAGACATCTAGTGCCATTGTTCGCTTGTGCGTGGTCTCTGCGTCGAGATTTTACATTATCTAGGTGGTAGGAATAACTTATGGGGTAATACATTTAACGCGTCTGTTATACGCGAGAATTGATTGCGAAATTAATTTTGATTTAATTCTAAGCTATGGAAGAAATGAATGTAATAAATGACTGACACGGAGGCAATATCAAACATGATTCTTGATTCAGTTTGATTCGAATCAAATGTGATTAGTTGCCATTATTGGATTGTGATATTTCTGTGCGATGCCGTATATGTTTGATATGAATTATTGTTAAAATCTTTTTCCGCAATTTCGTGATAATATCCTCCACACGCGCATCAAACACTGTTTCGTTGTCAGGCAATTTTCCAAATTTTCAATTTTGAGAATTCACCGCAACAGACTACTACGTCTCTTCAATCTACATTAATGCTAACCTAATCAACGCTGGCTACATACAAAAGTCGGCGCCGACTATAAAATATTCATCATTTCAAACTACACTCGTTAAGAGGATAAAACATTTACCAAAACGAAGTCACTTTACCAGAATTACGTGGCCGGGAAGGTTCGCAGAGGAAACAGAAAAACAGAAAACGCTGCAGACTAGGAAAAAACACGTAAGAATATCATCACAGGGGGATAGGCCCGTGTCTGCACCTACACTTCGTTATCAGGTTGATGCACATCCCACCTAACTAAATTCAGACGAAATCGCGAAAATCCCTCTTTGCACCGGCGGCTGCGCCTCACTGAATCGAATTATGAGGGACCGAGGACCAACACCCTCCTCGACCGTGAATTTCACTTCCGTCCATGTAGGGCCACAATAAAACGGACATTTGATGGACTGTGGAATGGCGAGAGGACAGAGAATGAAAAAACGCCTACCTACGTGTACTGGGGGTTTCTCGGAGTTTCAAGTGAATTACCTAAGGGATGGTAAGAAATGAAAAAAGAAGAAGTTATTTGGAATTTCACTGCGTCTTTCGCTAGAATATCTTTAAAAGTGAAAGATTCCGATGATTGTCAGTCGAAAAAATTCGACGCTAAGAATTTGAAGAAGTAAAGATAATTTTGAAGTTTTGAAAATGGCTCCATTTTCGAAGGAGACACGTGAATCATGTGATGCACCATTGGAAACTATTTAAATTCCCTCTAATGAAGTTTTATCTCTTGTTGTTATAACGTTACGACCTGGCCAAATTGTGAGAAACACCCTGTATAAACGACTGATATCAGATTTTCTGTGCTAACAGTTAACTCATTGAAGCTGATCTTGTTTCTCTCTATTTGTTTCAGGTAAGTGGAAAATAAGTAGCGAATCCTTTCATCTTCGCCCTGTTTCCATTGTCGATGTAAGTAGAAAAAAGGAAATTACCATTATAATCGTATAGCATAATTTCTATGTAATTATTATCATCGTTTAAATTGTTGTATCCAATATCATCCGTTGCCAATTAACTTCCAATGTTAAAACACTTTATACGCCCACATAAACGTACATGCACTTAAACAAAACGAAGAAAGAGTAAAAAAATAAACGAAAAAACATGTTAGTGGCCTCGTCACTAGAACCACGCAGACAAAACGCGCGCGAGCACAAAGGTAAAGGGGCGCGGAGGTGAGGAAGAGCGACTATGAAATTACGGGGTAGGTAAATGAAACTGTTGCAGAGTCTCATGCATGCAGCTGCCGCCGGTAGCAGTCTAACCTGACTGAACAGTGCAACACCAGCGCCAGTGAGAGGGCGATACTTTTATTTTTATTTGCCTTTCGCTTTATTTTCGCTTTAATTTCTCCCTTTTCGTCGCGGCACGGCGCTTGCTAATGGGGATGCCGGTGGGCGTGGGGTAGAACAAGGACGCTGCACGGAGCAGATAGGAACTGCAGAAGCAACCGGCCGTGCCTTCCTCTTTCTTCAAGCTAGCCGGCGACTCCTACTAAATCCTCAACGAAACTGCAATTCTTCTTCCGATGCCGATAAAATTAATTATCCTGTCCGCTCCGCTTCTATTCCACTTACCTCCCTTTCGTCGCGAGCAGAGGTGAATTCTCGGTTAGTTTTAGGGTAGAATCGTAAATTCTGAATGTTAGGATTCGAAAATTCTTGATTGGTAACTTGATTGTGTGTAAGGTGAGATGAAAGATGGAGAATTCTCTACGTGAATATTTCTTACATTTTAATTCATTGGAATGCTAATTCTTTCGCTAAACATTCATGCGTGTTGTGTTTTTTCTCAACGCAAATTATTGTACCATTCTTCAACGGTATTTTTTCAAAGTTTGCAGTCCCCGTATCGTTCGTTTTGATTTCTTTGTTACAAACTCTACACTTTACTTATTGATAGTCCCAAGTTCAGATGTTAATAAAAGGTGACTACATTACCGCATTAATTTACAATAATTTCATAGTACTTTTTCTCGGGGCATATTCTTTTCTAATAAGTACAATAATCTTCTTCCTTATTGAATATTAACTAACCGGTCTTACTTCTACACCAAAGTGAAAAGAATGAACTTATGGGATCGAAAGAAGTTAAGGATGTCATTAGAATTTCACAAAGGAAGATCAAAAAGCAGCGATGTCAAAGAAGATGTCAATTTTCCCTTTTTCTTTCTTCAACATAGAACATTGTACCACGTGTACCTTTTATGTCAGATGTAACCTAAATAATTATTATATGTGGTCATTGAAAATGTTGTGGCGTCATATTAAACAGGATGCTTGGTATATCTAAATTAAACTGTTGATTGTTAGTTCGATCGGTGAATTTGTACGGGTAAATCGCGTTCGCCTACATATCGATATCTCGACATGACCTATATCCAAAGCAAATATGCAGGAATATTACAGAAGTGGGTGCTGCTAGGAAGCTTTTATGTGCGCCAGCGTAATGCACCGTAATCTACAATCTGCTGTGTTAGCGTTCAAAATGTTCAATCGAAAATGAACCGACTGTGACGTATATTAATTACATTCACTGGTATATGAAGTCGATTATATGAATTATTACTTGGAAATCTATCGAAGATAAAGTTGTTCTTCTTATTTCTAATTAAAAAATACCTCTACTCTCTACATAAAATGTTACAGTGTACAATCTTATTAACGACTGAAGAGATTCGCGTATCTATAATCGTAATTCTTTAGTTTCATGGATGTCGGTAATGACGTTTCAGTTTTTCTTCTCGCGTCTGTAATATTGCGCGGTTATGCAAATATACAAGAAGATTAATTATTGTATATAGTAAAACGTTGGAGATTAAGATTACACACTAATGATATAGTTAGCTTGGACTGTGTCTACGAATTAAAGAAATATTTATTTTAAGCGGAGCTAGATTGTGCCGTATATATTAGAAAAATTTTGAATGAATTAGATTCGTGATTTTCGAGTTCTGTCATTGTCGCATCAAATAAGCGATACTTACATACCCCGAGGCATACTATTGCAACGACGTTTCACGTTTCGAATCGAGATTTCATGTCATGGATATACGATTTAACGCGTAGACCAAGAAGAAATTTCGGGTATCGGTTCGATGCAGCGATGTTTGTTGGCCGGGAACCTACAACGATTTCCACTTACTTCTTTCGGGAACTTCGGGATAGAGATAGGGATGTCTTGTTTTTTCTTGGACCAAGAGTCTACTCCTCGGTGGAGCCGCGTGCCGCTTTCCCTTTGCATTCCACCTTCGTCTTGGCTCGGCCGAGTATCCCCGAATTGCGAGACTAGAAGGTATCGCGGAAACAGCGTCAAGGCGGCGGCGCGTCCGGCCGCTTCCGTCTCGCTCGCGCGCGCTCGCGACCTCGTTTTCTCTCGCGCTTTCTCTATCTCGGGGTGGTATCGCGCCCCCACCGACACCCCCTTTTGCACTCTCCGTCTCGGTAGCCCCGCTCGTGCCGTCAGTTGAGTCCAGAGGACTTCGCGATTCGCACTTCCGACCTTCGTTAAGCTTCCTCTGCCGCCAACGCGATCCATGCTCCATCGTGTTTATTCGTAACTTCGTAGCTTTCCATAATTTTATCCAATTCGTGATTTTATCGTTGATGGTACTTCGACATGGTTTGTTGAATTATTAAATGAATAATAGAGCTACGAGAATTTTAATAAGGATCTTTTAAAAGTGGACTCTGTTGACATTGTTGCATCTGATCTATTCGTACAGATGAGTGATGCTTCGATATGGTTTGTTTAATTGTTGAATGAATAATAGCTAAATCGGTGGAGAAAAGCTTTGGTAAAGTTAAGCATTAAAAGTGGATATCGTTGACCTTGTCCTGCATGATTCATCTCGTATAAATGAGTGATGCTTACGGAATGAATATTTACAAGAAGAATTCAGTAATACTAACTTCTGAAAGTGAATCTTATTGACATTATTTCATTTGATGTCCTCGATACAAATGAGTGATTCACATTGCATAAATAGATGAGAGAAGAATTTTGATAAAAGTAACATTTAAAAGTGGATTTTATTTGTTTCTATTTTAATATTAATGATTGTTATAACGAGTATATAAGTATAAGATATATGTACGTGTTGATTTTGGATGAAATTTCGTAGGAGTTGAGGAAAATCTTCAAGGTCGATAACACGATACCAAGTAAACACTACGCATCAAGTGTATCGTCTCGCCGCCATATTGACAGGCGAACACGTGAGTTCTCTCCTGCTTTTCCATCGTCCTTCACTTGGTTTTCCAAGCACTTTGCTCGATGTTATCGGAGCTCTCTATAGCTGGATCCTCGATATACACGATTTCGAAATATTTTTGGATCATCGAATAACGTCAAATCATCAGGAAGATATGCAATAACATAATAGAATCGAAATTTGGAGATTAAATTAAAGAAAAATTCAGTAAAAATTGAACAAGGTTAAATTTAAAAGTTGGACAAATTCAATGGAAATTCAGTGAAATTTTAATTTAAAAGTTAAATACCAAAATTAATGTTTCGTAATATATAAACAAAATTTCCAATTGAGATGAACGAAGAGAAAATAATATTTAAAATAAATATTCCAGAGCTATAAAAATATAAATCAATTCGAAAATAAAATCCACAAAGTTATGAAGAAACAACAAACAATTATTCTAAGATTTTGAACATCGTATCACGTGATACGAACCTTGGCCTTGAAGGATTGCTCATTGGTTGACTGCAAGTTTCAAAGGTACAAAAGTTTAGCGAAACTAAGAGAAGAGAGAGAGAGAGAGAGAGAGAGAGAGAGAGAGAGAGAGAGAAAGAGAGAGAGAGAGTGAGTTCAAAAACCCTATACATAAACTAGCATCTGTATGATTGTACGAGCGTCGTGGATATATTTCGAACTGTGTGTTGATCGTTCGATGGAAAGTGGTTCGTGATAAATGTGTCCTCGCTATCGAACGTAGACGGTGACCTTCGAAAAATCCGCCAAGATTTATGATTCGTCGAGTAAGAAAGTGACGGTGGAAATTTTGTTCCTTGAAAGCTTCCCTGCTCCGACGGAAAAAGCTTCTTTGTTACATTCCACATCTTCTATTTTCTGCATTAATGTGACGAAGTGTCTGCTGACAGTAATTTCCAGGTAAGAAAATTACGCTCCTGGCCGCCATTCTAACTGTAATTCTAGAAAATGAAATTCTGCGTTTTTCAATAATATTTCATATAATGATTTAATTGAAAACAGAAGAATTAGTGCCTGACAGTATTTTGATTCCATTCTTGTCTCTTAAGAAACGTTTAATTCAAAGAATTATCTCGAAACATGTCGATTAGATTCAAACAATTAAAATTTTACATTATGCTATTTATAGATTGCTGCTAAATAATGTCGTAATTATTTCTGTCATTTTGTTTTCAATATTCATTTCCATTTTTTCCTTCCTTTTTCGTCTAGTACATTTTAAATAATCCGATAATAGTGCTGTATCATATTTAGACCAGTTTGTTCTATATTTGTAACAAATTGCAAAGTCGAAAAACAATAAATATGAAATATTACGAAGTTGATAGTATATGGAAACATTGTACCAACATATTTATAATTTTTATTATAGTAACATAGGTGATTTAAGAGATTAAGGGATTAGTATAGGCAAAATTAAAATATTATTTTAAATGAATTTTTAACTCTCACGGAGTGTATCTTCATAGTTTATAATAATATGTAATATATCCGTTTTAATGTCTATTTTATAATACATGTAATTTGAGAAAGGAGAAAAATAGAAATGGTTTCCCCGTGTGGAAATGTAATATGTGTGAAGCAGATGGTTCCCGCGTGCGCAAGGTGTAACACGTGAGAATAACCCGTTTAATATATCTTTTTTCTTATTCTCTTCCATTTCAATATCTCATTGACTCGACGTGATTCGACATTAATTATTTTAACGTTATTAGTATATATCAAAAGATAACAAAAATAGAATTTGGAAGTTTAAATATAGATATTAAAGTAATAGTACCCAAATTAGTGATAAAACAAAATCACTTCAACTAAAGATAGAAACGAAAATGCTCGGTAAAAATTTTCGATATCAAACATGTCAATAGATACTGTTAATATATCTCTTCGTGATCACCAAAATGTTATGACACGCTTTTTAAACCCGTCAGAAGTAAGATCGGAACGTTTGAACATACAAGAGACTTAATAATTCAGTGCAGCCTACGTATTTTATAATAAAATTCTATTCACGAACATTTCAATATGGTGATAAGTAACTATCATGTCATATTTTGTAAATAGTTATGGAGATAAGCACGATATACGATTCCGTATAGCTTCCCTTTAATTTTATTCGAGTATTAAGTTTCATTTTTCGAAAGGGTTTATTTTTACTTTATTCCTGCGAGAGGAAATTTCTTTTCCCTAGAGGAAAATAATGCATAAGAAAGAGTCTTTATTGGCGTTATCATTGAAATATCGATAACAGAAGTCTTACGGGATTCATCGAATCTCGAGTCTGGCATTCTGCAACTGAAATTAATTGTCAAACTTCATTTCTACGGTACTCTCCCCGGCATATTTTTTTTTTTTTTTTGGAAATATACCGCTTTAATTCCGCATGATCATTTTTATTCAAAACAGAATGTTGAACGTATATGATAGTGAACTTTTAGTAGTAACGAATAGAACGAATCGCATTGATAGTTTCCTCTTGAAAATTGATCCGTTAACCATGCAATTCTCCAATATTTTTCGAATAGACAGTAATTTGAGCATAGTTATGGATTGAAACGTGTACGAAACGAATATATCTTTTTCGCAAATTTAATTTCGCACCATAGAGTGATTTACGGCGATACATTGGCGCATTAACCTAAATTGTACAAACATTGAGTACTCCTAAATTTGGTGTAATTTCGAACTGAAGAGCTGTCAGGATTTTAATAGGAATGCAAGATCCAATCACATATTAGCGATAAAGAAAACTTTAATATATTTATGTTGATATCTTCAATCTTATTAATAGCAGGATTGATGTAATATAATTTAATTTTTTTCTATGAGCAGTATCTATTATACTTGAACACAAGTGAAACAAAAATATCTTGATGGAAATTAACGAATTAAGAGAAAACGTAACTGAAACTTTCATGAAAACAATGGTTTGAAAACAGTCAGTTTTTCCAGATCGTCAATTAAAATGGTAAACGACATCAGCCACAAAAATGTTCTCCTCGATTCTCTTAAAATAAATCGCAATTCGTTGTCTCCTAAAAGCGTATAGAACAATCCGGGGAAATCGAACCGCAACTATCTATCGGAAACTAACTCACGAAAAATTAGTTGAGCTATGAAACAGTAGTTTATTGAGACGGAGTTGGTATAAACTCGGATCGGGTGTTACCCGAATATGAACGAAAAATCGTGATAGAATCACTATACGAACGACGTTTGTTCCCTTTTTAATTTTCCCAACCGGTGATTCTCTCTCTCTCTCTCGCTCGCTCTCTCTTTCCTATGTTCTACGTCCCGTTCTAGCTTTCCTGAAAGCTGCTGCGATCGACCAGTGGCCAATATTGGTGGACTGGGATGTAATAAACCCTCAGGCGTCACACAGATCATCTCTCTTGGCTAGCGTTATTGAGGCAATATTATATGACATAGCGTGTCTCTGCATACGCAACGTGTAAAATAGAAAGCAAACGTGTTATGAGAATCTTAACAGGCTACCTGTCGTTTGTTTCGATTACCAATTGGCAGCTTTAAGATCTGAGCAGTTTCTTGGGGAATGACCTATAAAACAAATTGGGCAGAGTAAATTGCGTCGGAGGTTTCAATTCGAATCTTTCAATATATCATGAAATTAATAACATTCAATATCGTGGAAGAATAATTTTACGAAATACTAATTGTCGCTCGCGACTTCGTCCGGAGCTAAGTTCCCTCCTTTCTATCATCGATAATCAAAAATGATCGACTTCATTGTCCTTGTAATCAAAATTCGTGCCTCGTAACCAAAACATCAAACAGTCTGAAAAAGTTCTGACTAGGTTGATTTCTGGTGAGTTCACTGTTCAGTCATTCATCAGAGCGATCTCGTAAATTCGATAAGTCGTTGCACAAGCGGCGGCGGTACGTAATTCAACGAGGAGGCCGGTACCAAAAATCAATCGAGACCGTCGTCTGAGGAGTTTCGAAGCGTACTGCTGCGTTCAGAGCTGCTGGAAGAGGGGGTTGATGGTGGAAGAGAGGAAGAGGGAAAGTCGAGTACTCTGTCGGTACGCCTCGTCCCTTTCCAACTCGCAGGATTCCCGATAAAGCCGTCGAGCATTTGCTTCGAAGCCTGCAGTGTACTCAGCTAGTCCGACTTCCGGAAGTTTCGTCCCTGAAGTTTACCCTTTCGCTCTGAGAACCGAGGAACGTCGGAGGAATCTCCGAGAGGTCAAAGCTGTGCACGCAAGAGTTTGAGAAGCTGAATAGGCCGAGTTGGGAAAAAAACGTAAAATACGGATAATTCGAACTGGACGTTGCTTTATAATCTCGATAATCTAAATTCTATGGTAACCCTAATTAAGGATGACTGTCGAGAAAATAGTTGTGAGGAGCGTGAGTCGTTAGATGGCTATTTTTGGCATTGTTATATTTTACAATATGTAGATTAATTTAATATCAAGCTTCAATCAGAATCATTGATATGTAATAATTTCGATTACATTTTTTAAGTTTAATTTGATTATGTACGATATACATATAATCGTTATTTGTTCCCGATAGCACAGATTTCCGTGGAGATCTTCGATCTTAATCAATATACTACGCCACGACAATATCATTTACGATAAATTGAAGATTATCCTTAACGGTTCAGTAGTTTGCAGGAAGTTTACGTCGTGCTAATAAACTTCTCAGTGTATCGAACAAACTCATGGCGTTTACTGGGACACTAATCCGACGAGATTTATAGCTCAAAAGGTTGTTAAAAGTTTCTTCGAAGTTATAATGTGCTGAACGAAAGGCCTGTAATTACCCGAGTATGCCATGATTAGGCCTCGATTTCTTCTACTTTTTCCAAATAAAAGGAACATTTCGTTCTATTGTCAATCGTGTACTTCATTCAAATTCGCTTGTCTCACGCAATTCCTGCTAAAATTGACATATATAGTATAATAAATAACAAGTCTTGTCATTATACAAATATATATGTAAAACAAATTGCTTTTAATAAACATCTAATAATTTCCATACATATTTTTAGATTAACTTAAATCTCAATAACAACAATATAATCATGACGATCGTGTCTCGTTACAATGCTAATGAAATTTTCAGATGTTTTATATGAGATATGGACATAAAAATTGAGTTCAAATATTTACATGAGCCAACGTAGGTATATACATATATAGGCCAACCTGAATCCATTGTGACGAATTTTCGACAATCGATCGTGAGCCGCGTAACTTGATAATCGGTCGTAAACATCGCCTTAACAACCGGTGGTAATGTCCAATACGTGTATCTGGTAGTTGACTTACGCGTTACAGGCCGTAACACGGTACGCGGCAATAATTCATCAGAATGAAATAGGCGTACGTGTTTAACGCGAGACGTTTATTACGCGGCATTTTTGCTTGACTCGCGTTCGTTTCACCCGGAAACGGATATTCGTCTCTTCAGCGGAAAGTAAATCATCGCAACAATGTTTTATCGAATCGTTCGTGCGTTCCAACGAATCATTTCCAGCATATCTTTTTCACTTTTATCGCTTTCGTTAACTTCCTTCAGTTCCAGTAGTTTCAATGCAAGAATGTTTATTTATTCTTAATTCTTATTCTAATTAATTCTAATTTAAGTGTTATCAGTCTGAGTCAAGTTTCACTTCAAGTAGCTTGCTTTCAAACGAATATCTAATGAAAAATGAAGCAAACTGGTTGTGCATGAATGCCAATGGAAAAGGTACTTCGATCTTTATATCACTCGGTGGCTATGAGAAGATATTTCAATGTGATTTAGTTGAAACGATCTGTTATACGCACATCGTAATTGTAAGAAGATTTGTTGTGGTGCAAGAAGAGAGCATAACATGAAAAAAGGAGAAGAAGAATGACAGATGTAGTTGGTACTGAGTGATTTCGTTCATCATCCTATTGAACGGAGACCTTTGACCCGCAGCGATCATGGAGAGAAATTACAAGCGGTGTAATTACTGGATGATGTATCGCCACGTTTAATAGGCATTCCCTTAGCTGTTTGATGATGTTCGTATCGCTGGACAGTTCTATCTGGCCTCTTCGAAACACGGGCCAATGTACTTGATTACGTCTAATCACATCGTTGTAATACCATCGTTGCCTTACCCTGTTTCGGGTAAGTTACGCATAGTCGACGCAATAACGCATGTGTGCAAGTAGGAGGATGTTTGCATAGCTAAATGAGTAACATAGATTACCTGGAATTTCTATGGAAAGCCGAATAGGCGCTGACAATGAGCGAATAACGGAGATTTACCTACATGTATGAGAAATTATTGTACATAATTTGCAGATTAATATTCGCGAATCTTGTTATTATCTTTTTTATATATATTGTAACTGTATCGTTTGACGTATAGTCTCGCTCATAAGTATTATTATACAAATAGTTCATAAAATTTTTTTCACGGTTATCTTGTATCAGCGAAAAATCCTGATCGTTTGCTTGATCTGTTAAATTGCGTTTAATGCAACAAATATGCAACAAACCATTATCTTGGTGTTTATGAATATTTCTATGGAAATAGAACGTTAGTGATTTAACTGATTCGTTCAGCGTCAGTCATATAGAGCATGTACAATTATTATGATCGTTCAATTTCCCACGAACTATTATCCTACTTGAAATGG
The DNA here is from genome assembly GCF_011952255.1 of Bombus vosnesenskii. Taxonomy (NCBI): domain Eukaryota; kingdom Metazoa; phylum Arthropoda; class Insecta; order Hymenoptera; family Apidae; genus Bombus; species Bombus vosnesenskii. The sequence continues at coordinate 2,901,260 of NW_022882945.1, read as the reverse complement.
CCACGGGCTATTGTTACGAATGATACGTCATGATGGGAGAAATCCGTGGTATGATGCCTTGCTGACCATGTGTTATTTCGCGCAAATCAGTTTTGACGTAAACGCACTTTGTCACGTTTATCAACGCTTGATCGTATGAAGATTTATGCCAAATACCTTCTTGCTTAGTTTTACTCGGCTCTGCTGTCTTTTTTTTTTTTCACACAGTTTTACAAAGTATTTAACCATTTCGAAGTATATCGCAGATTCCCTAGTTAGAAAATTCTTATTGTTGTGATATAAGTTTCAAATGTTAATAGCATTCTAAAGAGAGTGCATTCACTCGATTTTAATAATATTCTAAAAATATCTGATAAAGCTAATGACATAGATAATAACAAACAAAAAGATATTGCATAAAAATATCCATTTCGAATTTTTCAATTGTTAAGATTCTATATTTCCAATAATTAGGTTACGTATAATACGAAAGCTGGAGTTCTAATTAGAAATCACATAACGAAAAGTAGCGATCATTTATTCTCGGATATTGATCAGAAATTATATCCTTTATCGGACTCACGTATTGTCCGAATGCAAACGAGCATCGAGACTCGTCATTTTCGAGCAGAAATTTCTGCGGGTCGCTCGATAAGGAACAAAGAGACTGTCAGAATCGTACGTGTCCAATCACCATCACTTCCTGCTGGAATTGATTATTAATTGCCGGCACGTGTGCTGCGTGCATCCATTCGAATCCCAGACGATGCGATGGTGCGAGGACATCGCGCGCGTTTCGGCGGCTGATAAAGTTATGCCTGTCCATCGGCTACTAATTAGCGATTGATTGACTTCCCTCCTCTTTCCTTCCGCTAGGTATCGTCACTAAGACAATTCGAAGAACGATTATTCCCAACCCCTCTCGTTGACAAACGTCTCTATGGGTGATACCAGGCGAATTTTAATAACTGCTTTATTTAAGCGTGAAGTAGTTCCAGAATACTTTATGGAAAATTAAAAATAAATGGTAGAACAAGAAATAACTTTTATGAAATGAAAACGGATATAGCAAAACATAAGTTTAACTCTTAAATCGACACATAAATAGGAAGATATATATACAGTATAGAAACTTAAGGAAATAGAAACTTAAACACATTCTGATAATGTGTCTGTTTATTTAAAGCTACGTAATACTTCTCTGGAAGATGAAAATTCTTTATATCTTGAAAAAATCACTTTCTTTATATTTAAAATAGATGAATCAACGAAATATAGTAATTACAAAATATGAAGCTCTTGCGAAGGATATTAATAATACGACAAATAATATTTAACCGAAACATTTGAGTTCCTTTGTTAATATGTTCGATTGAAAATATGGAACATTGCGAATTTGAAATACGCTTGTACATTTTATGTATGGGTATTTCTAGTGTTTCCGAAAGCGTATTAAATCAAATTGATGATATTGTAAATTCATTAAACTTCCGCGAATTTTTCGTTATGGCATCTTTGGCATATCGTTTAAAATATTCTTTTATCATATTTGAAATAACTTTGATGTCGGGGCAAGTGGCACGTGTTGCCGACAGCGAGCGATGTCTTTGACACATCATCAAAAATATAATTATTTCGTTAATAGCTTTTCGAGAACGTGAAAAATTTATGCGTCTCAATGGACGGGTAACTCATCAATTTGTGCTCGTTTAATGCACACGGAATATAATAATTATTTTTACCTTCATCGTCGAACTCGACTCACTCTTTGAATAGCGTTAAATCTTCCTAATTTTTCCCTTGATAAAACAGTAGCTCTGGAGTAATGAAAGAGTTAAAAAGCTAGAAAATTGTTCAATAAATTCACGAATAAAATCACTTTCTATTAACATATTTCATAAACTTTTTATTAATTTTGTTTTATCATGAAGTAGGAATATACGTATTGAACGTAAATATATTAAAATGAAGATATTTTTGGAATATACACGAGTCGTAAATTTTTATTCAGTTCTGCTAATTATCTAGAGAATTACATTAGTAAAGTGTACTTTACGTAATCTACTCTATGTAATAAATTACAGAATATTTTCCTGTTAAAGTAGGTAGGTACGTAAAGTGTGTAATTAGTAATTCAAAGTTTATTATCAACCTGCTTTTTATAATGAACTCATTAAGTTAAAATTATTATTATATTAATGCTGTTACATTATGATATACATAAATCACGGTTGACCGATAATTAGACCATAATTAGATTGGCTGCATGTTGATAATCAAAAATGCAAATAATAGACCCTGAAGAAAATTCATCTTGTTTATTTTACATAATATAATGCTATTTATTTAACAAGATACTGTGTTAAAGTATTTTATAATTGGAAGATATCACTAATTAAGAAAAGTACGATCTTTTGTAGTTTCGTTTTGTTCTAGTAAGCTGCATTCAGTTTTCTCTGCTTATATATATGTAATATATTTTATTTCCTATATTAATTTTCTACGTTCAAAATTTCTAATTTGTCATAATTGTCTTCGCTTCATTAATCAAAGGGTTCTAATACAATATTCTCGATACCCATTAATATCATGTTGGAAGTTTGACGTAATTAATTATCGTCATAATTTCGGAAACAATCAACAAGTCGTAATAATTGGTTGGGCGAGCGAGCAATTACTTCGCTCGGAGATTAGAAATCTGTGGTAAGAGATATCGAGCAGCAGTTAATAATTTATGTAGTCATGAAGGGTTGTGCTTCGCATTGCAACATAGGTCACCAGTAAATTATTCGACGGTGCCATGACACGAATACTGTTTAGTAGCCTGGAAATTCAGGTTACAGAAATTTCCTAGCCAAACAATACACTTACCTATCTCATTCAGTCAAAATAAAATATTTTTAATATTAATATGAATGAATATTTATACGAATAAAACTATGTATGTAATTTTAAATATTTCGTTCGAACTACATTAATTATATTAATTATAATTATTAGATTGCGTATATCTATACATTCAGATTTTTGTGAAAGTGATTGGAAAAATGGATCTAGGTAGAAAATTGTTTTATGTACTAAACACAATGAATACTCTGCTATGGATGCCTTATATAATTTTCCATATTATATGCATTCTATGCACTTTGCATCTTCAAATTTCCCATAATTTTTTTATTACATTTAAATTAATTATTTAAGATTATAGATTACACCATACAATACAGTGAAAAACGATAAAAATAAAATCGATTACATTAGTCGATATCTGTGAGACAAAAGATCGAACACTATAAAAAGAGAAAAAGAAAACGGATAATGATTAACTTCTACCAGTCTGGCAGTAGTAAACTGAAGCCAGTAGTATTGATCAACGTCATAATCGTCATTCGTTGCGTAGACGTCCCTTCTTTATTATATTAAATCTTATTTTATAAGGAAGAAACGCGTCTTCGGGTAAGACGTATGGAAGATAAGACAAGCTGAGATCGTAGCATATTGGCTGGTTAATATAATAAACAATTGCCTTAACGAGGCAACAATGGAGTCGCAATATTGGTTCTGGTTCCTCGCTAACGATGACTGACAGCGGTTTTATGAACGCTCTTACGCACACCCCGAAGCTTTGACTCACCTACAGGAAGTAGTAGATATATATAAATAACCATTGACGCGTATAATATCGGTATTACCACTTCCTGATAATTTAAAAAATTAATTTTTTCAATTATTAGGTCGTCCGAAAAGTTTCTTTCGTTTCATAAAGAAATTTTTCGTTTTATATTAATTTATCGAACTACGTATGATCCATTTTGTTTTATCAAGATAAAGATCACAATGTTCGACAGATTAGGTCTGATGTTTGTATAAAGATGCGTCGTTATAAAAGACGTGTCTGTAAAAGAAAGACACTTTTCGGACAACTTAATATTACAGGTGCTGATACAGTTTCTTTGTCGATTTTTCTTTTGCTCCAGAACTTGTATGTTCTTTATGTGCAAACGTTTCTTTCGGCATTATTTCCTTAAAAAGTATTTCACTTTCATTATTATTTTCCAAATGGCGTTGTACAGTGACAATTTTCTGTTAGCTACACGAGAATAGCTACTATATTTCATTTTCAGGCAGGACGAAATTGACTAGAAACATAATTCGATGGTTGATTTATGAATTACGTTTCATCCGGCCCTTCGAAAAGAGGACCAATTAATATGTCAGGATAGACATCGATTTCGTGGTGGTCAGGATGAAAGACGACGCGTGTGGGCGACGTGCGTGGCCATTAAACTAAACTGCAGTTGCTTGCTATGGGCCAGCGTGCTTCCGCGACGAAAACAGCGTCGTTTCAAAGTCGCTGTTCGTAGATGGAGGTAGCAACGTAGAATTAACTCTCTCGCGACCAAATGACGCGTTTTATTCACACGGCAAGTGCGATCAGGCCCTAGCGTGCACGTGGGCGTGTACAGAAACGTTTTCTCATTGAACGTTACGCACATAATAATGAAGGTGGGTGAGGCGTCTCGTTTCTGCCGCCGGATGTCACGTGGCTTCATGTGACCGCACGCGGTGCTCCTCTGGCCACCAAGAAATCACCATACCCTTTATCCATTCTGTTTTATTCTTAGAATTATTTTCTGTTCGTTTCGTTGTGACATTTTAATGGAAGAAGAGATTGATATGGAAGTGATGAAGTTAGAAGTCATTAAAGTCTGGATATTTTATTTTCTTTTAACTGCTAGTGTTACGTCTAATAAATGAATGATTCATCGCGCATAATATGTACAGTATGAAAGAAATAAACCAGTAGAAATTTCCTTATATTGCCCTCGAAATTAGAAAATTTATTGTAGGAAATGAAATCCTCGGATTATAAAACAATGAGTCAAATTATAAAAAGGATATACACGAGAAAAGCTAAAGGTGTAGGAAAATTGACATGGTTTTAATTGCTATACGACAGTACCATCATATTCTAAAAACGCATTACGCAGAGGATGGAGACTTTCATCGAGAAACGAGTTTACACGAGCAAAAGGAAAATGTTAGCGTTAGCATAATGCAAAGCACTCTGCGCGCTATAGTTTAGTCCGGCCCGAATGAGTCGCGAGAGTGGTGCGGTTGCGAAAAATAAATCCGCACTTTTCGTGTCATACAATGTGCAATTTTAAACGTTGCGCGACTGACAGAATAGTTGGAACTTCATCTGTGGAAATGTGTACGTAAACCTGCCCGTCGACCTAGTTTGTAACCGCAATTTGTGAACACATAGCTTTTTTTATTTTTCTTTACAGAAACTTCGTTTCGGAATACGCTTATGTAAAATATATCGAAATTCTACGTTCTATCATCGTATTTATTAAAAATATAAAATTTTCACAAGTATTAGCTTGATGCGTATGATATATTATTTCTTTGGAATTTGAATTTGGTACAATACCCGAATTATCAGTAGCAAAATATTAAAGAATTATTTTATATGAAAAAGATTATGCATTTCGTGAGGGTTTAACAGTTTAAAGAATAAAGCGAAAATGATAGGTACAAAAAATGTAATTATAAATCAAAGAATTAAATGCTAGTCTATTTTTCGTTGGTAAAGTAAAATGCGAAAATTCGTTGTTTTACACACGGTATGTGTTACGTTCAAAATAAGTAGAATAAATGTTCGCCGTAAAAAGAAGAATACGTTGGAATAAAAAAAGTCGCATGCAATGGCACACATTGTTTGTCGAGTAGGTATTTAATTTTCACGGTGCAAATGAGCACGTTCAATCTTCCTCTGGATTATTTCTACCAATAAATTTCATTTATTAAGCACCGTCATATTTAAATGTCATATTACGAATTTTTTTAAATTATTGTGATTCAAATATTCTTAGTTAGATTTACACAGGCTAGAAAGGATTTGACACGAAATAGAAAAAATTCAATGAAATCTTCCATGGATCTTTATTTATTTATTTATTTATTTATATGCGAATAAATTATCTTTTATCCATTTTTCAGGAATGAATAATATTTCAAATCTTTCTTTCATAAGGATACGTTTACGAAATTTTTACTTAAAGATATAAAATAATACATAATTCCGATTTTGTAATTTTCACGGAAGACGATCATTTCTAGGAAACTTAACGTAATTAATTTCTAATTGTAAAAATAGAGAGATATCTGTATGAATAAAAGTCGTCATAATTTTTAATGATATACATAATTGCATGCAATGTTTACTCTAAATTAATAGCTAGCGTGAAAGAACTGTCAAATTGTAGTTTCTGTTCAAAATACAACATTCTGATATCACGATATTTTATCAAAGAGGGATCGTAATGATATATGTGTATAAAGTATTAAACAGAGTAGCGATATTCTTAAAAGAGATGCATAAACGTAGGTAACATAACTCATACTAATGATAAGCAAATGTTATCTCAGGATGATTTTCGAGATGTATTTATTTAGAGCAAGATAAATAATCTTTTCATCGTGGTACTCGACATATCCCAATTTTAGTAGAATATTATAATTCAAAATTCTAATAGAACATTACAATGAACACAAAATCAGTCAATTTTTCTTGCCTTCTTCTTTAATGTGCGTAAGTAAAAAATTACGGTACTTACTCAAGAAATACTAACAAAGACACTAATATACAGTGTTCTTATAGTATTGTGAGTTTGTGAACGAGTTTTAGAGATATTGGCGCCAATATTTGAAAATTGCTAAAATTCAACAAGGAGCGATGGTAACGAGAAAATTTCGGAGGCACAAAATGCAATGATAAAACGTAATTTTATCGCGTCTTTTCCAACGAGGACAAGGTTCCAAACGACAAAATTGTATTCTATATCTCGTGTAAAGAATTTTCCAACAAGTGTAGACGTCAGAGCAAATTCCTCGTTTCGTAGATTCTCAGGAACGACTATGTCAACTACTGCATCTGCGTGTATTCCCATTGCAGTTAATTCCGGGGAATTTTCTGTGCTGCATAAACAGATCTCCGTATAATGGAAATTTCGAATAAGCTGCGCCCCGATAATCGGCATTCTACCATGCCAGCACTTTGTTCCGGCAACTAGCAACACAATTTTTCTATTAAAATTATGGAAAACCAGGCGGTTGAATTAACCAACTGTAATAAATCCTCTTTCCATCTTTTGTCTTTCCGATTTTCCCTGTAGTATATTCAGGGAAGTTGAGCGAAACCGTGTTAATAAATCAAATTGGACAGCGAACAAATTGGACAATCAGATTTTTCGTGGAAATATATAAACCAAATACCAAACCATTCTTATTTTATAATTTTATATGAAGAGTGTTATGATCGAAGAAGAAATATTAGAAAATATAATTTAATTTAATTACTAATTACCTTAAAATCATTATCTCTCATAAAAATCCACAGATCAGATATTAATAATTTCTTTTTCCTTTTTTAATCGCTACTCGATAAGTATTAATCAAACATGCATTTCCTTATCCTAAATTATTTTAAATTATCCAAAATACGTTACAATTCATGAGAAATACAGATTAAACGTCCCCTTCGATAATCATATATTTAAATTATTTTAAATTATCAAATAAGTACGTCACAGTAGGATATAAGAAGAAATTTCCCGGGAGAAAAGCTTCAATCGTTTTCCGTATCGAACATTCTTTCGCGACAAGTCATTAGAAAAGGGAATCTATACTTACGTTCGCGATCGTTTGTCCCTTAGACAGACAGACGAAAACGAGGCACATTCTCTCCATCTTTTTTTCCTCCTTTAATCCTCGGACTTTCTTAGTTTCGTCGTTCTCCCCTCCTACTTTACCCTCCTCGCTTTATTTTATTTGTTCTTGCCGCTCGAAAAGCTGTGTTCATTCTTCGGCTACGAAAGAAGAAGAATTGGAACAATGCTCCGGCGGTTATCGGAAGTTGTTTGTCGACCAATTAGGAAAATGGCTTGCCTTTGCTCCGTTCCATCTCCGAGTAGCACACCGATTAATACGACGGGAGAAAATAAAACGACTCTGTAATATCCTTTTGCACGATTCAGAAACAACGGTTGAAACGGATGAAAATAAATATATTTCACAAAGGCTTGCAGCCAGACGGGAGACTGAATTTTCAAGCATTTTAACGAGGTGCCAACGAATATTTAAATATTTCGATTCAATTGCAAGCGGTTCTCTCTTGTTTCGTCGCTTTCTTTCTCTTCTCTCTTTTTTTTTTTATTTGTCGTTTATAAATGTTTCGTCTTTGAGAAACATCTTTTAATCGTAATGTTTCTGTATTTGCTTGCATTAATTTTCATCATTGAGAGTTTTTCGAGCTTCATGCGGAGTATCGTATATTTGAAAAAAAAGTAGTAAAAAGAACTCAGTTTGCTGGTAATCACTGAATGTAGTATTTCTTTCTCCTCTTGACATCATTAATATTGATCACTGCCAATGAAAGTTAAAAAAATTCACATAGAATAGACATAAAGAACGAGATTATTTTATTTTACAACAATTGTAAAAGGAATTGAGCTGCATTATTTAGTTTTGTTTTGAAAGCGAAGGCTTTCGTTTCCATTCATTTCACTCGCATCATTTTTACACGTATTCATTTCTTCTGTGTATCATATATTCGAAAATAAGATTACGAACGGCATGCAAACCTTATTGATAATTACAGAAATGAATTCGTTATCGCCGTTATTAATTCGTATGTATGAATATAATTCATAATACACGTGCACATTGTTGCCTCATAATTACTGTTTCAGTGAGGTTTTATCGTTCCCTTTGTTTCCGCGTGTCCCACGTTTTGTCTCAGCATATTGTGTGATTCTTTTATTGTACGAATGAAGACTGCTGCATGAATTTTATAATGAATGCAATTGCAGTTAAAATTTCCTAAATTTACATTCGTTAAGCGATCAAAGCTTATTATTACACGCTCGTGATATTTTACACCTAAAAAATGAATGCTTTCCTTATAAGTGTGATATAATGTAATTATGCATAATAAAGCATTTGTATAATTCTGCTTTAGTCTTTCAAACCGTTCCAGATACACCTAATAAATATAAAATTAATAGCGATAAAAGATATAATTCGCGCCTTTTTACGTTTTATAATTTGACCTCACTACCGCGAATGAATAAAATTTCAATCTTTCGTTAATCAAGCGTCCCAGTGTTGAGCGTCGAAGATTTCTCGATTAAATTCATTTACATAGTTCAATCATCGACGCTTCGATAACTTTCGTGGAACGTAATCGTGCACGCGACACGATTACCTTCGAAAGATTAATAATTACAAATGCAGCGATCTTTCAAGACGTATAGCGAATACGGTTATTCGGCTGCAAGTAGGTCGCTTTTAATTCGCTGCTAATTCGAGCTCGACCGACTAAATTTAGTCGGTCGTAAAGTTTTCAGATTATACACGCCGAGAGAAAAACATCAAAGAACGCATTACAGCTCCATTGATTAATTCCGCGCGGTTGAATACAGAGAAAAAGAACTGGCTGGCAGAGATCGTTTGATTTCTTTCTCCTCAAAGACATCGTCCCGCGTAACAGTGTCATTTCTACTCTTGACTAGCGATCGGGAAATGGGAATTCTTGAAACGAATGGCAAAAAATGCAGAAGGACCGATTGCACGTGAAAGAAACGGTATGAACAGAGGAAAAAGGTCAAGGATTACTTTAACCATGCATTTTCCGATGAAATAGAGTATTCTCGATTACAGGAAAAAAAGTTTGGAAAAAGGAATGAGTTGTACTTACTATACAGCTTGTTGAAAGTACGTGTCCATCGCAAAGTGAGATCCTATTTCAATAACGAAGAACACAGTCAGTCAGAAGATTTTACGTACAACGAGTCACGAAAGAGAATTTGAACATTTGTAAAAACTTTTTATGAAGATAATATTATGTGTGTTAATAGTATTATGTGTAGTAAGATTCGATTATGATCTGAAAATGTACAATATATATTCAGACCTGTTAACGGAAAATACTACTATCACAGTATCGAAGTACGTGTATAAAGAACGAAACGTAAATTGATAGATTTGACTACCAAATCTTCCTTTGTAAGATTACCAGACAATAATAAAGGAAATCAATATTTGTTCGAAATGAATAAAGAATCGTACGTCCAACATTCGCTACTTTTCATTACGAAAGGTATTCGACTGTTTAGCTTTGCTTTTCGAATTAACAAACCGCTTGAAAACAAAACAGTCACGAACGCCAATTAAAAACCTTCCCATCTTGCCGAGAATAAGTTCATGAAATAAATAAAAAAAGTATCAAAGATATCAAAACCTTTTCCCTCTAAAAATGAAATCCCTTTATGACTTCCTGTGTCAGTCGAATTCGAAGCTTCACCGGTTGAGAAACTTATACAAAAAAAAAAAGAGAGAAAAAAATGGAAGGGAGAGAAAGAGAAAATGTTCGTTCAGAGTTACGGTACGAATATTTTAGAAAAGTGGGAAAGTATAGCCGGTTGGAAGTGGAAGTAGGTCATCAATGGCCGAGGAAAATTGCCGGCCGTGTTGTTGGAATTTAAGGTAGCTCATAGTCGTTCAAAGGATCGTAGCTTTCTGCGAGCTACCAACCGACTATCGTAAAACCTTGGCGAACAGCGCGAGCACGTTGGAAATTCATGACAAAGGTGCAAGTGAATACGTACGAACGCTTCTTTGCTGGACACGAACGATAAAATACAAGTGGAATACAAAAGTAAGAATGGGTCAGGTTGAGGGCCGATATACACGAGGAGGAATTTGATGATGATAATCGCAGACGATTAATGTCACGCTTGGTTATCGTGTTCCGCTGTTTTAGTCTCTTACGTAGAACTTAATGGGCGTAGCACGTCAATGAGTAAATTACTCCCTCCTTCTAGAAAAGTATGAATAAATACAACAATTTTTTTTATGTTATGCATAGTATAGTTTGCATTGGTGGAGTATCGTATTAACGCTCGACGACATGAGCGCCACGTAAGTGACTGTACCGTATAATATAAAAAGTATTCGAACACCTGTGGAAAATTTTATGAATATATTATGTGCGTTATATCTCCACGTTCTGTAAGTTCGTTAATACTGGCCATAGATTCGGAGAACTTGGTCATTCTTTATTTAATAGCACTACGAAATTATCCCAATTGTTAAGTATAATATTATTTAACGTATATAATTGTAACTAATCGATGAGCTGGAAGAAGAAAAGACTTTATTTTAATAGTACTCTGATTAAACTGTTGAGTTCTGTTTCTATTGTTTTATGTTAATTAGGAAAACATCTAATAAATACACTTACACATACTTATTTACCCACACACTTAATACACATACTTTGGTTACCCACTTTATCTGATAAATTAAGAAGTAACAGAACTGGAATCTGAAGTATACGGTTTGTTATGGATTTCCCATATGTTTCTTCTTCTTTCTGCGCGTTCTTTCTCACACTGTTATCTAGACGAACGTTCTTCATTAACACACGGTGGACAAATGTGATTCTATCCTAGTCTCTGTGAGTGCGTTACGATGTTCAGGATTTCGGGGTTGGGCATTTACTCCATTTACTGCTCGCGTCGATCTATTTCCTCCCTCTGAAAAATTCATCGAGGCGAGGTATCAGCACGCGGAAAAAGAGGGAACATTAGGTGGAAGATAAACACCGGGCCACGATCCTTTGAACTTGACAAATCGTGGGTAGAAAAGGTCACGAGGAAAAGGGTAAACGAACCCCCTCGCGCTGGTCCTTGAACCTTCCATCGTCGTATCCGTGCATTATTCGAGACGGCCAGCGCCACTGGTAATGGCTCCTTATGATTTAGCGAGAGTGTTTTCTTAGTTTCCGCGAAAGTGGCGCTCGCGTAATCGTTTGTCAAGCGGCCGACGAAATAATAGCCGGGCACCGCCTCCCTCTTGGCGAGGTCCCGTGGCCCAACCGTGAAATCCTGCCGCGATATTTTACCGTCATCGCTATTAAAGGCCATTCCCCAGATGAAGAGTAACGACGCGTCCTTCGCACGGTCGAACCGACGACGTCGCTCGCTCCTTTATTTCCAAGCCATTTTCTTATCTCGTGCCCTTTAACTGCTCACGAGCAGGAATGGCGATTAATCTGAAATCGAAGGTTTGTTTCGTAGAGTCTAAATATTATTTGTATGTAGTAACCACTGATTTTTATGTAAATTCAAATGTTTTTGTAACCTAAGATTCTGTACTTTATTTTGAATGTTTTTTGTATTTCTATATTTATATGCATTCCGTGTATTTTTGCATATTATGTCTATTTTCATACGTTCAATACCCAAGATTTACTTGAAATTGTAGAATATGAACATGAAGCTTGAATCGCTTCGATCAGGTCACGTCAGGCACCGGTCAAAATCGCTTACACGTAAATCCAATGGAAGTATTTACAGTAGGCGGTTTGGTCAAGTCGAATGAAAATCTATTGACTATATGGCGTCGGTTTGCTAGATCGCGGTCGATAGTGGAAAAAGGCCATGGAGGACGAGCGTTTAATTGAGTTCGTACGAAATTCCAGCGAACTATATCATTTCAGTGTACTTGGAAAACGACGTTTTCCCCGAGTGAACGAATAAAAATGAAAGAGACTGCGACGAGATTTGATTGTTTCTGACCGTTTAATATAAATGACTCGGTAAAATCCTAGATTTTGAGAGACTGTGATCTGAGCGAATCTTTGGCCGCTACGATGGATCCGGTATAATATCATTTTCATAGATATCTACCTTTGCAAGACTTTTCAACTTTCCAACTATCCTGGTCACAAATTATAAATAAGAGGCATCAAAATCAAAACATTACCCGAAACACCATCGTCGTTTATAATATCTAATTTTTATTGCAAATTCAAAATATCTAAATCCACAAGATTTTTAAGAAGACGTCTTAACGTCTCGCTCTTGACGCCAATTTAAAGAAAAAGGAGAAGATTTCACGTCCAGTTAGCACATTTCGAGGCTTTGCAGGGTAGTTTATGTCAGTTTAACACGATTCACCGATAATGACGGGGTCGTGGCCCCGTATCCACTTGGTCAGCTTGATGCTCGCGTCAAGTCACGCAATACAGCGTCACGCGACCGTCTCTCTCTCTCTCTCTCTTTCTCTCTCCCTCTCTCTTTCTCTTTCTATCAATTGTCACGGCATTCTAATGCTTAATTATTGTCTTCCATCGACTGTATACTGTCTCGGTCAGGATGTCGTGCGTAGCAATCGACAAAAATCTTAAACACAATGGTTACGTGCGTGTTTCGACGGTGATCGTTTGAAGAGATATCCGGTGTCTACGTGTAGCTTGTCCATGGCTATCGTTTGGTTTAAACGGAATGGCATCTTGAAGCAACGCTTGACGAAGGAGCTACCACGGAAGCAGCCGTAATCTCGACGATAACCCCGGGAATACGATTGATGTGACGGGACCGCTTTGCCTAACACCGGAACTGTTAATCTGCGTGAATCTCCCGAGTCTTTCGTTGCACGCATCTGTGCGTATGATTCGATGTCTACTTCAACGCTTTTCGATTGAATACAGCAGAGATATTCAATTTAAATCGAGGATTATGAAGAAGTAGGGTTAGATATAGTTGGATTGATAAAAATCGGTGTATTCGATGTAGCTTTTAACAAAAGTATACTTTTTATTCATCGAATGTCGTGTTAATCGAACTTGGACACATATTTTGAAAAATAATACAATTTATTACACTTGTTAAAAAATGTGACTATCTTGTCTTTGGTTTATACACTAAGATTGTATGTCTTTAATACAGCACTTAAATCTAAAATTTAAACTTTATCGCGGGCCATTTAAAAAATCCACCTGGTTCTTCTCTAACAAATTTTTCATATTTTGGATTCGATACGTTATTCCCTTTTCCAGATACGTTATATTTAACCCTTTCTACACATCGAATAGCGTTAAAATTATTGAGATCTACAAATTATTAATATAATTCAATACACATGAAATTATCAACACAATAAAAAATAACATTACTAATACAACTTTAAGGCAAGATTTTCGGTAAGTGTTTGCTAATAGAAGCGAATTCACAGTGCCAGGAAAATGGGCGACAAGACTAAATTCGTGATATGTACAAAGAATGCAATTTCCCGGCAATTTATCTGGTTGGCTCTCATTTTCTTTTCAGCAACGAGCAAGCAGTAGGTGAAAGAATTGCAGGCAAACGTCAGTCGCGACCGCTAAAACAGCAGTTGTGGCCGTGCGAATGTAAAACAAAGATCACTTCGCGATAGCGGACACATGCCTTGCACGGAGTGAAGCATAAAAACCTCGTAAAATCGTCCGCCCAGTTACGCTCTTCTGCCAGCTCCTCTATTTGCAACCACGAGATACTCTTTTCCTCCACACTGTTCTCTATAGATTCTTCAACGAGTTCTTCTTTTCTGCCGCTTGTTTTGCAAATTATTTGCAAACGTATTCGTCTGCAGAAAAGAAGATGTGGAAATATATCTTGCGTAATAACTGTTTCTAGTACAATGGCTGTTTGTTTCTTCCGTCTTCTTAATCTTTATAAAGTATAGAAGAAAGTTATATTAAATTAAATATGGAAAATTATTTATTGCATAGAATATTTCTGCATTAAGATCTTCGTGGTTGGCCCTTTGCTTAATTCAATAATTCCGCTTTTAGAAAATTCGAATTTCTAAATTTTAAAATTCTAAAATTAGTAGAACTTGTAACTTACAACTCATCATTTTCTATCAGAAAATGGATAATAAATATTTCACAAGAGGCAGAAAAGAATATCGCACGTGAATCGAAGATTATAGATAAACCGGGTGGATCTTCTTAAAACGGTTAAGTATGGATTTTACGCTTAGAGGATCCTTTAGCTGGTGGCAAGGCACATCGCCGTGAAAAGACGCGTTACCATCTTGCCCTTTTTTTTCCGATAGAATTTGCGGGGTTTCTTCTTTTGACAGGCCCGGTGATTTCAAAGGAAGCGGTAAGTGGCTCCTCGCATAAAGACCGTACGTGACCCAACCTGGTTTACTCTTCACCGTGCGATCACGGTCAGAATTTTCCTCATCACACGCATCACACGAACCAAACATTATTCTTCATGCCTAACAACGGTGCCCGTGTAAGGCGCGCCTATCTCCCTGGGCTCGTTTCTATGAAAAATTTATGTTACAGATTCCCCATCGAGATCCCTTTTATTCCTTACTTTATTTTACGTGTATCGTCAGATTTGTGAAAGCTTTCTAAGTGTGACTTACATTTACGTAGATTAAATACACGTGATAAGGTTTATCTTATTCAAATAAAATTCAAATCACTACAGTTTAGGGTAATTATAACTAACTAATTGTTACAAATAAAACTAGCAGCTTTTTTGTTTACAATATCTTTGCAATCGTGTACATAGCATCGCAATGAGACAAAATCTAAAACTTACCTTACATAGTTCGAGTAATATTCATAATACGTGAACATAATCTCAGAAAGTTTTCATTGCAAACGACTCGTCAAGCTCGAATTATCGAATTTGCTCGGTCATGTTCGACAATGTCCTTTTCGTTCGTAATTCACTATACTGGCATACTTACAGTTTCGAAACGAATGGAAAGCAACGAAAGGCAGGAAAAGTTTGAAGGAAAGGGAAAAAGAAGGAAGTAGCTCCGATCGAGGAAGAGGATCATTTGTTATGCGTGACTGGCGGCCAACTGAACTAAAATTGTGGTAGAAACAAGGGTTGTCTGGATAGTGAAAAGAAGGCGGAGAAAGTATAAACTTGCGAAGAAACTCGGTCCTGTGAGGAATAAAAAGGAAAAACTTCAACTTATCGCGCCTCTGGCGAAATCGCAGAACTTGTATCTACGAACGAACGCGACAAAACGTTACTCCGTTCGAATAATATTTTATTCTCTCCCTTTCTCACACTCTACAACCAGTTACTGGAAAATGCAGCTTGAATACGTAACTTCGTTTTGATTAGAATATCGAATATGTTCGTACGTAGAGCGTGACGCAGAGGAATGTACGATTTTATGTTTACAATGGAGAATATTAACGCTTAGGTTACCAACCTTCAACATGTTACACATATATACTTAATTACAATGAAGACAATATGATAAAAATAACTAAGTACGTGTAACTGTATTTCTATCTCAATGAATAAGAAACACTTTGCAGAATCGTTATATTCTGTCGATTTCCAAAACAATAAACGTTCTGACTCGTATCCGATTGTGCGATACCATTGAAAATGGCAGCCATTCGGTGTAACGGTCAACATCATAACTCACGGTTCTTTCAATCCGGAGATTAAAAAAGAGCTTGGAAGGCGCAAGGTCGCCGAAGCGACGATGTTACGAGGATGATATCAACTTATCTGTAACCTAGAGGCAAGGTGGCCCGAGACCTTCTATGGTCTACAAGAAGAGGTGGAGGCTCACCTTCTCATCTCAGTTGAGCCGATACCCGACCTTGATTGAAAAGCAGATGACGTGGAATAAGGAGTTTCCCGGAGGGGGGAGTGGTCCAGAGAAAATGTCTTCTACCCTTGGGGCTCTCCAATTTCTCAGAAACGCGGAATTTATTTCATTCCCCTAGCCATACCGGTGGGTGAGGCAAAGACGAAAGAAGGAAGAAGGATATAGAGAAGGAAGAAGGCCGAAAGACAAGCTTCGATGGTGAAACGTCTCTGGGCTAGAATGTCTGCGTTCGATTTTGCCGTTTCGTTATGATATGAAGCCCATCGATATTGTTAGTGGCTTCTCCCACGGATTTGGAAATAAGAGTTTATTCCATTTACTTTGAATTTTTGTCTTGAAAATTGTCATTCGTAGTTTATATATGCAGTCATATGTAGTTAATATTTATTTCTCATTATTTTTGTTAATATCAACTAATATTTCACTTTCTCTTTCCGTAGACATATAATTCTGAACATAAGACGTTAAATTGAAATAGAAAGCAACAATAAAATTCTCCGCTTTTCTAAATCACGAACAACTCTTCCATCATCACGAAATTCTTCTATATAGAAATTCCCTAATACATCCAGAGAACGGCACCATCACTATTGGAAGTATTCCCTAAATAATCATATACTCTCGAAGCATCTAAAGAATCTAGAACGTGTTCACGATTACCATCATCCTATCGCTGCTTGAAAAAACATCCCTTAAAATAAAAAAAAAAACATTGACCACGAACAATCAAAATACTCGGAAGAAACGATACTAGTTGAAATAAAGAAGTAGTAAGAATATATATATATATATACAGAGTGGTTGGTAACTGGTGGTAGAAGCGGAAAGGGGGTGATTCTACGCGAAAAAAGAAGTCGAAAATATAGAATAAAGATTTTTCGTTCGAGGCTTTATTTTCGAGAAAATCGACTTTGAATTTTCGCTCGGTACGCGTGCACTTTATCACGTCTCGTTATAACGGATCTCACTGTAGATCGTTGTCTCGATGGAAAAATATAAAAAAGAATAAAAAAAAATAAAAAAAATTTTTATTCTATATTTTCGACTTCTTTTTCTCGCGTAGAATCACCCCCTTTCCGCTTGTACCGCCAGTTACCAACCATCCTGTATATTGCAACGTATCTACTATATAAAATTAAAGAATAACTTATGAAATCCAAAAGCAAGCACGCATAAACTACGTCGAACTTGCAAACTATAAAGCGGAATACCCGATCACAGTTATGATTAGGAGATAAAGAATCAACAGCAGAAAAGTATTCTCCTATCATAATTCTGAAAATATATCAATAATCAAATACATTTTGAACGAACTGTACCAGTCATCCAAACAGTAGCATAAATCATTCATCGGTAGATAAAAAGAGGCATCAACGATCAAAGATCCAAATCTTATCATAGGACCTCGCAGTAAAGTTTAGCTTACGAGTACATTCTCCTGTATTAAGGAAGAGGTTTGAAATATTGTTCCAACAGCATGGTGAAACACGAGGGACCGCTGGTCAATCGAGCAACCTTGGAGATTTTCGAGTTGTCCGCGAAGAAGGGGTGGGAGTGTGGCGAGAAACAATTGAAGCTTCATCGTGCTTCAGGGTCTGGACGTTGGATTTCTATAGAAAAGGACGTGGTCCGAGACTGGGAGAACAAAAGCCTCGGTGGACCAACGGACGAAAAGAAGATGCTGGAACCAATATGTAGCTCGCTCTTTCGTCTCTCAGGCTCTTCCTTCTTTAGCCAGGGGCAAAACCTTTGTTACTTGTTAGTGACTTTTATCTGGTCGCCCCCGGTGCTCGATTTATCTCGCTATTCTCTCCCTCTTTCTCTCTTCGAGCTTTCGCTTCCCCTTTTCACGTTCGGCGCGCTATCACCTACCAACAGCCCGCAGCCTCGAACAGCCCGGAACTTCTTATTCCGGATTTTAGACCCGTAGGGGAAACTCTTTCTTATTCCTTTTTTTCTTCTTCTTTTTCTTCTTCTTCTTCTGCTTCTCCTTTCCCCTTCTCCACCTCTACATTCTTTCTTTTTTTTCAGTTTTGTTGAACGTTCCCAGGACCTAGCACCTGCTTCCCTTTATCAGTGACAGCTTAATCTCTCGTACGACTTTCGGTAACACAGACAACCGCGACAGTACGCGTTCGGAAACGACGACTTTCTTCCAGTAAACTGCCCTTCCTTATCTTCCCAAAGACCAAACTTTCTCCAACCAACGTGGATCTTTGATTCCTCCCGCTAACCTCTAATCTAGTAACAATAATCCGCATCACACAAACCAATCATCATTCCCGAAACCAATCATCACGAAATATTCGTATTTTGCAGGGAAACATTTTATGTCACATGCATCGTTAAATTTGAGGAAACTCTTCAAACGTGATGAACATTTTTCAATGAATTAAATACGCGATCATGAAGTTTTATAATAACATTAAGATTCGTTAGATTCGTAAGAAACTTTACAGTGGTGGATAGAAGAAAGTTAGAAATAACGGCATAATTTTATAAGGCGAAGAAACAAAATAAATTGTTTGTAATAGAGAGGCGGATGTATACCTCTAGCTATTTTTGCAAACTAATCAAAATAATTTACGAAGACAAATTTTATGCCAATGAAATTTCAAAATGTTTTGTATAGTATATGTAATATATTAGATTATATTAAAATGTATAGTTTCAGTAGTATAAATAATAGTGTATAGTGTCAGCGAGTATATCTGTACTTTTAAATCTATGGAAATGATGACAGAAAGCGATGACTTTCTTCCGGCAAACCGGCCTCCTTCATCTCTGCAAACTCAAGTACCTGACGCTTCTTCCTTCGGATGGCGTGAATTCTCGATTCCTCGCGTTAGACGCTGATCTATATGTATAATGCCAATAATCCGCGGGGTTTCTTCGTTAAATCTCGGAATTACTTTATCGAGGAATGTTGGCGCAGATAATTCCATAGCAATCGGACGTTTGAAGTTATTGCTGGGAAGAAGCTGAGGTTTCTTTTAATGGTGAGACTGGAAATGGATCGGTGTTCCCCGTGTTTGAACTTGTGGGGTCTCTGGGGTGATAAACATCTGTATTCAATCAAAAGGAGAAAGTTTTAAAGGCGCATGGTTGTCTAGATCGTTTATAATACATGAGAAATGTAAATAAGTTTAGATGTACAATAATTCTCTTTATTATGTATGAATCTTTATAAACGTTCATTGTATATTTTCGTTATATTCATCTTTATCTTTACGTATGAAACCTTATGAATATATTATATGTATCATAAGGAATTTTTTGCTAAGAATAGAGCTGTTAAAGGATGTTACTACGATTTCTACACGTAATATCGTAATCATAAAACAAAATCCAATACAAATCTAATTATGTGATTTAGTTTGATATTCGCAAGAAATTCGTATCTTTTATTAGAGGTAACTTTAAATCAGTTTTAAGTTGGGAATGGCGACAACGTGAATGTTATTTCTTACACCTGGAAGACACGTTCATTTCCCTATCGCGCTGATCGATCAGCAATCGACGCGTTTCCAATCTCGCGAAAACGCGACGGATTTCGCGATATAGCATAGCCAGGCTTGTCGAACTCGGGGAAAACGCTTTCGTATCGCCGGAAGGAACGTTTCGCTCGTCCTTTCCACGATGCCAGAGAGAAATGACAGATGTCTACGACGCACCTGTGTCGGCTGTCGCCTCTACCGCGTTTCCTGCTCGTCGCATCTGTGTCCTTAACGGGAACCGATTGTACCTCGTGCATTCCTACACTTTTCCATTCTTAATAAAAGAAAGATACGGAAAGGTACGAAAAATGTTTCATATGTTCTAACGTTTAACGTTAGAATGTTGGTATCTTGGAATTATTAACAAGGGGAGTCCTTATATTAAATTTCGCTCGATTTTATTTGTGATTATTGTTGTTTTATACAGTAAAATTTGAATAGCATATAGTTTCTTCAAAATATCGTATGTTTAACTAAAGCAATTTCCACATCAGTCGATAGTATTTTTTCAATGACTATTTTGTTTCATTATTCCAGGTTTAAAAGAATTATCAATTATGAACTATATGTTAGAATGAAGCATCGTAGTTTGAATCTATTAAAATCAACAGGTACAAGAATAGAACTGCCAAATGACAGACATATGAGTGTGTCTAATTAATACATCCATTTCTACTTGAGCATATGGTGCGTCGATTCCATCATTTTATACATTACCTGTATGACAGGATTTTAAAGGAAGTTATTACGAAAGAAAACAGTTAAAAAAGTATTTAGACAAATGGAATAAGGAATATGGTTAACCTACCTTAAATACTTTATGATTAGACATTATCATATGCTGCGACAATAAAGTTTCATATTTTTATTATAAATCCTTTTCACTTGAATGTATAATTATTTTCATTGGTATCATCGTTGGTATCGTGGTAAGTAAAAATGGAATTACAATATTTGCATAACAGAATTTACAAGCTATACATTTATGAAACTTATATATTTCGATATACATTTTTATTTAGAACAGAAATGAAAATTAAAATTTATTTTAATGAACCACACGAATATTTGATTAACTTTATAACATCACTACAGTTTGTTAAACATATATTTAATATGGAATGAAAATGTATATAAATTTTATTTTTATGGAAAAGCCAACAAATTTATTTATTTATTAAGCTTGTTTCCTTTACGTTGGCAAACAATCATATTATTGCAAACAACTATTTTATACTACATATTTTATAAAACATGAAACGTATGATGTCAGACTGCTGTTATTGCATTAACATACCTCGGTAGTTATAGTTTTCCTAATATCTTGTTTAGTATCATTGTAAGCGTGAGGATTACACAGCTGTTTACATATTTTCGTGCTTCCATCTGCGTATTACGAGTCTGAGATATAAAATTACGAAACTTCCGTGATTCAGTTGCGTTTCATTTCCACTTACACTTTCTGTACACTTAAATGTAACTTCTCATTATTTATGCAAGTTGTTCTACTAGATGGTGATGCCCGATCTTCGTTTTCGTAAAAACTTTTGGAACATCAACCTCCGGTTTGTACGTACTGAATTTTTGTTCTTTAACTCACAAAATTATACTATTTAAATTTATAATATTATACATGTAAATATATACAATATCGTACTTGGTTAGTAATTCTAATTATTTAAATCAATTACGAATTGTATGAATCGTACATATATTATCAAAACTGTATAAAAATTTGCAGAAAAAGAATAATATATGTAATTACATACATGAAATATGAAGATAAATAAGATATTTTTATTAATTAAAAATTTGTAAAAAGTGTATAATGAACGTAATTACATAAAGTATAATGGTAACTGGAAACGTAATTATATACAAATTTGTAAAATGAAGATAATAAACTTTAAAAAGAAATATTATAAATTCAATACCTAACAACTTCAAAAATATAATACTTAGACAATTGTATTATGTTTTTCTATACGAGAGATTCAACACGCGAGACAAGATTACACACGTCCTTCGCTTCTGTATATTTTCGTTATTAACATTACAATTAAGAAATTAAGGTTTACTATCCTATGCTAATGTTGATTAATATTTCTCTGTTGTTTCAACAGGACACAAATGACAATTTTTTTAATGGAACAGTAAGATTTATCCTTTCATTTTGTCTTAGAATGCCATGTCTTTTAAAGAACATTGGAAATTTGTTTAATCAACGTCAATATAAAAATCGTTTTTGCTACGAAGGAAATTACTAAATGTGAAAACGAATTAAAAAATATTTTCATTGACCTGATAAATACGAAAACCTCAGCTTGGCAAAGGTTTATTCACTGGAATATAATAGAAGACTAATCGGGCTGTCCCTGTTATCAGCACTCGCCATTGATCGATATTCATTCCATTTCTAGAATATCAACCATTTTGAAAGCTTATCATTACTTTGTGTGATGGTCCGCGACTCGATGATTGATAAAACTTAATTGAATGCGCGTTTTTCATTACGTAATTAGCGCGTGAAGTTTCGTCACTTGCGCTTTACAACGAAATTGTTATAATTACTACAATTATTTTTATTTATATACAAAAATAATTACAATAAAAAAGATAGAGAAAAATGTGAATTATGAATCACGTTATATAATTCCCAAAAAAAGAACACGAAATATTCGAATCGCTTGTGATAGAGTTCACATTTCGACGATTTTCGAGCTTTTTGTTTTGAGCTCGGTTCAACGATATCCGAAGCTAACTTGGCAAAAACGAAATTAACCGACGCGACGTTCGTTATTGTACGTAGTGGTCATTCCTGTTTCGTATTCTCTGCAACACTGATTATAATTAGTACGACGAAGAGAGTTAGCCAAGTGGACTTTACCGCAATGATGTTCCCGCTTCATTTGTTATCAGACTCATTATCATCGGACCCGCTTTTCCACCCACGTGAAAGGTCATATCGCAGGTGAAAGAGCTCTTTACCATTTTGTACCGTTGATTGCACAGTATGCGTATCTTTTATTCCCGTCTCTATCTTCTCTCGTTCGTTCATTGTATCATAAGCGCGGTTAACTCTTCCTACGACGATTGTTGTTATGGAAAGCACGTGACATCAAAAGTAAACGCTCAACGCTGAAAAAGAGTGCAATGATAAATGGTACTTCGAAGGAAGCTGTTTATTAAGTTTTTTGAGTAGTTTCAATCTTCTTTGGAACATTCACTTCAACCCTTAACGTTATGGATTTTTTCATGAAAATATGAAAGACTGTCGCAATTCGATAAGTATAACATAATATAATATAGGTAACTAAATAAAGATACAGACATAAAAATGAAATCGAGAACATAGTGTAGCGGCACATAACTCAATGGATGATTTCAATTGGCAGAGGCTCATATTATTGTGCCTTGGAATACCAACGTTGTTCTGGTTTGCTAGGTTCAAAGGTAAACGAACTCCCGACAAAATGTTATCGCCGTTATTTGTAATTGTCAACCGGAGTTACATTTGAACTTTTTATAATAACACCAATGTCGATATAAATAGACGAACGTGCTCTCTAGGACAGTCATTATAGCGAGTCATACATAGTCGAATAGTTAGTCGAATAGGATCGTATAGTTAAATAAAACGACATACACTATCTCTGTACTTATACTTAAAATGATTTTAATATAGGTGACAATTACGAATTCCTCTGTATTAAACAAATCAACACATTTAATAAACCAACTGAATAGAAATTAGAATGTAGAATAAGATATCATTCATGAAAATTCATTATTCTTATGAAGTAACAACAAATTCAATGACATATCTTAATTCAATTAAATTGGAAAAAAACGTTTACAAATGTTATCGAGCCACAGAAATTCCTCTTTATCCCTTCTAATACGAGATTAAATCGACGAGCAGCGATGTACGAAAATAAGACAAAGCGGAAGATTGTGGTAACAGGCGATGTGTGAATCCGACTGGAACAATAGTTTGGACTTTGTTGATTAAATGTCAACAGAAGGCAGACGCTTGAGCCGCTTTTCGACCGGTTCACAGGATGAATCCGCGCATTGGTGTGTCCTGCACCTGACGTCGTAAGGGTTGGACGAAACGAGCCGGTGGGAAAGGTGTAGGAAAAAGATGAACAACGAAGGGGGAAGGTCAGACTAATTGGATGTCGGAGGCGCAATCTTGTGGTCTCCATTTGTCATTCGAGAACGCGAGAGGCGACTCATCCTTTTGTATTTCTACTCTCTCCTCCCCATTTCCATTTTTCTCGTCTTACATTCCGTGCACACGCGCGAGTA
Organism: Bombus vosnesenskii; assembly: GCF_011952255.1. Classification (NCBI taxonomy): domain Eukaryota; kingdom Metazoa; phylum Arthropoda; class Insecta; order Hymenoptera; family Apidae; genus Bombus; species Bombus vosnesenskii. The sequence goes on along the minus strand of NW_022882945.1, from coordinate 2,876,979 downwards.
TCTTCTCGTGAATTTGGTAATCGTTGCGATATTGCAAGAATTCAGCAATTCGATTCACGTATCGCTGAAAATGGCACCAACATTTCCGTGATTTTGCATCGTTCGTGCGAGATTGTTATTCGACGTAGAACGGGCTTGCTAGACCAAGTGGAAGTTTAATGGCGAAGATGGGAAGAAATTGAAGTAGCAAATAAAGATTTTTTTATCTGTAAAGTCACTTTCAAATTCTACCTTTAATAGCGAGTGTCTTTATGAATCAAATATGCGTAACGTTTTACGCTAGTTATCTTGTCGTCTAAATACTTAGAATGGAATAGTATTAGAAAGGATTAAGCAAATTTAGTAGAAAAATGTCTGTCGCAATATCTAAGGAAAATATATCGATGTATTTAATACAAATATTTCCTCTGATAAAATATATACGTTCGGTGTAAACGTAACGGAGAGCGGAAGGGAAAAAGATTTAAGCTAAAATGTTAGAATGAAGTTGTAGAGAAGACTTTATGCGGGAATTGAATTTATCGTTCGATATTGAAATATCTTTGAATGTATTATTGAATCGCTGTTAAGAAGGCGTATACAAATATAACCTGACTGTAGATGCGACGAAGGCTTTTCCAGAGAAAAAGGAGACTATTACCGGCTGTCAGTTTATGAAAGGTTACCAGTTGCTTCGAGTGATATTGTTCCATGCGCTATTGAGCACGAAACATCCATCGCCTTCGGTTCTTCCGCCGATGCAGCGAAAAGAAAACCGGGTACACCCATCCAGAGTGTAGATAAAGCTTCGAGTAAAAGACATTTCTTGACTTCACGGCGTTCAGAGAACGGTTGTAGTTTTCGGTTACTAGAAGAAACATCGGTTGTCTTTTATGTAACGTACCTTCCAAATCGCTGAAAAATTCAATTTCTTCGTTCCTAGTTTTCTTTTAGCTCTCTATCAATGTACATGGTTTATTTCGAATACTCAAATTTATCGTCTGAAGTACTTATAATTATTATAGTTGAAATTTAATATTAAAATATACAATTTTAGAATTTATAATAAATTTTCATACGCTTTAGGATTCGTAAAAAGATCATTTGTATCATATTCCACATATATGTATCTGTTTACAATTCTCATTTATCTATTATCGATGTTATAGAAATAAAAAATTTGAGTGTCATATAAATCCTTAAAATATCATGAATTTTCTGAATGGCAAACGCAAAATCATTAATATATATGAGTTTCTACGATATCCAAATCATCTACTAATTTGAAATTAAAATTAAATTAGTTATTAGTTTTGAAAATAGAAAACTCGCTGTTATTCAAATTCTAAATCTATTAAATCATATCACTAGGTATAATTTAATGTTGTTTACAAAGCATAGTTTCGAAAACGTTAAGTACACCAAGTTTAAAGAGTAACAAGCTCACAAACAAGGTAAAATTGTTACTTGCTGGCCAAATCTACCGCTATCGAATGCATAAATCTACGTGCTCGTGTATTCGTACGTAATTAGTGAAAAATTACCTACCAGGAGAGAAAGTAGTACAACGTACAAAGCAATTGTGCAAGTTTTCGACTGGTGAAACGTTTCAGAAAGTATTCTAAGGACGAAGAAGCAGTTAAACGGATAGGCAATTGTCTATTTCGAAAAGAAGACATCACGCGAGCGGAACACTTGTGTTGTTTCAGAAAGAACGCGTCGAATGCAAAGGCATGCTTCGCGGCAATAAATCCATATGTTAATCGCCGCGAGCGTCGTTATCCTAAATCACTGCATAAGTTAACTGGCGTTTAACCTAATAACGCGAAGGCGTTCGTGACACGTAAGGTGATCATAAAAAGCTTATTTAAGGTTGCTCCACTAACTCGCACGATTAACTTGATTACAAAGAAGCCGATTCAGTTGTCGAAAACGTGTTTAATTCTGCAAATAAATAGCTATTTAACAGATACGAGGATTTGAAAGAAAGAAAGTACATCGCTGGACATAATTGAAAATTTTGCACCTTTTTACTCATTAAAAGGGATGTGTGTATTTAGTTTAAGTAATGTCTATGAATTAAAGAAATAATTCATTTGCATTGAATTACGTAACATGCGTGAATTAGAAGAAAAAATTGTAATGTTTGTGTTATATTATTAATATACAGGGTGGTTGGTAACTGGTGGTACAAGCGGAAAGGGGGTGGATTCTACGCAAAAAAAAGAAGTCGAAAATATAGAATAAACATTAAAAAAAATTTTTTTTTTTATTTTTCCATCGAGACAACGATCTACAGTGAGATCCGTTATAGCGTATCGCGCACGCACCGAGCGAAAATTCAAAGTCGATTTTCTCGAAAACAAAGCCTCAAACGAAAAATTTTTATTCTATATTTTCGACTTCTTTTTTCGCGTAGAATCACCCCCTTTCCGCTTGCACCACCAGTTACCAATCACCCTGTATAATAAATGATATACAACAATAGGCTAAAAATTCTGACAACATTAGATGCTTGCTGTAAAGTTGATTCACCGTAGATGCACGGAAACGTGCAAGCATTTGCCAACAGATAATTTGCAGGAAACTCAGGTGAAACGGTACGGTAAATCTCCGAAGGCAAGGAACCGGGACGCGTGATGCATGCGACGTCCATGTTTGTTACTGTTTCATGTACATGGTGAACAACTCCGTTACTAATTGCTCATTAGGTCGGATCAGAGACATTCCTAGTTGTGAGAACCGTCGTGCATTTCTGCTCGATTAAACGACAGTTCGAATTTCTGTTCTAATTCTGCCTGATTAATCGACCAATCGAAGTTGAGTCTTTATAAATTCGTGTTCATTGGCGATTCTCAATCGAGATACGTTACATGTTAAAATTGAATTTCTATCATTAATTTTGTCATATCTGCATTTTCATGAAGTTTAGTTACATTTAAGAAATGTAAGTATTAAATTTCCAAATATAATTATTAAATTGCGAATGTTTAGGCATTTACAAGATAGATACCCGCAATATTCAAAAATATAAAAAATATCCGTAGGTTATAATATTTAAAGAGGAAATGAAATTATTGAAGATTCTATCCTTTGATATGCACCCAAAAAAGTATGCATTTTTGCATAAAAGTTAGCAATCTAGTAATTATATTATTAACATTTATTCACATTTATGTTCTGTTTAATTGCATAAACGTATGCGTTAAGAAATTTGTAAAAAAGAAATGGAAAGTTTGAAATATTCTGTACCGCATAAATTTGAAGAGACGAGTTGACAAACATGGAATAATTGATTTTTACGATTAATCAATGTGACTGACTTTATAATAAATGAATTTTTCTGTCCATCATGTTTTAATTTTTACCATCGAAATTTTGTTTGCCATTGCTTTCCAATTAACACATCAGTTTATACTTATGAATATTTGAATATCAAACCAATATTTAAAACTTATACGAACATTTTTTACGAATAGAATAACATTAAATCAGTGCAAATATGTGAATATCTATATGATGACGTAAAAAGTTAGATAAATAAGTTACTAAATGAAAATTAAATACATATTTACTGTTAAACAACGGAGAAAAACGATGAATTATTCGCAAAATATTACCTCGAAGTAATAAAATTATCTCGTATTTGTTTGAACGCAACGAAATCGTATAATTTCCAAAATTCTTTGATCTTCACGTAACATAATGTCACATCAACATTTTCATATATCTTCTTATGTACGTACATTTCTCAGAGCTCCTGGAGACGAAAGAAAATACCAAACTTCCTTTCGACAGTGCCACTCGAGTGCCAGGGATATTTCTTCAACTATTTCTCAATCGTCGATGTTTTCTACAGGAGAATTCCTCGCGGCTTTGCAATTCAACAGCGTCGCCAGAAAGCCGCATCTTTCGTCACAATTACTAAATCGCTGGCAGGAAATAATCTCTCTCTTTGTCCACGTGGTGTCTCGAAACGGCCAGATATTAATTCACCGCGATTAATCACCTGAATCTAGAGGAACAGCTGAGAATGGCGAACCTTCCAAGCAAAGAAACAAACATTAAAATAGCATATATCAGCCTTTTTTGACTCCCTTTTACAATAGCCTTTCTTATGAAAAAGAAACTTTTAACAAGATAAAAGATACATTAGAGGCGAATCGGATATTTTAGAACGTTCTGTTCAGATAAAAATGTTGATTTACGTTATTTTATATTGTAAACGAAACAGAAGTGTACTTAAGTTTCTAAAAATGGAAAATATGCATTGGGAAGTAAATGTCTTAGTGGTACACAGTTATCAAGTTTCAAATATTTATTTATATTTGTTAATAATTCTATATTAAATTGTACTATTTACTCTCCATTAAGTTATTAAAAGTTTCTATCTTTTTCTAGTTTTTCTTCTTGCTTCGTTGTTACGTTCGCACGCAAATTTCATTTCTCCTATATCAGGAAGCATTAGGTCGAGACTTCTTCAAAATCTCCAATTTCAGCGAGATCCCTTTCGAGCATGTTAATTAATTACAAGATACCTCTCAAATACTTCAAACTCTCGTTATAACCGATCTCTTCCATTTTGGTCCGTGAAAAATTCTTAAAACATGATACGACGACTCATCGAAAACAAACCTGCGCCTGGATATAGATACGCTATGAATGAAATTTTAAAAAATGTCTTAATAAATAGAATAATTTTCAATAAATAAGCAAAGTTCTAGAATCATTTAGAATAAAAAACTAATTATAGGATTCTTTTATAGCGTTTGAATTTCTGTATAGGTTATAGAACAAAATCCTTTTATAATATTTGCGCTTTTCATTCTTAGAGCTTTAACACTAGAACTACCGATAGTTAACACAAAATTATTTCTACCAAAATCAGTCAAAATGACTGGTCTTTAAAAAATACCTAATAATAGAATATTTTTATATTTATTGATTTATTACTTTCTTACAGAAGGAATTGCATCTTGTGTAGTACATTTTTGGTATTATTAATCTGTGGCGTTAATCGACAACAAATACCGCCACTCGACACTAACACCCGGACAACGGTAGCGCAGTGGTTAGCGCCTTAGGTTACGAACGTTTGGAACCCGGGTTTGAGTCCCGGCGCCCGTGTCTTATTTTTCTTCCATGCATCTAAATTAGAAGAAAAATAGCAGTACCCCAGCAGCGACATCTACAGCCAGCAGCTACAAGTATTTCGGACACTACTTACACCTCAAATCTATCTGCGACTATGATCGACCTAAACGAGAATTGACACATTTATAAAATTGTAGGACCAGTCATTTTGACTGGTGTGGCATTTCTAGCGTTAGCATTTAGCGATCTAGCGATCGATCCGGAATTTTCTTGATAACCGATATCATCATATCGAATGATACGCGGTAAAAGTTTAAAAAACGTGTGGAAAGTTGTACAAAACGAGGAATCTGGTTAATTGGGGTTCGATAAACAGATTGCAGGATGCTTTTACACTTTGACTGGTGTTGGTATAAGTAGCCTTGATACAAAATTATTTTGAATTTGAATACATAAAAAAACGAAATAAAATTCATTATATTATTCTTTTAGTTATCGTTGCGAAAGTCATTACATCATTGTGGAAAAAAGATATAACATGAAGAAGAAATTTTAATATAAAATTGTAAAACCAGTCAATTTGACTGGTGTGGTAGTTCTAGTGTTAATAAATAAGAATTACCACTAATGTGCAAAAGTAATATGTATGATACATTGATTATGAAATAATTTGTATTCCTTCGTTATTCATTATATTGCTTTAAAATATTTACATTCTTTAAACGATTTTTAATCGAGGTATTAATAACGAACAGAAGGTTTTGAATATAATATACAATGAGTTTATGGATGAAAATATTTAACAAGAGGAGAAAGGCTAATTATTCAAGCTCGCGTGTACGGGTGTACTTTTTTTCTTCTGGCGAATTTTATCAAATTTATCCCGGGCGTTGGTAAGGAACCACGTCTGGTTATACCGTAAAACCCAAAAATACTGGCTGACGCGTTCGTACGGGCTCTGCCTACGTTGCAGTTTGCATAATTACCCAATAAAAAAAGAACCTATGATGCTATAAAATAAATAGAGCGATTCTAGCACAACCTCGAAGAAACGCGATCTAACAAATGCAACCCCATAACAGTAATGAATTCTTTAATCCTCTGGTGTTTCAGCCTGTCAAATAAATTTTTTAAAAATCCGAGAATGTACTCGGAATTCTTTTAGATTTTCTTGATTTGAAATTCTTTTGGAAGATGGACTGAGTTATACTTAAATTTTTTAATAGGAACATTTCCATCAAAATATTCGCGAAATATTCAAGAATGAAGTAAAAGAAGGCAGTAGGCCTGTAATAAATTTGGAGGGTTATGCTTCCGCATGTAGCGATGATTTTTCGGATTGGCCTGGACGCATAAGCGGCCCGGGTGTAAAACATACTACCCCCGAGGGTAAAGCGTACCCCTCATTATCCGCGTGTTCCGCACTTGAGTTACATCCCGCGCGCACATACCCTTTATGTCAATTTGCATACTAAACTCGTTGAAACAACTAACAAGGATTCTGCTGGGGGTAGCATAAGCTACTAATATGCAAAATATTAAAAAGCCAATTTAGAATAAGTGAAAACGTACCCTACGATCCTGTGAGCAGAACAACTACGATGTCAAATAGAATGATAATTCGGGGAAATTTTATCATACGTTTTATCATACTGTGAAGAATGAAAAAATTAAAAAAAGAAAAAACAATAGATAGATAATTTGTATTTGGTGTTTCCATAGTAATTTTGTATTATGATTAACTCCATCTTCTTATATTTTTGTATTCGATTTTTCTTCTTTTTTTTTTTTATGAGAAATTTTTATCTTTTGCAGGTAGTATACAATTATACAGATTTTTTTGATAGTGGAGTTTTTTATTATAATTGACATGTATATACATGTATCCATTTTTTGTAGATATAAAGTATGACTTCTTTTTATAGAAATTAACTTTGATGAAGATTTTTAATTTGGACCGATACTTATAGAGAGAGAATAACTTTAACATTTCTATTTGAAAATTGAATTTCTGACTTATAATAAGATTTCACCAGAACGAGTCTATAGATTTTCGAAGGGGTGTGCTCCGACAGCTGGCGCCACAGTTGGCAAACTTTTGTACTAAAAATCGTAGAAAAATGAATATATCTCGTATGAAAATTGTTCAAATCTTCGGTAATATCGTTAATTCGATCCCTTATCCACCTTATTTTTCTTAAACATATTTCATTGATTTTTAGGTATAAAAGAACGTATACAAGAATTCCCCAGAAATATTGAATTTATCATAACACAAAATTACAGTAATAAATACAATATAATGTGCAATATTTGTCGAACTTATATCAACTATGTTGCCAGCCATTTTCGACTAAAAATTTCTCAAGCTTGAAAGAAATATAAACGAATTATCATTAATATGTTTAGTTTCTTTTATCATTTTGTCATGAAATTCCTATCCAAAATGCCACAATAAACAAAGTTACGACTCCACTAATACTCTGTTACACTAATACAACTGTTACACTAACACAAACTAAACGAATTTCGAAAATTTGATTTTCTACTGTGAATGAAGAAATTTCAATAACAAATACACGTTAAGGTGTCATACAAGCATAGGAGAGATAGTTTCCGCAGTAATTCGTTAAATCCAGACCATTAAAAGTAGCATAAAGCTGAAGTGCAATATCGAGTCGAAGGATCGATTGTCGCAGGGTACCGTGAACCTCGTCGATGCAATAACCAACGCGCTCCACGCTGTAGATAATCGTCTCATAATTCACATATCCAGCGTCATTATTATTCATACTTCGAGTGAGACCACGGTATGCGAAGGCAAATTGCCAGCCAACGCTGGCAAATACCACGTTGTACTTCCATACGTAGCTACGTAGGAGTTTAGCTTTTCATTGAGCATTACGTAACGTTCCAGCTATGCGCAGAGTGTGCCACCCGTGAAAAGAGTTAGTTTACTTTAGAAGTTAATAACGTGTTAGACAACCGAACAGGCAAATGTAGTCTCTTGTTAAACCGACTGTACCCTCGAAATGCGTTTCAATATTTAAAACAGTTTTTACAAGTACCAGCTTAGGGTATGTCTACTGCCGTTTCATGTAATACAATTTTTATCGCAACTGGAATTATATCTAATTCCAGCGACTATCTTCTTTCTTTATTCCAGATTTTAAAGAATTATCAGTTTCGGAATTTGAGAAGTTTTAGAACGGTGCTGTTACTATTTCTTCGTTCATGAATTTCTTTAAAATAATTCATGTATTAAAAGGTTATTCAGGTGGAATACGAAACATTTTTAACTTTCCTTAAATACTAAATTTACGTTTGCAGAAACCTTCGTGATACTTTCTCTAAATTGAAATTCATCTAAGAAAATGTCTTTATTATAAAACTTCTTACTATTAAATAAACGTGATTTATTACACATTTTTTCTTCTTTAATATGGTTATCTAACGATCAATGATAAAACAAAATTAAAGGAATGGCATTGACACGCAAGAAATACCAAATTTCAAAGAAATGACATTTTATATATGCATCGGCATGATATCAATTTTCGATCGAAGAGAAACAGTGAAAAAAAATCTGCTATTCGTTCCATAATTCCATCGCGATCTTGTAAATGTCGAGCGTCAACATGATCGATAATAATCGAGTGAAGAGGTATTTTATTGTTTCAATTAAATGTGAATTATGCAACGGAATGCGGTGGCGGGCTGGTCGATCATTTTTACCACGCACCCCATACGTTTTCCTAGAGCGGTTGATGGCCAGAAAAAGAACAGAAGGGACTTGAGCGATCACGCGAGCACCGTAAACGGTTATCGCATCACTCAACCGGAAGTTCACCGCTGCTGCCCGGAAAAAATAGCCGGATACGCACGTCCCTGTAATTATGCTTCGTAAAATTCAGGAGTTTTCTCGCGTGCTAGCGCAGCCAGATTGGATCGTTCGTGGGATGAGACCAGACGTAAAATTTAAATCCCTTTTGAGTGGCGGGGAGCCCTTTCACCAGGTTACGAGTAATTTCCTCTTAACTAACTCTGCAATTTCGAGCGTTAACTTATCGATCCAAGATTTACACGCGCACGGATTATACGCTCCTGTCAATTACGATTCGAGTTTTCGATAGTTCCAACAACGATATTTTGTCCTTTTTCCCAACGTGATTTTTTGTTATTTTTACCATTGACATATGTTTTCATTTTAGCAGAATCGTGTACTAATATCAATATTTTCTCCCCGTGTATTAATATCAATATATTTCGTTAAAAAAGGTTTTATCCAAAGGTATTCCAATGCAATTAATCCATAAATTTTTAAAGACAAACAGGACTCGTTGCTAATTAAATTACGAGGAAAATACTTCGACTCTCAATTCTCGCAAAGTAAGCTAACAGCAATCTGTTTCATTTGTAAAGAAAATATCTCTAAAATTCACGACGACTGCAGAATAATTTACTTAAAAAATAAATTACTTTCAATAAGAAGATTACGAGAAAAATATTTCCAGTAGCTTTTACGTATAATTCGCATAAACTACCACTAATTTTTGCAAGGCAAACTTTGCTATACTTTACCATCAGTCGCAAGCGCATCGAACCATACACGAATATGATGTCTCTCTGGATATTCAGACTCTCAGGACATCTTTTTCTTCGTGCCTTTCAATCATATCTTCTATATAGTATTTCCTGCTACGTTTCGATCGTGAGTATTTCGATCGATCGTGAACGTTCGCGAGGAACTGAATCTCAAGAAACAGGAATGGCGGATCTGTCCCCGTGTGGCAAATGAAAATATATCAGTGGCAGTCGGCGGTAGCCGAAATCAGGATGCGGTAGCGTTCTCATCAGCATGCGAAAACTTTGTTATTTGTTTGAACACGTTCAATTATGCATGCGCAATATGCTGACGGTTTTCAAGGGTGCAGAGGACGGGAAAAGGGGTGGTCAAGGGAGGCACGAGAGGGAGGTAACCGTGTGCCGTATTACGTCGCAAAAGAGGAAACGGCAATCCTATTGGAAGGGTGCGCTCTCGTTCGGACGTAATTGAAATGATAATAAAGCGCGAATGCGCAACAATGACTGCAACTTTTTGCATCTCGCGTTCCTTTTTTAAGGGTGGCGAATAATGTAGTGACAAAATGAAATTAGGGGAAATTTCTGGTGATTGATAAAAAAAAAAAACTCTTTTGTTTGTTGCTGAAACAGAGAAGATTTGGTCTCATTTATTCAATTAATTGTGGTTTCTTTACGAGTACATCGTATATTCTTTGTCACGAGACAGAAAAAAAACGCGAATTAAAGATACGATTTTTGAAAGCCTTAACTGATATGGATCACAGCGTTTATTGCGTCGAATCAACTATCCTTGTTGTGACATGATTTCTGAGGTAGGTAAAAGTGACCAAGATATTGAGAATATCGTTTTAAGTCCTTCTTGTTTAGTTTAATGGAGGTGTTAATAAAATTCGTTCAATTTGTATTTCTTATTAACATGACAGAAAAGATAATATATTTTAATAAAGAAGTAATATAAGTTTATAAGTAATATAAGAAGTTTCCGGAAATAAAGCTATCTTAAGAATTAAAAATTTGAGGTGATTTCTAGCGTAAAGACTTAATGATGGGAAAACAGATTTTTTAACGTTGAAAGTTTCATATAACAAAGCACGTTTAAGTCCAAAATTAATGCAAGAAATAAATTACGTACGTGCTTGTAAAGAGATAATATATTGCTTGCCGTATATCTGAGACCGCTATCTTCAGCACTACAACGTGGAACATAACAAATGAACAGCTGTACTATCGTTTACCTTACATTTTCTTCGCATCTTTCAACTAGAAATAATCGCTATGTACTTCTCCTATGTAAAACGATCGGTTCAAAACAGAATAGTAACAGATTATTAAATTATATTTCTATTTAATAAAACTCTATAGTAATAACATTTTAATCAAAAAGGTTGTAAAAACAAATTTTGAAATAACAAGATCTTTTAAGGATGTAAACGATTTGCTACAGACTATGATTGCCTGAACTAATTAAATTCAGACAAATAAGAAATTTAATGTATAATTATACATAATTAACAAATTCATTGTAATATTAAATCTAGGACAAATTCCTTGTAGCGTAAATTAATTCTTCAAAGTTTGAACAATTTGCCAATGATAATTCATGTAATAACGTGGCAAATTCAAACTTTTCGCATGCATCAATCAAATACATTGAAACATTGAAGCTTCTCCACAAAATAAAAACAACTCTCGAGAAACCAAGCGTAAATAGACTTTTAACCGCTGCTAACAAGATTCCTATTGCCTCGTATATCTCAATTTCAGTTCTGTTTGCAGCTGCCTTGTTTCCAACACTCTATCAAACGCCATCAAACAGTCTTTACCTCCTCAAGCCACGTCACGTCACGAGATTACTATGCACTGGGCCAGCTTCGCGCATCGTTAGCCGACTGTTCACCCGAAAGCGTGAACTGGGTCATCGCGAAGGAAACGAGGGGACGGTGGATTCGCGAATCGGCCAAGTATTCGGAATTATTTCCTTAGCGAGAGAAAAACGGGCAGAGGTCGGCGGAAGGGAATGAGAAAGGGAACACGGAAGGTCGACTCGGTTCCCGGCATTCCACGGAGTCCAGCAAAGAATTCAATATGCCTCAGTTGACGACGATGAAGCGAAGGTAGGAATCTCGAAACTCGGTCACCCCGTTTCCAATTGACCGGCTCTAACCGCTCGTCTCGATTCCCTGCGGACCGGGATTGCATTATGCGAACTTCCTGCAGATTAGTTGTCGTCAAGTTTAATATTTTACCAGGTGATTCCGCGTCGACCTGGCTGTTCCGCCAACTACCACAACCTGCGAGTTGTGTATAGAACAAAGCCATAGTTTCCTCCGAATATTGCATTCCTTAGAAGGAGCGCGCATAGATACGATAGCGGTCAATATAGACTGAGATTTTACATTGATTAGGATTGTCTTTAAATGGATATTTTGAGTTCATTAAGCAGCAGATCGTTAAATTGCAATCACGTACACGGATATGATCAAATGATTACTATCGATTCGGCATTGGTAGAATCAAGACTATTGGTTCTGTGTAGATTGCAATGGAGAAATCCTTTCAGCTTTGATAGCAAAGGTAGAAAACGCGGATGCGCGGAATTAACGCGCGTACATTTACACCTGAATACCTGAGCTTGGAAATCGTATATAGGATACGCACGTGAATGGAGTGCTCAAGTGCAGACACGTGGCATGTCGAGACCTTAATAGCTCAGTCTCACGACTAAAAGGGATTCGTGGTTGAAAAGCACCGAGGGCGGTACTGGTCAGACTGTTAGCAGCTGCATTTTCAGTTGTTCCACACATTCAATTCACCCTTTGATAGCGCTGACCCAGATTCGGCTCCGAGCAGACACGTCGAAGAGCAATCGATAACCTCTTTCTACGCAATTAACTACTCCTAACACGCTGCCGGCGCTCTTGCCCAGAAAAATTACAAGCAGATGTGCTTCAGGAAATTAGTAGCTCTTATTGTGTTTAGTGGTTAGAGGAAGAATATATTTTTCTGTGTTTATATCGAGTTTATTGTCGTACAAATAGGGGGTATGATGGTATCTCTCATTCTCGTTACTTCGTTTTGTATTATGTTTGATCGATGGTTGTGTACCGTGCTTTATCGATCACAAGAGATAAACGTGATAAATCCATTTTTCTACAGTTCTGATTTTAACGCCAGCGAGTAATTCGTTGAATCCAAAGAAAAGCAAAAGATATAAGAAATTAAAAAATAGTTGATAAGTTTTTCGAAATGTTGTAAATGACGATTTTGCTATTGATTCTTTTAAAATATTCAGGAGTTAAAAAAATCAAATTAAACGTGTCTCTTCCATCTTAACAACTACTGTTTTGAATTCAAAACTATCAATATTCTTATGAATAATTATAAAGATTAAAGGATATATTTGATTTCATTCATTATAAACTTAAAACTCTAGGGACATTTTAGAAGGTAAAGGTGAAGGTTGTATTACGTATGCACAATTAGGAACGCAAGGTCGGCTGTGAATGAACCCATACTTTTCGACACCTTGAACCTCAAGCCAGGCGTTCGTGCCACAACCTTCCCCTAGGAACCTTCGAGAGACACATTCGCAGCCAGACCGCACCGTTATTACCAGCGATAAATCGCCACCTTTAATAAGAGTTCGCATGACGTTCCAGACGGAAGTCAGAAACGCCGGCGTCGCAGCTAACGTCAACCAACGGCCAAAGAGAGGTGCGATATCAACTTGACGCGAGAACAATGCGATATCAACCATCCACGATAGTTTGTTCCTACGATTGTAAGACCAGTTTTAGGAGCATTTTCTGTTGATTTACTTTATCATAGATAAAGGAAAGTAGATAAAAAGGTGTTACTTCACTCTTAGAAATTGACTTAGAAATTTGAATAGATAAATGGAATTAGTATTTCGTTCATAAAATTCTTAATAATACAATAAATTCCTATTACAAACGCTATCATTGAACCTAGTTCTCTTTGAAGTACGATATAAAAGCTTTCTTCCAAAAATGATTTATACACACACATTACGATAACAGCTCGTACGGATTTGTATTCAGTGGAAAAAATAATAAACAGCAATTCTGAATTACAGGAAGGTTTCGTTTGTCTCGTATAGTAAACGCAGCTGCGAATCCTCAACACAGGAAGCGTTATGCTGTGTGGAGCTGCGCTAGATTAACAATTCTTGGCGTTTCAGTGTCGCTTTGGATGCGTTGACGCTACTTCAGGCTAGCTTCAAGGCTCGACTGTAACGAGCTTCAGGATTGATTAACCGTGGCGTCGAGCGACGCGCGAGCAACTCTACTTCTGCCAAGTCTGGGCAAACGAGTCGACGTCTCGATCCCCTGGCGAAGGATCAGCGGAGCCTTAATTACGCTTGATTAATAGCTTCTTCGACGGATTGTCGGCTGACGGAGACGGCTGTTTAACGGAGGTCTACCATAATTTTTCGGTGAGACTGTTCCCTCGGCTAATTTTCGGTACACCGCTTAAAATAAAACGTCACGAAGTGGTTAGTCTACTCGATTGATGGGACAGAATCACAACGATACGTTTTCGTCCTTTAAAGTGTCCCTTTTGATTGATTGCCTGGTTTTTCCCTTTGTTACAGGAAGATTGCCTTTTATCTAACTTTGATTAAATTTTCTATACAATGCGCTGGAATTTTTTGATCGACAGATAGAATCTCGTTGTTATGCTGTTGATATCCGTTAACCTCGAGGTATTCTTAACCGAATTCCATCATTTTGTAGCGCTCATTATTATTTTATAGGAACAATAGAATAATCCTGATACGTCGTGCAAAATAATGTAGTTTCGATAACTGGATAAATCCAACTAATAGTTGCGAATTTTGTATGTTTCAATCTCGTCAACGATCCACTGTTTATCAATATCGTATTGCATTGGAAAGATGTAAAGATCTCAGGCAGGTATTCGGAAACAAACGATGTTGTGGCAAGTTTAATCGACTGTGAGAGATGTTCTTTAACGTTTTTAGCGACTAAGAAACAGAATCATTCTGTGGATTCATTCTACGCCGTCTAGAAAATAAAACAGCTACTCGAACATCTAAGAAATCGAGCCATTATTATTCATAGACATTCTCTCTGTGTTTCTCTTCGTTAAGTGTTGTTAAAAGCGGATATATTATTCTCATCTTTTATATTAATTTTACGCTAAAAATATTTTCAAGACCATAATAGTCTTGTTATTTATAAAACCAAATAGTATAGCATTACCTGCGAAGCATTTTCCGTTTATGTCTCGATGAACGAAGCGGTAATTGGCAACAGGCCACAAAGCAACCTGAAACTCGCGAATACAGCGATTCGTTCAATTTCCGCGACTCAAAATCTTCATGAAATTTCCAGGGACGAGACGACCGCACTCTTTTCTCGAGCGGCGGTCTTTGATATCTTGCTGGTACAGGAAACGTTTCAAAGGAGAGGGGAAATGACTTAGCTGTAATCTTCCGTTTTTCAACTGCGAAGCTCGTCGAAACGGCCGGCTATAGCACCGAAATAGATTACAAACGTAATATTTCAGCCGCCATAAATATTCTCCGTTAAAGTTGCCAGAGCTTTTCACTCTCGGTGCTCTTTCGTTGGATCTCTTGGATGTTTCTTTCTAAGCAGAGGGCAAAAGAGCGGAAGGGAGTCTTTCGCGGAGTGCTGGTCGCCAACGCCGCGATCTAATTGGGATAAGACGGATTTTTGTACCAGGTGGTCCTTAATTGGTCGGCCATCATTACGGGTGGTCTCGCGGTTCTAATTACTGTAGTCCACGTTACGCAGACCTTTATACGCTTCTGCACACCAACTCTCGAAAGATTTTCGCGAATATAGAATTATTTATAACGACCGTCACTACTTCGTTGATACTCTACTGCTTGTGTGCCATTGTTTCGAGTTACTTTATTTAAGCGTTTGGTATTTCAATTTTAGATTTTTTAACAATTCGGTGATTTTTGATTTATTATTGAGAGTATTAGAATATAATTTGAGTGTTTAGATGCAGCATTTATTTTCTGGAATTATCAAACTATAAATTTACGTTACGTATTAAGAGACTCAGTAAAAATAGTTCACAATAAAGTTCACGATTCGTTGTTATGTGTATCATTTTCATGTAGATCATCTTTTTATTATTTGAATAAAGTGGTTTCTATCTGACCTATAAGTTGCAAAGGAAAGAATCCCAGAATGTTATGGTAAAAATATTTGGATACTTCTAAAATACATTAGAGAAAGTTTCTTAAAATATCTTAAAACAATTTGCTTTTATTATATTTGAAGTACCTATTAACCACACACTTTTAATAGAATAAACATTTATTGTTATTATTTATATTTAAAAAACATGTATAAAAATTTGACAATAATCTACATAAAACATAAAAGTTCTAGTTTAATTCGTAATTTATAAATCTTGCAGATCTTTCTATTTACGAATAACAGGCCAAAGTTTAACAATAGTAATAACAGTGAAATATATTTCTGACTCGTCATCACCATTGCTATGGCGCTTGGTTCCATGGTTGAATCTCCGCCGATCCAAAGATCACGAATACAACAAACGCGGACGTTTGAGCAATAATATTAATCCAGAAGACATACCTCCACTTTACCATAGTGTGCTATATTATTAATATAATACGTGAGATCAATAAGAATAAGAAGAGAGAGTTCAAAAAATTCACGATGATTACACAGTGAACTTGAAAGAGAAAATAGTACAAAATTAATTGTTTTATTCGAGAAATAATGCTGCTAAATTAAATTTAACAAAGAAATTAGTCAGTGTGTTAAAAGATAATATTTAGGTATAACGTACGTTCGAATGATTCTCGATTATATTTTAAATACTCTTTTCTTTTTCCTTCACTTATTACTAAGCTATGAATGTTTATGCTCCTATCGATGCATTTCTCATCATATTTAAACGTTTCTTTATTTTTTTACGATCAAATAACTTCTTCTATATAGAAAAGTTCTATGTTCATCTTACCCCAGTTTCCATAAGCGCGCCAACCAAAGCAGGCAGAATAAACGCAGAAATCGTCCCTGGAGTATTTGTAATGCCCATTAAGATTCCAGCATAGTTTGGTGCCAAATCATTGTGATTGGTGAGATGTCCAACAAAAATTACACCGCAGAATACTATGCTCAGTATTAATAATATTGTGGACCCTACGCGGTTGCAGCCGAGATAAGCGATTATAATAAGACATAAACTCGGTGGGATACAACCTGTAACGTTAACGAAAACCCATAGGTTGACATATAGTATATATAACTTGACGTATTTATCATATTTAAAGTAAAAATGAAATCATTCGTGTTATTATGAATACTTTTCACCAAATTTGTAGATGAAAAGAATTTATAAGATTGAGATATATTATATCGAATATAAATTATATAGCGAAACTTACTTATAAATACTGCAACTTTTCGACCACCTGTCTGTCTCCAATAATTCTTTTGTCTGCCCCAGTCCAGTAATTTACCAAGCAATGGGTTTACTATTGCATTTATCAGATATGGAGAGCAGCTCAGGGAAGCATTCTACGCAAATAAATAAATACGTTGACGACTGAATGATTCAAAACTGTACACATAATTTATTTTATCATTTATGTAACATCATTATATATTATTTCATAATTATTTATATCGCTTTTGTATTATGATTCGAAATTCGATGACGAATATAAAGTTTTATTCGTCGCTGTAAATTCTTGGCTCAAAAAATATGGAACCGAAAGTTCAAATGAATTTTATAAAACGAATTAGTAACTTAAAAGCTATTATACAAATTAAAGGAATGATAATGTAGCAATTATTCTGCTAACAATGAAAATAATATTTTAGCTGAGATATTTTAAATAATAATAAATAATAATAAATATATGTGTCTTATAGTATCTCCTGGCTATTTTAAGTAACTCTACCATTGGGTTATTCGAATCACTTCCTCGTTTTTGATATTTTTTGCTTTCTGGATCTAAAGTATACACGATATTTTCTCATTCTTCTGTTATTGTATTAAGACTAATGGAGTATCAGGAAATATAATAAGTTTGATCATTTCATGTAAAAGTTCAAAATTGAGTTTCAAGTTTAGATGACAAATAATCCTATCTTATTATACAGGGTGTCGCTACTTTTTTCCGCATAACTTTTCTAGCAGATCCTACTAGTGAAAATGAGAAAAATATTTCATATAGACATACATAAAAATGCTCTGTCAAAGAAGTATAACAGAAATTCGAAATCATAATTGGTTATTTATTTGCATTAGCTCTATTTCAAAGTGCCGTCTGTTCTTATAAATACAGGCTTGATATTTTGTCAAAAATTGAATTTATTACATTGCGAATTTCACGTCAATTTCCTTTCTTGTTGTTAAACGCATCATAAGTTCCTTGCGCTAATTCCTCGCATGTATCAACGACTTCAAGTTTGATACAAACGTGGCTTGTGTAACCAGATCAGATAAATATTGCCAATCTGTTCTTATGCTATATCGAACGAAAATCAATATTTCATTGTTACTTTGATTTTTTATTATAATTTTCTAACAAAGCATTTTTGATCCTACGTTTTTTTTCTTTTCTTCTTACTTTTACTCGTAGAATCTGCTGGCGAAGTTATACGGAGAAAAGAGGGACACCCTGTATATTATTATCAACTTACCGATTTTATATCGAACCTGAGTATCTTGTTCATATACAGAGGCAGTTGTGTGAGTAAAAAATACCAACAGAAGTTCCCAAAAGTATTCGTATAAATCAGTGCCCAAAAGGGTACCGACGTGAAGATGGCTTTCCACGGAACGTCCATGTGTGCAGATTCAAGGCTTCTGTGCCCATAAGAGGTCACAATGAGTTGCCTTTCCTTTTCAGAAATGTACTTTTGCGTTTCTGGATTGTCAGCGAAAAACCAATAGAACAGGGCACACCAGATCAGTGGCAGTGCACCGTGAATGTAGAAAACTGCCTTCCATCCGAACCAGTCGAGTATCAGACCAGAACTCAAGATGGAGATCACGGTACCAAGCGATGTTCCAGCGTAGATGATGGCGAACCACGTGCTTTTTTCTTCGTAAACAACCCATTTACCAACGAGGACGTTCACCACAGGTAGATGCGCTGCGCTCACTAGGCCGGTCAAGAATCTCACAATATAAAGGATCAGTAGCACGTTGGCTGCTACTGGCACCAACAACGTCAAAAAAGCGTTCCCTAACACGCATATCAGCAGCACGTTCTTCGTATTGAAGCTGAAATATGAACGATTAAAAATTTGAAAGTTTTGAGAATTCGAGAATTTATAAATTCGAAAGTTTGACAATGCATGAGTCTGAAGAACAGGTCATGAGGAATAGAAATCTAAAGTGATCTAAATCACTGTACTGATTATGACAGTAGCGGTACATACATATATAATACGTATAGACGTAGATTATGTTGAGGAGATACTTAGATATCGAATATCTTGATAGGAAGACATTTATCACATAAAATTTAAAAACACTGCTTTGATGTTACACCATTTGATAAAAGATAATTCTAGTTTCATGAACGATCATTACTATTATTATTACTGCTAGCTACAATATCTCCCTTATCTCATTAAATAATCTCAGTCGACAGATTTTTGATAAGGGGACATAAACTTATTTTCATACACAAAAGATATTCCATAGGAGACGTATATTTCTGAATTAAAAAATGTTTAATTTTAAGTTTCACTTACCGATCCGCGAAATATCCACAAGGAAACATACCCGTGAGGTAACCAGCGAAATAAATGCTAACGACCAAGCCTTGCTCAGTTGTCGTCCAGTCAAAAGGACCATCTATATCGACTCCCGCAACGTCTTCGTCGCCAAAATCACATTCATAAGTTACATCGCCTGGACTATTTGAATGCTTTTTAGATTTCACCATGCCAACGATAGCTGTCGCGATGTTGACCTTCAATCCATAGATGATCATGTTCGCAATGCAAAGCATTATAGCGAACAAAAACCTCACGATATCCGCTATCATAGTAAAATACAAAATTCATAAATATTTCTCGTCAAAATTCCTGAGAGATGTATGATAAAGATTCATGTCAAGTTAATTTTTGTGCGTTCGTCATTTCCAAGGAAATATTTATTTTTTGCTATGATATTTAAATTAAAATATTCTGTGCTACGAAGCATGTGCTACACACCACTTAAAATAAAATTACAATATTACAATAGAATATATATATTTTTAAGTAACAAAATATTTCTGTTTACATTCCAACGCACTGTTCATAACATTTTTCTTTTTTCCTTCAAAATCATTTGGTTAAAGCGCACAAGGATAAAGACGCGACAGTTGCTTTAGCAGCAACGAACGTGTTAAACAGAAAGTAAATGTACACTAACTATTATTCAAAAGTATTTATTTGGGCATTTTCTTATTCTTGATGCAATGATTCTTGGCAAAATTTACAATAACAAAATTGATACTTATAAATGTTATGAATGTTTTGTTGTTTCACAAATCTTTCTTCATACTATAAGCGTTTAGTTTCTAAGCTACGGATAAGATAAGAAATATAAACCTAAAACCATTGAGACTAAAAAATTCTGACTAATATAATGTGACTAGTTGTGATTAATAGGAAATTCGCATGTTAAAATAAGATCATGAAATAGTTAAAATAAAAATGATAGCTCACGCATGTTTGTGTCTCTGCTTCAAGCTTGGAGATTTCAAACTTTTCACTCTTTTTGCTTCGTTACATTGACGATCATCACAGCTCGATTCTACGTACGTCTTCGTGCAGTGTCTCTTGTCAGTTCTTGTCTCTTTTCGCATCGATCCGATCGCGAAAGTCGTTCTTTCTCTGCATTCGACGGCTCGACGACGACTATCGAATTATCGTTAACGACGCAGTCGATCGAAGTATACTAGATTTCTCGTTCTCCGGATATCTTCTTCGACACGACGCGTCGAGACGAGATTACGCGTGACACCGTGTGGTTCTGAACCGCGTGTGTCGCTTGTTTCCGAAATCGATGTGGATTTCGAGTGTCGATTCTGTTATCGCACAATTACCACTCACTTTTCCTCTTAATTGCATTACATCATTCGTTGGTAATGCGCTTTTTCTCGGAGATGTATGTATAGCAATGGAACTTTAGAAGTCACAGTGGAAGTTTCATCGAAGAGAAGTAGAAAGTTTTATGGATAAATGATAATGTAGTCGTATATTTCTGACATTGTGAAGGAAAAGATTTTTTCACGTATGTATACAAGAAAAATCATCTCGTTTATCAGAAAAGGAATACATCATAGATTATTTTTAAAAATTGCCGAAGTTTTATATTAGTAAGCAAATTAAATGCACGATTTTTCCAAACGCATATAATAAAATACTTTGAAATTGCCAATTGATGGCAATAAATGTGTGACGAGATGGTAGAAACATAATATTAAGAAATTGTTTCTTTTTTATTTCATTTTTTTGCTCGAGGAGGAAGTTATAACGCATCTAAAAAAATTTAATTAGAACGACTTTGATCAGACTAATAAACGTATATCTTTTCTAAATTTGACGAATTACGAATAAAGCTGTTACTTCCCAAAATAGTATCCATTTCTCTTCATATTTAATCATAAAATACAGAAAATAATTATATGAATTACAGTTATTAACATAACTAATCTGACATCATAAATCTGATTGCTTTCAGGAAGTTAAACGTGTCTGCAATTGAAATTCCCACGACACGTGCATGTTTATTCGATACTTATGACGAATTATCCGCTGATAGGAATCGCTAATGTCACTAGATTCATAGAGAATGCGGTGGAAATGTAACGTATATAGTAGAAACATTCAACAGGTTGATGTCGCACAATAAAAACTTTTAAGCGGTCGATACTTCTTTAAACATCGCAACCGACGTTAAATAAGAACGATGTTGCCACCAGCTAAAACAAGGCCAAAGCAATGAAATCCTCCGAACACATAATTTACCCACTGAGCAAAGATTTCACTCTTAACAAATGATATATATTGTACAATTTATAGATTATTGGTGTCCTTGAGTTTTATTAAGTCCGCTTTCAAGATCGTAAATTTCATTCTTTTCGACGAACAATGATTGTTTTTAGTCCTCTTTCGTGTAAACTAGGAAACATTGTGGGTCCCTGGATAGAAAATATTATTTTGTATTTTAATTGTTTCTCCTTGATACATAAAATATTGTTCTTTGCGAAAATCGGTGAAATTCTTTCAACGTTCTCTACTTCTTTCTCTTTTTAATTGTAGAGAAAACATTGATAATGCATTGATAATAGAGAAATAAAGAAACTCCCTGCTTTTTCTTATCAACTCACTAATATCATTAATTACTAAATTATTGCGTACATCTTTCCTAGTATGGTCTATGTGTTTCTAAATATATTAATATTTAACTTTTTCACTTCTTGTGTGAAAAAAATTAATTTATTTGTGGTAAAAGACCAGTAGTTCGTATCATTAAAATACACCTTGATATCTGCGAAACTTTATCACCTACTTTATCTATACGATATTTGCTAACTTCGTTTTATATCAGCTGAATTTCGGCTACCAGTCTGTTACATAATGGCAGCGAGTAGTATTTACTATCTAACGAGCCTCCTATAACTGTCTTCCTGAACAAAAGGCCATTGACACAAAATACTGATAAATTAGTGCATAGCCTAGTAATACATAACCAATCTATTGAGATAATGCGCGAACATGCATTTTTGTACAACGTCACGGTTGTCAACGCTCTTACGTAACTTATTGACAAAGTAAAATTTGTATTATGTTTCATTTGTAATAAAAGAATCGGAAATTTTTACGCATAGTTTTAGACATTCCATTAAGGAAATAGAAATTAGGTGTTTGTTTTATCTATTAATTCGTTAAACGAATCATTCTTTAATTATTTTTAGAATTATGAAATTTGATATTAATAAAATCGAATCAATTTCAGATATGTTAATTTTTATTTTTCCAATTATAAATATAATATAATTTATTTTTAATACAAATCAGAAGACAGAATTAAAAAGTAGAGACTCCATAAATGGAGAAGTTATTATTTCAAAGCATTTTGAAATTGTAACAAGTATACGTATTCTATTTCGAATATTCTATATATATTTCCATGTTATACAAGTATTGTATACGTCAACTTCGCGTGAATGCGCACAAATTTGTACTTTTGTGATAAATATTGGATTTTGCTTTTATTATTCCTTATATAAAATTCTTCATCATTTGTATCTGAATGATAGTTAATTAAATTCAAATCGTATTTGCTCGAATTACTGTAACGTGTCGTGAAAATATTGATCTTAATTTGATGCTAAAAACTGTTTCCCGATAGATTTACATAAAACATAGAGCATAAAATATTAAATATTTTTAATCCAAATTAATGCTAACCTCGATTTACAAATATTACTAAATCAATTATCTAATCAGCGGTAAATTGTTAATGTCGCTGTTCTGATACGGAAAGTTCAAATGGAACTCATTGGATTTTATATTTATCATGTGCATTTGCACGCTATTTAATTATTTTATTCGGGAGAATAGAATTAGATTTGGAACATTTCATGGTTCGCATTCTACTATCACATAGCGATCATCTACAATCAATCACAATAATGTACATATACTTATAGAATTATTATCTGCTTTATAAAAAAAAACTAAAACAATGTTTTATCATAAAACACATTTATGAACATAAAACAAAAAATTCGGAAAATTTTATTCCAAAAGAATTGCTGGAACCAATTTCATTGTTGTGCGGTTCCTAACGCATTTATCGGAAATTTGAAGACGCAAAGGTTCACAAAATATAGACAGAATGTAAAAATATGTAAAATATCCAAAGTATAATACTCGTAATAATATTTATCAGGTACAACAAGTATCTACTTAGATGTGTAAGCATTTCTCTTACTTTTTTAATTACGTCTATAAAAATACGAATTTGCAGAAATATCCTCAGCTTAATTACAATATCTCAAACGTATGATAGTCTATATATATCTTATCAATTACGTATCTCGTTCAAACATAGACGAAACTTCCTGCTGCGCCCTTCTACACACAAATCATTCTTCCCCGGCATCGATCCCAGGAAATTTTACCTGTTCCATTCATGCGTGCCGCTCGTCTACCGCTCGGCTTGACACATGTTTGACAAACGTGCACCTGTAACGACCAACAACAGGCCGATCGATACACCGGAGACTTCCTTTAAACGTCGGCTCCTTTCACGTCGCGATGCAAACGACAGCCGTAACGAAATGTTTCGTAGGAACGGGAACAGGAAGGATAGGGGTGATTACGACGACAGCTTACCGAGACGGATGGCGCACCCGAGGTCGCATAATATACATATGCTTCCGTTCATCAGTATTAGCAGACTTAGAGAAAGTGCGTTTAACCTCAGAAATGTTTAGAAACCTATTAAACCTTTTAACAATTATTATCAGATTTGAAACTTACGCAACGCAGAATTAGGATCATAGAATCGAGAAGAATTGAATAAAATTCACGTATTCAACGTTATAATCGTATGTTATATATGAGTAAAAAGTGTGCTAACATATGAACGATAGCGTAGTCACAAACTTACGTAAACCATTCCTAAGATTAAGAAAATTTAACAAACGTCTCTTGTACCTAGAAACAGTTTGACTTTGTATCGCCTTGCGTTACTTTCGCGGTAGGTGGTCCGAGAGTGTCGGCAAAGAACGTCAAGAGAGCATCACGCTTGTTAGCAGAACGAACTTCCAGCAGCTAATTGGTATTCCTCCGGCGGGAAGTGTCAGCCTTTGACTGATTCTATTTCGAGTAGGTTGCGGTCTTTTCAAGCTGCTCGGTGTGTTTACATTCTGGAGGGAATCGTAAGACAGCAAAGTGGCTGACCAACGTTGACCGAACACAATGCAGCATCTCGAGGGCCTTGAATCTTCTCAGACCGGTTCCATCCGAGGATTTTCAAGCGCTTCTCCTTCTAATCGGTCACCAGGCATCGTTGTCCTGACGCCTCTGAGAGTTCTTCGTGCCCGTGAGCTGTCGAGAAACGGGTTGCCTCTTCTTATAAAACGCACCATCTTCGTTCTTTCTTTCTTTCTTTCTTTCTTTATTTCTTTCTTTCGTCTGCTATACTGGCTAGTCTTCATTCTTCTCTCTGCCGCAGAAGCGTGATGGCACATTCATTTTTAACGTGTCGAGGCTTCGCATTTTCTCGAGTGGATTTCACGTTTCTCCGGCATATTCTGCGTACGGATATACGCGACCGTTCACCCCGTCTCCAATGCAACGCGTACGTGTCACTCGTGGGGACAAACACAAAGAGATACTATTTCTGGCTATCGAATTAAGAAAAGAAGAGAATCCACTTTTAAGAATGGAAATATATAGTATATATAAGTAGTGCGTTAGATGCGTCTTTGTTTGTGCAAATTATTAATCATTTGATAGGTGTATTGTGAAATGTCATTTCTTTGAAACTTAAATTTCCTCTATAACGGCTCCGATATCGAAATTATCACCAGCAAATTATTAAGATCTTCAAGAATTACTTTACACTAAAAGAAGGATTCGTAAGCTGTAATAAAACTATAAAAAAATTTCGTATACACAACATTAAAATAAATCGTCAATTAATGTCGCCTTCGAATATTGACTATTCGAATTCTAAAATTGACGACTCTTATAAATCTGAAAAACATTGATCAATAACAAAGAGTACATTGGTCGATGTAGAAATTGCTTCGATTAAATGTATAATATTTTAAATAAACTACCGGAAGTTAAAGTTTCATAGTATAGAACGTATGATATATACACGAACCTAATACTCGGATACTATCAATTCCACTGACAATCTGATAGATACACTTGATCCAAG
The DNA here is from genome assembly GCF_011952255.1 of Bombus vosnesenskii. Classification (NCBI taxonomy): domain Eukaryota; kingdom Metazoa; phylum Arthropoda; class Insecta; order Hymenoptera; family Apidae; genus Bombus; species Bombus vosnesenskii. Next base: position 2,851,353 of record NW_022882945.1, on the reverse strand, counting down.
CAATAAACCAATCCATTGGAAGAAGTTCGAGAAAGACAGAAAAGACGCCACACGTTCAGTCTATTACAGGAGCATCGGTGACTGTTTGTCATTCTAACACCGTTGATCCGCACCTTTCATCGGTTCCTGAAGGAATTTCCTCGAGTGGCTCGCATGAGCATGTGGATGACGCCGGTGGAATAGTATATGCTCTCGATGACACGGAAGGTGAATTTGGACACCGAGATCACGGTGCAAGAATGAAAAATGAAGGTACGAAGCGGAATCGCAGGGAAGTTGACGCATTGCGGCGGGGAAATATGGGTCGTTCCCGATTATGTTGGATATGTATGGTGCTACAGTGGCTCACGAAAGTATTTCAAAACTTTTATCTACATATATTACGTACGCCGTATAAAATACTTTGTAATTTCGTTTGCACTGCAACGAGATGTGATTGTCATGATTATGTATTAGGTCGTCCGAAAAGTTTCTTTCGTTTTATAAAGAAATAATGGATGCACAAGATTTTCCGTTTTATATTATCTCATCGAATTACGTATGATCCATTTTGTTCTATCAAGGTAAAGATCACAACGTTCGACAGATTAGGTTTCACGTTTGCATAAAGATGCATCGTTGTAAAAGACGTGTCTGTAAAAGAAAAAACACATTTCGGACAACCTAATATATTGGACAAATTTGAAACAAAAGGCAAATATTGCATGAAAATTATTTGTTAACATAAAGTACTATGAAAAGAGAAAATCGAATGAACTCGTTGGAGGTATATAACAATGTAAAATGACTGTGTTATTGACATTTTTCACAAACAATATTAAGAATAATCGACAGAATAATTTAACCTGTCGAATCAATTTCATCAATTTTACGTAGCAATCTTAAATAGACGTACACTTGTATGCATATATACGCGGGGCAGTGAAGACGATGGTGTTATTGGACGGGCATAAAACGGGTTTATTTGTTCACCTAGTTTACACAGCTCTCAAAGTCAGCGGCAACTTCCGCTCGACCGACTATCGTTGAACGAAATGCTAACGATGATGGATGGCCAGCTATCCTTTTCTTCCTCTGAGTAAACCGGAGCTAAAAGAAAATAATAGAAACCCACGTCTCAAACATGCTCATCATAAGATGGCCTGATATTTTAAAACCATTTCACAACGTTTCATTTTTTTGGCTTGTAATTAACCTTAAAGGATGCTCGTTTGCATATTCAAATTAGCTATAGAGAAGAAAGTCAAACACCAAGTGGAAACATTCGTGGCTCTAATACGGTGATCCGGTTTCTTAGGGTGAGCTTAATTCATGCATGGGAATGTTCCTTTTTTTTTTAAGGAATTCTTTTCTAACCCTTCGTTCGTTCGATTGAGTCTATGAATTTTTGAACAGTGTTTTGCATGAGAAACGCTACAAGCGATGGAAATTGAATGGAACGGTAATTAGATATATTATATACAGGTGATATAGTAAAATTGAATAACTATATAAAATTCTGAAGCCTGTATATATACTTGAAATTGCATAGATTCTATTCTACCAATTATTATATCAGTTAGTTACCCACCTAAAATAATTCTAAATAAGATAACATTATAAATAATTCCAAATATGACTAATAAAATTTCGTGCTAAAAAAAACATAGATTATGCCATTGTACCGATTACCATTATATCGATTAACTTAAATCTAATTTAAAAGAATTCTAAATAAGATAAAACTATGAGTAATTTCAACTAAACTAAAGCTACAAATAATTCCAAGCAATCTAAAAGTAAAAGGAAACTCCAAATAAAGAAATAAATGAAGGCACGCGAAGGATTTTAATCGAGCAACTGTTAGCTAAAGATAGGCTGGAAATAGACGCGACACCTTTTATCGCATTACGAGCGACGAGCCGTCAGCTGGACAGCCGTATCGCCATTCTACTTACCTACACCCACTGTCAAGATTCTCCAGGTGAGACGAGCAACCTTCTCGCCTTTCGGATCAAACTGAAACGTCTTACGGGATCTTGGACACGAACGATATGATCCTCTTAATATGTCCCACGGCTTACGAGTATTATGATATTCCCTGCTCTGTTCCTAATTCTTATCGCTGGGAAGAAGAGGCTACCCTCTTGCTTTAAGCCGGACGACGAAGCCCCGACCAACGTCGGCTTACATACATATTGATGCTCCCTAAACGTAGACACTCGCATATTTATACGATAACGAGAACTGTGCTGGTTTTTAGTCGATCTGTTCGATTCAAACGTGTATATATCTTAATAAGATCGATTTACAAGCGTATTATTAAGTGTATTATTTCCTTTACCGCGTCTCTTTCTATCGAGAGAACGATCTTGTTAGAGGATTTTTTGCGACTCAATAATTCAATAACAGATTAATTCATATTATTTCGAACGTGAGAGCTAATAATAATTTTAATTGATTACTAATAATTTAATTATTAATCACTTTATTGAGCCAAAGTACTGCGTTTTATAGAAAAATTCCTTAAAGATCTCAAGGTGAGAAGTGGAAAGGTGAAGGGAGAAATACGCGTAGGGTGTTCAAGGGATCGAATTACCAGCATCGTATTGTCCCGTCAAGCACAACTACTCTTCTTTCCTTCAATGATACTTCGAAACTGATTTAAGGTCAAGTTTACAGACACTTGACCCGATCAACCCTTCCTGTTTCAACACTTCATAAGGCAAAATTTACACAGCACGGTTATATTGTAGAAATAGAATAAAATTATAGAATAAACTAATTGCATTATGATATATTTAAAGGCTCTGAAATAGAAATGAAAATCTAATGAAAAGATGAAATTTTCTATCTGTTATGAGACAGAATTAATCTAAATTGATCAGATAAAACAACGAAATTGAATTTAATCTTAATTTTCAATTTAATTTTCATTTTCGTTGAACTAAGCTGAAGAATATATTAAGGTTTACAAGGTGATCTAATAATTACCCTCAAGATTTTTCAGACACTTTCGATAGACGGATAAAAGATGTTTCGAACAAAAGTTAATCAGCTTTCTATCCAAGGAAAACATAAAAGCAAAAAGTATTATGCATCTTTCTTCGTCTTTCACACCATAAGTTCTACAACATTAAAGCTAAAATATCTCTTAAACTAATCATCTTCCCACCCAAGTATCTTAATACCGCTTGTAGAAAATTAAAAAATATATTGCACAAAAAAATGTATTATTCCATTTAAAGAGACAAAGGTGACCTTGACTTTTCATCGAAGTAAAGCTTTCTTTTTTTTTTTTAAATTCATTGGACTGCAATTTGAACTCGATCGAAAGCTGATTAACTTTTGTTGGACTATCGGAAGTACTTGAAAAACCGTGGGATCTGATTTTTAAACCACCCTATATAGAACTGAAAAATGGTATTTTTCCCTTGTGCTCGTCCAATTACGCCACCCATTTGTTTCAAACTTCACATATTCTACCTACGTTCTGTCGATCTAGCTTTCAGATTGAACATTTATCGACAACTTTCCATATCAACCAGAAATCTCCTTTTCTTTCTTAAATTCAATCTTTCTGGAGTGTAATACGGGAAATTCGAACAGCTGTCAAATACAATATCGTAAAGTACAGGTCTTGCATTTTGTTGTTTATAACGTAATTACGCATGAAGATTGATTACATATCAGAGCATAGCTTTACCGTGTTGTTGGTAATTACTTCATTTTCACGCTTAGTTATTTATTATTAACTGTAATTAAGTTTTACTTGCAATAATTTACATTTATAATATTTTAATACTACGTATATTACTAGATATTACATATGCTTTTTTCTCAAATTTCCATTCTGTGCATAGCATTTGCTTTTGAACAACCCTCGGATACGAATATCCATAGTCACGTCGTTAGTTCTGCAATTAAGAAACCCGAGTAGGAACACGCGAATTCCGCGAATGAGTATCGCGCATTCAAGAATGTCCAGGTCCTCGGCAAAGGCAAGAAAGAGAAACCTCGCTCTAACGAATCCGCGTGATTCTTTTCGCGTCAGCTTTATGATCTCTTCTGCCCCGGTTCTCTTTCTTATGTCTCATCAACGAAACGCTTCGGAATTCATGGCTGCATCGTCATCACCGTCAGTCGCGATAATGAGGACATCTTGCGCCGCTAATAAGACGAGTGTCACATCTCTTGTTCTTGTACATCGCCTTCCAGCCTAGAGTTCTCGCGAGCACAGGAATATCATAATGCGGTCGCTTTGCGAATTTGCTTAGTCAGAACAGCGTTGAACGAGAACCTTCGTACGATTTTGGGAAAACGAAACGCGTTGGATTACAATACGTATAGTAATAACTAAGGCAACGCGAAATCCGCGTTTCACCGCGATGACAACCATCAGACAGCTTCGAGTGCTTTCGCGGAAATCGGGATCGTGACACGTGTTATACACTTTCGTTCATAAGTATTAGGATATTTAGAGAAAGTGATGTTAACTTTCGAAACTTAAAGCTTTTTGTATAACTGACAGAAAATTTAAATTCACTATAACATCATTTTCACATATTTTCTTTTTTATACTTTACATTCAATTCTATTTCCAGAAATAGTTTTTTGTTTAATCATAATTTTTTAACTCTCTTGCCCCTAACAAGTAGTTAATTAACTAAAAGACAAATGTATGTGTTTGCCGTAAAAATTGCTTTGAAGAATCATCCAAATGAGAACCTGTTCTTATTATCAATAATTAATAGAAGATAATTCTTTATCACAAATTTATTTCATTTTTCAGTTAACAAAAAACGTTATATCTAAATAAAAATTCAATTCTGAAGATATAAACTTGCTAAACATGTAAAGAATGATAAAGAAGAAATAAACACGGAAGAATTGCCAGTCTTACAAATGGCGAAGAACGATGATTGTATGACAAATGTAATTCCCGTCACGAACTTCAACGGGGCATGTTACATTAGATTGATGCTGACAACGAAATCATGCACGAAAGCACGACTGCCTGGAAATAATGCATCGCATTTGAAAGCCAGAACAATAGTGACAGTTACAATCATTGATCCTCTCCATTTGCTTTGCTTTAATGTCAGCCTGTTTCATTACCATACATCAATAAATTTCTTCTCATTGTTCAAACGAATTAATTACGAAATAATTAGTATCGATTGTAATAATATCTGATTTATTAATTTTCATACGTTCTTCGTTTTTCTTTATCTTTTTATTTTTATTTATATGTAGTTGGATCAAGATTTCAAAGACTTTTCAAAATTCAATAATATCAAAGAGATGCAAACTTACTCGGACACTTAAACATCACGAGCTGAATATTCAACCCACTTCGTTCTGAAGCTATTCGTGAAAGCAGAAATGAATACGCGTCCTTTGAACCTATCTCTCAAGATCAAAATACTGCAAAGAATCAATTTAAAAAGCGAGTCCCCGTCTATTCGAATATACAAAGAACAAATATAACTGCTCAACGAGCGGAAATTATTTGCAAAAAATGCAATATACGAAAAGCAAACAAAACTGTCGGGAAAAGAAAAATAATTCTTCCAGAAGATATAAACAATCAAATATTTATGTGTCGTTTCTTTAAGGTTTGAAGTTGGCGCGTCAATAACCATTCATTTAATTTTGTACCATCGTTACTTAATAACCATATTAAAGAAGAAGAAATTCGCTACAAGTCACGTATATTCAATGCTGAGAAGATTTACATTGAAAATATGAAACTTCATTATCGCGCAACGTTAATGTATAACCAGATTCTTTAGAAAAAGTATCAGGTCGTCCAAAAAGTTTCTTTCGTTTTATAAGGAAATAATGGATGCACAAGATCTTCCGTTTTATATTATTTTATCGAATTACGTACGATCCATTTTGTTCTATCAAAATAAAGATAACAACGCTCGACAGATTAGGTTTCATGTTTGTATAAAGATGCATCGTTGTAAAAGACGTGTCTGTAAAAGAAAAACACTTTTCGGACAACCTAATATATTTCCCATTCCTCCAAGACGAATTTTTCATTCTCATGATCTTATGCGTTTGATTCCCACGTTGATATTAATTTAATCGTGACTGACTATTCAAACGGAAACATTTTCACAACGAGAAACTGAAGGTTGCCCGCGTGATGTTGAACCGCGTATCTGATGGCCGGCGTAACGAAATCAAAGACTCACGCGATACTCGCGCTTATATTCTTCAATCCAGGTCGTGAATCGCAGCGAGATAAGGAGCAGGAAGGGTATAGGTGGCGGCGAGGAGAGGGGAAAGGGCGATCGTTATCGGGCAAAGAGACAGAGAACCCTTTGACTTCGGAATGTTATCGCGGGAAACAAAGTTCCTCTGGAAAGCATAGTTCATTCGGTAAGGAAAGGGCAGAGCTGTGTTTCCCTGCGGGACGCCCAACAGTTCTGATTGAAGAGATACGAGGATATTAAAAGCGACATTTTCTTCGTCCTCGCGATAACTTCGATTTGCAGCCGGCTAGACGTGCACGTAGAAATCGTTGATCGGCTGATAAGACACGGGAATATTCGATATCGTGCGACTTTTAAGTTAGATCGCAACAATTACACCATTTTACGAAACAAACGTATTTACCTAATAGTCGTCCAATAAGCTCATCCACAATTATCGTTTACATTAAGTCGGTGTATATCAAAGTTTTAATTGTACCTAGATTCTTCAAAATATCGTACATCTAATTAAAGTAATATTCAACATCTTTTAATATACTTTTTCAACCACTCCTTTGTTACATTGTTCCAGATTTGAAAGAATCATCGATATCTAAAATAATAACATTGCCAAATGCCAGGCATACTTCTACTGACGCACATGGTGCGTCGATTTAGTTTCATATACAATTTAATTTCATATTCTTATTCTTACTTCTCTCAACACTAAATACATATGATTTATAATAAATCTCTTCTTCTCCAATGTGGTTAATAATTAACGGTGCGGCAAAGTTAAATGGTTGGTATCGATACACTAAATTGTTAAAAAATTTCAAAGAAATGTCACTTTAAAATGACTTTGTATATTTTTCGTGCACCGGTGAAAAGATTTCACAAGGTTGTTGTAAGTTTGTTGCGCATGAAGATTAATAATGGCATGGTGTGTAATGATTTGAAAGCCGAAATATCCGTTAGGACGATGAAATTAGAGGAAGCGAAAGTCCGTTAATGGATTATCGCGATCGAGTCAGTCATTGCCGAACTAGACAGGCGTACCGATGTGCTATCCTTCTAATGTTTCATATGCTGGTGAGTCCGAGGTTAAACACATGAGAAAGCTGTATTGAAGCACTGATTACCTGCAGCAATATCTAGAATTATTAGTATAATCTCTTAATTCATAATAATTTATTTGATACAAAACAAACGAGCAATCAAAAACATCTTGTAATTGATGCATATAATTTACATATGCTTCATTTGTATAATTGTATATTTTATCAGTAAAACATAAGATTCTTATTGACAAATTTTCTAATATATTCTAATTTTTTTTAATTGACAATTTTTTTTAATTTTCTGTCATAGTAAAACTTTTCTAAGATATTCGTCATAATATCCTCTTTCTGTACCTTATGATACCTTATATAATATCTTAAATTACACGAATATCTTTTCAAGATTATGGCAATCTAAAACAACATACCTTCCGTAACATTTTCAAATTAATAATTACGTATTCTTTCGCTGCTAGAATCGAACTCGCTAAATTACACGACGAAAGAACCTGTATCACAGTTCAATTATTAAACCGCATTAGTGTTTACAGATCGATTTCTTGTATGACGTAAGAGCTGGAAGTTGATTCTTAAATCGATTTTCCTGTTCTCGAGCAGTTCCTTTCCTAGCTATGCATAAATGAAAGGATAAGGCGGAGGCACGATCGGAACGAATTAAAAAATAATAAGAACAGTCCTCGATTTTATCGCTTGTTGCCGGCACACAAACGTCGTAGAAACGATTCATAAGGAGGAATAACTGTTCGTCAGCGAAATAAATATCTGGCTTTAACGAACCGGCTCTTGGATACTATCGATCCATGGCGGTATCTCCTTCCCGCGTCATTAATCCTAAATAAGGTTTATAAAATAAAGTGGAACGAGCCCGTGGAGATCGATAACCTAAGGGAATAGTAAAGGTTATTCCGGGCTCACCTGAGATTCACCGATATGGTCAGAAGCAATACTTTCCTGCCATTGCACGTTCCTCATTCTTCCTGACGTTAGATTGCTTCCTTTTTTTTTTTTTTTTTTTTTTTTAACTGAATCTCGCTATAATTTATACCAACTGTTGATTATCCGGCTACCGTAATTCCTACGCTTCTCAAATTAAGCGTATAACTTTTATCGATGAGATTCCACCAAGTAATTCCTTTCCAAACGCCTCGGATCGTGATCGATGGCATCGTAATCGCAGAATCGCGCGAAACGATCGATGAATCGTTCCTTTTTCAATTATTAATTCCAATGAATTCAATTCCGCGAATTTATTGAATACATTATTGAATTATAATTTTTATTTCCTGTTTAATCAATGCGATTGTATGGATTCTTTTGTCAAATTAATTAGACCGTAGCGTATGGATGAAATGTCGTTTGTTTGAAGTTGCAATTTGACGTGGCAATACCTGAATTATTATTAGCGAATAATTAAAATCTTCACAAGAATTATTTCACATTGAAGTAAATATTAAGATTAATACGTAGGATATCTTAATATTTAGAAATGAACGTTTTTATGAAATCTGCGAATGAAGTAGTTTTTAAACGGATAAAAAAACCAAACTCTTAAAATTAAGAAATTAACTACGAAGTTTAAAAGGATAATTTGCGAATTGGTTATTTTCAGCAGCTTTTAAAAGAATTCATTTATTTAAAAAATATGGTGAAATATTAGTTATGCTTTTGACAGTTCCATTCTCGAAATTTATTTATTGAATTCATTGTTTACAACAATAACATTTATCGTACGCGAGAGCAGCGCATTTTGAACGAAACAAGGAAATAGGTACATGAAAATGGAAATCCTTACAAAAAGAAATATACGAATAAAGAAATATTGCCACGTACGAGAATCGTGAATAAAAATGTAAAAATAAATGAATTTCTTCGCAACGTGGCGCGAGAGAGATTCAAGCAAGTTAAATTATATTACACGTAATATAATTATTAAAATTTATTCCATATGAGCAGTTGAAATTACGCGTTTTTTGTACTTGACGTCGGTTACGTAAAAAATGTTCACAATTTCTCATTTTATCGGAACGACGAAAAATTAAGAGCTAGTTATACCTATGTGCTTAGTCCGCTTTTACAAAGAATTTAAATTACTGCTATTATTAGAATATCAATTATCTCAATATGTGAAAAATTTGTTAATGATTCAAAGAACGTAGAAATGCAATTTTTCAACAGAAGGTCAAAAGTTTTGTCGCGATGAAGTAAAAGATTAGCTTAATCCACTTAGATTAAATCCACTGCTTAATCCGCTAGAATAAAATGCATAAAACATACTCCGACATCGTCAACTGAATATAATTTCTCAATAAATAAATAAGAATTTAATTACAATAATTTGCATAAATAAATTTGATTTTTCTTTTTCGTGCTTCTCAAGAAATCCGAATGAACTCGTTACACAACCTAAAAATTCAGTTTATTCCATGGTTATACATCATTTCTAATGATGGTAGAATGCAAAGACGCATGTAATCGAGGGAGTGCAAGAGAAATACTACAGCCGTTGTTCGTGAAAGCCGGTGCTGAGTATTTCACGGTTGTACATGCTCATATTTTATTCGATACATTTCACAATATCCTAGTGTTTTCAGCAATTTCCCGTTTCAGCAACTAGGGCGGAAGAAAAAACAATCCGTTCCAGGTAGCAACGTGAAATTACCAACCATTCGATTCATTTCACGCTAGGCTAAATCACTAACGTATACAACCTTTTATATAGTTACCGTTTTTATGGATCGCGTTCACCGGCAGAATATCAGTGATGGCATCAACATTAATATATTCGCTTATGTTCGCAAGTAAAATTGTGATCGATTAATCAGTTGCTTGATGACTTAAACGAATTATCATATTTTGTATGGAATCGAAAAATGGACTAATACTTATGAACAAAAACGTATCTATCCAGATTGTTTCGAAATTTTACAAATACGATCACGACATTACAGCGGAAACGAAACAAAAATTTTCATATAATACACATAATACGTTCATAAGAATTTTCTATGGTAAGTGCTCGAATAAATGTAGTTTAATCAGATAATGTTCAAATTAATACTGAATATTCAAAGGTGATTATTTATTAAAATAAGGAGCATTAAAAATTTTGATGAATTTTTATGAATTTACGGGATATGATATCAACAAGATCCAAAATGGTGAAAATTCAGTTCTTCTTGTACGACTTTTTCCGTGCGTGTCATTATTTTTTAGCAGCATCCGCGGTTCGTGAAATACAGCCGCATGACAGAAAATCTATGATTTGATTTGACGTGACAGCAAGATAATGGATTCGAATGTCGATCATCTTCCAATACTACGGTGAAGAGTGATCGCGAAGACAACAGGTGCTCTTAATTCTTTGTCCGACACGTTGAAAAGATTATTAAATTATATCAGCGTGAAATCTGATTTAATTTTAAAATGTAATTTGGTTTTGATTGGAAATCAATGGTAATCCATTGAAAGTTTATGGAAATGATATCTCGAGGACTATTTTTATTCATTATTAAAATTAAAGTTCATGACGGTATAATTATAATATCCAGATTGTAGATTTGTATGAATTTATAAAAAATTTAAATGTGCAGAAATAAATAGCATTTATCAATTAATTGGTTAAATTTAAAGTTTGTCGAAGGTAAATGTCTCGTTAGAATATTTATGGAGTGGAAGAGATTTCTATTCAGGTTTCATTACTTCAGGTCTATCCATAAAAATACGAATTTCCATAGAAATTCTCAATCCATTAATATCTGTGTATCAACAAGTTTACGTTAGTCAACTTAGTTAGAAATTCAACCATTTTTCATCGTTTGCTTCGAAGATTTCATCACTTTATCACATCGTCAAAGGCTTCAAACGATCAAACCTTGACGACCAATCGTGACATCCCGATACAATACGTGTAACGTAGAAAAATGGAGCATCGTGTACTATCCCATCTACATTCAGACAAAAGACTGAAACCCCCAAGTCCCATAACCATTACTTTAACAGTGGTACCATCAGCCTGATCAGTATTTTATTCGGTGCAAGCGTTCGAACACCGCCGAGGAACCACAAAACGCATCCTCGATTGGTGTATAGATCTGATTGGCGAGATCTAACGAGAAGAAACCCGCAGCTCGGATAAGATTCATAGAGGTGATCTAGCACGAGGGAGAAAAGACGTAGGAGATGGCAGACGTCCTTCTTTTTTTTTCTTCTTCCTCGTCTCCTTCCTCTGGACGTGAGTAATGAGCGGCGTGAGAGGCAGGCGTGGCTCCATCAGACGATCCTCAGACCACGAAAATCTTATCGGCCCGAATACGCCTGATTCTAGATTGAAGAGCACGGTTTCGTCGATGTGGGAGTGGGAATTACCGATCAAGGACCGATTTCAACACGACGCGGAATCACGTAATCAAAGATAGTCGTCGAAAGTTCGAGGAAATTCGCTTTTTACGGTTTATTGATTTGTTTTTGTCGTTGCTCGTCGTTGAAATCAGTGATCTCGCGTTGCATGAATATACGCAGATATCTGTTGCAATTGATGGAATTAAAGTTGTTAGCGTGATCGGAAAAACCAGTTATAATTTTTTATTCGATCTCCGCAAATGACACAGGATACACTCGGTATTAATAATCTCATCAAACTGAAAATTAAAAAGGTACGAGAAAATACAAATTTGCATAAATATCCGCAAACTACTGTGTGTATATCCCAAAACTGCAACGTCTAAAGCAATACGTCAACTGTTCCAACGAAGCAAACCTCGCCTGATTTCAAACTCCAAAACGTTCCTTTCTATTCTCCATTTCCAAATCCCACTAATAACACAGACCGATCCATACACTGCCTATTTCCATGAAGGCTACTCGGTAGCGTGATTTAGTATACCAATCCTCCGTTTCTTGCCGAAGCTATAACGCAAAGGATCGGCTGCGGTTGTCTAGATCCCTCGGGCTAGCTTCTCATTACCCCTTGCCGATGCTTCTCGTAGGATGGGTCCCGCGATGGCAATGGTTGGATGGTGGCGGTCGTAATCGTGGCTCGCGTCTCAACAAAGGAATCGTTATTAAATGGCGCGCTCGCTGGGAGACGGTTCGCGTGGACAGTTCCCGTGAGGAAAGATGGATACGTTCAATCCAATCCACAACGCCCGCCTCGCCACAGGCCTGAGGGTAATTTTTATAGAAGCCGCGATTCACTGTACCACCGTTACTCTACCACCCCCTTTTCTCTCTTCTCTTCTGTCGTCTTTCGAGCGAGTAATTTCTTGTCTAGGATCCCCGTTTCTTCTGTATCAAGTACGGAAGAAGAGGAAGAAGAGAATAAGGAGATTCTCTTCTTCTTCTTCATCTCCTTCTTCCTCTTTCTGTTCCTTTGCTTCTTCTTTTTCGTTGTGTAGGTTGTACTTCACCTTCCATCTTAGTGGCGGTTACCGGCGCCAAGATTCCAGATAAGACCGGGAGAAAAATGCGACCGAGTATCTCTTCCCTTCTACGTACTTACCTAGACGTAAACGATTTCGTGGATTAAAGATGACGCGCCGGGGAATTCCGGCCACGCCAACGAAATTCGAGACGAGGCTTGTGTGTGGAATTGCTGCGTGTGCCCAGAAGAGCTTCTTGATCGCTAGCATTAATTACGTCCCGCCAGGTTTCGATATACGCTGCCGTTCGTAAGTATTAGGACACTTTAAGAAAGAGAGATTAATCTCAGAAATTGCCAGAAACTTATTAAAGTTTCTTTTTTCGTATGACAGAAATTTTAGATTCGTATCATCATACATCGTCGTATACAAAGTGAACCAAACTTTTATTGTAAATTAAAACATATAAGTTCCTCGTACCTATCTTAGATTTCTTACACCTAACTTTTTCTAAAAGAATCTAAAAAAATCTTTGTTCCTATTTAACAAATTTTGATGTCGAATCCTGAGTCTGAAGTATTTTCGTTTTAGCGTCGATTTTAACACAGAAACCTCCAATTAACAAACAAATGTATAATTAGTTGATGATGCATTATGAACGAAAGTGTCAAAGATTGAATCGCTCAGGAGTCACGGTCAATTTTGTATCGTGTTTATATTCGAAGCGTCTCGCGATTTCGAAACTAGTTAGTCGTTCCACTGTGTTAAGATTAAGAAATAGGCAAAGAAAAGTAAAAATATCGATCGGTGTTTTACAGAACCTTCTATTCTGTGTTAAAGAGTACAGAAAGAGAAAAATATGCATGACTAAAGTTTGAAAAAAAGCTTAACCGATGGTATCATAGAGTTCTTATTTCGAGTCTCCAGGGCGGAAAGAAAGGAAGGAAGAAAAGGTTTCTCTGTTCACGATCCGCCATCAATTTCAGGCAGTTTGAACCGTGTTAAATTGCCGTTGGGCTTGATAAAAGGAAAGGCGAGGGCCTAGTTAGTTCCCATTACACGCTAATACCTGTGTAAATCGGTCCTTAAACAAGATCGGCTCCACAAAGGCAGCAGCTGTCGCGTCAGGTTCTTAGCTCAAGGGTTTGCGTTCCTTCCGTAGACGGTAGATGCAATTCTGTATTCGATTATAGTCCTCTCTGTGAATTCTTATTTTCTTGAACTCGATGCACTTCGATTATCCAATCTAATTGAAGAACGGAGAACTGCGTATAATCGATTCGTTTAGATTTAGATGATCGAACGACAGGTATTTAAATGGAAGATCGATTGCTTATTACCGGGCGGTGAATATTTATGCGAATTCATATATCACAGGCTGACGAACGATTTTTTAATTATTTCTATATACAGGATTCAATTACGAGTAATTAAAAATGGAAAATATTTATGTATATGTTATCGAAAATTTTTTAAAGTGCTATTTGTTACCAATGTTCTTTAGGACATTTTGTTAGAATATTAATACTAATGTCTTAAATAAAATTATATGTTGAATATTAGTACTAATTTTAACTTCTTTTTTTTGTTTCAGGTACGTACGTTGTTAACACTCTTTCCTATCTAGAAAAACACGGTGAGTGTTTCAATCTTTCGTTGCATCTAATCAAAAGCATTGTACACCATTAAGAATTTCAATTTTATCAAACTTTCATTGTCATTGAAATCAAATGTTTAATTTATCAAATTTCTAGAAGCTAAGGAAATTTATTTTCTAGCGAAAACTATGTTCTTAATGTAAAAAAATGAGAATCTTGGGAAATATTTCGTTCTAAAGACACTTGCTTCATCGCTATTCGCATCACCTTTTAACACAAGAACGCAACTCGCTGTAGCAACAGCACACAGGTAACTGTGTACGTGATACTTAGCACAATATTTGCTTCCATCATGTCATGAAATATAAAGCAAGCACAGCAAACAACTTTGCATAAAGTGTAGTGAAAGTTAAAGATTAAGGGGAGAAAGATAAAAGGAGATCGACTACAGCACAAATCTCTAAAAAAACAGAGATTGAAGATGTTCTTTAACGAAACAAATGAAGTATATACTAAATCTAAATATTATAACGAGTCATTGATTTCAATATCTTGTATATGTTCCAATATCATGCACGACCTACTTGTCAGGAACTTGGAAAACAATAAATTCCTCCACTTTCAAACGATTAGTAACAATAAGCTTACACTCAAACCTAGAAAAGATGTGTCTTAATCCACTTTTGCTATCTATGCTTTAACTAAAATAAAAAGAAAAAAGAAGGAACTATCTTCGACATAGAATCTTATTTCATTTGCGCGATTAAACGTTCTCGTGCGCACGAGTGAATTCACCGTTCGAACGAGTGAAGTTTGTCGAACCTTAGCTGTCTCTCGCCTGCACGAATCCTAACACTTACCGGTACTAATGAGTCTTCTCTCGAAGAGTGGTACGTAAGAGCGACTTCGTAATGATCGTTTATCTAAGTACTCGGACGTAAGTTTCTGCAAATTGACGTGGAGCAGAGAGAAAAGAAGGGAAGGGAAGAGAGAAGATAGAAGGAAAAAGAAGAAACGGGCGAACGAACGAACGAAAGAATGCAATAATAGAAAAGGCGTGTACGTCTTTCAAATGTCAAAGCAGCCCGAGCCAGCACGAGTTCGCAATTATACTCGGATTCTCGTTAAGACGGAGGATAGATGTTTTATGTTAAAGCTAGCCAGCAGCGCCCTCTCATTAAGAGTTCTTAAAAACACCTAACCTGGATTCTTGTTCCAGCCATGATTATCGGCTCCTTTGAATTCAAACCCAGAATTATCGGGAAGATTCGGAAGCTTGCGTTTCTCTTTTTCTTCGCCTCCTTCGGTTCCTTCCTCGTTTCCTTTCCTCTCATTTTTTCTTCTCTCTTTTTTTAATGGCCGGTTCTTAACCAGGCAAGAGCAACGCGCAGTTTAGATCGATTTTATTATAGGAAACGAAGTTTCAACTGCTTGTTTGGGTTCGACAGCGCAGAATTTTACGGTGATTACCGTGTGCTGGAAAAATACAGTGGGAAAGGAAACAAGCCCCGCAATTACATCTTAATGAGAACGAACGGTCACAAATCTCCGGTTAACGAGTGTTCTGGCGAGAAATCTCGATTGCGGAGGACGAGATCGACAGGTGAATTCGTTACAAGGGTTACTTCCAAGATCATTCGATAACAAATTGTAGTTTTGCGAAGAGGAAACAGTAAACCCTGAACAATATAGCTCGTGACATTATGAAAAAATTCCAGGCTTGGGCTTTCACGACATATTTCTTCGCCTCTTTAAACAAAATTTGTCTATTCAATCATTAATAGTAGAAATACATTCTTTTGAAGTTCCGTACAAGCGTAATTCACTACAATTAGGATAAGTTTCACTGAAAAATAGATACACGCCCAACGTTTAATTAGTTGCTAATTTAAACCAACTACTTTCTAAAATACTCATGAAAATACTCAAACTTGAAGTAAGTTAGTTTACTAAAATATTTCTGAAAAATCGATTAATCGTTGGATCATTCTACGACTACTTCGTGTTGCAAGATAAATATCGTTTATTTCTATCAATTAACATTCGAACACGTGGCACAGCTGCAATGCGATACCACTATTAAAAACGTACCCCATCACCGGAAGTGCGTTGTTTCGCCTGAACGAGAGATGGCGAACGATATAAGTACACGATGATGCCGAAGGAAACCGGATTAAAACAGCATCAAACGTGGAATGGATATATAATTACGTTAGTCTCGTGCTATCGGTTGAAAATAATAGGTTAGACGCGCTCTCGCGCATGGCGAGCGATAATTAGGTTGTATCAGGTTCGTAAGCCGCGTTCTAAGCGGATGCGCAAACGTAGCTTCCTTCAAACACGTTACGCTCTAATGGCACCCTATTATCTTTCGTTATAGCTGCAAAGTGTTACAAACTTTTCAACCTTATTTTTGTCCCTTTACCACGTGTCCCGTTTGCTTTCTAACGGGAACGTGAGTTAGAAGCGTTGATTAAAAGTCGATTGTATGACGAGAAGTAGTAAATGAGAATGTCCTAACAATCTTTTTTACATTATCAGCTTGATACGTATGAAACGTCGTGTCTCTGGAGTTTGAATTTGGCGCGTCGATACCGCTCGTTGAATTTTGTCATTTTGTTAATTATCAACCAACTAAAGTGGAAGAAATTTAATATAAATCGCGTATATTCGATGTCAGGAAAAGTTTTACTTATAACTGTCAAGAGGATAGGTAGATTTTTAAATAGAACTCGAAGGAATACACCACAAAAATCATAAATATGTTACACTACCTCTTCCTGAGTGACTGCATTCCACATGATGTTTATTCGAGGAAATTTCGAAGGACTGAACTTCGTCAACTGCAAAGGCTCTCTATATTTCCATTAGTAGAAAATATCGTGTATCTTTCATAATTAGGCTCTTGGCCAGAGCAGTTTGGCGTAGTTAGTAGAACGTCGGTGGGCTTCCAACCCTATTTCAAAGCGAAAGAGATCGCGGAGAATTTTAATGTTGGAACGGAACAGGGAATACGGCACACGTTGGTTGATGCGAAGGTAGAAGCGTTGCGGATAGCCCGGTTGTGTTCTCATTTACCTGAAATTTCACGTAGACACCGTGGCAAGCTTGTATACGAGGCTTTGAGGGTAGTTAAGAAATATCCACGTTTCGAGAGGGATAAGATTGTTCGCTACGTCGGGAATTTTCGACAAACTTTCTTTTACGCAAGTTTTGCCACTTCCGCTATTTTATATTTCCGCCGATCCTGTAAGCTAACTTCTCGGAAACTGTACTTAAAACGTGATTTTGCAAGCCGTTGTATTTTTCCACCGGTGTAATCAAAAGTACGCAGTCTTGTAAACTAGGTTACGCTTTATCCTTTGGTACAACGAGTTTTCTGTCGTTATTGGTTCGTTGGAAATCAAGCTTAAGCGACTTCTGTACTCGCGAATTCATACTCGCACTTTTATTTCAGCGACTCGTCTACTCGTTTCTCTTTTTTCTAAATTGTAAATTTTTTAGTTATGTCATTAGTTATGAGAAGAGCGAAGGACGAAATTACGATCAATTTAATAAAACAAAGAAGGAGAGGATGGTAAAAGAAATAGCATATTTTTACATCGGCGTTTGGAGTAAAATGGCGCGTTGCACGAGACGAAATTATTTAAAGCAGACTGCCCTTTGAAACGATTCCCTGACGGGAAGCCGCGATGGGAAGCAAAAAGGGAGCATCTCCCTTAGTTCAGCGAAGTGAGAGTCGTAAGAAAAGAAACTCCTACCCCGTCGCTATAGGCAATTTGACTTTTCTGCCCTTTGAGTCGATGATCCTGGGTTGTAAAGAAAGAATCAGTTCCGAGTAAACCACTCCACTAGAAGGGCCGCCTCTGAATAAGGTAATGTTCCAAAAGAAATTTTTTCCCTCCTTTCCCCCTCGCGTAAAACCTTTAATCGGTTAAAAAATGCTTACCCATCCACGTCCCCTTCCATGAATATTTTCTTTTTTATTACAGCTATCGCAGTGGCCTCGAATCAATTCGATTGGAAATAGGGGAAAGTGTTTTACGATGGTTTTTTATAGATATTTTAAAAGTTTCGTTCGTGAAAAAATCATTCCCTTTTTTTCGTGAAAGATAGAGCATAAAGTAGTCAGGTGGATAGCTTTTTATTTAAATATTTAATATAAACCAGAATTTTCAAAGGAGAATGTTTTGTTCTTTGACGCTTCAAACTTAAAAGCCTTACTATTTCTTGAATTTTTGACATCTCTTTTAAATTCTGGTGGTTCCTTTTTTGGCTCATTTTTATTATCGTTCGATAGAAGCTTTACGTAATGGTACATAATTCACGTAATTTCGTATAAGAAAATTTTGAACGTTCTCTGAACATCGATAAACATGTGTGCAAAAATACTGATCCACAAAATTCAGAGAGAATTAATTTTTTTTAATAATTATTTCATATTCCGATAGATCAAGTAGATTTACAATAATTCGGAGCTTGTCGTATAAGTCGATGTAACACAAAGAGTGATACAATAATAGAGATAAGCGCAACAATCGTTCAAATATGAGGCGCGCATTATTTTTCCAATTAACGTGGTCGAAAAGTTTTAATTAAAATTTAACTGGCAACAGTTAGAGGGAAGGACATGTGTAGTCTTGCATCCCTCGGGTAAACCGCGGACATTGCCAACGAAAACGTACGAATTAAGCAAATAAAATTCTCCGTTTCGTGACAGTACAGTTTTCGAGCATTTATCGCCGTGCTACTCAAATTAAATATCAACTAAATCTACCTGCTACGAATTTGATTATCAGATAATGGAGAATGCGAGCGAATGAGATTCATAATGCGTTTTGTTTTCCATTAAGATGAATGGATTTTCGTTAAAAGCGATATGGCAAGTGTTTGATAATAAGGACTACAACAGTTGATAAATATATTTTTTACACCATCGCTACCTTCAAGTAAAATGAAGAAATAATGTACAAATGATGATTAAATTTATCGATATACAGAATATTAGATCTTAATATATATTAGGTTGTCCGAAAACCTTTCGGTTGTCTTTCTTTTACAGACACGTCTTTTACAACGACGCATCTTTATACAAACATGAAACCTAATCTGTCGAGCGTTGTTATCTTTATTTTGATAGAACAAAATGGATCATACGTAATTCGATAAGATAATATAAAATAGGAAATATTGTGCATTCATTATTTTCTGATAAAACGAAAGAAACTTTTCGGACGCCCTAATAAAATGTTCTACATAAAGAAAAAGAAGGAATTGTTCGTTTTGACCTGGCTAGTAATTCTAGAACTCAGAAAGGAATAAAGAACAAAGCAATTTATAAATAAATATCTGATTAATGTAATTAAGCTTTTATCGCGTAAAACATTTTATACGTATCAACAATTTTATCGTATTAATCGGTACAAGGTATGATACGATGTCTTTCATTTTAAATTAGTTATTAAAAAGAAGCGTTTCTCCTTAGCGTCATATCCTATCTAGAAAGATAAACGAACTCATCCAGAACTAGTTTCCGAGGCAAGGTGAAATTGGCATTCTCACCGACGTCTGAATGCCAAGATTCGACGTTAGATTTTGGACACAGGATATTAGCAGAGCGGTGGACGCTCTGGGAAACGTGCAGGAATTCAGCTTGGAAACATTCTCCTCTGGCTGTATTATCTGTTTCCCCGCTCGAATTCCCCCCTTGCAATCTTGTTGGCTGGAGATAAGACTAATTACCATTGTATCCATGGAGAATGGTTCATATACCATCATCTTAGAAATCTAACCCTTAATAATATCGCTGTCAGTCAACAAGCTACCTACAACGAATCGGTTAATCGCGTTTAACCAATAACACTACGGAATCCCATGCTTACCAAGCGTAATTGTAAATGTTTTGATATCGTAGCATGCTCTGGAATCAGTCACTTCAAACATGCTGGAATATTATACCTTGAAATAGGATTTGTTGGTTGAATGATTTTAGTCGTGAAATATTTGGTTATTGAAAAAGTTAGTAGAGCAATTAAAATTTAATTAATATGTTCACAGTGATAAATATATTATGATTTGTGTATAGATTGTTCTTTTTAGGTAGCTTTATGAATATTTTTTCGAAAATCTCGTTTCCGATAATGATTTTCTCTCTAATCTTTCTCATTAAAATACATAAAACGTGCTAGGAACTTATGGAAGAAAATTTTCAGGATTTGATAATCTTTGATTAAAAGTTAGATAATTTTTATACTATATATAACTTAAGAAGAAAATAAATGAAAGTTTTATTAAGATTGGCGCACATTTATACTAGTAATAAAATATTTTATGTGCTCGTGCCTATGACAGACAATTGAACAAGAAATTCATAGAATGAAGTTTGAAAGTTTACTAAAAACTATTAAAGCTAGTTTTACTACTAAAGTTGTGACGGATCGATTAACTAGAAAGATAATTAAAGTTTAACGACCAGCAATTTATTTTATAGGGTTTTAGTTCACGAGGTATATAATATTGTATTTATCTTCTGGTGTCATTTCTATTTATTTTCTTAACGATATCTTAAGCTTTAAATTATATTTTCCTGTAATTTTTAATTACGCAAACACAATGCGATCGTTTCATCCATAATACAACTACAAAACTTAATTGCTTAGTGTTGTATTTATTATAACATTAACGTACTAATTAATTAGATGAAAATATTATATTAAATTTCGTATCATTCGACCATGCTATCGTACAAGTATACAAATTTGATACTATGTGAATAAAACGCGAAACCTGATGAAAACCTCTTCATTGAAAAATGAGGCTATGTGTAAATACTTTTTCTAACCACTGTATATCGAACACCGATACAAAAAACCGATAAAACACATTCCTACGCGCATACAATTTTCTCCATATTACAAAGTCGTGAATTCAGTACCGAAGCAGGTGAAACTTACCGCGGACGTTATGAAAATTTACGGATATTAAATGCCCGTGGACGGGCATGGGCATTAGAAGTTTTTGCCTCGTGCGAAACTTTGCCCTTCTTATCTGGCTTTATGGTCGAGTGCCGTTTCAGAAAGTGGGCTAACGTGAGTATCTTGAAGCAGACGCATCGATCTCTCGGGACACTCATAAAGACGCAAACACATCGGCCCGAGGAGAACGCGGAAAGAAACAAGAGCCAGGAACTAGAATACAATTCCGGAAATTGTAGTGGACAGTGTCTACATACATGGGAGAAGTAGTTCATCCCTCAGGGGGATAACTCGGTCCGACACTGTGCCAGTGACACATCGCTGATAACTTTTACACAGACGATCGACAACGGAAGCTGACGGAAACGAACGATTCTACCTTTCAATGTAAAGAATTATGCGGAATTTTAAATTTTAGAATGGTCTAATTATATGCTGTAATCGAATCTTTGCTTTTCTTGTTTTGAGAAACGTAAGGAGAATTTAATAAATCGTGGATGTGGTTCGAAACATTTTACGGCTAGGTAGTTTTCTGAAATTTCTGCTCCAATTATTTTGGTATTGATAAACTCTTTGCTTATTGATAAACGTTTCGCATCTCTTATTTGATGAAATAAAGAGAAAATTGGATAAATAGTGGAGTGTAACATGAGATCCCTTTGGATTAAATATTCAAAACTGAAGTTCCGTTTGTGTGGGCAAATAGATCAGGTTTGGTTTCGTTGTTTGTGGGTACATTTCGTCAGTTTCGATAGCAAGGGTCGTCGAGATAATTTATTTATGCAGCAAGTCCGAGGTCGAGACTCTTGTCTTCCATGCAACCTGCTGGGCCAACCAGTGACAAAGAGAGCTGGTGTCGGTAAAGTTGCTAACTTTATGCTCCGCTTGTTTAGATTAGGCAGGAAAGCGGTTCCCCGGTTCTCAGCATTGTTGGTAATTTGGCACCGACTTTGTTACGAACCAGCCGGTGCCTTAGCTGTAATCACGAAGCTGGACGAGTTTCCCCGAGTCTGAATCACAAGAACCTTCGAGCTGCTCGTATAGGTATTAGTCGAACCCTTGGTTCGAATCTGCAAGACTGAATATCAACGCCAACTGACTATGCTCGCTCAGCAGTTGACCTGGTTTCTACGTTTATCGCATGGAAACGCGCAAATGTTCCAGTGTTGGCGTAAGATTAATCGTTAATTATAGCTAGTGCTTGATATTTCATTGAGTGGCGATCAGAGAATGCTCGCCTTATGATAATCATTTTTACGTGTTTCTAAAATCTACAGTACGCGTGATTATCGTTGCGTCGAGCTTTCAGTTTGAGATATAAACTTGCAATACGTTTAATTCATTTAGTAGTGGCGTTCAAAAATGCGAAATTAACTCGTACTAGGAACCATCAATAGTTTATCGTAATGTTACGAATACTTCGATTTCAAATGTAAATTATCGTTTTCGATATAGTGAATCATGCAAGTAGTCTGATTTGGTTATATTCATCGTTATAAATAGTTAACTGACTTTTCTCATCTTATTACTGAATACTCTCTTGTTATAAAATAATACTGAATTACTCGCCACTCGCAAATACCATTAACCCATCCATTCTTTTTACAAGCTTCAGCAAATACTGCTTTCTTCTTTCTGCCGGTAAATTCCAGGCGCGATCGCAAGTATAAAGTACCGGTTTCAAATGAACCCTGCGGAGCGTGAAAAAGTTAATCGACCCCTTTTTTCTTTTCGTGTCCCGTTACCTCCACCATTCTCTTGATTTCTCCTTATTAAGGAAGTCAGCTATGAAGCGACCCTGCGGAATGCGAAGAAGAATTCCGAAATTGGCATTACATTGGAACATCCACGGCGGATTGGCAAGTGGAGAAAGTAAGTTCGCGAGGCGGGATGGAGCGTGGAAATCGACGGGTGCGACAGTTGGCAACTGTTCTGCGGTTATTGGAACCGTATAAACAGTCCACTCGTTCGCTGGAACTCGTGACGTCACGACGATCGGAAAGTTATCGGAGAGTACATAGCGAGGAAGTGAAGCGAATGGTTGGCTAAACGGCTGCTAGATACTTCGTGAGGGTACGACCCTGTATTTCCTCTTTTTATTTTTTCCCTTTATGCTTCGTAAGTTCTTACTCGTTACAACGTGCTTCCACGCACCTGGCGATCGTGGAATTAAGAACGCACGATTATTTATAACGACTCGACCCTCGCGACTGAATTTCTATTAAGTTCCACCGCTGCGCTTTCTCCGGACAGTTTCTTGGGAAAATTATAAAGGACGAGTGTATTTAAGTGCATTTTTAATCGGCGGTTTTCGCGTGCGGATTTTTATTAACATCTTGAACCGTGTTGTTGCCTGAGGGTTATCTCGATGCTAACTCCGGAAGAAAAAACTAGTCGACTCCGTTTCTTATTAATTCGATCCATTTTCCTGACTAGTGTTATTTTTTGAGAAGAATAAGATAATTTAAAAATGAAATTGTGAATTGCAATTGTAAGATAATATTTTGAACTCCGTCGCTTTCTTGCACTACTTTCGAATATGGATACTTTTCTAGTGACTCATATGATATGTAAATTTCGCTATATATTGAATATCACGACGTGCCAATAATTATGATGTTCTATTTTAGATGTATTATATTTCATACATGAACATTTTACAGAAATTTCATTTTACGTTGACTTTGGTGCGAATTAACGTTTTTCAAACATTTTTAGAATGATAGAGGAAAATTAAAATTAACTATCCTTCACACTATGACTAGGTGAAACGATCACGAAGCTTCGTGAGACACACGATGACGTTACACAAGAAAGTTAGCAGCTTAACGTTAACACTTGACAAATTATGCTCTTCCTTCTCTTTCACCGGTGATGACGATCTCCATATTCAGAAGCAACAACAACCACGTTCCTCTTTCTCATACACTCATATTTAACACGCCCTAACAACTGACACAACCAAGTATACACACACACACACACACACACACAAATATATATGTACATTCTACTTCATAAGTATCTATATTAGGAAACTTTCTGCTTATATAACTACGAATAACTATGAATGATACAAACGAGTAATCAATTCTGTATTATTGCAAGGTAATCGTGTACAAACTTATAAAAACTATTTGCAAGAATTATAACAGGAACATGATGAGTGCGAATTAAGTATCATACACACGATCGCCTAGGCTCGTTGGAAAAGTTTCGAACGAATTAAATACAAGGATCCAGAGATGTTTATTTAGAAGTCTGGAACGACGATAGAAAATAGAATTACACGAGTGACAGGGTCGTTAAAGCTTTCAACAAGTTCCTAACAATTTCTGAGATTAAGTTCAGACACTGTAAATGTTCTAATATTTGTGAACGGGAGTGTACACCGTTGTTGTCGGACTCGGCGAGTCGTCTAGTTTGGCTGTAATTAATAAGAATAAAAGTAGACACAGCGTCGAGGTGGATCGAATGAGTTTGATTAATCGTCTAGTATAGCATTGATGGATGGTCGTGCTTGAAATCTCGAAGCTTTATTTTGACCTCGATTAATGCACAATCTCCATAATCCTTTCGTTGTGTAAATTAGTCTAAATCCAAGGGAACATCGTTAGCAAGCCTCCGACGCGAGTTAATGTAGATAAATTGAAAAGCTGATAACACGAGCTTATACTAGATCGTGCCAGTTTTTAAGGCTAACGAAATGCCACTTTTTCTTCCTTTTTTTCCCCCGTTTCTTTCCAGGTTGATATGAATAGAAATTTATTATGCAATTCTTAAGGAAATAAGGAAGTTATCTTAAGATTCTTATAATCGGTTAATCGTGCCGTTCATTGTAATCGTTATTGATTATTCATGTTTTAGAAATTACAATTTTTGTTACGGTAATAGTGCCAACAATTATTCACTTAAAATTACTTCTTATAATGAAGTAAAAAATATTGAATCGGAGGGAAAATATTTGAAAAATTGAGCTCATTAAATGTATCAGCAATACTAGCGTATTCACAATTCTCTGTAGCGACAGAAATGATCTCGACAGGCTTGAATTACGACGTGGCGCGACTCTCACGATTTGTCGAAGGATAAGGGCGAATGTAAAAGAAATCTTACAGGATACAGGATCATGATTTCAACGTTAATCGAGCATTTCACTGGTCGCGAACCACCCAAGTAGTATGACGGAATGGGCAACACATGTTTGCAGTCGCGAGCAGCAGACTGTTTCGCACGTCGCGATTAATCTTACATGCGTTCTGCGAATTTCGTCTCGGGACACACGCGCAACCAGAAGACCCAAGAGTTGTTGAAACGTGTGGAAACTGACAGCCATCGGTGGAACAGAATCGCCAAGAAAGATCATCATCGTGATAAAAGGCAGCCTCAGTTTCCCTAAGTACGATGCGAAAGGAATATTTTTCTCGTCTGAGATTCGCATCTTTGTGTCACGATTTTTGCATCATAACTCTCCATTTTGTACATAAAATGACGCTGGGGATGATTGAAATACATATAGCCCGCTATATTTTTGTGAAATGATAGCTTTCATTAGTTTACTTTCAAATTCTTCCCCATAAATATTATTAAATAATGCAATTTGCGCTAGAAACGAAAAATAAATTACTGAAATCACGAAAAATTCTTGAAAGCGAGAAAAATAATTTTGCAATGACTTGTAGCGTCTCAAAGAATTTATCGATCAAAATCAAATTTTAATAACTTAAATACCACGTTTCTTTTCCGCTATTAAAATACGCGAATATCATAACAAATGTTTATATTTCGCTGTTCCTCGTATTTTGTTGTCCCTTATATTTCGTTTCGTCCTACGCGTTCAATGACTCTGCAGATTTGCTTCATTTACATGGCTTTCCTTAAGTTTTACACGTTCATGAATTCTTTATCGTTGCCGGTTTCCGAAGCAGAGAATTAACCACGCATAGAAGAATTTATGCTCTGCCTCTGTACAATCTGAAATACCACTAACACGTACATTAGCATGTTGTTAAGTGCATGGCACGTACGTGTAGATACCACAAAAGATGAGGTTAAAATATTGCTCGCGCTGATAGTGCCGCATGTTCGCTATGCAATTAACGTTAACGCTACGATTTAACGCGAATATAACAATCTATTTCGCTGTTCATGCGCGTCAAACTTTCCAACGCGACAACACTAAAGTTCTAACGAATTGCGTGTATTAGCGAGGCACGTATTTCGACGATATTTACGACGATGGAGATTTCTTTCTGCACTTTTAGAATTTTTAAGCTCGACTGCGTGTGGCTGTTGAGAAAATATGTAAATTAGGTTGTTCCACTATAGAGAAAAATGTGTGAGTCAGGTTGTTCTCGGGGTAAGTGTATAAGACAAGACATTTATAACATATGAAACATAATATATAGAGTTGATACAGTTATTACTAAAAACATTATCAAGCCTAATGCAGTTCTATTTTGTTCCTCGAACTTTCCATGCGCGTTGCACGTTTCACTATAATTCCTATTGAGAATAGTATTTCAAGGAAAATATAATATTTAATTTATTAAATATAATATTTAGTTGTCATAAAAATAAAACAGGATTAGTT
Organism: Bombus vosnesenskii; assembly: GCF_011952255.1. Taxonomy (NCBI): domain Eukaryota; kingdom Metazoa; phylum Arthropoda; class Insecta; order Hymenoptera; family Apidae; genus Bombus; species Bombus vosnesenskii. The sequence continues at coordinate 2,824,564 of NW_022882945.1, read as the reverse complement.
GTACAATTCGGATACACTAATAAACTATTTGACAAAGTATAACATATGATAAAAATGGGGTAGTACATATACTAAACTCGGGGTTGAAAAATGGTATGGCAGTATCACTACTCCCGTGATCATAACAAACGCTCTGTTTGATAGCGGTAGTGCACAGTACAAGTACATATTGTCAAATCAGAAAATTTAGAACACCACCAAACTTTCTCTAATATTTCTACCTACATTTTGATTAACCTTCGAATCATCATAACTGAAACTATTAATGCGATATAAAAATTTCTGTTAATTCTTGTGTATTTATTTTATCATAGAAATTGAAAGATTCACTAATAAATTAATAAAGCGATTACATTTAAAGTCTATTTATAATTTCAAATAACACGATAAACCAAAATAAAAAATTCCAATAAATCTTCTAAATCGACGGTACTCTTCGGGGCGAAAGAGGAGTAAACTCGAACGAATCGTAAAGGTATCATACGAATTTCATGGTGGAATTTATCGCGGCGGACGATTGCACATAACAGTGTTGAACGACATTCCACCATGAAAATCCAGGATCGTCATGATTTCACGTCGGGTCATCGTAGGTAGCGCAAGGAGAAGGACAATTCTTGTGCATTTTTCACGGCCGGTTCGCAGAAGAAAGCTCGCGAAAACGTTCTGGCAGCGTGTGCGGTGTGAGATGCATTATTCGTAGATCGCAAGAGAAGAGAAACCGGGGCTTTTCGAGTACGTCCGTCGCTGTTTCAATAAACTCATGGGAATCGACAACGCGTACGATAGGTTGTGTGTCGCCAAAACCGGCTGGTGGTGCTGGCAGCGGCTCTGAAATATTAAACGATCCACCGCCGACTGCAGTACACGCGCGTTCTCGCTCACGCCCACGTGTGCACCTATCTCCCGTGCATAGTACACCCATGTTCATAAGTATTACGACACTTGCGAAGACTTAAGTTAGCTTGGTATGCTATTAGAAAATTATTAAAACGAGAATTACTTGGTTGTATGAAATGTATCATAATTTCTTTCAAGTTTGAAGTTGGCGTGTTAATACTTGGATCGTGGTGTTTGCAAAATATTAATATCTCCAACAATTATTTTATACTAAAATGTCATTTCGATATTCAATATTACAATAAATTCTCTAACCGTGTATAATGAAACTTGTGACTAAACTTGTTACTTAATAAAATTTAGGTAAATTCCATTTCGATAGTTACTAGAAAATTATTAATGTTTAGAATTATCTCAATGAAAAAAAATTTTATTTTCATACATTTATTTATCATAAGAAGATAGTATAAATAATGTAAGTTCCAAGGAGAATGTCTTTGTGCGAGAAAATTCTTGCAAATAGATTCAACAAATATTTTTTTAGATACATCTATCCAGTTACAACCTTACATAAGTGCAACATTCCGATAGATTAATCGTTTCATTGATAATTTACATTAATTATCACGTTCCGAATGAGATCAGTAAGTGCTTGAATACTTGTGAAGGGGAATGTACACGGATGCTGGGTGCTGCACCGATTTACTGTTTTACCGGACCAGCATATACCAGCATATTAGCCAAGCTCTGATGTCCCTACGTGTATAATTAGGAAGATGTTCGTAGGTTCAACGTACATACGATAAATATTATAATTAGCCGGATCAGTGTAGACCCTAAACATTTGCATGACGATTCTTGCTGTGCTCTTCGACGAGACCGCTTTGGGGAACCAGTAGTCGTTCATTATGGAACATTATGGAACGAGATAACATATTATAATAATTTTTATGTTACCTCGTTCTATGAATCCTATTCCTCTTATATCGTTTCATACACTTATTCTACTTCCTTCAATTATTCAATATAAACATACCAAAAATCATATTTTGTTCATACTTGACAGTCGAAATTAGCCAATAACCAATCGTCACAGTGTCAACCCTTATCTCTCCAATGCTGTCGCTTGAAATAGAACATTGGTTTGCGATCGTCAATATTGCTGGCGATTTCAATAATAAGGTTTAAAAACATTATACTTCACCTAAAGAATCACGTTCACTTTCAGTAGAAAGCCATTCACACATACATAGCATGTACAAACATCAACCGTCCAGCTAGCTATTGGAATCTATCGGAAGACTAACGCGTCTCGAAACGCGTTTCAGATGAACAGTTTGCTCCCGGCGAAGCATCGAACGATTGGTCGATCGAGCATTGTTAATTCCTCAATTATCCCAGCAGCTAAATCGAATCCCCATTTATTAATTAACGCCGCGGTAGACGCATCAGGCGGCCTGGTCCCGCGTAACGACACGTATTTTCCGACGAAATTGGGCTGACGTGCCGTATGGAGTGCGTATTGGGAATCGGGAGTCACTCGATTCCGACCACTGGCTGGACGATTGCTCCGTAATGCCTGGACTATGTGTAATACGATGGCCCTGCCATTGTCATGGGACTGGATCCGCGTTGTATGGGATCCCAGTGTCGCGCCATGCTGTCTATTATGCCAGGCAGTGGCATCGAACTGGGGGAACCACCGCGTAAACGAGTTACATCGTTACCAAACGGGCTAATTGTAATATTTACTGAACTCTGCAGGTTACAGGGGACACTCCGCTGATATAGTGGCACCATGTAATCCGATTGGCTGCCGGAGACTGCGAAACATTTCATAATTAGTCACAGCCTGGAAAAATTTGGACGCTGTGTGATGGATTTTCGGGGGAATTCACACGGGACGATTATGCAAGCTGTAATGGACTATTCGTGTTCTTTGAGAATGTCGTTAAATTGGTTTTCATGTAGGAAGAAAGTAATGCAGTGGCTCGCGAAAACTTCAGCATACATCTATATAAAACATTTTCAAACTTTCATTAACAATGCAACGAGACACGGCTAACACGATTATTATATTTTGTCAGGTTTGAAGTCAATCTGAGAATATATATTATATAAAAGTTACTAAATACTTATTGTAAATATATACTTAGTGAAAAATTAGTATGCAGTATGTATAACGTCAATGTTTATTAATATAATGAATAATTGACTGTTTAAGTACTTCTGTGATCTCTGTCAGATATGATACATCTTATTATAATAATACATATACAATTTCATCTTTTATAGTCATTCATCTAACACTTTCAAATATTTTGAGCAATTTAGAAGGCGATGCTGTGCGAGGTTAGAAAACGCAATCACTGTAAACCTTCGGGAACAAGCTCTCGAGTAGAATCAATTTTCACGTAAATTATACTTGAAACGAGTTGCATTGTAGCTCGGTGCAGAACGATCGTGAAGTTTCTGAATCGATATAACATCGTCGCGTCTTGATTTATGTCGCGTACAAAAGATAGCTGTGTACCGTGTACCATGCTACACGGAATCGCATGTATTCAACTCCGGCAAACATAGATTTACCGTTTATCTTGACCGTCTAATGGTCGAAGAATAAGTCCATTCCCCTCGTTTCATGTCGATGCATTGACTACATATTAATAGGAGTGATGGGATCGAGTTCAATATGGTCTTCTACACATATTCAATCTTTGCTACATTTATTTTCGAATGAAGTCTCAAAGCGTTCGGTATAACCCACATATTCCATTCGTAAACAATTCCATTGATAAATGTTCAAATATTTTCAGAAATAACTGTAAGCTTCGTAGAAAGATTCTACAGAGAATTCTAATCCAGTGGATCAATATTCGAGCCAACTTGCGACGAGCTTGAGGCCATCGCTAGTTAATGGCGTTCAGGTTTCTCTTTCGCGATACACGGCCGACACGGTATAATGGAGTGATCTCGAACAGAACAAGCGAAAACAAAGAGAATCGCGAGTGTGAGTAAGCTCGCAAGGACTGGCACGCGCTGCTGTGTTAAATACCGCAGAGCATACGGTCTAGGCTGCGCTCTACACGCACCGTAAATGGCTGCAAGAAAGACTCAAACGGCCGGCGATTCGTGTACTGATGGAAATTGGACCGTTGAAAGCCCGTGTCTTAAGTGTTAAGTAAAGCGCAGCGCATTTGAAATTGCTTTGCCAGCCGCGATATTGCGCGAGGTTCTACACGAACATCGTATTTGTGTCTGTGCGAACGTTGGTTAAAGTCGAGTAAGAAAAGAGCCTCGTCGAAAGCATAATCAACGATATATACTAAATGTGATACAAGATATTGTGCTCTGTTTAATGGAATTGTTCTCTGATACACGTGCAACATGGTTCACTTGTCTGGATATTTATTTCGTAGAGTTGTGCACTTTTATTTTGAAAAACTTTACTTTGAAACGTAGTATAGTGAAACATAGTATTTTCTATAAACGTAGAAACCATGTTTTCTAGATTATTTAATACTCACAGCTAAGTAGACTATTAAGAGAAACTTTATTTAAAAAAAATATAATCCTTGTACTATGTGTATAGAAAGATCTGACATACAAATTTACTATATTTCAAAACTCTAGAAAATAAATATATACGATATGTACCGAGTTAAATATATATGTAATACAATATAGAGAGCAGAAAGAACGTTCTCTTCAGCCAGTGTCGATCTACAAAGGAATTCAAGGGAATGGCAATTTCAGCGAGCCATATTTATTGCTACGTAGCAGGTACACGTTTCGAGAGCAATATGGCACACGTGGTTGGATGGTGTGTCACCGTCATTTATTACAGTTTTAACGACCGATGCGTTTCGCGTGGCCGGGTCATCACTTTTCCGTTTGAGAAGCTCGCAAAAGAGGTAAACGGCCGGTTGTCAGCGTGGTCGCGCGCGTGCACAATGACACACACACATACACACACAAAATTAAATGTCTCGTTAACCTGCGGCAACCACCGCCACGAGACTTTGTCTCGCGTCGAATAATGTCATTCGAATCTGGTCTTGCGTGGCTCGTTGCATGAAACGCTTCAAAGATGCTCAAATAAAAAACCGTAACGCGAGCTTTTGCTCAGAGCCAGAGAGCCGCGCTCGTATACGCTCCGGTCTACGTGTTGCATGCAAATTATACGCGGACAGGATCCCGCCGCGGTAACAAGATCTCATTTCGAGTCTCGAAACTGATTCGTTCATGCCGAGTTAAATTTCTTCGCGCGGACGTGGCGTTTTTAGATATTGTAATTTGTTTTGTGCAACAGAGAATTGTTCGACTAGATCTTTGATCATCCTAATGCATAATATTGTTGTTATTTATCAGTCAGATGGAATAAGGCAGTATCTTTAATTAGGATATTTGTGGTAGAAATACCACTTTGCTTTTTTATTGAGTTGCACATCAAATGTTACTTTATCGTATTTTATCATACCTTTAATCGCATTTATATCGTATATTTAATTAGAAGTATTCTCCATGCCATTCGATATGCTTTTTCAACGGCCATTTTCTTTCGGTGTTGCAGATTTGTTACGCGCGTTTCAATAAAGTGGCGTAAAAAGACATTTGAAATAAAGACGTTTTATACGAAAAGAAATGCAACTCCAGCAAATAATCATTTCCTTATATTTATACTGGCAATTGTTGTATTTTTTAATATCTTTCTAGAAACACTTTGTACGTCACTTTTGTGCTCTAGGTGTCATTTCTTGTTGTCGAAATACCGTTTACGTTGCGTATTCTACGAAGACTGCGGTATAAAATAAAACGTAGGAGGAACGGTCTAATGCCTTATTTTCTTGCTGTTATATCGTATTGATATTTCACCTTTATACCTGTAACTTTATGCTCCTGTGTAGTGTACGTTTCACGAGCGCTGTTTTCTATCATCCGTTTTACGTTTCGACCCGATAGCCGTTGGCCATATATTAAGATCCTGTTAGTATAGCTTCTGCGTGGTCGTGTATACCTTTATCTAACAAAAATGGAGCTACTAGGTGGAGATATAGCAAAAAAACTGACCTTAGATTATGCAAGATCTCCTAAGATTCTTGAAAATATTGTTAGACGCGAGTTGAAAATTTCTATCATTTTTTAAAAATAATATTGTACATTTATAATTTTAACAGAAAAAGACTTCTCTAAACGTTTCAAGATTTCTCTAAACGTCGTAATTAAAAAGCAGTCAAAGTTACTTATTAGCGACGTAAAATGCAAATTACAGAGGGGTATGGAACGCTATAAGAGACAAGCAATGTTACATTTCCCCTTTCCTTCCACTTACTTACGTTATCGAGCCGAGTCTCTTCCTTGTTACATTTCCTTACTATTCCTTCCTTTGCCTTCAGATATTGCGGTTGCTAAATGGATTCATCAGCATTACCACGTCAGTCTGAATGTGGCTCAACCGTAGAGGTGGTTCACCCTTTTGCTCCTTCCGTCAGACTTCTCTCATCTTTGTCAATATACTTCACCCAGTTTGTGGCACGCGTAGTACACAAGATATGGGAATTCATTGGCCCGCTTTAAATGATTACATCTGATTCTTAACATCGATCCAAAATACATCAATACAAAATTAGCAATGACAAAAATTTGATTAAATTAAAATGAAAAGGGAAATAGGTGTACTTCCGCTGCTATTTTTGAAGTTAGGATTTTCATTACGCTTTTTATATTATTTCGTCTACCTTTATAGTTCATAATATAACTATAACCCGCTTAGAATGTAAAAAGAAGCAGTTTTTTTCAATTTTATATAGTACAATATACATTAACTATTAAGTAAAGTACTTAAACAGTAAAAATTGTTTAAGACATAAAGTCCATGCGAGTGTCGTTAATTTCGGAGCTGCGAAGCTCGAAGAAGCAGCTGGATACATAGTAGTCAGTAGAACTAGAAACACCGCAATCTGAGAGCTCGAAGAAACAAAGCTTCTGTAGTACGCAAATCGGAAATCTGCAATTCACACAAGTTCGGAATACATTGAAGAGATAGGGAACTATTGAAGAGTCAAACTGGTGACACAGAGTATATGCAGGGACTAAAGATTCAAAGGCTGACAATCACCAGGCACTGTAGACTCGGAACAATGCTTTAACAATCCAGAAATTCAGTATATCAGACGTAATACATTCCAGAAGGCCAGATACGCGACAATCAGCATATTTGGGTTACGTTCCATGGAACTCCGTTTGTACTAAACGTGTACGAGTGATTACAGGTATAATAGGAATGTCGCGTAAATACAGCATAATATTTGTTTATTTGCAGATACCAAACATATAATTTTTTAGAAAGCTGAGCACGATGTTTATATTCCTTTTGTGTTACAAATTAATTTAGTAGGCATTGACGATTTATCGGCATTATGTATGTACCAAAATGTAAACCAGTTTGATTCTTGATTAATCCATTTAAATCTTTTTTAGTTGCAAAATTTAAAAATCAATGAATGCATAAACTATATGTTAAACCTACAGACATGTAGAATTATCAAGAACGTCAAGATATTGAAACAAGGCAAGGCATTGAAAATCATCCAGAAACATTCCAGTAAAACTGCACTAATCTTCATTTGCTTAATACCAGTATGGTGGGTATTGGAAGTTTATAGGAAAATAAGACATTTATTTACTTGAAATCTTCACGAAATCTCGAATTTGTAAATCGTCTGATTTAGAGTTTTTATGGTGTAAGCACTTAATCGTAGAGTGTATATCGAATGACGACAATAACATAGATTATCAGTTTTATTAGCACGGAAAACACATTAGCATTGAATTTATGGTACAATAATTTATGATCTAATATTATACTTATATAGCACGTGTCGGGTGTCCTAATCCCAAAATCCGATTCAGTTCAAGTCCCTTGGTTCCAGAGTAATCCACTTTGGATCTCTAGTGAGACTCGTGTCCATAATCTGCGAACATCCTCGTGTTGATCTCATTCGAATTTTTTTAAATATCTTTCACCCGAAATTATAATTGTCCATTTTCCGTGTTCTTAGTGTTCTTAGTATCGTACTATTCGAGTATATTTTGGAATCTGGAATGTTGCCAATATATATTTTGGTTTTCTCTTCCAACCTTTCGTGAGAAACACTATATGACAAGTTTGAAACGTGAGTAACGAGTATACATATTTAGTTACTGAAACTCTACGTATTTCTCCTGTTCAATCATAAAAAAATGTACTAGCTCGATCGGAAAGTTCGATCCTTGCATATTTGCCACTTTATTTCGGAATTCTCGTAAATTGCGTGTAATTGGAATTTAACTATTAAAATACAAGCTGTAAAATCTACACTAAAATAAATTTCATCGACCACTTAGCAATAAATTTCCTTTCTTAAAAAAAAAAAGAAATAAATGAAGAGCAAAAAAAAAAATAAAATTGATTTAACTTCGAAAATACTAACAGTAAGGTTCCAGAAAAAATAAAAGCTCCTAATAAGGAATCGCTTTATCGGCACAAGCACAAGTTCTACGAATTCTACTTTGGATAAATTTTTGTCAGCGCTTTAAACCATAGACGAACGACTTTGGTAGCGCGTGCTACTGCCAAGGTTGCGCGCCTCAACCCCCTTACACTGCAGTATCCAGGTTTCTCATGGTATCCCGGTATGGCAGGGGATTTAGTTGTATTTTATTCAACCACTTTATTCCGGGAGTTGTCACACCTTTACATTTCCATTGGCTGCAGTCAGCATCTGGCGCGTCGCTGTCTATTTTTGTACGTACACTCCCACTCATAAATAGCAGAACACCTTTTGATTTCACGTAAGATATGATAATTTGTTCAAATTATCAAGGAAATGATTATAAGCAATCATGATTTTATATTCGTGCAAGGTAACCACGCAAGAAATTGTAAAAGCTCAAGAGGAACATGATAAATATAAGTTAAAGAACATTACGCATGATTTCTTAATCTCATTGGAAAAGTTTTGTTTTGATTAAATGCAAACCTCAGAAACGTTTATTTAAAATCTCAGTTGAAACTCAGAGTTACGATAGAAAAATTGAATAACAGAGTATCGAGATTGGTTAAAACAATGATCATGAGACATAGTGAATATAAACGAGGACGAATTTAACGTTATTGTATGCAAAAATAAAATTTTTATTGTAACGTTCGATATACGTAAATGTTTATTCATCTAAAGATCCTATAGTCTTCATGTCTTTGCATAAGTTTCAAAGCAGATAATAATTGTTAAAGGCTTTAATAAATTGTTAACCACATCTGAAGTCAACCTTGTTTCCTGTAAGTGTCTTAATACTTACGAACAAGAGTGTATACTGTGTACACAACACTGAACGAGTATAGCTACCTCATCAGCAACTCTTCGCCACTTTTCCTGTTCGTTTCTTCTTCGCACATTCTGGTCGCCCACGGTGAACGACACACGGCTTTCCCTTCGATATATCGCCTTACCATTTTATTGTTTCGTCGTGTTCTCTTTTCACCACCACCGGTTCCGTATACTTTATCATCTCGTTATTGCCCTTCAGCCGTACCACTTCATTCCTGTAGCCGGTTTTTCAAACGGGAAACTAGTTTTCACGGATTTTATTGTGCGTTGCCGTTATCGTTGAAATACGCATACGAGAACACATTTATCGAAACACAAAGCTAAAGCGCAATATCGATCGTTCGCAAAAACTAATTTGCAAAGTGCAATCATATGTAACGAGTATCCCGTGTAATTCCCTTTTAAAAAATTCCCAAATATTCTCTTTCAATATATTTTTTAATCTCTTCGAAAATATAAAACGAACATTTACATTTCCGTCATTTCTACGAAAAATATTTTAAAAAGGATATATATATATATATCGTTTTGTCATACATACACCTATAATTAACAAAAGTACACAAAAATAATATTAATATGCTGCAGTATTATGCAAACTCAAATTTTGTTAAGCTCAATTGAAGAAATAGAACGAAACTGTTATAATTTCTTCATTCTAAGACATTTCGAATTCTAAAATTGATCATTCTTTCAACTCTAGAATAGCGAAAGAAAATAGTAGGGATAGTTGGGAAATTGTAGCGAATGACGTGCAAAGTACTTCGATTAAATACATATCTACATATATTTTGTAAAGACTGTACTTGTAATTTAATTTTTTCTATATAAAATAATTAACTTAATAGTAGGCAAAACGATTTTCTACCCGTGTCTCATTTCTCAATTATTTTCATAACAATTCAAATTTGCATAAATATCCTCAGTGTGTTCACGAAATTTCAAGCTCTACCCTTGCAAACATGTTCCACAAATTCGTCAGACTACTCTGTCTACCCTTTCCTCAGGATCGTTCGTTTTAAGCCCCAAAAAAGTGGGCGTAACTTAGTCGGAACAACGGTAACATTCGTTCACATTCCAGGAAATGTTGCAGCGTTTCCATTCCTCTTCCGCGGGCATACATACCTACCGTAGGGTACCTTGGATGACCGGATGCATTATCTCCCTGTTCGGACAACGTGTAAGTGTAATTAACACGCCGCCGCTCATAACGAGGACGATGTACGCAGTCACACTAACGAGAGCAAATTAGCTCGTTTGTGCCAGTTTAGCTTCGTCTCCTTGCTTCACCGTGCCGCCATCTCTGTGCTCTCTGGTCCCCTCTGCCGCTATTTGCGGTCAAGAATGCAAATTTGGTCGTTTCGTGCTCTCCTGTCTACACTATGGTGAACATGAATTTCTGTCGGGGCTCTGGCTGACGAATTCAGTGGACTAGCGGCGGTTTGTGCCACGTAGTTTCAAAATTCATGGTCAACATGTTACCGGTTTGCCCCCACTTTGATAACACTCCGTCCGGGACAACATTGACATTATCTGTTGATCTAAATGATGAGACCTCGAGAGCTACGTTTTCTTATCGGTAATCGTTCGATGCCATCGTGATTGAAATATCACTGGTGGATGTACAGGTTTGACGGTACGTCGGGACGATAACCAAGCTAGAAGAATACTGATAGCAGACTTTACGATCGAAAGCTCAAATTTCACGTAGTTTTACTCTGGCGAAGAGCATGTAATGGTTAATTGCAAGGGATTTATGTATGAGGACGTCTCAAAGCTTGATGAAGTCAGATAAGACACACTCGAGAAATCTGATGTATGTAATTATCCGAACAGATTGCTTGATTGCATAAATTTTTAATAACTATTATTATAATTTACTAAGTAATGATATCAGCGAATTGATAAATTACAGGATGCCAATTATCCTAAAGTACGGTACTCAAATGACTTGTAATTTGAAGTGTTATATGAAATTTATATTTTTCTCGACATAACTAGTTGTAAGGAAGTGAAATAAAAAAGATTATCTTCTTAATATCTCAATGAATATCTTTTAGATATTTTGTATGTTTTCTACAGATCTAAATTATATACAAATTGTAAATTTTATATTCGAAGTCAGGAGAAAGCTGAGAGGAAAATTAGAATTTGTAATATAGGTTTGACGTTTTTTTGTCCACTTTCTCTCATGTATCGATAGAAACGCTAGAAGAAATATTGTTCGCGAGAAGGAAATCGTTTGACTTGGATAGAATATACTTATCACCGCTTCAAAGCAGCTGCAATAGTTCAATTCCATGCAAATCTCTGGGGGTATCCCCGGCGCGCCAGCCCCGATATCGTTGAAACGTCTGTTATCGGGACGGGTCTATTTTACGATCAACTCGAACCGCTTCCTTGACTAGCCAAGTGAAGAAAATCGTGATATATTTAACGCTCGCGTCCCCAACACGCATTTAGGTTCATACAGAATAAAAATTTTCTATAAGTATCGAAATATTAAATATCATTGGTAGGTTCATTTGATACTATTTGTAAAAACTAATCGTAATAGACTGCGGCTGTTTGTACGTTTGTGATAGTTCTTCTGCTTTTTGTAATGATTTAGTTTCTGAAGAATCAAACACTGATTGTATTTTGCGTGCATTTTGCTGTTAAATATATTTCTGAAAGTAAAGAATATTTCTACAGTTTATTCATAAATGTAAGAAACATAAACTTTGTTAGGTGTTTTCAGCAAAAGATTTCTAATAATTAATAATAATGAACAATAATGAATGAATTATAAATTATAATGTTGTTATGTATATAGTATTCGATATACCAGAAACGTAACTACTTCCTTCCTTATATTTTTGTTGTTTAAAAACTTTGATAACAAACTTTTATTACATCGCGAATGCATTCAAAGTTTCGCAGGCCGAAACGGCGTTACAGAAACAATGTACTATCACACTTTCTTACTTCTCCTTCATTATTATCATTCTTTTTTCTCCTTTCTTGTTACCATTCTCACGCCACTCCATATAACAAAATTTTTAATACCGCATCGTAACTTCCCTACCAACTTATTTCGTTTCCTTTTCTTCTTCTTCCCTTTTTTCTTTTTTCAAAATCTCAGTGACAATGGCATCGACGACGGTTTTCTTTAGAATGAGCACGAGTATAAGCGACTACTTGGAATATTCATGAAACGCATACAGTTCGCTTTAATTTAAGTTTTTCCTTAAAGAATCTAACTGTGTGGTGTTTTAACTTTTTCTTTTAAAACTTATACCGTGTAAGTCGAAAGAAGAATTAAATGTACGATATTTCGAAGAAACTACACAGTTAAAAAAGCTTTCTCTCTTTGAAAAAATGAATAATAATTCGAATAATTACAAGGCTTTTGTTATGATACGACGATAGAAGGTTCAAATTCCCGGTTACCTTACTTTGCAACGTTTCAAAACGCGCTGGTTATTTTATGATAATAAATTTCTTCCCCCCCCCCCCCCCCCCCCTCTCTCTCTCTTTCTCTTCTCTTCTCGCGAACAAAACAGACGTTGAATTTTAATAATTCGCGTAAAAGTAAATGTTATACTTGAAATTAAAGTGTTACGAGGAATTCGTTTAATAATTCAGTTCGATGTGGTTAGCCTGCGTGTAAAATATGTTTGCCTGTGAAAAAAAGTGGAGTAACAAATTTTCTATGCTGAATAATGGCTTAATAATTCTATTCTGGGGTGTTGAAAATTTCAATGCAAAAATCACGTTATAAAATAAATTCTTAACCGTTTGTATTTAAGTAGGTTAAACATTAATTAATTTTTAACTTTCAAAGAAGCATTTCTAGTACGTTTGTTTGAAAAAAATTCGCGTGTCTTACTGCTGAATTAATCTGATATTTGATTTTGGGTTCTATTGAATAACTTGAAATGTTATAGAAAAGTGTGATCACTAACATACCTTAAATAGTTTTCATTCTCACGTCTTGTTTCCTGGAAACATTTTCCATAGGAAATGTGTCAGAAAGGACATCGTGCTCGAAGTGACGAAACAAGATACCTCTGTACTAGGACTAAAGGTTGCTGGTTAAGTTTCCACGCAGGTTAACCACAGCGTCACGTTATAATTCTTGGCGGACAGACAGGCGAGCAAAGTGGCATGTGCCAACGTAGCTACCGAGAACCAGACGAAACGCATATACGCGAGATCATCCTACAAATCGATCAAGACATTAAAGCTCTTTATCCTTTCTCGCCTCATGTAGCTTTCACGACAACGTGATTTCACGTTTTTTGATTTACACTCCGGAAAACAAATTTATCTTCCAAATATCTGATGAGATTACTGATACGTTAGATGATACTTTAGATGAGAAGCTTTTAGTTTAAACATATTAGTAGTTTATAATGATGACATTTTGTCAAATATACATACATCTACGAAAACCATGAGCAACTTCAAATTTAATTTTATCAGAAATCTCATAATATTAGATGCATATTTAGTGGAGACTCGCAGGTTACAAAATTCCATAGATCTATCTATTTGTAGAAAGCATATATCTTTGTTATTAATTTTAGAATTCTTGCTCGCTAATCTGCATAAGCTCTACATATTATTGTACAAATTTGCTATTTCCACTCACTCAACAATTCAAAACATTGAAACTCGTTTCTCTAAAATCCTGATCTTTGAGTAATGTCATTGGTGCAACAAATAAAAAATTGAAAATTCTTTGGCGGTTTTATAGATATGAGACGCAGTGTATCGCGTACTAACAGTTAATTAACCGCACACACATGTGGCAGTAGTTTCACATCATCAGTTGTCACAGTATTAACACAATACTCTTCTAATGCAAAACTATACTATGCACGGCACAAGAGCAAAAGCACGAAAAAGTTCGTTCGATTGAACGAATAGTCTACTCGTGCGTATAACTACTCGATCCCAACTTCTGTTCGGCATAAATAATTCCGTCTCCGTTGGCTGCAACGGCGTTAGCCCGTTATGTGCAGTATACATTAACCAGACAATTGCCGATGCGTCAACTTTGCCCGATAATCGATCGAGGACATTTCATTATTCACAAAGTTACGCAAACTCGTTCGGTCCTGACCCAGAAAGTGCTCGTTACATCGGGAGAAGGAGGATGGTTCGCGTCTATGACTTTCATTCAATGAAAACGTTTCTGCGAGGCATCGCGTCCACTCGCTTTCTCCGCGAATAAAATGAGAAAAAGAATTGGCAAACGAGACGGTTTGTAGCCGAAGGCATAGCGGCATCTAGAAAGCAGCTTCTTCCAAGTGCGATAACGAGATCAATTAGTGCGTCTATGAATGTATAATATGAATTTTCTGCTTCTAAAAACCGTTGCGAAATTGCTCTTTACGAACAGTTGCTTCGAAAAAAGATTTCCTATAAACGTGTACGTTTAAGCCATTAAAAAACAAATTATGTTTTACTTGTCATCTTCTTAATCAATTTACGTCATCGAATTCGAAATATTTTGTCTGATTATTAGTTCCTCCTCCATCTGGATTCTGCAATATTATTTTGGAGAAGTTGAGGAACTTTAAAATACACACTATGGTAAACCATTCTCTCAAATTATAGACATTTTTCTGTTTATAATAATATTTTATTCTTTTTATTTGTAACAAATTATGGAAATTCAATCATGTATCTGTTACTCTAATACATTTTTTCTAACTTGATGAAATTTAATAATTTATCTTATTTATGGTTTTCAATAATATCATCCTATGTAATAGCATCTGGTATATAAGTTTCTGAACTTTTTCATTTTATTTTATTTGGATTATTACAACGATGCATGAATAAACCGTAGGTATTAATAAAGCAAGTAGATAAGCTCTGTTTAGGTAGGAAGTTACGTGAATGGGATAATTGACTTTGCATTTGTTGAAGCATAACGTTGCTAGGTGTTAAAATTAAATGGTGTAGTGTAGAATATTGTTTGTAGAAATGAAGACAGAGTTACGGTGGGCGATAGTCCGTTATAATGTTGAGTGATATTTGATAAATGCAAGCGAGATAGCCACCGTCAATTGTTATAGGATTTCCAATTGCATTCGTTATTTGTTTAAGCAAGGCAAAATTATAAATTGTTTATTTATTCAGTATTTAATTTTCAATCTTTCATTAATTCAACTTGTTTTTCGATCCAGTTATATGGGCATTGCATTCTTGTGTAGTTTTACATTGATTATTTCCATTAATACGACACCAATTACATTGATTATTTTCATTAATAATACCTTGTTTTGTGAGTCCAACATTTATTTTCAAATTCATATTTTCGCTAGACTTTGTATATGCACAATTTTTACTTTAATAAGTTATTAACTAACTGAACGACCTATTTTTTTCATAGGCCACAACGAATTCGCTTCTGAAAGGGTTAATTTACACTATCGTATAAAATATATAAAACACATATATACATACACATATATGCAATTTTTGCGTAAAATAGCTAGAATTTATAATTCAAAGATTATAAAACGATTTTATCCTCTCTCAAATGCATAATAATTATAAATTATATACTGAATGAGACTCAATCTGAAAGTAAACAAAAAAAAAAAGAATAATAAATACCAATTTGTATAAAACCGAAAGAAAAGATGAAATATTTATTACGAATAGATTCCAAAACTTTCGACCAGCATTTTCATCGATTATCCCAACCTCTTTGAATTTATATACCTTCTCAGACCCTAAACTTCTAGAAATCAGTAACAATTATCGTACTCGAATTTAGACACAGAAATCCATACACTTGTTTGTCACCAGTTTCACATTTATCCTGTTCGCTCTTTTTGTTTCAACTAAGCGAAACACGCGAGGCACCAAACAAAAACAAAATAACTACCCCATGCATCTCTCATCAGATAACATTGCGTTTCTCGTGACACACGACAATCGCAATTTTTCGGAAAGCTTCAGGACTGTTTCACGGACCACTGACCCAAGACAATTCTCCGCGTGGTCGAGAAATTTAATCGCGAGACGTTCTCCGTACGATTAAACGTCACGGACGCACGCGACAGACCAAAGGGACAGGAAGAGCGTAATAGAGCGAGACACAGAGGGTGCAAGAGTATATCGAAAGGCGAGGAGACAGAAGGACGAAGGGTAGATCAACGGGTCCCCAGATTTCCCCAGCGATTGTCTCACAAAGTCTCGCGGAGTCTCGTCAAGCCATTCATCGGCGACGTGCCGAGACTTAAAGTCTCGAAGGCTCGCCTCATCTCCGTTCAACCGTTTCTCGACCTCAAAGAAACCAACGGATAGAAACGACCAGGCTTATTCAGTTTTATACCGTGATCCTCTCTCTCTGTCTCTCTCTCTCTCTGTGTGTGTGCGTGTCACACATAGAGAATCGGTCTCTTCTTCGCCCTCCATGGACGTTGGTTCTCTCTACCTTGTTACTCGTTCCCCTGTTCGTCGACGATAGGGTTGCCAACTGGCCGATAACGCTGATTGAAAAAAGGCTCCCACGCAAAATCGAATTTCCAAGTTGGAGCTCCCCTGGTAACGGGACACGCCGCGGCTGTCACGAGTACCGATTGGTTCTGATCGCTACGCAATTCGGCCTTCAGCTATTGATCCTTGCCGGCCATGCCTCCAACGTTTGTCCACAGAGGTGGACGCGCGACTTACGTTGTTTGCCGATGCACTATGCCATAGGTCTAGCTTGATCATCGTTGTAGGGTGGTGCGTGACTGCGTTTGAGATTTGTTTGCACAGCTTCATAGATTCTGGAATTATTGTGCAGTGCTTTGAGTGATGATGATTCATGGGTTGTGTCATAGAAAAAATTTTATTATTTTCATTCATAAGCAAGGAAATTTGATTCCAAGCAAATGACTACTTGAGAGAAGTAGAAGAGGAGCTCATAAGAAAAGCTGTTTATAAAACACATCAAAGACATAAAGAATCTTCATACTTTAAAAAGAATTTATGGTTTATGATAATGTGTATTCGAGTATTTGTGACTATTCAAATTTCTCCAATCTTCATAAAACTATAGAATGTAAATGAAATTCAAGAATATAAATTAATTAAAGAAAAGCTAGAAACTAAGAATTTCAAAATTTGCATCGATATATCGTTAGCCTTTAGTAAGTTAGTTAATAGAGGAAATAAGCTTTCCTAATCCTGCAAATACCAAAACGTTCTCCAAGCCTAAACTGAAAACTAAATTTTACTGCAACGAATTTCCCGTGAAATTTCCATTTTATTCAGTTCCAAGCACCAACATCTAATATCGTTCGACAATGTCGTCGGAGACGAAAGGCAACCGGCTGCAGCTGGAATTCTTCATCCTTTGATTGTTGAACCTTTAGCCGGGGTGGCGCACGTCGGCCCGCTTTGTATTAACGCAGCAAAATTTGCTGCGGACCTGACCATTCGCCCGTCGCTCCCAACGTATTAATTAGAAGCTCGCCCTTAAAGCACCTGCACGGTCTAGCCTTAAAGTACCGCACCGCGGTCTGGCGAATTCACTGCTCGGATTTCACGTAGCCAGACTGGAGTTTAGTACACCGTGGGGGTAATTATTCAAGCGGCATCTCCCGTGGCAAGGGAGAGAGAGTCACGCGAAAGTGGGGGTGCCAGAAGTGGGAACCCATTACAGGGAAGAAGAGAACCAGAGAGAAAGAGAGAAAGACAGAAGGAAAGAGAGAGAGAGAGAGACAGACAGACAGAGAGTTTCTCAGAGCGTCATCCATCACTCCGTAACGTACGCATGTACGAAGCGAGTGGCCTGAAATAATTGAGCAAGCGCGCAGAAATCGCCTCCGCCAAGCTCAGTAACAAGGATTTTCAGGATATTTGTGCAGCCGCCCCGTAAATAATAAATGACGTCGTTGAGATGCAACTTTTCGCCGATTCGTTTTCCAGCAACTTGTATGCTCGCGGGATTCAAGCCTAGATGCTTACGTTTGGCGGTTTCTGAGGGAAAATCGCACCGTGAAATTTGGTATTCTTGAATGAGAGAGATTGGAGAGAGGAACTGGATTTTGGGGTTGACAGTTTGAAACGTTTGAGAAACGCAACTTGGCGATGATTAATTTCCTACTTGGAAGTGAGGATTTTTTGTGATATATTCGTTGGGAGGTATCTCTCTTTCACATGATATTTAAACATAATAGGTTAGGTGTTAATGGTTGTTTGGCGAAACTATTTTTGGTAACGCGAGTCGAGGAATAATTTCTGAGTAGAAGGAAGTAATCTACCGAACCCTTCCAATTTAACAAGGTAACTTGATATTACCCGATCTCGACCTAACCTATACTGAACCTAGCCTGAACGAGATT
Organism: Bombus vosnesenskii; assembly: GCF_011952255.1. NCBI lineage: Eukaryota > Metazoa > Arthropoda > Insecta > Hymenoptera > Apidae > Bombus > Bombus vosnesenskii. Next base: position 2,806,017 of record NW_022882945.1, on the reverse strand, counting down.
GCGAAAGTTTTCATGGAAAGTAACGTCTATGCATAAATCGTTTGGCCGTGACTTTGCACGGTTTCCTATGTGCCCCTTTCTTTGTTACGGAACGAGTGAAATGAAAACATACGAGTAAGATATGCGAAGAATAAAATCCCTCTTTAATGATGTTTTACCTTTACAGAAAAATAATTTCAAAAATTCCCTCAAATACTTTTTCAGTTCCAATAAATTATTTCATTTTATTTTTTATAAAAATTTATAAATTTGGGAAACGATATATATATATATATACATATATATGAATTTATAACTGAGGAGCTTTTTGAAAAAAAAAACAATTTTTTACATTTACAACAATAACAATTTTAAATTTCACTAAAAATTTATTTAAATATTTAATAGCCCTAGCTTCGTTTTTCAGAATTATCACCAATTAGTATAATTACGCCGTAAATTATAAAATCGTTGGTGAAAATACTTGAAAATATTACTAGAAAACAATTTCAGTTGACGAGAACGTACATAAAACGATTGTTCCTCTAAATCAACACATAATATCCGTGGACGGAAAACTCATTTAATCTGAGATGAGTTTATGTCCCATCAAGGTGATCTAAAACCTTTTCCACAGTACTCTACTTCCGCCAAGGGCTATAATATATTAAATATACCGCGACCTTTCAGCAACGAAGCACAGCACTCTGTCACGGCGCTCCGCAACGATCGTCGATATATTTCGCGCATATTATTCTCGTTGCGGATACTTTTTCCTCCTGCATTGAATCGTTGATCCTTCCAACTTCCAAAAATATCCCAGTTTAACTTTCGATGAAAAGGTAAAGTGAAATAGACTGAAAAAGGGAATTATATTTTACGTTTCTCAGCTAGATTTCACCCTCCCTTTTTCGCTAATTCACTCATTCCCTGCCATTGTCTCTTTTCTCCTTTCACATTGTGTCTCTTTTATGCACTCTCTAATTCTATCTCATTCTTTACCCCTTTCTCCACCAAGCAACCCTTTCTTCCGTCTCTCTGTTGCACCAAGTCATTCACTGCACCTCATTTACCTTTCCTTTCTTGCATTATATGGGGTGTTCCAGGATTTATTTCGAGACGAATCTTTCTTTTAATGAACGTCATATTAAAATACCAAATTTGTATAATAAAATGTCGAACTTGTACTGAAACGTTATAATATTCTCATTAGAGATGGATAAATTCACATTTACCATTAAACCTACTCGCTATTAGCACAAAATACGGCACTCTTCTGAAACTTTAGTAAAACTCACGCTCATGTTTGTAACGCAACTAACAACTACAAATTTTAGGTTGTGTCGTTACTGCAATAAACGAATAAAAAAGCAATGAGTAAAAAGCAAAGACGAAGTTACGATCGATTTAGATACATAAAAAGAGGATTAAGAAAGCGGATGACGTATTTTTAGGTCTGCGCTTCGAATAATTATAATAATTTTAATATTTTTCCAGTAGAACATAAGAAGGATAAATTTTGTCTGTTAAAACATGGGACACCCTGTATATTTCAGTCGACCGTTGGCAATACGAATACTTCCCTTTATCCAGGCGCCGGGTGCACACCTTGGTCCCGTCGAAACGCCGATTTCCAGGAGCACGGAGACGCGACTGCTCGTCAGGCGGAATACTAATTCGGGATCGCAGATTTACAGGTTCTTAATTTCGTAGGCAGCTTTATAAATTGGAACGGCGTGGCGCGTTGCCGTGCTGAACGTAATGCAACGACTTCCCCTCGTCGCTTCTTTGTTCAGCCAGGCCTGTTCCTTCCCTCGTTTCACATCTTGTCCCGCATAGTCAAGAATACTAATGACACGGCAGTAGACTAATAAAAATTGTAGCGACGATCGTGAGCGAGGCACAGCCGGCCCGCGTCAACTATTTGTCTTTTTCCTTCGCTTGCAATTTCATATCTCTAGTTCCTACCGATGTAATTGAAATCTTTCTGCCTTTTGTTTCTTTGCAATTTCTTGGTTTCTTTAGGTTCTAATATGTTCTTATTTGAAATTCTTTCTCATTGGCTAAATGTTTTATTGCTTGATAAAAGGATTGTCTTAAGCTCTCTTCTTTCTCTACATTGGTTGTTTGCATAATTCGTTTTATCTTCTTTTCAATCGTCTACGTCTCTTGATTTGCTTTTCATCCCTTTCGAATAAATAACGCGCGGTAAACGTGTTTCCTACTAAATCTCAATATTTTCAGGGCTTCGTTTCCTTTCTTAATATTTCATTTCCTGGTAATTCTTTTCACCTTTGTTTAAAATGCTCATTATTTTTTCCGTATCTTACTGACAATCTTCATTAAACTCTGGTATTTTCGGAATCCTCTTCTCATGACTTCTATAATTCTTCCCTTATGTCAATTCGTTCTTCGCTGTTCGCTATTGGACGGATGAGATTAGGGGGTCAGCGAAGCGATGAATGAACACGACGATGAAATTGATTAGATTTCATTCGTCGTTTAATCAAACGGCGCTTTTAAGTGCCATTAAATCCACGATGGAAATTACCACGCCGCGAGCTCATGGTTTAACCTTGTTACAAGTCCCTCGTTACGATCCGTGATGCGACCCTTCTTATGCATGATGGTATATTTGTCGATGGTTTGCGACCGTTTTCTCGTAGATTTCCGATTGAATGTCTTATACGAGGTTATTTGCTTTCTGCTGAAAATAAAAGGTCAAGCGAATTGTCAATATTGATTTCTTAATTATCGGGAAACTGAAAATTCCTTTATGCAAAGTATACTTGTGGAAATATCAATCGAGCAGCTTCCAAAAAAGAAGAAAAGAATTGTAGATCTATCATATATCAAATATGTAGCATGGTTTAAATTAATTTTTTTCTAGATACAGAAATAACAAATGACGAACGCAGTTCTTAAGATTCACTATGATTATCAATATATTTAATAATTAATATAATTATCAAATACTTATCAATTTAAAAGAATAATTATCAATATAATTATCAAACGTAATTGATATTAAAAAATTAAAAACTCGGGACCATTTTGTGGGTCCTTTCTCCAGAAAATTTCTCTATCAAATTCGATTGAAGTTTTCTATCACTGCGAATATAATTGTGTTGATAATTACCGTTTAACATTATTATTATTACACGTTGCAAACAATATTTCATTAAATATCCTAGGAGCTAATGAAAGTAATCTCGGCAATTAGGTTGGGAATCTCAATCAACAATAATCTGCGCCATCAGCGAAAAGCTCAACCATCAAGCTTTTAATTCTTCTGAAAAGAATGCTCCAAAGACAATTCTTATAAAAATATATAAACTGCTTAAAATCCTGATTTCGTGGCATTAAATTTTAATTTGATGGACAGAGAGAGAGATGATAATTCGCACACATTATTCCCAGTATAGATAATATCAATTAGAAAGGACGATAATTGAACGTTAGCTTAACGAACTGCAAATATTACAGTGCGTCAAATAAGGATTTACCGTCCATTTTGCTTTTACTACAAACGCTATACATTGGCAACGTGCAACGCGATTCCCTAATTAATCGTAATTATTAATCGCACGCTGTTGGCATTACAAACTACGCCATTTATTGACTTCAATGTCGAATCGATTGATCCAATAATGTACCCCTGTCGGATACGTGTCCTGCCGATAGTTAATTGAACGATAATTCCAATTTGATCAAATGACTGGACATTAATTTCACCGGTTTGCTACATTTCGTTTGTTAAGAACATGTACAGCGATTCATAGTTAACGTTGCTTGTCTGCAACGAATGTACATAAGTACATATTTGGTTGTTTGGAGAATTCATATCGAAATATAAGAAGCAGTCAAAGGCAACATTTTATTGGATTATATAATATAATACAACTTTGTGATTTTTTCTTTGAAAAATTTCCCATCTTTTCACTATCTTGTCTAATTCAGAAGCTTATGTTGATTGCTAAAAACGCTACGAAATTTCTGAACACTCCGATATTAATCAGTTTCGACGAAGGGGACTGTTCCGCGACTTAAATTTAATTTTGATTTCTTTTTCTTAACTTTTAGAAGTTTTATCGATGAAGAAGGTTTCTAAAGCTTTTTGTCTTCGCTTTATTTCCCATCTTATATCGGGACTTTCTGCTTGTAAATAACATTGATAAGAGTGGATAGAAATAGAACAGAAAATATAACTCTAATTGAAGTTGTGTTTCATTAAAATAGTTTTATAATAGTTAAAATATTTTTAGAAAAAGTTTGCCTAGGTTTCGTTTTCTTCATTATGTTCCTAAAAATATGAATTGTCATAAATATTCGCAGTCTAATTATTGATTATGAAAATGTAAAAATTTATACAAAATTGTAATAGTAACTTATTAGTTATAATGAAATAATAAATATTCTAACCCTATTCAAAGTATACGTCTACTGCAGTAGAAGAACATATGCAGTATGTAATATGAAACAAATTTATACTCCAACCTTGATATCTGACGTATTCAAGCAAATGCTATAAGCGATTCATAATCAGCCGTATCCTATTACCTCGTACCGGTGCGTATAGTTTGCCACTGTCAACTCCCATTAAACCCAACAATTCAATAATCTTGAAATCACCACGAAGACCTCTGTATTAACTCTAAACATATTTGTTCAACAACAACTTTATTCCATTATTCCAAATTTGGAAGAAATAATTGTCAATTTTGGAATTCGGGAAGTTTTAACATGGTGCTGTCACAATTTCTTCACTTATAAATCTGTTTAAAATAATTCAGAAAAATTGCATTAAAAATAACTGAGGATACAGTTTTAACCAACCTCGTATGTGCCACAAAATTTCTTTTTTGGATTCTAGAAATTTCCAAAAAAAAATATATATATATATAGACCTCACATATATAAAATTTAACAGCTTTCGTACAATTTCTGTGGCGCTCAATAAAGGGAACCTTATGGTGCAAGTTAAAATCATATTATATTGTATAGAATTATATATTTTTATTTTATATTATATTTATATTTATATTACAATTCTATAATATATATATTATATATATAATTCCACATAATGCTATAATTCTAATCTGCACTACAATGTTTCCTTTGTCGAGTATCACAGAAATTGTAGGAAAGGGTGTTAAAGTTTATACTATCTGCCACACAATTGCACTATTCGTAGCAGCAGACGTGAGCGAGAATAAAGACGTTATACCTCGAAATGATTGAATATGCGTCGCAGTGAATTAGTGGCGGCGTTGAATTAAATATAAGACGCTTGAGGGGTCGGATCTTGGACGGTAGTCGCTATTAATGTCACCAACCCTAACCATGGGTCATGGATATCGCGTGGCTGGGGTGCATTCTTAATCAGTTGCGCCTTTCGGTACAGCTGTACGCCCCTAACGCGATGAGATAATAAAACTGCATCCGCGGCAAGCCCCAATAATTTCCGAAAATCTATCTCGACTGAGTTAAGTTCGACCCTAAGTCCATCACGACGGTACAAATGTAATCTGCCGGAATAATTCTTTCTTATTCAGAGGCAAATGCGAGTAAGTAGATACGTGTTCGAATTGAATTATTATAGTGCGGAAATTGTGAAGAATGAATGCACGTTATCGAAAGTCAGCTGATTTAAATAGTTTAATATGTATCAGGCTATGAATGCTTCCGTAAAAACTCATGCATACGATTCATGCTGGTAATGAGGATACGGTGCACTGATTATCGAATGCCTGAAATTGATAATTTATTCATATTCTCTGTAGAAGGTTATGTTGTAAATGGATTATGGATTTTTCTGAGTTTATGGATAATTTAAAGATGAAACATACATGGAATGCGTATAATATACAAAAATATATATATAGTGTCTAAAGTATAGTACCTATTTGCGATAATATTCGCTTGATAGTAGCATTTAATTGCATTCATTAAAATATGAATTTGTATTGAATTCTCACATACGAAGCAAAGAATCAAAGAAACTATAAGCATCGAATTCGAAAATTAAACGGAGGTCTTCGCGACAAGTGCGATTCATTAATAGCCAAATAAACTCATTTGAAATTACAATCGGATGTATTGTTGGTATGTAATAGAAGTGATGCTGTTGAAACCTTGCTGCAATCCGAATTTCTGAAGATTGTATAAGTAGAATTATATTTAGTATGGAAATAGATTCAGACAAAGCCATTTTGCTATTGTAGTGCATAGAAGTGTAAACCATTGGGATAAGAGATTTGATTTTCAACAAGATATGTTTCTGGATAGTTTCTACAATTCATTTCGTGTTTCTAACGCAGAATTGCATAAATTTCTGTATATAATTATATTCCCATGTATAATGTCAGCAATATGTACAATTTAATTATGTGATTTTCATATCAAATAATTCAATTTAATTATTATTGTATTTATATTATCAATACACTTCACCTTGTATTCCATACGATCGAATTATTTATAAATAAAGTATATTTTCGTTTCAAAATTGAAGCCTTATCGTGTTAAATATTTATTAGACTCGAATGGATATGTTATACAATACACTATATGATACATAACAAACCCACAAAAAATACTTCATATAATACAAAATAACACAAAATAGATATAAATCTATATAATAGCATAAAACATATATAAAATTACATTTGAACGGATAATTTTTACAATTAAACAATGTCGCATATATTTCGGGATTACGAGAATTGGATATCCGATTTCTTTTTTTTCCTCTTTCTCTTTCTCTATCCCACTGTTCGTAAGGCCATTTTAATTTACGATGGAATACTATTATTTCGCTGGTATTCCACGGATCCTCGGAGCCGCTTCTTGAGAATTTTTCATCCGTTCGACTCTCGAACGGCCGGGGCTCTCTCCGTTTCCTCAATATCTCTTTCCATTAGGATCGCTAATCGTTTTATCATCTCAAGATTAATGGGATCAACGGGGCGCTTTTAATTTCTGTCGTCAAGAACCCACCGCTTACGTCAGCTCCTTCGTCGGCCGAGGGAAATGAAATTCTCGTTTCATATTCCAGATTAGAGATCCTTTTTCTTCCGAATGCGCGGAAGAACGCTTATCTCGCTAAACGAAATATATATTGGAATATACGCGAGACGTACCTTTCTGAATGCTAGATAACTCCTATTTCTATGATTATAATGTAATGGAGATATCATTTCCAGAACATTGATTAATTGAACGTTTCCGTTTAGTGGAACATTAATCTGATGAATAGAAAGATGTATCGTGTCCTTCTTTTCAAATGTGATTAATTAAGTTGAAATTAGAGTTAACTAATTGAATTTTTTAGTAATTTTAGGACAATTCGTTCCTTTCTTAATTATTAAGGCTACTGAGCGAAATACGATATGTAATTGCTTTTTTAAAAGAAAGTATTCGAATGAAAGATGAATTATTTTGGAGAAATGGATGAAGTTTAGATATAAAAGAGACAGGACTCGACTAGTTTGGGATACATCGCGTATTATATAGAGACAGGCAAAGAGGTAAATCTCAATTCTCTCGTTATTCTGTTAAAATACACAAACCCTATCTATCACGCCTTTTTTCCTCGTAATCAATCTCCTAATCAAGAAACAACTCTCAACAGATTAATTAATTCCTCATTCCAGCCGCGAGATCGGCTATGAATCTCTTTCAACGCCACTCTCTGACTCATCGCGACACGCTCGACATAAAATGTAACTATGGTACACCCTGGTGAATCGCACGCAATGCGTATACATATTCGCGGTGCTCGCAAAGGGTTTCCAGAGTCGCACGCACATTATTTCGTATTTATGACGTTCACTCTTCGTACAATCTCGTGGTTACTCAGGTTAATTACACATTACGATATTGCTGCAACATTGACATAACTAAAAAAATCACGATTTTAGAAAGAATGACTAAAAATTTTGATTCGTTACAATTTTACAAGAATATCGTATTAAGATGAAAAATTGGTATGATAAGATGAAAATCTTGTACAAAAATGTTATAATATTCTCATCTAGTTCGATGAATTCGCCTTTGAAGCCTAAGTCTATTCTAAATTCTTTTGATGACAATTTTACTTCGCGATCGAGACTTGTTTAATATTACGTCGTCATTGTTAAAGAAATTTCAACAGGAGCAACGTTTATTCTTCCATCTACAAAATCATAATTTGAAACGATACATTATTAACGATAGAAAAAGGAAAAGGAGTTAGAATTACCACTATAGCAATATCACGATAGCATAAGATATGACATTATTTTTGAAACATTAATGAACTTCATGCTTCTATTCTAATTGAAACGATTAAGATACGTCGTCGTTAAAGTAAATCAATAGGAGCAACTGTAAAAATGGAATGAGAACATAAGTGTTTGACAAACGACAAATTTTGCAACAAAGAATATAAATTGTTATATACGTTATTAAAAATTATTCGTTGAGCCCAGATAAATGAAATATACTGTATCTCAGTGTGAAACTAGCTTTGTCTAATAACGTGATCGTGCCGACAATGACACACAACTGCACATGGCTATGGGCGCCAATGGCTAATAAAACGACAGAAGACGAAACATAAAAGGAATTGCCAAAATGAAATTATAAATTACAAGCAGAGGACTGTCTAAAATACGATCGCGTCACGGCATCAAATTTTACGAGGCATCCGTGGTTGGGGTTGAAGAGTTTCGGATAGGGAGGCTAGAACCTTTAAACCTTCTCCCCCGTTTCTTTCGCTCATGAGAAAGTCTCCGCCTGTGCTCTCGTCTTTTCGCGCGTTCTCCTCTTTTTGCCGTAGGATACGACGCGTTTTCGGACTTGGACGAAAAGTTCCTGTGAAACTTTCGACACTCTTTGCGTTTCTACGGAAGACACGCGGCCCGTGAAAGGAAACGTACGTCCCTTTGACGAACGATCGGCGATGGCCGTGTAATTTTCGAAAAAGTTTCGTGCCGGGAGTTCGACGAAAGTTTTCGGGGGCTTCCGATGAAATGGCGCGATGTAATTGGAAAGTTAATTAGTTCTTTCAGGATACGGGTTCGGCGCTAAGTGTTCGATCGTGGTGATTTTGAATCTGACACGTTGCGATTATGTATAGATTTTTACACTTTTAGATTTTCTTCTGAATTTCTATACTCTATATTCTATATATTTTAATTTCTATATCTCTAGATGTTCCTCAACAATTTTTTTATTTATTATCAAATACTTCACAAAATTATTCTATTCCTTAAATATTTTTATGGCAAGATTTATGCAAAGGTTCTTGCGAGTAAAAAAAGGATAGGACAAAATAATGTACATGCTGTTCTAAACAGATACGGTGGAACCTATCACGTAGCCTGAAGGTTCAGTAACATTATCCAGACGATAGTTTTATGTCGAAAAACTTCATAATAGGAACTTTGCTCTCGAGACACCCTTAAACTCACGGATATCGTTAGATTCTATAGAGAACGCGTTAGACCGCCTAATATTCGTCTGTAAATTTTCTGGGCAATTCAGCGACACCTATGCGCCATTCGGATGCGCATATCGATATATCGCTTAATTTTAACGACGCTGCGAGGGTATATAATGTAAACTCAATACCTTGGAGCATGCATGTTGGTAAGCGCCATACGATCCGATCCTGGATACTGGCATCAAATCCCCGACATGGCCATTATACGCTCATTTCAGGTTAATACTTGGCCGATGTCGGTGCATTGACCTAACGACCGACACCGTCGGACATTAAAGTTGAGCACCGCTGAGCTCCATCGCGCGGGCCGCATTGTCTGCCCTTATTTGCGGAGTTGCCGAGCAAATTATCCTGAGGATTTTGCCGGGGATATTGACAATGTCGAGCATCCGTGGAAAGCGAGAAGAAATGTTTGCGAACCGCGAGATAATGTTCCACGATTCCAACCATTTTACCAGCCAGTATTCGCGAAAATTGTTCGAATTTTCCTCGTGTTTCGTCGTCAATCGACGACTAATATGGCATTGTCTCGAATATCGTTGGTTACAGGTTCCAAGCAAAAATAAAATGTCTGCAAAAAGTATTTTCATATTGTTGTATTTATTATAGCGTATATTTAACGTAGAACATGATTAAAAAACGATTCATCGGAGAATAAAGGTACGTGCAAACATCATTTCTAACCACCGTATATAAGGGATTATACTGGTTATAAAAAGATGATGGGACGCTCAGAATGAATTAGGTTAAATCGTATGAAATCGATCTCTACTATTTTGTTAGTAAGGTTACACCGTGCAAGGATTAAATTCACTTTTTCCTGTGCAAGGATTGCCTTTTGGCAAGAATATTAATTTCATTATAAAACTATAATACTATTAATACCTCGAACTGTTATACGCGTAAACTGCAAAGTATTATAAAATGTAAATTCGAGACTCGGAGGGTATTAGGAAAAGAGGATTAAAATTTTTACCATTATTTCACGGAAGAATACTTAACATCGTGAACCAGTTTTATTAAAGTATGTTTAAGGTCATAAAATACATATATATGTATATATATATATATTTGACGAAGTCAAAAGTTGAAGTAAACGTAACTTAGCGCGATGAACCAATTCGAGGAAAGGCTATAATTATGAAATATGTATATTTCTGGGAAAGAATTAAGATTATAACAATATTTAAAGATTAAAATCCAAGAGTTCCAACCAACTCGCATAGCAAACGCGATTACAGAAACCGTTGAACTACACGTGACGAATGGACGAAGAGGGCTGACTACTCGCGGAGATAGGTGGTCAATCGGGACACGTGGGAAAAGGAAAACGATAATCTAACGAGGACATGCGACAATTGGATCACAGGTTGCCTTTTCAGCTTTCGCCTTTTTTTCGCCCTTGTTGGCGTCCATAAAGGGGCGATTCAAGGAGCAACTCGCATCGTCGAAAGGGTTCAAAAAGCAAGATTCCCGGCCGATTCTTCTTTTCTCTTTTCAATTTTCTTTAGAACGCTTACGCACGTACGAACCTACACACACGCGCGTTGCCTCTGCCTGGATCTAAGATAGTCTTGATTCTTAAAATTCCCGATGCAAGTCTCTGCCGCGGGCGATATTGGAAAACCTATCGATGCCTTCTCATCTACTCGTTGGCATTCAATAGAAACCGGACGGAATATTCGGACGCAATTTCTTTATGATAATTCAATTTTTCCCTCGATCCCGTCGTGGCCATCCTGGCTTTCGCGATTCCAAGAGCTGGCCAACGCGCAGCCTACATACCTGACGTACCGACCTTCTCCAACCTTTTATCCTGCAAATGGCCGGACCTTATTCGTCCATATTGCCGCGAACAGCCTCCTGACTAAAGAATCCTACTGGCTCTTTCGTGAATTCATTTTGAATACCCTAGCCAGCTCGAGAACCAGCGGCCTTCTCCCCCATGCTGCATGAAAATTGATCGATTCGTGCCTCAGGGCGTAAGAAAATTTATTGTATAACGTAGCCCGCTCTTCGATGTCGAACTACCTAGCTTTAGGTAAAGGTTGGATCGGTCGTGGAACGGTTGAACGAGATCGTTGGTGACCTATGGAACTGCAAACGTCAGATTGATGAAGTTTTCACGAGGATCAATTGTATTCGAGTTTGTAAAATGATAATCGAGGTTAGTTCGAGTCATTTCCTTTTGTTAATATATTCCTGACCCATTGATGGTTGTAAATAGTCGATAGCCCGTGTGCTATCGACTATTAATATATATTAAATATATATACTTAAAAATTCTAAACAATAACGACATATGTTGATTGTTATCTATTTTTGATCTTGACGTTGAATTAATTGCACCTGTCAGTTACAAGTGGCCATTGATTACTTACATACATTTCATTTTTTGTGAATGGTGAAATTGTCTTGTTATAAACTGATATACTTCCTAAATCTCGAAAATCGACTTTCTTAAAACACCTACTTATCTGAACAATTTTCTTGCTTGTATTTTGTCAGTGTCATGATTTCATCCAAGATATTCCGTGTATACTTAATCCATTTCGTATCAATTTATCTGGCATATATCGTATCACATCCGTAAGTGTTCTTCCCTATCTTCATTTTTCCGCTTGCCGAAGTTTCCCATTATACCCTGCTGCCTTGGAAGGGCAGACGTTATCCGATTATTTCGTTCAACATTTACCGCCGCGACACAAATGCATTCTTCGGTTACCGCCCGCTCCGATTGTATTCTCTTAAGTGGTATTTGCTAAGATAACTTCGTCCACTTTCTCCTAATTCTCCTCCAATAGTTACTTTCCTTTGGCGAACAATTCTGATGAAGATGGACGTCGTACAAATGCTTATCAATCAAACATTCCATTAAATGAATGTAATTACTGATTACGTATACCATAAAATAAATAAATTAAATAAATTAATTAAATATATATATTTGACGCGCTTAAAAAGTATTCAATATATTTTAACACTAGAACTACCACACCAGTCAAATTGATTGGTTTTACAATTTTATTTTCAAATTCCTATTTCATGTTATATCTTTTTTCCACAATGATGTAATGACTTTTGCAACGATAACTAAAAGAGTAATATAATAAATTTTATTTTGTTTTTTATATATTCAAATTCGAAATAATTTTGTATCAAGGCTACTTATACCAATACCAATCAAAATGACTGGTACTTGTCAAAGTGTAAAAGGGTCCTGCAATCTGTTTATCGAACCCCGATTAACCAGTTTCCTCGTTTTGTACAACTTCCCACACGTTTTTTAAACTTTTACTGCTTATCATTCAATATGATGATATCAGTTATCAGGAAAATTCTGGATGGATCGCTAGATCTCTAGATGCTAACACTAAAAATACCACAGCAGTCAAAATGACTGGTTTGACAATTTTATAAATGTGTCAATCTTGGTTTAGAGATCATGGTCCCAGATGGATTAATAATACCAAAAATATACTATATAACATGGAATTGCTTCTGTAAGAAAGTAATGAATCAATAAATATAAAAATATTCTATTATTACGTATTTTTTAAAGACCAGTCACTTTGACTGGTTTTGGTAAAAATAGCTTCGTGCTAATTATCGATAGTTCTAGTGTTAAAGAAACGCGCTATTGATGTTTCATTGTATTTACTCGTATTAGATGACATTTGATACGCATCAATCTGATAATAGGTAATACAAATACTTTATTTAATTTTTGGCAATAATTCAACTTAACATCGTTTTATCGACGGATAACGATATATATCGATAACACAGTTTAGCTTTATTTGGCTTTAGCAGTATCTTTAATACCTTACAGCGTTATCGATCAGCTGTTACTCGAGTTACGTTCCCTACTCGTCTTCTCTTCGTCCATCTTGCTCTCCTTTGGCCGTCAATGCCGATTGGAAAATCGAAGTACCCACGAGGGTGGTTACGCAGACCCGTTAAACCCCCTTAGTGGTGGCAATATACGAGAAGGACTTATTGGCTAACTAAGCCAATATCACCGCAAACGATGTGTCCATCTGGCAAGCTAATTAGCAACTTATGAAACGAATCGCGACGTATTAGCCCACTTTATTTGTTTCACACTCCTGCAAGTGTTCGTGTACTGTGGCGATAAAGTGCTTACCGGTTTTTATTGGTTACTGGTTTTTAAATGACTTTAGCTTGTTTGGTTATTCGTGAGAATGTAGGGTCAAAATTATTACACCTACGGATATGTATCAATGAGCCTAACTTTCAGTTAGAATACTCAAAGATGCCGTGAAAAGTACAAGACTTAAAAAATCAAGATTCGCTGAATTAAAATAGTCGGATAATGAAATAGACGACTAACGTTAAGAGAAAATACTTCAATAATTGAAAATATTTTAATTTTTAGAAATTGAAGTGAAACTCAGAAAGAACGTTTTTTTTATTTGCAGAAAAAAACACATACACACAGAATCTTTTCGTACAAACAAACAATTATGCCTAATCGAGATCGCCGAATAATGAATTTTAAAATATCAAAGTAGCTATAATCATTTAATCCTCAAAAATTCACAATAATTAATACGAAAATGGAATTGTTACAGGTGTTAGCGTGTATCTGTGCGATCGCGACTCCGGCCAGGAGTAACCATCGAGGTACATGAAAGAAGGACATGAACTACTCTCAAGGTAAGCTGTGTCCGATCTCAATTCCAGAATCGCAATTCAACCAGTATACAATTTCCATTCAATCTTGCGGAACGCGACGTTGGTACATATGTATATAGACACGTACACAAATGTACGGAAACTATAGACGGTGTATATGTATGTGTGCGTGCGGAAAATTCGCCGAAGGTTTGTCGTCGTCCGATCTCGAGCTTCGCTCGAAGCCAACACGAGCGGTCTGAAACAGTTCGGAAATTCACTCAACTAATCAAATACCGCTAAAACCGCTAAACAAGTTAGGTTAGCAATCTACGTGCTCCGAATGGCAACTCCGAACTGCTCTGCGGCTGCGAAGCGCGAAAACGCTCGCGACTGCTTCCGCAATCCGCACGCCAGCTCCGACCTACCCTCCTCCACCTACGGAATCCCTTAACGAGGGGAAACGACTCGACGCAGACGTGTCCGATTCCTTCTGGCCGCAGATACAATTCACTATCAGCTCAAAGAAATTATTTCTTCTTCGACTTCCTCCAGTCCTACGTCTGCGTTTCTCTTAATCGACGTTTGTTGGAAAGACCGAGGTTTTTGTTTTATTGGGTTTGTTGTCGGGTGTTTAATCCTTTTGATAGTAGCCCTCATAACGTGGTATATATAAAAAATTCCACAGCTTTCTCTATGAATACGCACGTTATTTGGTATACGAAGTTATTTGGTATATTCAGAGATTTGTAATTTATAGAAAACATAGTACAAGAAAGTTTCCATACACGAATCTAAATAGGAAGACTTTCTTCTGCTTGAAAAAATTTGAAAAAATTCTACAAACAATGCTTTACATTACACGCGAAGCGTTTAATATTCACCGCTGTTGCTAATATACAGTTGCAGAAGAATATTTCTAGCGTTATTCGCGCGATGATCATTCGAATGGTCTCTTTATGGTTGCTGAAGAATTTAATTTCGCTCGAAAAGCCATTATGTAAAAGACCCATCGCGTCCCTCGACCGCTATGTGCACGAGTAAAAAGTCACTCGAAAGCTTCTATGTAAACCGAACGAGTTTTTAATTGTAAAAGCATCACGTACTGCTCTGCCACGCTCGAACATCGGGGTCACTTCGTTCCGAGGGTTGAAAAGACACGTGCGGTTAGCCCGTCAAGATGTTTCCTCCTGACCCCCTTCTCTTCCCTTAATTGTTCTCATATTTGATGGTCGAGACGTTATCTTGCGTACGTGTCCTTTCTTAATTTGCATACATATACTTCTGTTTATAAGTATTGGGACATGTACGGAAAATGAAATTAACATACGATTCTTAATTCATTCCGCTTTGTCGTTTTCACGACTATAAAAAACATGAAATGTTTTTGGCAATTCGTATTACGAGACTAATAATAATAAGATGCTATAAATAGACGATAAATATTACTTTTATTTAGATAGAAACGTGACTACGTATTACCTACTTATCTTCGTCACATTGTTTAACTCTAATTCAGTATGCACGACATATTTAGATACGCATTATCATTTTTCGTAGTTAATTTCTAGTGTTAATTTTATCTGTTAATAACACAAAGTCTCTATAAAATCTCATTGTGACGGTATATAACAGTACGTGTTATTATAGTCTCTCAAAGAATTGGCATTTCATTCGATAGAAAAGAAGAGAGAGAAGATTCTAGTGTCGATATTGCATGATCAATAATACATCCCGATTTGGAATATTGAATTGAGCCACGTGCTATCACGACCCTTCGAGAGTAACCCCGCGATCGAAACTTCCTTTAGGAGGGTATAAAAAGGAAATTCAGAAAAACCGGCTGCACGCCAGCGTACCGAATAGAAGGCAAATAATGAATTTAGTCTCTTTTAAAGAGGTTATTGACGGAATCCATTGCTGTTCCTAAACGCATGGCCGACCGAGCGAGAGAGCCAGAATTTCCCCCGGTGCTTCACCCCCTCCCCTATAACGTAATTACGAAACTCGTCCTCGACCGTGCCAAAGGGGTTGTTTCTTTGTAAATTTTTTCCCCCCGGCCAGCCTCTGTGAAACCGATGTTTACTCGGATGACCACTTTCGCCACAAATCTCGATCGCAAAGTTCACGCCGACGATCGAAGCTAAAGGTTAACTTTCCTCTCCGCTTTTCCGTTATTTTTGGCAACGACGAAATTCAACCAATGTGTTTTGATGATATATTAAGTTATTGTGTTCTTTATTATAGTATCTTTATTGGTTTCGGTTGCATTTGAAATGTACGTATTTATTATCTCGTACAACTATTGTTGAAAACTACAAATCAATAACATAATATCGCATTAAAAATATCTGTACAACCATTATGTATGGAGAAAAGATCGGCGATTTAAATTATTTTTTATATATTCTATGTCCTCAAAATGACATTGAGTAATTCATTATCGAAAAATTTTTTGTAAATGGAGTTGATCAATTTGCCTTCTAAGTAACTTAATTGTGCCTTTACTTCCTCCTTTGTTCAATAATTCGTATGAAATTCTATTACAAATATTATATATAACACTATAAGTGTTGCAGAATATTATATCATCATAAACAGTAAGCACGTCACGATGTTTTATCATATTATAATATTGATGCGAGATAAGTTGTGTAACAGAATATATTCTATTATTCATTTAGAGAATAGTATTTATAAGCTATAATTTAGAGAATAGTGTTATAAGCTAGGGATAAATATTTGATATCTATCAAGTAGCTTAAAGGTAATTTAATTGTATCCACATGCCAAAACACGGGCATGTATCTCAACTAAATTTAAGTATCTAAAAACTAATTTCTTCTTCAAAGGCCAAACTCCGTGGCATATTGAAATCCAATATCCTCTGTTGTTCGAATTTCTTATTTCGTGGTTGATGTACTTTCAATTACTTTAATCCTTCCAAATATCCCAAATTCCTATTTTATTTTATTCTAATTGTGTTTAAACGAATGAATGATCCTTTGTGACTTTAAAGCAACTTTTAGCGGCGATAGAATAAAACCAAAGTAAGAGAGATAGGTCGATCCAAGCATCCTTGACAACCATCTGACTTATGTATTGTAAATACCATGTAATCCGATGACCTCTCGGCGACGGTCCCTTCATTACCGGCGCGGTTGCCATTGTTCCGTTGCTATAATTGAATTCCCAAGGCAGCCGCTGGCAACCAATCCTCATCCTCTCAGCATCAGCGATCCGAGAGCACCGCCGATTCCACGTCGAAACTCTACGAGATCCTGATTTACCCCATTCAGCCGGGAATAATGCGATATCCCGACCCCAAAAGCCACGTCGAACCTCACTTCGAAAGCGAAGTCATCTTAGCAAGGGTTAGTCTGATCTCGTGCAGAGTCGATTCTAAATGTCCGTTCGCTCGTGTCACCCGGTCGCTTTTCCGGCCGACAGCCGGACGTGATTTCCATCTTGAAAACGAACCGCGAGTCCGCGCCTGTTTTATACATACGACTGTCTGTATCTGATAAGCTGAAATCGAGGCTTCGTTCTAGATTCTCTGTGATTAAAATGCAGAATCAGTGTGGCTGAAAGATATAGAGGATGGCTGGTAGGATAGCACTTCGTTTAGAATGCTGGTGAACGATGCGATCTTTCTTTGGTGTTGGAGCGTCTTTGTTCTGCGAAAGGAGAAAGTTGGGGTTTAGGAATGAACGTGAAGTTAGGATCGGTCGGCTGGTTTTCGGATGTAGTTATTTGTGGTGGAAGATAAAAACGAATGATAGGTTTCAATATTAATTTTTTAATTTATTCTTTTTCGATATATAGCGTGTAAATATCCTAATTAATTGTAATTCATGTGGATGCTTCTTTTCGTCGATTTAACACCTTTGTAATATTAATCGTAAATAATAGAATGAAGCTTCGAATAGCAAGTAATAGCTTTTAATACCTTCGGTTACAGTCTTCGAATAGAAACGAAGGTATTTAAATTATATTTTAGGAAGAAATAAAGTTTCCCTCTTGTTAAATGCATTCCTCTGCTCTAGATACTGTCTATTGCATACTACAAACCTACAATTTAAATAGTCAGTGTATCGACGTACCATGTATGCAATATAGTTCGAAGTGATCTAGTTTCTCTTGAATCTAGTATATCCTAACTCACATTTTATTCATCGCATCACTTACATACGATTTCATTCCTTCAAGATTTAACGATGTACACTAACCTGAATATTTCTCCTACTGCAGCTCTCTTGAAATATATATGCTTCTAAAGAATTTTCTACACCAACCTCAACCAAATCAATGCAACAAGCTGTCAAATAGATTTCCAAAATTGGCTAATCGGAATTCAAACTAT